>NC_140935.1:131397097-132628347 GCF_014529385.1 Adiantum capillus-veneris
CTTTCAAAAGTGCAAACAGGTTTTTGATTTCGGCATCGGAAAATTCAGGGTTTTGAGTGTGCTGATCCACCAGGTGTCCTTAAGTTTTACCCCCCTTTCGAAGATGTTCATGCAGTCGAAAGCTTCATCCGAGCTACGCTTCAAGAATTGTATTTTCAACTCCACTTTTGCTATAGGTACAGGACACAGGTGCAGGTTGTTCAGAGACTATTTTGGGATTGTATATAGCCGTTTTATGGCTATTATGTGCTATTGAGAGGGTGTTTATGGACTGATTAGGAGCACTTTTGGCATCAACATTCTCTCAGGTTTTTTAGGCATCCATCTTCTCACAGGTTCTTGCACACATACAGGACATTGAGGTTTCTTATAGGTTACAGTGTTCTGCATTAGCAGAGATTTTAGTGGGAGTACTTGATGCACATATGCATTGTTTTGGCACTTTTGATAGTGCTTGAGCTCTTTTGAGAGCGGTTTTACTCCCCGCAGGGATTTGTTTTACTGCTTGCACATTTTCTTTGACGCCTGTTTGAGCACGTATAATACACCTTGTAGTATTGTTGATAGTGGATGTACGTTGAGTTGCGGAAACTGCCATATGTACCTTTTGTGGAGCCGATTTGGCTTGTTTCTGGCAGTCTCAACTGTTTCTGAGGCTCGGTTTGGAGGCCCTTTTTGAGATTAGGCTAGTTTCTTGTCTGCATAACCTTTTGTGAGGGTCAATAGCGTGAGGTTTTCTTGAGCTGGGGGATTCTCGAGTGTTGAGATCCTTTTGATGATATAGGTTGCTGGAGTACCCCATTTTTGGGGCCTCGCCATAGGACATGTATAGAGAGGGCTAGGTGCATTTGACACTGTGTTGGCAGTCTTGGGTCAGCTTTTGACTTTTTATGCATAGTTAGTGGTTGATGTTCCTGTCTTATGCTGTAAGAGCATTACTTTTGATGCGTTACTGATCTCTTGTGACAGTTTTGAATTGAGATCCTGTCAATTTTTTTGGAAAAACTCTGTCGAATTTTTCCCAGAATTACCAGTGTTTATCACCATATTATCTTTAGCTTGCAGCCATGTCATCTAATGGTGAAAAGGATATTTACAATATCCAGAAATTTGATGGGATGAAATTTGCTATCTGGAAAGAGCAGATTCAAGATGTTCTCATACAAAAAGGCCAACTGGATCCTATCATGAAGCACCCAGAGGGCGAGTATACAGATGTTGAGTAGGAGAGACTTGATGCTAAGGCCAAATCTACCCTCTATTTGCATTTGGCCGAATCTGTGTACTTTACTATAGTTGGAGAAAGGACTGCTAGAGATGTATGGGATACGTTGTGTTCCAGTTATGAGAACAAAAGTTCCACTAATAATATTTTCTTTATGAAGAAGCTGTTTGACCTTCGTATGAAGGAAAAGGGCACTATTTCTAACCACATTAACGAGTTCAATATCATTTTAACTCAGTTGACCACTCAGGGTTTGGTCTTTGATGAGGAAATCAAATGTTAGGCTTCTTGCTATGTAGTTTACCCTCGTCTTGGGATACGTTCTGTACTGCGATTAGCAATTTAGCATCTGGTGCTGGTCTTGTGTACAATGAAGTCCTTGGGAGTCTGTTTATTGAGGAGATTCGCAGGAAATCTCTCGAAGGCAAGAAGGATGGTGATGCGTATGTTGCTAGTGATAGACAGAGGGGTCGCACTCAAAGTCGTGGATAGTACGCAAAGTTAATCTTGTTATACTCAGAGGTCAGAAGCATGGTACCTTCTATTCCATGCATGTGTCAAATGTTGGTCATGATTACATATCTATAGCCGAGCTGCCGTCTACTAAGTTGTGGCATTGGCAGCTAGTTCATATTAGCCAAAAAGGAATGAGAACTTTGACTCATTTTCGCTACTTACCTGTCTTGTCTTATGTTGACTTTCCTGTTTGTGAGAACTGTATCTAAACAGACTAGGTCTGTCCACTTACCATTGGGTCAAAAGAGAGCTGAACCTCTAGATTTAGTAGATAGTCATGTTTGTGATCCTATGTCAACCAAATATCTAAGGGGCCCAGCTATTTTGTGACATTCATAGATGACTCTACTGGAAAGGTGTGGGCATATCCTTTGAAACATAAGGATCAAGTTCTTCTGGTGCTCCAGAAATTTTTGGCACTCGTTGAGAATCAGTCTGGCAAGCAACTCAAGAGGTTGTAGATTGACAACGGTGGAGAGTATGTCTCCAAGGAGTTTGACAATTTCTGTGCTAAAAAGGGGATTAAAAGGCAGTTTGCTGCACCATACACACCAGCTCAGAATGAAGTTGCTGAGCACATGAATCGTACGATTCAGGAAAGAGTCATAGCCATGCTTTTTATGGCAAATATCACACAAGGTTTTTGGGAAAAAGCCGTCTTGACCGCAATGCACATTATAAATTGTTTGCCTAGTACGCCATTGATTTATGAGATTCCAGAAGATTTATGGTCTAAACATAAGCCCCACTATGACCATCTACGTGTTTTTGGTTGTGAAGCTTATGCTCACGTGCCTAAACAACTTTGACAGAAGTTAGATCCAAACTCACACAAATGTATTTTCATTGGATATGTTGCACATGGAGAGATGGGATATCGTCTCTGGCACCCAGAATCTCGTCGAGTCATCTGTAATTTCAGATGTGATCTTCAATGAGTCAAAGATGCATAAACAACTTATCAAGGAAATAGAGGTTTGGAGAGTCACTTTTGAGGATGTTGCCTCAGAGACAGTGAAATCAACTCAGCAGGCTAGTGATGTACCTTCCACTAGCAATGCTCCAGAGAGAGCGGACAACAATGGTCAAGGAGTGAGACGATCTACTAGAGTCTCTCGTCCACCTACGCGTTTCAAGCTAGGTCTTGATTACATCATGTTGACCGATTGTAGTGAGCCAAGCTACTACCAAGAAGCCATGATGACGGATGATGTGGTGAAGTGGGAGCAGTCTTTGGAATTTGAGTATAACTCGATTCTGGCTAATGACACTTGGGACTTGGTAGAACTAGAAAATGATGCAAAAGCTTTACCTTGCAAATGGGTTGACAAGAGGAAATTTACCTCAGGTGATCCAAATCCAAAGTACAAGGCTAGACTTGTAGCCAAAGGGTTCAAACTGCCAGAGGGAGTTGATTTTGATGAAATATCTCGCCTGTGGTCAAGATGACAACACTTAGAACCGTACTTGGTCTTGTAGCGATTGAGCGCATGGAGCTTGTCCAAATGGATGTGATGATAGCATTTCTTTGCGGGGATCTCGATGAGGATGTTTACATGTAGCAGCCTGAAGGGTTTGTTCAGGAGAACGCATCTTGTGAGGAGCTAGTATGTAAGCTAGCTCAAAAAGGCACTTTATGGCTTAAAGCAGGGCTCAAGGCAGTGGTACCATAAATTTGATGCATGTATGAGGTCTCAAGGGTATAAAAGGAGCGAAGAGGATCACTGCTTGTACACAAGAAAGTTAAATGATGGATCGATGATCATTCTAGTTTTGTATGTTGATGACATGCTTATAGTTGGGAAATCCGTTGCGGAGATTGTCAACTTGAAGAAAACACTTAGCGACAATTTTGAATGAAAGATTTGAGGGATGCTACACACTTTCTTGGCATGCAAATCAAAAGATATCTTAAACGTCGTATTCTTGAGTTATCTCAAGAAACATTGAGAAAGTCTTGCAGGGTTTCAATATGCAAGGGGGGAAAGCATTGAGTACCCCAATGCAGACATTCTTGAAACTCAGCAAGAAAGAAGCATCCACATCTGATGTTGAGCGAGCAGAAATGACTAAGGTACCATATTCTTTGGTAGTGGGCAGTCTCATGTATGCTATGGTGGCCACAAGACTAGACATTACTTTTGCAGTGGGAGTGGTGAGCCGATATATGGCAAATCCTACCAGCAAGCATTGGGAAGCAGTGAAGCACATTCTTAGGTACCTCAAAGGTACGGTCGGCAGGTGTTTACGCTTCAAGAATAGTGATGCATCCATCGTGGGTTATGCGGATGCAAACTATGTGGGTTGTGTCGACAATAGGAGATTGACATCTGGCTATTTCTTCATATTTGTTGGAGTAGCAGTATCTTGGAGGTCATGTCTTCAAGATTGTAAGACGTCTTCCACTACGGAAGCAGAGTACATTGCATTGTCAGATGCAAGTAAAGAGGTTGTATGGTTATCTCGCTTGGTCGCAAATCTTGGCATTGATTAGACTCCAATGCTATATTGTGATAGTCATAGTCCTGTGTTTCACTCCAAATCGAAACACATTGAAGTCAGGTATCATCTCGTGAGAGATTTCTTGGCCAAAAAGATCATTGATTTGGTCAAGGTACACACTTAAGGCAACCTAGAAGATGCTTTGACGAAAGGCTTAGCTTTGGAACGGTTTACACATTGTAGTGAGTTGATGGGTATAAGTTGAGCCACTAGATTGCTTCACGGTTGGACATACCGGGTCACTTGGGCTGCATTGGCCTTCAAGTGGGAGTTTTTTGGGATTTAGGTCAACTGGCCAGACATCCCACTTACTACTAACCCATCTACTAACTTAATCAAATACACTTATTCTTTAATAAAAAGAGAATAAGGAACTGCAGCAGGATAACGTTTTTGTGCGCTCCACCCAACAGTAGGTCTCTCTCTCTGGTCTCACACTTGCACTCACACACACTTCCCGTGGCACCTTCAAAACCTATGCAATAGCATTCAAGCACGCCACATGTGGAGGATCATTTGAACATGTGTCTTTTATGCTTAACATGTCATTTGGTTGGATTGAATACTTAAATGACTTAGTCAATCAAGCATGAAAACGTTGATGCCTCTTGAGAGTCGTCTTTAAATTGAATACTTCAAGAACCTTAGTCATTTAAGCACTCAAGCTTTTGGGTAAGGTTCCCACTAACACTTAGCAAGCCAAGAAGCACCTCATGCTTGGGTAGGATTCCCACCTCAAGGTTAGCCCTAACTTGCCTAAGGTCAAAGGACTTTTGAACACTACTTTTGGAGGTCTTTAATGAAGCTAACCCTACAGTCTTTAAGCTCCATTCGGTAGCATTGCTCTTTAACATACTATCTCTCATTTGGATCCCTTTTAACCTTGGTCCCGTATTCAGACAGGTCCATAAGCACATGTCTATATTCTAACCCTTGTTCCCGTTTATTCTCCCACATTAAATGATCAGTTTAATATGAGAAAATCATTTGGTTTGTTTAGATATTAGATTTTATGACAACCTTTGTAGCCTATTTCCTTTGCGTTTGCTTTTTTTTAGTTTTTGTTATTGTTGTTGGCCTTCAAAGAATTTTGCATCACATTGTTCTTTCCTTTTTGTTTGATTTGCTTCTTAGCTTTCATAGTCTTGGGGCCCTTCATATTCCCTTGCTGGAAGTGAATCCTTGAGGTTACCATCATGTAATATAAGATAGTCAAGATAGTTTCAGACCTCAATGAGTTAACATATTCACTCATCTCTTTGGATAGGCTGGCACAAAATTGTTTCTTTTGTTTTGCAAAGTCTAATATAGACACTAGCTTTGAGATGTAACTCCCAAAACTTATCTACATATTTTTGAATAGACTCATAAGGTGCCATCTTCAAGCTTTGCCATTTTGTAAGGACTTTATCTTTGGCATCATTGGTGAGGAATTGTTTCATAGTAGCAATCCTCAAGAACTTCCATCTCTTTGGAGCTTCTTCTTGGGCACATACACTTGTCCATCAATAACGGGTTGACTTTTGGGAATGTATGGAGACATTTCAAAGCTTTGAAGATTCCAAGAATTATTCATCTCCAAAAGCTACATCAAATTGTTGGATGAAAGCCAACATTTTATCAATTGCTCCAAATGTTCCATTGTAGGTAAGGACAGTGATGTTCTCTCCTCCCTCTTTGAACTTTTTAAGCTCTTGCGTGGCCTCTTCCATGCCACATAGCTTCTTATTTTACCTCTTACCTTTACCTTCTTGGGTGGTGAGTCATTGTTCTCCTTATAAGAAGATGGTGACAAATAAGATGAAGAAGAAGAAGAAGAAGGAGAGGATGGTGGTTTCTTTCTCCGCTTCCTTCTTCTTCATTTGTTTTCTCCCTTCTTAAGATTGGCAGTGGAGGGAGTTCCTAATGACTTCCTCTTCTTCTTGAGAGGGCTGGGTGACCACCTTCTTAGGGCTACATCACTTTCAAAAGTAATGGAGGTGTCACTTTCATACCTCTCCCCCCTTGAAAGTTCTTGATGCATGGCTTCTTCTTGGACTATTTGCCTTGGAGGTTCTTTCAATATTTCCTCCTCATCACCCATTAGATTCCTCTATTAAAGGCCTCACTAGGAGGCCTTTAAGGAGCTCTCTCTTCTTGGGTACTTGGAGAAAATTGAAGAGATTGTATTCGGCTTAGAACCTTCGCTTGCAAGGTAGGGTTTCCCATAGCTTCTTGAAGCTTTCCAGCAAGATAGTTGACAACCCTTCAACCATCATTAGTGGTTAAACCATCTGCTAAATCCAAAGTTTTCAATATTAATCATATTCTCCTGATTATGTTGTGCCATGATTAGAGTTTATTTTACGTGTATGCTAGCTCTTTCCTTGGAACTTCCAAAACCTTGACTACTACTCCTCTTAACCCTTGAAAAATAAGCACTCAAGTAGCTACACTCATGGTTTAGAATATTGTTAATCACAAAGAGTAGTGGAGATGGTTTAATAGTGCTAAGGTGGCATCGGCTCCTGTCCAGTGGCTAATAGATTAATAATGGTTAAGCCATAGGCAAGTCTAAGCATACTCCATTATTAATACCATATTCTAAATGGTGTCCCTTGTACCTTGTACACATGCATGCCAACTGAGATAATGAATTCCAATCCCACTC
This sequence comes from Adiantum capillus-veneris, assembly GCF_014529385.1. Lineage (NCBI taxonomy): Eukaryota > Viridiplantae > Streptophyta > Polypodiopsida > Polypodiales > Pteridaceae > Adiantum > Adiantum capillus-veneris. The sequence continues at coordinate 131,403,991 of NC_140935.1, forward strand.
ACCGTCCTATTGCAATGAGAAACTCCAACCTTTCATAGGTTACTCAAGGACCTCTATTCTTAGGGGTAAAAAAAGACAAACCTTAGCTCTGATACCAATGTAATAGAATTAGTATTTTCTTTCAATTACAACAGAAATAGAATATAGAAGGTGAGTTTTCCCTTAAGAGAATTCTTTAGATGAGAACTAGAAATTGTGCTGGGTTGATTTGATTGCACCATTTGTACATGTTACAACATCAAATCATTCACATATCTTGAGATAATAACATAATTAAGATTAATAACTAATTGAAGACCGGATTTTCTTAGAGGTGGCGGTCCTCCTCCAAAAGGACTATATTGTAATTTTCTCAATAAGAAATTTGATTACAATAAAAGATTTTGCTCTTGTGGAGCTTTCCTTGAACCAAGAAGATGATAATCTTCATGATTCCATGGTGGAACCCTCCTTCCCAAACTTTAACACTAGAATGGTAACAAGACACTTTTATGTCCTTGGACACTTTTGTGTCCTGTTAAGTGACCATTTTGCTTGAATTATTTGAAGAGTATAAAAATGAATTTCTAGGTGCTATATATCCACAAAGTTTCCTTATGAGCTGAAAAAAACTTAGCATTTTTTTTTTAGTATCGATCTCACCATTAACCTTACTCTTGCACAAAATTTTTGAACCTAAACTGTGTGAAAAAACGGGTCCTGTTTTTGGCTTTTTTTCAATTTTTGGCAACTATACCACTCTAAACTTCATGTTTGTGAATTTAGATGGCTAGAGGTTAGGCCTTCATAGTTCTCAACATGTTTTGATGCTTGTAGGGAGAGCTAAGTGTTAAAATTGAAAGTTATGACCAATTTACAAGAATTTCATAATCCTATTTTTTGGCCAAAATTAGCACTTTTATGATTTTTTTGGTGGCTTAATTTCTTGATATCCAAATTCAATTTTGATTGTGTAAGTGTAATGTATAACATAAAGCTAATCTTCCTTGAGTTTTGGAGGACCTAATATGCCATATAGCATAGTATATGATGATGGTTGAGTTTTTTGATTACTGAAGAATACGATACATTTTAGAGTAGCAAGTATAACTTTCTCGATATTGCTAGTTTCTTAGGCCAATTGTGTGTATTTTGTAGGTAGTAACCATATCTAATCATAGACTACAAACTTGGCTAGATATTGAGTAGTTTCTATGGGTTTCTAGAGGTCATAATGCTAAACCCAGTTTTTTCATGTTTGCTGTATTTAGCACTTGATCATTGCCCCCAAGGTTCCAATTGTAAGAGATCCATTATCCTTTTGACATGCTCCATGGCTCCTTTTGAATCCAAAGGCCCAAAGGGAACTAAGAAAACATGTATATAGTATCTGTATTGAGCGTGACTATAGAAACTTTGATGATAGGTCCGCAGAATGGCAAAAATGCAACTTTTTTGTACCTTTTTTTTAAAACAAAAAAACATTAGTGAGGTAAAAGCAACCATATGTTTTGGTCACCAACCCATTGAAGTTAACTAGGCATTTTATCTCATGTCCTACAAAAATCTCCACTCTTATTTATATGCAATCAACCGTAAGAAATTGTTGTTTTGGGCAAAATGCACTGGTCCATCAACTTTGGAGGCTTGTAGTGACCAAGGGATGAGAAAAAGTACAAGTTTCTTATTTTTTCCATATGTAGTAGTTATTGAACTATAAGTCCATGAAAGAATTTTTCAAAATGAGTAGATCTACTATGGTTTTGGAAAATTTTCCCAAAACCCTGAAAGGACACTTTTATGTCCTGTTAGGTTACCATTCTAGTGTTAAACACCCCAAGAAGGAGAAAGAATTGCGGGGATGGAGGTAGATGAGGGTGAAAAGAGGTATTTCTTAAGCAAAGAATTAGTACTTTTGTATATGCTTACTCCACAAGAAAACTCTTAGCATAGCTAGAATAAAAAATGATTCACTTGCTTGGAATTTCATCCATAGCCAAGCCCAAGCTATTGAGCAAGGTGAACAACTCTTGAGCTCCCATGAGAGAGAGAGAGAGAGAGAGAGAGAGAGAGAGAGAGAGAGAGAGAGAGAGAGAGAGAGAGAGAGAGAGAGAGAGAGAGAGAGAGAGAGAGAGAGAGAGAATCCCATGAGCCCCTTCCTTTTTCTCATTCCCCACTTTCCAAAAGTTCTCAAGTGTAAAGCTAGTGCATGGACTAATGACAAGTGAACATTTTAAAAATGCAGCTAAGTGCATATGCTAACACTTGTCCCCTCCTCACCTTGGTATTCTTGCACAAGTCGCCCCTTCTTCATTTTGACTTGTCTTGGCAAGTGGAATCTCTCTCTCTTATCTCTCTCTCTCTCTCTCTCTCTCTCTCTCTCTCTCTCTCTCTCGTCCAACTTCCATAAAGTAAGTGTGAGCTACTGTGGACATGTGCCCTAGCCAAACTTAGAAGAAAATGACTAGAGTCAATTTTCTAAATATGGTAGGTATGATCTAACCTTAGTCCTTTGATTTTCCCTTTCATTAATTAAAATCATAGACTTACCTTAAACTTAACTAGCTCATGTGAAACACCATTGCACTATCCTTTGGAGGCTTTACGAAGCTGACCCAGGTTAGAGTTTACCTACTAATTTAGGACCTGCTAAATTAGGACAAACTCTGACAATTTAAACTTTTCCTTGGGCTTTAAAGCTTCACCTCCTGTGCAAAAAACTTATCACAGTCCTTGGGAGGTAGCATGCAGTTGGTCTCAAAACCTGCTAAATTTAAACATTTTAAATTTAGACTTTTTCTGGTAAGTTTAAGTTTTATCTTGAGGCTTCTCAGACTTCATACTTGGAGTCTAATGCTTACTTGAGATTTAAACATTTACTTCGTTTAGACTCCTATAATTGCTCTTATTAACCCCTTGGGTCTTGTACTTTTGATCAAGGTTGCTCGGGATAGATTGATCCTTCCTTGATATATACCTTTGCCTTTGATCTACCTTTGATCTAACTAAGTCTATTAGCACTTTAGTCAATTCCTCTTGTTCTCTTTTAATTTTCCCATACTTAAGCGGAAAATTTATGATGAATAATTCTTATAGAAATTTTTAATTTAATTTTCATGATAGTGTGAAGACATATTTGTACAAAAATAGATATGTCATCCTCCTTGCATCATCTTTTTGTGGCCTTTACTTCAGCCCACTTTGTCAAATAGTTCATGGTACAATGATAAAGTGAGTCCAAATCATGTATGGTAGTGGTTGAATGGGTCCCACAAAGTATATGTCCCATTTAATGAAAGCTCTTGCCCTCATCATAGGCCTCAATGGCATACTATTTCATTTTTACAACATTTTTGTCCTCTAGCAAGCATCACATTTTTCAATGTCCTCTTTGGCACCATAAAAGAGGGTAGGCCACCATATACTCTTTAAGAGTCATAATTAGAATATGTTCTCCCTCTCAAGATGATTTTGTAGTAATGTATGTTAGCTTTGGATCTTCACCAGATAAGGCTTGGATATATTTTTCTTGGCTACTTCTTGGCCATTTTCTAGGTTCCAACTTCCTCGTAGGTTGTTGAATCACAATCCTTCAATATTGAAGGGCATATTTCTTATAATGGGATATGATATTTATCGCATCACTTGTCGTACCCTAATCCAATTCCATTTCTATTCTTTAGATCTCTTTCAAGGTCTTTTTCATCTCCCTATATTTTACTCTTTGCTTGGCTTTTGAAAATTTTGGTTCGCAATCCATTTATGTTTCTTTTCTAACTTAGTTTTCTTGTTTGTTTTCTCTCAAGGTTTGTTCAGTTGTGACAAATAAAACCCCGTTATTTTGTGTTTGACACAATCATCTACCACCATCAAAGGATGAGTTTTACTCTTTATGGTTGGCATTGAATGCACCTTTACTTGTTTAGCCTTTTGTTTCTTTCTATAAGGATTTGATTTATCTTGTCATTGGTTTGGAAAGTCAAAAAACTTTTCTTTCCCATTCCTTGCCAGCAACCATGCTCTTGATTGCTCTGGAAACACCATAGAAGAAAACTTTGTCCTCTTAATCTTATTCAAGCAAGTTGTTAATGGAGATCTCTTCTTGTATATTTATATTGGCATCTCCTTTTCATGTTTACTCTTTCATGGTTGAGATTCCTCGTTTGGATCCTCGTTGTTTTCATTTGTTATTGTTATGGAATTGATATTTTACTATTTATTATAGCTGATAGGTGGAAAAGGCTTGACCGATCTAGGCCTATGTGAACAAATATACATTCTATATACATTTTAGTATTCAAGTGCTCTTTATGAGCTTTGGCCATTTATGACCGGCCGACCAGTTTGCACTTACTTTCACCATCCAAGAAATCTATAAAGTAAATACGTGCAAGAGGGAACTGGTGAGTCTTTCACAGGGGGAGATTGCACCCAGTGCCTGCGTTTATTCTTCTCGTCTTCTCTCTACTCTCTCGCAGTGCTGATGTAGCACTCCGCTCTAGGAGGTGCGTCTACACGTGCTTTCTCTCTTTCTCCCATGCTCTACCTCTCTCGTATCATACTTCTTTATGTATTCTATGCATGTTCGATTATCCAGGTACGTGGATTTGTGAATCATATCATCGATTGTGCACTATTTGTATATTTTGCAGGGACATCGGACCTTCGTTTGTAGCAGTTATGGACACCATCTAGATTGGGATTATGTCATACCCCTCTTTGTCACAGAACCTAGTAGGAGTGGACTCATTCATAGATGTATCCATTGTTTCCACAATTTGAAACCATTCAAACGGCTCAAATAGATGCTCAAGGCATGGCTTTGGAATGCATGTGTCATTCTCTATTAAAAATTTAATTTGCATACTAAGATGCAATTTAGGCATAATGTGCTTACTAATTTGAGCTAATGTAATGGGTTCAATTTGCAAGACTCATTGCTCCTTGAAAACACACACACAAGTGTGTGTGTGTGTTTTTTTTCCATTTTGGCAATTTTTTCATCATGTCGACATTCGGTGCCACATGAAGTTATCTTGGGGAATTGAGTCGGTAGTGGACGTAGTTTGCACATTGTGGTACATGGTTGTTGTTCTTGACCTATGCCTTTGGTTCAACAAAGGGCAATAGTTGTGTAATTTGGAATCTTTCACATTATCACTCTTTTTGGGTTTCTTGAGGCATTTATCTAACATTCACTTGGTTGAGGCATTTGTCTCACTCCCAAATTTGTTCTAATGCCGATTTTGTACTTAAATGTTGTCAAAATTTTCTCAAAGACTTTGTGTACATCACGTAGATTTTGGTACTAGTATAAATTTTCTCAATCTCTAGTTTGCACAAAAGTGCTATTAAAACTAGAGCAAAATTGAGTGCGTGATCGATGCATTAATTTGTTAATATTTTGATATGTAATTACAAATTTTCTCAATCCCTAAATTGCACAAAATGCTATTAAAATTATAGCAAAATTGATTGCGTGATCAATCCATTAATTTGTGGTAATTCTTTGTGAGATTTTGTTAATATTTTGATATGTTTGATGTTGTAATTTTTTTTTTGAAAAGTCTCTCCATCCTGTCGCATCTTGCTGGCTCAATCTACTTTGCCACATTGCCTATGCTTTACGCAATCACACTTGTCGTGTCCGTTTTACTTTTTTTCTTATGCCCTCGCTCACCACTAGTGTGTGCAAGCACAGACCTATGTAACACCACCCTTACACACAAGCAACACCTACCCTTCGGCAATCTCATGTAGTTTAGCTTGGTGGGTGTTACTACCCTGACTAGAATCGTTGGGTTGTCGTCTGTTGAGGAGCTAATTGACATGACTTGCACTATATTTATGGCCACTTTTTCCTTATTTGCATGGTTTCTAGGTCAATCTTTTGGATAGTGTCCACCTTTTCCACCACATTGCATGCAGTAACCCACAATTGGCCTAGCATTCTTCATCAACCACTCAAAAACAACCTAATCTAAGCCTAAAGGTCCTCATCAAGTAGGACTACTCGCAAGATACCTCTACGGGTAGTAGCTCAATTTTTCATTGTTAACCACCTTCTCGTTCTACAGGATTCTCGCTTGAGTGCACCTATCCAAGATTTAGTTGTCCCTCTTCCAAAAGAGTACATATAAAGTGAAATCTCACATCTATATCCTTCAGCCTTGAGTGAAAGGCTAAATTCTTTGCTAGATGAAAGCTACTTTATTGTTAATGTACAAGACACAATTGTCTATCTTGTATCCGTGCTCCTCCATAAATATGTGAAGCCACAAAATCTCTTTGCTAGCCTCTGTAAGAGCTACATATTTTTTTTTGTCGTAGAAAGTGAGACCACTTTGCCAACTTTGAAGCCCAGTGTATTGCTATGCGTCCAATGGTAAAGAGTAGCTAGTAGTGCTTCTTCAAGTATCTTTGTCACCTACCATATCTGCATCAACATATCCTGTTAGTGCCTCCAAAACATAAATCATTTGTGGTTGCTCCTTTTAGACACCTAAACATCCATTTTATAGCTTGTCAATGTACTTTACCTGGATTACTACTCACAAATCCCACTACACGTGCAATATCTGGCCTTGTCTAGAATATAACATATATTTGAGAACCTATTGTTGCAGCATATGGAACTTTTGACATATAAACTATCTCCTCTTTTGTCTTTGGACACATATCCTTTGTTAATTTAAAGTCACTATACAAAGGTGTAGAAACTATTTTTGCATCTTGCATTGCAAACTTTTCTAGTACCTTCTTGATGTAATCCTCTTGAGATAGTGTTAGTGTCTACTTCAACCTGTCCCTTGATATTTTCATACCAAGTATTTGTGTTGTAGTACTTAAATATTTTATTGATAAAGCTTAATGTTTGAACCATGCAAGATGCTAACTCACACAAGTCTTTGCCACAATGCTTGGTCATATGACCATGCTTGGAATTTTGTCCAAAATGCTTGATTATATGACCTCGATATGCTTGGTCATGGTCTTGGTACCTCTCAAGGATTCTTGGTCTCAAGGCCATGTTGAAATTCAAAAATATAGCAAGATGCACGGTATCAATACCGTGATAAACTCTAAAGACCACTATAAAAGTCTTGGATGGACAAAGGTGAAGATAGTGTCTTAAGGATCACACCAGATATGAGATCGGCATAATTGAATATTTGATGTTGGTATTGAAGTCATTCAAGTGTTCTACAACTGAACCACTCTCTACCATTTTTAGATTGGGCTTAATGTTTCATGAAAATACTTTACTGGATTCCGATGGTTTCTTGTAGAGGCCGTCAAGGGCCATACTTTGTTGGACGGTGATGGTTTCTTGTAGAGGCCATCCAAGGACTTCATTAAGTTCTCAATGGTCTTCGTCTCCAAGATGTTGAAAGCCATTTTTGACACCAAGAATAGCCAAATTGTTTCCAATGTCTTTTGATCAAGGACATTCCAAGCTTTATTTGTCATTGTTGTGGGCTTCTTTGCAAGACCGCCTAGTGGCAAATAGAGATCCTTTTAGTAGAGACAATCTTTGATCTGCATTTTCCAGTGCTGGTAGTTCTTGCCATTGAACTTCTCAATCTTGAACTTTCCTTCCTTTGGCATCACTCCCACTCAATTCAAGAAATCCTTTCCTTTAGATACTTTAGATACTTTAGATATTAGTAAAGCTCGCTTTGAACCAATTGTTATGATTTAATGCAAAAGCTAAGTAGCATATTAGAGTGGTGTACTTAATGGGGAGAGATAAATTTACACAAGAGAGATAATAGAGAAGTGAGAGAGATACCACACACACGATATATGTGGTTCATCCAACTGCGAGCTACATCCATGGGAAAGTAGCCACTCAATGTCTTTGCACTTCAAACTAGAAGCAATTCACAAAGTGCTTAGACTCTTAATAAATTTTTTGCCTAATTCTCTTCTTCTCCTTGCTTCTCACCACCACTTTTCACACAACCCTCCACTACAAGAGGTTGTGTGCTCTTGTGACGCTGTTAGCGACGGAAATACATTGGGTTTTTATAACCCCCGGCGTCGCTAAAAGCGTCGCTACGAGCGTCACTACGAGAGCGTCGCTATAAGCGTCGCTATATGCGTCGCTATATAGCGACGCATATAGCGACGCCTATAGCGACGCTTATAGCGACGTTTACATAGAAGACTATAGCGACGCTCATAGCGACGCTACAGAGCCATAAATAGCGACGCTTATAGCGACGCCCGAGAGAATATTTTTTTGGTGGTAGGGCATTGAATGCCCTGCCACCCATCAACCATATTGTACTTGATTCACTTTTTTAAAAAAGTGCAAAGGTAGATAATAGACCCAAAATAGTCACCCACAAGACGCATTGTTTGCAAAATTGACAATTGTACACATCATAGGCAAAATGAATTGATTGGCAAATGTAATAATGACAATTGTACAACATCATAGGCATAAAGAATTGATTGGCAAAAGGAACTGCGGTGACAAATGTAATAATATACATGGTTCAAAAAGACGTATAAAATCCGTCTCATGATACATAAGCTATGAGAAACCCTAAACTAATGCTATCTAGCTACGGCTAAACTGACGTCGTCTAGTCAGACGTCTCATCGCGTCCAAGCGGCGTATCTGTCGGATTCTGCAAAAAAAGACAATAAGACAGCTTTCAGTAAGTATAAACATATAACGACATTTATAAAACAATACAAAAAATAAAAAAGAGTAAACAAGACCATATTAGGTATTTTGGTAAAAATCTCACATTATGGGAATCTCCAAATCGACCGAATTCATGTAATTTGGGAATTTTCCACTTAAAGTGGGAAAAATTGAGGTGTGTGGCTAGTAAATAAAGTGAAAATCTCATAGGATTGTGGTGTTGATAAACACCAAAAGTCAAGAGGATGTACAACACATGGATTTGAATAATAACTATAAATTACATAAAACAAAGGAAGATACAAAAAAGATTTTGTTTACAAATTGACTAGTATAGTCACAATAGAAGCTCCACATAATTCTACTCCACATTTGATACCATATCTGAACTTTGATCCAAGTGTGGCTGATGTGCACGAGTGAGGCCTTCTTTGGCTTTTAGAGCATGTCTTTCTGGAATCTTTATTCTAGAAAATGGTCCTTCTTTGTTGGGTCTCCAGGACCAAACAATTGCATCTATAGTTTCCGACACTTGTGGGTCCTTATAGTTGACAGCCCAATAACCCTTCCAACAATTACTGTAAGCTTGAGTATCTGTCATCCCACTTTTTCTCGCGCAAGGTGCCCAATATTGAATCAAGAGTTTTCTGTAGTTTGGTGATGTAGGCTCATTATCAATGTCAGATAAAGCCATTGCAAGCCACACTGGATAGATTTCTGTGTCACTCGGAACAAGCATAAGAAAGTCACCTTGGTGCACATCAGACATAGGGTCAAACTCTTCCCTTGGCCTATCTCGTTGAGGCCCACAAAAATGATCATTCAACTCTTCAAGGCCTAGGAATCTTTCTGCTCCTTGTTGCAAATTCATTGTAGTGCTTTGTAGATGAGAATATTCTTGAGTTTTTGGCCAAAACATTTCATACAAGACTCCCTCTGATATGATTGCTTTTCCAATCTCTTCAATTACCTTACTCCAATAATCTATCACGGGTCTATAATATCGCGGAATACTTGAACCATTCCCTAAATTTTTCCAAAATTTTATATAGTTCTTTAGCCCCAAAATGACTTCTTCGTGGGCCTTGACATACTCCGCCATTTGTACTAGAGGTGGATCTCCATGTGGTAACATTGGCTTGCCTTCTGTGTCTGTTTTCCAAAGGCGAATACTTCCACTCCAACTTGATACACCTACATGTGCCTTATATTGCATCATTGGTGTCTCATCTTGCATAAAGAACCTGAACTGAAGCGGTTTGGAATGTCCAACAAGTATGTCTTGTCCATCACAAAGATAGCCATCACAATATTGCTTGAAATCAGGGATCTTTGTGAGAAAAAATGGAGCTGGAGATGAAGATGAGCTGTTTCGTAATGTATCCATCAAATGTGGCAAAGTATAGGTTTGTGTAACTCTCAACTTCTCTGAAAACCTACTAAACATGGCGTCTATGTCCTCATGTGTATGCCCAACCATTAAAAATCCCAGCTGGATGGTTTTGAAAACACCCCTTGCAACAAGCATTGACAAATAGGCAAATAAGTATCGATTTTTGTTTTCCCCTGCACAATTATCCAATTGTAGCAACAAGTTCTCTGGCAATCTGCGAAATGTTGACCCCAATTCCTCTTCTGCAATTTCTGACGACTGCACAATGGGCTCTTTTCCATCACTCAAGTTATGGTAGTCCAAAGCATCCCTTGAGTTCAAAGCATGTAGTAGTGAAATATTGCTCCTTGGAAGTCCATTTGTTACTAGATCACCAAGAGGATGCTTATCTATCCTCTCGAGGTTATGTAAACAATTAGCAATTGAGCCAATTGTAAGATTTGGATCAGCTGGCCACAAACCATTCAAGACAAAGTGTCCGTAATGACCTTCTCCATGTCCATGAGTGATCATGCCAATCAATGCCACCTGCAGATTATATCCTGAATCCACACCCTTGGGAACAATGCGTAATCTAGGAATGGCAGTCTTCTTTTGATCCATCTTATCATGGATTATGCATACATATTTTTGTGGTTGAGTTTCTGAATACGTGCGCCATGCATAATATAGGCTTCTGCAACTCTTTTGTTGTGCCATGTGAACTTCTCTCTCCCTCAAGAGAAGAGCTCTCTCTTCAAGAGAAGGTTTAGCTTTTAACCTTGCCTTGATTGAGCTACAAATATTGCACTTAGAGAACTCACTCGTCTTTGTTAAAGTGACATGTGGGTACTCTTTGTTCCAAATTCTACCAAAAGAAGATTGGGATAGCTTCTTCTCATAGCCCATTTGGTCAAGTGTCGTGTTGATTTCACATAAAATATCCACTTGTTTGTATGTTGATGGAATCACCAATTGAGTCTCTCTTGAGCCATCTAGCAGTGTTCTACTTCTATGTGGCATTTTCTCAGAGTTATTTTCCACAAACTCGTTTAGTAGTGCTCTTGCTAAACTAGTATGTTGAAGTCCCCTTCTCAATGTACATGTGTTCCCATGTACATATTGGCGCACACCATTTTCAAAGTTCTCCTTGTATCGATAAAATGATGTCTTTGGTATTCCATGTAGCTCATACCATGCTCTACAACAAACAATAGAGCCATTTAGCCTGAATTGGTATCGTGACTTCTCATCTTTCTGATAACATATAGAAAGAACATCATAAACATAATTAGTGCGTGATTTTTGAGACTCTCCCCAAAATTGTTGTCGTAACCTTGTCACCATATCACGATCTGCAAATTGGCAGCATTTTTGTGCACAACAATCAATGCATGATACCCTTTGAATTGATTTGTTTGAAAGGTAAAAAGTCGAAGCTGGTGCTGCTTTTGATTTTTGAGTCCTGTTCATGAAAGTGTATCGTCTCTTCCTTGACAACTGGACAACATTACTCCCATCAAGTTTTTTTCCAACATTGCCATCGTTGGATACATCCTCATATGTAGCATGCATGCCATCAACAGGAACAAAGCGTTGTAATGGGCTCCCATTCAACATTGTTGTCTGCTTGATGGGCCACTTTAGCAAAGTGATGCTACCCACTTCAACCACATCATGAATGCTTGCATTTTCTCTTTCAATACCCACACCCACACAATCAGGACCAAGTTCCTGAAAGTTGACATAATCATGTGGAAATACATATAAGATGGTCCCTTCATTCATGGTTTGCATCATTGTGTCATCTTTTAAAAGGACCCTCTGATTTCTCCAAGACTCTCGAATCATTGCTTCAAATTCTGGGCTTGTCATAGGTATTGCATCTGTAACTAGAGGATCAGAATGATCATGTTCTTCATCACCATTGTAGCTTTTGTGTGGATCAATTAAGTTCCCATTTAATACAAAAGATTGCAAAAGAAGCTTTGACCATCGAACAGCACTCCATAATGAGCCTTGGAGAGATGAAGTATCCATTGTAGGAAAAGGTAGGACCACATCCTTCAAGCATTCCTCCACTAGTATGGAGACATTTCCCAGCCCTATCTTTGTACCACCACAAGTGGAATCTGGATCTGTTCTACACACACAACCAATACCAACGATTTCATTGTCAAGTATCATATGTACTTTCTCCCCAGATTCAAAGTCCATCCTGTAAGTAAAAAGATTACATTGTTAAATCCATAGTTATAGAAAAATACTCTTCAAACCAAAAATCATGCTACAACATGAAAAAGGTTTGCATAGGTTGGACAAGTGGTGAACCTTGAGACCAAATCCTCCTTGCTATATTAATGGAAGCAAGGTTGGACAAGTGGTGGACCTTGAAACCAAAGCCTCTTTGCTATATGAGAGCATAGGTTGGACAAGTGGTGGACCTAGTTGTAATACCCACTGCCACCTATCAACTACTATAGGACTATGCTTTCCAATGTCCAAGTATCCCTTGAGTCTTTCAAGGTTGAACACGTGGTGGACCTTGAAACAAAAATCCCCTTTCTATATCAGAGCATAGCTTGGACAAGTGGTGGACCTAGTTATAATGCCCAATATCCAAGGTGAAATACCTTAGGACTTTGCTACCTTGCTTGCCAATGTTTACGTAGCCCCTCATTTCTTTAATGGAAGTAAGGTTGGACAAGTGGTGGACCTTGAAACCAAAGCCTCTTTGCTATATAAGAGCATAGGTTGGACCTAGTTTTAATACCCACTGCCACCTATCAACTACTATAAGACTATGCTTTCCAATGTCCAAGTATCCCTTGAGTCTTTCAAGGTTGAACACGTGGTGGACCTTGAAACAAAAATCCCCTTTCTATATTAGAAAGGTTGAACACATGGTGGACCTTTAAACGAAAATCCCCTTTCTTTATCAGAGCATAGCTTGGACAAGTGGTGGACCTAGTTATAATGCCCAATATCCAAGGTGAAACACCTTAGAACCTTGCTACCTTGCTTGCCAATGTTTACGTAGCCCCTCATTTCTTTAATGGAAGCAAGGTTGGACAAGTGGTGGACCTTGAAAGCAAAGCCTCTTTGCGATATGAGAGCATAGGTTGGACCTAGTTGTAATACCCACTGCCACCTATCAACTACTATAGGACTATGCTTTCCAATGTCCAAGTATCCCTTGAGTCTTGCAAGGTTGAACACGTGGTGGACCTTGAAACCAAAATCCCCTTTCTATATTAGAAAGGTTGAACACATGGTGGACCTTTAAACGAAAATCCCCTTTCTTTATCAGAGCATAGCTTGGACAAGTGGTGGACCTAGTTATAATGCCCAATATCCAAGGTGAAACACCTTAGAACCTTGCTACCTTGCTTGCCAATGTTTACGTAGCCCCTCATTTCTTTAATGGAAGCAAGGTTGGACAAGTGGTGGACCTTGAAAGAAAAGCCTCTTTGCGATATGAGAGCATAGGTTGGACCTAGTTGTAATACCCACTGCCACCTATCAACTACTATAGGACTATGCTTTCCAATGTCCAAGTATCTCTTGAGTCTTGCAAGGTTGGAACACGTGGTGGACCTTGAAACCAAAATCCCCTTTCCATATCAGAGCATAGCTTGGACAAGTGGTGGACCTAGTTATAAAGCCCCTCCTTTCTTTAATGGAAGAAAGGTTGGAAAAGTGGTGAATCTTGAAACCCAAACCCTTTGGCTATATATAGAGGATATCTTGGACAAGTGGTGGGCTTAGTTGTAGTATCCAATGTCCAAGGTCCAAGGTGAACTATGTAAAGACCTTACTTCCAAAAACAGAGTCGTACAAGTGGTTCTCCTTGAAACCAAAACCTCCTTAGTGTATTAGAACATAGCTTGGAGAAGTGGTGGACTTAGTTGTAATGGTGAATGTCCAAAGCAAACTATTATAGGACCTTGCTTCCCAAATCAAGTTTGGACAAGTGGTGGATCTTGAAACCAAAACCCCCTTACTCTATTAGAGCATAGCTTAGATAAGTGGTGGACCTAGCTGCCATGGAAAATGTTCAATCTGAACTGCTGCAAGACCTTGCTATTAAATGTCTAAGTAGAGCTAGCTTCTTTAATGGAATCAAGGTTGGGAAAGTGGTGCATCTTGAAACCAAAAGCCCTTTATTGTATTAGAGCATAGCTTGGACAAGTGAGGGACCTAGTTTTAATGTGTGATGTCCAAAGAAAAGTATTACAAGACCTTGCTTTCCAATATTTGAATTGGTCAAGTGGTTAAAACTAAGTATAAAACTTTGACCATTTTCTTCTCGAATTGCCAAAAAGCTAGTTTTAGACACCCCTAAATGAAAATGGTTTAGGGTGGCCTTAAACAATGTTTTTTCAAAGACTTGAACAAAAGGGTTGTTGAAGAGTAATGACAATTTATTGTGGCTTGAAGTGCCTGAGTATGTGAAAACAAGCCTAGGTTTTCCACGAGGCAAAAGGTGACATAATAAGAACATTGGAAAGTTAGGATTGACCATGTGGCCTAAACTTTGGCAAGTGAAGTGGTGGCCAAGTTTTGTGGCACAGTGTGCACTTGGTCCTATATGTGTTGACCACTTGGCTAAATCTAGGACCATAAGGCCAAACCTTTGGCACCTTAAATATAGTATGGGACATAATCTAGAACTGCTATAGTAAATTAGTAGTATAGCTAATATGTTAATATTTGTATTATATTTAAGTATATGCTAATATAATTTATGTTCAAAATTTCACTAATGAAGAATGTTCCCATTTAGCACTCCAGATGCGGGGTCTTAGGGCAATGCCACAATGGGGTGACAAGGCAGCGCTTCCACGTGAGGTTTGGGGGTAGCGCTCTTGATGGGGATGTGGAATATAGCGCTCTCGATGGCGGGGCTTGGGAGGTTGATTTTGGGATATTGTTCTGAGCGGGGTCCTGGGGCAGCGCCCCAGGCGGGGTCCGGGGCAACGCCCCGGGCGGGGTCAAGGGGCGACATACGCGGCATACGTGAATTCCTAGTATAGAGTTACGCATGTTTTTCATATTTTCAACCATGATTTCTTTAATTTTGGCCGTGTGAATTGGTTAATTTTTTATATTGCTTTTGTTTTTTTTAATCCTATGATAAAACATGGACTTGTAGCATACGTGGCATTCTAATAAACCCTATCAAGATTAGGCACACAGAGAGCGCACGAGAAACGCACACAGAGAAAGCAGGCGAGCAGCAAAAACACAGAAAGCGCACACGGATCGCACACAGTTGGAGTATACGCGCGCGTAGAGGAGCAAGCTCGGCATCGTACACAACACACAGGTGGAGTGCACAGGATTGAAAGTTCGCGCACAAGACAAAGAAACAGCAGCGTACACAACGCTTTCCAGAAGGGCAGGATCGGGCAGTCTTCTCAGGAGACATTGCACACCTCACGAATAGAGAAAAAACAGGTATTTCTCTCTCTCTCACTCTCTGTCTTTCTCCATATAGAGAAGATGGTTCTCTGTAACTCTTCTTGCACACACACTCTCTCGTCAAAAGACAGAGATACATAGTTTAAACGTATCCCCGCACACATACACATATTCCCACACATCGTCTTCCTCTCTTCCACATACATAACCACAGTGAAATCTGTTATCTTGCTGTCTCTCTCTTGAAAATACATGCACATATTCCCACACATCGTCTTCCTCACTTCCACATACATAACCACAATGAAATCTGTTATCTTGTTGTCTCTCTCTTGAAAATACGTGCACATATTCCCATACATCGTCTTCCTCTCTTCCACATACATAAACACAGTGAAATCTGTTATCTTTCTCTCTCCTCTCTCTAAAAAACAGTTATTTATCTCTCTCTCTCTCTCTATCTATCTATCTCTGTATTTGCTATCTCTCTCTTGAAAATACATGCTCATGTATGTGTGCGTCTGTGTTATCTATGTGTATGTATGTATATTTGTGTTATTTCATTGTAATACTCATACATAATGCAGATACACAATTACACTTAATTACGATATGCACACATAGTATATATACATACATAAATATCACAAATAACTAACACATTGTAATACTAGTAAAATTGAATGGAAGACTTACTTGCGTGATCTGTTAAAGTCGATTCTTGTAGCGAGTTCTGGATGTATGCTGAGCTGATTTTCCTCTAATCCATTTGTAGATATGATTGTAACTTCTGTTTCTCAAAAATAGTAGTGTTGTTTAGTGATACACCTAATGGACATAAATGGTTTAAACTAGGACATGTAGACCAAAAATACGTGTATTTCTTTGGATGAATATATACACTTTTTGGTGACCCTTACCACAAGTGGTGGACCTTAAGACCAATGGACTATAAGGACCTCCAAACAATACCTTGTACACTCAATCCTTCTTGGTATCTAGGTTGGACAAGTGGTGGACCTTGTTCAAATTCTCTAACCACTCTCTCTAACATGGTGACATAATTTAGGTGTGATAAATTCATATCTATGCAAACTAATATCAGTTTAGGCTTGTTAATTTGAATTTGTTTGAATTTATGTACAATATAATGATTTGAGGTTTGCATATTTGAATTTAGGTGGTATAATGATATCTTTTTGTGGTAAACTTGAATTTAAAATCAATTTTGCGTAGAATATTTTAAATTTAAGTAGTAAAATTTAAATTTTTATAAAAAAGTTTGAATTTTAAAATTTGGGCGGGATAGTTTAAAATTTAGGCGGGATATTTAAGATTTGGGAGGGATATTTTAAATTTAGGCGGGAAGGTTTTGAATTTATAGCGAGATCTCCCTTACATAAGAGAGTATAGGTTGGACAAGTGGTGGACCTTCAA
Source organism: Adiantum capillus-veneris (assembly GCF_014529385.1). Lineage (NCBI taxonomy): Eukaryota > Viridiplantae > Streptophyta > Polypodiopsida > Polypodiales > Pteridaceae > Adiantum > Adiantum capillus-veneris. The sequence goes on from NC_140935.1 coordinate 131,420,862, forward strand.
GCTAGAGCATCCATGCTACTGGACATGATAGGTAGGGAATCTAGTTGAATATTGTATGTATAATATATATGTAATAGATCTAGCTTGGACAAGTGGTGGACCTTGGAATAAAACCCCATGTAAAACATATCATGCACATTCCAAGTGGTCAAAAAAAATATCATTTAGAATATAGCCTTATAGGTTGGACAAGTGGTGGACCTTAACACCCAGATATTCTTCATATAATGACATAGCGTGGAAAACTGGTGAATCTTGAGACCAAACCATGCTACTAGCGATAATAGCTTGGACAAGTGGTGGACCTTGAAAGTAAACCCCCCATCTACGAAATATCGTGGGTTTAAGGTATTTCGATGGAGCCTAGCATCTTGGAGACATCGTGCATCTTGCTTCTCTTCATGTTTCAATGGAGCCTATCTTGGACAAATGGTGGAGCATCCTTCTCTCCATGTTTCAATGGACCCTAGCTTGGACAAGTGGTGGACCTTTACTTCTCTCTATTATTCAATAGAGTTAGCTTGGACAAGTGGTGGACCTTGGAACCAAACCCCCATTTAAAACCTATCATGGTCACTCCAAGTGGTGAGAAAGAATAACCTTTAAGATATAGCCTTATAGGTTGGACAACTGGTGGACCTTAACACGCGCATATTCTTAATTTAATGACATAGAGTGGAAAAGTGGTGAATCTTGAGACCAAACCACTCAGGCTACTAGCAATAATAGCTTGGACAAGTGGTGGACCTTGACTGTAAACCCCTCATCTACGACATATCGTGGGTTTAATGTTTTTCGATGGAGCCTAGCATCTTGGAGACATGGTGCACCTTGATTCTCCTCATGATTCAATGGAGCCTACCTTGCACAAATGGTGGAGCGTCCTTCTCTCCATGTTTCAATGGACCCTAGCTTAGACAAGGGGTGGACCTTTGCTTCTCTCTATGTTTCAATAGAGTTAGCTTGGACAAGTGGTGGACCTTGGAACCAAACCCCCATTTAAAACCTATCATGGTCACTCCAAGTGGTGAGAAAGAATAACCTTTAAGATATAGCCTTATAGGTTGGACAACTGGTGGACCTTAACACGCGCATATTCTTAATTTAATGACATAGAGTGGAAAAGTGGTGAATCTTGAGACCAAACCACTCAGGCTACTAGCAATAATAGCTTGGACAAGTGGTGGACCTTGACTGTAAACCCCTCATCTACGACATATCGTGGGTTTAATGTTTTTCGATGCAGCCTAGCATCTTGGAGACATGGTGCACCTTGATTCTCCTCATGTTTCAATGGAGCCTACCTTGCACAAATGGTGGAGCGTCCTTCTCTCCATGTTTCAATGGACCCTAGCTTAGACAAGGGGTGGACCTTTGCTTCTCTCTATGTTTCAATAGAGTTAGCTTGGACAAGTGGTGGACCTTGGAACCAAACCCCCATTTAAAACCTATCATGGTCACTCCAAGTGGTGAGAAAGAATAACCTTTAAGATATAGCCTTATAGGTTGGACAAGTGGTGGACCTTAACACGCGCATATTCTTAATTTAATGACATAGAGTGGAAAAGTGGTGAATCTTGAGACCAAACCACTCAGGCTACTAGCAATAATAGCTTGGACAAGTGGTGGACCTTGACTGTAAACCCCTCATCTACGACATATCGTGGGTTTAATGTTTTTCGATGGAGCCTAGCATCTTGGAGACATGGTGCACCTTGATTCTCCTCATGTTTCAATGGAGCCTACCTTGCACAAATGGTGGAGCGTCCTTCTCTCCATGTTTCAATGGACCCTAGCTTAGACAAGGGGTGGACCTTTGCTTCTCTCTATGTTTCAATAGAGTTAGCTTGGACAAGTGGTGGACCTTGGAACCAAACCCCCATGTAAAACCTATCATGGTCACTCCAAGTAGTAAGAAAGAATAACCTTTAAGATGTAGCCTTATAGGTTGGACAAGTGGTGGACCTTAACACCCACATATTCTTAATAAAAGTGGTGAATCTTGAGACCAAACCACTCAGGCTACTAGCAATAATAGCTTGGACAAGTGGTGGACCTTGAATGTAAACCCCTCATCTACGAAATATCGTGGGTTTAATGTATTTCGATGGAGCCTAGCATCTTGGAGACATGGTGCAGCTTGCTTCTCGTCATGTTTCAATGGAGCCTATCTTGGACAAATGGTGGAGCATCCTTCTCTCCATGTTTCAATGGACCCTAGCTTGGACAAGTGGTGGACCTTTGTTTCTCTCTATGTTTCAATAGAGTTAGCTTGGACAAGTGGTGGACCTTGGAACCAAACCCCCATGTAAAACCTATCATGGTCACTCCAAGTGGTAATAAAGAATAACCTTAAAGATGTAGCCTTATAGGTTGGACAAGTGGTGGACCTTAACACGCGCATATTCTTAATATAATGACATAGAGTGGAAAAGTGGTGACTCTTGAGACCAAACCACTTAGGCTACTAGCAATAATAGCTTGGACAAGTGGTGGACCTTGAATGTACACCCCTCATCTACGACATATCGTGGGTTTAATGTTTTTCAATGGAGCTTAGCATCTTGGAGACATGGTGCACCTTGCTTCTCCTCATGTTTGAATGGAGCCTACCTTGGACAAATGGTGGAGCATCCTTCTCTCCATGTTTCAATGGACCCTAGCTTAGACAAGGGGTGGACCTTTGCTTCTCTCTATGTTTCAATAGAGTTAGCTTGGACAAGTGGTGGACCTTGGAACCAAACCCCCATGTAAAACCTATCATGGTCACTCCAAGTAGTAAGAAAGAATAACCTTTAAGATGTAGCCTTATAGGTTGGACAAGTGGTGGACCTTAACACCCACATATTCTTAATAAAAGTGGTGAATCTTGAGACCAAACCACTCAGGCTACTAGCAGTAATAGCTTGGACAAGTGGTGGACCTTGAATGTAAACCCCTCATCTACGAAATATCGTGGGTTTAATGTATTTCGATGGAGCCTAGCATCTTGGAGACATGGTGCAGCTTGCTTCTCGTCATGTTTCAATGGAGCCTATCTTGGACAAATGGTGGAGCATCCTTCTCTCCATGTTTCAATGGACCCTAGCTTGGACAAGTGGTGGACCTTTGTTTCTCTCTATGTTTCAATAGAGTTAGCTTGGACAAGTGGTGGACCTTGGAACCAAACCCCCATGTAAAACCTATCATGGTCACTCCAAGTGGTAATAAAGAATAACCTTAAAGATGTAGCCTTATAGGTTGGACAAGTGGTGGACCTTAACACGCGCATATTCTTAATATAATGACATAGAGTGGAAAAGTGGTGAATCTTGAGACCAAACCACTCAGGCTACTAGCAATAATAGCTTGGACAAGTGGTGGACCTTGAATGTACACCCCTCATCTACGACATATCGTGGGTTTAATGTTTTTCATGGAGCTTAGCATCTTGGAGACATGGTGCACCTTGCTTCTCCTCATGTTTGAATGGAGCCTACCTTGGACAAATGGTGGAGCATCCTTCTCTCCATGTTTCAATGGACCCTAGCTTAGACAAGGGGTGGACCTTTGCTTCTCTCTATGTTTCAATAGAGTTAGCTTGGACAAGTGGTGGACCTTGGAACCAAACCCCCATGTAAAACCTATCATGGTCACTCCAAGTAGTAAGAAAGAATAACCTTTAAGATGTAGCCTTATAGGTTGGACAAGTGGTGGACCTTAACACCCACATATTCTTAATAAAAGTGGTGAATCTTGAGACCAAACCACTCAGGCTACTAGCAATAATAGCTTGGACAAGTGGTGGACCTTGAATGTAAACCCCTCATCTACGAAATATCGTGGGTTTAATGTATTTCGATGGAGCCTAGCATCTTGGAGACATGGTGCAGCTTGCTTCTCGTCATGTTTCAATGGATCCTATCTTGGACAAATGGTGGAGCATCCTTCTCTCCATGTTTCAATGGACCCTAGCTTGGACAAGTGGTGGACCTTTGTTTCTCTCTATGTTTCAATAGAGTTAGCTTGGACAAGTGGTGGACCTTGGAACCAAACCCCCATGTAAAACCTATCATGGTCACTCCAAGTGGTAATAAAGAATAACCTTTAAGATGTAGCCTTATAGGTTGGACAAGTGGTGGACCTTAACACGCCATATTCTTAATATAATGACATAGAGTGGAAAAGTGGTGAATCTTGAGACCAAACCACTCAGGCTACTAGCAATAATAGCTTGGACAAGTGTGGACCTTGAATGTAAACCCCTCATCTACGACATATCGTGGGTTTAATGTTTTTCGATGGAGCCTAGCATCTTGGAGACATGGTGCACCTTGCTTCTCCTCATGTTTCAATGGAGCCAACTTGGACAAATGGTGGAGCATCCTTCTCTCCATGTTTAAATGGACCCTAGCTTAGACAAGGGGTGGACCTTTGCTTCTCTCTATGTTTCAATAGAGTTAGCTTGGACAAGTGGTGGACCTTGGAACCAAACCCCCATGTAAAACCTATCATGGTCACTCCAAGTAGTAAGAAAGAATAACCTTTAAGATGTAGCCTTATAGGTTGGACAAGTGGTGGACCTTAACACCCACATATTCTTAATAAAAGTGGTGAATCTTGAGACCAAACCACTCAGGCTACTAGCAATAATAGCTTGGACAAGTGGTGGACCTTGAATGTAAACCCTCATCTACGAAATATCGTGGGTTTAATGTATTTCGATGGAGCCTAGCATCTTGGAGACATGGTGCAGCTTGCTTCTCGTCATGTTTCAATGGAGCCTATCTTGGACAAATGGTGGAGCATCCTTCTCTCCATGTTTCAATGGACCCTAGCTTGGACAAGTGGTGGACCTTTGTTTCTCTCTATGTTTCAATAGAGTTAGCTTGGACAAGTGGTGGACCTTGGAACCAAACCCCCATGTAAAACCTATCATGGTCACTCCAAGTGGTAATAAAGAATAACCTTTAAGATGTAGCCTTATAGGTTGGACAAGTGGTGGACCTTAACACGCGCATATTCTTAATATAATGACATAGAGTGGAAAAGTGGTGAATCTTGAGACCAAACCACTCAGGCTACTACCAATAATAGCTTGGACAAGTGTTGGACCTTGAATGTAAACCCCTCATCTACGACATATCATGGGTTTAATGTTTTTCGATGGAGCCTAGCATCTTGGAGTCATGGTGCACCTTGATTCTCCTCATGTTTCAATGGAGCCTACCTTGGACAAATGGTGGAGCATCCTTCTCTCCATGTTTCAATGGACCCTAGCTTAGACAAGGGGTGGACCTTTGCTTCTCTCTATGTTTCAATAGAGTTAGCTTGGACAAGTGGTGGACCTTGGAACCAAACCCCCATGTAAAACCTATCATGGTCACTCCAAGTAGTAAGAAAGAATAACCTTTAAGATGTAGCCTTATAGGTTGGACAAGTGGTGGACCTTAACACCCACATATTCTTAATAAAAGTGGTGAATCTTGAGACCAAACCACTCACGCTACTAGCAATAATAGCTAGGGATAACCATTAAGATATAGTCTTTCAAGGGGTGAGAAAGAATAACCATTAAGATATAGTCTTATAGGTTGGACAAGTGGTGGACCTTAACACCCAAATATTCTTAATATAATGATAGAGAGTGGAAAAGTGGTGAATCTTGAGAGCAAACCACTCATGCTACTAGCGATAATAGGTTGGACAAATTGTTGATCTTGAATGTAAACTCCCCATGTACAAAATAACGTGGGTTTAAGGTATTTCGATGGAGTCTAGAATCTTGGAGATATGGTGCAGCTTGCTTCTCTTCATGTTTCAATGGAGTCTATCTTGGACAAATGGTGGAGCATCCTTCTCTCCATGTTTCAATAGACCCTAGCTTAGACAAGTGGTGGACCTTTGCTTCTCTCTATGTTTGAATAGAGTTAGCTTGGACAAGTGGTGGACCTTGGAACCAACCCCCCATGTAAAACCTTTCATGGTCACTCCAAGTGGTCAGAAAGAATAACCATTAAGATATAGTCTTATAGGTTGGACAAGTGGTGGACCTTAATACCCAAATATTCTTAATATAATAACACAGAGTGAAAAAGTGGTGAATCTTGAGACCAAACCTTCCATGTTTCAATAGAGTTAGCTTCGACAAATGGTGGAGCATCCTTCTCTCCATGTTTCAATGGAGCCTAGCTTGGACAAGTGGTGGACCTTTTGCTTCTCTCTATGAGAAGAATAAAGTTAGCTTGGATAAGTGGTGGACCTTGGAACTAAACCCCTATGTAAAACATATCATGGACATTTCAAGTGGTGAGAAAGAATACCCTTTAAGATATACGCTTATAGGTTGGACAAGTGGTCGACCTTAACACCTAGATCTTCTTTATATAATGACATAGAGTGGAAAAGTGGTGAATCTTGAGACCAAACTACTCATGCTACTAGGGATAATAGCTTGGAAAAGTGACTGACCTTGACGTTAAACCCCACATGTAAACAATATCGTGGGTTTAAGGTATTTCAATGGATGCTAGAATCTTGGAGACATGGTGCAACTTGCTTCTTTTCATGTTTCAATGAAGCCTATCTTCCACCAATGGGGGATCATCCTTCTCTAAATGTCTCAGTGGAGCCTAGCTTGGACAAGTGGTGGACCTTTGCTTCTCTCTATGTTTCCATAGAGTTAGCTTGGACAAGTGGTGGACCTTGAAACCAAACCCCATGTAAAACATATCATGGTCATTCCAAGTGGTGAGAAATAATACCCTTTAAGATCTAGCCTTATAGGTTGGACAAGTGGTCGACCTTAGAACCTAGATCTTCATAATATAACGACATAGAGTGGAAAAGTGGTAAATCTTGAGACCCAACCACTAGTGCTACTAGGGATAATAGCTTGGAAAAGTGACTGACCTTGACGTTAAACCCCACATGTAAACAATATCGTGGGTTTAAGGTATTTCAATGGATCCTAGAATCTTGGAGACATGGTGCAGATTGCTTCCCTTCATGTTTCAATGGAGCCTATCTTGGACAAATGGTGGAGCATCCTTCTCTCCATGCTTCAATGGAGCCTAGCTTGGACAAGTGGTGGACCTTTGCTTCTCTCTATGTTTCAATAGAGTTAGCTTGGACAAGTGGTGGGCCTTGGAACCAAACTCCCATGTAAAACCTATCTTGGTAACTCCAAGTGGTGAGAAAGAATAAAGTTTAAGATATGGCCTTATAGGTTGGACAAGTGGTGGACCTTAGCACCCATATATTCTTAATAGAATGACATAGAGTGGAAAAATGGTGAATCTTGAGACCAAACCACTCATGCTACTAGAGATAATAGGTTGGACAAGTGGTGGACCTTGAATGTAAACCCCCATGTACAAAATATCATGGGTTTGAGGTATTTCAATGGAGCCTAGCATCTTGGAGACATGGTGTAGCTTGCTTCTCTTCATGTTTCAATGGAGTGTATCTTGGACAAATGGTGGAGCATCCTTCTCTCCATGTTTCAATGGACCCTAGCTTGGACAAGTGGTGGACCTTTGATTCTCTCTATGTTTCAATAGAGTTAGCTTGGACAAGTGGTGGACCTTGAAACAAAACCCCCATGTAAAACCTATGCTGGTCACTCCAAGTGGTGAGAAAGAATAACCCTTAAGATATAGCCTTATAGGTTGGACAAGTGGTGGACCTTAACACCCAAATATTCTTAATATAATGACAGAGTGAAAAAGTGGTGAATCTTGAGACCAAACCACTCATGCTACTAGCGTTAATAGGTTGGACAAGTGGTGGACCTTGAATGTAAACCCCCCATGTTTCAATAGAGTTAGCTTCGACAAATGGTAGAGGATCCTTCTCTCCATGTTTCAATGGAGCCTAGCTTGGACAAGTGGTGGACCTTTGTTTCTCTCTATGTTTCAATAGAGTTAGCTTGGAGAGGTGGTGGACCTTGGAGCCAAACCCCCATGTAAAACATATCATGGACATTTCAAGTGGTGAGAAAGAATACCCTTTAAGATATACCCTTATAGGTTGGACAAGTGGTCGACCTTAACACCCAGATCTTCTTAACGTAATGACATAGAGTGGAAAAGTGGTGAATCTTCAGACCAAACCACTCATGCTACTAGAGATAATAGGTTGGACAAGTGGTGGACCTTGAATGTAAACTCCCCATGTACAAAATATCATGGGTTTAAGGTATTTCAATGGATCTTAGCATCTTGGAGACATGGTGCAGCTTGCTTCTCTTCATGTTTCAATGGAGCCTATCTTGGACAAATGGTGGAGCATCCTTCTCTCCATGTTTCAATGGACCCTAGCTTAGACAAGTGGTGGACCTTTGCTTCTCTCTATGTTTCAATAGAGTTAGCTTGGACAAGTGGTGGAACTTGGAACCAAACCCCCATGTAAAACCTATCATGGTCATTCCAAGTGGTGAGAAAGAATACCCTTTAAGATATAGCCTTATAGGTTGGACAAGTGGTGGACCTTAACACCCAGATCTTCTTAATATAATGACATAGAGTAGAAAAGTGGTGAATCTTGACATCAAACCACTCATGCTACTAGTGATAATAGGTTGGACAAGTGGTGGACCTTGAATGTAAACCCCCATGTACGAAATATCATGGGTTTAAGATATTTCAATGGAGCCTAGCATTTTGGAGACATGGTGCAGCTTGCTTCTCTTCATGTTTCAATCAAACCTGGCTTGGACAAATGGTGGAGCATCCTTCTCTCCATGTTTCAATGGAGCCTAGCTTGGACAAGTGGTGGACCTTTGATTCTCTCTATGTTTCAATAGAGTTAGCTTGGACAAGTGGTGGACCTTGGAACCGTACCCCTATGTAAAACCCATCATGTGCATTCCAAGTGGTGGTAAATAATACCATTTAAGATATAGCCTTATAGGTTGGACAAGTGGTGGACCTTAACACCCAGATCTTCTTAATATAATGACATAGAGTGGAAAAGTGGTGAATCTTGAGACCAAACCACTCATGCTACTAGGGATAATAGGTTGGACAAGTGGTGGACCTTGAATTTAAACCCCACATATACAAAATATCATGGGTTTAAGGTATTTCAATGGAGCCTAGCATCTCAAAGACATGGTGCATCTTGTTTCTCTTCATGTTTCAATGGAGCCTATTTTGGACAAATGGTGGAGCATCCTTCTCTCCATGTTTCAATGGACCCTAGATTGGACAAGTGGTGGACCTTTGCTTCTCTCTATGTTTCAATATAGTTAGCCTATATTAGACAATTAGTAGACCTCCAATCTCTCCATGTTGTCTAGAGCTAAGCTTGGACAAGTGGTGGACCTTACTTCTCCCTTCCCTTAGTTTACTAGCTTAAATGATCACTATGTATACTTGCTTAGATCTAGCTTGAACAAGTGGTGGAACTTGTATTCACACAAACTTAATCCATTACAAAAAAGTATATGTTAAAATAACATTTGGTTTTTTTTGTTTCAGGAAAGATGGCTCCAAAAAAACAGGTTGCAAGGGTTGCTGTCTCAGTTGACTATACTTGCAATGATCTTAGGAAATGGTATTTGGACATACATGGTATAGAGGGTGCACAATTTCATAAGGTGCATCTATTTATTGCCAAAAAGGATAATGACAGCTTGTTTGAAGATGTTGGACAAGTTGTGGAAGCATCTGTCTCTGTAGTTGATAGTCATCCAGAGGTGGAATGCATTGACATTCTAGTTCCAATGAATCTAGAATTTCAACTATCTCCAGGAGCATATGCATTGGAGCGCATGTCTAGAAACAAAGAAGAGACAATGTTTTCTCGAGGATGGAAGTTTGCAGAATCAAATCCAAATATCACAGCAGATCAACTTCAAAGCTCCATCATTGCCACACTACAACGAAAAAAGGTGAAAGCTTCACGACCACCATCCACAAAGAAGCAAGCAAAAGTGCAGAAAGTAGAAGCTAAGCGAACTAGCTCCATTTTGGATGTAGACAAGGCATCTTTGGCATCCTCATCAACAGAGGGTTCAATGTCAAAGATGAGAATTGTGGATCCAGATGTTTTAGAAGCTGAGGCCATGAAAGGACAAGAAAAAGATACAGGTGGAATGAATAAGTACATAAATTATTTTCCTTTCCAATATAGGGAATTTGATATCCCTATTCAAAATTGTTGGCTTGCTCCTGATCACTATAATGCACGTATTATGGATAAAAAACACGCTGAAAGTGTGTTATTTGGATTTTCACGGAGTACGACCAAGCCTGCAGCATGTGCATATTTGATGCCTGTTCGAAATGCAAAATCAAAGAAGGGGACTCCTTTGGCAGTAGAAGAGGTAGAGGAGCAAAAAATTAAAGATTATCATTATTGGATTCTTGATGGGCAGCATTCAATCTATGCTGCAAAAGTTTTGCTTCACAATGAACAAAACAACAAAGAGATCTTTGAAAGACTGATTAGCGTGTATAAATTTAGAAAGGCTCGCATTGTTGTGAATGCTCCTCCATTTGTTGCAACTGCTATATCTGCCATTGCAAATGAGGAGGCTCAGGCATTGTATGTCAAGCAACCTTACAGCCAAATATTGAGACATTTACGGAGTCAATGGATCTTCGCAGGACGACCACCAAAGGCAGCAAGTGGAATTGCAGAGGGACATGCATCTCGTGCCGGATGGGATGTAAGTTATTTTCTTTGTCTTTTTGATAGTGTTTAATTAACAAATCTTGCTCAATAGTTTAATTATTTCTCTATTTCTTTTCAGGGTTTTCTTCGATTGGCAAGAATGAGTGCAGCAGCAAGTTGGATTGCTAAACAGGCACACATGGTCACCTACTCTGATTTAGTTTATGATTGCTGGATAGAAATCATTGAAAATCTAGAAGAGGAGAATAAGAAACCCCCAACAACTGTATTTAGATATCTTTGTGGCCTTGAGGAATCAGAGGTAAAGACTATTCAAGAAGAGATTAGAGATGAGAAGATTTTACTGTCAAAGAGTGCAAAGGATGGTGATGCAACTGACATGTATGATCGAATCAAGCAGTTGAAGCAAGACAAATTGATTCAAGATGCACTTCTTGAAGGCTTCAACAATTTGAATGAGTCTTCACCATGTAAAGACTGGGAGGAGGTGGTCAAAATGTATAACATCAATGATGTTGTTTATAAAACAATTTTAATGCTATGCGAGGAATGGATCAGATCTAGTTTGACGCGTGGAACAAAGAAAATGGCTTTTCCAGATGGAGCAATAAAATACATGCAATGGGCAATTCACCTTCAAAAGGAGAAAACTGAGCCTAGAGATTTGCCATGGTCAATCTATGTGGTGAGCCTACAAATGGAAGGCAATCTCTACTTGATGCGCCACTTCAATAATAAAGTGCCTATTGGCTTATGTGTTTTAGATATGACAAAAAACGTTGGAGGCAATTTGAAGTGGAGTGAGGAGACATTTAACAATGCTTTGGATGGGATCTTGGCTATTGCTGGAGGGTCAACAGATCCTGGATTTGTCTTTCTTGCATTTGTGGATTTCACTAACTTCACAAAATTGCAATGTGCCTTTCACGCCATGGGAGATAATTTGAGCTACCATTGTTGTGGTGCATTGCATCACTTTCCATCAGCTCCTTGCAAAGGAGCAATTCAATTCCTAACAGTTATTGCCTTCTTGGGACAAGGCAATGCATTTGAAGACCTGAGAAGAAGATCAGAGGAACATCCCATGCCAATTGATTGTTCTCTTCTTCAAGTAGCAGATAACGATATGTCAGATTTGCAATATTTGGAGGCCAAAAAAAGAGCTTTGGTCAAGCACTACATTCGTACATATTGTTTTGAAGACCGCAAGCTTGTTGATGTTTTTGGTGATGGCTCCTTGGTTGCACAAGAAGGAATACAACAGAAAAAAGAAGTCATCTGCTTAATTGATAGTGTGGAGGAGGCAAAAAGCATGGAGACCATGCTGCTAGACTTTGTTAAGTCTCATGAAGATATAGAAAAATGGGCTGGACTTCAACAATCCACTTCGCAATCAGGCGACATTGTGCCTGTTACAGAGGAGTGCTCTCCACAAAGAGAAGAAGAACAACAACAACACCATCCTGTGTCAATGGAGGACTTTTTGGAAATGGAGACACGTATGTTTTGAGTTTCTTGTGCATGTTAGTGTTTCTTGTTACTGATTTGATACTCTTAATGTTAGATTTTGCTTTATATAGTATTGATTGAGCTTGTATTTTTTATCTCAAGCATTCAAGGTTTGAATGTAAATAGTAAATTACTTGAGTTTTTGAATGGTGGATCTGTAGACTAAAACTAAAACATTTAATACTCACAAAGACTTAATTACTTAAGAGCTTGAACTCAATAAGTTTTGGACCTTTTATCAATACCCCCTTGATATGATACATTAGATCGTAGCATGGTTAAATGGTGATGCTTCATAAATTGAACCTAGCTTAGACAGGTGCTGGAGCCTAAATTTAAACTAACCTTGCTAGAAGGGAGCTTATGTTTGGACTTTGAGAGAAATAGCATAAGTAATCAATTAGAGCATAGATTAGACATGTGGTGGTGGCCGGCCTTAGAGACCAAAATCTTAATGAGCTTGGAAAGGTATTTAAGTACTGCAATTTACTTAGTTTTAGTACTCATTAAATGCATAGCTTGACAAAAGGTGGACCTTACATGGATCCTAATTTCAAGAGGTGTGGTAGACCTTCAAAACAAGCTCATATAGCTTGGACATGTGGTAGACCTTGCATGAAGACTAGTTTAGACAAGTGTGGTACACCTTGTAACCAACACCCATTTGTTATATTAGCTTGGACAAGTGGTGGACCTTGCTTTTATGTTTCAATGGAGCATATTTTGGACAGGTGGTAGACCTTGTTTCTCTCCATGCTTCAATGGAGAGAAACTTTAGCTTGGACAAGTGGTGGACCTTGTTTTTATGTTTTAAAGGAGCATATTTCGGACAAGTGGTAGACATAGTTTCTCTCCATGGTTCAATGGAACCCACCTCAGACAAGTGAAGTACCTTGAAACCAAACCCCCATAATACAACCTACTAAATAGGTTGGAAAATTGGTAGGATATGAAACCATCCATGATAGAGCATAGTATAGGTGAAAACGTAGTGGTCCTTATATCAATTACCCATGCATAGCTTGGACAAGTGGTGGACCTTGATTCTCTCTATGTTTCAATGGATCCTATCTTGGACTAGAGATATATCTTACTTAGTTCCATGCTTCAATGGATTGTAGCTTGGATAAGGAGTGGAACTTCAAACAAAACTCCACAGCATAGCATATATTAACAATTCATGGGTTTTATAGAGATTGTCCTGCCTATTTTGGAGAGTTGGTACACCTTTATTCTCCATTCTTCAATGGATCTGAGGTTGGACAAGCGGAGCTGGAGAAGTGGTCAACCTTAAAATGAAACCTCCCATGCTACAACCCATCATAGATCGTATATGTAGTGGACCTTGAAACTCTTTTATGTCCCTAGCTTAGAGAAGCATTGCACTCTTGATTATCTCCATACATGAAGGCAAGGTTGGACAAGTGGTGGACCTTCAAACCAGAATCTCTATGCAATAATAGGCAAGTGGTGGAGCTTGTTTTCTCCTTGTTCCAATGGAGCCTAGCTTAGACAAACAATGGAGCTTGCTTCTCTCCATGTTTCAATGGATCCTAGCTTAGAAAAGTGGTGGAGCTTTGCTTCTCTCCATGTTCCAATGGACCATAGCTTAGACAAGTGGTAGACCTTGAAAAACACCCCTCGTATACAACATATTATGGGGTTTTCATGTTTCAATGGCTCCTAGCTTGGACAAATGGTAGAGCTTGCTTCTCTTTATGTTTCAATGGATCCAATCTTAGCCAAGGGGTGGACCTTGAAACAAGAATCCCCCCCCCCATGTACAACGTATTATGGGTTTTGAAAGCACTGGGAGAAAATAATAGCTTTGATAAGTGGTGGACCTTGCTTCTCTCCATGCTTCAATGGAGCCGAGGTTGGACACATGTTGGAGAGAAGATGGTTGCCCATGAAATAAGACCATGCATGCTATAATCAATCATATGTTGTACACATGGTGGACCTTGCAATTGTTTTATATGCCTAACTTGGACAAGTGGAGGACCCTTGATTACCTCCAGATATCAACAACAAGCCAAGTTTGGACAAGTGTAGTACCACCAAACCAGAATCTATATGCTACAATAGAGTATAGGTAGGACACGCGATGAACCTTGATATCAAACCATCCATGCTACTAGAGATGATAGGTTTCACATGTGGTGGAACCTTGTATCAATGTTCTATGTGTAGTTTTTGACTAGTGATAGACCTTGAAACTAATCCCTCTAGGCTACAAGAAAAAAGAGATGGATGAGGAGGCTAGACTACTTTTGTTGCATCAATGCATCCCATGTTACCACATATACTATAGGGTTCTTGGATAAGTGCTGGATCTTGTGTCAATGCTCCATGTCTAGCTTGGACAAGTGGTGGACCTTGGTTCTCTCTATGCTTCAAATGGGCAATAGATTGGAGACACAGTGGCCTTTTTTTTCCAATGATTTTATTTTTTGGAAACCTTGGAGGCACCATGTAAGAGGCACTCTAAGTCTTCCATACAATGGACCTATTGGACTATAAAATAATGATATCTTTCTTTGATATTGTCATTATTTTATGCATAATATTTTCTTCTTTTTGCAGACACAAAGGAGTTAAGTGATATAAAATCTAGATGTATTTCACACTATGATTGGCATGAAGATCCTTTTGGGACACCAACTTTTCCTATTCCCAAAGATGTAATTTTCCATATTAACGGTGTGGATTTTGAAGTGCGACTTTCATGTATTGAAGGAGCTGGTTATGGGCTATTTGTGCATACTACCCTGGAAAGTGGTTTGACTATTCTAAACTATGGAGGGCATAAGTATAGATTTCAAGACTGGAAAAAGATATGCAAAATATTTCCAAGAGCTTATAAATATTCTCTTCTAGAGGATCCAAACATAGAAGAAGAGGAAGATCAATCATACATTATTGGTTGTGTAGAAGAAGGAAACGTGTCGGGCTATATAAATAGTTCTCACAGTACAAATGTCTGTCCCAACGTACGCTATACATTTGATCCAAATTTGCCACCTTGGCATAAATGCACCTCTTCACACATCAAGTCAGAAGAATATGGCCATGTATGCATTGAGACTATTTGTCAAGTTGAAGCAGGAGAAGAGTTGTTTGCTGACTATAACTTTACTTGACATTGTAAAGTATTGTACATGGATGGAAATCTCAAGTACATGCATCATTTTCATTTTTCATGGATGAAATCTCAAGTGAATATAACATTTGATTATTGTTTAGTTTATGCTCAACGAGAATCTAGAGTGCTCTTATGCTTTGTGTGTTGTCTAACATATTTGACTACCTTGGCCATAGAATCTTGATTCTACTCTAGATTTGTGATAAATCTTACCAAAATTTAATCAATGTCTAGGTTGGACAAGTGGTGGGGCTTCAAACATTACTGTCTTAAACAAGTGGAGTTATCTTACTTGAATAAGTGGTGGCCTTTGAATCCAAATCTAAGCCAAATCTCTAATTATTTTCTTGTAGTCTAGGTTGGACATTTGGTGGACCTTGTATCCATGTTTCCTCAACAAGGGTGGCTTTTAGTTTTCACTTTAAGTACTCATCTTTAATAAAGTGTAGGATGGAAAATGTTGAGTTAGTAGATTGTATTTTAGACAAGTGGTGTTTGGTGTACGAATGCTGAAAATGGTTGCAAGGATTCTAACAACGACTTTACCTTAAATAAATTTCTTACTAGGAGTTCTACATATAAATATGGTGAATAAAATTCTAGTGGTTTTGAGATACCATTTGTGTGTGTGTTTTCTTAGATTCACAAACTGGGATGGATAACGCTCCTATGGTTCAGTCAACAACTATAGAATCCATAGATTCTATGGTTTCTAAAGTGCCCAAGATGGATGATATTTCTATACTAGAGTCTAGTGTTGTGCAACTTGAGCAAGCTTCCAATAATGAGAACCAAGAAATCGATGCTTCAAAAATGCAACATACATCAAAAGAGACTGAAAAGTCCACTCACGAGCTATTGCCAATTGGTACTACGTCATGTAGCGTAGATGTTGAGAAATCCATGCTTACAATTATATTGGATTTAAATGGTCTATTGTTGAAACGTTCCCTCAACCATCCTCACACCACAACTCAGTGCAAATGGATTCAAAAAGATATATTATACTCAGGCCAGGTTGCATCCAATTCTTGAAGACTATTTTACAAAGGTTTAATGTTGCAATTTGGTCGACAGCTACTAGGAATAATGTGTATCAAATCCTTGCAGCACTAAACAACTTAGCTGAGGATACATTGCCTTTCTTTGCAATTTGGTCGCAAGATGTTTGCTACACCGCTCAAACTCAAAAATTGTTTAGACCCGACAATCCAAACGTTGAGGCAATGTTCAAGCCTCTAGCCAAAATTGCCATGGGGTTTGAATGTGATCCACAAAGAACAGTGCTTATTGATGACTCTCCTTACAAGGGATGTATTTCACCAGCAAACAGAAGATTGCATTTTTCCACTTTGATGGAGAAGAGCTACTGGTTGATTCAGCTTGATGAGAGAAGGGATGTGCGTGATTTAATTGCTTCTAATCGTTATGGACAACCTATAGTGACAAATGATAGTGAATACAAACAAATCATGGAGTATTGGAAGCAGCAGAAAAATGATGTTTGGTCAGCTAAGGTGTTCTTTACAAGAAGAATACCACCTGCAAAAAAGGTGACAGAGATGAAACTATCATTGAAGATGCAAGTGACACAAGCCACCGCAATGAAATGAGAAGAGCCCAAATACAAGAGATCTTGGCAAAGGAGCGTACACCATTGAAAGCATGAAGGCGTCACAATTGACCACTTTAGCTAGGCAATTGGGTTGTAACACAAAAGGAGTTTTGAAGGCAACCACAGCAAAGGCTTATATAAATAAGGTGAAAGCTGAGAACAATCTTCTAAGGCTGGATAGAAAGCAACCCTAAGGTACTAGTGACATGTCATATATTCTTGATACACATGCTTGAACACTCATGTGCATGGTATCTAACAAATCTTTCTTTTTATTCCTTCTTGCAGGATCTTACAAAGGATACTACTAGATGGAGCTCAATCAATAGAGATTTTGATATTTTTGCTCAAAATAATGAAGCAGTCACCTACATTTTTTGTTTATCAATTTCTTGAGAGACTTTATTTTAGTTTGTAATCATCAAATGAAATGAAAAGTATCCTTCTTATTAAGATTGTTGATCTTTTTCTTGTTCAAACCTTTCAATTGTGATTTATAGTTTTGTTAGCATGAGATTGTGCTTTTTTAGTTTGAAAAACTGTCAAAGATCCAAGTCTTTTTGGCTTTACTTAAGTTATTAATTGTGAAAGATCCAAGTTTTTTTTCTTTACTTAAGTTATTGATTGCCTATGTAATAGTCCTTAAAACAATATCGGTGGCTTTCTTGCTCCCATGTCTCACATTGGTCTTTAGGTAAGACAAGTGGTGACCTTGAAAGTATGGTCTCATATCTCGATCAAGTGAAGAGACATGAAGCTTAAATATCACTACTATGTATCTAGTGTTAAACTCCATCGAGACAAAGACTAGATAGCCAAATTGCAGTCGAGTTTAAGTGAAAAATCCATTTGAGCTAAGGTAAAACTTATAGTGCCTCATTTTTCTAGGATTCTACCCCATCAAGGAAGTTATAATCTAGCACAAACCAATTAAGACTCTTTTGGAGCCTAGATAGGACAATTCGTGGAACTTATGAAACTTATTATTGAGTTAGAGTCTAGTTTAGATAAGCAAAAGATCTTCAAACCAGCACTTGGTCTTACTATTCAATATTCAAAGTCCCTTGAGGCTAACAAATTACATACCACTTGTAACCTAACTAATGAGTAATTATATAGATCTAAGCAAGTATATATAATGAGTCTTCAAACTAATAATCCAAGGGAAGAGAGTAGCAAGGTCCACTACTTGTCCAAGCTCAGCTCTAGACAACATAGAAAGATGCTAGTTCTACTAATTGTCTAATTATAGGCATGGAGAAATGATAGAAGGTTGAACACTTGTCCAACCTATCATCTCTAGTAAGATGGGAGGTTTGGCCTTAAGATTCACCATGTAACCAACCTATACATCATTGTATTATGAAGAGTAAAAAAGCAAAGCTCCACCACTTGTCCAAGCTAGTTCTAAAATCCACATGGAGATAAGCAAGCTCCACCATTTGTCGAATCTCTCTTCCATTAAAACATGAAAAAACTCATCTATGTTGTACAGGGGGACTTTTTTCCAAGGTCCACACTTGTCCAAGCTAGGATCCCTAGTAGCACGAGTGGTTTGGTCTCAAGATACACCACTTGTACACTCTATGTCATTATATTAAGAAGAACTATGTATTAAGGTCCACCACTTGTCCAACCTATAAGGTTATATCTTAATGGTATCCTTTCTCACCACTTGAAATGCCCATGATATGTTTTACACGGGGGTTTCATTCCAAGGTCCACCACTTGTCCAAGCTAACTCTATTCAAACATAGAGAGAAGCAAGGTCCACCATTGTCCAAGCTAACTCTATTCAAACATAGAGAGAAGCAAAGGTTCACCACTTGTCAAAGCTAGGCTCGTTGAAGTATGGAGAGAAGTAACCTCCATCATTTTTCCAAGATAGGTGCCATTCAAAATGGGAAAGAATCAAGATCTACCATGTCTCGAGATTTAGGCTCCATTGAAAACACCCTAAAACCATGATATTTTGTACATGGGTGTTTACATTCAAGGTCTACCACTTCTCTAACGTATTATACCTAGTAGCATGAGTGATTTGGTCTTAAGATTCACCACTTATCCACTCTATGTCATTATATTAAGAATAACTGGGTGTTAAGGTCCACCACTTGTCCAACCTATAAGGGTATATCTTAAATGGTATCCTTCACCACTTGTCAAGGTCCATCACCACTTTTCCAACCTATAAGGTTATATCTTGAATGATATTTTTCCTCATCACTTGTAATGTCCATGCTATGTTTTACAAAGGGGTTTTGTTCCAAGACCCACCACTTGTCCAAGTAACATGAAGCAAAGGTCCACCACTTGTCCAAGATAGGCTCCATTGAAACATGGAGAGAAGGATGATCCACCATTTCTCCAAGATAGGTTCCATTGAAACATTGAGAGAAGCAATCTCCACCATGTCTCCAAGCTAGGCTCCATTGAAATACCCTAAACCCATAATTTTGTACATGAGGGGTTTACATTCAAGGTCCACCACTTGTCCAACCTATTATCCCTAGTAGCAGAGTGGTTTGGTCTCAAGATTCACCACTTGTACACTCTATGTCATTATATTAAGAAGAAATATGTGTTTAAGTCCACCACTTGTCCAGCCTATAAGGTTATATTTTAAATAGTATCCTTTCTCACCACTTGAAATGCCCATGATATGTTTTACATGGGGGTTTCATTCCAAGGTCCACCACTTGTCCAAGCTAACTCTATTAAAACATATAGAGAAAGAAAGGTCCACCACTTGTCCAAGCTAGGCTCATTGAAACATGGAGAGAAGGAACCTCCACTGTTTCTCCTAGATAGGCTCCATTGAAACATGGAGAGAAATAAGCTCCACCATGTCTCCAAGTTGCTAGGCTCCATTGAAATACCCAATACCCATAATTTTTTGTACATGGGGGGTTTACATTCAAGGTTCACCACTTGTCCAACCTATTATCCCTAGTAGGTTTGGTCTCATGATTCACCACTTGTCCACTCTATGTCATTATATTAAGAGGAATTAGGTGTTAAGGTCCACCACTTGTCCAACCTATAATGTTATAGCTTGAATGGTATTTTTTCTCACCACTTGTAATGCCCATGACATGATTTACATGGGGTTTTGTTCCAAGGTACACCACTTGTCCAAGATAAATCTATTGAAACATAGAGAGAAACAAAGGTCCACCACTTTTCCAAGCTAGGCTGCATTGAAACATGGACCTTAATACCAAATTATTTCTAGTAGCATGAGTGATATTTTGTACATGGGGCGTTTACATTCAAGGTCCACCACTTGTCCAACCTATTTCCCTAGTAGGTTTGGTCCCAATTTCACCACTTATCCACTCTATGTCATTATATTAAGAATAATTGGGTGTTAAGGTCCACCACTTGTCCAACCTATAAGGTTATATATTGAATGGTATTTTTTCTCACCACTTGTAATGCCCATGATATGTTTTACATGGGGTTTTTGTTCCAAGGTCCACCACTTTTCCAAGATAACTCTATTTAAACATAGAGAGAAACAAAGGTCCACCACTTGTCCAAGCTAGGCTCCATTGAAACATGGAGAGAATGATGCTGCACCATTTATCCAAGATAGGCTGCATTGAAACATGGAGAGAAGCAAGCTTTACCATGTTTCCAAGCTAGGATCCATTGAAACACTCTAGGGGGTTTTATTTCAAGGCCCACCACTTGTTTAACCTATTATCCCTAGTAGCATGAGTGGTTTGGTTTCAAGATTCACCACTTGTACACTCTATGTCATTATATTGTGTTAAAGTCCACCACTTGTCCAACCTATAAGGTTATATCTTAAATGGTATCCTTTCTCGCCACTTGAAATGCCCATGATATGTTTTACATGGGAGTTTCATTCCAAGATCCACCACTTGTCCAAGCTAACCATATTCAAACATAGAGAGAAACAAAGGTCCACGACTTGTCCAAGCTAGGCTCCATTGAAACATGGAGAGAAGGAACCTCCACCATTTCTCCTAGATAGGCTCCATTAAAACATGGAGAGAAGTAAGTTCCACCATGTCTCCAAGATGCTAGGCTCCATTGAAATACGCAAAACCCATGATATTTTGTACATGGGTGATTTACATTCAAGGTCAACCATTTCTCCAACCTATTATCCCTAGTAGGTTTGGTCTCACAATTCACCACTTTTCCACTATATGTCATTATAATAAGAGGAATTGGGTGCTAAGGTCCACCACTTGTCCAGCCTATAAGGTTATACCTTCAAAGGTATTTTTTCTCACCACTTGTAATGCCCATGACATGCTTACATGGGGGTTTTGTTCCAAGGTTCACCACTTGTCCAAGAAAATTCTATTGAAACATAGAGAGAAACAAAGGTCCACCACTTTTCCAAGCTAGGCTCCATTGAAACATGGACCTTAATACCAAATTATTCCTAGTAGCATGAGTAATATTTTGTACATGGGGGGTTTGCATTCAAGGTCCACCACTTGTCCAACGTACTTTTCCTAGTAGGTTTGGTCGCAAGATTCACCACTTGTCCACTCTATGTCATTATATTAATAATAATTGGGTGTTAAGGTCCACCACTTTTCCAACCTATAAGGTTATATATTGAATGGTATTTTTTCTCACCACTTGTAATGTCCATGATATGTTTTACATGGGGATTTTGTTCCAAGGTCCACCACTTGTCCAAGCTAGATATGTTCAAACATAGAGAGAAACAAACATGCACCACTTGTCCAAGGTAGGCTCCATTGAAACATGGAGAGAATGATGCTCCACCATTTATCCAAGATAGACTCCATTGAAACATGGAGAGAAGTAAGCTCCACCATGTTTCCAAGATGCTAGAGTCCATTGAAATACCCAAAACCCCTGATACTTTGTACATGGGGGGTTTACATTCAAGGTCCACCACTTGTCCAACCTATTATCCCTAGTAGCATGAGTGGCTTGGTCTCAGGATTCACCACTTGTCCACTCTATATCATTATATTAAGAAAAATTGGGTTTCCATATCTAAATGGATCTTTGCTTGGATAAGTGGTAGACCTTGAGACCTAAATACCCATTCTACACTAGAGCATTGGTTAAGCCTTATACACTTCAAGCATACCTTTAACAACAAGTAGTAGTTATTAGTTGACTTAAATCTAGTTGAACTCCATGGTATTGAGACTAAGAGAGAGTGTAGCATAAAAAAGAGTCAAGATTTTAATTTGACTTTCTTTCTATTAATGAGTAGATCATAGATGGATTTTGGTATCTAATAAAACCTTAGGGTAGACAATGCAAAAATCATGTCTATTGTTGTGTTTGCATTAAGTGTTCTTGTTCTTTAATTTCAGAACCATTACAGAAAAATGGATTGGCTATATGCTGGCATAAATTGAAGAAAACTATTGAATTACCCATCCAACCTCCTCCAAGACCTTGTCCAAGGAATGAATCACCTCCTTATCACCTACCACTTGCTTTCAAGGACATCAAAAGAGTACTTATCTTGGATCTAGAGGGGTTACTTCTCAAGACAGTTGAAATGAAACATGGAGATTCTATGCCATCTTGGGCTCAACACATGCGACTTGTGGAGGACAAAGATGAAGTTTATCATGTGGTGCGACCAGACGCACAAAGTTTTTTGGATTTTTGTGCTGAATACTTTGAGCTATGGATATGGAGTTGCTATAACTTAACAAGGGTGCAACGCATCACACAAAAGTGTTTTCCTGAGCAGTACACCAAGTTCAAGGTGTTTATGAGTAACAAAAATTGCCAAAATCCAAATATCATGTTAGGATTTACAAGGGTTTATCACAAAAATCTGAGTGATATTTGGAAGATATTTGAGGATTTGGATGCAAACAATACCTTAATTTTTGATGACACTCCATATAGGGTGATGTGGAACATGCCAGGGACATATCTTATATTTCCAAAGATGTGGAGGCAAACTTCCGAGCAACTTCAAAACTTCTTGCAGAGAACCATAATTCCATGGTTGGTAGGATGGTTGTATGCAAGAGATAAGAGAGTCTATACATATAACACAATTGTAAATCAGTATAGTGATTCTGAGACAAATTATGTCCTTGGTGTGTACTTGTCAACACGAAAGCATTGAATAAATATGGCTATAAGATGCTTTTTTTATTCTAGTGTGTATCTTTCAACATTTGTATAATTTGATATAGTCTTTTTTTTTTTAATAAAAGGTGTGTCAATTTTATGAACACTTGAATGGAGTGCACCCTACTCTAAGGGGACTTCAATGTACTATTGGAGTGCATCCTATTGTAAGGGGACTCTGATGTATTGCTAGAGTGCACCCAAATTTTTGGGGACTCATTTTTTATTTGATTGGGGCCTATGTTGGGTCATATAGTAAAAGAAATTCATTTTTTGTCAATTCATATCGAGGTTGCATTTATTTGGAACTATGAAAGAATTGATGTTTGATGTCAAAATAAAACTTGTAAGTGTGGATCAGAGAATTCATGGACTTTAAATATGTGAGAGGGATCTTTTTCTTGGGCACAAATGTTTGCTTCAAGAATTTTGTCATTACATACTTTATGTGAAAGAGTTTTAGAATCTAAAAGACTTTGAAAACAAAACTATGGAATCTAAGTGCATGTATTCTTGAATGGCTTGAAAGTTGATGTATACATGCATGTCGCCTTGATGAAGATTTAGATCTGACAAGATGGAAAGATATAATTCTTGGACGTTACCTTTGTCAATTTGGTAATAACATATTTAACTTTCTTTTAATATGGGTGGAAAATATATTATTATGTGCATTTGGAAAATATATTATTATTTGCATATTTAACTTTCTTTTAATATGGGTGGAAAATATATTATTATGTGCATTTGGAACCTAATTGCTTGACCTTCAAACCAAGATTCCTATGTTATTTTTTCATATACTTTTTTATACTGAATTAAGATTGTGGATGCAAGGTCCACCACTTGTTCAAGCTAGATCTAAGAAAGTATATATACTGAGTCTTCAAACTAGTAAACCAAGGGGAGAGAGAAGCAGGGTCCATCACTTGTCCAAGCTCATCTCTAGACAACATAGAGAGATGTTATGTCTACTAATTGTCCAATATAGTCATGGAGAAATGATAGAAGGTTGATCCACTTGTCCAACCTATCATCTCTAGTAAAATGGGAGGTTTGGCCTTAAGATTCACCATGTAACCAACATATACTTCATTGTATTATGAAGAGTAGAAAAGAAAAGCTCCACCACTTGTCTAAGGTAGTTCCAAAATCAACATGGAGAGAAGAAAGCTTCACCATTTGTCCAAGATAGGCTCCATTAAAACATGGAAAACCTCATATATGTTGTACATGGAAGCTTTTTTCCAAGGTCCACCACTTGTCCAAGCTAGGATCCATTAAAACATGGATAGAAACAAGGCTCCACAACTCGTCCAACCTTTATAGCTGCAAAGTGTACCGGTTGTCTAAACTAGGCATGGGAAAATAATAGAAGGTCCACCACTTATCCAATATATTATCTCTAATAGCATGGGAGGTTTGGTCTCAAGATTTAGGAATTGGCTGACCTGTATTTCATTGTATTATGATGAATTTGGTTTTAAAGTCAACTACTTATCCAAGCTATAAGTTTATATCTTGAATGGTATTCCTTCCCATCACTTAGAAAACCAATGATATGTTGTACATGGGAGGGTTTGTTACAAGGTCCACCACTTGTCCAAGCTAGTTTCATTGAAACATGGATGAAGACAAGCTCCACCATTTGTTAAAGCTAGACTCCATTGAAATCTAGAAAATCCATTCTATGTTGTACATGGGGTTTTTGTTTTAAGGTCCAACACTTGTCCAAGCTAAGATCCATTGAAACATGGAGTAGAGAAACACTCCACCACTTGTCCAAGCTAGGCAACATTGATAGTAGTTGGTTTATTTTGAAGATCCACCACGTGTCTAAGCTAACTCTATTGAAACATAGAGAGAAGCAAAGGTCCACCAACTGTTCAAGCTAGGCTCCATTGAAACATGGACAGAAGCAAGCTCCACCATTTCTCCAAGATAGACTCCATTGAAACATGGAGAGAATCAAAGGTCCACCATTTCTCCAAGCCAAGATCTAGTTGTCCAACCTATAAGGTTATATCTTAAATGGTAATCTTTCTAATCACTTGGAATACCCATGATATGTTTTACATGGGGGTTTTGTTCCAAGATCACCACTTGTCCAAGCTAACTCTATTGAAACATAGAGAGAAGCAAAGGTCCACCACTTGTCCAAGCTAGTCTCCATTGAAACAAGGAGAGAAGAAAGCTCCATCATTTCTCCAAGATAGGCTAGCATGGATAAGTGCACCTTGAAACCAACCTTCCTATGAGGCAATAGAGCATATGCTACATATTTTATGTATGCCCCATGCCTCAAATTAAGAAGTTATAGATTAGAAGTGGACCTTGCTTAAATGTCACATGCAATAAATTAAGGAAAAATAGCCAAGTGGATTGTATTCCTCAATGGATCCTTGCTTTCACAAGTTGTGAACCTTGAGTCACTTTTACATTAACTTGGACAAGTGGTGGACCTAGAAACCAAGCTCTCCATGTTGAGATAAGTTGTAGGTAGGACATTAGAACATAGACAACGATAATGGATGCAATATACTCCTCTCCTAATAATCCAATTGATTGAAACCATGATATTTTAGTTGTTTTCATTGTGTATTGTATGTGCATAAAGTGGAATGAGACCTTAAGAAAACTCAAATTTTTGACAAAATCTCTATATTTTATACATGATATATTGAAAGTTGTCCAACCTGGGAATTGGGATTTTCCCACTTTACCTAATATGGTCTTAAACCCTAATACTAACCATGCCGCCGCGAGAACTGAGAATGTCCATCAGGGCGTTTAAGCCCTTCTTGCCTGCGTACTCGCGCTCGTACGGTGTGGGATCACGTCCTGTCATTGACCACTGTCAAAACATACAAAGATCTCATTATGTTAGAACTAAAAAACTCATAAACCCTAAACTATCGAACATGCATAAAGAGCAATGTGAAAAGACTTACAAAATCAGCCTCAAATGATGCCCATCCACCGCTCCCCAAGTGGTGCGAGCTCCCTGCCTCTACTCGCGCTCTGGCTGCATCCTTTTGTTGCTTCCACTTGTCGGGATTCTCGCGCGCTGCTTTCTTCGCATTCTTCCAATCTTCTTTGGCCAGCCAATCTGGCCTATTCCACCCATTCTTGATTGCTTTTTGCACTTCGGAACGCTTGTGTTTGCAGTATTCGCGCATTCGAATCTTCATCAGGTCTTCATTGAAGCGCTGATCCCGTGTTGGAACGGGAAACTCATCATGAAGTATGCTGATGACTCTGTTTTTTAAATCACTTGGTACTTCACTCCATTTGTTTAGTATATAGTGCCTAAACAGCTGAGAGCAAAAACCACGCATGCGCGAGATCACCTTCTTGCCGTCATCATCCATGATGATGCCGCCGCTGATGTCGACGGAGTAAGGCAAGCCCTCTGGCCGGTGACGCATGAACCTGGGTGTCCCGGCAGGGGTCTCTAGCGGCGTGTCGATGGGGGTACGGACGTCAGGTGTCTCCACCGGCGTCTGGGCCCCGAAGCGAGGAGTGTCGAGTGGGGTGGCTCCTGGCGGAGTAGGTAGAGGTGTGTAGCTTCTAGGAACAGTCAGCCGTGCAAAACCTGGCGTAGATGGCGATGTTGTGGCTGGTGTGGGGGCGGGCAAAGAAGGGGAGGGTAAAGAGCCTCGTCGAACACGAGGCGGTGTGGAGGCATCGGTGGCGGAATCCCCACAACAACCGCCACCGCCACCACTAGAGTGCCGATGTCTAGACGAGTGTGAAGCTCGTCTCGTCGACGCCGAAGCTTCGGAGCGCGCCGAATGCTCCGAAAGAGAGGGAGATGCGGATGGTGTAGGAACGCGCGATGATGCGCCAGAGCGATGACGCTCCACGTACCACTGTCTCTGCTGCGGTGACAAAGAAGAAAGAAACTCCTCATCATCCATACCTGCATTAAACACACGAATATTTAAACTTAATATTGAATGAATAGAGTAGACAATGACGCAAAGACCATTAAATACAATGACGTAATGACGCATATAAATACAATGACGCAATGAATCGAGTGATAGAAGAGGCAAGTCGAAAACTCAGAATTTCAATCAAAAGATGTGAGCGCGAGTAGAAAAGAGCGTTATACACCATGGAAGGTACTTAGAGAGCCAGAGCTTTTACAACACGGATCAAAATTGTTCAAATACAATATTTGTGGCTTTAAGAGATCTCTCTCTCATCCTCGCATAACTCAGCATAACTTCCTATATCTATATAGAGCTCTCCGTTTAAACACATATCCTCTGTTTCATTTTGTAGCTCCTCTGCATGCACCCCATATAGAGTAGTAGCATCTTGATGCTCGTCTGGCACCACCGCAGCGGCTTCTGATTGAGCATCTTCTCTGATCTCCTCCATTGATGTCGTTGTGATTGGCACATGGTAGCCTTCATACGTCCTTGCACTACGAGGGGCTACCTCTATGACGTACCACCAGTTTGATGTAGACTTTGTAGGATGAAATACTACCTGCCAGAGCCACATAACTTACATGAGAGCTTTCAAGCACATAACTTGTAAAAGGGGGATGTTAACTATTTACATACTTACTTGTTCACAATGCTCGGGTAGTACGAAAGTGTCTCTTAGGTCAGTCCATTTCTTAGTAGAATCCACCTCAAGAAAACCAGACTCTCCTCTACGCACAGTAGCGTTGCGACCCTCCGTGATTATCTTGAACCATTGCACGTCGAACAAGTCGACAAAAAATACTCTGTAATCGATCCTCAAAATCTCTTGCAGCGTGCCGAAGTAAGTGAGTTCCGCCACCACAGGATCTGCATCAGAGGAACGTCGTCGACTAGACTGTTCAAATTTTGCCATGATTCCACAATCTTGAGTAAAACGCTTTTTGTCGATTCGTTCCACCCTAAAATGTCGACCTTTACACCATGCTGCTGTGTATGACTTATACTACAACGAACAAAGATTATGAGTGGCCGTTCAAACGTTTATAAATAAAGTCACTTGCTAGTCATACATTGCAAACTTACCTTGGTCGCGCAACCCCGAGAGTACTCCCACTCTTCTTCAGTCACTTCGTCACCGCATTGTTGTGCGCTTTTCAATTGGTTGTGCAACCATCTTAAGCTCATGAAGGTTGGTAGGCTCTCCAGAACCGCTGGATAGTGCATCGGTGGTCGTCTTCCCCGTCTCCCCGTCGCCTTTTGACGCACATATCCCTTAAGCGTTTTCATGAAACGCTCTAAGAAGAACATCCATCTGGAATGAACTGTGCCAGCTATTTCCACCTCATCAACTATGTGAACAAGAAGATGCACCTGAATGGTTAGCATTGTAGTAGGAAAATGTTTCTCAAACATGCACACAAGCTCCGCAGCATTTAGTTTGGCGAATGGTATGGAGTCTACGTTGATCTCCTTTTGTGAGATCCATTGCACCAGCTTTGCAAGTTTGTAGATTGTGTTACGGGTGTCGAGAGACAAACATCCCTCAATGGCAACCGGTAAAATAAACTGTAAAGTATGTGCAGCAATGATATTAAAGTCCACATTTTATGCAATGATATTAAAGTCCACTATGAACGTACCTGACACATTTTATGCCAATCGTGTGACTTCAAACCGGTAAGATTTCCTTCTTTAGTGAAACACGTTCGGAGCGAGTGCATTACGCCAGTGGGGGTCCGCAAAGATCGAATGGCCTCTTTTACTTTGCGTTCTTGGGCTCCTGTGAAAATCCATGGTGCTTTAGGGAGTTTTATCGATCCATCAGACGCTGTTTGCGGCCAATATTGCTCCATACGATCCACATTTCTAAGGTCAACTCTGGCTCCCAAAGTATCTTTCTTGCCGGTCAAATGGTCCCATAGTAGATTACCCACATTCTTGAATATGTGCATTGGATCGAGCAAGTGATTGATCATGAGTCGGGGCCAGTATGGTAACTCGTACCATAGAGATAGTCTCTTCATCCCTGGAGGCAATCCGTCATCGCACATCTCCTTCTGCTCTAACCATGCTTGTGCAGACATCCTTGGTGGCTCTCTTCCCAAAAAGCCGTCGCGTAACACATGATTCTCTGGAAGATACGCTTGATGACCTTCGTAGATTTGCTTCTTCACTGAGGGTGCCCTACGTGCATTCAGTCTAGGTCCACATGTGACACATGCTCTATATCCGCTTGTTTGAAGCCCTGCATGTATACACATGATAATAGATCAACTATGGGAAAAAACAAGATTTACAGTGTCTGAGTGAGGAGTGTCAATAGATCACCTGAGCATTCTGTTAGCTCGGGATAGTCATGCATGGTCCACATTAGAATGCCTCTGATCAAAGCATTCCGTCGTCCTGTGTGTCGGCTCATATCCACCACCTCTATGCCAATCCACAATTGTTGTAGCTCTTCCAATAGTGGACGAAGATACACATCCATATTTCCCACTTTATATTGCCCTGGCACAATCAAGCTTAGCCATAGGTGCCCCTTCTTCGTAGTCAACCACGGGGGAATGTTGTAGTTGACGATGACAACGGGCCATACACTGTAAGATGTTGATCTTTGACCAAATGGATTTACGCTATCCATAGCCAGGCCTAAGCGCAAATTTCGAGCTTCCCTGGCAAAATCCGACCATGTTCCATCTATATGTTTCCAGGCTGCGCAATCTGCAGGAATTCGTAGCACACCATCCGAAGATTTATTCTCCTCATGCCATGATGCTAGGGCGGCCATGGACTTACATTCGAAGAAATGCTTGATGCGAGGAAGCAAAGGAAAATGTCGCAAAACCTTTTGTGGAATTTTTGTCCCGTGGAGATCTACTCGATATCTTTCGGAATCACATTTCGGACACTTCTCCATGTCTGTGTATTCCCCTCTGAAAAGAATGCAGTCATTAGGACAAGCGTGGATAGAATTGTAATCCATTCCCAAGTTTCGCAAAATCTTTCTTGCTTCATCTCGGGAATCTGGCATCACATTGTCAGCTGGTAGTATGTGCTCTTTCAGCAATCTACACAACATAAAAATATGATACAGTCGTGTAAAAATCTATCAGATCATTATACATTTAGAGTTCTATTAAAGTAAACTAACTGTAATAGATCACCTGAAAAGCGTTGTGACGCTAGTGTCACTCCATCCAAACTTTGCCTTCATGTTGAGAAGAACCAGGAGTGCTTTCAATCTAGACATACGTGCTCCATTATACAATGACGTATCGGCTTCACTTTTCATATCATCATAGATAAGCCTTTCTGAATCCATGATCGTCTCGATCATTTCATCAATCTCGGGCTCAAACATTGCCTCGTTGGGAATGTGCTCTGCATGATCGTCCCCCGAGCTGTCAGAGGCTACATCTTGTGGCCTCACATATGCTGCTTGACCAAAGCGCCTGCGAACACGTCTATTGGGTTGCAAGATTGCTGCTTGTTGGCCAGCGTTAGAGTCCGACGAGTTATAATTGGCAACAACTCGATCTATAATAGATGGATCGAACTCGCCAAATTCGCGAACGTGCTGCAAAGAAACACGTCTTGTCCGTCGCACAGCATGCTTGCATTGATTACAAGGACATAAGACCCTCGTTGAGAGATAGGTGTTTCGGTTGGACGGTCCCACATCCTCGTCGCTACTCATAATGAGGATAAAAAACTTATAACCTCGACAACAAATTTAATATTCTATTGGCATTCTTCGTCTTATCTCTCTCTCTCTCTCTCTCTCTCTCTTTACCTCACATTCTCTAGTCATGTCCAATCCCCGCACACCTCGGTCTAGAGGTGCACGGAGATCAGAACCACCGGGTTATAATCTCGTCTTTATTGGTCAATACCTATATTTGTGGGTACAAGAAATCTACACACCCACGTCTACATAATACTGCATGTAGTGGACAAAATCCCTTTGCCTCTTCTCTAGCTGTAGCACTTCACTTCATCTTAACATCTTTTCACAGTAGATCTTTTCACTGTTCGTCTAACTCGAAACCCTAAACCGTAAGTAATTCTTGCGTGGACTCGATCTAACGTAAATAAGCGTAAATCTAAAAAAACGTAAATCTAACTAAAAATAAAGCCAAATCTAATTTAACGTAAGTCTAATGACTAGAGGTTGTCTAGATGGTCATTGTGTCGGGGATGTAGTGACTCT
This sequence comes from Adiantum capillus-veneris, assembly GCF_014529385.1. Lineage (NCBI taxonomy): Eukaryota > Viridiplantae > Streptophyta > Polypodiopsida > Polypodiales > Pteridaceae > Adiantum > Adiantum capillus-veneris. The sequence goes on from NC_140935.1 coordinate 131,452,025, forward strand.
TGCCGCCCTGAAGATCCACCTTCTTCCCTATCTTCTGAAGACATTTCACCAGTACTTTTGGATCGACGGAGCCCACCATGAGTGAAGGCAGCAATACCCTATATTCCATTGAGGGCTTTCTTCACCCGCTTCATGCAGGCATCGCAGTCTATGGAGACCTAAATCTAATCTCATATAACATAAATCTAAATCTAGCTTAAATAAATGTAAATCTAGTTAAAAATAAACCTAAATCTAATTTAATGTAAGTCTACATATAACCTAATCTTTAACGTCTTTTAAGATAGTTTCCTACGACGTTATAACTCTCTTCTTCTTGTGTGTGTGCGCGTGTGTGGATGTATGTGCCAATAAAAAGAGATAAATGGTATAACCTTTCTATCACCCATGCCAAGTATGATAGATTGATTATGCCATTTCCCTCTTGAATAATAGGTCTTCAATTCAACTCCTCGTCGGCTAGATCTTTAGGTCTTTTAATTTTAATTAGTTTCCTACTGTTGGAGCTATATATGGCTCACTCTACTCAACTTGGTCTCACCTATATATTTGTATCTTGTCCTCAATATGAATCAGTCTTTGGGAGCGTATATGGTGTGTCTCTTGTCTCGTCTCTCTCTCTTTCTCTCTACATCTCAACATGGTATCAGAGCAGTAACGATCATGCGCCGATTCAATTCATGGTGACAAAACAGTATGTGTATGCGATTTGCATGTAAGATTCAAAAATTGCTACAAATTTTATTTTTGAGCATTGATTCTTGATAATTGTGGTTGTTTTGTGTTAAGAAGAATATGATTAGTGTTTTGTGTGACGTTTATTGCTAATCAATCTAATCGTTGATTACGTTTTCTTGTTGATGACACCCTGAACTTCATCTCAATTTTTCTTGCTGTTCTGCTCAAAATTTGGAGAAACGGGAAAAGCGCAATGGCATTTTTCATCCAAAACTTGTTCGTCTCCTCGAGCTCTTCGATTTGAGTTCTAGGTTTGCGTCAATCGGAGTTCGCAGCAGAAAGTTATGCTGTTTTTACTGCAATAGAGCTTGACGCAGCTTTCTTCGTCCTACTTCTTCGTGAAGCGTCCGCGATCGTTTTTCTTATTTTGGCGTTAACTTTTTCGAGAAGATTTAGCTTTTCGCTATTCATATTATGGCCGTCAATCTTGCGTCTCACGCCACTCTATTTTGAGGACTCTTTTATTATTAACGTCTCCTTTACCCTGCCCTTTTTGAGTGACGTCTCTCACATCTTTGGAAGTTCCTTGAGCGTCCTTCTTACGTTTATCGTTGACAGAACGTAGTCCTCATATCTCTCTCATTCTCAATTGCGGCCTTCACCATATATGGTGTGCAAATTCTGCGATCTTATCTTATACGTCTTCTCGCAACAAGATATGGCTATGAATATTCTCGTCAACGGCTTTCCTTCTGGCCAGCGTTCTGTTCCTCCTTTCCAAGGTCAAGGTTTTCCAGGCTGGAAAGCAAAGATGTTGTTAATTCTTGAAGGCGATGAACTCTCCGATGTTGTCCTTGGAAATCGTGTTTGTCCGCCTCAGCCTGTTGATACTGATAATGATAATATGCTTATCACTGAAGGACCTATATTTGAAGATTGGAATGTTGCCTATACGGATTGGCAACGACGTGATAAAGCAGCTCGTCGGTATATTCTTTCTGCTCTTACTGATTCCCTTTTGCTTGATATGTACGAACTGCCTACTTCCCACGATGTATGGAAGTACCTTATTGCAAACTTTCAGAAGAAATCTGTTAAAGGAATACTTTATTTGAGAGGGTTGCTTAACAAGTTACAATATGAAGTTGGTACTGCCATGACGGGACATATTGAATCTTTCAAATCTATTATTAATCAACTTGATGCTGCCGGTGATCCTGTTCCACAAAAGCAACTGATTACACTTCTCCTTGATACGGTGAAGGACTCTTCTTATGATAACATTGTTACTATTCTCTCTAATAAAGATGGTCTTGATTTCGACCAAGCCTGCATGTCTTTAATTGAATACTCTCAACGTCAAGAACGTCGTAATGCTAGTCATGATACAGCTATGATTTCACACGAGGAGAGTGAGTCACAACAGATGGAACGGGCTTTTTATGCTCGAAGGCGTCCATTTCAACGAGGAAACCGCAGAGGTGGCCGTCGCGGTAATATTTTCTCTCGTCTCAAATTTCCTAATAAGCAATGTTCTTACTGCAACAGAAATGGCCATACTGAAGATGATTGTTGGGCACGTCAATATGATGAAGAACACAATATTACCACAAAACAACCACGTTTATCTAGAGACTCTTCTTCTTCTTCTTGTGAATATTGTGGACGATCTGATCATCCCACTCATATGTGCTATAAGCGTCGATTCGACACAGATCGGAATAGAGCATATGCTACTGAACATCGAAACAACATTGTACCAGAAACAAGCTGCGTCCTATGTTCAGTTGCTCCAGACAGAATACTTCATGTACGCGATGGATCACTTTTTATTGTCGATTCTGGTGCTACAGGAAATATGACATATCAGTCTAAGTGGCTCCATAACTATCATCCACTGCCAGTTCAACGTGTTGTTTATCTTGCTGATGATACTACTTGTCAAGTAAAGGGTATTGGAGACTTATATCTTGGTACCTTATCTTCTTCCACTCGAATTTTGCGAGGAGTATTACATGTACCAGATCTTCAACGTAATCTTCTTTCAGTTGCTAGACTTGTTGATCTTGGTCTGTTTGTTGGATTTGATCATACCAAATGCCGAATTGAGAAAGATGGACAGACTATAGCCACTGCTCCTCGAAATGGTAATTTGTTTGAACTCTCTCTCAACGATGCTGTAGCAAATGTTGTCACTGCTCCAGGTGATCATGATTGCAAAGTATGGCATCACCGTTTTGTTCATGCTGATTTCTCAAAACTCCTTGATCTTCAACGTCGTGATCTTGTTCATGGCATGGATCTTAAAGCCCATCCTCATATGGGAATTTGTGAATTTTGTGCTCTTGGGAAACACAATCGCAAACCCTTTCCTCTTTCAAATACAACTCATTCTCATGACATATTGGATCTTGTTCATACTGATATATGTGGACCTCTACCTTCTTCAAGATCACAATATCGCTACTTCATTACTTTCATTGATGATTTCTCAAGGTATACGACTGTATTTCTACTTAGACAAAAATCTGAAGCCTTATCTGTTTTCAAACAATTCCACAAGGCTGCGGAACTTCAAACTGGTCGTCGCCTTAAGAAGCTTCGTAGTGACAATGGAGGCGAATATGTTTCTCGAGAGTTTGTGAGTTACTGTGCTGACAGTGGAATTCATCATGAACACACTATTCCATATTCACCTCAACAGAACGGAGTTGCTGAACGAAAGAATCGCACTATTCTCAATGCTGTAAGATGTATGCTGATTCATTCTGGCTTATCTCGTGTTTTTTGGGCTGAAGCTACTTTGACAGCAGTATTTATTCAGAATCATCTTCCTACTACTGCACCCTCTGGTAAGATACCCATCACAGCATGGACAGGTGACATTCCTTCTGTATCTCATTTTCGAACCTTTGGATGTATTGCTTATATTCATGTTCCCAAAGAAACACGAACAAAGCTTGATGCTCCTGGTCTTAAAGTTATTTTTATTGGATATTCTGACACTTCCAAAGGCTACAAATTCTATGACCCTTCCTCCACGAAAGTAATTGTGAATCGTGATGCTACTTTTAACGAACAGCTTATGGGAGGCTCATGGTCCATGGATGATTCTGATGATACTAAATCATTGCTTCAAGCTTTTCCATTTCTTTCAGAAGATGAAACTCTTCCTATAGAGAAACTTTCCTCTTCACAACCATCCATTCCGAATGTCGCCAATGATGATATTGATATTTTTGTTGATCTGCCTATTGATTTTGAACATGGCTCATGTCATGTTTATGATGACGATATTGCTGATAATGGTTTTTGTACTTCCGAAGATCCCATTACTTATGATGAAGCTATCTCTTCACCACAAAAGGATCAATGGCAAGAGGCTATGGAAGCAGAGTACGATTCTCTTATCTCTAAAGGTACATGGATACTAACTAAATTACCTCCTGGTCGTACAACTATTAAATGTAAGTGGGTGTATAAGACAAAAGTAAAAGCAGATGGATCTTTTGACAAGTTCAAGGCGCGTTTAGTTGCAAAAGGTTATTCCCAAGTAGCTGGTGTTGATTATCAAGAGACCTTTTCACCAGTTGTTCGCATTACAAGTGTTCGAGTTTTATTGGCATTTGCTGTTCAATTTGATTTAGAAGCTCATCAAATGGATGTGCGAACTGCTTTTCTTAATGGTGACTTGGAAGAGGAAATTTATATGGAACAACCAGAAGGGTTTGTTATTCCAGGTAAAGAAGACCTTGTTGCTCAACTCCATAAGGCACTATATGGTCTCAAACAAGCTTCGCGAGCCTGGTATACAAAATTTGATCTTTTTCTCACCTCTAAAGGATTCATCTCTTGCTCGTCAGACCCCAACTTATACATAAAACGCCAAGGTAGCAGTTTTGTGATTCTTGCTCTTTATGTGGATGATACCATCCTTGTTTCCAATGATTTGGGATTTCTTCAGCAAGTGAAAAAGTTATTGTCTTCTGCATTTGATATGGTGGATCTTGGAGAGATTCACTCGTGTCTTGGGATTCAAATCCAACGGAACCGTACAAAAGGTATTTTATTCCTTCGACAGTCAAAGTTTATTGCAGATACTATTCAAAAATTTGGTATGGAATCTGCACATTCAGCCAACACACCTTGTCTTGCAAGCTCTACGAAGAACACTTCTGACAATGGTGGTCAACTTGTCACAAATCAACCTTATGCTAACTTAATTGGATGTCTTCAGTTTGTTGGCATGAACACTCGTCCTGATATTTTGTTTGCTGCTAATTATCTTGGACAACATCTTGCATGTCCTTCTCTTAAGCATTGGTCTGCTGCAAAGCGTGTGTTGAAATACTTGAAAGGCACTACAGATTTTGGTTTAGTCTATCGACGACAACTCACATCGGATTCTATGCAATCTCTTTCTCTTTTGGGTTACACAGATGCAGACTGGGCAAGCTCACATTTATCTATGCGATCTACTAGTGGAAATTGCTTCTTTATAAATGGTTGTCTTGTTTCTTGGACTAGCAAGAAACAACGTTGTGTTGCAGTTTCTACGACTGAGTCAGAATATGTTGCGGCATCACTTGCAGCTCGTGAGTTGATTTGGCTTCGACAAATGCTGGTTGATATTGGTCACTCTCCTCTTTCTAGCACACCCTTGCGGTGTGACAACCAAAGTGCTATTAGTCTTGCAAAAGACTATGTTCAACATAATAAGTCAAAGCACATTGCTGTCCATTATCATTATGTCAGGTATGAAGTACGCAAAGGAACCATTATGGTTGAACACTGTCCAAGTGACCAGATGATTGCAGACATTTTGACCAAAGGCCTCAACGAGTCACGTTTCATCCTCTTGCGCTCTGAGCTTGGAGTTGCTTCGACCTCACTCTTTCTAGATTAGCTTCTTTGCTATTGTAATAGCTTTGTACATATGACATTGTAATCTTTTAGGTACCATGCACTATGCACACTCCACATTTGTACATTGTGATCTCTAAGTCACTTGAATATTTGTACATAGATGCACAATTCACTTTCACATCATCATCGCTGGTTCATATTTTCACATTGTATAGGGGCTTGGGTTTTTCCCTTGAACTCCCCAAGGGTTTTTTTCATCCAAAGCTAGAGACCTTTGTTTGAGTGGGGGTGTTGGAGCTATATATGGCTCACTCTACTCAACTTGGTCTCACCTATATATTTGTATCTTGTCCTCAATATGAATCAGTCTTTGGGAGCGTATATGGTGTGTCTCTTGTCTCGTCTCTCTCTCTTTCTCTCTACATCTCAACACCTACGACGTTAAATTAGTTTCTCTCTCTTTCTCTCTCAATGTGTGTGCGTTTTTTTGGATCGTATGCATGTTTTCTCTCTCTTTTCCTCTCTCAATGTGTGCGTTTTTTGTTTATGCATGTTCTCTCTCTCTTTTCCTCTCTCAATGCGTGCGTTTTTTGTTTATGCATGCTCTCTCTCTCTTTTCCTCTCTCAATGCGTGCGTTTTTTGTTTATGCATGCTCTCTCTCTCTTTTTCTCTCTCAATGTGTGTGTGCGCATTCTTTGTTTATGTATGTGAGTGTGCGTTTTTGTTTTTGTTTGTACTCTCTCTCTCTCTCTCTCTCTCAAAAACACTATGTGTGTGTGTATGTGTGTGTGTGAGAGAGGGAGAGAGAAAGAGGGGAAGGGAACATGAGAATGAGGAGAGGGAAGGAGCATACCTGGCTCTCCTTCCTCTCCTCGTGTGTGTGTGTGTGTGTGTGTGTGTGTGTGTGTGTGGAGAAGAAAAAGAGAGAGAGAGAGAGAGAGAGAGAGAGAGAGAGAGAGAGAGAGTGAGGGAGAGCGTTACCTGCTCCTTGCTTGAGGGCGTCGAAAAACTCAGATCTGAGATCTGAGTTTTTGGGCGCGCTCGGTTATTTTTTTACCCCAGCCGGCGTCGCTATGAGCATCGCTATAAGCGTCGCTAATATGAAGAGCCTCTTGTAGTGTGACCCCACCTTAGCATTGTGCCTTTATTGAGTTCACTTCCTAGTGTCCACCAACTTGCCAAGTGCGGCGGGGGGACCTCCATGATCTTGATCCGAGCCTACACATCCTTTTACTATACAAGTTCCAGTGCCGACCAACTTGTCTACGGGTGAAACTACCATTTACATTGTCCATACAATGTCCGACCATTTGCAACTTCAAAAAGAGGGTCTCAAAAATTAAACAAAAATCATTGGAAAGAAACCAACAACTAAGTTTAGCAGTTGCCACTTCCTCGTGACACAGCGTATCTCCACTTGCCCTGTTCTAGCTCCTCATTATGATATTGCTCTTGACTAGACCATAATGGATGCAATACATGTGCGACACCATGGATTGGTCTATGAAACCAATCCCATCGTGTGTTCCACACACATCGGAGCTCCTCAACCCTAGATGGGAAAATACATAAACCATAAGTTTGTAACCATAAACACACACAATTCCACATAAATTATATATCTAGATGAATCCAGGAATCAGGATAAGCCTAGATTCACCCTTAAAGAAAAGCGCAAGGTATAGACACATGGTAGCCACCCACAAGACAGTATAATCATTAGTTCATCATGCATAGTATTGACTAAATACCACAGCATCGCCACTAACATCGTCAGTGCCCATAAGTTATATATAAATGATAATCAGCGACCATAAACTTTAAAAGTCGCTTACTTTTAGTGAGGAAGGGAGACATTATTGTCAAAAGCCTCTCCAATCTTGTCCATGTACTCATAGAGCAACCCCATAGTGTCTTGCCCTCCATGCATAAAACTTCGTAGATTGGCTTGATTGCCTTGACGAAAGCTTTAGCCTCTAAGTACCATGTATCATCCATTGCCATGCATGCAAAAGCCTTGTAGTGTGGTTCTTGATGCTCATAGCCTGTTATTACAGGTCTTCTTTTTAAAGGACATCTCGAGACCCTCCACTAACTCTCAACCCTTTGATGCGATTTCGACTCTCGAGGCCTCGAGCGCTCATAACCCACAAGGAACCAATAGAATGGGAATCGCATCTTCTGAGAAGATGGCTTATGGATGGTAGAGCGTGGGCAAGGCTCCTTGAGTTATTCGACATCGTTAGTGGTAAGTTACGTGCGAATGGGAATTAGGATCTTGGAGAGACCTAAGGATATTAAAGATACGGACATGTTCCCAGATGTAATAGGACTAATCTTTGAAGTTCTTAAAGTCGAAAAGAATGTAGCAGGGCATATCTTTCGTTTAACACGTTTTGAAAGATTGTTGAATAGTGTATTAAATAGAGCTTATATGAATGAGTTTGAGATATTAAGAGAGAACATATGTTCTTTTTTTAAATAATACACTAAAGAAGTATTTGATAAAGATTAATGAATAACAGATAGTCTGTTTATAAACAGTAAATTGAGATTTTTATTAATATCAATGTTTTATATTTATGTGTTTTAGCTTAAAATGCATGAGTAGGATTAAAATAAGTTGAAAAAGTAGTGGAGACCCAAAAATAGAGGTTTTATGAGTAACGACCTAAAAGTTACGTTTTCAGTCAAATAAAGACGTTTTTTGCAATTCTGTCCACGCAATCTTGTAGACCAGACCTATTCCTATCATTTTGAGTACCTGGATTGCTCTATTCTGAGTTCGTTTTTAAAAGTTATGATGAAAACAAATAGAAGGCAGCAACAGTGTAGTATATACAGGGACATGCAGACATACAACAACATACAACCCTCCCTGCTATCAACCAAGAAGTGGATTTTTTTCTTCATGGAAGACTATTGCAATTGAGATTATGAAGGTACATAATTATGTTTTTTTACTTTGATTATCATGTTGAATTGGTTGCACGAGTATGTTCTTTTGGCTATTTTGTAGGCGATGTAGAAATCAATGTGTGAAACAGGATCTGTGCAAAGTGTCATGATAAAAAAATCTAACCTTTACGGATCGCTTAGCGATCACGTTTTTATATTATTCTCGCAGGTATACTTGGTGCGAAAATCGTGCAGGCTTTTCGAGGAAAAGAAGGATAAAAGCACGACGGGTGGTGCGTTTGGGGATCATTCACAGATCTCCTCTTCTGCGAGTGCGAGTGTGATTGGGAGTGCGAGTGAGACGCTGCATGCAAGCGAACTAAAGCTCGGGGGTGGTTGGGAGGTTTGAGCTCCTTACAACGGAGTGCGCCCATATTCAATTGCTCCTCTGTTGTATCAAAAGTCTGCAAAGATTCATCAATACAAAGATCTCTTTCTCTACCTTTTGCTGTCTATCTCTATTATTCTGTTCTTGTGACAATTGGTATCAGAGCAAGCGGTTGATTCTGGACATGGAAGGATACGAGAGGAGGATGAAGGAGCAAGAAGACCTTATTCCGCGACTATGACAAGATCTGGAACAAGAAAATCGAGAGCGTGCTGAGGCTCTGTCACTACAAGAGGTTGTGTGCTCTTGTGACGCTGTTAGCGACGGAAATACACTGGGTTTTTATAACCCCTGGCGTCGCTAAAACCGTCGCTACGAGAGCGTCGCTATAATCGTCGCTATAGACGTCGCTATAGGCGTCGCTATATAGCGACGCGTATAGCGATGCCTATAGCGACGGTTATAGCGACGTTTACACAGAAGTCTATAGCGACGCTCATAGCGATGCTACAGAGCCATAAATAGCGACGGTTATAGCGACGCCCGAGAGAAATTTTTTTTGGTGACAGGGCATTGAATGCCCTGCCACCCATCAACCATATTGTACTTGATTCACTTTTTAAAAAAAGTGCAAGGGTAGATAATAGACCCAAAATAGTCACCCACAAGGCGCATTGTTTGCAAAATTGACAAGCATAAAATTGACAATTGTACACATCATAAGCAAAATGAATTGATTGGCAAATGTAATAATGACAATTGTACAACATCATAGGCATAAAGAATTGATTGGCAAAATGAACTACGGTGACAAATGTAATAATATACATGGTTCAAAAAGACGTATAAAATCCGTCTCATGATACATAAGCTATGAGAAACCCTAAACTAATGCTATCTAGCTACGGCTAAACTGACGTCGTCTAGTCAGACGTCTCATCGCGTCCAAGCGGCGTATCTGTCGGATTCTGCAAAAAAAGACAATAAGACAGCTTTCAATAAGTATAAACATATAACGACATTTATAAAACAATACAAAAAATAGAAAAGAGTAAACCCTAATACTAACCATGCCGCCGCGAGAACTGAGAATGTCCATCAGGGCATTTAAGCCCTTCCTTCCTGCATACTCGCACTCGTACGGTGTGGGATCACGTCTTGTCATCGACCATTGTCAAAACATACAAAGATTTCATTATGTTAGAATTAAAAAACTCATAAATCCTAAACTATCGAACATAAAGAGCAATGCAAAAACACTTATAAAATCGGCCTCAAATGATGCCCATCCACCGCTCCCCAAGTGGTGCGGGCTCCCTGCCTCTACTCGCGCTCTGGCTGCATCCTTTTGTTGCTTCCACTTGTCGGGATTCGCGCTGCTTTCTTCGCATTCTTCCAATCTTCTTTGGCCAGCCAATCTGGCCTGTTCCACCCATGCTTGATTGCTTTTAGCACTTCGGAACGCTTGTGTTTGCAGTATTCGCGCATTCAAATCTTCATCAGGTCTTGATTGAAGTATGCTGATGACTCTGTTTTTTAAATCACTTGGTACTTCACTCCATTTGTTTAGTATGTAGTGTCTAAACAGCTGAGAGCAAAGACCACGCATGCCCGAGATCACCTTCTTGCCGTCATCATCCATGATGATGCCACCGCTGAAGTCGACGGAGTAAGGCAAGCCCTCTGGCCGGTGACGCGTGAACCTGGGTGTCCCGACAGGGGTCTCTAGCGGCGTGTCGATGGGGGTACGGACGTCAGGTGTCTCCACCAGCGTCTGGGCCCCGAAGCGAGGAGTGTCGAGTGGGGTGGCTCCTCGCGGAGTAGGTAGAGGTGTGTAGCTGCTAGGAACAGTCAGCCATGCAAAACCTGGCGTAGATGGCGATGCTGTGGCTGGTGTGGGGCGGACAAAGAAGGGGAGGGTAAAGAGCCTCGTCGAACACGAGGCGGTGTGGAGGCATCGGTGGCGGAATCCCCACAACAACCGCCACCGCCACCACTAGAGCGCCGGTGTCTAGACGAGTGTGAAGCTCGTCTCGTCGACGCCGAAGCTTCGGAGCGCGCCGAATGCTCCGAAAGAGAGGGAGATGCGGATGGAGTAGTAACGCGCGATGATGTGCCAGAGTGATGACGCTCCACGTACCACTGTCTCTGCTACGGTGACAAAGAAGAAAGAAACTCCTCATCATCCATACCTGCATTAAACACAAGAATATTAAAACTTAATATTGAATGAATAGAGTAGACAATGACGCAAAGACCATTGATTACAATGACGCAATGAATTGAGTGATAGAAGAGGCAAGTCGAAAACTCAGAATTTTCAATCAAAAGATGTAAGCGCGAATAGAATCCGTCATCGCACATCTCCTTCCGCTCTAACCATGCTTGTGCAGACATCCTTGGTGGCTCTCTTCCCAAAAAGCCGTCGCGTAACACATGATTCTCTGGAAGATACGCTTGATGACCTTCGTAGATTTGCTTCTTCAATGACGGCGCCCTACGTGCATTCAGTCTAGGTCCACATGTGACACATGCCCTGTATCCGCTTGTTTGAAGCCCTGCATGTATACACATGATAATAGATCAACTATGGGAAAAAACAAGATTTACAGTGTCTAAGTGAGGAGTGTCAATAGATCACCTGAGCATTCTGTTAGCCCGGGATAGTCATGCATGGTCCACATTAGAATGCCTCTGATCAAAGCATTCCGTCGTCCTGTGTGTCGGCTCATATCCACCACCTCTATGCCAATCCACAATTGTTGTAGCTCCAATAGTGGACGAAGATACACATCCATATTCCCCACTTTATATCGCCCTGGCATAATCAAGCTTAGCCATAGGTGCCCCTTCTTCGTAGTCAACCACGGGGGAATGTTGTAGTTGACGATGACAACGGGCCATACACTGTAAGATGTTGATCTTTGACCAAATGGATTTACGCCATCCATAGCCAGGCCTAAGCGCAAATTTCGAGCTTCCCTGGCAGAATCCGATCATGTTCCATCTATATGTTTCCAGGCTGCGCAATCTGCAGGAATTCGTAGCACACCATCCGAAGATTTATTCTCCTCATGCCATGATGCTAGGGCGGCCATGGACTTACATTCGAAGAAATGCTTGATGCGAGGAAGCAGAGGAAAATGTCGCAAAACCTTTTGTGGAATTTTTTTCCCGTGGAGATCTACTCGATATCTTTCGGAATCACATTTCGGACACTTCTCCATGTCTATGTATTCCCCTCTGAAAAGAATGCAGTCATTAGGACAAGCGTGGATAGAATTGTAATCCATCCCCAAGTTTCGCAAAATCTTTATTGCTTCATCTCGGGAATCTGGCATCACATTGTCAGCTGGTAGTATGTTCTCTTTAAGCAATCTACACAACATAAAAATACGATACAGTCGTGTAAAAATCTATCAGATCATTATACATTTAGAGTTTTATTAAAGTAAACTAATTGTAATAGATCACCTAAAAAGCGCTGTGACGCTAGTATCACTCCATCCAAACTTTGCCTGCATGTTGAGAAGAACCAGGAGTGCTTTCAATCTAGACATACGTGCTCCATTATACAATGGCGTATCGGCTTCACTTTTCATATCATCATAGATAAGCCTTTCTGAATCCATGATCGTCTCGATCATTTCATCAATCTCGGGCTCAAACATTGCCTCGTTGGGAATGTGCTCTGCATGATCATCCCCCGAGCTGTCAGAGGCTACATCTTGTGGCCTCACATATGCTGCTTGACCAAAGCGCCTGCAAACACGTCTATTGGGTTGCAAGATTGCTGCTTGTTGGCCAGCGTCAGAGTCCGACGAGTTATAATTGGCAACAACTCGATCTATAATAGATGGATCGAACTCGCCAAATTCGCGAACGTGCTGCAAAGAAACACGTCTTGTCCGTCGCACAGCATGCTTGCATTGATTACAAGGACATAAGACCCTCGTTGAGAGATAGGTGTTTCGGTTGGACGGTCCCACATCCTCGTCGCTACTCATAATGAGGATAAAAATCTTATAACCTGGACAACAAATTTAATATTCTATTGGCATTCTTCGTCTTATCTCTCTCTCTCTCTCTCTCTCTCTCTCTCTCTCTCTCTCTCTCTCTCTCTCTCTCTTTACCTCACATTCTCTAGTCATGTCCAATCCCCGCACACCTCGGTCTAGAGGTGCACGGAGATCAGAACCACCGGGTTATAATCTCGTCTTTATTGGTCAATACCTATATTTGTGGGTACAAGAAATCTACAGACCCACGTCTACATGATACTGCATGTAGTGGACAAAACCCCCCTGCCTCTTCTCTAGCTGTAGCACTTCACAGCATCTTAACATCTTTTCACAGTAGATCTTTTCACTGTTCGTCTAACTCTAAACCCTAAACCGTAAGTAATTCTTGCGTGGACTCGATCTAACGTAAATAAGCGTAAATCTAACTAAAAATAAACCTAAATCTAATTTAACGTAAGTCTACATCTAACCTAATCTTTAACGTCTTTTGGGATAGTTTCCTACGATGTTAAAATTCTCTTCTTCTTGTGTGTGTGTGTGGGTAAACCTAAATAAACCTAAATAAACCTAAGTCTAATCTAATATAACATAACTCTAAATCTAACGTAAATTATGTTATATTAAAAACAAAGAACTAAACTAACAGGGATGATAAGAACCCTTAAAACTGATCTAACACATAATTTTTCACATAACTCGGCAAGAGTTGGCATTCTCATCACTAAAGATGTGAGAGTTAACTTCCGGCGGTGACGCTGCCTCATCTCCATCCACATCTGACGACAGCAATTGGCCCTTTAGACCGTTCTTGCTCTTGTTACTAACTTTGAAGTTGATGTTGAATGACTAGAGGTTGTCTAGATGGTCATTGTGTCGGGGATATAGTGACTCTTGCCGCCCTAAAGATCCACCTTCTTCCCTATCTTCTGAAGACATTTCACCAGTACTTTTGGATCGACGGAGCCCACCATGAGTGAAGGCAGCAATACCCTATATTCCATTGAGGGCTTTCTTCACCCGCTTCATGCAGGCATCGTAGTCTATGGAGACCTAAATCTAATCTAATATAACGTAAATCTAAATCTAGCGTAAATAAACGTAAATATATTTAAAAATAAACCTAAATCTAATCTAATTTAACTTAAATAAACCTAAATCTAATTCAACGTAAGTCTACATCTAACCTAATCTTTAACGTCTTTTAGGATAGTTTCCTACGACGTTATAACTCTCTTCTTCTTGTGTGTGTGCGTGTGTGTGGATATGTGTGCCAATAAAAAGAGATAAATGGTATAACCTTTCTGTCACCCATGCCAAGTGTGATAGATAGGTTATGCCATTTCCCTCTTGAATAATAGGTCTTGAGTTCAACTCCTCGTCGGCTAGATCTTTAAGTCTTTTAATTTTAATTAGTTTCCTACGACGTTAAATTAGTTTTTCTCTCTTTCTCTCTCAATGTGTGTGCGTTTTTTTGTTTATGCATGTTTTCTCTCTCTTTTCCTCTCTCAATGTGTGCGTTTTTTGTTTATGCATGTTCTCTCTCTCTTTTCCTCTCTCAATGTGTGCGTTTTTTGTTTATGCATGCTCTCTCTCTCTCTCTCTCTCTCTCTCTCTCTCTCTCTCAAAAACACTATGTGTGTGTGTGTATGTGTGTGTGAGAGAGAGAGAGAGAGGGAGAGAGAAAGAGGGGAAGGGAACATGAGAGTGAGGAGAGGGAAGGACCATACCTGGCTCTCCTTCCTCTCCTCGTGTGTGTGTGTGGAGAAGAAAGAGAGAGAGAGAGAGAGAGAGAGAGGGAGAGAGGGAGAGCGTTACCTGCTCCTTGCTTGAGGGCGCCGAAAAACTCAGATCTGAGATCTGAGTTTTTGGGCGCGCTCGGTTATTTTTTTAGCCCAGTCGGCGTCACTATGAGCGTCGCCGTCGCAAATTTACAAGTAAATTTGTGACGCTCATAGCGACGCCGGGATTTTTTTTTTTGAGCGTCGCTGTGTGAGCGTCGCTAATATGAATAGCCTCTTGTAGTGTGTGGGGCAAATCAGCACGAGAGCCTGATATCTATGTAGACCTTGATGGCAAACATGAAGACGAAAACCATGCTACACCACCAGGAAACAATAATCCTTCTGGCGACGCTCGGACACCTGGCGATGGTGGAAGTGGTGATGGTGGAAACGGTGATGGTGGACGTAGAGGTCGTCAACGCGAAAAAGAAACGATGACGATATGGAAAAAGCGACAACCAAATCATTCTTAATGAAGACTAAGCTTAAAGAGTTTGATGGCATAAGAAAGATATGCGAAGATTTAGAAGCGTGGATTGAAGAACTTTAAGATTTGGATTATACTTTCAATATCGAGAACACGACTACTAGACTTTCGAATGCTCGAGCAAGGTGACCGATAAGACAATATGTACCAAGATGGCTGAATTGGAGACTTTCACTACAAGAGGTTGTGTGCTCTTGTGACGCTGTTAGCGACGGAAATACATTGGGTATTTATAACCCCCGGCGTCGCTAAAACCGTTGCTACGAGCGTCGCTACGAGAGCGTCGCTATAGGTGTCGCTATATGCGTCGCTATGAGCGTCGCTATATAGCAACGCATATAGCGACGCCTATAGCGACGTTTACACAGAAGACTATAGCGACGCTCATAGCGACGCTACAGAGCCATAAATAGCGACGCTTATAGCGATGCCCGAGAGAATATTTTTTTGGTGGCAGGGCATTCACCCATCAACCATATTGTACTTGATTCACTTTTTAAAAAAAGTGCAAAGGTAGATAATAGACCCAAAATAGTCACCCACAAGACGCATTGTTTGCAAAATTGAGAATTGTACACATCATAGGCAAAATGAATTGATTGGCAAATGTAATAATGACAATTGTACAACATCATAGGCATAAAGAATTGATTGGCAAAAGGAACTGCGGTGACAAATGTAATAATATACATGGTTCAAAAAGACGTATAAAATCCGTCTCATGATACATAAGCTATGAGAAACCCTAAACTAATGCTATCTAGCTACAGCTAAACTGACGTCGTCTAGTCAGACGTCTCATCGCGTCCAAGCGGCGTATCTGTCGGATTCTGCAAAAAAAAACAATAAGACAGCTTTCAGTAAGTATAAACATATAACGACATTTATAAAACAATACAAAAAATAAAAAAGAGTAAACCCTAATACTAACCATGCCGCCGTGAGAACTGAGAATGTCCATCAGGGCGTTTAAGCCCTTCCTGCCTGCGTACTCGCGCTCGTACAGTGTGGGATCACGTCCTGTCATCGACCACTGTCAAAACATACAAAGATTTCATTATGTTAGAACTAAAAAACTCATAAACCCTAAACTATCGAACATGCATAAAGAGCAATGTGAAAAGACTTACAAAATCGGCCTCAAATGATGCCCATCCACCGCTCCCTAAGTGGTGCGAGCTCCCTGCCTCTACTCGCGCTCTGGCTGCATCCTTTTGTTGCTTCCACTTGTCAGGATTCTCGCGCGCTGCTTTCTTCGCATTCTTCCAATCTTCTTTGGCCAGCCAATCTGGCCTATTCCACCCATTCTTGATTGCTTTTTGCACTTCGGAACGCTTGTGTTTGCAGTATTCGCGCATTCGAATCTTCATCAGGTCTTCATTGAAGCGCTGATCCCGTGTTGGAACGGGAAACTCATCATGAAGTATGCTGATGACTCTGTTTTTTAAATCACTTGGTACTTCACTCCATTTGTTTAGTATATAGTGTCTAAACAACTGAGAGCAAAGACCACGCATGCGCGAGATCACCTTCTTGCCGTCATCATCCATGATGATGCCGCCGCTGATGTCGACGGAGTAAGGCAAGCCCTCTGGCCGGTGACGCGTGAACCTGGGTGTCCCGGCAGGGGTCTCTAGCGGCGTGTCGATGGGGGTACGGACGTCAGGTGTCTCCACCGGCGTCTGGGCCCCGAAGCGAGGAGTGTCGAGTGGGGTGGCTCCTGGCGGAGTAGGTAGAGGTGTGTAGCTTCTAGGAACAGTCAGCTGTGCAAAACTGGCGTAGATGGCGATGCTGTGGCTGGTGTGGGGGCGGGCAAAGAAGGGGAGGGTAAAGAGCCTCATCGAACACGAGGCGGTGTGGAGGCATCGGTGGCGGAATCCCCACAACAACCGCCACCGCCACCACTAGAGCGCCGATGTCTAGACGAGTGTGAAGCTCGTCTCGTCGACGCCGAAGCTTCGGAGCGCGCCGAATGCTCCGAAAGAGAGGGAGATGCGGATGGTGTAGGAATGCGCGATGATGCGCCAGAGCGATGACGCTCCACGTACCACTGTCTCTGCTGCGGTGACAAAGAAGAAAGAAACTCCTCATCATCCATACCTGCATTAAACACACGAATATTTAAACTTAATATTGAATGAATAGAGTAGACAATGACGCAAAGACCATTAAATACAATGACGTAATGACGCATATAAATACAATGACGCAATGAATCGAGTGATAGAAGAGGCAAGTCGAAAACTCAGAATTTTCAATCAAAAGATGTGAGCGCGAGTAGAAAAGAGCGTTATACACCATGGAAGGTACTTAGAGAGCCAGAGCTTTTACAACACGGAGCAGAATTGTTCAAATACAATATTTGTGGCTTTAAGAGATCTCTCTCTCATCCTCGCATAACTCAGCATAACTTCCTATATCTATATAGAGCTCTCCGTTTAAACACATATCCTCTGTTTCATTTTGTAGCTCCTCTGCATGCACCCCATATAGAGTAGTAGCATCTTGATGCTCGTCTGGCACCACCGCAGCGGCTTCTGATTGAGCATCTTCTCTGATCTCCTCCATTGATGTCGTTGTGATTGGCACATGGTAGCCTTCATACGTCCTTGCACTACGAGGGGCTACCTCTATGACGTACCACCAGTTTGATGTAGACTTTGTAGGATGAAATACTACCTGCCAGAGCCACATAACTTACATGAGAGCTTTCAAGCACATAACTTGTAAAAGGGGGATGTTAACTATTTATATACCTACTTGTTCACAATGCTCGGGTAGTACGAAAGTGTCTCTTAGGTCAGTCCATTTCTTAGTAGAATCCACCTCAAGAAAACCAGACTCTCCTCTACGCACAGTAGCGTTGCGACCCTCCATGATTATCTTGAACCATTGCACGTCGAACAAGTCGACAAAAAATCCTCTGTAATCGATCCTCAAAATCTCTTGCAGCGTGCCGAAGTAAGTGAGTTCCGCCACCACAGGATCTGCATCAAAGGAACGTCGTCGACTAGACTGTTCAAATTTTGCCATGATTCCACAATCATGAGTAAAACGCTTTTTGTCGATTCGTTCCACCCTAAAATGTCGACCTTTACACCATGCTGCTGTGTATGACTTATACTACAACGAACAAAGATTATGAGTGGCCGTTCAAACGTTTATAAATAAAGTCACTTGCTAGTCGTACATTACAAACTTACCTTGGTCGCGCAACCCCGAGAGTACTCCCACTCTTCTTCAGTCACTTCGTCACCGCATTGTTGTGCGCTTTTCAATTGGTTGTGCAACCATCTTAAGCTCATGAAGGTTGGTAGGCTCTCCAGAACCGCTGGATAGTGCATCGGTGGTCGTCTTCCCCGTCTCCACTCGATTCGTGCCCTTTGTCGCTCTTGCTTTGCATCCTCATATTGTGAAATCCACTTTTGCATCACTGGATTGTGAAGCATGCAAAATCGGTAGATTTTAGCCTCTAGATCTTCCGTCATCTTCTTCTCAACACCGAGATTGCACATGACAATCCCAGATATGCGCTCATCATCTATGGTTCGCCATAGCGTGTCCCGGGATTTATCAAATCCGTCTAGCCACTCTCCAATGTACACTAGGGACTCTAATACCAACCAACCTTCTGCCATGCTACCCTCCGGACGTGCCTTTTGACGCACATATCCCTTAAGCGTTTTCATGAAACGCTCTAAGAAGAACATCCATCTGGAATGAACTGTGCCAGCTATTTCCACCTCATCAACTATGTGAACAAGAAGATGCACCTGAATGGTTAGCATTGTAGTAGGAAAATGTTTCTCAAACATGCACACAAGCTCCGCAGCATTTAGTTTGGCGAATGGTATGGAGTCTACGTTGATCTCCTTTTGTGAGATCCATTGCACCAGCTTTGCAAGTTTGTAGATTGTGTTACGGATGTCGAGAGACAAACATCCCTCAATGGCAACCGGTAAAATAAACTGTAAAGTATGTGCAGCAATGATATTAAAGTCCACATTTTATGCAATGATATTAAAGTCCACTATGAACGTACCTGACACATTTTATGCCAATCGTGTGACTTCAAACCGGTAAGCTTTCCTTCTTTAGTAAAACACGTTCGGAGCGAGTGCATTACGCCAGTGGGGGTCCACAAAGATCGAATGGCCTCTTTTACTTTGCGTTCTTGGGCTCCTATGAAAATCCATGGTGCTTTAATTAGGGAGTTTTATCGATCCATCAGACGCTGTTTGCGGCCAATATTGCTCCATACGATCCACATTTCTAAGGTCAACTCTGGCTCCCAAAGTATCTTTCTTGCCGGTCAAATGGTCCCATAGTAGATTACCCACATTCTTGAATATGTGCATTGGATCGAGCAAGTGATTGATCAGGAGTCGGGGCCAGTATGGTAACTCGTACCATAGAGATAGTCTCTTCATCCCTGGAGGCAATCCGTCATCGCACATCTCCTTCTGCTCTAACCATGCTTGTGCAGACATCCTTGGTGGCTCTCTTCCCAAAAAGCCGTCGCGTAACACATGATTCTCTGGAAGATACGCTTGATGACCTTCGTAGATTTGCTTCTTCAGTGAGGGTGCCCTACGTGCATTCAGTCTAGGTCCACATGTGACACATGCTCTATATCCGCTTGTTTGAAGCCCTGCATGTATACACATGATAATAGATCAACTATGGGAAAAAACAATATTTACAGTGTCTGAGTGAGGAGTGTCAATAGATCACCTGAGCATTCTGTTAGCCCGGGATAGTCATGCATGGTCCACATTAGAATGCCTCTGATCAAAGCATTCCGTCGTCCTGTGTGTCGGCTCATATCCACCACCTCTATGCCAATCCACAATTGTTGTAGCTCTTCCAATAGTGGACGAAGATACACATCCATATTCCCCACTTTATATCGCCCTGGCACAATCAAGCTTAGCCATAGGTGCCCCTTCTTCGTAGTCAACCACGGGGGAATGTTGTAGTTGACGATGACAACGGGCCATACACTGTAAGATGTTGATCTTTGACCAAATGGATTTACGCCATCCATAGCCAGGCCTAAGCGCAAATTTTGAGCTTCCTTGGCAAAATCCGACCATGTTCCATCTATATGTTTCCAGGCTGCGCAATCTGCAGGAATTTGTAGCACACCATCCGAAGATTTATTCTCCTCATGCCATGATGCTAGGGCGGCCATGGACTTACATTCGAAGAAATGCTTGATGCGAGGAAGCAAAGGAAAATGTCGCAAAACCTTTTGTGAAATTTTTGTCCCGTGGAGATCTACTCGATATCTTTCGGAATCACATTTCGGACACTTCTCCATGTCTGTGTATTCCCCTCTGAAAAGAATGCAGTCATTAGGACAAGCGTGGATAGAATTGTAATCCATCCCCAAGTTTCGCAAAATCTTTCTTGCTTCATCTCGGGAATCTGGCATCACATTGTCAGCTGGTAGTATGTGCTCTTTCAGCAATCTACACAACATAAAAATATGATACAGTCGTGTAAAAATCTATCAGATCATTATACATTTAGAGTTCTATTAAAGTAAACTAATTGTAATAGATCACCTGAAAAGCGCTGTGACGCTAGTGTCACTCCATCGAAACTTTGCCTGCATGTTGAGAAGAACCAGGAGTGCTTTCAATCTAGACATACGTGCTCCATTATACAATGACGTATCGGCTTCACTTTTCATATCATCATAGATAAGCCTTTCTGAATCCATGATCGTCTCGATCATTTCATCAATCTCGGGCTCAAACATTGCCTCGTTGGGAATGTGCTATGCATGATCATCCCCCGAGCTGTCAGAGGCTACATCTTGTGGCCTCACATATGCTGCTTGACCA
Source organism: Adiantum capillus-veneris (assembly GCF_014529385.1). Taxonomy (NCBI): domain Eukaryota; kingdom Viridiplantae; phylum Streptophyta; class Polypodiopsida; order Polypodiales; family Pteridaceae; genus Adiantum; species Adiantum capillus-veneris. The sequence goes on from NC_140935.1 coordinate 131,472,998, forward strand.
AAGCGCCTGCGAACACGTCTATTGGGTTGCAAGATTGCTGCTTGTTGGCCAGCGTCAGAGTCCGACGAGTTATAATTGGCAACAACTCGATCTATAATAGATGGATCGAACTCGCCAAATTCGCGAACGTGCTGCAAAGAAACACGTCTTGTCCGTCGCACAGCATGCTTGCATTGATTACAAGGACATAAGACCCTCGTTGAGAGATAGGTGTTTCGGTTGGACGGTCCCACATCCTCGTCGCTACTCATAATGAGGATAAAAAACTTATAACCTGGACAACAAATTTAATATTCTATTGGCATTCTTCGTCTTATCTCTCTCTCTCTCTCTCTCTCTCTCTCTCTCTCTCTCTCTTTCTCTCTCTCTCTTTACCTCACATTCTCTAGTCATGTCCAATCCCCGCACACCTCGGTCTAGAGGTGCACGGAGATCAGAACCACCGGGTTATAATCTCGTCTTTATTGGTCAATACCTATATTTGTGGGTACAAGAAATCTACACACCCACGTCTACATGATACTGCATGTAGTGGACAAAATCCCTTTGCCTCTTCTCTAGCTGTAGCACTTCACTTAATCTTAACATCTTTTCACAGTAGATCTTTTCACTGTTCGTCTAACTCTAAACCCTAAACCGTAAGTAATTCTTGCGTGGACTCGATCTAACGTAAATAAGCGTAAATCTAAATAAACGTAAATCTAACTAAAAATAAAGCTAAATCTAATTTAACGTAAGTCTAATGACTAGAGGTTGTCTAGATGGTCATTGTGTCGGGGATGTAGTGACTCTTGCCGCCCTGAAGATCCACCTTCTTCCCTATCTTCTGAAGACATTTCACCAGTACTTTTGGATCGACGGAGCCCACCATGAGTGAAGGCAGCAATACCCTATATTCCATTGAGGGCTTTCTTCACCCGCTTCATGCAGGCATCGCAGTCTATGGAGACCTAAATCTAATCTAATATAACGTAAATCTAAATCTAGCTTAAATAAACGTAAATCTAGTTAAAAATAAACCTAAATCTAATTTAATGTAAGTCTACATATAACCTAATCTTTAACGTCTTTTAAGATAGTTTCCTACGACGTTATAACTCTCTCCTTCTTGTGTGTGTGCACGTGTGTGGATGTGTGTGCCAATAAAAAGAGATAAATGGTATAACCTTTCTATTACCCATGCCAAGTATGATAGATTGATTATGCCATTTCCCTCTTGAATAATAGGTCTTCAGTTCAACTCCTCGTCGGCTAGATCTTTAGGTCTTTTAATTTTAATTAGTTTCCTACGACGTTAAATTAGTTTCTCTCTCTTTCTCTCTCAATGTGTGCGTTTTTTTGGATCGTATGCATGTTTTCTCTCTCTTTTCCTCTCTCAATGTGTGCGTTTTTTGTTTATGCATGTTCTCTCTCTCTTTTCCTCTCTCAATGCGTGCGTTTTTTGTTTATGCATGCTCTCTCTCTCTTTTTCTCTCTCAATGTGTGTGTGCATTCTTTGTTTATGTATGTGTGTGTGCGTTTTTGTTTTTGTTTGTACTCTCTCTCTCTCTCTCTCTCTCTCTCTCTCTCTCTCTCAAAAACACTATGTGTGTGTGTATGTGTGTGTGTGAGAGAGAGAGAGAGGGAGAGAGAAAGAGGGGAAGGGAACATGAGAATGAGGAGAGGGAAGGAGCATACCTGGCTCTCCTTCCTCTCCTCGTGTGTGTGTGTGTGTGTGTGTGTGGAGAAGAAAAAGAGAGAGAGAGAGAGAGAGAGAGAGTGAGGGAGAGCGTTACCTGCTCCTTGCTTGAGGGCGCCGAAAAACTCAGATCTGAGATCTGAGTTTTTGGGCGCGCTCGGTTATTTTTTTACCCCAGCCGGCGTCGCTATGAGCGTCGCTATGAGCGTCGCAAATTTATTTGTAAATTTGCGACGCTCATAGCGACGCTTATAGCGATGCTCATAGCGACGCCGGGAAATTTTTTTTTGAGCGTCGCTGTGTGAGCCTCGCTAATATGAAGAGCCTCTTGTAGTGTTTTAGTGATGCGTACGATAAAGGTAAGTCATGTACCCCTTCTTTGTGATGTTTTATGTCTTTGATACGTCCTTTCACTACAAGAGGTTCTTCATATTAGCGACGCTCACACAGCGACGCTCAAAATTTTTTTTCCCGGCGTCGCTATGAGCGTCGCAAATTTACAAATAAATTTGCGACGCTCATAGCGACGCTTATAGCGACGCCGGCTGGGGTAAAAAAAATAACCGAGCGCGCCCAAAAACTCAGATCTCAGATCTGAGTTTTTCGGCGCCCTCAAGCAAGGAGCAGGTAACGCTCTCCCTCACTCTCTCTCTCTCTCTCTCTCTCTTTTTCTTCTCCACACACACACACACACACACACACACACACACACACACACACACACACACACACACACACACACACGAGGAGAGGAAGGAGAGCCAGGTATGCTCCTTCCCTCTCCTCATTCTCATGTTCCCTTCCCCTCTTTCTCTCTCCCTCTCTCTCTCTCTCACACACACACATACACACACACATAGTGTTTTTGAGAGAGAGAGAGAGAGAGAGAGAGAGAGTACAAACAACAAAAACGCACACACACATACATAAACAAAGAATGCACACACACATTGAGAGAGAAAAAGAGAGAGAGAGCATGCATAAACAAAAAACGCACGCATTGAGAGAGGAAAAGAGAGAGAGAACATGCATAAACAAAAAACGCACACATTGAGAGAGGAAAAGAGAGAGAAAACATGCATACGATCCAAAAAAACACACACACATTGAGAGAGAAAGAGAGAGAAACTAATTTAACGTCGTAGGAAACTAATTAAAATTAAAAGACCTAAAGATCTAGCCGACGAGGAGTTGAACTGAAGACCTATTATTCAAGAGGGAAATGGCATAATCAATCTATCATACTTGGCATGGGTAATAGAAAGGTTATACCATTTATCTCTTTTTATTGGCACACACATCCACACACGCGCACACACACAAGAAGGAGAGAGTTATAACGTCGTAGGAAACTATCTTAAAAGACGTTAAAGATTAGGTTATATGTAGACTTACATTAAATTAGATTTAGGTTTATTTTTAACTAGATTTACGTTTATTTAAGCTAGATTTAGATTTACGTTATATTAGATTAGATTTAGGTCTCCATAGACTGCGATGCCTGCATGAAGCGGGTGAAGAAAGCCCTCAATGGAATATAGGGTATTGCTGCCTTCACTCATGGTGGGCTCCGTCGATCCAAAAGTACTGGTGAAATGTCTTCAGAAGATAGGGAAGAAGGTGGATCTTCAGGGCGGCAAGAGTCACTACATCCCCGACACAATGACCATCTAGACAACCTCTAGTCATTAGACTTACGTTAAATTAGATTTAGCTTTATTTTTAGTTAGATTTACGTTTATTTAGATTTACGCTTATTTACGTTAGATCGAGTCCACGCAAGAATTACTTACGGTTTAGGGTTTAGAGTTAGACGAACAGTGAAAAGATCTACTGTGAAAAGATGTTAAGATGAAGTGAAGTGCTACAGCTAGAGAAGAGGCAAAGGGATTTTGTCCACTACATGCAGTATCATGTAGACGTGGGTGTGTAGATTTCTTGTACCCACAAATATAGGTATTGACCAATAAAGACGAGATTATAACCCGGTGGTTCTGAAACTCCGTGCACCTCTAGACCGAGGTGTGCGGGGATTGGACATGACTAGAGAATGTGAGGTAGAGAGAGAGAGAGAGAGAGAGAGAGAGAGAGAGAGAGAGAGAGAGAGAGAGAGAGAGAGAGATAAGACGAAGAATGCCAATAGAATATTAAATTTGTTGTACAGGTTATAAGTTTTTTATCCTCATTATGAGTAGCGACGAGGATGTGGGACCGTCCAACCGAAACACCTATCTCTGAACGAGGGTCTTATGTCCTTGTAATCAATGCAAGCATGCTGTGCGACGGACAAGACGTGTTTCTTTGTAGCACGTTCGCGAATTTGGCGAGTTTGATCCATCTATTATAGATCGAGTTGTTGCCAATTATAACTCGTCGGACTCTGACGCTGGCCAACAAGCAGCAATCTTGCAACCCAATAGACGTGTTCGCAGGCGCTTTGGTCAAGCAGCATATGTGAGGCCACAAGATGTAGCCTCTGACAGCTCGGGGGATGATCATGCAGAGCACATTCCCAACGAGGCAATGTTTGAGCCCGAGATTGATGAAATGATCGAGACGATCATGGATTCAGAAAGGCTTATCTATGATGATATGAAAAGTGAAGCCGATACGTCATTGTATAATGGAGCACGCATGTCTAGATTGAAAGCACTCCTGGTTCTTCTCAACATGCAGGCAAAGTTTGGATGGAGTGACACTAGCGTCACAGCGCTTTTCAGGTGATCTATTACAATTAGTTTACTTTAATATGAACTCTAAATGTATAATGATCTGATAGATTTTTACACGACTGTATCATATTTTTATGTTGTGTAGATTGCTGAAAGAGCACATACTACCAGCTGACAATGTGATGCCAGATTCCCGAGATGAAGCAAGAAAGATTTTGCGAAACTTGGGGATGGATTACAATTCTATCCACGCTTGTCCTAATGACTGCATTCTTTTCAGAGGGGAATACACAGACATGGAGAAGTGTCCGAAATGTGATTCCGAAAGATATCGAGTAGATCTCCACGGGACAAAAATTCCACAAAAGGTTTTGCGACATTTTCCTTTGCTTCCTCGCATCAAGCATTTCTTCGAATGTAAGTCCATGGCCGCCCTAGCATCATGGCATGAGGAGAATAAATCTTCGGATGGTGTGCTACGAATTCCTGCAGATTGCGCAGCCTGGAAACATATAGATGGAACATGGTCGGATTTTGCCAGGGAAGCTCGAAATTTGCGCTTAGGCCTGGCTATGGATGGCGTAAATCCATTTGGTCAAAGATCAACATCTTACAGTGTATGGCCCGTTGTCATCGTCAACTACAACATTCCCCCGTGGTTGACTACGAAGAAGGGGCACCTATGGCTAAGCTTGATTGTGCCAGGGCGATATAAAGTGGGGAATATGGATGTGTATCTTCGTCCACTATTGGAAGAGCTACAACAATTGTGGATTGGCATAGAGGTGGTGGATATGAGCCGACACACAGGACGACGGAATGCTTTGATCAGAGGTATTCTAATGTGGACCATGCATGACTATCCCGGGCTAACAGAATGCTCAGGTGATCTATTGACACTCCTCACTCAGACACTGTAAATATTGTTTTTTCCCATAGTTGATCTATTATCATGTGTATACATGCAGGGCTTCAAACAAGCGGATACAGAGCATGTGTCACATGTGGACCTAGACTGAATGCACGTAGGGCACCCTCACTGAAGAAGCAAATCTACGAAGGTCATCAAGTGTATCTTCCAGAGAATCATGTGTTACGCGACGGCTTTTTGGGAAGAGAGCCACCAAGGATGTCTGCACAAGCATGGTTAGAGCAGAAGGAGATGTACGATGACGGATTGCCTCCAGGGATGAAGAGCCTATCTCTATGGTACGAGTTACCATACTGGCCCCGACTCGTGATCAATCACTTGCTCGATCCAATGCACATATTCAAGAATGTGGGTAATCTACTATGGGACCATTTGACCGGCAAGAAAGATACTTTGGGAGCCAGAGTTGACCTTAGAAATGTGGATCGTATGGAGCAATATTGGCCGCAAACAGCATCTGATGGATCGATAAAACTCCCTAAAGCACCATGGATTTTCACAGGAGCCCAAGAACGCAAAGTAAAAGAGGCCATTCGATCTTTGCGGACCCCCACTGGCGTAATGCACTCGCTCCGAACGTCTTTTACTAAAGAAGGAAAGCTTACCGGTTTGAAGTCACACGATTGGCATAAAATGTGTTAGGTACGTTCATAGTGGACTTTAATATCATTGCATAAAATGTGGACTTTAATATCATTGCTACACATACTTTACAGTTTATTTTACCGGTTGCCATTGAGGGATGTTTGTCTCTCGACATCCGTAACACAATCTACAAACTTGCAAAGCTGGTGCAATCGATCTCACAAAAGGAGATCGACGTAGACTCCATACCATTCGCCAAACTAAATGATGCGGAGCTTATGTGCATGTTTGAGAAACATTTTCCTACTACAATGCTAACCATTCAGGTGCATCTTCTTGTTCACATAGTTGATGAGGTGGAAATAGCTGGCACAGTTCATTCCAGATGGATGTTCTTCTTACAGCGTTTCATGAAAACGCTTAAGGGATATGTGCGTCAAAAGGCACGTCCGGAGGGTAGCATGGCAGAAGGTTGGTTGGTATCAGAGTCCCTAGTGTACATTGGAGAGTGGCTAGACGGATTTGATAAATCCCGGGACACGCTATGGCGAACCATAGATGATGAGCGCATATCTGGGATTGTCATGTGCAATCTCGGTGTTGAGAAGAAGATGACGAAAGATCTAGAGGCTAAAATCAACCGATTTTGCATGCTTCACAATCCAGTGATGCAAAAGTGGATTTCACAATATGAGGATGCAAAGTAAGAGCGACAAAGGGCACGAATCGAGTGGAGACGGGGAAGACGAACACCGATGCACTATCCAGCGGTTCTGGAGAGCCTACCAACCTTCATGAGCTTAAGATGGTTGCACTACCAATTGAAAAGCGCACAACAATGCGGTGACGAAGTGACTGAAGAAGAGTGGGAGTACTCTCGGGGTTGCGCGACCAAGGTAAGTTTGCAATGTATGACTAGCAAGTGACTTTATTTATAAACGTTTGAACGGCCACTCATAATCTTTGTTCGTTGTAGTATAAGTCATACACAGCAGCATGGTGTAAAGGTCGACATTTTAGGGTGGAACGAATCGACAAAAAGCGTTTTACTCAAGATTGTGGAATCATGGCAAAATTTGAACAGTCTAGTCGACGACGTTCCTCTGATGCAGATCCTGTGGTGGCGGAACTCACTTACTTCGGCACGCTGCAAGAGATTTTGAGGATCGATTACAGAGGATTTTTTGTCGACTTGTTCGACGTGCAATGGTTCAAGATAATCATGGAGGGTCGCAACGCTACTGTGCGTAGAGGAGAGTCTGGTTTTCTTGAGGTGGATTCTACTAAGAAATGGACTGACCTAAGAGACACTTTCGTACTACCCGAGCATTGTGAACAAGTAAGTATATAAATAGTTAACATCCCCCTTTTACAAGTTATGTGCTTGAAAGCTCTCATGTAAGTTATGTGGCTCTGGCAGGTAGTATTTCATCCTACAAAGTCTACATCAAACTGGTGGTACGTCATAGAGGTAGCCCCTCGTAGTGCAAGGACGTATGAAGGCTACCATGTGCCAATCACAACGACATCAATGGAGGAGATCAGAGAAGATGCTCAATCAGAAGCCACTGCGGTGGTGCCAGACGAGCATCAAGATGCTACTACTCTATATGGGGTGCATGCAGAGGAGCTACAAAATGAAACAGAGGATATGTGTTTAAACGGAGAGCTCTATATAGATATAGGAAGTTATGCTGAGTTATGCGAGGATGAGAGAGAGATCTCTTAAAGCCACAAATATTCTATTTGAACAATTTTGCTCCATGTTGTAAAAGCTCTGGCTCTCTAAGTACCTTCCATGGTGTATAACGCTCTTTTCTACTCGCGCTCACATCTTTTGATTGAAAATTCTGAGTTTTCGACTTGCCTCTTCTATCACTCGATTCATTGCGTCATTGTATTTATATGCGTCATTACGTCATTGTATTTAATGGTCTTTGCGTCATTGTCTACTCTATTCATTCAATATTAAGTTTAAATATTCGTGTGTTTAATGCAGGTATGGATGATGAGGAGTTTCTTTCTTCTTTGTCACCGCAGCAGAGACAGTGGTACGTGGAGCGTCATCGCTCTGGCGCATCATCGCGCGTTCCTACACCATCCGCATCTCCCTCTCTTTCGGAGCATTCGGCGCGCTCCGAAGCTTCGGCGTCGACGAGACGAGCGTCACACTCGTCTAGACACCGGCGCTCTAGTGGTGGCGGTGGCGGTTGTTGTGGGGATTCCGCCACCGATGCCTCCACACCGCCTCGTGTTCGACGAGGCTCTTTATCCTCCCCTTCTTTGCCCGCCCCCACACCAGCCACAACATCGCCATCTACGCCAGGTTTTGCACGACTGACTGTTCCTAGAAGCTACACACCTCTACCTACTCCGCCAGGAGCCACCCCACTCGACACTCCTCGCTTCGGGGCCCAGACGCCGGTGGAGACACCTGACGTCCGTACCCCCATCGACACGCCGCTAGAGACCCCTGCCGGGACACCCAGGTTCACGCGTCACCGGCCAGAGGGCTTGCCTTACTCCGTCGACATTAGCGGCGGCATCATCATGGATGATGACGGCAAGAAGGTGATCTCGCGCATGCGTGGTCTTTGCTCTGAGCTGTTTAGACACTATATACTAAACAAATGGAGTGAAGTACCAAGTGATTTAAAAAACAGAGTCATCAGCATACTTCATGATGAGTTTCCCGTTCCAACACGGGATCAGCGCTTCAATGAAGACCTGATGAAGATTCGAATGCGCGAATACTGCAAACACAAGCGTTCCGAAGTGCAAAAAGCAATCAAGAATGGGTGGAATAGGCCAGATTGGCTGGCCAAAGAAGATTGGAAGAATGCGAAGAAAGCAGCGCGCGAGAATCCCGACAAGTGGAAGCAACAAAAGGATGCAGCCAGAGCACGAGTAGAGGCAGGGAGCTCGCACCACTTGGGGAGCGGTGGATGGGCATCATTTGAGGCCGATTTTGTAAGTCTTTTCACATTGCTCTTTATGCATGTTCGATAGTTTAGGGTTTATGAGTTTTTTAGTTCTAACATAATGAAATCTTTGTATGTTTTGACAGTGGTCGATGACAGGACGTGATCCCACACCGTACGAGCGCGAGTACGCAGGCAGGAAGGGCTTAAACGCCCTGATGGACATTCTCAGTTCTCGCGGCGGCATGGTTAGTATTAGGGTTTACTCTTTTTTATTTTTTGTATTGTTTTATAAATGTTGTTATATGTTTATATTTACTGAAAACTGTCTTATTGTCTTTTTTTGCAGAATCCGACAGATACGCCGCTTGGACGCGATGAGACGTCTGACTAGACGACGTCAGTTTAGCCGTAGCTAGATAGCATTAGTTTAGGGTTTCTCATAGCTTATGTATCATGAGACGGATTTTATACGTCTTTTTGAACCATGTATATTATTACATTTGTCACCGCAGTTCCTTTTGCCAATCAATTCTTTATGCCTATGATGTTGTACAGTTGTCATCATTACATTTGCCAATCAATTCATTTTGCCTATGATGTGTACAATTGTCAATTTTGCAAACAATGCGTCTTGTGGGTGACTATTTTGGGTATATTATCTACCTTTGCACTTTTTTAAAAAAGTGAATCAAGTACAATATGGTTGATGGGTGGCAGGGCATTCAATGCCCTGCCACCAAAAAAATATTCTCTCGGGCGTCGCTATAAGCGTCGCTATTTATGGCTCTGTAGCGTCGCTATGAGCGTCGCTATAGTCTTCTGTGAGGGCGTCGCTATAGGCGTCGCTATATGCGTCGCTATATAGCGACGCTGATAGCGACGCATATAGCGACGCCTATAGCGACGCTCTCGTAGCGACGCTCGTAGCGACGGTTTTAGCGACGCCGGGGGTTATAAAAACCCAATGTATTTCCGTCCCTAACAGCGTCACAAGAGCACACAACCTCTTGTAGTGTTTGAAAGCTTCTGTGATGGAATTTATGCGTAAAAGTTGAGATTTAAATTTGAATTTCTAAATTGATTTGGATAGTATTCATTGCTTCTTATCGTCTAAATTGATTGAGAAATTAAACTTGAAATTAAATCGAGAAGTTAAAAGACTTGTGGACTTAACTAGTGGTAATAATAGTTTCACGAAAGAGTTAGTAGAAAATTTGTTTTTTTTTCTTTGAAGAGTCGGAAGCATAAAGACGATTTCTATATCATAAATCATTGATATGCATGATGTTATCATTGGTATCAATTAGACGATTGAAAATTATGTTTTGATTGATTGTTAAGAAAGAAAAATATATCTTTAATCATTTGATGATGATAAGTCACACTCTTCGTGGAAAGAAAGAGATTCTAAATCTAGTTTTGGCCATGGAATTGATAAGGTGACTTAGATAAGAGTGTGAGACGTTTCTTGTGTTTGCTAATGAGATTAAAAAAGAATCTGGGGATAAACAAAAAGAGACAAATCCAAAATTTGTAGAGGATCTCTTACATGAATTTAAGGATGTGTTTCTGGATGATCTTCCTAGTATACCTCCGCCTAGAGCTGTACACCATGCTATAGATCTATATCCACGAGCAACACCTTATTCAAGGGCTCCATACAGATTCAATATTGATGAGCTTAAAGATCTCAAGATACAACTTGATGATCTTTTGGAAAAAGGGTTTGATTAAACCTAGTGTATCTCCTTGGGGTAGTCCTGTGTTATTCCAAAAGAAAAAGGATGGTACATATAGGTTATGCATTGACTACAGGGGATTAAACAAACAGACCATTAAGAACAAATATCCTCTTCCTCACATAGATGAATTGCTTAGCTATTTGAGTGGTGCCACAATATTTTCAAAGGTCGACCTTCGTTCTGGCTACCATTAAATCCGCATCAAGACCGAGGATATTCCAAAGACTGCTTTTCGTACACGTTATGTACATTATGAATTTACAGTTCTTTCTTTTGGTTTGACTAATGCAACAGCAACTTTCATGTGCTTAATGAATAATATTTTTCACCCGTATCTTGATGACTTCATTCTGGTATTCTTGGATGATACTTTTGTGTATGCTAAGAATGAAGAAGATCATGCATTGCATTTAAAGAAAACATTTGAAGTTTTGCGTGAACATAAATTGTATGCCAAAGCAAGTAAGTGTTCTTTTGCAAAGGATCAAATTGTGTATTTGGGAAGAGTGATTTCTAAGAGGGGATTCACATTGATCTTGACAAAGTTAAGACGATTGTGGAGTGGCCAACACCTAAGTCATTAAGGGATGTGAGAAGCTTTATGGGTCTAGCACAATATGAGAGAGGACACATTAAAGATTTCTCTAAGATAGCAAGTCCTTTAACTCGATTGACCAAGAAAGACAAGGGTTTTGTGTGGACTTCTAGCTGTGAGACTGCTTTTGAGACCTTGAAGGCTAAAATAGCGGAAAATTGTGTTTTAAAAGTTCCTGAGATGGGCAAAACATTTGTTGTGTCCTGTGACGCTAGTGGTGAACAATTAGGTTGTGTTTTGACACAAGAAGAAAAAGTGGTTGCATATGAGTCTAGAAAATTAAGACAACATTAATTGAACTATACAACACATGATCTAAAATTCCTTGTTGTTGTTCATGCATTGAAGCATTGGCGTCATCTTTTGCTTGGTGTAAAATTTGAATTTCATACTGATCATCAAAGCTTGAAGTATATTTTCACTCAGCCATTGTTAAATAACAGACAAAGAAGATGGATTGAATTGCTGGCTGAGTATGGATTTGATTTAAAGTATTTGTGTGGAAAAGAAAATAAAGTTGCAGATGCATTGAGTCGTAGGTCCATGTGTAATTTGTTGACTGTTGTGCGATCCAATTTGATTGATGAGACACATGCTGAAGTTGAAAACGATTCATTTTATATGCCTATTTTGAGATTCTTGCGTGAAAATATTGGTGAGATGCATGAGAACAGATATCACTTGTATAAGGGAAATCTGTATTATTATGACCGCTTGTGTATTCCTGTAAATTCTGTTTTTAAGAGTCAAATTTTGCATGAGTGTCATAATTCACCTTTTTCTGGTCATCCTGGATTGAATAAGACATATGAAAAGATTAAAAGTTCATTCTTTTGGCCGCGTATGAAATTGGATGTTAAGAATTATGTGCGTGAATGCTTTCAATGTCAACAAGTTAAAATTGAACATAAGAGGATGCCTGGTGACCTTCAACCCTTAGACATTCCTTTACAGAAGTGGGAGTCTATATCCATGGACTTTATCATTAGACTGCCTACTACTCGTGGAGGGTATGACTCGATCTTTGTGGTGGTAGATAGACTCACAAAACAGGCTCACTTCTTTCCTATAAAAATAACTGATACTGCTTTGACCATTGCACGCTTGTTTGTGAAAGAGATATTTTGTTTGCATGGCATGTCCAAGAGTATAGTGTCTGACAAAGATTCTAAGTTCACTTCTCATTTCTAGAGAGCGACTTTTGACTCTATAGGTACCCAGTTACGCATGTATACTGCTTTTCATCCTCAAACAGATGGGGAAACGGAGAGAGTGAATTATATTTTAGAAGATATGTTACGAATGTATGTCAATGAAAACCAATCTAATTGGAATGAATATTTTCCTTTGGTTGAATTTTCATACAACAGTTCATATCATTCATCTATTAGGATGACTCCGTTTGAGGCAATGTATGGCTATAACTGTCCCACACCTATTAATTTTCTTAACTCGAGGAATAAGATAGAACTGTCACGTGAGATGCTTGAGAAAATGGATAACGAGTTGGCCAAAATCAGGGGTAATATTAGAGAAGCTCAAAAGAAACATAAATTGTATTATGAGAGAAACATCGGGTTGTGGAGTATGAAACTGGTGATATGGTTTTCTTAAAGGTTATTCCCAAGAAGTCTCATTTGATTCTTGGAAAGGATAAGAGATTGTCTCCATGATTTGCTGGGCCATTTAAAATTATGAAGCGCATTGGTTTTTTAGCTTACAAATTGGAATTGAAACAAACAGAAGGCAGCAGCAGTGTAGTATATACAGGGACATGCAGACATACAACAACATACAACTCTCCCTGCTATCAACCAAGAAGTGGATTTTTTTCTTCATGGAAGACTATTGCAATTGAGATTATGAAGGTACATAATTATGTTTTCTTACTTTGATTATCATGTTGAATTGGTTGCACGAGTATGTTCTTTTGGCTATTTTGTAGGCGATGCAGAAATCAATGTGTGAAACAAGATCTGTGCAAAGTGTCATGATAAAAAAATCTAACCTTTACGGATCGCTTAGCGATCACGTTCTTATATTATTCTCACAGGTATACTTGGTGCGAAAATCGTGCAGGCTTTTCGAGGAAAAGAAGGATAAAAGCACGACGGGTGGTGCGTTTGGGAATCATTCACAGATCTCCTCTTCTGCGAGTGCGAGTGTGATTGTGAGTGCGAGTGAGACGCTGCATGCAAGCGAACTAAAGCTCGGGGGTGGTCGGGAGGTTTGAGCTCCTTACAACGGAGTGCGCCCATATTCAATTGCTCCTCTGTTGTATCAAAAGTCTGCAAAGATTCATCAATACAAAGATCTCTTTCTCTACCTTTTGCTGTCTATCTCTATTATTCTGTTCCTGTGACACCAGAGCAGTTCAGACAACAGGTTTTCATTTCTCAAACAGCGCGCCTTCGCACTCAATCAGAGACCTATGCGGGGTGCAGTCGCCCCTTGTAGGAGGGGTTTCCAAGTACGCCCAGCACGAGTCGTGGACGCAGCAAGCTGACCAAAAGCAACACCACAAGCTGTATGTTTTGAAGAAGGGTCAGCGAGTACATTTTGCTTGGTGCAAGTTCAAAGAGCGGGTCTTGAGGGAGCAAGGTAGTACCCTCTCACACTCATTTGTATTGATGTAAGGTGCAGTGGAATGAATGTTTGAACTTTGCTCAAGATGAGTGCTCCGAACTGTGCTCAAGTTTCCTTTTGTTCTTATGGACGAAAGAGCCTTCCGTTCTTAGTGAGAGAGTGCAATGTCACAAACAAGTGGATGGATACTGTGCGTGAAAGTGTATGAGACTGAGATAGAGAGAGAAGAGAATACGACACCATAGACGTTGTAAAACCCTCCTCCGAAGGCCCCACTCTCGTTGGCGAGAGTGGTCTACTATTGATTGCACAAATTGGTACAAAGTGGATGCATGTGATAGATGCAAGTCTAGGATAGATCGATGACGACGATCGGGATGGCGAGACCGATCTAAGGGCTGAAAACGGATGCTTTGGTACTGCTGTCCAAAAACTCAATTGGCTGAAATCTGCTGCTTTTGTCCTGTTGTCCAAAAACGCAATTCATTGAAATCTGCTGGGATCAAAAACGTTGATGTGGGCTGCTCTTTGCAGGCTGAAATCTGCCGGTTCTGAGGCTTGTCAAGGCTGAAATCTGCTGGTTCTTTATCTGCTGAAAAACACCATGCACAGGGGCGATTTGAAGTTCTGGAAAACGCTAGAGCTGAGAGGCTATGGCGATGGTGCTGTGATGAAAAACGCTAGTGCTGAGAGGCTATGGCAATGCTGACTTGATGGAAATGCTAGGATGTTGAAGTTATTGCTTGGAGGAAAAACGCCACCAAGGGAGGTTCCTGCTGAGAAGCTGCTTGTTGAGCAAGGTGCTCCTCATGCCTCTTCTGCCAATTAGTGCTAGCTTAGGTTTGCTTATATATAAACTTACTCAATTTTCCCTACCTACTTTCCAACAAAAGTCACTTAAATTAATAAGCGAAAAATATCAAAAATAGGGAAAATAGGTCAAATACACTGGAAAATTTCCCTGAAGGATTCTGATGGGAATGCTTATGATCATGCTGTGTGCAACCGGAGGATATGCATCTACACTAAGTGCCTGGGCATGCACGGTCTGCGACCAAACTCACAAAAGTGCCAAAACACTTCTAAATCTAGACTGACTGGACTGAGTGAACCCTTGTCGTGCTCTAGCTTGTCCACGGACACATAGGGTTGGATGTGTCACGTGACATCCCCTCCTTTTTAAAGTGAGGTACTGGTACCGAACTGTATGGCGTCGAGGGAGATCGCCAATAGCATCTGGAATCCTGGAAGGAACTCTTCACCGGCCCACTTGGACGTGTGGGTCATGCGGTACTTGAACTTCATAAAGGTCTGCAACGCTTGCTTCTTTGGGCCGCGCCGAAAGCGACACAAAGTCTTGTGTGGCTCCTTCAATGCTTCAACTTCGTCGAGAGTCATGCTTCTTTCTTCTTCAAGAATCTCCATGGTTGAAAATTCCTGAAACCATTTCCAACACAAAACCATGAACATACATATTTCATGTAAGGTGACTGGAAAAAATTATGTCGTCCTACTACACTGTGCATGCAACGTAGATGAACAAAGAGACGGAGTGCCAAACCGTTCACCACACACACGCAAACAATGAGATCGAATCTTTCTCTTCTGATCTAAAGCAATCAACTGTGGCAATTCACAACGGAAATGCCCATGCTTGGTGCTCATACTTTCATGCTCTTTCTACAAATGTGTCATGCCAAGGAAGAGACATGGAATGTGACTTCCTTAAATGCATACTATTCAGATTTTCATAAACAATCCGCATACATTCGTGCTCATTCATGAGTGAAACGTCTCAACGTACAATATTTCATGCCTAGTAAAAGGGATCACATAAAGACGCTGACGAAAATACAGGAATCGATCACGAATGAAACACTCGAACAATGCGTGCGTATGAATCATGCGAACACATAATACTTCCTGTGAGGGTTCTTTGCACCGAGGCTTGAGAGCCAAGATCGGTTCTTCTTGAAGGGGTGCTTTGGACCTAGGCTCGAGAGCCAAGATCAATCATTCATGATTGATCGAAGCTGCAACGAGGTTATCTTCGCTAGAAAAAGCATCAACTAACACATCATCTTTGTGAACACTCCATCATCTTCATGCAAACCATCATGCTTGTGAGAAATCACATCTTGATCATCATGCTCATCATTATCATGCAAATCATCATGCTCATCATTATCATTCAAATCATCATGCTTATCATTGTCGTTCGAATCATCATCATGCAAATCATGTGTGTCATGCTTGGGAGAAGAAGGGAGTGAGAGAGGCTCCTTTTTCTGATTCTGTGCAAAGTACGCATGCACTTGAGAAAAAAGTCACCACAATTATTTCATGTGTTGGTTGTCCTTCTCTTGTCTTGCTTTGTTCTCGCGATCATATTCTGCTTCTCTTTCATTGTTCTCGCGATCAAATTCTGCTTGTTTTTCTTTGGCTTCCAAGCGTGCTTGCTCGTGCTCAAGCTCTATGGCTGCCATTCCTTCTTCGTATTCACGATCTATGGCTGCCCTTCGTTCTTCGTAGGCCTTTCTTTCTGCTTCTCTTTCTTCGCATTCTAAGTGTCTTTCCATTAACAATTGCTCCAACTCCTCCATAGGAGTTAGTGCAATCCTTGGCGTAGATGGGGAAGGGGGAGGGTCGGAAAAACCTCCTAGTGGGAAAAATTCTTCTTCGCCTCTCTCATGCTCATCACCTTTATGCGAAGTATCCATTCCGCTTCGGGTGATGACCATCCACTGAAGTCTTGGGTTCTTAAGTTCACGAGGAACTTGGATTCTTGAGGGTCTTGGGTTCTTGAGGTTCTTGAGGGTCTTCTTTCGCTTGCAATCTATGTTCGAGAAGGATCTTCTCTTCACCCGAGTTCTGCTCTTTTCTGCAGGCGCACCCCTTGGCAGCCTTGCCCTCATACCAAGGTTGCTTTTTCCCACCTCACATCGATTGGCTGGCCGCTAAGTGCATAGTCCGCTCTCAATGAGTAAAAAGTGGCACAAGGGGAGGCTGGACAAGCCCTTCTTTCTTGGGTTTCCTGTCACTCTTCAAAAACAAGATTAGAAATCGACATGCCAAAGAGGACTTGGGTTACGTGCAACCGCAACAAGCAAAAAAAATTATGTGGTTCTTTCCTTGAGTGATACCGAACACTGCCAAAGCTTCAAGGTGGTACCAAACGTATTGTACGTGGCGTATATGTACGTACTATACGTTGTTCTGTACAAGAAAATTTTTTATGTACGTAAAAATACGTACTCTTGTAAAAAAACTGCAAAGTACTAATTTTCTAGGACATTTCCAATAAACAACAAGAGAGAAGCCAACAACTTATAGAGACATTCAAAGACACGTTTTACAAGACAACCACATACTGTGTAACTACTGCAAGAGACTTAGATTTTTATTTTAAATCAGCACCGTACGGGTTTTCCACAATTAAAAAATTATTATTATAAATTTATTATTTATTTTTTTATTTTTTAAAAAGCCGTACGGATCGTTCCGTACAATACGGATCCGTGTAGAATGTCCGTACGATACGGAACCGATCCGTACGTACGTGTTGATCCAACCTTGCAAAGCTCTGATACCAATGTAAGGTGCAGCGGAATGAATGTTTGAACTTTGCTCAAGATGAGTGCTCCGAACTGTGCTCAAGGTTCCTTTTGTTCTTATGGAAGGGAGAGCCTTCCGTTCTTAGTGAGAGAGTGCAATGATCACAAACAAGTGGATGGACACTGTGCGTGAAAGTGTATGAGACTGAGAGATAGAGAGAGAAGAGAATACGACACCAAAGACGTTGTAAAACCCTCCTCCGAAGGCCCCACTCTCGTTGGCGAGAGTGGTCTACTATTGATTGCACAAACTAGTACAAAGTGGATGCATGTGACTGATGCAAGTCTAGGCTAGATCGATGACGACGACGGGGATAGCGAGACCGATCTAAGGGATTGAAAATTGATGCTTTGGTGCTGCTGTCCAAAAATGCAATTGGCTGAAATGTGCTGGGATCAAAAACGCTGAGGTGGGTTGCTCTTTGCGGGCTGAAATCTGCCGAATCTGAGGCTTGTCAAGGCTGAAATCTGTTGGTTCTTTATCTGCTGAAAAACACCATGCACAGGGGCGATTTGGGGTTCTGGAAAACACCTGTGTTGAGAGGCTATGGCGATGGTGCTGTGATGAAAAATGCTAGTGCTGAGAGGCTATGGCGATGCTGACTTGATGGAAACGCTAGGATGTTGAAGTTCTTGCTTGGAGGAAAAACGCCACCAAGGGAGGTTCTTGTTGCTGAGAAGTTGCCTATTGAGCAAGGTGCTTCTGATGCCTCTTCTGCCAATTAGTGCTAGCCTAGGTTTGCTTATATACAAACTTACTCATTTTGCCCTACCTACTTTCCAACAAAAGTCACTTAAATTAATAAGTGAAAAATGTCAAAAATAGGGAAAATAGGTCAAATACACTGGAAAATTTCCCTGAAGGATTCTGATGGATTCTAATGGGAATGCTTATGATCATGCTGTGTGCAACTGGAGGATATGCATCTACACTAAGTGCCTGGGCATGCACGGTTTGTGAACAGACTCACAAAAGTGCCAGAACACTTCTAAATCTAGACTGATTGGACTGAGTGAACCCTTGTCGTGTTGTAGCTTGTCCACGGACACATAGGGTTGGATGTGTCATGTGACAATTGAGTACTATCTCCCGCAGTGGGCTGTGGTTTCGCTCCCTTAGTTTGGAGGTTGAGCTGGTCACACTTGGCAGTGAGTTGACACGGATCAAAGTTGTTTGTTGCACAATTGCGTGCATTGGTTAATCGGTCCAGGTGGAAGCACGCGTGCCAGGCTATTTTGATTGTATCCATCTGGACTTCGTTGAGTCAGTACAAGATGATGTTTTGTTGAGGTTTTTGAACTCCGATAGCTAGTTCTTTGCGGATTGCAAAGTACGAGCTAGATAGCTCTTAATCATCTCTTGGTTTCAGGGTTAGGGCCCAGCATAGGCCGCGGATTGAGGCCTCAAAATCCTCCCCCACCCATAGGTATGTTGTTTCAACAGTTGTCTTTAAAATCCGCAAAAGGGACCTAACATTTGGTATCAGAGCTGTGGATGAGATAGCTTCTCTAAAGGCATGGTTTTTTAAGGTTGAGGTTGCAGCTTTTTGCGTTGAAAGAGTGACGCATCGCTTTTTTGTGAGTTTTGTCAAATGGAGCAGATGGTTCATGCCAACACAAGATAATGCGAGAGAAGAGGACCGAGAATGCAATGTGTGGCGGTCTCGGATGACATTTATAAATTGAGACGTGCGTGTCGAAGGAACAGGGAAGTATTTGACAGGATGTTTCTATGCAGGGCTCCCTGAAGGGGAGTGCATGTAAATGGAATGAAGTGGGAGTGTAAACGCATCTGGCTGAGAGTTTGGTTAGAAAATTAGATTGTGGTTATGGAAGCAAAGCTGCAAGTGTCTTTGTGTCAATTCAGGAAATGTTTGGTGCTGATCCTCCGAGATCTTTCGCAAGGGAAGTAGCTTGTAGCAAAAAGAACAGTTACCCATGTGCAAGATTGAGGATGGTTGTTCTATGAGAAGCCTAACAGGGTCGAGAATACATGATTGAGGATGGTTGTTCTATGGGAAGCCTAGTAGGCTCAAGGATGCGTCATTTTTCGAATCAAAGGTTCCCTGTACTTGGTGGATGACTTGAATGTGTGGCAGGGTCAGTTGCGGCCAGATGAAAAATGTTTTTGGTTCTGGGAACTTCGCACCTGATGGTTATTGATGATCAAAGAACACCTTAATTTTGCTTGGGTTTGCATGTCTTTGATGGCTTGCCAGATACGTTGTTGAGGAGTTTGTCACACAATCCCATGCTTTGAATAAAGCTTGTGCAACATCTCTTACCGGTGTTAAGGCCTACATACATTTAAATCCTTTTTGAGGTGGTTTCTAAAAGTCATTGAAATTTTATGATCCCCGTTAGTCATATGTTGCAAACTCCATTGAGTACAACTACATCCAAAACAATGTGTATTCTTCTCCGGGAAAGCGCATCGACTCCAATGTGAAGCATTCAGAGTGGAAAGGATAAAAAGGGACTTAACTTTTGTCACATAGTTTTGCTGTCTTAGTTAGCTAAGCTTGAATTTAAATCCCACAAATAAAGAGGAAAGCATAGTGAACTAAAGAAGCGTTGCTATTGTGCGATCTTCCAAAATTCAAACTGAGTTTAATTACCCAAAACCACAAATGGTCTCAATGAAATTACTCTTTGGATGCTTGAAAATGTCACACCAAATTTTAGAAGCTCTTTCTCCTTCTAAACGTTGAGAACACAAACAACTGTTTTATGTACTAAGAGACTTGCCTTATGATAAGGCATTAATCATTGAGTTGTAAAGCTTTTGGTGGCACGTTTTTTGTAGTTAACCTAAATTTTCAACATAATGCGCTCATTTGTAGTTTGGTAGGATTATTGTGTTTAATTTGCACAAATCACGTTGAGTTATCAAGTACTCCAAAACAAGGGTTTATTCCTACTCCAAATCCATCCCCAATTAGCTTCTAACTTATATAATGGAGAGAGACTTTCCTCGAAAGAGCCACGTGGCGAAAAGAGGCCGCACCTCAATGCTGAATTCACATAATTCATAAAAGCAAATATTAAAATGTCACGTGCACACTTCACTTGCGCCACGTGGACGTGCTTTTGCCATAGTCTAGTGTCAGTCTTAGCGTAGGACCTAGCCTGGCACTCTATGAGCCTCTAGTAGGACGTGCATGCCCAGGCCGATCATAGTTGCATACCCTCTCTTGCAGAGTACAGTCATTTCAGCATGAGCATTGTCCAGAGCATAGAACTTTTTTTGCCAAAGTACACATTTTTCACTTATTATTTAATAAGTGAATTTTGTTGAAAAATTAGGTAGGGAAAAATGCTAAAGAGCTATAAAAGAAACCATTGGACACTCAGTAAAAGCAAAAGAAATAGGGACACAGAAAGGGCAAGCACCGCACTAGATCGGCAAGCACCCTCAGGCTCCAAGTATTTTCAACATCAACAATTCAACGTTTTCAGCCACCAGTGTTTTCAGTTTAGTCCTTAGCTTCGCAGATCCTCCCCATCCCGTTGCAGATCCTCGCCGCATTGGCCAAGCATAACCCAGATCAACCTAGCTTTTCCAGATTTTAGCAGATTGGCATGGTGTTTTGCAGATTCAGCAAAGTTCAGCCAGCGTTTTTCAGTTTCAGTCAGATCAGCCTAGCGTTTTGTAGATCCAGCCAAGACAGCCTGGCGTTTTTGCACGTCAGCATTAGTGCGACTCGGCGGTTGTAGATCTAAGTCGCAGTGCCGCAGCAATAGCAGATCCCCAACAAGGAGTCTAGCAATTTCAATTTTCAGCTTTGACGTCGTCGTCGTCATCGTCGTCATCGACACTATCGTCATCGCAGTCCTTATCTTGACAACGACACCACTGTCATCGTCATCCCAGATCCCTATCTTGACAACAACACCTTTGTCATTGTCATCGAGGTCCCGGACTTGACGACAACACCATCGACGTCGTCACAGTCACCGTCGTCGTTGTCGTCGACATAGACCAACAGTATCCATCGTCGACTTCACCATCATCGACACAGAACCGTCGTCGGCTCCCCATCTTCGACATAGAACCCGCAATACCCGTCGTCGACATCATCGTCATCAACATAGACCCATCAATACCTCCTCGTCGACATCATCGTCATCGACAAACCCCTTCAGTGCCTCAGTAGCATCAGTAGCATCGGTACCCATTAGCATCAGCATCATTGTAGTCGCATTTGTACAAGAATAAAGAAAGTACTTGCTCTGGCGATAGAGCAAGGGGGGCCCTTCAGGGTTGGGAACCGACATCCCTGTGTCGTCTCTTTTCTCTCTTTCTTCTCTCTCTTTCTTTCAATTCAATTCAGTTATGTCAAGTGCAGTAAGTGTCCCTTGTATTTGTGTGTGGAGTACTAGATCCAAGCAAATCCTTATTATCTTCCGTTGCACCTAACATTAAAAAATGATAAAAGATCCAATCGTCATCATCTTCGTCTTTTCAGGCGACCTATTATGACGTGCATGCTGGTAGGAGCAGTCTGATGATACGATCCTCTCTCTCTCTCTATGACGCTTACCCATGAGGCTTGATTTTACCCTCAAATGCATGCACACCTGTACTAGAAAAATGGTTGTCAAGTTAAAAGATGCATGGGAGGAGAAAGCAACATGTTTGCAAGCAAGGCCTATGGTCTCATGACTCCAATCCACGGTGCCAGGGAACTACCCTACTATTATGATAGGGCAAACATTGGTGTTGAGCTTATATGTGAAGCTACTCAATAAATGACTTCTCTATAGATGGCACCCAGGTCCCCTCTATATATACATCATCTCATGTGTGTATTCTACACACTTTGGGGTTCTATTTCTGTGCTCTCTCTCTCTCTCTCTCTCTCTCTCTCTCTCTCTCTCTCTCTCTCTCAACATGGTATCACACTACAAGAGGCTCTTCATATTAGCGACGCTCACACAGCGACGCTCAAAAAAAAATTTCCCGGCGTCGCTATGAGCGTCGCTATAAGCGTCGCTATGAGCGTCGCAAATTTACAAAGAAATTTGCGACGCTCATAGCGACGCCGGCTGGGGTAAAAAAATAACCGAGCGCGCCCAAAAACTCAGATCTCAGATCTGAGTTTTTCGACGCCCTCAAGCAAGGAGCAGGTAACGCTCTCCCTCACTCTCTCTCTCTCTCTCTCTCTCTTTTTCTTCTCCACACACACACACACACACACACACACACGAGGAGAGGAAGGAGAGCCAGGTATGCTCCTTCCCTCTCCTCATTCTCATGTTCCCTTCCCCTCTTTCTCTCTCCCTCTCTCACACACACACATACACACACACACATAGTGTTTTTGAGAGAGAGAGAGAGAGAGAGAGAGAGAGAGAGAGAGAGAGAGAGAGTACAAACAAAAACAAAAACGCACACTCACATACATAAACAAAGAATGCACACACACATTGAGAGAGAAAAAGAGAGAGAGAGCATGCATAAACAAAAAACGCACGCATTGAGAGAGGAAAAGAGAGAGAGAGCATGCATAAACAAAAAACGCACGCATTGAGAGAGGAAAAGAGAGAGAGAACATGCATAAACAAAAAACGCACACATTGAGAGAGGAAAAGAGAGAGAAAACATGCATACGATCCAAAAAAACGCACACACATTGAGAGAGAAAGAGAGAGAAACTAATTTAACGTCGTAGGAAACTAATTAAAATTAAAAGACCTAAAGATCTAGCCGACGAGGAGTTGAACTGAAGACCTATTATTCAAGAGGGAAATGGCATAATCAATCTATCATACTTGGCATGGGTGATAGAAAGGTTATACCATTTATCTCTTTTTATTGGCACATACATCCACACACGCGCACACACACAAGAAGAAGAGAGTTATAACGTCGTAGGAAACTATCTTAAAAGACGTTAAAGATTAGGTTATATGTAGACTTACATTAAATTAGATTTAGGTTTATTTTTAACTAGATTTACATTTATTTAAGCTAGATTTAGATTTACGTTATATGAGATTAGATTTAGGTCTCCATAGACTGCGATGCCTGCATGAAGCGGGTGAAGAAAGCCCTCAATGGAATATAGGGTATTGCTGCCTTCACTCATGGTGGGCTCCGTCGATCCAAAAGTACTGGTGAAATGTCTTCAGAAGATAGGGAAGAAGGTGGATCTTCAGGGCGGCAAGAGTCACTACATCCCCGACACAATGACCATCTAGACAACCTCTAGTCATTAGACTTACGTTAAATTAGATTTGGCTTTATTTTTAGTTAGATTTACGTTTTTTTAGATTTACGCTTATTTACGTTAGATCGAGTCCACGCAAGAATTACTTACGGTTTAGGGTTTCGAGTTAGACGAACAGTGAAAAGATCTACTGTGAAAAGATGTTAAGATGAAGTGAAGTGCTACAGCTAGAGAAGAGGCAAAGGGATTTTGTCCACTACATGCAGTATTATGTAGACGTGGGTGTGTAGATTTCTTGTACCCACAAATATAGGTATTGACCAATAAAGACGAGATTATAACCCGGTGGTTCTGATCTCCGTGCACCTCTAGACCGAGGTGTGCGGGGATTGGACATGACTAGAGAATGTGAAGTAAAGAGAGAGAGAGAGAGAGAGAGAGAGAGAGATAAGACGAAGAATGCCAATAGAATATTAAATTTGTTGTCCAGGTTATAAGTTTTTTATCCTCATTATGAGTAGCGACGAGGATGTGGGACCGTCCAACCGAAACACCTATCTCTCAACGAGGGTCTTATGTCCTTGTAATCAATGCAAGCATGCTGTGCGACGGACAAGACGTGTTTCTTTGCAGCACGTTCGCGAATTTGGCGAGTTCGATCCATCTATTATAGATCGAGTTGTTGCCAATTATAACTCGTCGGACTCTGACGCTGGCCAACAAGCAGCAATCTTGCAACCCAATAGACGTGTTCGCAGGCGCTTTGGTCAAGCAGCATATGTGAGGCCACAAGATGTAGCCTCTGACAGCTCGGGGGATGATCATGCAGAGCACATTCCCAACGAGGCAATGTTTGAGCCCGAGATTGATGAAATGATCGAGACGATCATGGATTCAGAAAGGCTTATCTATGATGATATGAAAAGTGAAGCCGATACGTCATTGTATAATGGAGCACGTATGTCTAGATTGAAAGCACTCCTGGTTCTTCTCAACATGCAGGCAAAGTTTGGATGGAGTGACACTAGCGTCACAACGCTTTTCAGGTGATCTATTACAGTTAGTTTACTTTAATAGAACTCTAAATGTATAATGATCTGATAGATTTTTACACGACTGTATCATATTTTTATGTTGTGTAGATTGCTGAAAGAGCACATACTACCAGCTGACAATGTGATGCCAGATTCCCGAGATGAAGCAAGAAAGATTTTGCGAAACTTGGGAATGGATTACAATTCTATCCACGCTTGTCCTAATGACTGCATTCTTTTCAGAGGGGAATACAAAGACATGGAGAAGTGTCCGAAATGTGATTCCGAAAGATATCGAGTAGATCTCCACGGGACAAAAATTTCACAAAAGGTTTTGCGACATTTTCCTTTGCTTCCTCGTATCAAGCATTTCTTCGAATGTAAGTCCATGGCCGCCCTAGCATCATGGCATGAGGAGAATAAATCTTCAGATGGTGTGCTACGAATTCCTGCAGATTGCGCAGCCTGGAAAAATATAGATGGAACATGGTCGGATTTTGCCAGGGAAGCTCGAAATTTGCGCTTAGGCCTGGCTATGGATGGCGTAAATCCATTTGGTCAAAGATCAACATCTTACAGTGTATGGCCCGTTGTCATCGTCAACTACAACATTCCCCCGTGGTTGACTACGAAGAAGGGGCACCTATGGCTAAGCTTGATTGTGCCAGGGCGATATAAAGTGGGAAATATGGATGTGTATCTTCGTCCACTATGGAAGAGCTACAACAATTGTGCATTGGCATAGAGGTGGTGGATATGAGCCGACACACAGGACGACGGAATGCTTTGATCAGAGGCATTCTAATGTGGACCATGCATGACTATCCCGGGCTAACAGAATGCTCAGGTGATCTATTGACACTCCTCACTCAGACACTGTAAATATTGTTTTTTCCCATAGTTGATCTATTATCATGTGTATACATGCAGGGCTTCAAACAAGCGGATATAGAGCATGTGTCACATGTGGACCTAGACTGAATGCACGTAGGGCACCCTCACTGAAGAAGCAAATCTACGAAGGTCATCAAGCGTATCTTCCAGAGAATCATGTGTTACGCGACGGCTTTTTGGGAAGAGAGCCACCAAGGATGTCTGCACAAGCATGGTTAGAGCAGAAGGAGATGTGCGATGACGGATTGCCTCCAGGGATGAAGAGACTATCTCTATGGTACGAGTTACCATACTGGCCCCGACTCATGATCAATCACTTGCTCGATCCAATGCACATATTCAAGAATGTGGGTAATCTACTATGGGACCATTTGACCGGCAAGAAAGATACTTTGGGAGCCAGAGTTGACCTTAGAAATGTGGATCGTATGGAGCAATATTGGCCGCAAACAGCGTCTGATGGATCGATAAAACTCCCTAAAGCACCATGGACTTTCACAGGAGCCCAAGAACGCAAAGTAAAAGAGGCCATTCGATCTTTGCGGACCCCCACTGGCGTAATGCACTCGCTCCGAACGTGTTTCACTAAAGAAGGAAAGCTTACCGGTTTGAAGTCACACGATTGGCATAAAATGTGTCAGGTACGTTCATAGTGGACTTTAATATCATTGCATAAAATGTGGACTTTAATATCATTGCTGCACATACTTTACAGTTTATTTTACCGGTTGCCATTGAGGGATGTTTGTCTCTCGACATCCGTAACACAATCTACAAACTTCCAAAGCTGGTGCAATGGATCTCACAAAAGGAGATCAACGTAGACTCCATACCATTCGCCAAACTAAATGCTGCGGAGCTTGTGTGCATGTTTGAGAAACATTTTCCTACTACAATGCTAACCATTCAGGTGCATCTTCTTGTTCACATAGTTGATGAGGTGGAAATAGCTGGCACAGTTCATTCCAGATGGATGTTCTTCTTAGAGCGTTTCATGAAAACGCTTAAGGGATATGTGCGTCAAAAGGCACGTCCGGAGGGTAGCATGGCAGAAGGTTGGTTGGTATCAGAGTCCCTAGTGTACATTGGAGAGTGGCTAGACGGATTTGATAAATCCCGGGACACGCTATGGCGAACCATAGATGATGAGCGCATATCTGGGATTGTCATGTGCAATCTCGGTGTTGAGAAGAAGATGACGGAAGATCTAGAGGCTAAAATCAACCGATTTTGCATGCTTCACAATCCAGTGATGCAAAAGTGGATTTCACAATATGAGGATGCAAAGCAAGAGCGACAAAGGGCACAAATCGAGTGGAGACGGGGAAGACGACCACCGATGCACTATCCAGCGGTTCTGGAGAGCCTACCAACCTTCATGAGCTTAAGATGGTTGCACAACCAATTGAAAAGCGCACAACAATGCGGTGAAGAAGTGACTGAAGAAGAGTGGGAGTACTCTCGGGGTTGCGCGACCAAGGTAAGTTTGCAATGTATGACTAGCAAGTGACTTTATTTATAAACGTTTGAACGGCCACTCATAATCTTTGTTCGTTGTAGTATAAGTCATACACAGCAGCATGGTGTAAAGGTCGACATTTTAGGGTGGAACGAATCGACAAAAAGCGTTTTACTCAAGATTGTGGAATCATGGCAAAATTTGAACAGTCTAGTCGACGACGTTCCTCTGATGCAGATCCTGTGGTGGCGGAACTCACTTACTTCGGCACGCTGCAAGAGATTTTGAGGATCGATTACAGAGGATTTTTTGTCGACTTGTTCGACGTGCAATGGTTCAAGATAATCATGGAGGGTCGCAACGCTACTGTGCGTAGAGGAGAGTCTGGTTTTCTTGAGGTGGATTCTACTAAGAAATGGACTGACCTAAGAGACACTTTCGTACTACCCGAGCATTGTGAACAAGTAAGTATGTAAATAGTTAACATCCCCCTTTTACAAGTTATGTGCTTGAAAGCTCTCATGTAAGTTATGTGGCTCTGGCAGGTAGTATTTCATCCTACAAAGTCTACATCAAACTGGTGGTACGTCATAGAGGTAGCCCCTCGTAGTGCAAGGACGTATGAAGGCTACCATGTGCCAATCACAACGACATCAATGGAGGAGATCAGAGAAGATGCTCAATCAGAAGCCGCTGCGGTGGTGCCAGACGAGCATCAAGATGCTACTACTCTATATGGGGTGCATGCAGAGGAGCTACAAAATGAAACAGAGGATATGTGTTTAAACGGAGAGCTCTATATAGATATAGGAAGTTATGCTGAGTTATGCGAGGATGAGAGAGAGATCTCTTAAAGCCACAAATATTGTATTTGAACAATTTTGATCCGTGTTGTAAAAGCTCTGGCTCTCTAAGTACCTTCCATGGTGTATAACGCTCTTTTCTACTCGCGCTCACATCTTTTGATTGAAAATTCTGAGTTTTCGACTTGCCTCTTCTATCACTCAATTCATTGCGTCATTGTATTTATATGCGTCATTACGTCATTGTATTTAATGGTCTTTGCGTCATTGTCTACTCTATTCATTCAATATTAAGTTTAAATATTCGTGTGTTTAATGCAGGTATGGATGATGAGGAGTTTCTTTCTTCTTTGTCACCGCAGCAGAGACAGTGGTACGTGGAGCGTCATCGCTCTGGCGCATCATCGCGCGTTCCTACACCATCCGCATCTCCCTCTCTTTCGGAGCATTCGGCGCGCTCCGAAGCTTCGGCGTCGACGAGACGAGCTTCACACTCGTCTAGACACCGGCGCTCTAGTGGTGGCGGTGGCGGTTGTTGTGGGGATTCCGCCACCGATGCCTCCACACCGCCTCGTGTTCGACGAGGCTCTTTACCCTCCCCTTCTTTGCCCGCCCCCACACCAGCCACAGCATCGCCATCTACGCCAGGTTTTGCACGGCTGACTGTTCCTAGAAGCTACACACCTCTACCTACTCTGCCAGGAGCCACCCCACTCGACACTCCTCGCTTCGGGGCCCAGACGCCGGTGGAGACACCTGACGTCCGTACCCCCATCGACACGCCGCTAGAGACCCCTGCCGAGACACCCAGGTTCACGCGTCACCGGCCAGAGGGCTTGCCTTACTCCGTCGACATCAGCGGCGGCATCATCATGGATGATGACGGCAAGAAGGTGATCTCGCGCATGCGTGGTCTTTGCTCTCAGCTGTTTAGGCACTATATACTAAACAAATGGAGTGAAGTACCAAGTGATTTAAAAAACAGAGTCATCAGCATACTTCATGATGAGTTTCCCGTTCCAACACGGGATCAGCGCTTCAATGAAGACCTGATGAAGATTCGAATGCGCGAATACTGCAAACACAAGCGTTCCGAAGTGCAAAAAGCAATCAAGAATGGGTGGAATAGGCCAGATTGGCTGGCCAAAGAAGATTGGAAGAATGCGAAGAAAGCAGCGCGCGAGAATCCCGACAAGTGGAAGCAACAAAAGGATGCAGCCAGAGCGCGAGTAGAGGCAGGGAGCTCGCACCACTTGGGGAGCGGTGGATGGGCATCATTTGAGGCCGATTTTGTAAGTCTTTTCACATTGCTCTTTATGCATGTTCGATAGTTTAGGGTTTATGAGTTTTTTAGTTCTAACATAATGAGATCTTTGTATGTTTTGACAGTGGTCAATGACAGGACGTGATCCCACACCGTACGAGCGCGAGTACGCAGGCAGGAAGGGCTTAAACGCCCTGATGGACATTCTCAGTTCTCGCGGCGGCATGGTTAGTATTAGGGTTTACTCTTTTTTATAAATGTCGTTATATGTTTATACTTACTGAAAGCTGTCTTATTGTCTTTTTTTGCAGAATCCGACAGATACGCCGCTTGGACGCGATGAGACGTCTGACTAGACGACGTCAGTTTAGCCGTAGCTAGATAGCATTAGTTTAGGGTTTCTCATAGCTTATGTATCATGAGACGGATTTTATACGTCTTTTTGAACCATGTATATTATTACATTTGTCACCGCAGTTCCTTTTGCCAATCAATTCTTTATGCCTATGATGTTGTACAATTGTCATTATTACATTTGCCAATCAATTCATTTTGCCTATGATGTGTACAATTGTCAATTTTGCAAACAATGCGTCTTGTGGGTGACTATTTTGGGTCTATTATCTACCTTTGCACTTTTTTTAAAAAGTGAATCAAGTACAATATGGTTGATGGGTGGCAGAGCATTCAATGCCCTGCCACCAAAAAAATATTCTCTCGGGCGTCGCTATAAACGTCGCTATTTATGGCTCTGTAGCGTCGCTATGAGTGTCGCTATAGTCTTCTGTGTAAACGTCGCTATAAGCGTCGCTATAGGCGTCGCTATATGCGTCGCTATATAGCGACGCTCATAGCGACGCATATAGCGACGCTTATAGCGACGCTCTCGTAGCGACGCTCGTAGCGACGGTTTTAGCGACACCGGGGGTTATAAAAACCCAATGTATTTCCGTCGCTAACAGCGTCACAAGAGCACACAACCTCTTGTAGTGTCACTCAAAGAAAATCACCCGAGAACTGGGCTACATTGCATTTTTGGATGTGGTCCCAGTGGTGAAAGATGGTCAGATGACTAGTGAGAGTCCAATGGAAGCATCTCCTATAATTTAGGAAATTGCTATTTTGGGCCATGAAATCTGTTTGCGTCATTAGCTCCGGAATGACAAGAGGAACATTTCATTACTCTTCCGCTAAGTCAACTGGGCAACCGGTTGAGATATTTTTAGACCAGGAGGTCCAAAGCGGGAAATTAATGCATGAGTGCCACTTGACACGTTTTTGGGCAGTTTCCAACTTAAGAGAGAGAGAAGTATTAATACAAAATGTGGGCTACATTTTTCAGCCGTATGGTGGATTGTTGTAGGTACCAAAGCTACTGTGTGCTTGCTTACCCTCAATGTACAGTGAAGTGCAAGAACTGAAGCCTTGCACAACATTCACTGCTCTATCTCTCTCTCTCTCTCTCTCTCCCCCTCTATCTAGTTATGTGATTCCCACAAGAGGGCTCTTCATTTGACCTATGTACAGTTGTGTGGGTTCATGCGCGATTGCCGAGGCAAGAGCCTCTTCCACAGGTGCTGGATTAGCTAGTTGCTTATTCCCGCAGGTACAGGTGAATTTGGAGAGGTTTCATGTGAGAAATCTCGTCCGATCCAAAGAGCAAGTAGCCCTTCAGATGCAGGAGCTCGAGGACCTGCTACAAATGCGAACGGCTTGCGTAATGGAGCCCAAAAAGGGGAAATACAACCTTCTGTGTATTTTTGCAGGTTTAGAGTTCCGGCCCTAAATGGTCCCTAATACCCCCAGGAGGTCTGAGGACGCGAGGGTACCGATGTACAGGTGATTTGGCGCATTTTGAGTGCAAAAAACAGAGAATTCAGTGTGCTACAGATTCTCGCCAGGTTTTGCAAAGTGTCCGTATGCATCGGAAAAGTCATCTATTGCGTGGGGATACTGTCTGTGAAGCGTCCTAGTACAGTTATGCTGCCAAAATCGGGCCAGAATAGGTCATTCTCATCCCAGATTATGCGGGACAGCTCGTAGGAAATCACAGGTTTTATTCCCTCTTTGAATACAATAAAGAAATACCGAAAGGGGCGCCAATCTTTGGGGCCAACAAGTGTCGGTGTCTGCTTGGTAGCGCTCTAGCTTCCAAGCCGTGTGTGTTTGAAGTATCAATTCCCGTTACAGGTTTTCTTTTGCAAAGTTTCTCTGTGTCCTAAAGTCTAAAGTAAAGTTTCGGGTGAAAGCCAACGTCTACCACCCTATGGGCCAGTTTCACGTAGTGTTACAAGCTTGGACACTCCAAGGGAGAATACAATAGCAACACACAAACATAAATTTCAAAATCACCAAACTTTATTAAAAGAGAGAGTCGACTCGGCACAGCGGAGTTCCCCGCCTAGAAGCACTGGCCCCAAAGACTGGTGCTCCTTTTGGTATTTCTTTATTATTGCTCACATCTAGGTACAACTCCTGAGGGTCCTTTGCTCTTAGACTCTACAAAAGTAGCTAGCAAAAATTGCGGAAATTCGTATAGCCTGCCACGTGGCACCAACAGTGCAAAATGTGGAAATCCGTACGACCAACGATGTCAGCATGTGAGCACAATTTACGGAAATCTTTCCCAAAGTCTAAGCTTTTGTCTTTTAGGGTTTTGGGCCCCACGGCCAGTGCTTCATAAGTTCTTTCAATTGGTCGGTTTAGTCTCTCTTGTCCACTCTGCCATTTTTCTTCTAGTTGGGCATGCCACATCATCACTCTGTGACATTCCCCCCTCTTGAAAGAATTGTAATCACCTTCGATTATACCTGCAAAAATAGTCAAAGGACCGAAACTTTCTTTAGTAGACACTGACTCTACGTACTCATGCACCAAACTCCACCAATCCAACACTTCTACAAAGACATCAGTCACTAATCAATCACATTTTTATCGAGGGTCTCATACAAATCCTGATCATTGTAACCGTTTAGCAATCACATCTAGACTACATTGATTCTTCACAAATGTCTTGATCTACTAAATCTTGTTACTATCAGATTCATATCTTTTCATTTCACATTGCAACCAAGCAAAACATGCCCATGACCATCCCCAAAAGACAATACATCCACATGGCATGCAATGTACAAAATCACACACTTAGTTCATAATGAACACCATGCTTCAATAATTAAATCTATCCATCACATTTTGTCCAAAACTCTTGATGCACCTAGATCATTGTGCAACCATCTCATCCTTCTAGAACTCTTGATGCACTTACACAAGTATCCAGTCATCTCATCCAGATAAACATTCAGTTCTCATCCACTTAGCCATCACATCCAGATCTCATCAATCTCTAACAGATGTCTGATGCACTAAGTTGAAATCATTCATGAGACAAAATTCTGTAGACATTTCATCTTTCTCTACATGTCTTTAAAAATACACACATGAAAGAGCACATGTTTTCCTTTCAATCAAGGGAATTTCCAATTTAGCGCACACAATTCATAAAGTCATTATGAAAAATATTGTCATCTTGTCAGTGCTCTAAAGTCTCAAAGAGAAATTAGTGACTTTATTCAATCAAGGCAATCTGTGACAAAGGAGTGGAGTGGCACCCCTCTTGTGCAGTTTTCACCGCACCCAATTCAACCTTCTGGTTCATCGGTAACCTTTAGCATAGACACTGCTAATAGCCCAAAAGCTTCAAGATACAACTCCTATGAAGAGAATTTGCGAGGCTCTCTTCCTCCATCCACTTTGTATTGAGGGCCAAAAATTACCTTGACCAAATTATCCGGTGGACCTAGCTTACCTTTCTGTTCTTTTCTCATGTCCTAGGACCTATTGGTAGCCCTTCTCGCCTTCTTGTCCTTGGAACCTTAATCTAGATCTGTGGAATTCTCTGATTTACCAACTGATTCCCTTTCCTTTCTGTCCTTGTGCCCTGGGACCTCTAGGTAGCCTCGCTAGACTCCCGCGTCCATTGGCACGTCAGTCTGAATCGCCAAAACCTTGAGATGCACTATCGTTTGATCCTTGTTCATAGGCTCTTATCTTCCTCCAATAGTTTGATACTGCATATTAGGGGGGAATCTTACAGAGGCTTCGAAGATTTGGAAAGCTACCACTTTCTTGAAAGAAAATGCGCGTCAATGGTGGAGAACTTTATTAATGCAAGGACAAACACCGTCCACATGGGTTTATTTCAAACAGAGTTTTGCATCTGCATGGTTGTCAAATGAGTTTCAAGAGGGTGGATATGGGTAAAGGCTGTAACAATCCTTGTGCTTTATGCCTGTCAAACTTGACCTTCTGGCATACCAAGCACCTGCGCACAAACTCGTCCACATCCTTCTTGAGTCTCGGCCAAAAGAAATATCTCTCTACCCCTTTCATGGTGGCAGCAATGCCACGGTGATCCGTAAAAGGTGGACAGTGGCATTTGATCATAACCTTTTCCCTCAACGGCTGTGTAATGCACAACATGGTCTTCCTCATCAAGTAGCCATCCCGAATGAAATTAAATGTGCTTAGGGCTGTAAAACGCTGGTAATGAGGCTGAGGAAAGCTGACGATCTTGTCTGAAAATGCTAGAGGGAGAGGCTACAAAACATTGGGTCTTGCGGGTACTTTGGTACTTGGTGCTGTTGTCCTGACTTCTTCTACTGCTTCTTGCATGAAGCAATAACCCCCATCTCACTTATCTGCTCAAATAATAATAGTCATAAACGAGACTCCATGATTTTGAATTAATGGTAAATTGTCACTTATAAATAAACTGATTGAAGTGCCTGTTTGTATGCGTATACACTTAGGTGACTTAACTATGCAAGAGGGGTATGCAACTATGACTATGACCTACCTGAACATGTACTGTTGGGATTCAGGCCAACTAGTCGGACATCCCACTTATTACTAACCCATCTACTAACATAACCATTATACTTATTCTCTAATACAATAGAATAAGGAGCTGCACAACAAGATAACGTTGTTGTATGCTCCACCCAAAGCAGGTCTTTCTCTCTCTCTGCTCTCGCACTTGCACTCGCACATGCTTCCCGCGGCACCTTCAACTGGTATCAGAGCAGGGTTTGTGCTTGCCGTTTTCGTGTCCATGAGTGCGCGCACTTTCAAAATTACAAACAGGTTTCCGATTTCGGCATCGGAAAATTCAGCGTTCTGAGAGCGTTTTTAATAGGTGTCCTCGGGTTTTACCCTCCTTTCAAAGCTGTTCGTGCAGTTGAAAGCTTCATTAGAGCTACACTTCAGGAGTTGTATTTTTTTCAACTCCTCTTTTGCTACAGATATAGGTACAGGTACAGGACACAGGTGCATATTGTTCAGAGACTATTTTGGGATGGTATATAGCCGCTGTATGGCTATTATGTGCTATTGAGACAGTGTTTATGGGCTAATTAGGAGCACTTTTCGGCATCGACATTATCTCGGGTTTTTCAGGCATCCATCTCCTCACAGGTTCTTGCATACATACAGAATATCCAAGTTTCTTACAGGTTGCAGTATTTAGCATCAGCACAGATTTTAGTGGGAGTATTTGATGCGGATATGCATTGTTTTGGCACTTTTGATAGTTCTTGAGCTCTTTTGAGAGCGGTTTTACTCCCCGCAGGGATTTGTTTACTGTTTGCACATTTTGTTTGGTGCCTGTTTGAGCGCGTATACTGCACCTTGTAGTATTGTTGACAGTGGATGTACGTTGAGTTGCGGAAACTGCCATATGTACCTTTTGTGGAGCCGATTTGGCTTGTTTCTGGCAGTCCCGACCGTTTTTGAGACTCGGTTCAGAGGCTCTTTCTGAGACTGGGCTGGTTTCTTATGTGCATAACCTTTTGTGAGGGTCGATAGTTTGAGGTTTTCTTGAGCTGGGGGATTCTCGAATGTTGAGATCCTTTCAGTGATACAGGTTGCTGGAGTACCCCTTTTTTTGGTGGCCTCGCCATAGGATATGTATAGAGAGGGCTAGGTACATTTGACGCCATGTTGGCATTCTTGGGTCAGCTTTTGACTTTTTATGCACAGTTAGTGGTTGATGCGCCTGTCTTATGCTTTGAGAGCATTACTTTTGATGCATTACTGATCTCTTGTGACAGTTTTGGATTGAGATTCTGTCAATTTTTCGGGGGAAACTCTGTTGAATTTTTCCCAGAATTACCAGTGTTTATCGCCATATTATCTTTAGCTTGCAGCCATGTCATCTAGCGGTAAAAAGGATATTTACAATATCTTAAAATTTGATGGGACAAATTTTGCTATCTGGAAAGAGCATATTCAAGATGTTCTTATACAAAAAGGCCAGCTGGATCCTATCATGGAGCGCCCAGAGGGCGAGTATACAGATGTTGAGTGGGAGAAACTTGATGCTAAGGCAAAATCTACCCTCCTTTTGTATTTGGCCGAATCTGTGTACTTTACTATAGTTGGAGAAAGGACTGCTAGAGATGTATGGGATAAGTTGTATTCCGGTTATGAGAACAGGGGGCCATTAATAAGGTTTTCTTGATGAACAAGCTGTTTGACCTTTGTATGAAGGACGAGGGCACTATTTCTACTCACATTAATGAGTTCAATATCATTTTCACCCAATTGACCACTCAGGGTTTGGTCTTCAATGAGGAAATAAAATGTATATTCTTGATATGCAGTTTATCCTCGTCTTGGGATACGTTCTGTACTGTGATTAGCAACTCAGCACCTGGTACCGGTCTAGTGTACAATGACGTCCTTGGGAGTCTGTTTACCGAGGAGATTTGTAGGAAATCTCTCGAAGGCAAGAAGCATGGTGATGCATAAGTTGCTAGTGATAGACAGAGGGGTCGCACTCAAAGTCGCAAGCCTGGGGGTTCTATGCGTAATGTTGAGTGCTATCACTGCCATAAAAAAGGGCATGTGAAGAAGAATTGCAGGAAATGGCAGCAAAGCAAGAAGGATAAAAAATCCGGTGAAACTTCTAAGTCTGATGATTCAAACAAGGGCAAAGAAAAGTTAGATGAGATCAATGTGCTAGAGTCTTCAAATGCTCCTATTGTAGAGAATCTTCTAGCGGTTGTTATGCCACTTACCTCTGACGTATTGATCTTCACTGCAGATCTACCTGTCGAGGCTCTTCTCACAGAAGATGCGTAGTATGCACAAAATTGGATAGTAGATTCTAGTGCGAGTTTCCATGTGACACCACATAGAGAGTGGTTCTCTACTTATTCTCACTCTTGTGGCAAAGTGAGACTTGGTGATGCTTATGAACTAGACATTGAGGGTGTCGAAAACGTCAAATTGCATCTAAGGAATGGCACGCACTTTACTTTATGTAATGTCAGACAGGTGCCCAAGTTAACTAAAAGCTTGATTTCTGTTGGTCAACTTGATGATTTGAGCTACAACACCACATTTGGCAATGGTTCGTGGATAATACGCAAAGTAATCTTGATGTACTCAGAGGTCAGAAGCATGGTACCTTGTATTCCATGCATGTGTCAGATGTTGGTCATGATTACATATCTATAGCCAAGCTGCCGTCTACTGAGTTGTGGCATTGCCGTTAGGTCATATTAGCCAAAAAGGAATGAGAACTCTGACTTGTTTTGGCTACTTACCTATCTTGTCTTATGTTGAATTTCTTGTTTGTGAGCACTGTATCTATGGCAAAAAGACTAGGTCCGTGCACTTACCATTGGGTCAAAAGCGAGCTGAACCTCTAGATTTAGTGCATAGTGATGTTTGTGATCCTATGTCAACCAAATCTCTAGGGGGGGCCAGCTATTTTGTGACATTCATAGATGAATCTACTCGAAAGGTGTGGGCATATCCTTTGAAACCTAAGGATAAAGTTCTTCCTATGTTCCAAAGTTTTTTAGCACTCGTTGAGAATCAATCTGGCAAGAAACTCAAGAGGTTGCGGACTGACAACGGTGGAGAGTATGTCTCCAAGGAGTTTGACAATTTTTGTGTTAAAAGGGGGATTAAAAGGAAGTTTACTGCACCATACACACCAGCTTAGAATGGAGTTGCTGAGTGCATGAATCATAGATTCAGGAAAGAGTCACAACCATGCTTTCTAGGGAAAATCTCACACAAGGCTTTTGGGCAGAAGCCGTCTTGACCGTAGTGCACATTATAAATTGTTTGCCTAGTACGCCATTGAATTATGAGATTCCAGAAGATTTATGGTCTAAACGTAAGCCCCACTCTGACCATCTACGTGTTTTTGGTTGTGAAGCTTATGCTCATGTGCCTACACAACTTCGAGAGAAGTTAGAGCCAAAGTCACACAAATGTATTTTCATTGAATATGGTGCACATGGAGAGATGGGATATCGTCTCTGGCACCCGGAATCTCTTCGAGTCATTCGTAGTTCAGATGTGATCTTCAATGAGTCAAAGATGCATAAACAACCTATCAAGGAAATAGAGATTCGGAGAGTCACTTTTGAGGATGTTGCCTCAGAGACAGTGAAATCAACTCAACGGGCTAGTGATGTACCTTCCACTAGCAATGCTCCAAAGGGAGAGGATAGCAATGGTCAAGGAGTGAGACAGTCTACTAGAGTCTCTCGTCCACCTGTGCATTTCTAGCCAGGTCTTGACTACATCATGTTGACCGATTGCGGTGAGCCAAGCTGCTACCAAGAAGCCATGATGGCGGATGATATGGTGA
This sequence comes from Adiantum capillus-veneris, assembly GCF_014529385.1. Taxonomy (NCBI): domain Eukaryota; kingdom Viridiplantae; phylum Streptophyta; class Polypodiopsida; order Polypodiales; family Pteridaceae; genus Adiantum; species Adiantum capillus-veneris. The sequence continues at coordinate 131,510,623 of NC_140935.1, forward strand.
AGTGGGTGCAGGCTATGGAATCTGAGTATAACTCGATTCTGGCTAATGACACTTGGGACTTGGTAGAACTGCCATATGATGTGAAAGCTTTACCTTGCAAATGGGTTTACAAGAAGAAATTTACCTCAAGTGATCCAAATCCAAGGTACAAGGCTAGACTTGTAGCCAAAGGGTTCAAACAGCAAAAGGGAGTCGATTTTGATTAAAATCTTCTAGCCTGTGGTCAAGATGGCAATGCTTAGAACCGTACTTGGTCTTGTAGCGATTGAGGACATGGAACTTGTCCAAATGGATGTGAAGGCAACATTTCTTTACGGGGATCTCGATGAGGATGTTTACATGCAGCGTGAAGGGTTTGTCCAGGAGAACGCATCTTGTGAGGAGCTAGTATGTAAGCTCAAAAAGGCATTTTAGAGCTTAAAGCAGGGTTCAAGGCAGTGGTATCATAAAGTTGATGCATGTATGCGGTCTCAAGGATATCAAAGGAGCGAAGAGGATCACTGCTTGTACACAAGAAATCTAGATGATGGCTCGATGATCATTCTAGTTTTGTATGTTGATGACATGCTTATAGCTGGGAAATCCATTGCGGAAATTTCCAACTTGAAGAAAACACTTAGCAATAATTTTGCAATGACAGATTTGGGGGATGCTACACACTTTCTTGGCATGCGAATCAAAAGAGATCGCAAACGTCGTATTCTTGAGTTATCTCAGGAAACATACATTGAGAAAGTTTTGCAGCATTTCAATATGCAGTGGGGGAAAGCATTGAGTACCCCAATGCAGGCATTCTTGAAACTCAGCAAGGAAGATGCACCCAAATCTGATGCTGAGCGAGCTGAAATGGCTAAGGTACCATATTCTTCGGCAGTGGGCAGTCTCATGTATGCTATGGTGGCGACAAGACCAGACATTGCTTTTGCACTGTGGAAGTAGTGAGCCGATATATGGCAAATCCTCGCAGCAAGCATTGGGAAGCAGTGAAGCACATTCTTTGGTACCTCAAAGGTACGGTCGGCAGGTGTTTACGCTTCGGAAATAGTGATTGCATCCATCGTGGGTTATGCAGATGTAGACTATGCGGGTTGTGTCGATAATAGAAGATTGACATCTGGCTATGTCTTCATATTTGCTGAAGCAGCAGTATCTTGGAGGTCATGTCTTCAAGATTGTACGTTGTCTTCCACTACGGAAGCAGAGTACGTTGCATTGTCGGATGCAAGTAAAGAGGCTGTATGGTTATCTCGCTTGGTCAGAAATCTTGGCATTGATGAGACCTCAATGATATATTGTGATAGTCAAAGTGCTCTTGCATTGGCAAGGAATCACGTGTTTCACTCCAAATCGAAACACATTGAAGTCAGGTATCATCTTGTGAGAGATTTCTTGGCCAAAAAGCTCATTGATTTGGTCAAGGTACACACTGATGACAACCCAACAGATGCTTTGATGAAAGGCTTAGCTTTGGTGTAGTTTACATATTGCAGTGAGTTGATGGGTATAGGGTGAAGCCACTAGATTGCTTCATGGTTGTACATACCAAGTCACTTTGGCTACGTTGGCCTTCAAGTGGGAGTTTGTTGGGATTCAGGTCAACTGGCTGGACATCCCACTTACTACTAACCCATCTACTAACATAACCATTATACTTATTCTTTAATACAATAGAATAAGGAGCTGCAACAGGATAATGTTGATGTGCGCTCCACCCAAAGCAGGTCTTTCGCTCTCTTTGCTCTCGCACTTGCACTTGCACACGCTTCCCGCGGCACCTTCATGCACGTCTTGCTAGAGGCTCACAAAGTGCTAGGCTAGGTCCTAAGCTAGCTAGACTACGACTGACGCTACATTGTAGCAGAAGCTTGTCCACGTAGCACAAGTGCAGTGCAGACGTGACACCGTTGAGATGGGCATCTAGTGTTCCGGACGATTTGCTCGGCGCTTGATGGTTGTAGGGGGCAATGGCTAACCAATTCAGCTCCACCCTCAATGATATCGACCCGCCAATGGACTCTGATGAGATGACCGTTATTCTCCTTGGTGGGGAGGCTCGTGGGAAGTAGACACCCTTCTGGGTGCGCAGTGATCCGCACTTGAGGAATGGAAGTGCAAGGCATGTCCGTGTGACGAAGTTCTTGAGTGAGGCAGTGCAACCGTTACTTAAGTGCTCTGCATAGGCAAATGGAGGGATAATGCCCTCCTTCCTATGCTTAGTCTTATACTCCGCGAGGGAAATGACGTTATTCTCCCAAAACGATGCCAAAACGGGATTGGAACGTGAAAGCGAGACGCCACCGATCCCAACGGACACCACGTGTGAGTCGACGCCCATCCAAGCGGGTATGGCGTTTCATTTGGGAAAACCATCAAGTTTCAAGGGCAATTTAGCGTGGTGAGCGATAAGCTACCTAGCGGAGGAAACTCCAAAGGGAAGGCTGAAGCAAGTCCTGCAGTACCTGGGCCCCTGACCTAAGATACTTAATCGTTGTCATGTCTATAACTTTCATCGATGTGGGTCTCTTAAGGGCTCTGCTTTCAGAGTAGATAATTTTGGTCTCTTAGAGAAGTGAAGCGTCACATAGTCGATCGAAAACTAGTGACAAAAGCGTCTACCCTAGGAGGTTGGGTTTACTTGGAGTCTCTGTCGTCTCTTTACCTTTCATTTGTTTTGTATTACATTATTTTTTTTCTTTGTTATGGAGAGGGTACCCATCCTCGACTCCTAGAACAAAAGAAAACATGTGTGGATGGGTTAGGGAGAGAAGTAGCATAGAGTAACATAAGTTGTGCCAGTCTTAGAGAGCTGTAAACGAATCAATATGTAGCATGCCTCTTTGTCCTATGCCACTACTCTCAACTATCCTTGTAGCTCTCGTTTGTATAGGACTTTCACTCCTCCAGATCCACTATAGGTTCCTTATTGTGTAGTCCTTTATCTGTCCACCCGAAGCAGGCTCTTCTCGGCACTCTGGTGTGTCTTTGTCAAGAGTATGATGTCTCCCCCCTCCATCACATGCTCCAGTCTCCCAAACTATGTCATAAAGATCAATTATAGTGTGATACTACAATGTGTACTTGTGTTCAATGTAATGTCTCATAGGCCACAAGTCTTTAATGATTCGCCCATCCTTGTAAAAGGCCTTCTTTCCCTCTTTCCTTGTCGCACCCTTGACATGCATGCTATTCTATGTGCCACTTGCATCTTTGTGAGATCATCATTAAGAAAGATCCCCTCCAAGCCTCAAAAGATAATCTTTTTTCTTTATTAAGATGGTTCTTGTATACTCGCATACTACTCGTTCAAGTCAGAAATTATTAGTTGGAATTTTCGCAGATTCCGATTTATCTACTCCCGGCAATGGGCTCAGGAAGCAAAACAGCAGACGCAGCGAGAAAGCAGAACCCGGACCCGACCAGCAGTACCACGGAGCCGAAATATGAGCTAACCATCTCGCCACCCAAGGCTTGGTGCCTTGTAGTCGAACAAATAATTATAAGATAAAAACCAACTGTTGTGTTTCCTCCTTGCGACGCGCATCCCCCTCCCTTTTCTTTATCTTATGCCTTCTGCGTGTCGGCCTCCTCTTCTCCTCCTTGCCTCCGATTTCCGGCTCATGAGTGCAACACACCAACGCGATCGCTATTCGTATGAACTGTGAGAGAGAGAGAGAGAGAGAATCTGTTCAGATTCTCCTCTCCAATTTTTTTTTGGAATGTGTACGACATACTTGATGCCTCATCAAGGAGTATCTTGCGGTCTTTCCTCTCTCCTTGGAGTGCCTCAATTTTCCCTTTGATCATTTCCATGTCCTTCCATTCCTATTATTCCTTCTTCCATGCCAACTCATGTAAGAGTGTTCTTGTATGCCATTTTGTGTCTGCGCACGCGCATGTGTGTGTGCATATACCGAAGAGGGCAGCCACGTAAGGGTATAACGGGTGGGATGGTGCGTATTGTTAGAGTTACACCATCGTTGCTTCGCCATTTTGTACGGCTAGTGATTGTCCCGGGCTGGCCACCCATCGCACATCATGTAGATTGCATGGGCGGATACTTTTAGTACGTGTCGAGCCGGTCATTTTCTGAGCCTGGCTGGGTGCACACATTTTTAGCCTTTTTTGGGCTTTTATGTTTTTTGCACCAGTTACACATTTTTGCCCTACCTCAACCTAAGATTCTAGAAATAGAATGCTTAGGGTCTTCTAGTCATTCAGATTGTGTATTGAGAGTATCATTTGCAGAACTCTTGTGCTCTCTCTCTCTCTCTCTCTCTCTCTCTCTCTCTCTCTCTCTCTCTCTCTCTCTCTCTCTCTCTCTCTCTCTCTCTCTCTCTCTCTGCGTGTTGAAAACCTAAGGGAGCTTCAGGCACGTCTCCCCCTAGGTGAGGGCGGTCCCTTTGGGGGGGCGTCACTGCCCTGCGCCGCCCAAGAAATGAGCCTAAGACCTGTTCTCGCTCCCACCGACCTGAAGCTCTTGCTACCGACGCTCAACCTCCTGCCGCTGCTGCCGACATCGACATCATTGATCAACCTCCTGCCGACACAGTACACTCCTGCACAGAGCCCTGCTGCCCACCCGACTACACATAGTCCAATCCCCTGCTGCCGATCCACTACACAGAGAGCCCTTTTCTTAATTGAACTTAAGCCTAAGCCCCTACTTTAAACTAAAATAAGCCCTGTTTTCTTGTCCGAGTGCCTACCATGGACACTGGGGCCTCATCTCGAGGGAAGCCCACGTTTGTCGGCATCGTGGCAACACCCCCAAAGGTAAACAACATGGCCCGGCTGCAAAATGAAGTCGACATACTTTGCAAGGAAAACAAAGCTTTGAAGGAAAGGCTCGTAGCCATCGAGTCTCGACTCACCATAGTAGAGAACTCCAACAAGGGAGAAATGAAAGAGAAGGAAATCAAGCCCAATACGGAGGTAGACATCACCCTCATAGAGAAGGTCAAGACTCAAGTGCAGGATGCCATCTTCCGCAAAGTTGAAGATCGCGTGGCGTCCACGCTACGTGAACGACAGCGACAAGATGCTCTTGCTCTCAATGTTCGCACCGGCGGGCTCCCGAGTGATTGGCAAGGAAAGGACCCCAAGTTCCACGAGTCCTTCGATCGCATCTGAACAACAACCCCCATGATACAATGGGATCCAGCAACAATCACCACTCTTGCTCACGAGCATCACACCAACCATGCAATTCTTACCTTCAAGACCAAAGCAGATCGAGTCAAGCTCCTTGAGCAATCGAAGCTTCTCAAGGACACAAAAATTTGGTTTACTGAAGATCTTACACCCACCCAACTCAAACAGAAGAAGGCTGAACTCCAAACGATGCGAGAAGCGCGCACAACAGGGAAATGGGCAATGTATCGAGGAGGTAAAGCCATCATCCAGGAGTTTCGAGCTCCCAAATCGGCTCCCTCCTGCTCATCTACCTCATCTTAGGTTTTGTTCGTCCCACCTTATCTTTTTCACCCTTTTTCTTTTTCCACCCTTCGATGGACCCTCAATCCTTAACTGATATGTATCAGACGGAATCCTTTGTAGTGTTTTGCTTCTGGTCCCATAGGTCCTATAGGACCTCCGTGGATGATAATTCAATATCTCTCTCTCTCTCTCTCTCTCTCTCTCTCTCTCTCTCTCTCTCTCTCTCTCTCTCTCTCTCTCTCTCTCTCTCTCTCTCTCCAGCGTTTTCGGCACGCGTGGCTCACACTCTTTCCGCTTCTCACAAGTCTCACATGGTATCAGTCGCCAAACTAGAAGAATCTACATCGATCTCTTCCCCAAGACCTAGGGCTAGCAAAATTGCAACTTTTCATCGGGAGAACTTGCAGTTTTCAGCCTAGCATTTTCTGGACCAGCAGCGTTTTTGCAAAATCCAACGTTTTTTGAAGATCTGCCTGGCTGGCCTTGATCTGCATCCCTCTACTGGTGCTTCTCTCCTGCAGTAGAATTGCACCAAACTGGCACCGAACAATCTGCTAGCGCTTTTGCAACACCTAGCGTTTTTTGGACAGATCTGCGTTTTGTAGATCTTGCTGCATTTTTTCGTGCTTTGGTAGCGTTTTTTTGTGAGTTGCGGCGTTTTTCACAAAACGCTGATCTTGTGCACCTAAGGGAGCAGCCAAGGAACACCTAGGAATCTTCTACACTGCCTGGAACCCGCAGATCTACACCTTGGACAAGTATCTACACTCAATCGGCACCATTTTCGGTACTTATTACTTGCTGTTTTTTCTCTATTTTCAGCCCCTCGACGGCTGAACAGTGCAAGAACCCTCTCCTTTGACACTCCGTGACGCTCCCGCACTGGCCGGTGGTTTACAGGCATGCTGAAATCTCTATTACAGCACCGTTTTCAGCTCCCTTTGCAGCATTTTTTGGGTGGACAACACACTGAATTTTTACCTCTTGTGTGGTTGAACCATCCCTTGCTCATGTGGACACCATCCGATGGTTGTCCGTGCGGTTATCTTGGACTGCTACAGCCTTGGGAACGATACCTTCTTCGACGGCTTGCGATCTCATCGATCTGCCTTTGGTGAGCGCGTGACATGTCGACTTCAAAGCAGAAGGGACAACAACAACAGTCCCAAAAGGGGTCCACTGCGTCTTCTACGACTACGGCCACTTCCACTTCTGCGACTACGTCGACATCTGCCAACGCTACATCCAACAATTATGCCCTCACCCACTTTGCTGAGGAGAAGAGGTTGGATTTACACAACTATTCTGTGTGGAGGACACGAGTCCGCACAATTATTGCCTACCATCGACTCTAGGAATGGTTGAATGATTTCACCCATTTGGCTACTCAACCTTCCCTTCCCACCTCCACTTAGGCCCAGATCGACGAGTGGGTGGATCAGGACATACGCGTCTTTACCTTTCTTATGATGAACTTCTCAGACCGCATCATGAAGGAAGTTTCCAAAGAGGAGCATGTGCATCCATTGTGGAGACGGATTTTTCACAAGTTTGAGGAGACCTCGTTTGCCAGACAGATCACACTTGAACGGGAGTTGTACAACCTCTAGTTTAAGGATTTCAACTCACTTGATGGGTTGACCCGCTGCATGTGAGAACTCTGGGACGACCTTGTCTTTGCCGGAGGCGACATCACCTCGGCACGCATGGTCGGTTCTTGGAAGTACTCTTGGGAGATTCCCGACATAAGCCTTGGACGCTTGTCAATTTTACACTTGTGGCACCCAAGGTTTTCTCCTTACTCTTCTCAATAGCATAGACAAGGAAGCCATGCAAGCTGGTTTACAACAAATTGTTGATTCTAACTCTTCTAACATCATTGAGAACCCTCTCATGGCCACCCCATTTACTATGTCTTGCTTTGACAGCAATACATGCAAGGCATCTTATGGGTGTGTTATCGGGGTAAAAGGGGTCCATCTCCACTTCTAGTAGAGGCTCTAATTATACCACACAAATATGGAATATTCATAAGACCTTCTTAAAATGTGGATGTGAAGTTGTTGGCCAAGGTGATTAGTGTAAATATGGCAATGTGTTATGGTTTGATCACGATCTTTGGACGATTCTAAATCATCTACCCTTTTTCTTCCCAAGCTCCTCTCTAAAGAAATCAACTATCTCCTTTTTGAGTTGGATCTCAAAGGAGGCACAAGAGGCTTTAAAAGTCCTTCTTGTACACCTCTTCCATAGGGAGAGGTTAAAAGAAATTCTCGATTCTCTTCAATCAAGTTCCTCCGTCAGCTAACACAAACTTGGAAGTACACAAGTCTATCATGCAGGCCATCACTTCTGCGAGAGAATCGCAAGACAACTGTAAGTGTGCTCGAAGAGATAGCAACAAACAAGCTCGAGGAAGAGGAATGCATTTCATACCTCAACGCTCCTCCAATTCAACTCAATCCATTAGGAAAAGCTCTACTCACCCTTTGAATTAGCTAGGAGTTGCCGCACCCCTCAATCCACCCCCACCTTCCCTCCTATTCTCACCCAACCTTCCCTTCCTTCCTTTTGTTCGCGCTCTCTTCAACCCCAATTGTGCCACCATTGCTCAATCACCAACATGTGATTGATACAGGTTGCAAGGGATTGCCATGGACGTCTACATTTAGTTCCAAACGTGAAAAACAGAGGTTTTTTCTTGACAATTCACTTTGTTAAACCTCAAAGCTTTCTTTGGTATGTTCTTTTTTGGCTTAAGCATTAGCACAAATCACTCTTGGGATGATTGTATCTTTTGTTTATCATTTGATGTCCCCCTAAAATTTAGCCTATGTAATGTAAAGGATGTTTTTACACATATCATTTAAATCATTGCTCTTGTTCTCTTGATTTGGTTGTTTTTGACTCCTTTCATAGGCATGTTTTAAACACCTCACTTTAAGGTTGCATGGATTCATATCTTGCTCAGATGTGTAGAAATGGCTTGGGTCATATTATGACAAAACCACCCAACTTCCCCCAAGCTTTTATTGACTTGAATCAGTTGATGTCATAGTGACACTCGGGTTTGTTATTCTTCTTGATCATCTCTCTCTTCATATCGCCGGTAAGTTATTGTATGAATAATGTTTTAATTACTTACCAATTAAAAGACAACACAACATTTATGGTGATCTCTTACAAGAGATTGAGGAAGTCGAAAAATAGTACTTTATCACTAGCATAGATAAAGCGGCAAACAATTCAATTCTAATTTGCAAAAAGTTTGTCTTAGATGAAGCACTTAAGCGCTTAAAAGGTTTGAAATTCGAACCCTCTCAATTAGATATTGAACACACTCTTGATTCTATCTATGCTTTTTTAACTTCACGTCTTTCTCCTCTACACAGATCCTACCTTACTTAGCTGCCATCGACAATCTCCATAAGCCATCTTTTAGATGGATCACTTGTGGACTATCGTGTTGAGATTTCTTTACTCTGGTATGCTTGGTAAAAAAAATACGTTCCCACTGTAAAATCTAGAGCAAGAAATCTTAACCAAAAATCCATCCTTTGTCATAGTATATACCTCCAATCTTGGTGGATTGTAGATTCTTGCATTCTCAACCTCCAAAAAATGCATCCACTCCATGCTCACGAGATGTAAATAAGTGCTATGTAAACATACTTCATTTAGGGGAAAATGGGTTGATTTTCCACACTAACAAACTCATAAACTATACCTTTTTAGCAAAGCAAGAGGATTTCATCTCTTTTAGAAAGCTACCCTCCAAATGCATGGAAGACTCTTGGTCAAATCATTGCTACAAATTAGGTTTGTCCTTTACTAGCTTAATACTTGGCTCATCATAAACATGTTTGTACAATGTTTTGGGTCTGTCTATCGACAAACCCACAGGATGCCTATGGGGTTGGCATGCTCCCCTTTAAGGTGTAACCTTTATCTCCATTCCTTGGAGTTTAACTTCTTAGCAAAAAGCCTAACCTACCTGCATCGCATCTTACTTCAAACCAGCTTGGTACACCTTTTTGATACTTTGATGATATTCTTCTAATAAGCTCAAGTGGTTTTGATTACTTTTTGGATCATCACAAAGTCTATCATAATTGCCTCTCGATTGAGAAAATAGAAGGTTCTTGCACTACTTTTCTTAACCTTTAGCTATGTATCTCTAGTGGCCAGCTTACTAAACATCTAATCAATAAGAAAAGTGGCCTTCTTTGCACCCTGATCAAATTTCTACAAAGAGCGAGTAATAGGCCATCGGGCTAGGCCCATAAATTCATTTTTTCCCAATTGAAACCTACCCTTTTTTGCAATATTTACCCACTTGTTGATGCAAACAACATAAAATCACTAATTAACGCCTTTTGCCAAAATGGCTTTGAAAGAGCAAAGCTTTTGAGAATCATTAGAGGGTACCTTAGAGAGTTCTCACCTTCAGCACATTCTTGAAACCCACAAATCATTTTGGATTTGATTATAACTGGATAGCATTAGGACCCCTTTGGAGTGCCTAATGCCCCCAATAATGATATATCATATTGTCCTGGTGTGGGTGGTGGAGGGCTTCTCTTTCTCCATTGTATTTTTCACTCCATTGTATGTCTAAGCCCCCCCCCCCCCCCCCAAAAAAAAAAGGACCCGTGCTAATAAAAACCTTTGGGGCCTCATAGGAGAAGTGGGGCATGCATATTCTGGTTGCTACCACCCAAGGAATATCTTTATTCCTAATGACCCCCCAGTCTCCCTATAACTTCTTGATGAGCATATACACTCCCTCCACCCTTATTTTACTAAAACCTTTTTTGGAGTGAGTACCATGTTGCTTCAGCGACTATATATAGGAGACAAAAATCCAATGCCGAAAAAGGGGCAAGTAAGAATCACTTTACCTCAAAGGAGCTTCAACACTCAACACCTACCTCCTTACTCTCCATGGATCCTTCTAATCAGGTCTTCTCTTAAGCACATGAATTAAGGCATTACCTAATGTAGGAAGTTTAACACCTATTTTTCACTTAAAACACTAATATTGTCACGCTTTTTCTTTTGGTGACGGTGGCATGTAACATAAGCTTCCTCTTCTTAATTCTATTGTTTGGAGTACCTTTTTTTTCCTCTCCATCACACTCATGTAACCCTTCAAGTGTCTTTGGAAATTAAATAAAAAAGCTTCTTGGAGAGCTTGCAAGTCTATATTTTTAGACTATCTTAACAATTTTTTAGTGAGGTTCTTTCTTTTTTTTAATGTTTGAATTGCAATGAAGCCCAATTACCTACTCTCTCTTCTGTGTAAATTTTTCTCTTTATCCCTCTGTTTCTATACCTCTCCTACACTATAAACATGTTCTGTGTGTGTGTGTGTGGACAGAGAGAGAGAATATAGTAGAGATGATATATATATGTGTGTGTGTGTGTGTGTATATATATATATATATATATATATATATATATATATATATATATATATATATATATATATATATATATATATATATATATATATATATATATATATATGTATATGTATAAGAATATGTATGTTGTATGTATGTATGTGTGTGTGTTTGTATATATGTGTAATATACATCTATACACACACACACATGTATGTATGTGTATACACATATACATATACATGTGTGTGTGTCTGTATTTTTCACCTTCCCACTAGTGATATCACTAATGGAAAATTCAGTGAAGGGAGAGCGGCCGCGCAGGGCGGGGGGGGGGGGGGGGGGGGGGGGGGGGGGGGGTAGTGCGCAATGAGGGGGCCAAAAAAAAAGACAAGGCAAGAGGGTAGTGCGTAGAGAGAGAGAGAGAGAGAGAGAGAGAGAGAGAGAGAGAGAGAGAGAAGCAATTGAATGTGCAAGTGCATAATTTGTCAAAAATAATTTTTCTAATTGAAAAAAATACAAGAACATTTAAACTCTCAGCAATTACACTAAAACTTATGAAATTTTGTTGATTTTCTACAAGGCAAGCTCAAAATCTTCTTGAGATTTTTCAATTTCAACCGATTAAAAATGCATCAAATCTTGGATTTTTATAAATACGCTATAGGGGCATGTGTGTGTGTGTGTGTGTGTGTGTGAGTGAGAGAGAGAGAGAGAGAGAGAGAGAGAGAGAGAGAGAGAGAGATTTAAAGGAACGTGGCAATTCACATATTTTCTTTAAGGCAATATCAAAATCTGCCCGACATTTTGTAATTTTTATCGCTTTAGCCCAAACTCTATGTGGACGTGTGTGTGTGTGTGTGTGTGAGAGAGAGAGAGAGAGAGAGAGAGATTTCAAAGGAAAGTAAGTTTCTCACTTAATTCTCACTTTGCATTAAGGAATGTTGTGCAAGTGCTATGCATTATACCTTTTATTTTCTATATATACTTTGGACTAACATTAAGGACTCACCTTTCTTAATGCTCAAAGGAAAGTGAGATACCTTCTTTTGAAATCTGTGAATCTCTCTCTCTCTCTCTCTCTCACTCACACACACATACACACACACACTTGGTCACAACATCTGACCATGATTGCTAGTTCTAGTTACAACTCACACACACACACACACACACACACACACACACACTCACACACTTAGTCACTTTATCTAAGTATAAACTGTTGCATCCAATTACATACACACATACCTTTTGGCAATGCATTGTACTATGGATCCTTTAAATTAACTCTAGGTTTGCCACCGCATTGGGTTGTGGTTGCTCTAGCACCTCATATAAAGGGTGTTGTTGACTATGCTCTGAATCACTGTAATATCCAACTATATGAACTCGAGTTGAAACTTGAGTTGTTGCCTTATGGGAGAGTACCTTGTGCTTTACTATACAACTCCTAGCTTTTTTAAGCGGATAACAATGGTTAAAATAGAGCTATCCACCATAAATATATATCTTTATCCACCCCCCCCCCCCCCCGCACCCATGTTTGGGCTACCTTGTTGGTACAACCCCCTAATATATCTTTTACCAAGTTTGATTAGAGCCCATTATTTGGCCTCTTACCTGGGGGGCTTCGGCTTTGATTGTTTTCTACTAGGTTTTTTTTCACTCTGTCGTGGCATTCATAGTGCGTCACGACCTCGTTCTGGACCTCACATAATGAGGGATTGCTTGGCACAGATTCTTTGCCTCCCTCTCATAGAATCAATCTTAGCTGTAAAACCTCTTACACTCATTGAGAATGATCGATGCTAGGCTGCTGGAGCACCACCACAACTAAGTATTTTTGGAGATCTTCCCTGCCTCTTCCACTATATAAAGGTGAGGGGTTCTTCCCTTCACTTATAATTGGTCTCATTTGGCACTTTTGAGAAAATATTGGGGTTGCGTCTGCTCACAGGTTTTATATATTTCTTATCTCAATGCTTAAAAGAAACCCCTGCTCTGTTGGGTGATTATAAATAGGTTTTTTTAACATTTAGATTATTGACAGAACTGTTCATTTGGAACTTTTTAGCAAAATAATATGGTATGAGAACCTAGGTTCAGAGTTTCATACATCAGTGAATGGCTTCTTTGCTTCTTGCCTGGTACTGATTGCATACATACTTAGTTTTTTGCTATTGTAATAAAACAAAATGGCATCAAATTTGACATACAGATGGAACCTGTTCTGGTTTTTGATACTGATGGTGAGTATAAGGTTGAAAGCCTGATGGTGATGCTAGTTATGCTTCCTATGGTTTTTTACCTTAGAAATATTTGCAGAACTGTACATTTGGGATTTTCTTTAGCTAAAGCGTATGGTTTGATAACTTCGGCACTGATAATTTCACATCAATAGAAGGTTTCTTTTGCTTCCTGCTTGGTACTGATTACATACACTTACTCTAGGTTGTTGTTGCTTGACAAAAAAGTGCATGGCATCAATTCTTAACAGACATATGCTACCTAAATGTGTTACATTATGGTAATATAGGGAAACTGAGCTGATTGCGCTGATCATTGGTTGATATTTTGAAATATTATGTGATGGTTTATATTCTGGTGGGATATGTGGAGATTCATGGAAACTTATGAAAAAATTGGTGCTTTTTTGAGTTAAACTTGATACTTATGGTGAGATTGGAGGCATTGCTGGTTAGGCTGCCAAAATCTGAATTTGGAAAGGTGCATTTATTTATGTGGTTATGATACATACAATTTGCAAAAAATCTAGCTGAAAAAAATAGCTCTAATATTTAATGATACTTCTAAAAGATAACTTCTCTATCTCTTCCATGGCATATTCCATTGACTCTTTACAAGTTTAATCTCTTCAAATTAACCAAATACTGCTCTTATAAACCTACAGCCTGCTTACTAGTTACTAGCTGGCTTTTTGGGTCTTGGATTTCTGGCATAGTCCTGATCTTTCTGTGGTTAGATCTTACTCTCATGAACTTGGGTGTGGTTGGAGTTAGCTGTTGGACCTGGCTCTGGTTTTGACTAATACATCATTGGCTCTGTCTTATACTGCTCTGGGCTACTTTCAAGATCTTTTTTCTCCTTGCTGACCTGGCTGGACTTTGTCACACTAACCTTGACATACAAAAAATCTAGCATGCAGCTTGCTGCCATTTACTAGGAGTATGGTTTGGCTTTTTTCTGGTTTGTCCTTATACATAATCTGGTTTTGAAAGAGAATTGGCTCACTCTGGTTGAGCCACTCTGGTTTTAAATGCTTTTTTGGATAATGGCTTAAAAACTTTTTAGCATGATTTATGTGCAATATGATATTTTTTCCTTGAGAACCCATGGAATAAGGTGGGGATCAGACACACTTCCTTGGGCTAGTGGTTTTACTTATTTCTGGCTTGAGGAGCTGTGTTTTTACTGAGAAATTATGAGAATATTTTTTTTATATTCACAGAGCTCTGCTCACCTGGCCTCTATGGTATAACATGAGTTAAATACAAACTAACTTATCGCTTATACACAAAACAGGGGAATTTTATATGATTAGCTTTGGTCCTCATGCTAATTTTGACATAATTTTGATCGAGTTGGGCTAATGGCCTGCTCAATGTGCTCGAGAATTTGCTATCTAAAACTTTGTTTTCCCAATGATGGATCGCTTTGGCTCGGAATTATAAGGGTGAATTGAGTGTAATTTACAAATAGTGTTCTACTCCACTTTTTGTGACTCTGGCCGATACTTTCCTAGGAAAATTAATCCAAGTGCTACTACTGATAAATGTTTTGTTTTGGTACTTAAGTATACGCTGATGGGTAAACATGCCTATTACAGTGAAAGGGCATAGGGAGATAGACATGCCAATAACCACCCAACCATACCTATAAATAGGCCCTTGGCCCTCTGGTTCTTAGCTATATATAGCCCCTGTACCGCATGTGTATCCATCAACCCTTGGCCAGGGCTGTGCCCTCCTATAGTCCTACCCTTGGCATGACATTACTCCCCCCTTGGAGAAGCGTTTTCGTCTGCAAAAACAAAAGTGGTAGGATCTTCATAAGAACACTAATGTTTTCCAGAGTGGTATCCGTCATGGATCCAACTGTGTATTTGAGAAAAACACGGTACAGAAGGAGGTTCAATGAAATCAAGAATAACATTGTGATTTTGCACAGTGTTGTCCTTTTGGAACCATCTAGTGTGTTGACTCCATTTAGAATGCACATGAGCATGCTTAAACGAGTTATCACAACAAAGATGTACCTAAAAGAGTATCGCTTTTCACTTTCCATGAAGGTAACTTGCTGACATAACTCATCAGCCAAGTGGAAGTCTTTGATTTGTTCTCAAATTTCATCAGTAAACAACCCCACCATAACTAGTGTTCAAGGTTGAGAACCTGACTTATACATGAAGAGACTAAACCTAGTCGCAAACATGCGTTAACTAATAGTAAGTAAACTCCAAGTAGAGAAATAAATGCTTATTAATTGGAGTGCTTGGTGCGAATGTACGCACTTTGCATATCCTTTATCCCAAGATTACACTTTGTAATGTGCCTATCCCCTTGGATAACTGACAGTACTGAGGTGTGTTTCCCCCATGGTTTACAGACAGTCTTCCTAGATGATTGGTAAATGGGAATCACAATATCGCATAACATTTCTGAGGAGTCAACAATGTCTAGAATAACCATCGTGGTTAACTTGAAAAATCCACAAACACCCAAACCGAGCCATGAACTCTATTGGTGATTAGTAGACCCAAAAGTAATCTCATAGAGATACTGCACACAGAGTGCAAAATGCTTCATAAGCAACAACTTGATGAATACGCATGCCGTTCCAAATCAACCTTTGGTAAACACTAGGGCCCATAGCACCTAGTGTGCATGCATTTAGCAAAAAATAGATCTGAACCTGTATATCCATGATCATCCTTGCCAATACTTATGGCAAATGTGATGCGCCTAGCAGACATTAAAGAGGAATGTAAATAGTTCTGAAAGAAACTAAATACTTTCAGTTGCAATCATTTGCAAGCCTTGCTGAAACATCTGAACCATAATAGAAGGTGAAAAAATGATCGCTTCTAGGTTCAAACAATGAAACTTTTTCATTAACAACTCATAGCCTTTCTATATGTAAAACAACCAGCTATAATGTTGTTTAGAAGCACTTGTACCTTAACAAGTCATTCTAAGTATTCGATAATTTTTGCCCACTAAAATTGCTCCTGATAAGTCGTGCTGAAAATGGTCTAGAAAACAGATTTGATCAGCACCTAGGGACTTTGTCGTGACACATACTTGAAATTGGGGGCGCCAGTGCCAGTTCGAGAGACTCATATTCGCCACATGTGGAATATGTCGCAACTAAGGATGTCTGAAAAAGAACATCCTACAAGTACAAGATGATGGGAATGATGGGAATCAACTTGAAAAGTTGAATTTGTCCGCTACCACGTGGTAGATTGCGTAACTCTTTCCTTGAAAGTATAACTCAAATAGATCAAACTGTTATCCTCAATGCCTATGGGATGATTGAGTAAACACCCCCTGGGTCTTACCCCAAAACTGTGCGTCCATAGACACTCGTAGTGCGATAGAGAGAGCAGGAATCAACACAAGTGAAATGCCTAGCTCTTATTATGGACAACCATGCTATCACAACGGTTTGTTGCATCTAGACTCCATGGGAGAGATCTGCTGATGTGAGTTTATGTTTATCAAAAAATTAACACGAGCGCCGCACTGAAAACATGTAGTGTAAAAATGACACCCTAAACATCCGTAATGACAAGACCTTTGCTTGTCCATTAACATCAATGTGTACTCCACTGGGTAGATCTGTTCGATCTTAAGAACATTCACCCAAGGAATACTAACAGTTGGGTCTTACCTAAGATTTGACAATGACTCTTAGCCAGCGTGTGTGGCTTATAGCCCTTATGGAAATTAGTGGTCAATCAACAAACCAATGAAGACTAATTTGGATGGCGTCTTGCCCAATTTCTAGCTGAGAGTTAGAGCACCTTGGTTCAGGCTCACTCATGAGCAAAACATGTATCAAATATTCTTAAAAAGTTTTCTTTATTCTTTGAGAGAAATAAGAAAGAGAGAGAGAGAGAGAATGGTGGGCTGAGGAACTTTCCTTAAGTGACCACTTTGCATATCCTTTAGCCCATGCTCGTGTACATCTTATGTGTAGCGTGCAGCTTAGCATATAAGCGTGCAACAATTTTCTGCTATGACGACACCAGTGTGGCTTAATGAGAACACTTTGTCTTTTAATTAAGTCCCTGATTTAGGTTCTTTGTAGTGTTGTTGTGCGTTAACAACCAAAATTATGTGAAACAATCCAGAATTTATCTTGTCCTTGACACAATGTCTGGTGTTATAGTGGAAGCGTGTTTCAGGAGGCAGTAGAATTGAATCCACCCAGGTAGTACGCCATGCATACATAATCTTAAGCCCTTGGCAAAAGTGATGGCCTCAAACGTGAGAGCCAAAACCATAAGTTCCTTGCACAAATTAGATTGGTAGGGATTCTGTGAGTTAAGAGTCCCTATTTTGCTAGTTTCCCAAACTTGTGTGCCAATGCTTGTGATGCCAAGTCATTGGGCAGTACCTTGGCACAAGGGAGAAGCCTTGCTTCCTGTAAAACTATCAAATCACTTTGCTTTGCACAAAAGAAGTAGTTTCCAATCAAAGGTGTAAACATGGAAAAATAAAAAAAACTAAACAAAACTAAACATAGTCTAACTTGGTCATCCTGATGTAACCAGTTGTCTTGACATGTTAAGGAAAAACTCGCTCAAATGGAGCTCATAGCCCTATCAGTTGTGCGAGAGAGAATTATCGTGTATCATATACACCCTCGTATATCATATACGCCCATCTGGTATGTAATGAAGTAACCTGCACTCATATTGCCAACTTCCCTGCCAAGTTTGTATGCTCATAGCATAGTCTAAATGCCGGAACCTTCAATGCAAGATGCCCAAATTGTAGCCAAAAGATGCTAGTAAACGAGAATTGACCTTGTCAAGCAATTTTCAATTGAAATTGGCTAATGCCATGTGGCAAGCATCTTTACGAGCTTCTCGAAGCAGTGACAAGAATTTGGCGATGCCGAGCTCTATGCACCCTTCATGAAGTCGAGCCACAGGGTGTACCGATCTCCTTGAGATTCCATGGGCATCAAAATTGGATTGCTATTGATCCATGCAGTAAATGAGGGTTGCAAGTACTCAAGCCATGCTTGAGTAATGTTGGCAGATTAAGCACTAGTTCGATGCCAACAAAATTGTAAAGCTTAAAACAACTGTCACAAGCCGTGCTTGTGCTTGGAGTGCCTTAAGTGCACTCCCCTCGATTCCATGCGAGCCTTGCAAAAAGGCAATGCAAGCCTTGCTTGCCTTAAATGTTACATAAATTTCAAAGTAACAATGCAGGATGCACATTATAGGCATAATTCAGTTGCATGTGCAAATGATGATCATTCATGCTAGCAAAACCATGCAAATGAATGAAGATTGATTACCTGTACAACAGCCTTGCTAGGACAAGAATCACTCATCATGTTTGAACAAATTTGCCAAACAACCTAAAAAACAAATGCATACTGAGGCGGTCCGGGGCAAGCAGCAAGGAAGTGGCTTCTAAGCACCACCTAGGCTACCGTGTCGCTCAAAAAAATATATATGGATGGCCAAAAGACCAAACCAAACCCACACAAAACCAAGACAAAGGGCACCACTGAGGCGGTCCGGGGCGGGCAACAAGAAGAGCGGCCTCTAAACACCCTTCGAGGCTCCCGTGCTGCTCAATTGTGGCTGGGGCAAGCACAATCAGAGACAACAACAACCCACATCCAGAAACCAAACACGAAAAGGGGCACCACCTAGTTGTAGATGCGAACTAGGACGCACGTTATATCTGCTTGTACTCAAACGCACAAAGAGAGGGGAATGCAAGATAGCCACACACACCAAACACAAACATTCACCACGCCAGAGAGAGGTAAAGCGCACAAAGCAACTCGAGCAACTCAGTCTTAGCCTTAAATACTAGATGCACACAAAGCTTGATGAGAAATAGAAGGCAACACAAAACTTGACCTTGTTGCCAATACACAAATTGTCTTAGGGTCACGGGAGCCCTCTCACCGAGCACCCTCTTACAATTGAAAGTTTTGACAAACAATTCAACAAGCCCTCAAACCACCAAGCATGAAATGGCACAACAAACTTCAAGGACAATATACCTTCAACCACCTGATGATCCAACTTATCAAATCAATTTGGAGAGAAGAGTCGTAGTTGCAGCATACAATTGCACCCAAAACTATGAATCTTATTTATGGACAAGAGTAGGCTACAAGTGTGATTGCAGAGTATAGTATCACTCCACTCCTCTAGATGGCATAACTAACTTCAAGCTTCTCCATGCACCTATGTGTAGTGATGGAATAGAGCACTCACAATGCATACACTCTACACAACTAGGCTTGAAGAGTGGTGTGTTATGTGTTGAGAATGGTGTGGTGTAGTGTGATCATGTGATGATTTACAAGGGAGAGAAAGGATCTATTTATAGGTTTTAGAAGCTCCGATTTGGATTAGGCCTAATCAAGTTTATTTGAAGGAATAAAAGATTATGCATATTTTTATTTATTTTTAATGAGGGTGGGTCTCTCTTGTCCTTTGAGTCACATGGATGTGGGCTCAAGGGAAGAGAATTATTGAGGATGAAAGGAGAGAGGGATTGAGTGAATAATTTGGGAGGGCCTACTCTAGTAGAGGGTGCATTTTACAATAAGGTTAGTGGTTAGTAGTTAGTAATTATCACTAAAAAATATTTACAAAATCATTCACCAAATGGTGAGATATATGATGAGAAAAGTTCGAGAAGGGATAAGCTTGTAAAGCAAGGTTGAAGCTTGGAGAAGTTGACATTCACCTCTTTACAGCATCGGTAGAAGAAGCGGTCAGCATGGCGAAGTAGCGCGTGTCGATGAAGCTATGTTATCTTCAAACCTTGGAAAATTCATGATAAAAGCCTTCATTTGCAGACGTTATCTTTGGATTTTTGCTGATTTTTTGAAGTTCTTTACAAAGTTCAAGAGAGTATGGTAATATGGAGATATATGTAGAGAGAAAGGGGGACACATAGGGTGTAGAAATGGAGGATGAAGGCTATGCAGGTGTGACAGATGTGGGAATGGTGAAGAGGGTGAATTAGGACATGGGAGTTGTAGGTTTGGGAGTGGGAAGGAGAGGGAGGAGTGTGTGTGAAAGAGGAAAATGATAAAGTGGAAGAGGGAGTGTCGCTGCATAGCATGGGCAAACTGGGGTCCACCAATAAAATCATAGCTCACACCTCGTAGCTCAAAAAAATATGAAAAAATTTAAGGTAAAATTTCAACTCACGAGCTACAACTTTTGTTTGTATCACCTTTTCAGATTCGGGAAGGATGTGATCTTTAAAAATTTAGCAAAACCGACTGTTTTTTCCACTGCACAAAGTCCTTGTGAGGTCTTTCTTTGGATGATTCTTTTGAATACCTCCAAGAGTGAGCTCCAAATGGTGCATGCATGCATTCCACATATCCGTGACCTTAATTGGTAGGTCTATAATTGAAGATATTGTTGAGATCATGATATAAATGAATAGTACAACTAAGAAAATCAGATATTGAGGGGTCTAAAACAAATATCTACATGTCAAATATAAATAATATAGGTGGAAAAAATATAAAGGGGTCAAAATAAATCTCTCTCATTATAAGTCTACCATAAAAAAATGAATATTTTTGGTGGTCTAATTTATGAGAGTAATAGAGAATAGATAAATAAACTAGTTTTTTTGGATTTTTGTTGGGATGGAGTTACACCAAAAATAAGAGAAGCTTGCATGAAATTATTTTTATATGGAATAAAGAGTATGCAAAATGGTAAGAAAAAATATGGTAATGGTGAGTCAATGTACATAGCATAAATAACACACCATAGGTAGAAATATTTAAATAATACCAAAATAATTATGAAAAATCCTTTTATTTAGGCCCTATATACGATGAAATATTTACACACAAATGGGACATAATATACTTATAATTTTTATTTTTTAAAATTTTTGGCTCAACTAGCCGAGTGACTAGCTAATTAAGGGTTTTTAAGAAAATATAGGGAAAGTCCTCTAACTCACACACGCCTATGTACAATGAAATGGTAGGGATAACTAAAATGTTTGAGTGATTTGATAGGGTGAGGTAGCTTACTATGGAAATTATGGAAAGCCGAAAAACGGCTATCATCACCTAACTAGAATGATTTAGGACATATCAGCACATGAACATCACACTTGAGCTTACACACATCTTTGTACGATCATCCCCATCATACATCCTAGCATACCAAATGAAGAGGCTTACCTGCGACAATGCGTGAAACAAACTCACAAAGACACTAACACTTGAGCATAAATAAACGCACACACACACACAATCATAAGCCAATTGATGATTTTGTTAATCTAGTGAGGGATCTCCAATCCAACCTCGACCTAGACCAACAAAGTACCACCAATGCTCAACACCATCATCAACAAAAACTCTCGAAGGGAAATACACAAGTGTTACCACAAGTAGACGTTTCCAATTGTTGCAGCAAGCTTTAGAAGATTCCAAAATGAGCACCAATTTGTGAATTGTCAAGAGATTTAGGAGATAATGAGAATATGTGTGCCCAAATCCAATTGTTATAGATAGATAAGTAGACCATACAAATGGAAGGCCTAGCTCTGGCAATTATCTCGAAATAAGGAATTGACACAAGGGCTTCCTCACACACTTAAGTAGCCAAAGCTGTTCTTCTCTCAATTGATAAGCCCCCCCAAAGTGATGTAGAAGTGCTCTATTTATAGCATTTCCAAGTGGATTATCTCTAGGCATAAGTATGCTTATTTGTGTGGCTAATCGGTTTAGGGTTTTTTTTGAATTCTTTATATGGTGGGACTACTTTGTCTTCTCTATTTACATTGAGTGAGAATAGGGAGAAGAGAAATAACTTATAGGGTTGAATGGAGGTGTTTCTATCTACATAGGGTCTCCTTTTTTTAAGGTGAAATTGGATGGGCAAATTGCATACAAGTTAGTAGTTAGTGAGTTAGTAGTTATAATATTTACAAGTGAGGCACAAACGTGCCAACTGGATAATTTACAAAGGGAATGCTCAAATGAGCATAATAGGAAAAGTGATTTTATGGAATGGTTATATACAAGGATGAGTTGGAAAGGATAAGAAACCTCTTACTGCTCGCAACGCCTTGTCGTTTGTCGCTCCAGTGCTTGATCCGTGGCGAGGTTTTGTCAGCTTGCATAATTAGGGTGCTTGCGAGAGATTAAGTTGATGAAGAAGATGCACACAATCAGTTTTTTGCTGATTTTTTAGATTTTTTGGAAGAAGAGATCAATCATATCTCTTCACTGATAATTACTAGGTAGGTAGTTAAGGTAGATAAGTGTTTAAAGCTTTCATGGAAGGTATGTAAGAGTGGAGGTGATAAGGATTAGTTGTATTTAGAGGGGGGAGAGAGTGTTTACAGGTTTGAATAGAATGGAGATGGAAATGAGAGTTTGTGTGGGTGAAGAGGGTGAAGAGGAGAGTGAGGGTGAAACATTTTGGACCAAGACAACAAAACTCGGGTCCACCAAAATGTCCATAAAAAATCTCTGATACCTCCAAAAAATGCAAAATAAATTTTACCAGAAACTGCAGCTCACCATCTACAAGTTTGTAGTTTTGTGCAAAGTCCAACTCGGAGTAGAATCATGCATGAAAATTCGCCCAAAAACATGTGTCTTTTTCTCCCTCTCAAAGTCTTCCAAGTGGGGTCCTTGGTTGTTGAGCTTGCATATATTCCAATCGGTGAGGCATGAGGGCATCACATGGACCCGTAATAATGCTCCATTGAGTCCATGAAAAATTATTATTGAATTTGGCGATGATATGCATGATAACAAGTGTACAAGCTAAGGTGCATGATTATAGTAATAAAATATAAATAATATGTATATAAAATATAAAAGTAAAATAAAATAAGATAATATAATATACAAAAGAGGTATGCTAAAATGTATATTGTTATATTTCTTACAATAGGTGGAGTGAAAAAATCATATTTACAATTTTACACAATGTGAAAGGAAAAAGTACATCGTAGTTAACTAGCGTGAAGAAAAAATTGGAATCTCATGGATAAGTAAAATAGAAATATATAAATGAATAAATACACTCTTTTGAGATGTAAATAAATATAAAATTTACAAAAAGCACTATATCGTAAAAAACACGACACACATCTAGTGAATTAGTAGGTGGGTAGGGAAAAAATACTCACACCTAGTTACATAAAAGGGGATGGGAAGAAATATGTGTGAAAATATTATTTTTTTTTCATAAAATCACACTCTTAATATTTATGCCCTTTAAAACAAAGGAAAAAAATATTTACATAAATACTAAGGGCAGTAATAATTTTTTTGATCCAACCCTACTTAGGTAATTAGTAAGGGTGGAGTTTTATGGTTAGGACACACTTTAGAGAAATATACACATTTATGAGCACACCGTATCCACTATACCGTGGTATCACACATATGAAGAAAAATAAAGTATGTACAATCTCTGAGTTAGCATGTGGGTAGAGTCAAAAGGTTAGTAGTGATGGAGTGAGGCTAAAAATGTGAAATTTTTAATAGCGAAAAGCAGCTATCATTTAGCCCTCCCCCAAGATGATGGTACATTCATGTACTATCAAAAGGCATTATTTCTAATGAAAGTGATGCCCAAGTGTTGATGAGATTTGATGTTTCCAAAGAATGTGTTTGTTGTGGCTCCCTACTACTTTTGCATGCCTTATGTGTATGAATGGCACAACAAAACATGGATGATGATGTAGCCTCTTGGTTTCGTAAACCCTTTGGTAGACTGCGACTCAAGTAGGGCTTTAGTTGATAACCATTTACCTTTTTAGAGTGCTTCTTTCCATCCAGATCCATGAGCTCATAGTAGCTTGAATTGAAGGCCTTCTTCACGATGTAGGGACCCTACCACCTAGTATTGAACTTCACATCAAAGCGACTATCAAGGCGATTGTCATACCTTAACACCATGTCTCCTTCCTTGATTCCTTTGTCCTTGACCTTCTTGTTGAGCTTATCTTTTACTTGCATGGCTCTGCTTTTGTAGCACTCGTAAGATGCCTCTCGCTTCCATTCTAGCTCTACTAAGGTGAGGAGACGATCCGCCCATGCTTCTTCTTCTCCTTGTGCCACCTTTCCATGAAGTCGTATTGTTGGAATCTTGAGCTCGATAGGCTGCAAAGCTTCTTGCCCATATACAAGGTGGAAGGGTGTAAAATCCGTAGCTTCCTTATACGTAGTTCGATACGCCCACAATGCTCCATCCAAGAAGTCATCCCATAGCTTGCTCTTGTTCTTTACCATCTTTCGAATGATCCCTGCAATGATTCCATTGGATTTCTCAACCAAACCATTTGATTGAGGATAGTAGGGGGTGCTATGCCGATGTAGAATGTGAAGCTCATCACAAACTTCTGTGAGCAAACCCTTCCTAAATCCTGGACCATTGTCAGAAACAATTTCCAAAGGTGTTCCAAATCTGCAACAAATGTGAGTATATACAAACTTTCTCATTGTCCTCTCATTTACTCTTGCCACACTTTGAGCTTCTACCCACCTAGTCATGTAGTCTATGGCCACAAAGATATACAATTTTCCATTTTTAGTCCTAGGTAATGGTCCCATAGCATCAATGCCCCATTTTTCAATTGGACCATTTGCAAGGACTAGTTGATGTGGACCATGCAACAAGTGCTTGTTTCCATTAACTTGACAATTGTGGCAGCTTTTATACCAATGTTGAACATCAATGTGTAAGCTTGGCCAAACATACCCAGCAAGTAAAACCTTTTTTGCAGTGAGTTCTTGTGCAAAATGACCACCACAAGCTTCTTCATGCAAACCTTCCAAAATGGATGGAATCTCCTCCATGGTTGGTATTCTTCTACAAACTTGGTCTTTTCCTCTTTGGTAGAGGGCACCTTCCAAGAATAGATATGAGCTTGTCTTCTCCATGAGCCTCCGCTTTTGAGCCTTTGTGAAGCCCTGTGGAAACTCGCCCTCTAGGATATAGCTCACAATGGGAGCCAATGACTCCATCCCTTGGTACCTTGGTTGCTTTATTACTACTGTTGACAGGATGACTTGCACTTCACTCTCATCGCATGCAACTGCCTTTTGGGCAAGCAAATCAGCAACTTCATTTTGTTTCCTAGGAATATGATACAATTGCACTTCTTCAAATTGATTGAAGAGTCTACGGATGGCTTGAACCTTTTCCCTTAGCCTTTCATTTTTACAAGCCCAAATACCAAGAATTTGCTTGACAATAAGAAGCGCATCCCCTTTTACCACGAGACGCCGTATCTTTTGAGAGACACACACCTGCAATCCATGGAGTAGTATGTCGTATTCTGCTTCATTGTTTCTCGTGGAATCGGGCAACTTCACATGCTTTTTCATAACAACTTCACCATTTGAATCATGCGAAAAAAGCCCTCCCCCAGCTTTTCCTGTGGCCTTTATAAATGCTCCATCAAAAAACAAGGTGAATGCATTAGGTAAACTTTTAGGTGGTGGTAAAGATAGGGTTTTCACTTCAGGCACTTTGATGTTTCTTTCATGCACTCTATAGGTGAGAATCCTTGCTAATTGTGCATGCACACTGTCCTCTACCTTGAAAGAGTATTGGAATTCTTGCAACTCCATGATCCATTTTGAAATCCTAGGTACTTAGAGTCATTTGAGATGACACCCAAGGAAACAAGTTTTCAGTAAAGTGAGTATGATAAAAGGTTTTGGCAAGAGATACATCTTAACTTTCTTACTGCAAAGACGAGAGAAATCATCATAGACTCTGCTTCTGTGTAGTTCTTTTCAAGTGCATTCACGACCCTGCTAGCAAAGTAGACAGGCCGCATCCTAGTGCTATGTGGATCTTGTTGTAACAAAACTGCACCCAATGTTTCCTTACCCACACTTGAGCTGACAAAGAATGTGAATTCCCAACATGGAGGCATAAGTGTTGGTAGTTCTGACAAGACCATTTTAATACAATAAAAGTACTCTTCAAGCTCATCAGACCATGCAAACTCTACTTGCTGTGTCAACTTTTGAAGGGGGTGAAGTAACTCCGATGCCAAGTGAATGAAGCGTGACATGTACTTCACCTTCTGAACAAATGAGATTACCTCCTTAAGACTCTTTGGTGATGGTAGCTCAATGAGAGATTTTGCCTTTGTTAGATCCACCTCAATGCCTTTGGAAGAAACCTTGTGACCAAGCAAGATCACTTCATCTTCACCTATGTGACACTTGTCGGGGTTGAGTTGACCTCCCATATCGTATAGCTTCTTCAGGCCTTCTTCTACCTTCTGTGGATGTAATGATTTAGAGCTATAGGTGAAAAAATCATCTATGAATACTCTAATAGACTTCCTAAAGAATTCTTGAAACACCATGTTCATGAAACGTTGAAAGGTTGCTGGAGCATTTGTCAAACCAAATGGCATGACTCTAAAAGCAAAACAACCCCAAGGAGTGATGAAGGTTGTTTTCAATTGATCCTCCAATGCAATACCTAATTGAAAGTAACCAGAGTATCCATCGCATACCGTGTACTTTTCTTTACCTGCCACCTCATTAAGAATCTCATCTTAAAATGGGAGGGGAAAGTGATCCCTTTTTGTTGCCTCACTGAGTGGCCGATAATCAACACATACCCTCCACTTTCCATTCTTCTTCGGAGTAACCACAACTGGAGAGAAGCGTTCAAAATTCTCTACAGGGTAGATGAATCCTGCTACTAGAAGCTTTCGTACCTCTTTGAGTAGTGCTTTCTCTTTGCTGACGCCTAGCCTTCGTAGCTTTTGTGCCTTTGGTTTGATCTCTAGCTTTAGCTCGATCTTGTACTGAATAGCATTCACTCCTTGTACATCTGTGTAATCCTTAGCAAAAAGCCTTGGAAATTTTATCAGCATTTGTTTAAAATCCTCTCTTTCCTCCCATGTAAGCGTCTTGGACAACATACCATTTAGCACTTCTTCATCAAGCACACTTTGGTTCTCTTGGAAGCTTACCTCTTCCAACCCTTGACAACTTGTTTTATTATTTGGCCTAAATTGTACACCCATGACTTCAATGGGTGACTCCCCGTCCGTAGTGCTTCCACTGCTTTTTTCTTCTGAGGTGTCATCGGTCCAATCATCATAGCTTTCACTTTGAGAAGATTCCTCATGGAGCTCTTCTTGAGGTTGTCCCTTCATGTCAAAGACAACCTTTTTGTGATTGTCATTCTTGCAGATCAGCTTTCCACTTTCCCAATCCTGCAAAGCTCGCATTCTCATTAGCCAAGGTCTACCCAAGATAAATGGGTAGCCATTTCCCTTTGTAGACATAACATAGAAATCAACAGCCTTTTTAATGCCAAAAACTTCCACATAAACATTCTTACAAACTCCCGAACACCTAGCCTTGCTATTATTTGCCATTTTCACTTTGATTTCAGGCGTCTCATGGATGTGCATGCCTAGTCTTTGCATAAGTTCTTCTGTCATAATGCAAATTTGTGCACCCCCATCCACTAGACCCTTCTTAACTAGTTTTCCCTTGATATAGAAATCTAGCAAGGGTGTAATAGCCTCATCCATTTGTGCATGTGCAATTTTGATGACAGACACATTTTATTTTGTCCTTCTCCTAGTGCTAACTACCTTTGTTAACTCCCTCCTAACTTGTGGGCACAATGCAATAAATTGGGGCCATGATATGCTTGGACCCTTACCTCTCATGTCCTCCATAAGGTTGTAGGGAGCCATACCATGTTCAAGAGCGAAGTCTTGAAGGTTGATGCGACGTCGAGTCCTCTTGCCCTCCTTGGTTTCTTTTGTTTTCTTTCCTCGTCCATGGTCACTTTGTGATGTTACACCTTCCTTTTCCTTACCTTTCTCACCCCCACATTTGATGCCATTTGCTTCAATGTCATCCTCTTTGGATTGTGCAACTTTTACGACACTAACATCTGGGTCAGGCCAAGGTGGTACTCTCTCTACTCCTCGTGGTGGAGGTCGATCAGCATTTGGTCGTTGCAAGAGCATTGGTTGTTGACTAGTGCCTTCACCTGCATTCAATATTGGATAATTCAAGTTAGGTCTCCCTGGCTCCCCCCGGGGCCAAGGACAATTATACATCCCATGCCCAAATTCACCGCAATTCCAACATTGCAAGACTCGCCTTGGTCATGTCTCTCTCTCCTCGGGCTTCTTGGTTTGTCCCCTTGGACCTATGGCTTGGGCAAGGTGAATTGACATGTTGTTCAAAGATTCATTTAACCTCTCAATGACATCGGCCGTTACCTCCAGAAGCTCCCTTGTCCTTGTTGTTGATGTTGGAAGGGAGGGTTCTCTTTGTGTATTTGAACTTTCTCCCTCCTCCAAACACATCATCTTCCTTACCTTTTGGGTTGCCCTATGCTCAACATTTGCATAATTTGTTGGTTCTCCTGCCTCGACCTTGATCCTTAATGGGGGAATGAGTCCTCCAATGAATCTCTCCTTCTTAAGAAATTCTGCACCATCTCCCGGGTTAGGCAAGCTACGCAGCCAAAGAGTCCATAAACGAGTGAACTCTTGTCTATACTCATAATAATCACTTAAACATGTTAGCTTTAGCAAAGTGATATCTCGCCACAATTTTTGGGTGTTAAGAGGTTGGCCAAATCGAGCTTGAAATGCCTCAATTACCCTAGGAAACGCAACCCTTACCTCTTTACTAAGTCCTTGAAACCATGTATCATCATCACGCTGAAGGACAAGTTGAAACATCCCTAACCTTTCATCATCTATGAATATATGATTGATGTGTAAGGCCATTCAAAAATCTGCAAGAAACAGATTAGGATCCTCTCCAGGTTCCCCAAAGAAAAGAGGATATCCCGACATTTGCATATTCACAGCCATGATTAGAGTGCACGAAAACTCTTAGAAAGGAACCCTTGACTTCTACCACAAAAGAACAAAAATGAAGTGATCAAGGAGTGTGGGTCCTGCAGGATTCTCACATTCAAAGACCACAGGTCCTTCGTATCTGATAGAAATCCGCTCCTCCTCGTAAAGCCAAGCGTGAAGCACGTTCCTCCCTCGAGATTCAAAATCAAAAGGTAGCCTATTTATCACACTAAGGAACACTCTAAAGATTTCAAAGTCAAGTCGAGATACTCTTATCTCTGGATAAGAGTCGTCAAATCCCCACTCCAAAAGGATCCTCCAAGTGGAGAGGACTACTTGATTGACTGCTCCTAGCACACAAGTTGCTTGGATAAAAGAAAAGTCCTCAAATGTTCCTTCTATGTCCAAACTAAAACAATCAAGGTGAAAAACTTCTCCTTGAATAGTGATGTAATCCTTATTTCTAGGAAGCCTTTCAACTATGTTTTGGGCTAGTTATGAACCTAATCTTTCCATAGATATGAGGATTCATGCCTACAAATGAGATGCAAATAACCTAAATGTTCATGAAATTTTTCTCAATTAGAGTAATACGAAAACATGCACATCAAAAGATATTTTGTAATCAATGAGTGGTAAGATTACAGGTAGTGGAGATTGTAGAATTTCTCCTAACGCCTCCGCTCCAAACAAGAAAGCTATACGTTGTTGAAAATGAATTTTTCTACTTATGCAAACATTTATCCTAATATTTTGCGTGAAGTCAAATGGATGCACAATGGGTCCATTATTCATTCCTACAAATAATTATGTTATGCTTGGATGGATTATTTGTAATTGCAAGTGTAAAGAGTTGATTTGTACAAACTACACTCAAGCCTTAAAAAAGTACTTATAGAGATGAGAGAGGTCCTCCGTGGGGGCGCCAAAATTGAGGTGGTCCGGGGCAAGCAGCAAGGAAGTGGCCTCTAAGCACCACCTAGGCTCCCGTGTCACTCAAAAAAATATATATAGATGGCCAAAAGACCAAACCAAACCGACACAAAACCAAGACAAAGAGCACCACCTAACTAGAATGAGTTAGGACATATCAACACATGAACATCACACTTGAGCTTACACACATCTTTGTAGGATCATCCCCATCATACATCCTAACATACATAATGAAGAGGCTTACCTGTGACAATGCGTGAAACAAACTCACAAAGGCACTAACACTTGAGCATAAATAATCGCACGCACACACACAATCATAAGCCAATTGATGATTTTGTTACTCTAGTGAGGGATCTCCAATCCAACCTCGACCTAGACCAACAAAGTACCACCAATGCTAAACACCATCATCAACAAAAACTCTCAAAGGGAAATACACAAGTGTTACCACAAGTAGACGTTTCCAATTGTTGCAGTAAGCTTTATAAGATTCCAAAATGAGCACCAATTTGTGAATTGTCAAGAGATTTAGGAGATAATGAGAATATGTGTGCCCAAATCCAATTGTTATAGATAGATAAGTAGACCATACAAATGGAGAGACTAGCTTTGGTGATTATCTCGACATAAGGACTTGACACAAGGGCTTCCTCACACACTTAAGTAGCTAAAGCTCTTCTTCTCTCAATTGATAAGCCCCCCCAAAGTGATGTAGAAGTGCTCTATTTATAGCATTTCCAAGTGGATTATTTGTAGCCATAAGTATGCTTATTTGTGTGGCTAATTAGGTTTAGGGTTTTTTTGAATCCTTTATATGGTGGGACTACTTTGTCTTCTTACATTGAGTGAGAATAGGGAGAAGAGAAATAACTTATAGGGTTGAATGGAGGTGTTTCTATCTACATGGGGTCTCCTTTGTTTAAGGTGAAATTGGATGGGCAAATTGCATACAAGTTAGTAGTTATAATATTTACAAGTGAGGCAAAAACATGCCAAATGGCTAATTTACAAAGGGAATGCTCAAATGAG
Source organism: Adiantum capillus-veneris (assembly GCF_014529385.1). NCBI lineage: Eukaryota > Viridiplantae > Streptophyta > Polypodiopsida > Polypodiales > Pteridaceae > Adiantum > Adiantum capillus-veneris. The sequence goes on from NC_140935.1 coordinate 131,541,539, forward strand.
CATAATAGGAAAAGTGATTTTATGGAATGGTTATATACAAGGATGAGTTTGAAAGGATAAGAAACCTATTTACTGCTCGCAACGCCTTGTCGTTTGCCGCTCCAATGCTTGATCCGTGGCAAGGTTGCATAATTAGGGTTCTTGCGGGAGATTAAGTTGATGAAGAATATGCACACAATCAGTTTTTTGCTGATTTTTTAGATTTTTTGGAAGAAGAGATCAATCATATCTCTTCATTGATAATTACTAGGTAGGTAGTTAGGGTAGATGAGTGTTTAAATCTTTCATGGAAGGTATGTAAGAGTGGAGGTCATAAGGATTAGTTATACTTAGAGGGGGGAGAGAGCGTTTATAGGTTTGAATAGAATGGAGATGGAAATGAGAGTTTGTGTGGGTGAAGATGAGAGTGAGGGTGAAGCATTTTGGACCAAGACAGCAAAAATGGGGTCCACTAAAATGTCCATAAAAAATCGCTCATAGCTCCAAAAAATGCAAAATACTTTTTACCAGAAACCTCAGCTCACGAGCTACAACTTTTGTACTTTTGTGTAAAGTCCAACTCGGAGTGGAATCATGCATGAAAATTCGCCCAAAAACATGTGTCTTTTCCTCCCTCTCAAAGTCTTCCAAGTGGGGTGGTTCATTGTTGAGCTTGCATATATTCCAATTTGTGAGGCATGAGGGCATCACATGGACCCTTAACAATGCTCCATTGAGTCCATGAAAAATTATTATTGAATTTGGTGATGATATGCATGATAACAAGTGTACAAGCTAAGGTGCATGATTATAGTAATAAAATATAAATAATATGTATATAAAATATAAAAGTGAAATAAAATAAGATAAGATAATATACAAAAGAGGTATGCTAAAATGTATATTGTTATATTTCTTACAATAGGTGGAGTGAAAAAATAATATTTACAATTTTACACAATGTGAAAGGAAAAAGTACACTGTAGTTAACTAGCGTGAAAAAGAAATTGTAATCTCATGGATAAGTAAAATAGAAATATATAAATGAATAAATACACTCTTTTGAGATGTAAATAAATATAAAATTTACAAAAAGCACTATATCGTAAAAAACATGACACACACCTAGTGAATTAGTAGGTGGGTAGGGAAAAAATACTCACACCTAGTTACATAAAAGGGGATGGGAAGAAATATGTGTGAAAATAATTTTCTTTTGTTTTTATAAAATCACACTCTTAATAGTTCTGCCCTTTAACACTAGAATGGTAACAGGACACTTTTATGTCCTTGGACACTTTTGTGTCCTGTTAAGTGACCATTTTGCTTGAATTATTTGAAGAGTATGAAAATTAATTTCTAGGTGCTATATATCCACAAATTTGCCTTATGAGCTGAAAAAAACTTAGCATTTTTTTTTGAGTATCGATCTCACCATTAACCTTACTCTTGCACAACATTTTTGAACCGAAACTGTGTGAAAAAATGGATCCTGTTTTTGGATTTTTTTTCAATTTTTGGCAACTATACCACTCTAAACTTCATGTTTGTGAGGTTTAGATGACTAGAGGTTAGGCCTTCATAGTTCTCAACATGTTTTGATGCTTGTAGGGAGAGCTAAGTGTTAAAATTGAAAGTTATGACCAATTTACAAGAATTGCATAATCCTGTTTTTTTGGACAAAATTAGCACTTTTATGATTTTTTTGGTGGCTTTCTTTATATCCAAATTCAAATTTGATTGTGCAAGTGTAATGTATAACATAAAGCTAATCTTCCTTGAGTTTTGGGGGACCTAATATGCTATATAGCATAGTATATGATGATGGTTGAGTTTTTTGATTGCTAAAGAATAAGATACATTTTAGAGTAGAAAGTATAACTTTCTCAATATTGCTAGTTTCTTAAGCCAATTGTGTGTATTTTGTAGGTAGTGACAATATCTAATCATAGACTACAAACTTGGCTAGATATTGAGTAGTTTCTATGGGTTTCTAGAGGTCATAATGCTAAACCCATTTTTTTCATGTTTGCTGTATTTAGCACTTTATCATTGCCCCCAAGGTTCCAATTGTAAGAGATCCATTATCCTTTTGACATGCTCTATGGGTCCTTTTGAATCCAGAGGCCCAAAGGGAACTAAGAAAACATGTCTATAGTATCTATATTGAGCGTGACTATAGAAACTTTGATGATAGGTCTGCAGAATGGCAAAAATGCAACTTTTTTGTACCTATTTTTTTTGCCCAAAAAAAATTAGTGAGGTAAAAGCAACCATATGTTTTGGTAACCAACCCATTGAAGTTAACGGGGCATTTTATCTCATGTCCTACAAAAATCTCCACTCTTATTTATATGCAATCAACCGTAAGAAATTGCTGTTTTAGGCAAAATGCACTAGTCCATCAACTTGTGAGGCTTGTAGTGACCAAGGGATGAGAAAAATTACAAGTTTCTCATATTTTCCATATGTAGTAGTTATTGAATTATAAGCTCATGAAAGGATTTTTCAAAATGAGTGGATCTACTATGGTTTTGGAATTTTTTCCCAAAACCCTGAAAGGACACTTTTATGTCCTATAAGGTTACCATTCTAGTGTTAAAACAAAGGAAAAAAATATTTACATAAATACTAAGGGTAGTAATAATTTTTTTGATCCAACCCTACTTAGGTAATTAGTAAGGGTGGAGTTTTATGGTTAGGACACACTTTAGAGAAATATACACATTTATGAGCACACCGTATCCACTATAGCGTGGTATCACACACATGAAGAAAAATAAGGTATGTACAATCTTTGAGTTAGCATGTGGGTAGAGTTAAAAGGTTAGTAGTGATGGAGTGAGGCTAAAAATGTGAAATTTTTAATAGCGAAAAGAAGCTATCAATACCTCGTTACTGACTTGTGATGACTTACCTTACTAGCCACATGGCCTATGTGGTAGCAAGGTACATCAGTCTCATCATCGCACTTGCTTGGATGCAAGAGCTGCATCACCATTGACTTGGCAATTCAAAAAACTCATAGAAATTCCGCTCCTTAGACTTGTGATGTGAAGGTCGTTGCATGGCGAGTGTTGAGTGCATGTCGTTTGATGCCGGCTTCTCGAGACCTGCTCATACACGACAGCTTGTACATCTTTATGCCACCGTGCAAAGCTTGGTCATACCAGAACTTGCTGAGCTCTGCTTGTGTACGGCTTGCATGGTCCATGCATGCGACTTTGACCGTCGGCTGAAGACGTGTGTGGCCAAATCTGTGGGAGCGACCCCTAAGGATGGACTTAGCATTTGTTTCTTCTGTGGGAAAAGCCCCTAGAGTGGCCTTAGGGCACCCTTAGGGCACCCAAATGTGAAAATAGAGCAGTATGTCTGGTATACAGTGCATGGTGATGGCGGGTCGATGAGATGAGCTTGTCAGGACACCGACAAGGCCGGACTAGAAAAGGGCAAGGCCGGGCTAGGCGGTGTGGAAAGGGAGTCCAACTAGGGCAAAGGGCCAGGGGTTGTTCTATATAATGGGTGGTTGGCTAGTGGACTCTCAGGCTCTAGCTTCCCTCGGCTTACACTGGTATCGTAGCTAAGTGCCTATTTTGGGAAAGGGGAAGGCGTGGTGCTTTCTAGCCACACAAAGCCTTGCATGTCGTGGTCCAAGACTATGGGGATCACCCCTTGCTAAGGAAGCCGACAAGGAAGAAGCATCGTGGGCACACGGGCTTGTCAAGGAGAGCCGCCGGGTTCAAGACTGCCAAACCAACGGCACGCGGGCTCAACGAAGGCGCAAGGGCCTGCTAGTCGCTTCTCGACACACTCACGGCTATGGACGTTTGAAGCTTGAAGTTCACACTTAAGTGCCTAAGGCCCTTGGCCTTAGGAAGCTTAGGGGTGATACACACCCCCACCACAAGCAACAAATCCAAGCACATCCGAGTGGGATCGAGACGGGCTGGCAAGTACACGGCTTTCACGAATTCCCTGTGTACTGGCTGTAGAAATTCAGCACACCGATAAAAGCTTCATAAGTCGATTCATTGGTGAAAGTAGTTCTCAAATTGATTGCGATCGAAAGAAATACCCCTTGATTCGGCTTTAAAGTGTTCCAGACAAGTACTCGTACGGTTGAAATTTTGGATCGTTTTCGATTTGATCTTAATTATCCTTGGCGGTGCATCCTACATCTATAGGTATTTTTTCTTGCTATTACTTCCACTACACTATGTAGCCATGGATTCGGATATCAATATGAAATTTGATTTTGAGCAAAGTACACCTGATCCTGCCAATGATGGCCCGTGGTCGGATCCTCTCAAGGAGAGTACCCGCGACGCTACTGCAGGTGAAGATGCTTATGAATTGCTCGATATTCAAGAATTTCATGCACTTCAGACACGCATGGATGAAAATTTTAAAGCTTTAAATGGAAATGCTACCAAACTATCCACATTAGTAATTGAATTAATGCAACAAGAGTCCAAGAGTCGCATTGACACGCACATGCATGAGCACGTTGCTACACAAGGGAAAGGCACGTCTAATCTAGGGCAAGGCCCAAATGCTAATACATTGCATACTCTCACTGCAAAAGAGATGGATGAATTGTTAAAAAACACTAAACCACCAATTTTAAAGGGAGAAGACCGAGACCGCAATAAGGATGCAGTGAATATCTTTCTCAGTAAGTGGGATGGAATTCACGCCTTACGAAGTACTCCGAACACAATCAGAGCTCTGCAAACGAGCTTAAATCTGGAAGGCAAGGCCTACAAATGGTGGATGTCTCTCAAGGAGAAGAACATCATACCACAGAGTTGGGCAACTTTTGAAGCAATGTTTAGCAAAGAATCTTTGCCTACAAACAAAGCCAATCGGAATTAGACGTCTTGGGACACATGTTCCATGCGCCAATACCCATCACTACTTCAATATATCTCTCACTATCAGGATGTTATCCTCAAGTTGGAAGGCTTAGATACCTTTCAACAAGTACGGGGGTTCATACGAGGTTTGACACCCGAGCTTAAGAAGTATATCAAGACCCAAGACCCTAAAACACTAGAGGAAGCCATAGTGAAAGCACATATTCATGATGATCCTAATGAAAAGAAAACACATAATTGTCATGTGCCTGCTAATATACATGGTAATACACACATTCAATATGAGCTTAATAAACAAAAATTTCTAGTTGCAAATTCAGATGCATCTAAAAAACCCAAGGGGTCCAGAGGTCCTCTCTCTCCTGAGGACTCTGATAAAGCCAAGAAAGAAAAATTATGTTTTCAATGTTTAGGAAGAGGTCATGGCAAAAAGGATTGTCCCAAGGGAAAATTTGATGCTCAGGGCAAGGAGAAACCAGTGCACACGGTGCAACTACTGTCTCTTGAGTTTTCCTCACAATTTTCTACAGTGGAAGTAACACACACTGAGGTGGTGCCTGAATGCTGTCTCACAGCTTCCATGTGGAAACAAACCTTTGGACCACATGAGTTAGTACGAATGCACGGATATTTGCAAGGGCACAAGGTGTGAATTTTGGTAGATGACGGTACTACTCACAATTTCATCAATTACGGATTGGTGAAAAAACTCAAACTGCCTCAAACTTCGAGTACGCACCACTACAAGATAGCAATGATGAATGGACATGACAGTGAAATATGGGATACTCAATGCCAAGTTGTTCCATTGGAAGTACAAGGGTACTCCACATGTTTGGATTTTCAGGTTATGGACATGGAAAGGGCTGATGTGGTTCTTGGTAGGGAGTGGTTGCATAGGTTAGGACCATCACTGAAGCGTAGCTATGAGCACAACAGCTTGATGTTTGAATCCCATGGCACACATGTGTTGTTGTTAGGAGAAAAAGATATACCTTCATCACCACTGATTTGTACCGTTGAGCTTATGCAGCTCATTTCTGATAATGAAATAGACCAGGTTTTCTTGTGTTACTTAGTGTCTCTTTTTATTTCTAAAAATGAGTTTTTTGAACATTCCTCAACGCCGCATGATTCTCTCTCCTCTATTCCACCAATTGTTGGCATTAGGGTTGCAGAGAAACACACACATCTTGGAGAAGACGAAGGAAGCTCAAGGCACACAATAGAGAGTGTATTACTTTGTGTGCAATGGAAAGATAGATAGCTCTAGAGTGATGGGCGTATATACAATGCTCGGGGGAAAAAACCTCCTAAAGAGGGAAAAAATGCCCCGGCGGTCCTAGTGTGTTCACACACATCACTACCACACGTATATGGTAACAAATCCCCCCTGGAGTGATGCAGTGAATGAGAGCTGGCACATGAGTAAAGGGAAGTGCCATGCCCTGAGGACATGATCAGCCCACAAAGGGGAGTAAGCCCAAAGCTTTGCGAAAAGCTTCAAGCTTCTCAGAAGACAATGCCTTTGTGAAAAGATCTACAAGGTTGTCCTGTGTTGGCACATAAGCCAAGTTGATCTCTCCCGCTGAGAGGCTCTCCCTGACATAGTGGTAATGCACCTCAATGTGCTTTGTGCGAGCATGAAAAACTAGGTTCCTCGTAACTGCCAATGCGCTCTGAGTGTCAGTGTAGATAGTGTTGACAGTGTCCTGTCCAACACCCAAATCAGCCATAAGGCGTCTGAGCCATACACACTCAACCGTAGCTGTGAAGACTGCCCTGTACTTAGCTCACAACTCGAAGTGGCCACAATACGTTGCTTCTTGCTCAACCATGATATACATGAACTGCCAAGAATGAAACAAAAACCACTTGTGGACACTCACGTGTCAAAACAACCAGCCCAATCTGAGTCTGAAAAAGCATGTAAGTCTGGCGGCAATGATCCGCCCTTGGGATAAAACAAGCCAAGATGTAAAGTGACACTAAGGTAGCGGAAAATACTCGTGATAGCCTGCCAATGCTTAGACCTTGGGCTATGCATAAATCTGCTAACCTGTGAGACTGCAAACTGAATATCCGGCCTCGTGTTGCATACATAAATGAGGCAGCGAACAACAGTTTGATAAAGAGTGACATGAGCAGGATCGCCAGCATCATGTAGACTCAACTTCAAACCTGTTTCCATGGGAGTGGCAATAGGTTTGCAATCCTCAAGTCCAAATTTACATAGAAATGTCTCTATGTAACTTTTTTGACACAAGGCAATACCACCATCACACTGTTTAAACTGTATACCCAAGTAATGATGCAACATCCCCAAATCTTTCATCTTGAAAGTAACATTCAAATCAGCCTTAAATTTAGAAATATGTCTATTATTTGGTCCGTGATCAACAAATCATCAACATAAAGAACCACAATGAGAAGCACATCACCCTCACACTTTACATACTGATAGCCGTTTGCCGGCTCTCTGTAATTGCCATAGTGAGTTATCTCACCCTATCAAATCACTCAAACACTGTGGTTACCCTCACCCTTTCACTGTATATAGGTGCGTGTGAGTTAGGGGACTTTTCCCATATCTCCTTACTGAAATAAAAAACCCTCAATTAGCTAGTCATTGGGCTAGTTCAACCAAAAAATATAAAAAATATAAGTATATTATGGCCCATGCGTATGTAAATATTTCTTTGTATATAGGGCCTAAATAAAAGATTTTTTTCATAATTATTTTGATATTTATTTAAATATTTCTACCTAGGTGTGTGTTATTTATGCTCTGTACATTGCCTCACCATCACCACAATTTTTCTTACCATTTTTCATACTCTTTATTCCATATAGAAATAATTTCATGTAAGCTTCTCTTATATTTGGTGTAACTCCACCCCAACAAAAATCCAAAAAAACTAGTTTTATTTATGTGTATATTTTTTCACTATTGTGATTTTTCCCTTCCTACATCTATTTTGTTTTTTTCCTAAAAAATTGGAACACCAAAAATATTTATCTTTTTATGGTAGCCTCATAATGAGAGAGATTTCTATTGACCCCTTTATATTTTTTTCACTTATATTATTTATATTTGACATGTACATATTTTTTAGACCCCTCAATATTTGATTTTCTTAGTTATACTATTCACTTATATCATGATCTCAACAATATCTTCAATTATAGACCTACCAAATAAAGTCAAGGGTAGGTGGCATGCATACATGCACTATGGAGGGCTCACTCTTGGAGGTATTCAAAAGAATAATCCAAAGAAGGACCCCACAAGGACCTTGTGCAGTGGAAAAAAACGGTCGGTTTTGCTGAATTTTTAAAGTTCACTTGCTCTCCGAATTTGAAAAGGTGATACAAACAAAAGTTGTAGCTCGTGGGCTGAATTTTGCCTCAAATTTTTTCATATTTTTTTGAGCTACGAGCTGTGAGCTATGATTTTATTAGTGGACCCCAGTTTTCCCATGCTATGCAGCCACACTCTCTCTTCCACTTTATCATTTTCCTCTTTCACAGACACTTCTCTACTCATCATCCCCACCTCTCTCACCACTCCTCTCTGCACCCTACTCACCTTCTCCTCAACCTTGAAGAATAAGAGAAACCATGGTGAACTCATACCTCCCACACACAATTCCATTCCAAAATTGACCACCTAGTCTCATTTTTCCTCCTCCAAATTACCCATATCTATCAAAAAAACCACAAATTTCAGCCTCTTCTCTTAAAAGACAGCATCATGGTGGTTGATTACTCAGGTTTAATTACCTTGTCTCTCAAGGAAGGTCAAGAGTGGAGAAAAAATGTACCGTCAAAGCTAGTGGACCGTCAACAAGCGTCAAAATTGGCACTACTCAAGACACTTGGAGCATCAACCTTGTAAGAAATCCACCTTTTCTTACCTCTTAAGAGTTTTTCTTCCTTATTTGTATCCTACATGGATACTCCCATTGTAAATATCCAATTCCATTTGTAAATTAATACTAACTCTACTAACACTAACCCACTATGAAAAGTCCTATCACCTCCATTTCTCTCCTCTCTCTTTCCCCACCAACTTCTTGATAATTCCAAGCAAAAGAAATTAGATAAATTGCTGAAAATCTAACCCAACCATGGTTAGAGGAGTAACCTTAGCCTTCAAAATTGCTATAAAAGGAGGGTGTAGCTAGCACAAAAAAGGGGGGAGAAGAAAGAGCACTATGCTATAGCTTGAGAAGCCAAGCTCAACCTCTTGAGAAGGAGCTTTCGAGTGGAATCTCATTGGCATTAGGCATATGTATGTGTTGTATTAGGGGTGATTAGCAAGGGAACTCTATGCCATTGTAAGAGAGAGTGATCATTAAATTGAGAGTAGGAAATCAATCATTTCTCCTACTAGAGTAAGCCCAACATTTGCTGAATCAAGGAGGGTGAATTTGTACTAAGCATGGATACCTTGTCTCCCTTCCAACGTGAGGTCATGGACAATAATGATCAGTGTAAGTGTCTTGGTGTTTTATTTAAGTTCTTGATAGCTTGTCTCCGGGTATTGTTATCAATTTAGCCATAAATCCCACATGCTGTAAGAGGGCGACAGGGTGGAGAGGACTCCCCTGGCCTTAAGACAGTGATTGGGGTGGCTTTTTTCTTGTGATGTGTTGTGGTGTAATTTACTCAGGCTATGTTGAACAAATACTAATCTCACTTTGATTGGTCATGACAGATTTGTAAGAAGGCATTAGTGCAACAAGCACCCCCTTCCCCCTTCTCTCTCTTTCTTACATATATATATTTATGTTTGCTTGATCATTAACGATACACTTCAAAGCAGCCCGAGCACCATCTCTCTCTCTCTCTCTCTCTCTCTCTCTCTCTCTCTCTCTCTCTCTCTCTCTCTCTCTCTCTCTCTCTCTCTCTCGTGTTTTGTTGTGTGAGAGTGTTCCATTGGTGTTAGGGTTAGTGTAAATTCCTTGCTTGTTTGTGGGTTGCTCTAACGATTCTCCTCTTTTGCGTCCTAGTTCGCTCTTAAACTAGGTGGTGCCCCTTGTGTAGTTGGGATTTGGCTAGGGGTTTGTTGTTTTTGGTTTGTGTTGTGTTGTGCCCCAGCCCCATTGAGTAGCACGGGAGCCTTGAAGGGTGTCTAGAGGTTGCTCTTCTTGTTGCCCGCCCCGGACCGCTTCAAATTGGTGCCCCCACGGAGGAACAGGCTTGTGTACGTTTTGTGAAGGCTCAACCTTTAGCATAATCAAGTAGCTTGCATGAATCACGAGAATTTGTATGATCCCTTCATTCCCATTGCAAGGCAAAAGGTACACATAATTGTTAGTACTAAGTTGCAATTTCAACGAGTAATTCGTAGAATTTTAGGTCCTCTTAGGTTGGTAGAGATAAACGCATCAGTAAATCCTTTTATTTTGCCTCTCATTAGATACGATCTTAGTTTGGACGTCTATATTTTTGTTTTGTTTTAAGAATTAGGTCATGCATAGACCATGGATAATGGCCCAGGAATACAGGTTTTTCCCTTTCATTTCACTCCACACATTAGAGTAAACATTGCAATTAGTAGAAAAATCCATTTTCAACAACATATGGTATTCATGTTTGGTGCCCAAAGAGTAGGAGAAATTCTCGCGTCACCAAACCCTGTCATTCTACCTCTTATTGATTATCATAGGTCATTTGATGTGAATATTTTTATTTTGTTGTAGAATAGATTGCAATTTAGAAAATATTATTGTGTAAATCTTTTAAAGAAAGAAAAAACAAAAACGCGTCACTTTGAAATCAATTCAATGGAGAGCCAACGCCAAATGTCTGGATATCCTCTTTTCTTTGGAGAGCCTGGAGAGGATGCAGAATTATTTCTAGCGAATTTCAAGATGTCTTGCCGTATCAAGAGGATAGTAACTGATCAAGAACGTGTAGAAATGTTTGAGGTGGTCCTTAGGAAAGATGCTAGCACTTGGTTTGACTCTTTGCCTGAGGAAGTTAAAGGGAATTACACGGAAGTTTTGAATCGTTTCAAGAAATACTTCTTTGATCCCCAAAACACTCAAAAACTATGGCAAGACATTGTTTCTCATAAGCAAAAAGACTTAGATGACTACTACTTGTACAAGCAAGAGTTTCTACGTCTTTGGGCTCTATGGATACGAAATGTTGCTAACCCTGGTGATGGTGCAGAATTTTTAAAGAAGGAGAGGTTCATCGCCGGACTCTTTCCTGACCTTAAGGTAAAAGTTGAGGTGGGTGCACCTGCTACTTTTGATGCAGCTGAAACTAGGGCTACTGAGAAGTATAGGAAACTCAAGTGCTTAAGGGGAGAGGTTCCAATAGAAGGTCTTAGACCCAAAGGTAAGTCACAAGCATCAACATCTAGGGAGCTTCCTGAGGTAACGGATGAAGTGGTTGAGAAGTTAAATGAATCTTTAAGCAGCCTGTCAATTCACCTTGCACAAGCTGTAGGTCCAAAGGGACAAGCAAAGAAGTCAGAAGAGAGAGAGCCACGAACTAGGGGAGTCTTGCAATGTTGGAATTGCGGAGAGTCTGGACATGGGATGTATAATTGTCCTTGGCCCCGTGGAGAGCCAGGGAGACCTAACTTGAATTACCCAGTGATGAATGCAGGAGAAGGAGCTGGTCAACAACCAAGGCTTCTACAAAGGCCAAATGGACCAAGACCACCTCCACAAGGGGTAGAAGGAGTTCCACCTTTCCCAGATCCAAATGTGCATGTGGTAGAGGTGACAAATTCAAATGAGGTTGACATGGAAGCCAATGGCATTAAGCGTGGCCGAGGAAAAGGTAAAGAGAAAGAAGGAGTCACATCACAGAGTGACCATGGACAAGGCAAGAAGGCAAAGGAAACCAAGGAAACCAAGAGGACTCGACGTCGTATCAACCTCCAAGACTTCCCTCTTGGACATGGTATGGCTCCGTACAACTTGTTGGAAGACATGAGAGGTAAGGGTCCTGATATTTCATGGCCTCAATTTCTTGCATTATGTCCACAAGTTAGGAGGGATTTAACAAGGGCAGTTAGCACTAGAAGAAAGGTAAAAGAGAGTGTGCCTGTTGTAAAAATTGCACAAGCTGAAATGAATGAGGACATTACACCGGTGCTAGACTGTTACATCAAAGGAAGATTGGTTAGGAAAGGTCTAGTGGATGGGGGTGCACAAATTTGCATCATGACAGAGGGACTCATGCAAAGACTAGGCATGCACATCCATGAGACACTTGAAATCAAAGTCAAGATGGCAAACAATAGCAAGGCTAGGTGTGTAGGCATTTGTAAAAATGTCTTTGTAGAGGCCTTTGGCATTAAGAAAGCGGTGGATTTTTATGTTATGTCGACCAAGGGAAGTGGTTATCCATTTATCCTAGGAAGACCATGGCTAATGAAAATGCGAGCTTTGCAGGATTGGGAGAGTGGGAAATTAATTTGCAGGAATGACAATCATAAGAAGGTTGTCTTTGACATGAAGGAGCAACGCCAAGAGGAGCTCCATGAAGAATCATCTCAAAGTGAGACGGAAGAAGGTTGGACCGATAGCACTTCAGAAGAAGAAAGTAGCGGCAGCTTTACTAAAGAGGAGTCTTACATCGAAGTCATGGGGGTATGGTTTAAGCCAAGCAACCAAGAGACCTCTTGTCAAGGCTTGGAGGAGGTAGGTCCTCAAGAGAACGAAGGTGTTCAAGATGAAGGGATGCTGGAAGGTATGCTATCAACAACACTTACAAAGGATGAAAGAGAGGAGTTCAAATGTGTGCTAAGGAAGTTTCCTAGGCTTTTTGCTAAAGACTACACCGACGTGCGTGGGGTAGATGTTGTTCAACACAAGATTGAGTTAAAGCCTGAGGCCACACCTAAAGCTCAGAAGCTACGAAGGCTAAGAGTTATAAAGGAGCAGGCTCTACTCAAGGAGGTAAGAAAGCTTCTAGCAGTAGGTTTCATTTATCCAGTGGAGAATTCAGAGTGGGTCTCTCCTGTTGTTGTCACTCCTAAGAAAAATGGCAAGTGGAGGGTGTGTGTGGATTACCGTCCCCTCAATGAGGCAACAAAAAGAGATCACTTTCCCCTCCCGTTCTAGGATGAGATACTAAATGAGGTAGCTGGTCATGAGAAGTACACTTGTGTGCGATGGTTACTCAGGTTACTTTCAAATAGGGATTGCATTTGAGGATCAATTGAAAACAACCTTTATCACTCCTTGGGGTTGTTATGCTTTTAGAGTCATGCCATTTGGTCTGACAAATGCTCCTGCAACATTCCAACGTTTCATGAATATGGTGTTTCAAGCATTCTTTGGAAAGTCAATTAGGGTGTTCATTGATGATTTCTGTATTTATAGCTCAAAATCATTGCATCTACAAAAGGTAGAAGAAGGTTTAAAGAAGCTCTACGACATGGGAGGTCAACTCAACCCCGACAAGTGCCATATAGGTGAGGATGAAGTAATCTTGCTTGGTCATAAAGTTTCTTACAAAGGCATTGAAGTGGATCCTTCAAAGGCAAAGGCTCTTATTGAGCTACCATCACCCAAGAGTCTTAAGGAGGTCATCTCATTCATTCAAAAGGTGAAGTATATGTCACGCTTCATTCACTTAGCCTCGGAGTTACTGCACCCTTTGCAAAAGTTGACACAACAAGTAGAATTTGCATGGTCTGATTAGCTTGAAGAGTACTTTTGTAACATTAAAGCCATTTTGTCAGAGCTACCAACACTCATGCCTCCTTGTTGGGAGTACACATTCTTTGTTAGCTCTAGTGCTGGGAAAGAAACAATTGGTGCAGTTTTGCTACAACAAGATCCCTATAGTACCAGGATGCGGCCCATCTACTTTGCTAGTAGGGTCATGAATGCTTTAGAGAGAGTCTACACGGAGGCAGAACTCGTGATGCTTTCTCTCATGTTTGCGATAAGGAAGTTTAGATCCTACTTGCTCCCAAAACCTTTTGTAATCCTCACCGCAGAGAATTTGTTCCCTTGGGTGTCATCTCAAATGAATCTTAGTACTAGGATCTCAAAGTGGATTATAGAGTTGCAAGAGTTTCAATACTCTTTCAAGGTAGAAGATAGTGTGCGTGCACAATTGGCAGTGATTCTCACTTATAGGGTGCATGAAAAGGAGATTAAGGTGCCTGAAGTAAAGACCCTACCATTGCCACCACCAAAAAGTATTCCTAATGCTTTTACCTTGTTCTTTGATGGAGCTTTTCGTCGAGCCACAAGAAAAGCAGGGGGAGGGCTAGTGTTGCTCAACCCAAGTGGAGAGGTGGTCATGAAAGAGAAGTTCAATCTACCAAGTTCAACTAGCAACAATGAAGCAGAATATGACACACTACTTCATGGTTTAAAAATATGCATTGGCCATGGTATACAACGTCTCATGGTAAAAGGGGATGCACTTCTCATTGTGAAGCAGATCTTAGGCATTTGGGCATGCAAGCGCAGCTCACAGCAACTTGGTTCAGTTGCATGTTTGATGTGTTTGTACAATTGGCTCCAGCCGCCCCCTCCTTGCAAGACTCTGTTCCTGCCCACTTGTGGATGCCTCCGACCTGCCATGGTTGGTTGCAAGCACCCGCTCCCACTACCCTGTTTCTTGCCAGCCTCAACCTTGTTCTCCTAAGGGGCCATGCCCATGACAGCCAAGATCTCCTCCATCTCCTGCTTAGGGTGCCTACCCACGGCAACCCGCGACTCCCTTGTCATAGGATTTTTCTACAACCCCAAAGAGAGAGAGTGAGAGAGAGACAGCACATGCAACGTCATGCAAAGCCTTCCTCCCTCCTCCATATCTCTTTCCTCCCCTGAGCTGTGATACCAATGAAAGGACATAGGGAGACAGACATGCCAATCACCACCCAACCATACCTATACATAGGCCCTTGGCCCTCTGGCTCTTAGCTATATATAGCCCCTGTATCGCATGTGTATCCATCGCGGCCCTTGGCCAGGGCTGTGCCCTCCTGTAGTCCTGCCCTTGGCATGACATACAATTGTCCTATGTTCTGGTGGGTTAAGTGATCTGTTCTACAACACATTCTTCTGGTTTTTCCTGGTCTCTGGATATGGCTAGCTTGGTCAAGTGATAATCCTTGTTGATTTTGGCTTTTGAAGGGCTCGACATCTGAACATATTTTAAAGGATGAAATTACATAACTGAGCATGCAAGATTTTTTAATACATACAATTATATGGATTAGTCGACATTTTTTACATTAAATGGTTATTATATAAAAAAAGAAGCTAAAATATAGAGTAAATCTAGCAAGAATATGGTGGTAAAAAATCCTCGAGATTTTAATATACAGGACATTAGCTAGTCGATTTTTTTAAAGTTTGACATGGATAACGACTGATAGATTCTTTGAAGCTTGCCATACGTAGCGACGTCTAACATATCTTTTGTCTTGACTATATGGATGCAGTGAGAATTCTATCTTGGCTTAAAGAGGTTTAGATTGCTGCAGTCGAACTTTGAAAAACACTTGATGATTCAATTGGGATAATTTTGATACCTTTGTACAAACTCATTTGGAATGATACTTCATTCTTATTATGTTGTACAACTATGAATCAAAGACTAAGTTGTTTCTGTACTTATCTTTGCCTAGACATCTTTAGCCAGTCATCTTTTTGAGCATCTTGTTCATTGGTGTGTTATTTATTTTAATTAAAACAATTAGTTTAATGTATTTAGACTCAATTAAAATTGCAAAATCTTGGGTAGATTTCAAGCTTGCTTCGATGGAATCCAATGGGTCACACTTCATACATTACACCACCGATATTGGCCCCAAGTACAAAACCATGTTCTTCATAAAAAAAGGAAAGCATACTATCCTTTATATGCTTAAGACTATCCCCTTGTCAATGATACACACTATCTCAATTATTCGGCTTGGCTCCCACTCTCCTCAATGCGAGACGGAACACTAGGGCAATGGAGAAGACTCACCTCAACTATGCACACTATGCTCATTACAAGTTTAAACATTTTAAGTACCACACATTACTAGAGTGTTCATAGTTTGCTCACATCTGAACTTGCTTCTCTCACACTGTCAACCATGACAACCTACACACTTTCCTCTACTAGCCACAATGTGGGCTCTCCATGGAATTCTCTTCACCATGATCTTGGAGCCTTGAGAATCACTTATCAACTCCATACAGATTATATCATATGTTTCTTCATCTTTTGAGGATGATACTAGAATCTATTTCTCTATTTCTTGCTCTAAGACACATACACATATGCACACACAATGTCTCTCTCTCTCTCTCTCTCTCTCTCTCTCTCTCTCTCTCTCTCTCTCTCTCTCTCTCACTCACACACACACACACACACCCAAACCCAAGTGTGATAGATTGGTTATTCCATTTCCCTCTTGAATAATAGGCCTTGAGTTCAACTCTCCTCATCTGATAGATCTTTAAGGTCTCTTGGGATAGTTTCCTACGATGTTAAAATTCTCTTCTTTATCTTCTTCTTCTCTCTCTCTCCCCCCCTCCCTCTCTCTCTCTCTTAATGATGCTCACACTAGCACGTCTTTCTCTTGTAGCGACTAAAGTCACATAAGATCTAGCACAAAAGATGCCAGAGCAGCCAACAAAATGCTATGAGGCTAGGACCATCCACAAAGGTGCCACCTCAGTCTTCAGGTGCTCAAGAAGGAAAACCAATCATAGAATTTGATGAGGAAAAGGCAACAAAGGGAATGGACGAGTCAGAGATAACTGTAGTTCAAAGTCTAGCTGAGGAGATGCGGCAATTATGCCAGTCAAACTTGACCGAATCTCAACCTACTGACCTGGGGAGGGTATGCTAATACATCCTCACATGAATTTCCACAGACTATAAATGTTGTGCATCTTAACTTTGGCACATATAGGATTTGAGTTTCAAGCCACATGTATAAAGATTGCCCAACAGAACAACCTGATATCCAGATTTGCATCTACATTTGGTTGTTTTCTCTTCAGTATTTACTCCTTTCATAGGAAACACAAATGATACAAAGGAAGCTTGGCAGTCAAGTATCGTGGACACAATAAAATGAGAGATAAAAGGGCTGATGTGATGGTTGCTTCCTTCAAAAATGATAACACTTGGGTAGACAAGGAAGATCTAGGCTTCATTTCCTTAATTTTGAATAGCCACATATAGATTTTTACAATATAGATTGCCATTTTGGCCAAAACATGATATTGCCTTTATAATATTGTCTTTAGCTCATCAAATCTTTTGGATTTTTGTATCCCCATGAGTCCATCTGGTGCTTTACATGCTTCTTACGAATAATTTAAGGTCCATCAGAGGATTGGTCTAGGACTACTTGTGCCTTGTTGTCAGCAGAGGGCATAACTACGATGGGGAAAAGTCTTGGCTATTGGTAATTAAAAGATCTCAGAAGAACATGATAATGGACCCTATCAAGGATAAGGGGGCGAGTTGGATGTAATTATGGTCCCTGGATGACGTCATGGCTCAACACGAGCATGACAAGACCTTGTAATTATTTGGGTTGATCAATATAATTCACACACAATTGTGAGTTTTGCTAAAAAAAAACCGAATAATTTAAGGTCCACAATAATGATTTTTTTGGGTCCTTACATTGCTCAAAAAATAAAGAGCTACATTTAGGTTTTACATTCAAAATACCCTATACCTTTATCAAAAAGCCTCTAATACTTTGGTTTTGCATAACTCTTTTATCTCTTCACAAATTTAGCCCCATCTATTGTTGCATTTTATCAAGGATGTATCTCAAGGCTTCTACTCAAATAAATAAGAGAATCAATCTAGTGTAATGGTATAAGTTAGTCTTGTCCATAGAAAGCTTAAAATTGTAGCATACCTACCCTGCATTACAAGGAAGAATTCACGTAAACAATCAATTTTGATTTCACAAAGTTGAAGAGACAAAGATCCCCACTTTATATTTCATCTATGTTAGGTTTATACTCCTTTTTGCAAGGCTTCCCAAGTTCGTCTTCCTCTCAAGAAAGATATATTTAGGATTAAACTAAATCAAACAGAGCACTACTCTTAAAATATGGTGAAAAAACCATTTAAGAAAATTCCTTTCCAACAAAACCTAATCCAATCTAGATATATTGCAAAACCAAACCAAGCTAACTGCGTGATTTAAGGTGTCATTATTGTCACTTACATAGTTAATTTTAAGCAATCTACTTGCCTATGTAGCGATTATGTCACTAAATTGCGATCTCTAAATTAATATCTTAGTAAATTAGACCTAGCTTCTCTAAGAGGTTTCCTAAACTCACTTCCTAAACACAGGCCCTCTTATGCTATTGGGAGGACCATGGCGTTGGCTTTACAATTTTTTTTGTCTATAGGCTTTGATTGACCCACTGTCTATAATTCCTTGTTAAGTTGACAGGTGGTATTTTATTGTCTATAGATTGTATTATTTGGACTGTATTGGTTTTAGGTTGTAGGTTAACCCAAGCTTACTTACCCATGTGTAATTAATTTGTTTCTTTTGGTTTTAGGAACATATTACCTTTGAACGGCCATTGTAATTTCAATGCCATAGTTGTATTTGTGTTGTGGTCTTCATTTGTTGGTAATTTATGCAACATTATTGATAAAAGAATGATGATGATTAATCTCTTAAATGTATACTTAATAGAATACTTTTTAAATACTTGGCATAAGATTCCCAAAGAGCTTTTTCAAAGGTTAAAATTTCAGCTTTCAAATAAGTGGAGTGACTGTCCAAAGATGTTACATTTTGCACAAAGCTTGTCATTTTGATGTTTGAATTTAGCTCTATGTGATACTTACTTTGAAAAAGTATTCAAACCATGTTTTTTTTTACATTAGCTCTAAAAGAAACTTTTTGAATATTAGTTTAATACTATTTGGTTACCATATGGACATCAATCCATTTGTGGAGGTGACTTCATCTACCATGAATGTAATGAGGGAAACCCCATGTACCCACCATGCTGATCAAAACCTTTAGACATTGTCTATGCCACGATGGAGTGCCAACAATTATTATAGGAAGGCTGAAGTGAAGTATGTTTTGGATGGCCTCCTTGTCATTTTCATTGTTCTGTATCTTCTATATTTGTCAATATCTCATTGAAAAACAGTTGTTCTTGTGCTATTTGCAATTAATACTGCTTGTATTAATTGGAACATCACGAGGAGTTACGGCTTGTGTAATATATGCAATAAGAATAATGTATGGATTCTCATTCTAATATAGTCACTAAAACAAATATGATCACTAAAATGGCCGTGGTCAAGGAAAATAAGAAGGAAAAGACTACTGATTCTATTGTGATGTCTTTGTAGACTACGTTGTGACTAGGAAAGCCATTGTACATGAATGAACCTACACGGTTTGCAAGTAAATTATCATGGCGAAGTTCTATGGAGCTAAATTTTTTCTTATCAAATGTGCTATAGGCATGTCTTATTGTGATGGTTCAGCCATTGTCTAAAGAATCAAGAAGCTATTCTCGTTCTCCACTTGAGTCATGAGATAAAAGGGCTATTATAGTTTAGCATGTCATTAGATCATATTGCGCACGTAAAACATCTTCAAACAATATGCATAGTCCTAATATCTTTTGTTTTTTCTTGGCCATGCATTTGTATCTCTATAGAGTGGGATTGTTCACGATATTAAAAGAAAGGACATCTAAGAAGTAGAAAGTCCATAGGTTGTTGAGTGCAAGACTTTACTAGTTGGCCAACTTACCAATGGATTACCGAGTAGTGACCTCTTCTCTAATAATCTCTGTGCTATAACATGATTAGTTTTCATCACGTTGATACTGATGTAAAAAACATTACATAGTTGAACATATGGTTGTCATCTAGATAGAGGTCGTTGTATGTAATCAAGGGTGTAGACATTAGCATACTTCATATGGGGGTTGTCTTTCCTACAAGAACTGTAAGATGTTGATGTACATTTCACTTGCATATGGTCCAAGGAATCAAACAATAGCACTGAATCTAGGGTGTAAAACAATGTCGATGTACGTTTCACTTGCCATCATGGTATGTGAAATCTACCAGGTTGTAGTATTGACATATTTCTCTGTCGTGGTCAAGAATGTTGCACAGTGTCATCCAATCTCTATGCAATGCAGCTACATCAAATCATGATCTAGTGTATGGACGTAGGGCTAGCTTCTTGTTGGTTGCAAATCGATTTCGAGCTTTTTCGATAGTTTATATGAAGTGTTGTACGACCAGTGCTCCTCATTTTTTGACTAACAGAAGACAAAGTATTGCTTATTGAAAATAGCTACTATACAGTATTTAACAAAGCATGCAACATCTAACGCCTACAACTGATGGTGCCAAATACCAAATTTGTATAAGAATGTGTACTGACTAAACAAGTTACTAGAAGCCATTTCAAAATGAAATATTTAAAGCAAAATGCCAACCTGATATTTGACTGTAGTATCTTCCAAGTGTTCAACGCAAAGTAGCCTTGGTACGCAAATAACAAAAAGTCATATGGGAAATTAGAACTCTCATCATTTACTAAGAAAACGAGAGAAAACTAGAGCAAACAATGCACGTCATGCAAAGGTGCCATACAAAAGTATGGTGAAGAGTCGACACTGTCTTCCCCAAGAAATAATAAGAAACGAAAGCTCTATCATGCCTTGTAGATTATATGTGTCATCCAAGAAAACACATAGAGATGGAGATTCAAATGCATATGATAAACCTTTTGAAATTGTTGTTCAGTGGTCTGGGTGACTTTTGGCTGGTGTCGACCTCAAGCTAGAGAGCTTGCCATGCAGGAAGGCAACGTTTTCTTTTGCATAAAAACCTACACATCATAGCGAAATGTAGCGAAAAAGGCTTGAATATGTACCTTGTGATTGCAACAAAAACAACCAAAACCAGAGGTCAGATTATCAACCTGGGATGAGGAAACAATCATATCCACAATCTCCATGTTTGGCAAGTACAACAACCTCAGCCAAAAAAATCAATGACTCAATCTTAGATTCACTTTTTTACAATATAATAAGAACGAGGCATCATTCCAATGATCGTATACAAACAACTACTGAGTTGTGGAGGTCCACCAAATGGAGAAATCCCGATTCTTCAATGCAAGCAAATAGCAACTAAGCCAAAATATTCCTAAGTAAAGATAGAATTCTCACTTGCATCCATATAAATAAGACCATAGATTTGTTAGCCTTGAATACATATTACAAGTGCCAATGAACCTATCACCCAAAGGGGTTTTTTATATACCAAACGGTTACAGAATTACATGTACAAGAGGGATATAAAATGGAAAATTGGAAAAACGTTACAGGTTTATGAAGGAAGAGGGATCTTTTAATGCATGATGAAGTGTGTGTGTAGAGGGGTTTTAAAATACCTCTTAAACACATGTACTATATGTATTTTTGAAAGGTAGACCCCTTGAGACTTTTGATATGTGAATTAATTGTTAAGTATGGAGCCTGATTTACCCTTGTAATTTTCTGTGGTAAAAGCGCACATTTGTAAGGCCCCCATTATGAGGAGAAGCCATCGTGCGTGAAGGAAAATCACTCACCGGAAACCAAAATTTTCACGGACAAGAATCAGGGGCAACTTTAAAGGCCTCGGGGGCGGAGGCCCCCGAGACTTTTTTTTTCGCCGGAATATTCTTTTTCGCCGGAATATTATGGCCGGACGGCAGCCGGAAAGTTGTTGGAAAACAACCGGTCGGTTGGCCAGTGGCCGGTAGTCAATGGCCGATGGCCGGTGGTCGAAAGTCAATGGCCGGTGGCCGAATTCAAAAGCGGACTTGTCTTCTCAAGGGCGGCCACACATGGGCGGATTGGAGGGTCCGATTTGGACTTATTCCCACAAGGGCGGCTACACATGGCTGTCTCTCATAAGAGAGAGCAGCCCTTTTGGCCTATAAAAGGACGCCATTTCTACACACATTTCATAGTGTGAAGTTGATGCAACAAGGTGAGTGTGAGGTGGTGAGAGTGAAGCAAGGCGGGAGCTCCATTAAGGGTATAATCCCTTTGTAAATTACTTCTTGTTTTGAAGTACTAAAGCCATTGAGTGGCTGCTTTCCCGTGGATGTAGCCCACATTGGGTGAACCACGTATATCGTGTGTACTCTCTCTCTCTCTCTCTACTCTATAATCTCGTGTATGTAAATCTGTCTCTCTCCATTAATTAATCTACTCAATTATCTATTTAGCTACGCCTTATTTCCTAACAATTGGTATCAGAGCAAGGTTTGCTCGTAGCTAAATTATCTCAAGGAAAGGATTCCTTGAATTGAGTGGGAGTTATGGCGGAGGAAGGGAAGCTCAAGATTGAGAAGTTCAACGGCAAAAACTACCAACATTGGAAGATGCAGATTGAAGACTATCTCTACCAGAAGGACCTCTATTTGCCACTAGGCGGTCTTGCGAAGAAGCCCGCAACAATGGCAGATGAAGCATGGATTGTCCTTGATCGAAAGGCACTGGGAACAATCCGGTTAAGCTTGGCGTCAACGGTGGCCTTCAATGTTTCGGAGATGAAGACCACGGAGGACTTGATGAAGTCACTTGACGACTTCTACGAGAAACCATCGGCATCCAATAAGGTATTTCTTATGAAGCGCTTGTTCAATCTAAAGATGGCAGAGAATGGTTCAGTTGCAGAACACCTAAATGACTTTAACACAAACATAAGTCAACTTCGATCAGTGAAAATCAATTTTGATGACGAAGTGCGAGCTCTCCTTATACTATCATCTCTACCGGATAGTTGGGACAGCCTTGTGATGGCTGTAAGTAATTCTATCTCTGGCACAAATACTCTTAAGTTTGATGATATTGTGGGTGTTCTTCTAAGCGAGGAAATGCGAAGGAGAAGCACAGGAGAATCATCAAGTGCTGCACTATCACTGGAAACAAGAGGAAGGCCTAAGGAGAGGTTCAAAAACCAAAAGGGTCGTGATCGCTCAAGATGGAGCAAATCACGAACAAAGTCAGTTCTTGAATGTTGGAACTGCGGCAAGAAGGGCCACGTCAAGAAGGATTGCTGGTCCAAGAAGAAGAAGGAGACAGAGTCTCAAGACAACAAGCCAACATCGGAGGCCAATGTGGCAGGTAAAGTAGAGCAAGATGCTCTAATTCTCTCATTAGACAATGTGTCTAATTCCTGGATAGTAGATTCCGGGGCTTCATTCCATGCGACACCACACAAGCAACATTTCCAAGACTACACCAAAGGTAATTTTGGGTATGTATACTTGGGAGATGATGAAGCTTGTGAGATTGTCGGCAAAGGTACAGTTTCTATCAAAACTGCTAACGGAAATGAATGGAAGCTGAAAGATGTTAGGCATGTTCCTTCTCTTCGCAAAAATTTGATCTCTACAGGACAATTGGACGATGAAGGTCACAACATTGCATTCGGAAACAAACGGTGGAAGATCTCAAAGGGATCTTTGGTGGTTGCCAAGGGTGAAAAAGTCAGTACACTTTACTTGTGTGCTGTTAGCACGCAACCTTCAGCTTGTGCAGCAACTACAGAAGTTGACAGTGCGGTGTGGCACTACCGACTTGGGCATATGAGTGCCAAAGGAATGCAAATCCTTCAAACAAAGAAGCTTCTACCAGGTTTGAAAGAAGTGGACTTAGAGTTCTGTGAAGATTGTGTTTATGGTAAACAAAAGAGGGTACAATTTCAAAAATCAGGAAATGAAAGAAAGAATAAAAAACTTGAGTTGGTTCATTCTGATGTTTGGGGTCCTGCAAGTACACCATCACTTAGTGGCTCATTGTACTATGTAACATTCATAGACGATGCGACTAGAAAAACATGGGTTTATGTCATGAAGAATAAATCCGATGTATTTTTCATATTTCAAAGGTGGAAAGCCTTTGTGGAAAATGAAACAGGTACCAAGGTTAAATGCCTCAGATTCGACAATGGAGGTGAATATTGCAGCCAAGCTTTTGAAAGATTTTGTGCTAGCAATGGCATTCGGAGGCAAAGGACAACCCCAAGGACACCTCAACAAAATGGGATTTCGGAAAGGATGAACAGGACAATCATGGAACGAGCACGAAGCATGCGGCTACATGCAGGCCTACCGCTTGAACTTTGGGCAGAAGCTGTAAGTACGTCTGTGTACTTAATCAATCGGTCACCCTCAACGGCATTGGATGGGGGAGTTCCAGAAGAGGCATGGACAGGTAAACCGGTGAATTATGCATTTCTCAAAGTGTTTGGGTGTGAAGCTTTCATGCACATAGATAGAAGCTTAAGATCAAAGTTAGATGCAAAGTCCAAAAAGTGTTTCTTCATTGGCTATGGAGAAGGAGACTTTGGGTATCGCCTATGGAATCCTGAAGATGGTAAAATCTTAAGGAGTAGGGATGTAATTTTTAACGAACAAAATATGTACAAAGATTACTTGGAAAGAAAACAAACAAAAGAAACAGGTGATGAGTACATGGAGCTTGAGGACGGTGAAGACTCAAGGACTGCAAATGGTGACAATGTGCAACAACGTCAACCAAATGAGGAGCCTCAACCTATTCCCCGAAGATCTACAAGAGCAAGTAGACCTCCAGAAAGGTTTGTTCCTTCCTTCAACCATCTCTTGATCTCAGATTCTGGAGAGCCGGAATCATATGAAGAAGCTATGCAACATGAATCCAAAGAAGAATGGACGAAGAGCATGCAAGTGGAGATGGACTCACTACATCACAACCAAACATGGGAGTTGGTTGAGTTGCCTAAAGGTAAGCGGGCACTTCAAAACAAATGGGTGTACAAGATAAAGGAAGAAGAAGGTGGGAAGAAAAGGTACAAGTCTAGGCTTGTGGTAAAAGGTTTTTCTCAAAAGAAAGGTATTGACTTCAATGAAATATTTTCTCCTGTTGTAAAAATGAACTCAATTAGGCTTGTCTTAAGCCTTGTGGCTGCTCATGATCTAAATCTCGAGCAAATGGATGTAAATACGGCATTCCCTCACGGTGACTTAGAGGAGGAAATCTACATGCTTCAACCAAAGGGGTATGAAGTAAAAGGTAAGGAGAAAATGGTTTGCAGATTAAAGAAGAGCTTGTATGGTTTAAAGCAAGCATCAAGACAATGGTACTTGAAGTTTGATCGATGGATGCTGGATCATGGATTCACAAGATGCAACTCGGATCACTGCGTCTACACGAAGAATTTGGGAGATGGGAAATTCATCATCCTAATGTTGTATGTTGATGACATGTTGATTGCAAGTGCTAACATGCAGGACATCAAAAACCTAAAAGAGGAGCTGTCCAAATCTTTTTCAATGAAAGATTTAGGTGCTGCAAAGAGGATACTTGGTATGAAAATATCAAGGGACAGGACGAAGAAAACAATAAAGCTATCTCAAGAAGATTACATCAAGAAGGTACTAGAAAGGTTTGCAATGCAAAATGCAAAACCAGTTTCTACACCTTTGGCTGGTCATTTTAAACTAACGAAGGATATGTGTCCAAAGACACAAGAGGAGATAGCCTATAAGTCTAAAGTTCCATATGCTGCAGCGGTAGGTTCTCTAATGTATGCTATGGTCTGGACAAGGCCAGACATTGCACATGCAGTGGGAGTTGTGAGTAGGTTCATGGACAACCCAGGTAAAGAGCATTGGCAAGCTGTGAAGTGGATACTTAGGTATCTAAAAGGGACAACAACAAATGCTTTGTATTTTGGAGGAACTGATATTTTTCTAGAAGGGTATGTTGATGCAGATATGGCAGGTGACAAAGATACTCGAAGGAGCACTACTGGCTATGTGTTCACGGTTGGAGGCACAGCAGTAAGCTGGGCTTCAAAGCTGCAGAAAGTGGTTTCACTTTCTACCACGGAAGCAGAGTATGTAGCAATGACGGAGGCAAGCAAAGAAATTCTGTGGCTTCACAGATTCTTAGAAGAGCTTGGATTCAAACAAGACAATTGTGTCTTGTACAGTGATAGCCAAAGCGCTATCCATCTTGCGAAGAACTCAGCCTTTCATTCAAGGACAAAGCACATTGAGGTGAGATATCACTTCATACGCACTCTTTTGGAAGAGGGACAACTAAAGCTAGGAAAGGTGCATACAAGTGAAAATCCTGCAGACATGTTTACAAAGGTGGTCAACAAGGAGAAGTTGAGCTTTTGCTCATCTTCAATCGGCATTCAAGGATAAGAAGCCAGAATGGAAAGCAGTCACAGGTTTGGTTTGGAGATCAGTCTCCAAGTGGGAGATTGTTAAGTATGGAGCCTGATTTACCCTTGTAATTTTCTGTGGTAAAAGCGCACATTTGTAAGGCCCCCATTATGAGGAGAAGCCATCGTGCGTGAAGGAAAATCACTCACCGGAAACCAAAATTTTCACGGACAAGAATCAGGGGCAACTTTAAAGGCCTCGGGGGCGGAGGCCCCCGAGACTTTTTTTTTCGCCGGAATATTATGGCCGGACGGCAGCCGGAAAGTTGTTGGAAAACAACCGGTCGGTTGGCTAGTGGCCGGTAGTCAATGGCCGATGGCTGGTGGTCGAAAGTCAATGGCCGGTGGCCGGTGGCCGAATTCAAAAGCGGACTTGTCTTCTCAAGGGCGGCCACACATGGGCGGATTGGAGGGTCCGATTTGGACTTATTCCCACAAGGGCGGCTACACATGGCTGTCTCTCATAAGAGAGAGCAGCCCTTTTGGCCTATAAAAGGACGCCATTTCTACACACATTTCATAGTGTGAAGTTGATGCAACAAGGTGAGTGTGAGGTGGTGAGAGTGAAGCAAGGCGGGAGCTCCATTAAGGGTATAATCCCTTTGTAAATTACTTCTTGTTTTGAAGTACTAAAGCCATTGAGTGGCTGCTTTCCCGTGGATGTAGCCCACATTGGGTGAACCACGTATATCGTGTGTACTCTCTCTCTCTCTCTCTACTCTATAATCTCGTGTATGTAAATCTGTCTCTCTCCATTAATTAATCTACTCAATTATCTATTTAGCTACGCCTTATTTCCTAACAATTGGTATCAGAGCAAGGTTTGCTCGTAGCTAAATTATCTCAAGGAAAGGATTCCTTGAATTGAGTGGGAGTTATGGCGGAGGAAGGGAAGCTCAAGATTGAGAAGTTCAACGGCAAAAACTACCAACATTGGAAGATGCAGATTGAAGACTATCTCTACCAGAAGGACCTCTATTTGCCACTAGGCGGTCTTGCGAAGAAGCCCGCAACAATGGCAGATGAAGCATGGATTGTCCTTGATCGAAAGGCACTGGGAACAATCCGGTTAAGCTTGGCGTCAACGGTGGCCTTCAATGTTTCGGAGATGAAGACCACGGAGGACTTGATGAAGTCACTTGACGACTTCTACGAGAAACCATCGGCATCCAATAAGGTATTTCTTATGAAGCGCTTGTTCAATCTAAAGATGGCAGAGAATGGTTCAGTTGCAGAACACCTAAATGACTTTAACACAAACATAAGTCAACTTCGATCAGTGAAAATCAATTTTGATGACGAAGTGCGAGCTCTCCTTATACTATCATCTCTACCGGATAGTTGGGACAGCCTTGTGATGGCTGTAAGTAATTCTATCTCTGGCACAAATACTCTTAAGTTTGATGATATTGTGGGTGTTCTTCTAAGCGAGGAAATGCGAAGGAGAAGCACAGGAGAATCATCAAGTGCTGCACTATCACTGGAAACAAGAGGAAGGCCTAAGGAGAGGTTCAAAAACCAAAAGGGTCGTGATCGCTCAAGACGGAGCAAATCACGAACAAAGTCAGTTCTTGAATGTTGGAACTGCGGCAAGAAGGGCCACGTCAAGAAGGATTGCTGGTCCAAGAAGAAGAAGGAGACAGAGTCTCAAGACAACAAGCCAACATCGGAGGCCAATGTGGCAGGTAAAGTAGAGCAAGATGCTCTAATTCTCTCATTAGACAATGTGTCTAATTCCTGGATAGTAGATTCCGGGGCTTCATTCCATGCGACACCACACAAGCAACATTTCCAAGACTACACCAAAGGTAATTTTGGGTATGTATACTTGGGAGATGATGAAGCTTGTGAGATTGTCGGCAAAGGTACAGTTTCTATCAAAACTGCTAACGGAAATGAATGGAAGCTGAAAGATGTTAGGCATGTTCCTTCTCTTCGCAAAAATTTGATCTCTACAGGACAATTGGACGATGAAGGTCACAACATTGCATTCGGAAACAAACGGTGGAAGATCTCAAAGGGATCTTTGGTGGTTGCCAAGGGTGAAAAAGTCAGTACACTTTACTTGTGTGCTGTTAGCACGCAACCTTCAGCTTGTGCAGCAACTACAGAAGTTGACAGTGCGGTGTGGCACTACCGACTTGGGCATATGAGTGCCAAAGGAATGCAAATCCTTCAAACAAAGAAGCTTCTACCAGGTTTGAAAGAAGTGGACTTAGAGTTCTGTGAAGATTGTGTTTATGGTAAACAAAAGAGGGTACAATTTCAAAAATCAGGAAATGAAAGAAAGAATAAAAAACTTGAGTTGGTTCATTCTGATGTTTGGGGTCCTGCAAGTACACCATCACTTAGTGGCTCATTGTACTATGTAACATTCATAGACGATGCGACTAGAAAAACATGGGTTTATGTCATGAAGAATAAATCCGATGTATTTTTCATATTTCAAAGGTGGAAAGCCTTTGTGGAAAATGAAACAGGTACCAAGGTTAAATGCCTCAGATTCGACAATGGAGGTGAATATTGCAGCCAAGCTTTTGAAAGATTTTGTGCTAGCAATGGCATTCGGAGGCAAAGGACAACCCCAAGGACACCTCAACAAAATGGGATTTCGGAAAGGATGAACAGGACAATCATGGAACGAGCACGAAGCATGCGGCTACATGCAGGCCTACCGCTTGAACTTTGGGCAGAAGCTGTAAGTACGTCTGTGTACTTAATCAATCGGTCACCCTCAACGGCATTGGATGGGGGAGTTCCAGAAGAGGCATGGACAGGTAAACCGGTGAATTATGCATTTCTCAAAGTGTTTGGGTGTGAAGCTTTCATGCACATAGATAGAAGCTTAAGATCAAAGTTAGATGCAAAGTCCAAAAAGTGTTTCTTCATTGGCTATGGAGAAGGAGACTTTGGGTATCGCCTATGGAATCCTGAAGATGGTAAAATCTTAAGGAGTAGGGATGTAATTTTTAACGAACAAAATATGTACAAAGATTACTTGGAAAGAAAACAAACAAAAGAAACAGGTGATGAGTACATGGAGCTTGAGGACGGTGAAGACTCAAGGACTGCAAATGGTGACAATGTGCAACAACGTCAACCAAATGAGGAGCCTCAACCTATTCCCCGAAGATCTACAAGAGCAAGTAGACCTCCAGAAAGGTTTGTTCCTTCCTTCAACCATCTCTTGATCTCAGATTCTGGAGAGCCGGAATCATATGAAGAAGCTATGCAACATGAATCCAAAGAAGAATGGACGAAGAGCATGCAAGTGGAGATGGACTCACTACATCACAACCAAACATGGGAGTTGGTTGAGTTGCCTAAAGGTAAGCGGGCACTTCAAAACAAATGGGTGTACAAGATAAAGGAAGAAGAAGGTGGGAAGAAAAGGTACAAGTCTAGGCTTGTGGTAAAAGGTTTTTCTCAAAAGAAAGGTATTGACTTCAATGAAATATTTTCTCCTGTTGTAAAAATGAACTCAATTAGGCTTGTCTTAAGCCTTGTGGCTGCTCATGATCTAAATCTCGAGCAAATGGATGTAAATACGGCATTCCCTCACGGTGACTTAGAGGAGGAAATCTACATGCTTCAACCAAAGGGGTATGAAGTAAAAGGTAAGGAGAAAATGGTTTGCAGATTAAAGAAGAGCTTGTATGGTTTAAAGCAAGCATCAAGACAATGGTACTTGAAGTTTGATCGATGGATGCTGGATCATGGATTCACAAGATGCAACTCGGATCACTGCGTCTACACGAAGAATTTGGGAGATGGGAAATTCATCATCCTAATGTTGTATGTTGATGACATGTTGATTGCAAGTGCTAACATGCAGGGCATCAAAAACCTAAAAGAGGAGCTGTCCAAATCTTTTTCAATGAAAGATTTAGGTGCTGCAAAGAGGATACTTGGTATGAAAATATCAAGGGACAGGACGAAGAAAACAATAAAGCTATCTCAAGAAGATTACATCAAGAAGGTACTAGAAAGGTTTGCAATGCAAAATGCAAAACCAGTTTCTACACCTTTGGCTGGTCATTTTAAACTAACGAAGGATATGTGTCCAAAGACACAAGAGGAGATAGCCTATAAGTCTAAAGTTCCATATGCTGCAGCGGTAGGTTCTCTAATGTATGCTATGGTCTGGACAAGGCCAGACATTGCACATGCAGTGGGAGTTGTGAGTAGGTTCATGGACAACCCAGGTAAAGAGCATTGGCAAGCTGTGAAGTGGATACTTAGGTATCTAAAAGGGACAACAACAAATGCTTTGTATTTTGGAGGAACTGATATTTTTCTAGAAGGGTATGTTGATGCAGATATGGCAGGTGACAAAGATACTCGAAGGAGCACTACTGGCTATGTGTTCACGGTTGGAGGCACAGCAGTAAGCTGGGCTTCAAAGCTGCAGAAAGTGGTTTCACTTTCTACCACGGAAGCAGAGTATGTAGCAATGACAGAGGCAAGCAAAGAAATTCTGTGGCTTCACAGATTCTTAGAAGATCTTGGATTCAAACAAGACAATTGTGTCTTGTACAGTGATAGCCAAAGCGCTATCCATCTTGCGAAGAACTCAGCCTTTCATTCAAGGACAAAGCACATTGAGGTGAGATATCACTTCATACGCACTCTTTTGGAAGAGGGACAACTAAAGCTAGGAAAGGTGCATACAAGTGAAAATCCTGCAGACATGTTTACAAAGGTGGTCAACAAGGAGAAGTTGAGCTTTTGCTCATCTTCAATCGGCATTCAAGGATAAGAAGCCAGAATGGAAAGCAGTCACAGGTTTGGTTTGGAGATCAGTCTCCAAGTGGGAGATTGTTAAGTATGGAGCCTGATTTACCCTTGTAATTTTCTGTGGTAAAAGCGCACATTTGTAAGGCCCCCATTATGAGGAGAAGCCATCGTGCGTGAAGGAAAATCACTCACCGGAAACCAAAATTTTCACGGACAAGAATCAGGGGCAACTTTAAAGGCCTCGGGGGCGGAGGCCCCCGAGACTTTTTTTTTCGCCGGAATATTATGGCCGGACGGCAGCCGGAAAGTTGTTGGAAAACAACCGGTCGGTTGGCTAGTGGCCGGTAGTCAATGGCCGATGGCTGGTGGTCGAAAGTCAATGGCCGGTGGCCGGTGGCCGAATTCAATGGCCGGTGGCCGAATTCAAAAGCGGACTTGTCTTCTCAAGGGCGGCCACACATGGGCGGATTGGAGGGTCCGATTTGGACTTATTCCCACAAGGGCGGCTACACATGGCTGTCTCTCATAAGAGAGAGCAGCCCTTTTGGCCTATAAAAGGACGCCATTTCTACACACATTTCATGAAGTTGATGCAACAAGGTGAGTGTGAGGTGGTGAGAGTGAAGCAAGGCGGGAGCTCCATTAAGGGTATAATCCCTTTGTAAATTACTTCTTGTTTTGAAGTACTAAAGCCATTGAGTGGCTGCTTTCCCGTGGACGTAGCCCACATTGGGTGAACCACGTATATCGTGTGTACTCTCTCTCTCTCTCTCTACTCTATAATCTCGTGTATGTAAATCTGTCTCTCTCCATTAATTAATCTACTCAATTATCTATTTAGCTACGCCTTATTTCCTAACATTAATGACTTTTCTCGAGACTTTACCTAAAAAAGTTGACATCCGGACATTTTAACATATGGCTTTAAGTTGATAAACTGGATAGTCCAAGACCATAATGAATGAATACTCAAAACAATCTTTAATAGACTTAATTTAAGAGTGGTTATACCAGTTGAATCTGAAGGGGATGATGGCCTTATGATCTACATAGCAGTATTATTATTATTTTTGCAGTGAGAAAGATGCATAACTTACGTGGTTTATAAATCAAAATAGGCTAGGAAAATAGTTTAGCAAAACCTTATCAGCCAAAAGTCCAGTAATGGCCAGAGTCAAAACCATAAGTCAAGACCATAGCCAATAGAAATTACTAATTTTCCAACCTAAAGTAAAGATCAAATTTCACTAGGACCCTATCATGTCTTGAAGACCATTTTCAAGAGCCACTGAAGACCATAAAAAATGGGTATAGTTGAAAGACACACTAATATGTTTCTGGCCAAAATTTTAGTAATCTACAGTCCCGTGTTTGGAAATTCAAAGCACATGGCCTTTTTTAACCTTAACTGAACCAGTTTTATGACCATAGGTAGAGTACCAACTACTCATAGGTAAGTCAAATTCTCCCAAAATAAAATTAGATACATAGATTATAGCTAACTATAGTGAATATGGAATCAAGAATTTCTAAGCAAGATTGAGGATGTAATCCAAGCCAGTTAGCCATCCAACAAGGGTCCAAGGTTTAGATACTCAAAAAAAGTCCTAGGAGCCAGGTATAGCAGAATTCATCCAACCAGCCAGGTATCAAAGGAAAAAGCCAGTTAAAGCTTCTCCAAAACACCAACTGTGAGTTTAGGAAACTCCAAAGTATAAAAACAATAAAGCTTCTCCAAAATCAGAAAAGCTTGACTAAAGTGTAAGGATCAAGTGAAGCTCAAACTGCAGATTCAGACTGAAGCTCCAAAGTATAAAAACAATAAAGCTTCTCCAAAATCAGAAAATCTTGACTAAAGTGTAAGGATCAAGTGAAGCTCAAACTGTAGATTTAGACTGAGCAATGTGTTCAATCTACAGATTCAAACTCACCAATTTGTAGAATTCAGACACAATAGTCTAATTGTACTATAGAATCAAATGTAGTAGTAAAGTGATGGAGATGCATGCATAGAACATGAGTACAAGTTAGAGATTGAGAGGATAGCTTCGACACAACATTTGTTGGTACAAAAAGAGTTGTACCTCTTTAGGTTTTCTAATAGCTGTAGTGTAATATTATACAACCACCCGATAAGGGTGCGAATATACAACCTCCCAACAAGGGTGCGGATGGGCACGTGGCCCTTTATCCCAAAAACCTCCCACCTAAAGGCAACGTGCCTAAAGTGGAGACAATAATCAACTATGTACAAAGCTAAAAATACACTTATCTATTTAAGCCCCATCATCTCTCAGCAATTAGCAAACCTCTCAACTGGAAGACCCTTTGTGAGAAGGTCTCCAGGATTATCATCATTATGTACCTTCAAAAGATCAATGCTCTTGTTTTCAAGTACATCTCAAATCAAGTGATACTTCACATGTATGTGCTTCATCTTTTCATGAAAGACAAGATTCCGAGCTAGCATGATAGCACTCTGACTATCACAATGGAGAATTGGAATCTTTGAGATGCCAAGCTCTCTCACCAAGCATGAAAGCCATAAAGCCTCCTTGCATACCTCTATAGAAACAACATACTTTGCCTTTGTTGTAGAAAATGCAAACATACTTTTGAAGCTTGGATACCCAAGAGACTGCTCCCCCTATGAAAGTGAAAACATACCTTGAAGTAGACTTCCTGTAGTTTGCATGACCAACATAGTCTACATCTGTAAAGCCCACCAAAGATGCCTTCTGCTTGACAAAGCAGATGCACAAATCCTTTGTGTCCTTGAGGTACACATAATACCCTTCACTGCTTCCCAATGATTTTTTCTAGGATTTTCCATGTACTTGCTAACCACTCCCATTGCAAATGCAATATCGGGACGTGTATCCAGCATAGCATACATCAAACTACCAATAGCTAAATCATATGGAATATTGGACATTTCAGAATTTTAATCATCAAATGTAGGGTTGTCTACTACACTAAGTTTTACATATGGAGGCAATGGTACACCAATTGCTTCCCCCCTCCATATGGAAACGCTTCAACATCTTGGATACATATTCCTATTGCGACTGATAAAGGAGACCTTTTGACTTGCCAACGACATACTTTGCCTCTGTTGTAGACAATGCAACACACTTTTGTAGCCTAGATATCCAAGAGACTGCTCCCCCTATGAAAGTGAAAACATACCCTGAAGTAGAATTCATGTAGTTTGCATGAACAACACAATCTACATCTATAAAGCCCGCTAGAGATGCCTCTAATTGCCAAAGTAGATGCACAAATTCTTTGTGTCCTTGAGGTACCTCATAATACCCTTCACTTCTTCCTAATGCTTTTTGCCAGGATTTTCCATGTACTTGCTAACCACTCCCATTGCAAATGCAATATCAGGACGTGTAGCCACCATAGCATACATCAAACTACCAATAGATAAATCATATGGAATATTGGACATTTCAGCCTTTTAATCATCAGATGTAGGGTTGTCTACTACACTAAGTTTTTACATATGGAGGCAGTGGTACACCAATTGCTTCCCCCCCCCCCCCTCCATATGGAAACGCTTCAAAATCTTGGATACATATTCCTCTTGCAGCTAATAAAGGAGATCTTTTGACCTGTCCTTGAAAATATGCATTCCAAGAATATGATTGGCCTCACAGAGATCCTTCATATCAAAGATGTTGTGTAGGTTTTGCCTGAGCATGTCCAATGCATGAACATTTTGGCTTGCAATCAGCATATCATCCACATACAAAACCAAGATAATCAGATCATCGGCTATTGCCTTCTTGGTGTACAAGCCGTGATTAATTTGACTCCAATTGAACCCTTGAGATTTCATGAATGTATCAAATTTTCATTACCATTTCGAGGTGCATGTTTCAGCCAATACAAACTCCTTTTGAGTTTACATACCATCTTTTCCTCCCCTTTTGTGATAAAACCTTTAGGCTACTGCATATAGATTTTCCCCATGCAAATCACCATATAAAAATGTGGTTTTTACATCCATATGTATGAGTTACCAATCCCCTAATGCAACCAAGCCCAAAATGATCAGAAAAATAGTCATCTTGACTACTGGAGAAAAGATCTCATCAAAATCAATTCCGTGTTTTTGCTTGTACTCTTTGACAACCAACCGTGCCTTGTACTTTACCAAGGAACCAGAAGTGAATTTCTTTTTGTAAACCCATTTGCATGGAAAAACTTTATTTAATTTTGGAAAATGCACCAAATCCCAAGTATCATTCTTCTCCAGAGATTCCGTTTTTGACAGCATGGCCTTATACCATTTCTCATTGTCTAGAATAGCTGATGCTTCCTTGAAGCAAGACAGTTCACCACAATCACTCAACATGACATAATCAGCACCAAAGACAAATCTATATGGATGCCATGATGGCCGGGTTGACCTCCAAACCAAAGGCTCCATATTTACAGCTTGATGTTAGGACTACAAATCTGCAGCTTGCTGTCCTAATATTTTTTATTGATCAATTGATTCAAAATATCCAAAGTTTGATTGTCTTTCATGTTTTCCTACATGCGGGTCTACCCATTTCGATTGTCCTAATTTATGATGCTTTGACCGTGGACTTTGACCGTGGACTACAATGGAAAATTTTTGGCTGAGAATTTTCAACACCATTCCCCGCACTTTATGGAACATCATCAGTAATTTTCAGCTGACCATTGGGCATACACTGCTGTCCAAAAGGTACATATTTCCAAAAAACAACTCTCTTGACTTCTTCAGTCCTTTGAGGTTGTTTGTGCATGCGATCCTCCCGAAAGATTACATCATGGTTGCGAACAATTCTTGTCTTTTTGAGATCCCACAATCTATACCCCATTTCACCATCTTCACCATATTCTAGGTATACACACTCACATGACTTTGGCTCCAACTTGTTGCGGTCTTCCTTTTGGATGTGCATAAAAGCTTTGCAACCAAACACTCTCAAATGAGTGTATGAAGGTGGATTTATTGACCACGCTTACTGGAAACTCCCCACCCCAAAGACTTGTGTGGTGAACGATTAATCAAATGTACAGTTGTTATAACAACCTTTGCCCAAAAACCATGGTAGTGTAGCATGATACAACATACAACGAACTTTTTCTTGAATAGTCCAATTGAACCGCTCTGCAACACCATTCTAGTGTGGATTATGAGGTGCGGTCAGCTCCATTTTTATCCCTTTATTGTCACAAAAGTCCCGAAAAGACTTTGACACATACTCACCCCCATTGCTAAAGCGCAAATACTTTACCTTGCTAACTGACTTGATTTTCAGCAAGTGCCACAAATTATTTGAACTTATCCAGGGCCTCATCCTTATGCTGGATCAAATATACCCACATCTTGCGGGTAGCATCATGCACAAAGGTAACAAAATACTACTTTCCTCCTAGAGATAGCCCTGGAATTTGACATACATTGGAATGTACTAACTCCAATGGAGAAGCCTTCAATGATAAAAATGTCATGTGAGGAGTTTGAGCATGCTTGCCATAGATACAATGATCACAATGGTCAAAATAAGCATATCTAAAATACGGTAAATACCCCAAACAAAAAAGCGCCTTCATTTCAATTTGACTCATGTGTCTCAAATTACCATGCCACAAGAAAACACTTGGCTGCTCGGTTATGGCGACTACATGGTCCTGCACAGTAGATATATGAAGAGGATACATAGTGTCACTTTTAGGATCTCTAGCAATGATCTTAGATCCCTAGGTGATTTTCCACTTGCTTACCGCAAAGGTAGTGTGATAGACATTAGCATCTAGTTTTAATGTGCTTATCAGGATCTTCTTGAGCTCGGGTACATGCCTCACATGATGCAATGTAAAATCTGATCCAGGCTGAAATTTCAAATGCACATTGTCAATTTCCTCGATATCACATGCATGGTTGTCCCCCAAATGAACACCACATTCTCGCTAATTTGCTTGATTAACTAACACAATGTCATTAAATCCCCTACCACTGCAAGACATTACTAGCAAATCAAAACAATATCGATTAAACGCTTATTTAGAGCAGGAATATGCAACTGTGCGACTTGACACATCTAATCCCAATGCTTGAGACCAGCTCTACGGAACCATGGATGCAAGGCAATCAACTTATGGGATGATGGCCATATTTACCCTGGCGATCCAATGACCAATGGATCACCGCCTTTCCGTAATGTCACTGAGCTACTGCGATTTATTGGAGATGGGAGAGATGGATTGTTTGGCTACTGCTGGAGATTACATTCAAATTTTTAAAATGAAAGGGAAGCAAGAAAACATCTCTAGGATTCCTATTCTTCATTGCAAGAGAAGTACGTAAAAAACATTCAGCAAGTCAGAGAGGAAGCCAATGACAAGACGAAGCAGCTTAATGACGAGATGCCAAAGCTTATTACAAAGGTAGAGCATCAAAAAATGGAGCAAGAGCGTCGTTTAGACAATTATGTTCAGCTACAACACAATACACGTAATATGCACCGGTGAATCGATCATCTCACACACATTCCATTAGGCTATCACATTCTCCAGTGCAAGAGACATGCGATGTCTATGCTATCTTGAAGCGGTGGAGATTGAAAGAAACGTATCCGTCAAACTCGATAGGAATACAAATGC
The DNA here is from genome assembly GCF_014529385.1 of Adiantum capillus-veneris. Taxonomy (NCBI): domain Eukaryota; kingdom Viridiplantae; phylum Streptophyta; class Polypodiopsida; order Polypodiales; family Pteridaceae; genus Adiantum; species Adiantum capillus-veneris. Next base: position 131,579,023 of record NC_140935.1, read on the forward strand.
AAGCTTCTAATTTCATACATTTTTCGTAGGTTGTTGTAATATTATTTCAATATGTAGGAACTTGGCTCGGACGATGATGGGAATCGAGTCCAATACTAAAAGGATTGGACATACTCTGCTACAGCATATAATCAAACCAAAGGATTTGGTGGAGCTATTGGATGATCCATCCAATGCTCGCATTGCTAAAGTTCTGCACCAGAAGTATTTCAATGAGCTGAAGAACATTGTTTCACCTTAGGAGATGATGGAGGTGTGTGACAACACATGAATAAGTTTCAAGGCCTATGAAGATTTGGATAGGCTTATCACACTAGGTCACATAGAAAAAGGTTTTTTTAGGTTGCTGCCAACGCCTTACAGTGTTAGTGTTGCAAAAGGGTGCGCCAATAATGATGTTGCAAGCTTGTTGGGTGGATTTCATTATGTGGAGGATGTCCTTCCAGTAGAAGAAAACAAATCTTTTCATTACAATGAGTTCAACAATGTCTATGCTGACTTGTTGAAGCTCCAGGAGTCAATGATCAGATTTTATGCGTTGACACAGGAAGAGTATGATGGAAAAGTTATATTTGTGATGAAGCTTGATGAGTGCTAGATTGTCAAAAGGTCAACGGCTCGAAAGGATAAGGGTTACGCTTATGAATAGAGCCTTGGTGGACGTTGATGTTGAGCTAAATGCTAGCGAGAAGGGAAAAACCTATTTAGGTGTTCAATCTAAGAAGAATATTTGGTGGCTGGCTGCTTTTCATCTCCCACATGAGACACATGAGTCTCTCAAATGGTATTTTAATCACACCCCAATCGTTAACATCATTCGGCAACAACAAGAAGGACAACGATTGCAGGTTTCAGGTCTGGGTATGTTCCAAGTGGAGTGGCATTTGGCAAGAGATTTGAAAACTCTCAAGTGTATGTTAGGATGCAAGCATGGTGCAATGACCCTCTTTCCATGCATTTATTACTGCCACAGTAAAGTCTCATTAGGAACTAAGGGCAAGGGTAAGGGTAAGGATGGCAAAGCTACAGTCAACTCTAGGAAGGTAAGGGTAAGGGTAAGGGTGGAAAAGCTGCAGTCAAATTCTGCGAAAGGTGTGACCACTACACAAACAATGGGTAAAACACTCCAACAATGGTTTCAAGGTATCCTCAGTTGTAACCAGAGTATACCCCCTAATCGAGACATGGATGATCCAAATTGGTGTAAGGTTTTTAGTTTTTGAAACCTTAAAGATTGTATAAATCTTAATTCAACTAATATGATTATTGAAAAAGCAATGTAGAATTGTCCGACCATGGCAAATATTGGTATTTTTGAAATCTTAAGCACAGCAAACCCCGAGGTAGACATTTTCAGAATCAGATTTCGATAAAATCTAGAAAAGTTACGAGCCCTGAAAGGTTACACTAGGAATTCAATTAGTTATGTAAAATTGGATGGTTTCAGTAATTATTATTAACAAATACTTTCTTATCCTAAGGTTCTAGAAATTACTGATATTTTAAATTTTCATCATTAAAATCAGTGAAAATAGTAAAAATCGATTCTGGAAGTTGAGAGGGGCTGTGTGGGGTAATGATGAACTTGCCCGGGACTAGATTTAGCAGCAGGGACGTTTTTTGACTTGTAGGGCAGCTTGGGATGCAAGTTATTGCCATTTTTCAACCTGTGAGTGCCCAGAAACCTATAAATATGACCCTTTCTTCACAATTTCAGACAGACTCGGAGCCTTGACACTCTCTCTCTCATCTAGAGATAATGCTACACAGAAATCACTAGAGATTAAGCTCTAGTCGATTAACCTAAATGATAATTAGCCTAATCCTTCTTAATTAGCAAAGCTAGATTAATCTATTTTGTTAATAAATCAAAGATTAGACCTATGTATACTCATAAACCCTCTCTTAATTAATTATTCTCTGCTGATTGTTGTAACTAAGCTTGGTAATGTTAAGCTAATTAATTATCCTATCATATTAGTGTTGAAATTAGCCAAATTAACCATGAATTAATGGAAAATATATTAAATTAGCTTAGATTAAGTTGAGGTAATTATCAGAGCTGCATTAGACAGTAATGAATCTAAGAAAATTATCCTATAATTTTTTGAGTAATTTTTCTAATTAATTAGGCAAAATTACTCTATTTTTTATTGAAAATTAAAGGGGAAAATAATCAAATTGATTCAAAATGCTTTGAGTTATTTATTAGTGGTCAACTACATGTTAAGAAACCCATGATAATTAGGAGAAGCTCAGATAATTAAATTACCTAATTAGTTTAGCAGAAATACTCTGTTTTTAGGACAAACTAAATAGGGAAAATGAGTAAATTGATTTCAAACGCTTTGAGTTATTTGTCAATGGTTAATTATGTGTTAAGGAACCCGTGATAATTAGGAGAAGCTCAGATAATTAATTCACCTAATTACTTTAGAAGAAATACTTTGTTTTTAAGACAAATTAAATAGGGGAAATTATTAAATTGACCTCAAATGCTTTGAGTTATTTATCAGAGGTTAATTAAATGCTAAAAAACCTATGATAACTAGGAGAAGCTCAGATAATTAATTTATTTAATTACTTTAGGAGAAATACTCTATTTTTAGGATAAATTAAATTGGGGAACTTAGCAGATCGATTCAAATTGAATTGAGTTATTTATCAGAGGTTAATTATATGCTACAAAAAAATACTCTATTTTTAGGACAAATTAAATAGGGAAAATTAGTGAATTGATTTCAAATAATTTAAGTTATTTATTAGTTGTTACTTATGTGTTGAGGAACCTGTGATAATTAGGAGAAGATGAGATAATTAATTTATCTAATTAATTTAGTAGAAATACTCTCTTTTTAGGACAAATTAAATAGGGGAAATTATCAAATGGATTCAATATGAATTACGTTATTTATCATAGGTTTATTATATGGTAGAAAACTTGTAATAATTATGTGAAGCTCCGATAATTTACTTATCTAATTAATTTAGCAAAAATACTCTATTTTTAGGACAAATTAAATAGGAGAAATTAGCAAATAGATTCAAAATTACTTGCTTTCTTTATCATAGGTTAATGATACCTTAAGAAACTCGTGATAATTATATGAAGCTCAAAAAATTAATTTATCTAATTATCCCATTACAATTACATTATTTTTAGGGTAAATATAGTAAATTAATTCAAAAACATTTGATATAAATATCAAAGGTAGAACACACCTTGGGAAATTCATGATAAATACCCCAAGCTCAGATAAATAGTTTAGGTATTAATCTTCAATAAAAGTAGTCCATTTTGCATATAAAATAGAAAAGAAAAATTAGTAAATGAATTTATCTAATTACCAAATAGATATATAAGGTCCAAAATCACTATTGAGGGGTGGAAAATTACCTCAACATAAATGGATGATATAATAAATTACTATCAGTAAAATTTTACCTAATTTAGACCATAAGTATAGGAGGAAAAGGTTATAAATCAAATTTATAAAAATTCCTAAAGATAAAACATATTCAATTACAATTTAGGGTGAGTAACCCATTAGCCGATAGAAATTTATAATTTACTAAGGCTAAAATGGAATATAAACTAAGGATAAACCTAGTTAAAGGGCTTCCCAATATAAATGGTAATGATGAGAAATTACTTATACCATAAAGAAGTTAGAGGAGGAATATCTCATCAAATTAACTATCAAGGATACCTACCTACTCCAAAATCCCTTACTTTTGGGTAAAAAAGGAAAAATAAGATTATTCAATTAAACTTCTAATTGATTAAGTCTTTTTATAAGGCTGCTGACATGGCTCCAAAGAGAACCAGGGGAAATCCTCTTACCGAGGAAGAGGATGTTAGCAGCAAAAGAAACAAGGCTACTAATGACCATGAGGCTAGGCCTAGCCTTAGGCCGACGGAGGAAGGTTTGCAGGCTCCTGCCCAACAACACATAGACGAGCAGTCCCAGGTGGATTTCTATTTTGTTCACTTAAAATCTTTTAAAGTTCATTTTTAAGTTAGCATTGCATACGTAAGGTTAGGAAGGATAAATTGGCTTAAAACGGAAGGTAACTTCCAGCGTGCATTTGTTTACAATGTAGAAAAGAATTGTTTGGGTTAAAACTCGTTGAATTAGGAAAGATATGTTTGATCATTCTTAAGAGAGCTTGTCTCAAGACACCTCCAACTCCTTAGTATAAATTGATGATAATGATTGGCTTTCTAGCCACGGATAAGTCGGTTACCCCCATGAACAATGATTTTCTACTCCGTTTCACGTCTTGATGTTTCTACATAAGTTAGGATACCGTTTTTTATCCTAGGGGAGCCGCCCGGTTGTATGGGCAACTGGTTTGGTGTGTAGGTACCCGAAACCTTGGGTGGGGGTTTATCCACTCCGGATTTGAATAAGGAATGGGTGCCGTTTTTCACCCTTAGGTGGTCTTGAGACAAGAAGAGTACTAGTCATGGTTATTATGGATAATGTTTTGATTGACAGTACCCTGTCTTAAGTTTAAAGATGTCTATTTTCTAAAAGAATGCTTTCAATACTGTCTTCAAGGAATTACTATGATAATAAGATAAATGAGTCTTGTGTGAGTGCGGGGTGGTAAGTGGGGATTGACTAAGGTTGTCAATCATGGACGGGTGGACCTAATTAGTCAGGTAACTATCCATTCCCGCGCACTAAAACGTTGGCTAAGGAAACCATAATTTGAATGATGAAGTTATAGGGCCGAAATAGTTTTTTTTTTACTTTTAAAAGGTTGTCCCGTTTTCGCTGCGAGACAGGACTAGGTCTTCTTCTAAGGCTATAGACCCAAGCCATATTCAATGGTAAAGGTCTATTCCTTGGATTTTTCTTGTTTAGAGACTCTGATTTTTATCAGACCTAGAGACCTGTCAATGATCCCATCTCGATCTTGGTATTGGTGGGTTGGGGATCTCACAAGTGGTATCAGAGCGTGTCTTAATTAAAGTCTTGGACATAGGAAAAAGTTTAAGGCGATAAGTTTTCTTTGACTTATAATTCAATGAAAAACGTATTAATTGAGGGAGTGAAAGGAAGAGAGAATTATCCCAGGAAAATTTCCATCAGTCCTACTTCAAATTCTTGGATTTTAACATTAGGTTTATGAGGGCTTGCCTATCCCGAGACTATTCAATGCAAAAAAGCATGATGAAATGGCTAGATAATAGATTTTCTCCTTCCACTTGGAGAATCAAGTGGTCAGGATTTGGTGGAATTTTCTTCATTGATGCGGGAGAATTAGAAGGTTTAGAACTAAATATGAAGAAACTCAAATGGGCCGAAGATCTTCAAGTGATTGAAGTATACTTTTTCGTTGGAACGGAGAATTTAGAAGAAACCCTTGTAATTGATGATATCCAAATATCGCAAAATCAGTGGGTGTTTGATCAGGTGTCTAAAGTAATCTACCAAGGTAGAATTAGGACCATAGGTGTAGGCCCTAGTTTTAATGGACCAAAAGATGATGTATATTTTGATCCTATATCTGATCCACCCAAAGTCCACAAGATTCTAGTATAGGGTTGTCGTCACCCTTGTACATAGTAGGACCTTCATGGATTGTACTAACTCTTGTACATACTATGGTTCTCATGGGTATGCTATAAGCAGTTTTGTTCATGGTTTGGTAATTATCTTCATCCTGTGTGCAAAAGTTTGAGTATGAGATAAGTTAAAAGCATAAGTAAGAGAGATTTCATCTGGTACTAAATTCCACTAATTCAATTTCAGGGAAATACTTGAGTAAATAGCCTTTCCACTGTTAGTCAAGAGAAAAAATTACTACTAAAGCAAGTTCAACTCCCTACTTTCAAGGGAGAGGGACCCAATTTAGAGCGAGATGCCGAAGCATGGTTAGATGCTATGGATGACTATTTCAAAGCTGCAGAAACTGCTCTAGAAAACCAAACAATGTTGGGTATGTTTCGTCTCAGCGGAGATGCCAAACTTTGGTGGAAGCAACACTGGAGAGATAATCCCACGAGTAGTCCATCTTGGGAGAAAATGAAGCAGGCAATCAAAGAACGTTATCTCCCTCCTGCACATCAGGCTATCAAAATGAAGGAGTTCTTTGGTCTACGCCAACTAGGACTTTCATTAGAGGAGTACTACACCAACTTCGTGTCTTTACGACGCTATGCTCCCCAGATGACCATAGAGCAACAAATTGCCCGTTTCTGTCAAGGCCTCAACAAACCCCTGAGTACACGTCTCGAAGCCATGAGGCCTACATCAATACAGGATGCCCTTCTCAAGGCTAAGCCTCTTGCAGCCAAAGGAACCAACTCTATAAGGAACTATAATGGATTTAATAACTTTAGGGGATGAGCCAGGGGAACTTTCAACCAAGGATACCAACAACGTGGACTAGCTGCAGTAGTAAACTTGGAGTAGACCTCCCCAACTGTTAGGTGCTATGGATGCAATCAAATGGGGCACTATAGAAATAACTGTCCTGAAGAGAAAAACCCTCGAACTACTACTAGAACCATTCCTCGAAATCAAGGAGATAATCTAAGAGGAGATAGAAATGGAGGACAAGGTAGAAGAAGAGCAAAAGGAGCCAGATCTTATGCAATCATAGGAGAACCAACCTTATGAATAAGAAAGATAGAAGAGCCACTCGCTTGGCCATAGTTAGCAATCCTAGAGCTTTGTAAACCACTATAAATCAGTAATGTAAAAACTTGAGTTACTTATATATTATAATGGTATACATGATTTTCTTTTCTAAAATTACTTAAGGAATCTAAAGTTAAGGTAGTATTCAATCAAGAAATTAAGGATTGGTCTAGCAAATGAGACAGAGGTTCCCGATAGTATGAAAAGAATTTGAATTTTGAGAATGAGATAGTTATCAAGAAACCAACTCACATTCTTTGTGCACGCGATAGCCTTCCTTGGAAAATGACCTAGATATGAAAGTATTAAGGTACGAGACTGATAGGAAGCCGAAAAGAACTCTTTGTATGATACTTCTTAAACCCTTTACATATTGTTGGTCAACCAGGACAGAGGGGGTACCTTTGATGCAATGGTGGGAGCTTGTGTCAAACGCAGATTGCTTAGAATGGCAAGAACACGCCGAGCGCGTTTAGATTGGCAAAGCTGAAATACATGATACTTGTTGAACGCTGATTGCTCTGAATGGTCAATTAGACCGAGCGCGTTCATGTTGACAAGATGGATATATAAATCTTTTATGGAGTTGATTTAACCTGGTTTTTGAGATGATATGAATGGTTTGTAAAGGTTTTTAAGATGGACTCAACACTAAGAGTTTCTTGAGAAAAAATTGACTAGCAAGTAACTCCAACCAGAACTCTTATAGTAATTAGTAACATTTGGTAAAGTGGAAAGGTTATCCCTTTGAAGATGCCACTTGGGAGGATGAATTTCTCTTCTCAAAGATTTTCCAAATTTCGGTTGAGATGAGGGCATTTCAAATTCTTAAGTTAGGGTGATTGTAAGGTTTCCAGTTTTTGAAACCTTAAAGATTGTATAAATCTTAATTCAACTGATATGATTATTGAAAAAGCAATGTAGAATTGTCTGACCGTGGCAAATATTGGTATTTTTGAAATCTTAAGCACAGCAAACCCCGGGGTAGAAATTTTCAGAATCAGATTCCGAAAAGTTACGGGCCCTAAAAGGTTGCACTAGGAATTCAATTAGTTAAGTAAAATTGGATGGTTTCAGTAATTATTATTAAAAAAGACTTTCTTATCCTAAGGTTCTATAAATTACTCATATTTTTTTTCATCATTAAAAATCAGTGAAAATAGTAAAAAATCGATTCTGGAAGTTGAGAGGGGCTGTGTGGGGTAATGGTGAACTTGCCCGAGACTAGATTTAGCAGCAGGGGGACATTTTTTGACTTGTAGGGCAGCTTGGGATGCAAGTTATTGCTATTTTTCAGCCTGTGAGTGCCCAGAAACCTGTAAATATGACCCTTGCTTCACAATTCCAGTCAGCCTCGGAGCCTTGACACTCTCTCTCTCATCTAGAGAGAACGCTACGCAGAAATCACTAGAGATTAAGCTCTAGTCGATTAACCTAAACGATAATTAGCCTAATCCTTCTTAATTAGCAAGGCTATATTAATCTATTTTGTTAATAAATCAAATATTAGGCCTATGTATACTCATAAACCCTCTCTAAATTAATTATTCTCTGCTGATTGTTGTAATTAAGCTTGGTAATGTTAAGCTAATTAATTAACCTATCATGTTAGGGTCAAATTAGCCAAATTAACCATGAATTAATGAAAAATATATTAATTAATCTTAGAATAAGTTGAGGTAATTATCAGATCTGCATTAGACAGTCATTAAGTTAGGAAAATTATCCTATAATTTTGTGAGTAATTTACCTAATTAATTAGGCTAAATTACACTATTTTTTAGTAAAAATTAAAGAGAAAAATAATCAAATTGATTAAAATTCTTTGAGTTATTTATTAGTGGTTAATTATGTGTTAAGAAACCCCATGATAATTAGGAGAAGCTCAGATAATTAAATTACCTAATTACTTTAGCAAAAATACTCTATTTTTAGGAAAAATTAAATAGGGGAAATTAGTAAATTGATTCCAAATGTTTTGAGTTATCGTGGTAATTAGGAGAAGCTCAGATAATTAATTTACCTAATTACTTTAGCAAAAATACTCTGTTTTTAAGACAAATTAAACAGGAGAAATTAGTAAATTGATTTCAAACGCTTTGAGTTATTTATTAGTGGTTAACTATATGTTTGGAAACCCATAAATATTAGAAGAAGCTCAGATAATTAATTTATCTAATTACTTTAGCTGAAATACTCTAGTTTTAAGACAAATTAAATAGGGGAATTTAGCAAATGGATTCAAATTGAATTGAGTTATTTATTAGAGGTTAATTATATGCTAGAGAATGTGTGATAACTAGGAGAAACTCAGATAATTAATTTATCTAATTACTTTAGCAGAAATACTCTATTTTTAGCACAAATTAAATAGGAGAAATTAGTAAATGGATTCAAATTGAATTGAGTTATTTATCAGAGGTTAATTCTATACTAGGAAAATTGTGATAATTAGGAGAAGCTCAGATAATTAATTTATCTAATTACTTTAGCAGAAATACTCTGTTTTTAGGACAAATTAAATAAGGGAAATTAGCAAATGGATTCAAATTGAATTGAGTTATTTATCAGAGGTTAATTTTTTACTAGGAAACCTGTGATAATTAGGAGAAGGTCTGATAATTAATTTATCTAATTACTTTAGCAGAAATACTCTGTTTTTAGGACAAATTAAATAGGGAAAATTAGTAAGTTGATCTCAAATAATTTAAGTTATTTATCAGTGGTGAATCATGTGTAAAGAAACTTGTGATAATTAGGAGAAGCTCAGATAATTAATTTATCTAATTACTTTAGCATAAATACTCTGTTTTAAAGACAAATTAAATAGAGGAAATTATCAAATGGATTAAAATTGAATTAAGTTATTTATCAGAGGTTAATTATATGATATAAAACTTCTGATAATTATGTGAAGCTCTGATAATTAATTTATCTAATTACTTTAGCAGAAACACTCTATTTTTAGGACAAATTAAATAGGAGAAATTAGCAAATAGATTCAAAATGACTTGAGTTATTTATCAGAGGTTAATTATACCTTAGGAATCCTGTGATACTTATGTAGAGCTTAGATAATTAATTTATCTAATTATCCCAATAAAATTACATTATTTTTAGGGAAAAATAAAAGGAAAAATATATTAAATTAATCCAGAAAGCTTTGATATTAATATTACAGGTAGAAATCACCTTGGGGAATTCATGATAAATACCCCAACCTCAGATAAATAGTTTAGGTAATTATCTTCAATAAAAGTAATCGATTTTGCATATAAAATAGACAAGGAAAATTAGTAAATGAATTTATTTAATTACCAGATAAATATCTGAAGTCCAAAATCACTATTGAAGGGTGAAAAATTACCTCAACATAAATGGATGATATAATAAATTACTATCAGTAAAATTTTACCTAATTTAGATCATAAGTATAGGAGGAAAAGGTTATAAATCAAATTTATGAAAACTCATAAAGATAGAACATAGTCAATTGCAATTTAAGGTGAGTAACCAATTAGCCGATAGAAATTTATAATTTACTAAGGCTAAAATGGAATATAAACTAAGGATAAACCTAGTTAAAGGGCTTCCCAAATTAAATGGTAATTATGGGAAATTACTTATAGCATAAAGAAGTTACACGAGGAATATCTCATCAAATTAACTATCAAGGACACCTACCTACTCCAAAAATCCTTATTTTTTGGTAAAAAAGGAAAAAGAAGATTATTCAATTAAACTTCTAATTGATTAAGTCTTTTTATAAGGCTGCCGACATGGCTCCAAAGAGAACCAGGGGAAATCCTCTTACCGAGGAAGAGGATGTTAGCAGCAAAAGAACTAATGACCATGAGGCTGGGCCTAGCCTTAGGCCGACGGAGGAAAGTTTGCAGGCTCCCCCCCAATAGCACATAGACGAGCAGTCCCAGGTGGATTTCTATTTTGTTCACTTAAAATCTTTTAAAGTTCATTTTTAAGTTAGCATTGCATACGTAAGGTAAGGAAGGATAAATTGGTTGAAAACGGAAGGTAACTTTCAACGTGCATTTGTTTATAATGTAGAAAAGAATTGTTTGGGTTAAAACTGGTTGAATTAGGAAAGATATGATTGATCATCCTTAAGAGAGCTTGTCTCAAGAAACCTCCAACTCCTTAGTATAAATTGATGATAATGATTGGCTTTCTAGCCATGGATAAGTCGGTTACCCCCATGAACAATGAGTTTCTACTCCGTTTCACGTCTTGATGTTTCTACATAAGTTAGGATACCGTTTTTTATCCTAGGGGAGCCGCCCGGTTGTATGGGCAACTGGTTTGGTGTGTAGGTACCCGAAACCTTGGGTGGGGGTTTATCCACTCCGGATTTGAATAAGGAATGGGTGCCGTTTTTCACCCTTAGGTGGTCTTGAGACAAGAAGAGTACTAGTCATGGTTATTATGGATAATGTTTTGATTGACAGTACCCTGTCTTAAGTTTAAAGATGTCTATTTTCTAAAAGAATGCTTTCAATACTGTCTTCAAGGAATTACTATGATAATAAGATAAATGAGTCTTGTGTGAGTGCGGGGTGGTAAGTGGGGATTGACTAAGGTTGTCAATCATGGACGGGTGGACCTAATTAGTCAGGTAACTATCCATTCCCGCGCACTAAAACGTTGGCTAAGGAAACCATAATTTGAATGATGAAGTTATAGGGCCGAAATAGTTTTTTTTTTACTTTTAAAAGGTTGTCCCGTTTTCGCTGCGAGACAGGACTAGGTAAGGAAGGATAAACTGGTTGAAAACGGAAGGTAACTTTCAACGTGCATTTGTTTACAATGTATAAAAGAATTGTTTGGGTTAAAACTGGTTGAATTAGGAAAGATATGATTGATCATCCTTAAGACAGCTTGTCTCAAGACACCTCCGACTCCTTAGTATGAATTGAAGATAATGATTGGCTTTCTAGCTACGGATAAGTCGGTTACCCCCATGAACGATGAGTTTCTACTCTGTGTCATGTCTTGATGTTTTTAAATAAGTTAGGATACCTTTTTTTATCCTAGTGGAGCCGCCCGGTTGTATGGGCAACTGGTTTGGTGTATGGGCACCCGGAACCTTGGGTGGGGGTTTATCCACTCCGGATTTGAATAAGGAATGGGTGCCGTTTTTTACCCTTAGGTGGTCTTGGGACAAGAAGATTACTAGTGATGGTTATTATGGATAATGTTTTGATTGACAGTATCCTGTGTTAAGTTTAAAGATGTCTGTTTTCTAAAAGAATGCTTTCAATACTGTCTTCAAGGAATTACTATGATGGAACGTTAAAAGAAACCATTATTTTAAATGTTAAAACAATGTGATAATAAGATAAATGAATCTTGTGTGAGTGCGGGGTGGTAAGTGGGGATTGACTAAGGTTTTCAATCATGGACGGATGGACCTAATTAGTCAAGTAACTATCCATTCCCGCGCACTAAAATGTTTAGAAACTTCTTCCCTTGGAAGAGGAATCCACCAGCGGCGGCTGTGCCCTCACATATGTTAGGGGGAAAAAAGCGTTGGCTAAGGAAACCATAATCTGAATGATGAAGTTATATTTCGAAATAGTTTTTTTTTAATTTTAAAAGGTTGTCCCATTTTCACTGCGAGAGAGGACTAGGTCTGCTTCTAAGGCTATAGAGCCAAGCCATTGTCAATGGTAAAGGTCTATTCCTTGGATTTTTCTTGTTTAGAGACTCTAATTTTTATCAGACCTAGAGACCTGTCAATGATCCCATCTCGATCTTGGTATTGGCGGGTTGGGGATCTCACAATTGGGATCCTATTCTACCGATTCCTCTGATAAATGTGCATGTGTGCACTTTTCATGCCCGTCTACGAATTCTTGACAAGTTGTTGATGCTCCATATTAATTATGCTTGGAATATGGAGCCTGCAGAAAGAAGGGAAGAGTGTATCAGAGAACTTGTATCTATTCTATTAAGCATTGGCCTGCATGGCGGTGTAAGAGAGCTATCAAAGGATAGGAAGCATCTGGAAGTACACAGGATCGTCCTAATAAAATATGTATGGGTGGTAGTAAAGCTAGGCATATGCTTTCAGACTATTCTAACTCTCAAATTCCCAATGAGTTTCAGTTGTGGAAAAAGGTGTGTGACATTACCACCTACAGAGGTAACGAAGCAACCCTAGGAATTAAGCGTGCTCGGTGTGGCAGTCTATAGTTGATATTTTTCCTTTTCTTGAAAAGGAAAATCTAACTTCTACTGAGATATCCACTTTAAAGTTTGTAATCAATAGTTTCACAACGCAAATGGTGGATGCCTGGGGGGAGACACACATAACACATTACATGGTGGGTTGAACACTTTGTCTTTGGAATAAAAAAACATCAGTATTTGAACTAAAGGTTTAGCAACATATTTTTTTTTCTCATACCTCATTTTTTCTTGAGACATTCGGCTCATTGGGCATCTAGAGTAGCCAAGGAATGGAGCGCTCACAGTATCAAGCAAAAGCAGTGTATTTTAAAAATACAACGCATGGAGGTGGGAGAAAAAAGAGCAATGCCCTGCACGAAATGTTCAATTGGTTCTACAACGTTTTAGTGGGAAGAGAAAGGAAGAAGCCTAGAGTGCAAAGAAGCTTGAAATGCAGAATAGAGAAAGTGGTTAGTGTGAGGCGATCACAATCATATCATGCTTCTAGTGAAAAAGATCGATTTCGATGGTGGTTGGCGACAAGGCGACGAAATGGCAGACGTTGGGTGGAAAATCAATAAATTATTGACACTAACCATTCCCATATTGAGCATACATTGTAATGCCACGTGATTTATTGACGCCCCAATCAGTGGTTTCATGTAACAAATTTCGACAATTTTGGATTTTTAATGGTATTATTGAGTTTTTTAGTTTTTTTAAAAAAAATAATTACTTTATAAGTCAAAACTCACAACTTGAAGTTTATTTCTTGTTTGCATATTCTAAAAGATCCACTCGAGCACAAACGCACACTCACTCACATCTTGCATCAAAGGGACGATTCACACGAGCAGGCTGGCACTACTCACAACAATACTATCACAATCACTCACACTGTAGAAAATCCGGAGCCGGAACCCCATGCAGAATTCACGGCTTCAAATCGACATCCCCAACCATAAGTGGATAACCTAGTGCCCCAACCTGCTCTAAACACCCAAGAGCCTCCCCAACCACCAAATCCAAATGATCAAAGCAACATGAGACACATATTTGAAGGTCTCGATGAGTTAACCCATGCCACTCGCATACCTCTTCCAGATCCCCCACCAATTTCATCTCTTCCCATAGCAACGCAAGAAACAGAAGAGAAATATCGAGGTCCACTTCAAAATCCACCGCCATCGCCTCCTGCCACAACCACTAGTGCTCAGGCCACCCCACATACTACGCCGCAAAAGTTTCCACCATGAATCAAAGAAAGAGTAATCAAGGTAATACCAGGTGACCCGGTATCTAAAGCAAAAGAGGCCAAGATGAGAAAAAGACAAAAGGAGAGGGAAAAGAAAGAGGCTGCTGAAAAGGAAGCCCTTAGAGTACAAGAAGAGCAGAGAAGACAGAGAGAGAAAGAGGAAAGGCAGAGAGCTGAGGCCGAGAGAGCTCATTTGGCCAACTTACAAGGACGAGCAAAGGTAGAGAAGAAGGCGGCACAAGATAGAGCTCAAGCCACCCAACAAGCAAAGGCTGGGAGCTCAAAGCCTTCAAAAATCCCTCAGAGAGCCAAGCAATGTGCAAAAAGAAAAAGGGACAAGGTGACACCAGAAGAGAAGCAAACCCAAGAGGAGAGGAGGAAAAAATACAAATATCATCCTCCTCAATGGGCTAGGCAGCCGACTCCTCCACCACCACCAACATAGAAAAAGCGGAGATGGAGGCCAGGCACAGTGGCTCTGTGTGAGATCAGGAAATACCAAAAGAGCACTGAGCCAATCATACCCAAAGCGGCCTTCTCTCGAGTGGTGAGAGAGATGATAGATGAATATAGTGATTTCGTTACAAGAATACAACGCGCAACTTTACTGGCCTTACAGGATGCCGCCGAAGACATTTTGGCGTGCAGGGGATTTTTTTGCACCTTTCGACCCCGCCCGGCGCCGCCAATGCGTCACATGCCCTTCTTGACCACGTATGGCCCCCCCATCGCCCAAATTGCAAAATTATCTCTGAGACGCTCCCCCAGCCTTCCGATGGTTCCATGTTTGAGGTTCTATGCACGTGTGTGCCTCGGCGGGCGAAAATGGAAATTATTGATCAATATAAATAAAAAAACAAGTACTAAATGGTGACAAAAATCATTGACAAAAACATTTATTCTTTATTGATTTGAATATTACATCATGGTCGATTGGTTTTTCTATGAATTACATCTTTGGGTAATGGGCGAATGGATGACTTGAAATCAATTTGAAAATTGACATTCTCTTCCTTCCCACTAGGATCCTTCATGCCTGCATAGATAGTAAGCACTGCAAGCGACTCATCTTCTCTGAGTCCTAACGTTTTGGCAATGTTGTCAAGGAACAGAAACTAACGATAATCCACCACCACTGAATGAAAAATGAGAATTTGGAGGTCCGAGTTCTCTTCCAACACCTCATCTCCCTCTATTATTCGATCTTCCTCCTCTGTGGCGTTGGGATCTTGCATGAGTACGGGTGCTATAGATGCTTCGGCCTGCTCATCTATCTCTTTGATAACTTCATCTGATTCCTCCACAATGGTCACAAGAGGTCTTTGGTTGACCTTTTCCTTTGATTTTCCCTTGTCCATGCCCTCAAGGACAAGTAATGCCAGAACCATGTCCCATGAAATAAATTGGGTGCCTATGCACCCCATGCCCAAATCCTTGAGATCATCCTCATCCTCTGTCTTGAAGTCCCGTTCCGTGAGGCCTTTAATAAACCTCAACAAGCAAAACCGGATGTTTTTGTCAGCCGCATAGAGATGCTTCAAGAAATCCACTGGCAACCACGGCGTGTCGGATCCCTCAAAGATTATGGCATATTCCTCCATGTGTTGCGCCATGTAGTCAAGAAAGCTTCTGAATGCCTCTACATGAAGGTTGGAAGTGGCCTGCATGTCAATTGTCCCCTCGAACACACTGAGTAGTTCATGTGCTCGATCTGCAAGTCCTACCTTTTCTAATTGTGTGAGAAGTGCATCAGTAGACGTTGCCATGGGTTCGTTCGCGAAGAAGATGCGAAGAGAGCTTAGAGCTAGAGTTTTGTGAATGTGAGAAATGAAGTTTAAAAACTAAAAAGTCACTTATATACCCAAAGTCACTTTTTTAAAAGCACTTAAATTAATGTCAAAATAACTTAAAACTTTAATTTTAAACAAAATCACGTGACAAAGCATTTAAAGACACCAACATTGAAAACATTTGTGCTCCACAACAATAAATTGCACGTTTCAATCAAAAACTTGAACAAGCTGAGAATAAACAAGTATGCGCAGAAACGAGATTCAAAACACCGTATGTATTAATGTGGACAAAATCCATGTCAGTTACAAGCTTTTACAAAAATACATCGTAGAAACGAAATGTTCTCACACAGAAAGCTCTTCTGTTTCCTGGAGCGACCAATCTTTTCATTG
Organism: Adiantum capillus-veneris; assembly: GCF_014529385.1. NCBI lineage: Eukaryota > Viridiplantae > Streptophyta > Polypodiopsida > Polypodiales > Pteridaceae > Adiantum > Adiantum capillus-veneris. Next base: position 131,595,306 of record NC_140935.1, read on the forward strand.
ATTACAAAGAGATATTGCTTGGGCAAGGTATATCTGAGATTAAGATACTCGCGAAGGTGACTAAGATGCCAATCATTGTTCATTGTAATGTGGTGCACTGCATCGTCGTGGAGATGTATTTGTGAGTCAACTGATTCTGTAGCAGCAACCTCAGAGTCTTGTGTCTCCCATTCTCCCATCGTCAGCTTCCATCTTCTATAGGGAAAGACCATCGACAAGCTTTGCTTCGCAATATGGTATCTGAACACCACCTTGTCAGCAACTACAAAGCACTTGATTCTATCTCCCTAGTGGTTGACCACCTTAGTTTCCCATCCAGCTGCAAGAAACCCGTTGATTGCACTTCCCCCTTTGCAAGTCCACACTGTTGGTGTCCTGTGAACATTCTGAAGTCGAAATATAAACACAAACACATGAAGAGACATAAACCATGTTACCATTGCTTTATGGGAACCATAGGTGCACTTCATTCATGCTTGCACATCCACCTCGATTCTCCTTTTGGTTGCTACGATCAAGGCACTGTCTGGCTTAGGCCCTTCCAAACTCTCCAAGGTTGGCGAGTGAACCAGAGATAGATTACCATATCCATTTCGCCTAGGTGTGACATAAGCATGATCATTAAAAAAAATGTCACGTGAGGCAAGCTCAGAGGACTGACAACCAGCATAGAGAAATTTGTCAAGCTCAATGTGGATGGCCTCAAAAGGTCCATTGAAGGACTCTATTGGCTCCCACTCCACAAAATCGGATGAAAAAACATCTGTAAACATGAACAAAAAGCAGTGGAAATCTTACAGTCATCAAAAGCAACACACAAGGAAGAAATACATAATAGATAACCGAAAAACTTGCAAGAGGAGTAAAAATTACAATTTGCAAAAAACCTTGATGGAGCCACTGCTATCTCTAGCTTCAATTGTGAAGCAACATACACATATTGCACCTTCGCAAGCCTCTTGCTGTCTTATGTTTGCTTGAATTCCATGATTCTTCCCTTCCAATGGTGTGCTCGAGAAGCCATGTGTCTCCTTGAGACCTTGTGTGCACCTCTTGAGCTGGGCTGCATTGTCACCCACATCATCTGTTTTAACTCCATCGTACCCAATATCCATTGTCGTCTTGTACATTGCTGCATGAAATGGATTCAATGACACTCCTAGGTCATCGAGTACCTGCTGATGCCATGGAAAATAGTGGCACAACCTGCACACAAACGATTATGATTAGACATTGCACATCCATGTTCTCAGCTGTATAAAGAGTAAGAATCTTGATGGTACACAAAGGTGAAGGATGCCACTTACTGCTATACTGTTCCACCTGCTTGTTGACTTACTATGGAAGAAATGTTGCAAAGCTTGAGAGGGAAGTAGATCCTCTCCAGAGAGCTTAATAGAGAAGGAGCAAGAAACCTGTTGAGGAAAGAAAGAGGGATGATGTAGCAGAAGGATATGATGTATACTTCAGCTTTAGCTAGAGGTGTTTAGTGAAGCCCATGGAGTAATGGAGAACTTCAGTTTGAGGAGAATGCAACCCTCAAGAATGCAATAAGCTTGAGGAGGGAAAAGAGGTTCAAACTTCTGCTCTGCAGAGCTTTTGGGAGGGAAAACTGAAAGGAAGGAAAGAGAAACAAGGTGAAGTGAAGAGAAGTGAGACATGGTACAGTAGAGAGAGAGGGAGGGAATGATCGGCACGTTTTTGGAGGACCCCTTTTAGGAGAGAGGGGGGGAGAAACTGGCAGCCAGTAGAGAGAAAAGGATTGGTTTTTACTCAACTATTTAGAGTAAAGTTCATTTTTTTGAATTTATAAGAAATTTTCTCTTTGTATTTTATAAAAGAGTACAAGTTTGACCACTTACTTTTAGGCCCTGTCATACCCACCATTTCAGTCCACATAGCATCCACCCATTGGACCCTTCCATAACCTCCTTCTTAATCCCATGGCAAATAAAGAGGCCCCCTTAGACCCCATTCCCTTCCTAATGTTCCTATAGGGTGAAAGCGCCATTTTTTTCTCGGTGAGGATGCCGCGAGGTAGGTGGGTGGGGTGGGGGGTGGGGGGGGTTAAGGAGTCTATTCCATCCTCTTTATGCTTGTTGCTACCAATAAGTAGTGAAGGTGGGTGCTACAGGGAACTTTTTGTTTCATTGACAAGTACAATATACATCCAGAGTTGGTTTTTTTATTTGGGGGCACTGTTAAAGACACTTGGGGAGAATCTACAAGAAGGCCCACTAGGGAGAAGTCATACACTACCTTTACTTCTCTTTAGCACTAGTTCCATTAGAGAATGAGCCACTTTAGTGGCGTGTAGAGACTTTTGTAAAAACATTGCCAATAATTGTGAGAGCATCAAAATGAAAAATCGCTTTAGGAAAACGTGCCTACCACATAGTACGAGTTGAATTAAAATTGGAGAAAAATCCAGCAATGTAGAAGCTTTTAAGTTGTAGCTATCTTTAAGGACTAATTTGTCCAAATGCACAAAATCTTATGATCCCATTTCAAAGAGAGGTTGGAAGTTTTAAAACATGTTGAAACTTCATTCAAAAATACATGGACATGTATGTAACAAACCTATGAGCTTTTTATGTGTTATGGAGAAAAATTGACCGTGGCAAAACCATCCAAGCTAGGTGAAAAAATGAAGTTTTATGTAAAATTTACTATTTTTGAAAAAGTGGTTTCCACATTTTTTGTTTTTACAACTCAATTTTGAGCCACGAAGTTGTATTTTCATCTAAAACTCATCCTCAAGAAGTTTGATGAAGTTTTGGCATCAGTTGCAAAAGTTGTGTTCAAAGTAGTAGAAAGGTGCATGAGCCACTATTGTGGCTTATTGACAAGACTAATGTTAACTAGTACGGCCGGTCGCCTTCTGTTGGGATCGGAGAGCACACACACAGAGAGCCATCACGAAGAAGGAGATAGACACAGTGTGTGGCAGGGCGGTACTCACACTACAATGTGTAGTTATGAGTATGGTTCTTATGAATGAGTAAAAGAATGGTTGTACATGGGCGGCTGAACAACGGGCAACCGGGCACACGGGCCTTTAACCCAACAATCTCCCACTTAAAGGCAGTGTGCCTTTAAAGTGGCCAAAGTACAGCAAAATAAGTCAAGCCATACCCATCAGCGATCTACAGTGTGCAAACCGATGTGAGGCTAATGACTTCGTGAGTAGGTCAGCAGGGTTATCGTCAGTGTGTACCTTGACAAGCTCTATGCGCTTTTCCTCTAGCACCTCTCGTATGAAGTGATACCTCACCTCAATGTGCTTTGTCTTCGCATGGAAGATAGGATTCTGTGCCAACGCTATGGCACTCTGCCTATCACAATGTAGCATCGGAGCATCACCAGCCATACCAAGATCTCCCACTAGTCGTGAGAGCCATATGGCCTCCTTGGCAGCCTTAGTGGCAGCCATATATTCAGCCTCTGTAGTGCTCAAAGCAATGCATGGCTGTAAACGTGATGCCCACGAAACCGGTCACCTGCAACTGTGAACACATAGCCACTAGTAGACTTCCTCGAGTCCACTGACCCTGCATAGTCTGAATCTGTATATCCACAAACGGACATATCCTTCTCACCATAACATAGGGACAACTCTGATCTGAGAATACCTCTCACTGCATCCCAATGACGCTTGCCCGGGTTAGACATGTACCTGCTAACCACACCAACTGCATGAGCAGGATCTAGACGCGTAGCCACCATGGCATACATCAAGTAACCAACAACTGAAGCATAGGGAATCTGAGACATCTCTGCAGTATCCAAATCTGTTTGAGGGCAGTCATCATGGCTGAGTTTTACATATGGAGGCAACGGGGTACTAATGGCCTTCCCCCCTTCCATATGAAAATGCTCAAGCACCCTGTCAATGAGCACCTTGCGAGAACGATCACGACTGATCCGCATACCCAAAATATGACTGGAATCCCCAAGATCCTTCATGGAAAAGGTCTCATGTAGCCTATGTTTCAAGGCATCCACAATAGAAATACACTTCCCTGCGATTAGCATGTCATCCACATACAAAACCAAAACAATAAGACTGCCATCTGCAGCCCTGCGAGTATAGAGGCATGGGTCCTCATAACTGCGTACATAGCCCTCTGAACTCATGAATGCATCAAACTTACAATACCATTCACGAGGTGATTGCTTCAGCCCATACAAGGTCTTAAGAAGCCGGCATACCATCTTCTTTGAACCATGAATAACAAACCCACTTGGTTGCTCCATGTACAAATCCTCGTGCAAGTCCGGATGTAAGAAATTTGTCTTTACATCCATTTGCTTCAACTCCATGTCTTCTATAGCTACCAAAGCAAACAACATACACAAAGTAGACATCTTCACCACTGGGGAGAAGATCTCATCAAAATCAATGCCCTTTTGTTGCTTGAATCCTTTAGCCACAAGCCTTGCTTTGTACCTAGGCTTTGCATCCATTGAACACAATTTTATCTTGTAAACCCACTTGCATGGTAGTGCCTTCTTACCCTTTGGCAAAGGAGTAAGCTCCCACGTATCATTTTGGATCAACGAATCCATCTCTGACTGCATAGCCTGCTCCCACTTGAGCTTGTCAACACTAGACATGGTCTCATCATAACATGATGGCTCCCCGCAATCAGTCAACAATACATAATCCATAGAAGGCACAAAACGCTGAGGTTGTCTTGCACGCCGCTCTGAACGCCTCAAAAACTGTGCAGGAGGTGCATCTAGCTGTCCCACATCTACATGATCTCCCAACAAGGGCTGATCTCCCACCTGAGGGTCAATGGGCTGCCCACGAGCAGCCATTGGACCATCATACAGATGACCATCCTCCTCAAATATCACACCCTTAACCGCAACCGTTCGCGGTGATGCTCTATACATAGAGTCCTCATGAAAAACAACATCATGGTTGCGCACAATCTTCCTGCCAATAGGATCCCACAATTGATAACCCATCTCACCAGAGCTACCATAACCCAAGAAGATACATCTCTTGCTCTTTGGATCCAATTTGCTGCGTTTTGCCTTAGGTACATGTACATAAGCTTCACAGCCAAAAACACGAAGGTGACCATACGAAGGTGGCAAACCTGTCCATACCTCTTCAGGCACTTTGAAGCCCAAAGGAACACTAGGTGAACGATTTATCAAATGCATAGAAGTGGCAACTGCTTCAGCCCAAAATCCATCTGACAAACCAGCCATAGAAAACATACTATGGACTTTCTCCTGTATAGTCCTGTTCATGCGCTCTGCCACACCATTTTGAGGAGGTGTATAGGGAGCACTAAGCTCACGCCGTATACCCTTCTCAACACATAATGTAGTGAAAGCATGAGACATAAATTCACCCCCATTGTCCGTACGTAAGCACTTCAACTTACAACCTGATTGGTTCTCAACAAGAGACAACCATTGCTTAAATATATCAAACACCATATCCTTCTTACGAATGGGGTATGCCCACACCTTCCTGCTAGCATCATCAATGAACGTAACAAAATACATAGCACCTCCAAGAGAAGCATTGGGCATCGGCCCACATACATCACTATGCACCAAAGCTAGCTTTTCCAAAGATCTGTGTGGAACACTCTTCTTATGAGAAGACCGAGCATGTCAACCATAAAGGCAATGCTCACAAAACTCAAAACCACCAAAATCTGAAACGGGAATGTAATCCGCATGTGCCAACAACTTCAAACCTTTCAGTGACATATGCCCCAAACGCTGATGCCATAAAGAAATGGGAGGTTGCTCAGTGATCCCCACAATGTGATCAGCCACACTAGCTACAGAAAGGGAATACAACGTATTCCTCTTAGCACCTTTAACCAAAACAAGGCTGCCCTTAGTGAGCTTCCAACCTCCGTCACCAAAAGATACATTGAAACCAAGTGAATCCAACTGACCCACACTAATCAAGCTTTTTGCAAGATTCGGCACATGACGCACACCCTGCAAGACAAATGTAGTAGAGTTTGGCATAGCCAAATGAATATCCCCAATGCCATGAATCTGCATAGAACGCCCATCGACAATCCTGACAGTACATGTGCTCGAACCATCATAGTCATGAAACCACGACCTATGAAGCGTAACATGAAAAGAAGCACCACTGTCAATGACCCAATCCATAGGCATACTACTCTCATGAGTGAGAAGAAAAGCATCATCAAAATAGGATGCAAGCAGCACATCACCAAGCTCTTCACTAGTAGCACTAGCCGGAGCACATACATGGTCATCTTGAGAGCTACACTCTCCCTGTGTTGCATTTAACTCCTCAATCTTGACATTGGACTTAGGCTTGTTGTCCTTAGCATCATGGTATTTCTTCTTACCATCTCCATTTTTCCTTTTCCACTTGTAGCAATCCTTTTTGAAATGGCCTTTTCTACCACAATGAAAACATTCCACATCCTTTTTACTTGTGCCTGCACGGGACTTGCTTCTAGATTTACCCCTGTTGGACTTATACTTGTCCATAGTCCTGCCTCTGACAACCATTGCACTAGAAGACTTACTACTTGCATTATTCTTTTGATTAATCTCTTCCGTGAGAAGACTAGACTCCACATTAGTACTTGTCAACTCATCCGCAGGAACCGAGTTACTTATGGTTGTCCTAAATGTGTCCCATGACTCAGGCAACGTGACAAGTAAAAACATAGATTTTACATTGTCCTCAAACGTAATTTTTTGCGTAACAAGTTGGCTGAAAATTGTATTGAACTCATTCAAATGCGCATTCATGGAAGCACCTTCCTCCATTCGCAAATCAATAAGCTTTTTAATCCAATACACCATAGAAGCAGCCGAATGCTTATCATACATATCGCAAATCCGCTGCCATAGCTCATAAGCTCCACCCTGTGCATCTTTCACATTGTCATAAACAGACTTTGAAAGGGAAAGCCTAATGGTAGACCTGCACATCTCATCCAACTCCTCCCAATCATCCCTCTCCATGTTCTCTGGCTTAACTCCTTGCAACTTTAGAGGTCGAATCTGTTTCTTCTGCACCAAGACATCCCAAATCTGATCTTTCCAATATGAAAAGTTAGCACCATCCAACTTCTCAATATTGAAAACTCTGTCCTCTTTAGTGCCCATTACAACAAGAATGCAACAATCAGAAACCTATAACCAACCAACAAACTGCCACAACAAAGTAGTGCTGCAAATCTGACAACACCTGCTTCTCAATCAAAGAGCAAATGCATAGAGTATAAATCAGCCCATAATATGGTCAAAAAACGTACGTAGAAATCCACAAACAAATGCATAAACCTGTGACACCTGTAACTCAACCGGCCTAGGTAAACCGTGCCACAAAATGCATCAACAATGAGCTGTCATAGAGGCATAAACATACTCCATGTCTGAATAAACACAATAGAGACATAAGCTGACCAAGCTTACACAAATCCGTGAGCATAAATGGATCCAAGTGAGCATATAACCAATGCACAAGCTCAATGAAGTCCAATCTCTACTGTCAACCAAGTACCTGTCCGTACTCAAACTGCAACACTGCAAGCAAGAGAAAACCCGCTCTATGTATAAGTGAACCAAATCTCCACAATATCATGCATGAAGAGTGTCTGTCAAACTGCCATATCCACATCCATCAACATACATAGATGATGTAAACTTGTAGCTCAAGAACACGCATAAACAGACTGCTCAGAAAAGTAGAAGCGCCCACTCAAACCACAACCATATACATGGCTGTCCCACATTCAAAATACATGTTTTGTAACCACGAAAAAAACCTGTATCCAAAGATCCCTGTAACCTGTAGTCGAAGAAGACAATGCCGCCAAACTCCCACTTTATCTGTGTGTATGAGGCCACTCCAAGAAGAGGCTACACACTCTCAAATGAGTTGTGGGCTCACGTAAGTGGAAGAAACTGCAGCAATGGCACCTATAATGGCTATGGAAGCTCTGCAACAGCAGAAAACTACCAAAGAGAGCTGAAAAACGCAGCTCGGATGGGATTTTTGATGGCACGAATGGTCCGAAAGGGGGGTTTAACTTCAGGACACCTACTGAAAATACTCGCGGAGTGCTGAACCTCCCAATGCCAAGCTCGAAAAAACCTTCTGCTCTTTAGAAATGCGCTCGTGCGCAAAATCGAAAAACGGCAATGAAACAGCAGCAATTTTCAACACACTCAACAATGATGCTGAAGCTCTCAATGCTCTCACTACCAAGCTCTGATACCACTTGTTAGGATCGGAGAGCACACACACAGAGAGCCAGCACGAAGAAGAAGATAGACACAGTGTGTGGCGGGGCGGTACTCACACTACAATGTGTAGTTATGAGTATGGTTATTATGAATGAGTAAAAAAATGGCTGTACATGGGCGGCTGAACAACGGGCAACCGGGCACACGGGCCTTTAACCCAACACCTTCGGCGGCCTCTCTCTCTCCCCCTCTCCCTCTCTTTATCGCGTGCAAAGAGGCTTATTTTAGTTTTGGACTTTAGCCTTCAGATCGCAGATTGCGACACGTGTAAAGGGCTCCCCCTTCCGCCATATTATGTTAGTAGATAGGCCAGGGCTTATTGACAAGACTAATGTTAAAACAAGACTATTCACTTTTTCTTTTGAAGAGGCGCATTAATTATTGTGGAGCACGTATTCAAATGGCAAAGTTATTACTTATTGTGGAGCACCTATTTTAAGGCCGGTTTCACGAAAGAATAGTCTTTGTGTGTGTTGCTCTGGACTAAGCACAACAACACTCGAAGGTAATGCAAGACCTTAATAGAGCAATAAAATTTGTTGATTATGGGCATGTCATCGTGAGTGCAACACAAAATTAGTTTTGCGATTTTAAGTGAAAAAAATTTGGGTCCCCAAAGGAATACCCAACCAACCCCAAGAACAGGAAATTGATGCCCACGAGGCTCAAAATTGCCGCAAACACAAATAAGAAACACCTCCAAACTTAAAGAATGACCTTTTATTGATGCCCCTATACTCTTATTGGAGCTTTTACCTTATGGAGTCTTCCTTTCAGCGCATCCGCACGCTGGAGTGCTACTCTCGCCAAGCTGATGTCAGGAATGTTGCCCTCGTATCTCCACTCCGTCGTTTTTGGCAAAGTTGAGACTCTTACCCAGCCTTCGGTTCCTTTGAATGAGAAGCCGGCAAAAGGACCAAATTTTGCTTTCGAGCATTTTATGTGCTAGGTCCCCTACAGATTGCGCTCCCGCAAACCCGCAGACCAAGCCGGTTATAATCCAGTGGCGTTGACGCCATGATGAGGCGGTCAAATTACAAGTCAAATGCTCCAGAAACAAACGGTGAAATGGATGCAACGTTAGCAACGGGGCGGCTACCACGCTTTATTCGTAAAAACGACAACCCATGCTCGTCTTCTCATAACAGTTGTGAGCGTTTAACTCTGAAATGATAGAAAACTGCTAGTAAAGGCTACCGGGCAAAAGGCAGGAGAGAGTCTGCACCCAAACTCCAACCTGTACGCTACCTGCGATAAAGCAGAGCATTCGCACGTGTTTGCCACGTGGAACCCCTAAACTGACTACAACTTGTAGAGAGAGAGAGAGGGAGAGAGTTTTCATACAGATGATAGCCGACAATTGCCCCCATTGAACCCCATTCACAGAGAGAGGGCCAGTTAATGATGGCGAAAACAACCCAACTCTGTTGCTTTAGGCAGAGTGGAGAGTTGTTGGGCTTCGTTCAACGTTGCCATGCTAACCCCAGCCACGCGAATGCCCTGAGGGGCACCACGGAGTGCGGACCCACTCTTATTTGATATGATTTGGTATTGACGTATGGTTAGGTTTCCGAAATAATGTGCTATGAAAAGCCGACACACGCATAGCCATAGCACAGGCCATAGCCAGCTGCCCTAATTAATAACCGGCGGCGGTGCTGGTCCGGCGCGCATGCTTTATTTTCTGAAAAAATCTTAAAGTGGTCACTGGTGAATCGTCTAGAACGGGCCTTTTTATTTTAGGCCAACTACGTGACAAGCTAGCCTAAATCATTGGGCGACGTTATAAGACTAGTCAATTGTCCTTCCCTAACTGTCCGAACTCATTCCGAAGGATTACGGCGATGGCGGCATCCACCGGATATGTTTCCATCCATCTCCACGTCCTCTTCTTCTTCTTCAATCAGGCGGTGTGCGAGTGCTGGCTGTAAACGTAAATTTCCTCTCTCGCACACACACTCACAGCTCCATACGCGCGCACACACACACACACACACACACAGACGCTCTCTCTCTCTTTCGACATACACACATATTTGCTCCTAGCTACTTACGTGGGCTTCTGGTGGGCTGGCAGTGCGGCATCTCGGGCGCTTGCACTGGGGGAATGGTGGGTTTTATTGAATCAACATTTTCGGCGAGCTGCCCCGACAGCAGCGGCATGAAGGTGCCTTCGTCAATAGCGCTGAGTGAGCACGTAGGCAACAATGGCGGGGAGCTGGCGTGCGGTGGTAGTAACAGAGACATTAACCAAACTACTTTATCCAGCCGGATGGGCACACGCTCAGGACCAACTGCGCCAATGCCGATGGAGTTTCCGCCCGCCTTGCCTACCTGGATCTTGACGGCTGAACGGACAACTCAGCTTCTGTGTCTAGCTAGCACCTTGAGCAGCTCGTCCTTTAAACTCTAGTTGTACCGGGCCCCAATGCTCACGTAATCTGGTCGCCTGGCCAAATAAAATAATTTGCTTGCAAAATCTTGACATAAAAATTTGAAAGGTAAATTGAGCGTGTTTAAATATTATTTACCTCCAAATTTGGAATTTAGAGGTCAATAGACTAGAAAAGTAGAGACGAAGTAGTATTGTGAGTGAAGGTGGTATGATTGATAGAGAGAGAAGTAGGCTAACACCCAATAGGGTACCAACCCCCTTCCAAGAGCCCCCTTCTCTATCGCTAGAGAGATACTTGCTTTAGATTGCACAAATACTATTACAATGTATCTATAATGTGAGATGCCAGTCACCGTTCGAACTCATCCTTTCACACAATAGTCCTTTATTTGTCATGTTCTTGGCCTCAACTTTTGTGCTAATTCTCAGCAAAAGAGAAGGGCTTTATCAAATACGACGCATCCTTCAACCTTTCCCCCAAGGGAGAAGGTCTAATGGCCTTGCAAGACACCATCAAAGATGGTCTCATCTTTCTATAGGCATCCCATCCCTTAAGCCAACCTTTTACCCATTCCCTTAGTCAATTAGGAGAAAACCCAATGGTATCTCTCTCCAATGCATCTACCCTAGCATTACCTGGAGTAAATGCCCCTCTTCAAGCACCAATATTATTGATAATAGTCACTAACCCTACAGGTACAGTAATGTCGATTGTCATGGCTAACCCTAATATGACTACAAATATGCACTAAGAAGAGAATCCCTCCCGCCGATAAGACTATCAATTGCCTCTCAATACATCTCCTCAAACAACTCTCTTCGAGGGTCCTAGACCTTTGCAATGGTTGCTAGCAGACACCTTGGAAGGGACAAATGGGACCCCCAACTCTTGATTGAAGTTGATGTGAGGCAAGAACTTAGATATCACATGCCTATTAGAGACTCTAATAGATGTGAAGATGTCTATTGGGAACTTAGATAGAAAGTGTCTATTAGAGATTCTACAGGTAAGTTGCTCCATCTACAAATGGTTATTTATAGCAAACCCCCGAACGCTTGTTTCTATTGCATGGAACAAGGCCATTTGATTAAAGATTGCCCATATCTCCATAAGAAAAAGCCACCCTAGTCTTGAGGTAAATTAGGAATCTCATTAGGTATCTGAGAAGAACATTATCATGGCTAAACATATCAAGATCCTGCAAGAACTACAACCGTTTTTAAGCCCTTTTGGAAGATGTATTCGACCCTTTTAGCTATGACTTGGTTCTAGATCCATAGCGCCCTCAAACCATCATGCTTAAAGCATTTATAAAGTTGGTTATGGCCCTACCTCAATCAAAGATTGGTGAAAACATTGAAGCCCTCCAAAGCCCACAAGATCAAACATGAGATAGACTTCATCTATCTCTTCTTCATTTGATGATAAAGAAGAATCGGTGCCGAGCACCCACTTGTCTATCCTTGCAAGTTCTACCTTCCAACAACCCATTGAAGTCGAACCAAATTAGCAATTGGACTTTTCTCAACATCTAGAGAGGAATGATCACTTGCTCAAGTAACAAATGGCCTCTTCCCCATAACAATCAGTTCATAGATACTAGCAGAAGAAGAAACCCTAATGCATTAGTATATTGGTAAATTCTAGAGGAAGAAAGAGAATTCCAAAAACCCTAATAGTAGTAGGCCTCATGTTTCTTGGGGTCTTATGGCAGAGGGTCCAACCTGCACTCTCGTTGATTGGCTTCAATTTTCAGGATTGTCGGAGGAGGTTCAGAGCATCGAGCTACGAGGCATGAGGGGGTTGTAGATCATGTGTTAGGATATTACAGAGGCTTTACCAAGCGAGTGGCTCACCCCTCTAGAGGTAGCAGCTCCTTGATGGATGAAGGCCTTCACGCGACTAGAGGTCTTTATTGCAATTCGAGTTTTCTCAAAGGCCATACCTCCTTAAGAGAAATAAAATCAAGGATTTTGTGCCCTTTTTCTTAAAATGAGAATGGCCAACTAACTAGCACCTTCCCATAAAGACAACCTATTGATTGCCTGCAAATTTTCCAAAAAAGTGTTGTATGATTGCCCCAAAAGAGACATGAATTTTTTTCTTGCAAGAGCTAGAAATACTTAATTTAAGAAAAAGACTTTGGATCCAATAGTTTGCCAAGTCTTTGGACCACTCCATCTCTGAGTTTGACATTGGGGACACTATCAATAAACTCAAAGCCGAGAAAACCCTTTGTATGGTTGGTCTCCTAGATGATCTCTACACTACTTTCACTATGAGAGATCGTGGTGTTTACTGCGGACCATAACCGCAAAACAAGAGAGAGGAATTCGAAATGAGGAGAGAGAAACTCTTTTGTTGTTCAAGCGGCATTTTACCGCCCGTATTACCGCGTATATTTCCGCTATTATTTGCAGCGCCCATTACCGCTAAGGCCATAGACCCCCTTCCCCCTCCCTCTCCCGCGCCATTTAAATCCAATACAACTGTAAATGTATTTACACACTACAACTCCTACACTCTCCAGAATGCTCACTTCACTTAATCTCTCTTTCACTCTAGAAATTCTATACATAAATCATTGAACTCACAACAAAACCATTACAAATACTATTCATAAGCACATAACGAAACATTTGCGAATTAATCATATACTACACCAAGTGAAAGAATGGAGAGTTTTATTAATTCTCATCTTGTATAAGATCTGTACAAGCACTAGGATCCATATTTAGACCCATAGTATTCAAATCAATAAACAATTTTAGAGATTCTTCCTCCTCTCCATCACCTCCTGTAGAATCATCATCGCTTTCTCCCTCTTCCTCCTCCTCAAGATGACTATTTGCAAGGCTTGGCTGACCTTCTTCAACTTCAACTACATCTTCCTCTTCATCTTGTGGTGATGGTATGACGGGATCAATTACTGGCTCAATGTCCGTCTCTGCAAAGATAGATCTACCCCGCGGCGTGACTGGAATGACATACCAAAGTCTTCTTTGATATATACATGGCACATAAAAGACCTGTACGTCACACACAAAGAATAAGCTGATATACATATATTAAATTTTTAATTTAAGTAAATTGCACATAGCCTAAATTACCTGCTCGCAACTACTAGGATACACCAAGTTGTCAGTTTTTCCCCGATGGAATTGGGTGGAATCTACCATAATGAGCCCATTTTCATGTCTTTTGACCTCACTCGCAAACCATCGGCACTCAAAGAGTAATTTGTGAAAAGATCTGAAATCCACTTTGATTATTCTCTCTATAGTACCACAATATCTGACCTCATCTGTTGTTGTGTCAAAGTTTCCCATCACGTCACAATCATTAGTGGTCCGACGCTCATCGGTGCGGAAATTTCGGCCTTCGGACCAAATGGAGTTGAAAATGAGACCCTACAACCATTCTATGCATGTGGTCGTCTCATAAAGGGAGTAGCAGTTGGATGGTGTGCTTCCTCCCTCTCTAATGGATTCCTCGAGCATGCGCTCTTCCACCCTCCTTTCCCCTCCTCCACCAACCACACGCCAATGAGGGGTGACGTCAATAGCCGCTACAATTTGCGGATCGTTTTTTTCCATCCGTGCACGCTTGCGAAGATCGTCCCATAGTCCATAATCTTCTACATGGCTCAAGCATATCCATCAAAGTCGAGAAATGGCACATTTGCACCGCACGCATAGGCATGGTAATTGCTCGGCCAACCACAGTGATCTATCTGGTTCAGTGGACGGGGCAAAATCATCCCAAGCAACCTACATTAATAAATTACATACACTAATTAAAATCAAATTACCAAAAAAGGTTAATAAAATATCAGTAAAAAGTAAAAATAAATAAATTTAACATGCATGGTAATGAAAACTTTTAGGTAGAAATGTCATTTTCAAAGTACTAGGAATACTTTCATTTTATATACATTTTATAAAAAACATAGTACCAATAGATTTTGGAAATCAATAGTAATAATGTCAAAACGTGGCCATCTGTGTGGATGGGCCGAAATTGCGCCGCGGTAATACTTGCGGTAATGAGCGCGGTAACTCTGGCGGTAATGCTCGCGGTAATAGGAGCGAAAAATCAATTTTCAATTTTTTTAATAAATAGGGGCACCCGCGTGCCCCGTGAAGTTCAAAACCCTAAATTTTTAATTTCATCGTCTTCTCCACGGAAGCCGAGAGCGCGAACCTCACAACCTTGAGCTCTTCCTCCATCTCTACTCTTCTACTCTCCACAATCTCTACTCTTCCACTCTCCTACCCTCTCCCAACAAGCTCTTCAATTCCATGTAAGTTCTGTTGTTATGTTTTTTGATTTTTTCACACGCATACACACATGCATACACACGCACAAGTTAACACGCATGCAAATACACATACGCACACACATGCATATGTTAGTATAAGTTATGCATTAGTATGTGCATACAGTGTGTGCATTATTCTAATGCACACACTAATTAGTGTAAGTAAAGATAATTTGTTAATTATTAGTTACTTGCAAATCTAAACTTGTTAAATTTGTTAAATTTATTACTTGCAAAACCTAATATGTTAAATTTGGGATTGGCCAATGCACACACTAATAAGTGTGTGTTAACACACACTAATTAGTGTGTGCATTGGCCAATGTGATTGGTCAATGCACACACTAATTAGTGTGTGATTAGTGTGTGCATTGGCCAATGTGATTGATCAATGTACACACTAATCACCCACTAATTAGTGTGTGATTAGTGTGTGCATTGGTCAATGAGATTGACCAATGCACACACTAATTAGTGTGTATTAACACACACTAATTAGTGTGTCATTAGTGTGTGCATTGGTCAATCCCATTAACCAATGCGCACACTAATTAATGTGTGATTAGTGTGTGAATTGGTCAATCCCATTAACCAATGCACACTAATTAATGTGTGATTAGTGTGTGCATTGACCAATGTGATTGGCCAATGCGCACACTAATTAGTGTGTAATTAGTGTGTGGATTGGTCAATTGGATTGGCCAACGCACACACTAATTAGTTTGTGATTAGTGTGTGCATTGGTCAATGGGATTGGCCAATGCACACACTAATTAGTGTGTGTTAACACACACTATTTACTGTGTGATTAGTGTGTGCATTGACCAATGTGATTGGCCAATTTACACACTAATTAGTGTGTGAATTGGTCAATTGGATTGGCCAATGCACACACTAGTTAGTGTGTGAATTGGTCAATTGGATTGGCCAATGCACACACTAATTAGTGTGTGCATTGGTCAATTGGATTGGCCAATGCACACACTAATTAGTTTGTGATTAGTGTGTGCATTGACCAATGTGATTGGCCAATGCGCACACTAATTAGTGGGTAATTAGTCCAATTACACAAGCCAATGCACACACTAATTAGTGTGTGCACACATTAATTAGTGTATGTTAATACACACTAATTAGTGTATGTTAACACACACTAATTAGTGTGTGCACAAGTCAATTACACAAGCCAATGCACACACTAATAAGTGTGTGTTAACACACACTAATTAGTGTGTGCACATGCCAATGCACACACTCATTAGTGCATGTTAACACACACTAATTAGTGTGTGCACAAGCCAATTACACAAGCCAATGCACACACTAATTAGTTTGTGATCAGTGTGTGCATTGGTCAATGGGATTGGCCAATGCACACACTAATTAGGGTGTGTTAACACACACTAATTAGTGTGTGCACAAGCCAATGCACACACTAATTAGTGTATGTTAACACAACTAATTAGTGTGTGCACAAACCAATTACACAAGCCAATGCACACAGTAATTAGTGTACCGTAAACACACACTAATTAGTGTGTGCACAAGTCAATCACACAAGCTAATGCACACACTAATTAGTTTGTGATTGGACAATGCACACACTATTTAGTGTGTGATTAGTGTGTGCATTGGCCAATGCACACACTACTTAGTGTGTGTTCATGTCAATTACACACTAATTAGTGTGCGTACATGTCAATTACACACACTAATTATGTTAATTTAAACAGTAATCAACACAAAAACATAAACATACCTCCATGATTAAGTCGTAGGTGACGTATTAGGCCCCAATAGCCGTCCAAGTGATCGCGCAATCGGTCACACTAATCATAAACACAATAATCTCTTATTAGTCAATACACACACTAATATCTTATTAGCACTCAAGGCTTTGCAAGACTCTTTTATAGGTTGTAGACACACCTTGGATTCTTTCCACATTGGATTCTTTCAACATTGGATACTATAGAGAATTCCAATGTTAAAAAATCCACTGTTTGAAAAAAATCAATGTGTAAAGTTTTAATCATTTATTCGAATATTTATACCCTATTTTAATCTTTGTCGTAATAAATGTAGACCATGTCTTCTTCTTCCACACCACACTTTCGCAGCATTGAGGATTTCATGGCGGACGGGATGTCATATCCCGACGCTCTCTCTGCCTATCATTCACAGTCGTCGCCTCAGCAGTCATCTTCAGGGTTCGGCTGGTTTCGGGACGCTCTTGTTGGGTCCGCTGTCGTACCTGTGACTGATCCAGATGTGGAGAGGGCATTGCGTCTTCGGGCTAAGTGGTTAGGTTCGCAGCAGACCCTTACGCAACGCTATTCACCGACGCAACTAGCAGCTTTTGGATTATCTGAGGTCTCTACTTCGACTGGTGGCACTCCATACCTGTAGAGTTTTCCACCTACAGCTCCAGGTTCATCTTTTCCTTCGCAGGGTCTGACGTCGTTGGGTGCGACGCCACAGGGTCCGACGCCACGGGCGTCCACCTATCCATCACCTATCCCACCTTCTGCCCCAGCTGCAGATTCACGTCGGCGCTCTTCTAGCAGTCAGCGCCAGGGCAGCTCGTGCGCTAGCGCCGGTCGATCTCGACGAGGGAGCATAGCTAGTTGTTGTTTTGGGAGGGGGGGGGAGTACTACAGATTCTCCTCCACAGTCACCACTCCTTGCTCCAGCAGAATATGAGGACCATGACATGCCTTCACCAGATGCTCGCGGGTTATACTACCAGGTTCATAGAGGAGGTATGGTGGATCTCCGGACAACCCAGAGTAGGAGATTCCGCACACACGTCAACCAATTAGTCCACTCCACATATATCAATTCTTTTCTCAAATTTGATCAGCAAGATCCCTACAACCTCACATATATAGAGACAACCATGCACATGCGTTTCCCCAACCCTGAGGGGCAACAATTCTCAAGGCAATGGTTGCAAGAGCATGTCAAAACATTTCTCAAGAACAAAATATCTAGTGTGAGGAGAGCTACAAAGAAGACAATGGAGTCTCCAGAGCACAACTATCGGCCAGGAAATGTCCATGATGTGGAGTGGGAGACAGCTATGGAAGAGAAAGATGACGAAAGGGCAACGGGTGCGAGGATGTATACGTGTCAAGTTGAGGCCAGATCCCATCAGACTCCTACGCATTATGGTTCGGGAGGAAAAACGGTTTGGAAAGACAAATATGTAAGTAAAAATATTAGTTTTATTGTAAAAAATCTAATGTTTTTCATTTAATTAATTGGTTGCTATTTTTTGTCCGTATAACATTACCATGAGTCGCGCGACCAGAGATGTGCAGAGATATAGAGAGAACCATACCGAGTATCAAACTTGGTGTTGGTTGTTTAATAATCAAATTGTCTCTCAAGAGGAGTTCAAAAATGCATGCAGAAGTCTACAACATGTAAGTTTAATCTTATTTAAATTATTAAATTGTTGATTTTATATCAAATATTAAATAACAAAGTGTTAATTGTTTCTTTTTCTAGTTTTGCAGAGTCAAGGAGTTCCACGTGAAATGCCGCCATCTCTCCCATGAGCATCCTCTATTTTGTATGCGCGGGCCCCGCTTGCCCTATCCCACATGACCATCCTCTATTTTGTACACGTGGGCTTTTTTTGCCCTTTATGTAAATGCAATACCTATCATTTTTTGGCTCAATACCTCCTCCAATTGTAATTCCACTTATGTAAATGAAATTATCAATATTTTTTTGGCTCAATGTATTGTCCAATTGTGATGTTTTGTTGTAATTAATAATAATTTTGTAAAATATTTTAAATAAATAAAAAATAGATGAGGTTTTGGATGGTCCTGCAAAGGATAATCCAAACAGTCATCTTTTTTTTTATAATAAACTCGTCTGCGGCAATGATCGCGATAATGTTTACGCAGTAAAAGTTGCGGGTATTTTTGCAGTAAAGCCCGCGGTAATAGGCACGGAAATATAGCCGCATGCATTACCGCGTATCTTACCCCTAGACCATTACCGCATTATTTGCCGCAGTTTTTCTTGGTCTATTTGATATCTTATGACAGGTTTATTCATCGACGTTATTCGTTTCTTACAAACATTTGTGTATCTTAATGTTAATCCTCCAAAAAAAAATTAATTAGTAAAATAAATGTGCGACAATTCAGGTATGTCGATTTATTGTTTTATGGTATGTATTATGCTATTTTGAGTATTTTGCAGGGTCATCACACATTCGTTTGTAGCAGTGGCATCATAGCACAAGGCTATGCTCAATCAATCACAGAAAAATAAATTAAGAAAGAAATGAAGTTTATGCGAGGAGCTGCGTGATTATGCATCAGAGCTAAGTGCACTTATATAGCACTCTTTTTTTCCTCTTTTTCGTCTATATGATATTTTTTGATAGATTTATTCATCGATATTATTCGTTTCTTACATCTTTGTGTATCTTAATGTTAATCCTACAAAACAAAATTAATTAGTGAAATATGTCATAATAACTAATATCTAATTCTCCTAAATGATTTTCTCATGTTAGACTGATCATTTAATATGGAGAAGTACCAGGGGAGAAAAAGCTAGAATATTGGTTAGGCTGGCAGACCGGTCACATTAGGGATCCAAAGGAGGAAAAATATGGATCCAAAGGGGGGGCCGAACGGATACGGGTTATCGCAAGGATACAGGTGGATGCATGAATACCAAAAACCTTGTCCCGGACAGAAGTTTTATAACCGGTACATAAAACCATCTATATTAGTTCAATTCGATATATTCTTTTGAATAGATTTTTAATTAAATATAGAATTTCCACATCTTTTTGTTAAATATAGAAGACGGCTCTGTACCTCTTAACTATGCACGTCAGCCAGCTCTTTACATCATTACTATTTCCACACCTCTTTTTCAAATATAGAAGACGGCTCTGTAGCTCTTAACTATGCACGTCAACCAGCTCTTTGTCTTCCCACTCTCTCATTTTCCTGTCTCTCTCTAACTCTCTGTGTAGAAGAACAGATTGATGTTTTACTTTGTAGGCCTATCACACATCTATTGCTGTCATATAGTGCTCTTGCTCTCTGTAGGCCTATCACCTCACTCAATCTCTCCCTCTCTAGCATGGAGCAAGAATATCACACTGTATGTGATCTCTCTCAGCCTCACTGTGAACTGTGTGCTAGGTATGCTGTTGATGCGGTCAAGGAATATCATGCTAGGAGAAAGAGGGAGCATCGTGCTAAGAACAAGCTAAGAATAAGCATGCACATGAGAAAGATAATGATCAAAATGGTGCTGATGATGCAAAGCGTCAAAGACTTTGCAATGACCTTGTTATGCTCTCCAATCGGCGTACAAAGGCCCTAGATGTTGTATCACACTCACATATTTTGTGCAAGTTTGTTAATCATCCTTCTCTTGGAGACCTTGAAATGCCCAGGGCACAAACAACCTTCGTTGAAGCCATACGCAACACAATAGATGCAATCAAATTACCCAAGAGCGGACAGGAGCTCTTTCTTAAAAGGTTCATCACCACAATGCTTATGAATGTTGAGTGTACATCTACCTCAAAAGTGAATGTTTCAGCTGCATCTAAGTTGCTAAATTTGCACAAGAGGAACTTCATAGCTGCAAAGAATCGGTTGAGGGCAGCAGGTGATGGCAATTTGCCAATCTCTTTGAGTGCTCGACAGCCCATGGATCGTGGTTTCATAACACCTAATGAGAAAGAGTTGATGTTATCTTTTTGGATGTCTAACATTCGTGTTTCACCCAATAAGAAGGATGTGTGCAGAAAGCGTATTGGAAGAAATTCATATGTCAAACATCCTGTGCATCTTCTTGAACAATCTCAGGTAATAACTTGCTTCACTATATCCATTTTTGCTTTCTAATATTTGCATTCATGACCTATATTCACTATAACTGGGTTGATTAGAGTAGATATGAAATCGGATATGAAGGAAGTTATAAATGGAAATAAGGGGAATCTGTATTTGGTCCTAGACTAAGAGTAGATAAATATTGGATGTGAAGGAGAATATAAATGGAAACATAGTTTTTATCATATGCGTATGTTTGCTGAAACATACGTTTGCAGACGCATACTTTCACACGCGTATGCTATGTATAAACAAACGGGACTAAAATTAAAAACCCCAATTTCCTAGGGATTGTACTATGCGAGCCTGCTCCTGCCTGCATAGCGTTCATAGTATGCCCTTCCTTGCTTCGTAGCCTTGCCTCATCTCTTCCACATGGTAGTTGCTCCCCAATTGACAGGTCCGAGTCAGCACTAGTAGCGAATTGAGTATGCAGGTTTGTGCTAGGTTCTCTATGCTAGGTTAACCTAACCAATTATGTAATAACTAATACCAATTTCAAATAAAAAAATTGGTTTACATAGCTAGTAGATTAATTTTAGCTGGTTAACACTTTTTTCCCACCATTATAGAACTTGGTCAAGTGTATATATGTGTTATGTGAAAGATGTACTAGTTAACCCGACCAATTATGCACTTACTAATACCGGTTTGGAATGAAAAGACCGGTTATATAACGAGTAAATTAATTTCAACTAGTTAACACATTTTCACAGTAGTTTACAGCTCGGTCAAGTGTATATGTGGTATGTAGTAGACATACTACATAACCAGTTATATAAAAACTAATAGCGGTTTGATATTACAATAACGGTTTACATAACCAGTAAATAGATTTAAAACCGTTTACACATTTTATGCCAGTAAACATCTTGGTCGAGTGTTCACATGTACTGCTTGTCATACCAGTTAGGTAAAAAACTGGTTTACATAACCAGTAAAAAACTTTTAACACTTATTTCTCACTCGTATACATCGTGGTTAAGTGTTCACATGTATTGGTCGAGTGTTCACATGTACTGTTTGTCATGTCAGATAGGTAAAAAACCTATCGGTTTGAAAGGAAAATACTGGTTTACATATCCAGTAAAAAAATTTTAATACTTATTTCTCACTGGTATACATCGTGGTTAAGTGCTCACATGTACTGGTTAGGTAAATAACATACCGGTTTTAAATGAAAAGACTGGTTTACATGAGCAGTAAGAACATTTGAATTGGTTGACGCTTATATACCACTGGTATGTACCAAGGACATGTGTTCATTTTTTTTAACACTTATTTCTCACTGGTATACACCATGGTTAAGTGCTCACATGTACTGGTTAGGTAAATAACATACCGGTTTTAAATGAAAATACTGGTTTACATCAGCAGTAAGAACATTTGAACTGGTTGACACTTATATACCACTGGTACGTACCAAGGACATGTGTTCATTTTCTTTAACACTTATTTCTCACTGGTATACATCATGGTTAAGTGCTCACATGTACTGGTTAGGTAAATAACATACCGATTTTAAAAGAATAGACCAATTTACATCAACAATAAGAATATTTGAATTGGTTGACACTTATATACCACTAGTACGTACCAAGGACATGTGTTCATTCTTTTAACACTTATTTCTTACTGGTATACATCGTGGTTAAGTGCTCACATGTACTGGTTAGGTAAATAACATGTCGATTTTAAATGAAACGACTGGTTTACATCAGCAGTAAGAACAGTTGACTGGTTGACACTTATATACCATTGGTACATACCAAGGACATGTGTTCATATGTACTGGTTTGTGTAACCAATCAAGTGAAAAAACATACCGGTTTATAGTAATGTAACAGTTTTCTTCAAAGATAATAAAAACCTGCAGTTTTCTTCAATGTTCTTTAACCACATATGTCTTTCATTGTAGGTGGAGCTCTTTCTCAACTTCAAAGAACAATACGTTGAAATTGTAATAAGGCAGCGTGCGTTTGAGTACATGAAGCCATATTTTGTGCGGAAATTGAGAGACTGATATACTTGCTGCTGCATTTCACATGTTCAAATGTCCTTCCTAAAGGATGCCATAAATCACATGCGAAGTTCTGTATTCGGTTTTCATGGAAAATCTTGCCAATGTCAATGCAACATATGCAAAGACAATGGTGGATGCAAGGCACCAAAAAACCCTATCAAGAGTGTAATAGCCTTATTGGACTCTATACTATGTCCAAAATCAGATACGTCCACATTCCATGCCCTTGCCTGCTTGAGTGGTCAATGTAAAAGGTGTGGCCCGGATAAGTTAGATTTTTGTGCTACAGATCAGGCTGCATTTATTGCTAAAAAGATTGTACATGTGGTGAAGATTTTTGAGGACCTAGAAGTAGGAATTGCGCGTGACGGTCAGAAGAAGAAAAGAAAAGTCTTGTTGCATAAGGAAATATCATGCCAAGATCTCTCAGTCATGTTCAAAGACCATCTTAAGAAATACATAATGCATAATTTTGTGTATAGATGGCAAGCAGAACAATATAAGGAATGTATACAAAGCTTTCCAAAAGATGTTGTTGTGTCAGTTGTTGACTTTGCTGAAAATTATAGTTTCAAAGAACAAAATGATTCAGTCCATGCACTGGTATTCAAATCAAGCAACTATTTTTATGCACATAACGTATTTCCAAATTGCAGGTAACGACATCACCCTAGATCAGTATTATTTATTTTGTATTAAGCCTTCAATAATTTATGATTTTTATATTATGCAGGTGACATCCACAAGACAATTCGCTTCTTCATTTCAAATGACAAGCAACATGACACACATTTTGTTCAACACTGTTTTCTAAAACATGCATGTGGAATGGCTAAAGCAATTTGGTCTAAACATAAGGTGTCATTGGGTATGGTCTGATGGAGCAGCTTCACAATTCAAAGCAAGAAGACCATTTTATTTCCTTGCCAACTATACCATGTTCTAACAAACATTATCTGAAGGTGGTTTTAATATAGAGACCTATAATATTGGCATTAAAGTTGTAATAAAATGCTTGTTTAACATCAGTAATATTATAATACGTGTTTTTTTTGGTAATTTTATCGTGCCAAGAGTATATTAATCTTCTTCTATCCATTGAATAAAATGCAGATACAATGTTTTTACGGGATGAAAAATTTCTTGGAACTTTTTTGGATCCGACCATGGTAAGGGAGAACACGACGGTGCGGGAGCAGTGATAAAAAGGTCTTTACCTCAATACCAATTGCAGCCAAACTGCCCAAAGATAGACTGTGTTGCAGATGTTGTGGCATTATTGAGACGGACCTTGTCAGATGGTGCTACAGCCACCTATGCATCCCAGGCCCGTTATGTAAGCATGATTTTTTGGGTGATTGAATTGGGGGATGTCGAAAGGGGAAAAAATTGGGATGTGAAGGCTGTAAAAAATACCCGCTCAATGCACTCTATTTCTGCATATTTCAGAGCATGATACAACTGCTTTGAGAACACATTCATTGTCTTGTTTTAGTAGTGCATGTAAACAGGAAAAGTGGAGGAGATGTGTGAGCAAGTCACACGTTCCTTTCTGGGCATACCTTATTTTGGAGACTACAGAAGAAGGGGAAGACGATGAAGACGTAATAAATGAGGATGCAGTGTATGAAGGAAACTATGACACCCTCAGTCAAGCTCTTATTGTTGGTGATAATTTTGTTGTTCTCGCACCAAATGACAATGAAGAAAAAGTGGATTTCTATATAGTGAAATGCACTGCAGCTATTCAAGAGTTTCATTTAGATGTTGAAGATGTCTGGGGCAATATCATTGGGCAAGGATCCTATGCTATCAAAGGGTTTTAATATCGTATGATAAATGAGCAGACCTACGAGCTTTTGGACAAAAAGCCAGAGGTGTTCATATATTCACATCTTGTTCGGGCAATCAAAATCCCCATGATACCCCATCCCAGCAACTCAAAACTATATACAATATCACTTGATGTCAGTGAGTCTATCTACAATAGTTTGCCTTTTGAGCTGTAACCATCTTAAGAAATACATAATGCATAATTTTGTGTATATCTGCTTTTAACTATAAACTGAACTGTGTTTGAAACCAGTCACTTCTCAGTATCATACCGGTATCATACAAGTCCCTCTCCCTCTCCCTCTCTCTCTCTCTCTCTCTCTCTCTCTCTCTCTCTCTCTCTCTCTCTCTCTCTCTCTTTGTCATTTCTCAGTGACTTCTTAGTATCATATCGGTATCATACCAGTCACTTCTTAGTATCATACCAGTATGATACCAATATCATACCAGTCATTTCTCAGTATCATACCGGTATCATACATTCCCTCCCCCCCCCCTCTCTCTCTCTCTCTCTCTCTCTCTCTCTCTCTCTCTCTCTCTCTCTCTCTCTCTCTCTTTGTCACTTCTCAGTATCATACCAGTCACTTCTCAGTATCATACTGGTATCATACCAGTCACTCCTCAGTATCATACCGGTATCATACAAGTCCCCCCCCCCCCCTCTCCCTCTCTCTCTCTCTCTCTCTCTCTCTCTATCTCTCTCTCTCTGCTACAGAGATAACTTACACAACACCCCACCTAGATAGGGCCATGGCTACAACCATTGAAGTGTTTTCTTGATGCCACAGGTCTCTCTCTGTCTTTGTCACTTCTCAGTATCATACCGGTATCATACCAGTCACTCCTCAGTATCATACCGGTATCATACAAGTCCCTGTGTGTGTGTGTGTGTGTGTGTGTGTCACTTCTCAGTATCATACCGGTATCATACCAGTCACTTCACAGTATCATACCGGTATTATACCAGTCACTTCTCAGTATCAGACTCTGTGTGTGTGTGTGTGTGTGTGTGTGTGTGTGTGTGTGTGTGTCACTTCTCAGTATCATACCGGTATCATACCAGTCACTGCCCAATATCATACCAATCATTTCTCAGTATCAGACTCTCTCTCTCTCTCTCTCTCTCTCTCTCTCTCTCTCTCTCTCTCTCTCTCTCTCTCTCTCTGTCCCTCTCCCTCTCTCCTTTTATTTGTAAGATACTTCAAATATAGATTACAACGTATTTCCATGCAACTTGCTTGTAAATGTATTATACATGAATTCTCTTACATTGATTGACAAGAAGGCTGAGTAATTCTCCATTTACATCCATCGACAAAAAAATACATTGACAAAAGTCGCCCACTTCACAGACTTTAAGAATCTTTTTTTTAATTAAAAAAATATGTTCCCAATAAAAACGACGCACATAGGTGTCGTCAGGTTGTCCGTCTGCAAAAATTACAGTCCTCTTTGTATACTCAATTATGTCCTTAGAGTACAACGAGTGTGCCAACCAGTTTATGACAGTGGTTGACAGAAAATAGGTGCGCACTTCTTTAGACTGTTTTCTAGCTTGGGAAAAACAAGAAATGACCCCAATGGATTAAACATTAGCTTATATCCAGAATCATCAAAGATAAGTGTGTCAAGTGGTAGGTCAGGAAAATTTTCGAGATTCTTTTGGAACACCGGTTTATCTGTTGGACCCAATTTAAAAGGTGCCCTTGTGCATTGCGCCTGACTTACCACTCTATTGAATCTTTTGTGGTGGTCAGGGAACACTGTCGCTAGCGTGCATTGAGATTCTCAAACTCGCAACAGCTCCATATCCACACTTCAAACCATCTGAAACAAAAATTCAGAAACACTTCTGCATCGGGCCTTACCCAAAACTGTGTATCCCCTTCAACAACATACCGCATTTCTGGCCAGTAGGGCAATTCTTCACCATATTTTCCATCAAATTTCTTGAGCAGTAATCCATTAAGGAACGCTCAACGGAGGTGGTGGCCTTGGCCATATCAGTGGGATTCTTTTAATTAGTCTATACCATAGAGGAAACACGAGCACTGCAAGAGACAACACGCAATTCCATGTTGCACGAATGTCAGCCTTGCCATTCTGCTTGTCAACCTTGAACCTATCTGCAAGGCACCATTCTTCAACTAAAAACATATTTGCAGATGCAAAATTACACAAGACTCAAATTTAATTATGCAATTAGGACATATCTACAGATTGAAATCATACAATAAAAATACACAATGTTCAAAAATTAGGCACAAGATGAAAGAGACGTCGAATGGGAAATAAAGTTATATAAATTTCAGAAGTGGTTACATAAAAAGAAACATAGGGGGGGCAAACTATAATCTTTTGCAGGCTCTGGGTTTAGGGTCAGAACTTGTGCCGGTATTCTGCATCTCCTTAGTGTCTTCTATGTCCATCTCCTCTTCTGGCTGCTCCTGGGTCTCTTCCTCTTCCTTGCTTTTTGCTCCATTTCAGGCTTCTCATCTGCAGTCTTCTCGATTTTTAATTTTTTTACCTTTCTTATATGCTGAGCAAGGGTCTCCTCGAGACTTCCCTCCAGCCTGACATCGACACGACCATCATCTTTAGAAAGCTCTGCAGCAAAAGATCACTTATTAGAGCCTTAATCAATGAAAAAACTTACTCTTGCCACGTTGGCCTCGTTTTCTCGGGGTCTTTGATCTTGTTACTCGCACGCTAGTGTCTAGCAACACATCGTCTTCCTCATTCTGGGTTTTCCCTTCAGCACCAGTCATACTCTACTCCTTTACCTCAAAGTTTTGTTCATCTTATGTTGTTTCCAGAACAGGTTTCTTAGCATTACCAGGGACACTTTCATCAACCAAAACCTCCACAGGTGTCTTGGTATGCAGGCTTCACTACATCGTTCCCTATGTCTTTACCGGCAGTAGTTCTGAAGCAGCTTGACTCTGAAAAAACATCAGAGAAGAAAAAAATCAACCACCTGATTAAAACAATGGTGTGTTTCTTACCCATTGAAACAATTTTCTCACCTGTTTTTGGGCATGGTTCAACTGGCTTCTTCTTTAGAAGGGATTGGTCTTCTGTAGAAATAACTCCGGGGCAATCCTTAAGCATGCACTTTCCTTCTCATCCAATAGAACAACATGGCTTGAGTGATTGTGATCATGAATTTTTACACCACAAGCATTGCACACATCAATCAGAACAACACTGTGTCCAGGAGCTGAAACTCATGCAGGCAAGACTATGGTTTCAGGTAGCATTGGTTGACTAATCATGTTTGTCACAAACGTGACACAGAGACCAAAGGTTTGCTCACACTCCAAGAATCTGGATAATTCTTCCTATAGGCAAGAGACCCTCTGTTATCAGACAATGTCAAACAAGTGTAAAATCAGTATGAATGCTTGAAGATCGGTATAATGATGTTATCCCACCGGTATGATGTTATTATACTGGATAGTATAACATCATACCGGTAGCATAACATCTGGTAGCATCATACCGTTAGGATAACATTATACCGGAAGCATAACATCAAACTGGTTGGATTTTATCATACTGATCGGATGTTATTATATCGGTAGGATTATATCCTACCGGTAAGATGTAATCATACCGGTAGGATATAATCCTACCAGTATGATAACATCCTACCGGTATTGTCATCTACCCTTACCGAATATGATAAAATCCTACCGGTATGAAAAATCATACAGTATGGTACTTTGCAGGTATTATACTACAATCAGATGGAGTTAGAAGCATACATGTGCCTGCTGTAGGGTGGCTTTTGCTTGGTCAATGTTTTCTTGGAGGCTGTCAAGAAAGCATGTTGGTACATTGGCATCGTCAGGGAAGTGCATTTGAATGGTGTCAAGAGCACCCTCGCAACGGTGCACATTAGCAACAGATTTGATCACACTGAATCCTTAGCCTTCTAACACTCGGCTGATACATTTTCGTGAGATTTTCTAACCTCAACAAGAAGTTCTTGCAAGGAAGTGGATACTTCAACACTAAACATAGATTGAGTAGTCACAAAAAGCCCACTTTCGGCTGGTGTACTTTCAGATGGGGTATTTACTAAGAAGATGGCAGAACCACTTGGGGTTCCTGTGGATACTTGGGAAGTCTCTAACTTCCATTGTTCTCTTTTCCTATCTAAGTGACCTTCATTGGTCACATTCTTCACCACCTCAAATGAAAACTCAGCCTACTTTACCGGACCTGTGCATAAGAAATAAACATATCCATGTGCAAACTTGACTCCCAACAGATAGTTTGGTGGTTTGGATTGGTACACCTACTTGTAGAGCTGGTAGAGTGCCTTGTAGTGATCCGGCCTTGCTGTTTTTATCGGAACTTTTTTCTCCTTCACTGGAAGACACGTGAAAACTTTCATCCAGTCGGATATGGGCACATCTGCATCTGTCAACTTCCTAACATCTTTCCCCTCAAGACTTAACCCATATTCCATGTGAAAATCCTCCTTTGTCGTGCAGAATGCCTTTAATGGCACCTCCACATCCTTGGGGTGAACAAAGCGGCTGATTTTGGGAGGAGGCTGTAACTTCTATCTCTAAAAGGAATAAATCCATATTCATTACTCAATGTATCCACACCTCAATACTCTACTACACATACAGGTCCGCTCTACACAACACAGAGAGAGACAGAGAGAGACAGAGAGAGGTTACATACCTTCGTGGGAGAATATCCGGTCTTTGTGGGGGAGACCTGTCGGGCTGCAATCCTTGGGCTCTTTATTAGGTTGCTATCCATAGCAAAGGATAAGAAGTGTGCACAGGGGGCTATAGAGTGAGCCGAGAAAGGCGCAGAAGGAGAAAGGCACAGAGATATGGAGAAGTACAGTCATGAATTGAAAACATTCGTCTGACATGGGCTCCACACGTGTTTTTGAATCCTCCACATGATTTTTAAGATTTTGTATCCTCCACACGATTATTTAATTCAAACAATTCTTGCCCATAACACCAATTTCATACCCCTTAAATTTTAAGCCTCCAAAAGCAACTTTCAACCGGTTAAAACCGGGCCACCCATGCATCCACCCATAACCGTTGTTTCAAATGCGGGGAGCAAGGGCATGCGTACCATGCTTGCCCCCAAAAGAACAACCACATTGAGCCTCCTAAAGCTTCCTTAGTCGAAGTTCAAGAAGATGACGCTCATCCTGAAGGATCTCCACTATGCTATGCTTGGGGAAAGGTAAGAGAACATGATGCATTTATTCTCTTTGACCCTAGCTCTACTCACAACTTCATATCCATGGAGTTGGCCACCAAGCTAGGCATCCAAGCCTATGAAATGGGATATCAAGTGAACGTGGAAGGAGTTTTTAAGGGACAGGAAGCCTCGATTACTCCCTTGATTGGGAAGCTAAGGCTCCATGTCCAAAGTTATGTAGATAAAGAGGATTTTTTCATATCTCCACTTAAGCATGAAGATGTCATTTTAGGGGCACCATGGTCTGATCGCATGGCTGCCGACATCAAATTCCTAGAAAGGCGTGTAAATTACTTTACGCATAGGGAGAAGACTATGTATATAGATGCTAATGAGTCGGGTCACACTATACCCCTTGTAAATAAACAAGCTTTTGATAAGTCAATAAAGAGCTCTATTTCCACGTACATGATATTTGTAAAAGACTCTAAGAAAGAACCTAATGTTTTTTCAACTAAAAATGAAGGGAATCAAAAGGAAATAGAGTTGTTTAACTTCCTTAATGGATTCCAAGATGTCTTTATTGAAGTCATCCCTATTGAGTTGCCTCCAAAACGAGGGGATGATGACTATGCAATTGAACTTCTTCCAGGAAGTTCACCGCCTAATAAACCTCCTTATAGAGTTTTTCCAGCTCGACAAGAGGAGATTATGCGGCAAGTGCATGATTTGGTTGAGAAAGGTATGGTTAAGCCTAGCTCATCTCCATTTTGTCCACCAGTTCTATTAGTGCAAAAGAAAGACGGCACATATCCTATGTGTGTCGACTATCGAGCGCTAAATAGGATCACTATCAAGAATAGGCTTCCCGTTCCATGGGTAGCAGACCTATTTGATAAGCTACAGGGGTCAATCTACTTTACACTACAACATAACCCAAAGTTATCGACGCTTTATATATCGACGTCCATGCCTTTCCACGTTTATATCGACGTACTTACCGTCCGTCGATATACGCATCGATATTGTTAGGAAATAAGACGTAGCTAAATAGATAATTGAGTAGATTACTTAATGGAGAGAGACCGATTTATATACACGAGATTATAGAGTAGAGAGAGAGAGAGAGAGAGAGTACACACGATATACCTGGTTCACCCAATGTGGGCTACGTCCACGGGAAAGCAGCCACTCAATGGCTTTAGTACTTCAAAACAAGAAGTAGTTTACAAAGGGATTATACCCTTAATAGAGCTCCCGCCTTGCTTCACTCTCACCACCTCACACTCACCTTGTTGCATCAACTTCACACTATGAAATGTGTGTAGAAATGGCCTCCTTTTATAGGCCAAAAGGGCTGCCCTCTCTTATGAGAGACAACCATGTGTAGCCGCCCTTGTGCGAATAAGTCCAAATCGGACCCTCCAATCCGCCCATGTGTGGCCGCCCTTGAGAAGACAAGTCCGCTTTTGAATTCGGCTACCGGCCATTGAATTCGGCCACCCGCCACCGGCCATCGACTTCCGACCACCGGTCATCGGCCATTGACTACCGGCCATCGGCCAACCGACCGGTTGTTTTCCGACCACTTTCCGGTCGCCGTCCGGCCATAATATTCCGGCGAAAAAGAATATTCCGGCAAAAACAAAAGTCTCGGGGGCCTCCGCCCCCGAGGCCTTTAAAGTTGCCCCTGATTCTTGTCCGTGTAAATTTTGGTTTCCGGTGAGTGATTTTCCTTCACGCACGATGGCTTCTCCTCATAATAGGGGCCTTACAAATGTGCGCTTTTACCACAGAAAATTACAAGGGTAAATCAGGCTCCATACTTAACAGATATGCCAGTGGATATACGCGTCGAAAGGCTAATTTTTCCATGCATATATCGACGCAGGTATTGACGGAAGTAATTTGGGGGGAAAAAAGCCGAACCTGCGCGAGGGGGCCATTTTCGCTCTCAACGCGCGCGTTCTCAGATCTTGGCCGAAACCTGGTGCAAGGTATTATGGCACTCTTTCCCCCCCTAACCCCTCTCTCTCTCTCTCTCTCTCTCTCTCTCTCTCTCTCCCCACATCGTGTGTGTGTGCATGTGTAGGAAAGAGATAGATAGATAGAGAGAGAGAGAGAGAGAGAGAGAGAGAGAGAGGGGTGTGTGTGTGTTTAGGAAAGAGAGAGAGAAAGAGAGTGGTGTGTGT
The DNA here is from genome assembly GCF_014529385.1 of Adiantum capillus-veneris. Classification (NCBI taxonomy): domain Eukaryota; kingdom Viridiplantae; phylum Streptophyta; class Polypodiopsida; order Polypodiales; family Pteridaceae; genus Adiantum; species Adiantum capillus-veneris. The sequence goes on from NC_140935.1 coordinate 131,627,423, forward strand.
GTGTGTGTAGGAAAGAGAGAGAGAGAGAGAGAGAGAGAGAGAGAGCGGTGTGTGTGTGTGTAGGAAAGAGAGAGAGAGAGAGAGAGAGAGAGAGAGAGAGAGAGAGAGAGAGAAGTGTGTGTGTGTGTGTGTAGGAAAGAGAGAGAGAGAGAGAGAAAGAGAGAAAGAGAGAAGTGTGTGTGCGTGTAGGAAATTAAAGAGAGAGATAGAGAACGGTGTGTGTGTGTGTGTAGGAAAGAGAGAGAGAGAAGTGTGTGTGTGTGTGTGTGTGTGTAGGAAAGAGAGAGAAAGACAAAAGTGTGTGTGCATGTAGGAAATTAAAGAGAGAGAGAGAGAGAGAGAGAGAGAGAGAGAAAGAGAGAAGTGTGTGTTCATGTAGGAAATTAAAGAGAGAGAAAAATGTGCGTAGGAAATTAAAACTAGAGAGAGAGAGAGAGAGAGAGAGAGAGAGAGAGAGAGAGAGAGAGAGAGATAGATAGATAGATAGATAGATTTTATTATTGTCCTCGAAGGTCAAATATGACCTATGGGACCAAAGTTACATGTGATGTAGTATGTGTATGGCTGATGAGTGACTCTCGATGCTCCAAAATTGTAGTGATGAGAGTCGCAATGGAGAGCCCACACTTTGGCTGGGAGAGGAAAGTGTGTAGGTCTAAGTTATGGCTGAAAATGTGAGTGAAGCAAGTTTGGATGTGATCAAAAGCTGAGCACTCTAGTAGTGTGTGGTACTCAGACTCTCGAACTTGCAGTGAGCATAATGTGCACAATCAATTTGACTCTTCTCCATTGCCCCAACGCCCTATCTCGCATCGAAGGAAATAGGAGCTAAGCCGAATTGCTGCGATAGTGCGTATCGTGGACAAGGGAATAGGCTCAAGCATGTAAGTGTGAGTACGGTTTCCTCTCTCAGGGAAGAACATGGTTTTGTAGTTGGGGGCAATATAGGTGGTGTACTGTATGAAGCGTGACCCACCGGATTTCTCCCAAGCCGTAATACATTGGCGTTGTAGAAAAGCTTCATTCACTTGAGAGTCAATTGAAGCATCATGTAGCAAGTGTAATGCATCCCATCTCCCAAACCACTTCTTTATGTCTTGCATCCATCCCGTGCTCAAGATCTTGCTTTTATGCGTCTTTTGAACTTTTTTGCTTGCTTCCCATGCAATTGTAGGAAGTCGATGTGAGGGGTTTTGACGCATCTTTATCATGTACTCCACAACCCTTTCCATGCCCATAACCTCAATTGGAAGAGATCCCGACTCAAGAAGTAGGAGCATATATGGTGTTTGTATCTTAACTTGGAGAAAGTTTGTAAGAAAACGCTTTTGGACATTCTCAAACTCTTTCCAAGTAGACTTTGAGATGCTCCCGCCCCACACTTCAACTCCATAAAGAAGAACCAGTGTCACCAATGCATCAAAAAGATACTTCTTGAGAACCCAACACTTGATGTTTCCCGCATTACACATGTTCTCAAATGCATAATATGCTCTCTTTCCCGCTTCCAAACGACGCATAGCACATTCATGCCACTTGTGATTGGATGGAACCTCAAGGCCAAGGTACTTAAAGCTCTCAACAACTTCAAGTGTCTCGTTGTTGTACACAATGCATGGCTTCTCCTTATGGTTGGTTTTCACAAGCATAACCTTTGTTTTGGATTCATTTACAATCAGCCCACTATGCAAGCAAAATTTCTCAAGGACAACCATAAGCTTTTGTGCATCTTCTAAAGTGTGTGCTAGAAGCACTACATCATCCGCATACAACAAAAGCATGATTACCGCATTGCAAATAGTGACCTCTTCAATGCCTTCTTCTTGCATAAAGTCAAGTACCATTTGTTCCAATTGATCGATGCATAGACCAAAGAGAGTTGGTGACAATGGACATCCTTGTTTAACCCCAATAGTGCTTACAAAAATTTCTGAAATTTCTCTTCCCATGCGCAATTGACAAATCACCTTCTCATAGATTCGAGAAACCGCAAGCATAAACTCACTTGGCACTTGGATTTCTTCCATCCTTCTCCACAAATTGTTACGTGGAATCATATCAAAGGCTTTCTTAAAGTCTACAAAACAACAATACAATCGCTTGCCTTTCAACCGACTTTCCTCCATGAGAACACAAAGAGTGACAAGATGATCAATGGTGCTATGGTATCGACGAAAACCCGCTTGTCCCTTTGCACACTTGTCATTCTCTTCCGCCCAATCACTCAATTTTATCTCCATTATGCACCCAAACAAATTTTCCATAAGAGACCCAATCATTATAGTCCGGTAGTTGCTTACATTCTTTACATCCCCTCCTTTATGCAAAGGCTTAACCCAACTAGTACTCCAATCATAAGGCATACCATGTTGAAGTGCAAGGTTGAACATATCACACACCCGTCCATTTGATCATCTCCGGCTTGATACCTTGAAGATCTCCCACTTTGCGAGTGGCCAACTTTTCAAGCCCACCGCATACATCCTCAATAGTAAAAAAAGACGGCATACATGGGAGTGAACCATAAAATGGCATTTTTTCAGTATTTTTTTGCTCATATAATTGCCTACAATGTGTGTACATATCCACTAGACTCAAGTTACCAAAATTCTCAACCCGCTTGCCTCTCAAGTTTCTCCAAAATCTTCCACATGCATGTGCCTTTTCTTGGACTTGAAATTCTTGTTGCTTTACTTCCCATCTTCTTCTCTTCTTTTGAATCAATGCCTTGTATGTATGCAAATGACTTTGATAGTTGTCTTTGTCCATAGTTGCATCAAGCTTTATCAAGGACTTTCGAGCATCTTGACATTCTTTATCAAACCACCTTTTGCGTGATCTATCTTTGTTGATACCATGGAGATGCTTTATGGCAAAGCATTCTTCCGCACAAGAACAAATTATAGCTTTCTTGAAAGCTTCCCATTTAGTTTCCAATGGTGCATCACATTGAAGCTTTGTCATCCATAATTTTTGCTCAACCATTTCAATGTACATTGGTGCCCGTTTGAAATCCATACATAGTGATAACTTCTCTTTCCTTTGGCTGAGATTATCATGCTTAGTTGCTTCTCCACATGAAAGGTCAATACATAAGGTGCGATGGTCGGATTCCGGGGTCCATTGACCAAACATAAAACTCTTTATGCGATACATGATGGCTTCAGAGAGTAGCATATAGTTAATCACACTATCCCCATTATGTCTTCTACATGTAAATCCATTGGTTCCACTCCACAAAGATACACCATTGGCAATGAGCATACCCGTGCTATTACACATGTGTAAAAGTAACTTTCCATAGTGATCCGGCTCTTTCTCATCCATTGAAGTATGATCATACAAGTGAACTTCCTCCAACTCCCTTGAAATGTATGGCATATCAAATTGTTGAGTATCATGTTGCAATGTTTTTGTGCGAGCATTCATATCCCCAAATACAATAACATCACCTTCACCTTTGGAATAAGCAATGTCCTGTTCCAAATCAGAAAATGGTTGATCTCTATCCATGCAAGCATAAAAGGGAGAATCATGATGAGATCATCCATTAAAGCCAACCATGAAGCTCCCAAGAAGGCACACCTGACTCAACCTCTGATTTTGCCAAAATTCCAGCAGCATAACAGCATAAATGGCTCAAAATACCAAAAAACCAGCCATCATAACTTGGGAAAATTTCGACAAAGTTTCCCCAGAAGTAGAGCAGTAGGAACCCAAAATATAGACTGTCTATGTACGCATAAACTGTCAACAATAGAACCCGAGCATCAAGTAGGACTCACTAGTACATAGCCTATGGCGAGGTCACGAAAAGGGTGCTCCAGCTACCTGTATCACCGAAAGGATCTCCACATTTGAGAATCCCCCAGCTCAATAAAAACCTCACGCTATCGACCCTCACACGAAAGCTAATGCAAATCGCGTATAGTCAAGTCTCAGAAATGACTATCTTCCAGACCAAGTCTCAGAAATGGCTGGGACTGCCAAATAAAACCATATATGGCTCCACAAAGGCGTACAATGGCAATTTCCACAAGTAACGTACAATCCAGCAGACAATGCGCTCAAATAGGCGCCAAGTGATGCATTCCCACAACAACTGCAAGTGACATCACTGCTAGTATATCACTGTACTCCAACTACCTGTACCTGTGTGAATCACCTGTACCTGTACCTGTCCCTGTAACCTGTAACCTGTAACCTGTAATCTGTAATCTGCAATCTGCAATCTGCAACCTGTAATCCCGAAGCTCGAAGCTTGAAGCTCGAAGCAGAAGGTACTCGAAGAAGATCCTCCGTGGGGGCGCCAAAAGAATGTGAGCGGGATGAAAACACACACAGTGCCTCTATAACGACCCGACACACACTCTTGGAATGATACACACATACACTATGGGGCACCACTCGGCTTAGACAACACACCTGGCCGAGACAGGGAACTCACCTCTGGAGTGAGAGAAGAGAGACTATCCACTTGCCCACTCCACACAGAGACACACACACACACACACACACACACACAAAAACTCAACTCAAAAGAGGAGAACTTCTGATGTTTAGATACAAATGAGCTTGGTCCAACACCAATGGGGCAAACAGCTCACACAATATGGGTAAAAGATACCAGATACAATCACAAATTGGAGAAGAAGCTTCACTCACCAGAGAAGATTACACAGAAAAACAGCAGAAAAAGAGTGAGGAATTAGGCAAAATGGACAGAGCCATCGCGTCCGGAACGGCCCAAAACCCCAGTCTACAATGTCAAAGTGCTCAAATCCGACATCGGATGAGCAGTTTACGGCCAAAACAGGCTCCAAAAACCCAAAAAACACACCTGCGGCTGTTCCTCCTCTCTTCTCCACGTTTTTTTCTGGTCTTCTCTCAGTTTTTTCAGTTCCCACACTTAGCTTTTTTAGTTGGGCACCCTTGGCCTTTTAGATGACCTCAAACGGACCCCGAACAGGCCAAAAACTGACCTCGCAGTGCATAGTTGTCACCTTTTTGCATCATTTGCACACCTGGCACTCAGCTTTTTTCCAATAATGCACCTCGCCACCACGTGAAGTGGCCCCAAAAAAAGGTCCTCGTGATGACCTTTCTGCATAATTCTCACAAGCAAACACCCACGTTGTGTCCGTCCTCATCTGCGTGCAAATATTGACCTCGTTCGCCCTCCTAACGCCACTAGATGCCATCTGACGCACCTGCTGACCTCACTTCGTCGGCCCGCGGATAGCTTCCTCGAGAAGTTTTACGCGCTACCAACTCCTCCTTGTTGTAGAAAAAACACACTGGTATTGGTAATAGTGAAAATCGATGCACTATGTACATGCTGTCCTACCTGTACACATGTGGGCCCCACATAACCACCTGGCTAAGGAAAATGGGCAATTCTTTATTTGATGCACCATGCATGTGTATGTACATATGCGCAATCCCTTGCTCCAAAAAACTCTTGACAACGTAACTGGCACGCCGTGATCCAATTATGAAATTTGAAAGCTGAAATGATCTTTTACATTTTGAAGCACACTTATAGAACACAACTAAACTAAGGACATAGTAAAACTGAAGGGATTTGCTTTACCTTTGCCAGGACTAGACATTGTTGTTGGAGTAGAGGTTTTGGACTTGGAATGTAGTTTGGAGTCTTCAAGCTTTTGATTTCTGCACCTTGAAGGAGGCAGAGGCCTTCTTAGGTGTCTCTTTTTCCCTTCCTCACTTTTTCTCTCTGTCTCTCAAGGCTTGATATCCGTCTCTTTCGAGGTATGTAATAAGCTTGTGCACACCAGTTAATCTCTCTTTCTCTCCCTCCTCTCTATCTCCCTCTCTCTCTCTCTCTCTCTCTCTCTCTCGTTATTCTCTCTCTCGTTATTCTCTCTCCCTCCTCTCCCCTTTTCATGCAATAATAGATATTACCGTTGCGTTTTTTTACGATGCGAGCCGCATATATTGAATGCGTGTTACAAGCACATGCATGTAATGGGTGGTACGACCAAAAAAGTGATTTTTAACTACCCAAAAGAACGTGTACATTTATAGTAACAAATGCGCACTTGATTTCATGATGAGAGAGAGAGAGAGAGAGAGAGAGAGAGAGAGAGAGAGAGAGAGAGAGAGAGAGAGAGAGAGAGAGAGAGAGATAGTGAAATACAAAGAGAGAGGGAGAGAGATAGAAAGCCTGCATAGACGACCTCTGCGAGAAGGAGAAGGAGATAGCTAACAGAAAATTCGACCTCTGCGAGCGATAGAAAGAGACAGAGAGACACCTACAGCCGAGATATCCTCTGCAACCAAGTCGCAAGGCTCTTACACACTTTCCGTCCATTTGAATTCCTCATCGAAAGGTATTTTCATAGTGATTTTTGTAGATGAAGAGCCAAAAAGAGATAAAAACAGAGAGAGAGAGAGAGAGAGAGAGAGAGAGAGAGAGAGAGAGAGAGAGAGAGAGGGAGGGAGGGAGGGGGAGAAAGAGAGAGAAAGCGAGTGTGTGTGTGTGTGTGTGTGTGTGTGTGTGTGTGTGAGAGAGAGAGAGAGAGAGAGAGAGAGAGAGAGAGAGAGAGAGAGAGAGATAGTGAGAGAGAGACAGAATGAGAGAGAGATAATGAGAGAGAGAGAGAGAGAAACAGAATGAGAGAGAGAGAGAGAGATGAGAGAGAGAATTCCCCTTGTGAATCATGACACGTAGTAGGCTATTAGCCCATCATTCAAATCTGAGCCCGCGCGCCGTGATCCCTTAGAGAGAGAGAGAGAGAGAGAGAGAGAGAGAGAGAGAGAGAGAGAGAGAGAGAGAGAGAGAGAGAGAGAGAGAGAGAGAGAGAGAGAGAGAGAGAGAGAGAGAGAGAGAGAGAGAGATTCTCTGCATTTTTCTCTTTCAGTGTAATGGCAAGAACCAAGGCAACAGCAAGGAAGGCAGGGAAAGGACCAGGGCTTGCAAAGAAAGCATGTGAAAAGTCTGCTAGTAAGAAGAAAACTTCAGGTAAACCAATGAAGATATTGAAGGGCCCAAGAATGAAGAATATTCAAAGAAACATGGGTTTATTTAGGGAGATCACGAAAGCTTAGAAATGGATTGAGCTGTGTGTCCCTAAACTTCCTTTTCGAAGAGCAGTGAAACAAATCTGTGAGGAAGCATGTGCTGGTACAATGAGGTGGAAGGCAGTTGCCCTGCTGTGTCTTCAAGAAGCAGTGGAAGATTTTCTTTTGGAGTATTTTAATGATATTACTATTGTTGCTGCTCATGCTCACCGTTTGACAATAATGGACAAGGACAGTGAGACTCTTAAGAGAGTGCGCTGGAGATACGATAAGCTCCTTATCCCTAATGAGTTTATTGATCCCAAAATGAAAGATATACTGCTAATACCACCAGGCCGCCAAGTTCAAGGGGTTAAGATTCATGAGGTTACTCATGAGGTGAACACAAGATCCAAAGCTGACCAAGAAGAAAGATGGCACTCTGAAGCAGAGAAGTTAAAGAGTATACAGTCTGCTGCAGCTGATGAAGAGGCCTAGAGGAGAACTTATGGGCAAGTTACCAGAGAGCTAAATGAAAGAAACAATGATGTATTACACTCCATGACAGAGGGACTGTTAGCAAGCATTTCCCTTGCTGATGGCAGTAGGCAATTAGCACTGGACTGTGTTGATATTGGGATATTGAAAGATCCAAATGCACAAATTGCCAACTCTATTGTTTATGTATGCCTAAAGTAAGTGCTCATCTCTACCTTTAAGGTGTCTAATCAGACAGATATAAATTCCTGTGGTTGGAGATGTCTTCTCCATGCAGAGTATATACTCCAGAGTTTTTTTGCTCTTCATCCATTTATGTCAAAGGTATTTCCTTGTAATGGTATGGTCCAACATTAGTGCTATTATTAATTAAAGTATTGACCACAAGTTAACCTTATTTTGCAAAATGCTTTGGAAAATTATACATTAGAATATTTACAAAGGTACCGTGCTTCAATGATTCAACATCTACTATCTCTTTCAACCTTAAGAATTTTAGATGCAGAGGACAGTTTTGTCGACGACCATATTATAGCTTTAACAATGACCGGTGAATAAGTAGTCAAGCCAGTTTCCAACACCTTAAACCAAATTCCTCAAATTGACCCCATATTAGAGGAAAAGACATCGGTAAACTTTGCAGTTGGAGCGTGAATCCGAAGTTGGGGTTGAGCAATGTGAAGTAGACCAAGCCCCTGAAGATACAGATGTAAAATGCTCCTCGGAGACGAAGAATGTAACAAAGGTTCTAGGTGAAGCAGAGGAGAATAAGGGAGTGCTAGGGGAGGAGGCCAATATTGCAAATCAAGGCCATGAACAGACCACAGAACAGGTTAACCATTCGGCCATGGAAACACAAGAGTCATGTACTGCACAAGCACAAGAGCTGGATACCCTTGGCAATACACAAGGAAACATAGACACTCAACAACAAAATGTCAACATTAGAAATGACCAGTATGGACTCTTGCTTCAAGTAGATATGGCTGTTTCGGTAATATCCATTGTACTTAAATAATAAATGCTTTTTTGTTTCTAACTACTTATATGTATGCACACAATGATTGCAGAGACTGATTATCTTGGATCTCAATGGGTTGCTACTCCTACGACAGCCATATAGTGTACATACAGAGTTCTTTGATTTACGTAGTTTCTGCTTGGGAAATGTCAGAGTATTAATTCGACCAGGCACAAAGGAATTTTTGAATTTTTTGATTCCAAGGTTTAGGGTGTCTATCTGGTCTTCAATGTAGGTCCATAACCTGAATCCCCTTGTTTCCATAGTTTGTAATTTGGCTGAAATTCAGCGATCGGCTTTTTATTTTGTGTATAGTCAAAGAAATTGTAATACTATTGCGGGACATTTCCACCCAAGTAAAGCTAATGTACCACTTTTCTACAAGCCCTTTGAGCAGATCAATGTACCTTATGATGATTTCAACACTTTGTTGATTGATGACACACCACATAAGGGTTTACTTAATCCATCCAGCACTACTATATCCCCACCTTCGTTTGAAGGGCATCTTCACGATTTTTACCTAGAGGACATTTTGGTCCCATATCTGCAAGCAATGTACTTAAGCCCATTGAGCACATCATAATTTGTACTTACAAATGTAATTAGTAATTCATTGATTATACCTTAAATTGATACTGTCTATCTGTCTATGTGTTTCGAATACTCAGAGAGAGAGAGAGAGAGAGAGAGAGAGAGAGAGAGAGAGAGAGCGATCCTTGAGCAAACACTTGATATTAAGATTAAAGTAGTCAAAAATTTTACACTTCGTTGAAGCCATTCAAGGATGATTACATGGGCACAATTTGAATACGGCCAGAGAGATCTCCACAAAAAAAATGCTTCTCCCTTCGTTGCATTACTCTTCGTCCATTCAACAAGAAAGAAAAGTTTACGAAGTCAATGTCGGGAGTCTCCTCCACTATGTCATGTTGAAGTTGCAAAAGATTGCATTGCTGCCTTATTGTAATTACTGTCATAAGATTTAGGTCTTTGTCCACCACTTCCACGTCTATGACAACATTGTTTGCCAAACTTGCTGCCTCTTGATCCATAGGCACATAGCAACCTTCAACAATGTGAGAACGCTTGTACCAAAAGGAGATTATTAATGTCTGTGTCGCAAGAATATACTTGACAATGAAAGTGTCAAGAGAAATATCGCAACATATGCCATCTGTTTCTTTCACATACCACCCTCGATCAAGAAGCTTATCACACAAGAGGGAATCAAATGATTTGCAGAGCAGCATTGTTTTAGTAACGTGTACTTTGTAGGTATGAAATAACTCAACAAAGAGACCAATAGGACAAAAATTTGCAAGTTTCACCAATTTAGTAAGTACAGAGTTTTGGAGAGACCTTTGAACATCCCTATTATAGAGCCTGCTCCTCAATGCCTCACTCATTGTTGTGGCGGGAACGGGCCAATCCACAGAGTTCCAGTTGGTTTGTAGTGGAACCTTCACCAACACTCCTCTGTGATTCCTTTGATTGAGTTGGTAGAAATGGTCATAGAAGAAAATACCCTCGTCTACCAGGCTTTTGCTAGTTATGCCAGCATATTGCAAGACTCCAAAATGAGCATGGGTCACAGAGATGAGACCTATAATGCACTCTAGTGGCTCCCATTCCTCATATGACAAAGGATAAACATATGTGAATGTAATAGAATAGAAATAAATACAAACATCTATATAAACTAATTATATACCTGTGATAAAAGAAGAAGAAATCAGATTCTCATTTGAAATTAAGATAACATTTATAGAGGAGTGCTAAATAATTAACTTATAGTTGCACCGTGGATTATGCACCATGGAGACATCGCTGCCATTAGCAATCACATCGGAGTGAGTGAAGACATGTTGAACAAAGACTTCTTTCACAGTCTTCTTACCGACCTCGACTTTGAAATCAAGAACTCTTGTTTTCCATGCAAAAGGAAATATGTTTGTTGCTTTCTTCCTTTTTCTCCTTCTTGGCTGCATAAGAACCCAAGAACCTCTGCTTATCCTCTGCTCTTGCCACCTATTATCTGTAGTGAGAGAGTTTGAGATTGAGATAGTGCTTATGCTACTACATGGTCTTCTTGGCACACTAATGGTGAGGCTGGTTGGGAACAATGTAGAGCAACCTCTAGAACTTCTTGGGCATGTAGAAGACAAATCCATAGGTAAAATGGAGGGAGAATGAGGTTTGAAAGCCTTTCATAAAGGTAGTGGATATCTTTTAATGAAGGGAGACAGCTAGCTATCAATCAGTAGTCAGGTGTCATGAACTTGACGGCTACTAGCAGTGGGCCCAACTTTGTGAAAGCAGAAAGTTACCTTATGAAAATGGGACAAAACTCAATATTTTAAAATGTTTTCTTTCATTTTTGTGTTGCTTTCCATGTATTTCTACGTTAAGTAAGGTTGCTACTCATTGGCTGCGCCTTCTTTTCTCTCTCTTCAATAAGGCCTTCCAAGTGACCTCCAAAATTTCCTAATGGTAGTTGCCAAAATGACAACTGATTACTCTTCTTTCTGCCAATCCCATTTCCATCACCACTACCATGTGCAAAACTGGTTCCGTATAGCGTGGTGGCTTTTTCACTTTGAAATGCTGCAATATTAGCCGTAGTGGGTTTGTATCAAAGTAGATTAGGTCCTTATAGTTAACCTGTGTCCTCTTTGCTTTAGAAAGGCTTTTTCATTATCTATTTCCTTGGTTTTTTGCAATAAATTGTGGGTTCCTTGTTGTAGGTGAATAGCTTCATTGATTATCTTTGTAGTGATTTTGACCTTTGACGGTAGCTCTGTCTTTGTCAATGCGAGTGGCTTCTCCATTGTACTAAATGGAACTAATAAGTTCATGGGCTCTCTTGAAGTATGTTCTCCATGGACGTAGTCTTAAAACACCAACTAATTATAGACATCTGGCTCCTGCTAGCACCTCCGACCTTTGGTGTAACGTCCACAATTCCCCTAGAAAAAGGGTTGCCTTTACTATCTCCCCATCTACTGCTTGGAACTTTCTGATGAATATGTTTGCCGGTACTGTTTCTAACACCTGTCCCTTGATGTGTGCTTTTTAATTTGAGAAGATATTTGTGATCTCCTATTGAGCCACCTCCCACTCTTTTTGTGCTTTTCTGCAGGGCATCTTGAGGCCAATTTTAGGTTGAAAAGTAGGGTTCAGCCATGACCAAAAACTGTCGTAAAGTTGAAAAAACGCAAACTTTGACCATAAAATAAAAAAATGAGCATAACTTTGTCAAAACTACCCCACATTTGACCAAATTTCACTGGTGCATCTAAGATTATTATAGTCACAAAGGCATGAGGTCACATATGAAATCTAGCTCTGAGGTACATGGATCGCGATCCATGTTGGAAAACATTTTGAAGATCTGATGATACCATCTTGTGGGGCTCATCAAGGTGATACCTTGATCCAAAAAAATTGAGATTTGGATCACTGGTTTGGTACTTAGGTCAATTCTTGGTAATTTTCTTCAGACTTAGAGAATATGGGCATTTTGGTTTGGTACTTAGGTCAATTCTTGGTAATTTTCTTCAGACTTCATGGCTAGACTTTGTTTGATGCTCTAAGCCAAATGACGTAATTTTTTCTCTGTTTGGACAAAAAGGTACATGGATTGCAATCCATGTTGGGAAGGATATTGGGGAAACCTTTTGCACACATGTTCCTATAGGTCTTCCTAGCACATGGGTGAATTTTTTTCAAGTTTGGACTTGTTTTCCTTGTGTTTACTCATTTTTCAGGTTTATGGTCATGTTTGCCCCATCTTGACCATATTGGTTTTTTGGGTCCACTTTTGAGCACTTCCCTCGATTGACATCTGATAGTTCATTAACCCCAGATGATTTGTTCTTGAAAACCAATGTTTTTCCCAGCTCCCCGTCAAATTTGATCAATTTCTAAATTCATCTGAAGAGGGAAATTGCTGCAGGCAATCTGCACGACTTTGTAGGTATCCCTTTGTTGTGCTTTGCCCCTAATTAGACCTTTAGTGTTGCTTTTTCTTGGTCCTTGGTTTTTACCCTCTTCCAGAATCCCTTTTGTTTTGGTCTGCTTTTAAATAAATCCGCTAGAAGTTCAAAATGCTGCCATGGTTAGTGGGTTAGCTTCATGTTCCTGTCCCAGCCCTATTCCATAGTGTTTTTTTGGAAATACGACCTTTTTAGCCTTGATTAAATAAAAAAATGACCCTTTTCAGACTGAAAGTACCAAATCACTAGGTTTTAATGATTTTAAGATCCTTTTGTGACTAATTTGCATGGTCAATTATCCTTTTTCTTGCTCCAGCCAATGTTGAGCTTTTTCCATGATTTTGTCATCAAGGTACATGGATCGCGATCCATGTTGGGGAGGGTTTGGCAAATCCAAATAGTGGAGTTTGTTCCTAGGCTTATGGGGAGCTCATTGACCAATTTCTTGTGGTTTTAAGGTTTTGGAAACATGGATCACGATCCTTGTTCCAACCCCTTTTGCAACTTCTTTTGCATTGGGTGATTTTGTCAGCTGTCAGGGGTCTACTAATGAAAGGATTTTGGTTTTGAGCAAGTTTTGAACTTCCCCAATAGCTCTGACAACTTGCTGAATATTTGTATTGGATTTGATCCGATCTGCTGTTTTGGTTTTGCTAATGCAGTGTGGAGCATATACAAGTGTTCTTGTAGGGTTAATGATCATACCTATCAAATTTGGTGGAGTAAGAGCTACTGTGGTGGTTGCAGTAGATAGAAACACGGCAAGAATGTCTAAGCTTCTGTGTGTGTGTGTGTGTGTGTGTGTGTGTGTGTAAATGCAAATGAGCTTATCTTGCCCCATTTGACTATATGTTCCCTACCCACTCGGAATGCCCATTCATACTCACCTCCATCGATCATATCTTCCTGTTTGTATCACCTGCGGTTCAAATTGTTCTTCATTTTGATATTCGGTTGACAAATGGCCTTTAATCTGCAGTTTTGATCCTTCAAAAGTTGGCTAAAAATCCATCCTGTCCCAAAACTTTTCATCTTTTCCATGTTCAAAGCCCTTGCTTTGAAGATTTGGCATTTTCTCTTAGAAGTCAATTCCGAATTTCTTGGCTTGACTTATTGATTTTTGTTGATTAATTGTGCTTTTTAGTTTTTTAGTGTTTAAAAATAGAAGAAAATTACCCACAATTATTATTAATTGGCCAAAATTTTGTCAAAAGTATTGTAATAGCTCATACATACATATTCTTAGCATGGCATCTAACTTTTGTGTATGGTGTCACTATGGCTTGTGATTATGCCTACTAAGAGCTAAAAAGCTCTGAAAATTTGATAAAGGAAAAAATAAAAAGAAAATGATACGTACAAAATTGGATGGGTATCTTGCTACTCTTTCCCCCCTTCCTATAGTGAGTCATCCCTGACAAACATGTGTCAAATTGCATGGGTACAAAGTAAGTGTCTATGCATAGCCGTATATTGTGGCGCTAGGATGTGAATGGAAAATATGCATGGGGTAACAAATTTTGGTTCAAGATGTGGGTTTTGAACCATATGTTCAAGGTCTTTTGATGATGAGCTTAGCTTGAAGCTGCATGGTCAAAACAAAAGAAGTTGTAGAAGACACGCTCGGTCTTTGACAATGGCACCTAGAAGTTTTGACACTGGATTGTCTTTTAATTGATGGCTCCTTTTTGGACTCCACTGAAATTGCTTGGATGTGGACTTTGAGTTCAAGTCATCCAGTGGGTGAGTTGTTTTCTATTTTCATGTCCAATTCACTTCTTTTGGTTGTTGATGGTGTGATTGTATTGACCTTGTTTGCTTGACAAAAGTTGTAGTTTTTGGTGGTTGGGTTAGGTTTGGTAATTGTTTGTGTGGCGTAGGTTGAATTTCAGTACACTATCATTTGGGTATCCATAATTTCTTTGAATGGGTTTTCATAATGGACTTTTTTACCCATATTTTCTTGACCACCTTTTGAGAACTTCGTGGTATTGGAGCAGGGGTTGATTGAAGAGGTTCCCATAGGTAATTTTTTTGTACAAATGGTGTGTCAAAAGTTTGTCATCTAGCATGAGTTGTAAGGTATTATTCTACCAATTTGGTATGGCTTTATAAGTGCGCATCCATGGCACTCCCATAATAATAGCTTCTTGTATCCACAACCACATGAAATTGATGAGGGTAAACTGTTCCATCAACAATTATTGGTAAATTGACATGTCCCAAGATGTTCATTGTTCCTTTGTTGGCTACTTTGAAACCAATAGTATTTGGCGATAGAGGTTCCGTTGTCAATTTCACAAAGGTGGATTAGTTTACGGCATTTTCTTGTGACCTAGTATCCACTAATGCTCGCTCTGTGGTACCATCATTAAGTTGCAACAAAATTTGTAGATCCATGCCACCTAACCATGTAGAGTCCGTTTGTATGGATGCTATTGGAGGGGAATTAATGCAATTGTTATGTTGGAAATTTCTTTGAAGGTTTGCTATCTCCTTCCGCTTTAATATTTTGATCTTGGCCTCTTCACTACCTTGCTCCTGAATAGCATGTGCTCAATTTCTCCGCTGGTTTGCTGTATGAATTGTTTGGAGCTCTTCTAGTGTTAGTGGGAGAAGATATTTCTTTAACCTGCAACCACTTATCCAATTAGGAATATCCCTACCTGTTAATGTTGCAAGCTTGATGGCTCCACTTTGCCGTATATCATGTATTAGAAAAAGCCCCATCCCTTGCTTTTTGAGTTTTTTGGAGTGTTGCTTTAGGGTATACACCAAAACGTAATCCCCTTTTTGGAACTCCTTGTTGCTAATCACATGCTGATCATGGAAAGCTTTCATTTGTCGTTTTTGAGCATATATTCCTACTACAGCTCTCATTTTGGTTTCATCTATTTGCTCCAAGATGTCTAGTCTTTTAGATAGTTTGTGTCCCGTCCATCCTAGCTATGTTGCGATTTGAAGTGTGTTAATCAAGAATTCCATGCGGACAATTGTATTAATCATGAACACAAGGTTAAATGGAGTGGTTCCTATGGAAGTTTTAAATGCTACCTATAAGCCCATAATGTTGAGTGTAGCTTATGGTCCCAATTAGTTATTAAGTCACTCACTATTTTGGTGAACACCGTGCATAAGATTTTATTGGTACTCTCGGCTTTTCCGTTAGCTTGGGGGTGATAGGGTGCTGATTTCCAATAGATAACCATGAATTTGTCAAGTAAGCTCTCTATGACAATGTTCACAAAACGTGTTCCTCTATCACTCACAATTTCAATGGGTAGACCGTATCTGGTAAAGATACGTTCAAAAAGAAACTGAGCTGTAATGTTCGTGCATCATTTTCTTGTGTTTCTTTTGCTTCCACCCATTTGGTCAAATAATGTGTGGCTACTATGATTTATTATGCATGTGTCATGTATGCAAGAGGTATGATGGAGCCTATAAAATCTATGCCCCACTTAGCAAAGACTCGTACTCCCATCATCGGCCATAATGGAAGTTCATCCCTCCACAGAGGTGATTTTGTGCATTGACATTTATCACACCTTTTGACATATGACTTTGCATCTCTAAACAATGTTGGCCACCATATTCTTGCATGAAGTACTAGCTTTGCAGTTTTATCATCTGAAAAATGTTCCCCTGGCTAGCGCAAGCGTGCTTGTTCTAGGATTGAGAGATACTCTCTTTCAGTAGCACACATTCTTAGTTGATTGTCCTTTCCCCACATGTATAGTTGGTTTGCAATCAGAAAATAGTGATTTTATTCTTCCTCTGCAGTTCTCATTCGTGCCTTAAGACACCCCTTTGGGAAGGTCTTGTTTTTTAAGTACTTGATTATGTAAGTACTCCCTTTGGGCGCTTGTATTACTCGAAATAGTGTGGCATGTTCCACTGGTGGTTGCTTTTTACAAGTATCACATGATTTTACGTAATTATGGGCACTATTTTCCATGTTTTGCCAATAGATCCCGCGTCTCTGTAATCTTTGGTATGTTTGCATTTTTCCATTGTGAAACCCTCGTGTGTTGTATATGAGCCATTTTGAGATAGAATTTGTTCTTGTCTGGCTGTACACATAGTCTCAAAATCTTGTCCTTACCTTTCTTGTAAAGTCTTCTAGCTAAAAGTTGGAAATTTCTCGTTCGATGTATGATTGATGATTGTCTTTCTACCTATAATGATCCTATTGTGAGTAGAGGGATGACCTTTTCACTCCACTTGGAACCATTTCAATGTTAAACTAACAAATCTAGAAGATCATCATCAATACCTTCAGGTGCTTCCCCATGGAACAGTCTCGAAAGATGATCTGCTCACTTGTATGTATTCCTCTGTTTTACGACTACTATGAAATCAAACTCAAGCAATATGTTAAACCATCAAACAATCCTTCCAGTGTTGTAAGGTTTGTTTAGCATATACAACAGTCCTTGGTGATCTACGAAGAAAACAAACTTGTTCGCAAGAAGGTAATGTCTAGACCTTCTCTCTCTGTAGTGGTATAATCTTTCTCTACATTGTTTAACTACCTACTAGAGTAGCAAATGGGAAAATCCATTTTCTTCTCTCCTGGATGGGCTAATACGCAACCTATGGCATAGACTGATGCATGTACATGAACATGGAAGATCTTGTTCCAATCAATGGGCTTGCAAAATTGGAGCAAAAATTAATCCGTACTTCAATTTGTGAAAAGCCTTCTGACATTCTTTCGTCCACTCAAACTTAGCAATGAGGGCATACAGAGGCTTAGCTATTACAACATACATGTATATGAAGAGCCTATAATACCCACAATGACCCATAAATGCCTACATTTCCTTTATTTTGATTGGTCTTGATAGTGAAACAATTATTTGATCAGTGGAAATCCCGTTTTTGGACACAATGTGGCCCAAGATTTTACATTGTCTTACCATGAACACACATTTTTCAAGGTTTAAGAAAATACGATAAGTTTTACACTTTTCAAAGACTTTCTCTAGGTGTGTTATGTGTTCACTTCTCAACTGGGAATGAACACAAAGATCATCCATATATATCTCTAAAAATTACTTGAGATATTCTTTGAATGCATGAGTCTTTAGTCTTTGAAAAGCGGTAGGGACATTGGTCATGCCAAAAAGTATTACCCTGTATGGAAAATATGCCCCAGTCCATTGCAAAAGATGTTTTATGTTGATTTTCTAGTTTTATGGTCAATTGGTTGTAGCTTGAGAACCCATCTAAAAAACTATAAGCCTCCTTCCCCGCAACTCTCTCAATAACGTGGTTTGCTATTGGTAGTGTATAGTTGTCCCTGATGGTGGCAGCATTGACCAGTTTGAGGTTCACACAGACTCGTAATTTCTATTCTTTTTGGTTACTACCACAATTAAGGACACCCAATCGGTGTCCTCAATCTCATAGTAGATAAACTCCGCATCCTTTAGTTTGTCTATCTCCTCCTTAATTTTTTTGGCAAAAGTCTCACTCTACATATAAGGACGTTGTCTGTGCAGTCTTGCATCACTCTTAAGGGATATCATGTATTGATAGATCTCTGGATCTATTCCATTTAGGTCTTTGTATGACCAAGCAAACACATCTTTATATCGTTTGAGTGTTCCTATGAATAGCTGTTATTCTTCCTCCATGAGGTCTATGGCAATGTATGCCGGTTTAGGTTCCGCACCTGGTTCTGCTAAGTTTACACATTTGGATTTTTTCAGGCCCATCATATGAGGTTCCTGGCTCTTTTGGGTCTTGTTTGGACTTTTCCACTACAATATTTTTGTCTTGAATCGTATACCTCTTCTAGTGGGAAGGTCCATCAAACTTATCATCGTCTAATTTATCGTCAGTTTCCAACTTGGTTGTCCAAACATCTTTCAAAGATCGTTTTAATTTGTTGTATTTGTGTTTGCACTCTACTTTTATAATTTCGTTGACTTTTCAGAGAGACTTTTCGCTTGTGATTTTTGTATGTTCTTCTTTTTCAAGTTTTTCTTTGTTGAGTCCGGTTTTATGAACCTCTCCAATATCTCATCTTTAAGACAATCAATTGCTTCAACCAACCTCCAATACTGTGTTTTAATCGTTTAAAAGAGGTAATTTTTTTTAATTTTTTTTCCATTTAATCATGCATCTATTGACATATTTATGTTATCTTCAAGGTTTTTGGTTTGGAAAATCATGGTAGACCACTTGTTGATCCTTTCATTTGATGTCCTGGTCTAAGCTACTGGAAAGCTCGTCATCCGCATTATTTCTAGAGGCGTTTTGGCTACCGATTCTTTTTGGTCTCTATCTTCAATACCTTTCTCCTTTAACTCTTGGATTTTTTTGTGGATCAACACCTCTGTTCTTGGATCAATCAAAACAGATGGTTCCATAAGAGCTTGAGCTGCCTGGATGAGCTCCTTTCACATCTTTAACCTCTCTTTTCTATACCCTAGGTGAGGACACATTAATCATCCATGCTCCTGGGTTTGGTTGGGCTTTAACGTCCTAGCTTCATAAGGTTTCAATATCACATCCAATGGTCAAAGGCCTTGTCCACCAAGACAGATCCTCCCAACGGTATTAGTGATGGTTTTGCTACATCACCCTTTTTTTTAAGGTCCCTTTCTATTCTCAACTGTTCCTTTGTTTGCTACAATTTGGTTTCCGAAGTTGAATTTTATTTTACTCTTTTGGCTTTCATCTTGTCTCTTTTTTCCTTACAGGATTTCCTAGGGGTTCTAATTGACAAATTTTCTATCTCAGCTTGGCTGGTTGGGATGTTCCTTGCAGCCTCTTGTGCATGTGCTCTCGTTATCGTATTTATCGAAATGGTTGGTTCTGTTTTTGATCCACTTGAGCTTGATACAGTTCCAATTTCGTTCATGATAGCTTTCCCTTTGTTATCATGGTTTTTTTCTACAATGTGGAATGAGATGTTCATTTATACAACCCTCATAGCACCCAAAGAGTTTGATACGCTCTCCTTTGTGTGGGAAACTTCTTGCCCAATGATCACCACCGCATTCATAGCTTGTCTTGTTTTTCACCATCTTTCTAATGATTCCTGCAATGACACCATTAGCCTTCTCCACCAAACCATTTGACTGGGGATAGTAGGGTGTACTGTGACGATGTAGAATGTGAAGTTCTTCACAGACTTCTGTGAGCAATCCCTTTCTAAACCCTGGACCATTATCAGAAAAAATCTCCAAAGGTGTGCCAAATCTACAACAAATGTGAGTGTAGACGAATTTGCTCACTGTCCTCTCATTTACCTTTGCTACACTTTGTGCTTCCACCCACCTAGTCATATAGTCTATAGCCACTAGAATGTAGAGTTTACCATTTTTTTGTCCTAGGCAGAGGACCCATAGCATCAATGCCCCACTTTTCAAAGGGTCCATTTACAAGCACTATTTGCCTCGGGCCATAAACCAATCTTCTATTCCCATTTACCTGTTAATTGTGACAACTTTTACACCGATGTTGGACATCCACATGCAGACTTGGCCAAACATACCCCGCAAGCAAAATCTTCTTCACAGTTAATTCTTGGGCAAAATGACCACCACATGCTTCTTCATGCAAACCTTTTAGAATGGCTGGAATTTCCTCAATAGTTGGTACTCTTCTGCATACTTGATCCCTCCCTCTTTGATAGAGGGAGCCTTCTAGGAAAAGATATGCGCTTGCCTTCTTCATGAGTCTCCTCTTCTGAGCCTTCGTGAAGTCTTGTGGAAACTCGCCCTCCAAAATGTAGCTAATAATGGGAGTCAATGACTCCAATCCCTGGTATCTCGGTTGCTTGACAGTTGCTGCCACCATGATGACCTGCACTTCTTTCTCAACACATGTAACTACTTGCTGTGCAAGTAAATCGGCATCTTCATTCTGTTTCCTAGGAATATGATATAGTTGCACTTTTTCAAATTGATTAAACAATCTACGAATGGCATGAACTTTTGTCCGTAAGCTTTCATTCTTGCATGCCCAAATGCCTAAAATCTGTTTAACAATGAGAAGTGCATCTCCCTTTACCATGAGGCGTCGTATCCCTTGGCCAATGCACATCTTCAAACCATGAATTAGTGTGTCGTATTCTGCTTCATTGTTGCTAGCTGAACTTGGTAGATTGAACTTCTCTTTCATGACCACCTCTCCACTTGGGTTGAGCAACACTAGCCCTCCCCCTGCTTTTCCTGTGGCTCGATGAAAAGCTCCATCAAAGAACAAGGTAAAAGCATTAGGAATACTTTTTGGTGGTGGCAATGGTAGGGTCTTTACTTCAGGCACCTTAATCTCCTTTTCATGCACCCTATAAGTGAGAATCCCTGCCAATTGTGCACGCACACTATCTTCTACCTTGAAAGAGTATTGAAACTCTTGCAACTCCATAATCCACTTTGAGATCCTAGTACTAAGATTCATTTGAGATGACACCCAAGGGAACAAATTCTCTACAGTGAGAATTACAAAAGTTTTTGGTAGCAGGTAGGATCTAAACTTTCTCACCGCAAACATGAGAGAAAGCATCATGAGTTCTGCTTCTGTGTAGTCTCTCTCCAAAGCATTCATGACCCTACTAGCAAAGTAGATGGGTCGCATCCTTGTACTGTGGGGATCTTGTTGTAGCAACACAGCACCAATTGTTTCCCTTCGAACACTAGAGCTAACAAAGAATGTGTACTCCCAACAAGGAGGCATGAGTGTTGGTAGCTCTGACAAAATGACTTTAATGTTACAAAAATACTCTTCAAGCTCATCAGACCATGCAAATTCTACTTGTTGTGTCAACTTTTGCAATGGATGAAGCAACTCCGAGGCTAAGTGAATGAAGCGTGACATATACTTCACCTTCTGAATGAAAGAGATGACCTCCTTAAGACTCTTCGGTGATGGGAGCTCAATAAGAGCCTTTGCCTCTGAAGGATCCACCTCAATGCCTTTATAGGAAACCTTGTGACCGAGCAAGATCACTTCATCCTCACCTATGTGGCACTTGTCGGGGTTGAGTTGACCTCCCATGTCGTAGAGCTTCTTTAAACCTTCTTCTACCCTTTGTAGATGCAATGATTTTGAGCTATAAATGCAGAAATCATCAATGAACACCCTAATTGACTTTCCAAAGAATGCTTGAAACACCATGTTCATGAAACGTTGGAATGTTGCAGGAGCATTTGTCAGACCAAATGGCATGACTCTAAAAGCATAACAACCCCAAGGAGTGATAAAGGTTGTTTTCAATTGATCTTCCAATGCGATACCTATTTGAAAGTAGCCTGAGTAGCCATCACACACAGTGTACTTCTCATGACCAGCTACCTCATTTAGTATCTCATCCTGAAATGGGAGGGGAAAGTGATCTCTTTTTGTTGCCTCATTGAGTGGATGGTAATCCACACACACCCTCCACTTTCCGTTTTTCTTAGGAGTGACAACAACGGGAGAGACCCACTCTGAATTCTCCACTGGATAAATGAAACCTACTGCTAGAAGCTTTCTTACCTCCTTGAGTAAAGCCTGCTCCTTGATGACTCCTAGCCTTCGTAGCTTCTGAGCTTTAGGTGTGGCCTTAGGCTTTAACTCAATCTTGTGTTGAACAACATCTACCCCACGCACGTCGGTGTAGTCTTTAGCAAAAAGCCTAGGAAACTTCCTTAGCACACATTTGAACTCCTCTCTTTCATCCTTTGTATGTGTTGTAGACAACATACCTTCTAACATTCCTTCATCTTCCACCTTTTGGTTCTCTTGGGAACCTACCTCTTCCAAACCTCGACAAGAGGTCTCTTGGTTGCTTGGCTTAAACCTTACCCCCATGACTTCGATGGAAGACTCCTCTTCAGTAATGCTGCTGCTACTTTCTTCTTCTGAAGTGCTATCGGTCCAACCTTCTTCCGTCTCACTTTGAGATGATTCTTCATGGAGCTCCTCTTGGCGTTGCTCCTTCATGTCAAAGACAACCTTCTTATGATTTTCATTCCTGCAAATTAATTTCCCACTCTCCCAATCCTGCAAAGCTCGCATTTTCATTAGCCATGGTCTTCCTAGGATAAATGGATAACCACTTCCCTTGGTCGACATAACATAAAAATCCAATGCCTTCTTAATGCCAAAGGCCTCCACAAAAACATTTTTACAAATGCCTACGCACCTAGCCTTGCTATTGTTTGCCATTTTCACTTTGATTTCAGGTGTCTCATGGATGTGCATGCCTAGTCTTTGCATGAGCCCTTCTGTCATGATGCAAATTTGTGCACCCCCATCCACTAGACCTTTCCTAACCAATCTTCCTTTTATGTAACAATCTAGCACAGGTGTAATATCCTCGTTCATTTCAACATGTGCAATTTTTACAGCACGAAAACTCTCTTTTACCTTTCTCCTAGTGCTAACTGCCTTTGTTAAATCCCTCCTAACTTGTGGGCATAATGCAAGAAACTGAGGCCATGAAATATAAGGACCCTTACCTCTCATGTCTTCCAACAAGTTGTACGGAGCCATACCATGTCCAAGAGGGAAGTCTTGGAGGTTGATACGACGTCGAGTCCTCTTGGTTTCCTTGGTCTCCTTTGCCTTTTTGCCTTGTCCATGGTCACTCTGTGATGTGACTCCTTCTTTCTCTTTACCTTTTCCTCGGCCACGCTTAATGCCATTGGCTTCCATGTCAACCTCATTTGTCACCTCTACCACATGCACATTTGGATCTGGCAAAGGTGGAACTCCTTCTACCCCTTGTGGAGGTGGTCTTGGTCCATTTGGCCTTTGTAGAAGCCTTGGTTGTTGACCAGCTCCTTCTCCTACATTCATCACTAGGTAATTCAAGTTAGGTCTCCCTGGCTCTCCACGGGGCCAAGGACAATTATACATCCCATGTCCAGACTCTCCGCAATTCCAACATTGCAAGACTCTCCTAGGTCATGGATCTCGCTCTTCAGACTTCTTTGCTTGTCCCTTTGGACCTACAGCTTGTGCAAGGTGAATTGACAGGCTGCTTAAAGATTCGTTTAACTTCTCAATTACTTCCGCCGTTACCTCAGGAATCTCCCTCGATGTTGATGCTTGTGACTTACCTTTGGGTCTAAGACCTTCTATTGGAACCTCTCCCCTTAAGCACTTGAGTTTCCTATATTTCTCAGCAGCCCTAGTTTCAGCTGCATCAAAAGTAGCAGGTGCACCCGCCTCAAATTTTACCTTAAGGTCAGGAAAGAGTCCGGCTATGAACCTCTCCTTCTTTAAAAATTCTGCACCATCACCAGGGTTAGCAACATTTCGTATCCATAGAGCCCAAAGACGTAGAAACTCTTGCTTGTACAAGTAGTAGTCATCTAAGTCTTTTTGCTTATGAGAAACAATGTCTTGCCATAGTTTTTGAGTGTTTTGGGGATAAAAGAAGTATCTCTTAAAACGATTCAAAACTTCTGTGTAATTCCCCTTAACTTCCTCAGGCAAAGAGTCAAACCAAGTACTAGCATCTTTCTTAAGGACCACCTCAAACATTTCTACACGTTCTTGATCGGTTACTATCCTCTTGATACGGCAAGACATCTTGAAATTTGCTAAAAATAATTCTGCATCCTCTCCAGGCTCTCCAAAGAAAAGAGGATATCCAAACATTTGGCGTTGGCTCTCCATTATTATGAAAGATTACGACACGAGTTACAATAAGGGATACAATAGAGATTTAGAACCACTCGCCTGCAAATGAAGAAGTAAGAAAATACCACTCTAGGTTTTCTTCTTCAGCTATCCAAGCTTCAATGAGGTCTCGATTTGTTTGATCAAAACAAAAAGGTAGACTAATGATGAGCTCTAAGAAGGGTTGAAATTCTTCAAAGCTAAGGCGATAAACAGAAATCTCTAGAACTTCATTTTCTGGATCCAAAAGAGCAACCACGTCCCAAGTGATAAATTGCACTTGTTCTACAATTCCCAACGCACAAGCGGTTTGTATAAAAACTAGATCTTCATGCTCGTCGAAGGCCGTGAGAAAGTAGCAATTGACTAGGAGCTCCTTTCCTTCGAGTTCCACACAGTCGGAGTGAGGCAACCTTCTCACAATTTCATAAAGAACATCCTCATCAAGTCCAATCAAGTTTGCAAGATTTAAAGACTCCACTTGTGCTACAAAATTCCTGGACAAAAACTCCTTAGGATTATGGTTAAATCATTCAAAAGCATAAAGAGATTTACAATGTCTCTATGAACAAAGTGTCATAGAAAGTAGAGAAGGATGAGAATTTATACAAATTTGCAATCTTCTCTATGCTCTCTTTATTAAGACAAGCTCTGAATAGCTCCCTATCTCCTTTGTTGAAATCGAAAGGAAGACTATTAATAAGACGCAAATGAGGGAAAAATTCACCAAATGTGAGTCTATGAAGCATGAACTCTGGCCGCAAGTTTCCTGAAGAGTCTTCCTCAATGGTGAAATGCACTCGCCAAACGCCAAATTTCACTCTATTTACCAATCTTAGGGCACACACTAGTTGGATGAATGCGCGGTCTTCCTTAGTGCCCAACAACAAGAGGAAAATGGAATCCACGCGTAGGACCTTCCGTCTTAACTTCACCACCCTCTTGTTATGAGGGAGACGCCTTACTACTTGCTCCTGCAACTCAATTGGTAATAGAGCTAGATCTCTAAGGATTGAACTTTCACTGCACACACATTCCCAGTTAGAAAAAACAAACATATACACTATTTTGCCGGGCTGCACTTCATTTAAAATAAAATGAACACATGTACATCAAAAGAAGTGTGGTAGTTGATGAGAGGTAGAATGACAGGGTTTGGTGATGCAAGAATTTCTCCTGCTCTTTGGGCACCAAACATGAACACCATTCATTGTTGAAAATGGATCTTTATACTAATTGCAACGTTTATTCTAATGTGTGGAGAGAAATGAAAGGGAAAAACCTCTATTCCTGGGCCATTATCCATGGTCTATGCATGACCTAATGCTTAAAACAAAACAAAAATATAGACATCCAAACTAAGGTCGTACCTAATGAGAGGCAAAATAAAAGGATTTACTAAAGCGCTTATCTCGGCCAACCTAAGAGGACCTAAAATTCTACGAATGACACGTTGAAATTGCAACTTAGTACTAACAATTATGTGTACCTTTTGCCTTGCAATGGGAATGAAGGGATCATACAAATTTTCGTGATTCATGCAAACTACTTGACTATGCTAAAGGTTGATTCTACACAAAAATACACAAGCCGTCCTCGATGGGGGCACCAATTTGAGGCGGTCCGGGGTGGGCAACAAGAAGAGCAGCCTCTAGACACCCTTCCCCGTGCTGCTCAATGGGGCTGGGGCACAACACAACACAAACCAAAACAACAAACCCACAGCCAAATCCCAACTACACCAGGGGCACCACCTAGTTTAAGAGCGAACTAGGACGCAAAAGAGGAGAATCGTTAGAGCAACCCACAAACAAGCAAGGAATTTACACTAACCCTAACACCAATGGAACACTCTCACACACTAAAACACGAGAGAGAGAGAGAGAGAGAGAGAGAGAGAGAGAGAGAGAGAGAGAGAGAGAGAGAGAGAGAGAGAGATGATGAGTGGAGAAGTATGTGTGAAAGAGGAAAATGATAAAGTGGAAGAGAGAGTGTGGCTGCATAGCATGGGAAAACTGGGGTCCACTAATAAAATCATAGCTCATAGCTCGTAGCTCAAAAAAATATGAAAAAATTTGAGGCAAAAGTTCAGTCCACGAGCTACAACTTTTGTTTGTATCACCTTTTCAAATTCGGAGAGCAAGTGAACTTTAAAAATTCAGCAAAACCGATCGTTTTTTTCCACTGCACAAGGTCCTTGTGGGGTCCTTCTTTGGATGATTCTTTTGAATACCTCCAAGAGTGAGCCCTCCATAGTGCATGTATTCATGCCACCTACCCTTGACCTTATTTGGTAGGTCTATAATTGAAGATATTGTTGAGATCATGATGTAAGTGAATAGTACAACTAAGAAAATCAAATATTGAGGGGTCTAAAAAATATGTACATGTCAAATATAAATAATATAAGTGAAAAAAATATAAAGGGGTCAAAAGAAATCTCTCTCATTATGAGGCTACCATAAAAAGATAAATATTTTTGGTGTTCTAATTTTTTAGAAAAAAAAAATAGATGTAGGAAGGGAAAAATCACAATAGTGAAAAAATATACACATAAATAAAACTAGTTTTTTTGGATTTTTGTTGGGGTGGAGTTACACCAAATATAAGAGAAGCTTACATGGAAATATTTCTATATGGAATAAAGAGTATGAAAAATGGTAAGAAAAAATTATGGTAATGTTGAGGCAATGTACAGAGCATAAATAACACACACCTAAGTAGAAATATTTAAATAAATACCAAAATAATTATGAAAAAATCTTTTATTTAGGCCCTATATACAAAGGAATATTTACATACTCATGGGCCATAATATACTTATATTTTTTAATTTTTTTAATTTTTTTGGCTCAACTAGCCCAATGACTAGCTAATTGAGGGTTTTTTAAGAAGATATGGGAAAAGTCCCGTGACTCACGCACGCCTATCTACAGTGAAATTAGGGATAACCACAGTGTTTGGGTGATTTTGGTAGGGTGAGGTAACTCACTGTGGCAATTACAAAGAGCCGAAAAACGGCTATCAACGGCATTCCCTCACGGTGACTGAGAGGAGGAAATCTACATGCTTCAACCAAAGGGGTATGAAGTAAAAGGTAAGGAGAAAATGGTTTGAAGATTAAAGAAGAGCTTGTATGGTTTAAAGCAAGCATCAAGACAATGGTACTTGAAGTTTGATCGATGGATGTTGGATCATGGATTCACAAGATGCAACTCGGATCACTGCGTCTACACGAAGAATTTGGGAGATGGGAAATTCATCATCCTAATGTTTTATGTTGATGACATGTTGATTGCAAGTGCTAACATGCAGGACATCAAAGACCTAAAAGAGGAGATGTCCAAATCTTTTTCAATGAAAGATTTAGGTGTTGCAAAGAGGATACTTGGTATGAAAATATCAAGGGACAGGACGAAGAAGACAATAAAGCTATCTCAAGAAGATTACATCAAGAAGGTACTAGAAAGGTTTGCAATGCAAAATGCAAAACCAGTTTCTACACCTTTGGCTGGTCATTTTAAACTAACGAAGGATATGTGTCCAAAGACACAAGAGGAGATGGCCTATATGTCTAAAGTTCCATATGCTCCAGCGGTAGGTTCTCTAATGTATGCTATGGTCTGGACAAGGCCAGACATTGCACATGCAGTGGGAGTTGTGAGTAGGTTCATGGACAACCCAGGTAAAGAGCATTGGCAAGCTGTGAAGTGGATACTTAGGTATCTAAAAGGGACAACAACAAATGCTTTGTATTTTGGAGGAACTGATATTTTTCTAGAAGGGTATGCTGATGCAGATATGGCAGGTGACAAAGATACTCGAAGGAGCACTACTGGCTATGTGTTCACGGTTGGAGGCACAGCAGTAAGTTGGGCTTCAAAGCTGTAGAAAGTGGTTTCACTTTCTACCACGGAAGCAGAGTATGTAGCAATGACGGAGGCAAGCAAAGAAATTTTGTGGCTTCACAGATTCTTAGAAGAGCTTGGATTCAAACAAGACAATTGTGTCTTGTACAGTGATAGCCAAAGCGCTATCCATCTTGCGAAGAACTCAGCCTTTCATTCAAGGACAAATCACATTGAGGTGAGATATCATTTCATACGCACTCTTTTGGAATAGGGACAACTAAAGTTAGGAAAGGTGCATACAAGTGAAAATCCTGTAGACATGTTTACAAAGGTGGTCAACAAGGAGAAGTTGAGTTTTTGCTCATCTTCAATCGGCATTCAAGGATAAGAAGCCAGAATGGAAAGCAGTCACAGGTTTGGTTTGGAGATCAGTCTCCAAGTGGGAGATTGTTAAGTATGGAGCCTGATTTACCCTTGTAATTTTCTGTGGTAAAAGCGCACATTTGTAAGGCCCCCATTATGAGGAGAAGCCATCGTGCGTGAAGGAAAATCACTCACCAGAAACCAAAATTTTCATGAACAAGAATCAAGGGCAACTTTAGAGGCCTCGGGGGCGGAGGCCCCCGAGACTTTTTTTTTCACCAGAATATTATGGCCGGACGGCGGTCGAAAAGTGGTCAAAAAACAACCGGTAGGTTGGCCGATGGCTAGTAGTCAATGACCGATGGCCGAATTCAAAAGCGGACTTGTCTTCTCAAGGGCGGCCACACATGGGCGGATTGGAGGGTCTGATTTGGACTTATTCGCACAAGGGCGGCTACACATGGCTGTCTCTCATAAGAGAGGGCATCCCTTTTGGCCTATAAAAGGAGGCCATTTCTACACACATTTCATAGTGTGAAGTTGATGCACCAAGGTGAGTGTGAGGTGGTGAGAGTGAAGCAAAGCGGGAGCTCTTTCAAGGGTTTAATCCCTTTGTAAACTACTTCTTCTTTTGAAGTGCTAAAGCCATTGAGTGGCTGCTTTTCTGTGGACGTAGCCCACATTGGGTGAACCACGTATATCGTGTGTACTCTCTCTCTCTCTCTCTCTCTACTCTATAATCTCTTGTGTGTGAAATCTATCTCTCTCCATTAAGTAATCTACTCAAAAATCTATTTAGCTACGTCTTATTTTCTAACACATACATTGCAGGTAACCTCCCCTTCACCTTCTCCTTAAGCGCCGACCATAGGCCATCAATGAAATGGACCTTCTTCACGAAATTAGGTGCTCTTTCACCTTCCTCTAGTGAGGCAACCCATCATTTCCACAAAGCCACAAACTTGGATTCGTAAGTGGCATACTCTAACAGACCTCCCTGCTTTAACTCTATCAGCAGCTACAATAACTTTTATGAGGTTGTGCCTCCACCAAACCTCTTTGCAAAGGCAGCACGTAATACATCCCATGCATTCTTGGTAGCTTGGGGCAAAGCATTGTACCAAGAATTGGCCTCTACTTTCATCAGTAAAGGAAAAATTTGTAGTTGTGAAGCATTGTCATCCTTGTTGGAAACCACACAAGCGATGTTAAAGTCATCCAAAAAATTGGTGGTGATGTCTTCTCCCTTCATTCCATTGAATGTGGGGAAGAGACACTTGCCATGGTAGTAACTCAATGAGCCGGAAATTACAATTTTTTTTTTTTATAACATAAATGACTCAACGGCGCATAACTACTTTTTACAGAGTTGGGTGGATGGATTTAAAATAGGATAAAAATGGAAACATTGAAATAGTGGTGGTAATCCAGTACGGGGAGAATAATAGGGTTTAGGGAGCTAAGGATTTCTCCTAGCATCGTAGCAC
This sequence comes from Adiantum capillus-veneris, assembly GCF_014529385.1. Classification (NCBI taxonomy): domain Eukaryota; kingdom Viridiplantae; phylum Streptophyta; class Polypodiopsida; order Polypodiales; family Pteridaceae; genus Adiantum; species Adiantum capillus-veneris. The sequence continues at coordinate 131,657,292 of NC_140935.1, forward strand.
CAAACAGATACACAATCTCTGGTAGAAGATTTTCCTATCTACATAAATATTCATATGCATGTGTTGCGGAAACCTAAATGGAAAAGTTGTTGGTCGGTTTTCCATGGTGCACGGAAGGTGGAGCACTACAAGAGGCTATTCATATTAGCGACGCTCAAAAAAAAAAATCCCGGCGTCGTTATGAGCGTCGCAAATTTACAAGTAAATTTGCGACGCTCATAGCGACGTCGACTGGGCTAAAAAAATAACAGAGAGCGCCCAAAAACTCAGATCTCAGATCTGAGTTTTTCGGCGCCCTCAAGCAAGGAGCAGGTAACGCTCTCCCTCTCCCTCTCTCTCTCTCTCTCTCTCTCTCTCTCTCTCTCTCTCTCTCTCTCTCTCTCTTTCTTCTCCACACACACACACACACACACACACGAGGAGAGGAAGGAGAGCTAGGTATGCTCCTTCCCTCTCCTCACTCTCATGTTCCCTTCCCCTCTTTCTCTCTCCCTCTCTCTCTCTCACACACACACACACATAGTGTTTTTGAGAGAGAGAGAGAGAGACAGAGAGAGATAGTACAAACATAAACAAAAACGCACACACACATACATAAACAAAGAATGCACACACACATTGAGAGAGGAAAAGAGAGAGAGAGCATGCATAAACAAAAAACGCACACATTGAGAGAGGAAAAGAGAGAGAGAACATGCATAAACAAAAAACGCACACATTGAGAGAGGAAAAGAGAGAGAAAACATGCATAAACAAAAAAACGCACACACATTGAGAGAGAAAGAGAGAGAAACTAATTTAACGTCGTAGGAAACTAATTAAAATTAAAAGACCTAAAGATCTAGCCGACGAGGAGTTGAACTCAAGACCTATTATTCAAGAGGGAAATGGCATAACCAATCTATCATACTTGGCATGGGTGATAGAAAGGTTATACCATTTATCTCTTTTTATTGGCACACACATCCACACACGCGCACACACACAAGAAGGTATTGCTGCCTTCACTCATGGTGGGCTCCGTTGATCCAAAAGTACTGGTGAAATGTCTTCAGAAGAAAGGGAAGAAGGTGGATCTTCAGGGCGGCAAGAGTCACTACATCCCTGACACAATGACCATCTAGAAAACCTCTAGTCATTCAACAACAACTTCAAAGTTAGTAACAAGAGCAAGAACGGTCTAAAGGGCCAATTGGTGTCGTCAGATGTGGATGGAGATGAGGCAGCGTCACCGCCGGAAGTTAACTCTCACATCTTTAGTGATGAGAATGCCAACTCTTGCCGAGTTATGTGAAAAATTATGTGTTAAATGAGTTTTAAGGTTCTTATAATCCCTCTTAGTTTAGTTCTTTGTTTTTAATATAACATAATTTACGTTAGATTTAGATTTATGTTATATTAGATTAAACTTAGGTTTATTTAGGTTTACCCACACACACACACACACAAGAAGAAGAGAGTTTTAACGTCGTAGGAAACTATCCCAAAAGACGTTAAAGATTAGGTTAGATGTAGACTTACGTTAAATTAGATTTAGGTTTATTTTTAGTTAGATTTACGTTTATTTAGATTTACGCTTATTTACGTTAGATAGAGTCCACGCAAGAATTACTTACGGTTTAGGGTTTAGAGTTAGACGAACAATGAAAAGATCTACTGTGAAAAGATGTTAAGATGTTGTGAAGTGCAACAGCTAGAGAAGAGGCAAAGGGGTTTTGTCCACTACATGCAGTATCATGTAGACGTGGGTATGTAGATTTCTTGTACCCACAAATATAGGTATTGACCAATAAAGACGAGATTATAACCTGGTGGTTCTGATCTCCGTGCACCTCTAGACCGAGGTGTGCGGGGATTGGACATGACTAGAGAATGTGAGGGAAAGAGAGAGAGAGAGAGAGAGAGAGAGAGAGAGAGAGAGAGAGAGAGAGAGAGAGAGAGAGAGAGAGAGAGAGAGAGAGAGAGATAAGACGAAGAATGCCAATAGAATATTAAATTTGTTGTCCAGGTTATAAGATTTTTATCCTCATTATGAGTAGTGACGAGGATGTGGGACCGTCCAACCGAAACACCTATCTCTCAACGAGGGTCTTATGTCCTTGTAATCAATGCAAGCATGATGTGCGACGGACAAGACATGTTTCTTTGCAGCACGTTCGCGAATTTGGCGAGTTGATCGATCCATCTATTATAGATCGAGTTGTTGCCAATTATAACTCGTCGGACTCTGACGCTGGCCAACAAGCAGCAATCTTGCAACCCAATAGACGTGTTCGCAGGTGCTTTGGTCACGCAGCATATGTGAGGCCACAAGATGTAGCCTCTGACAGCTCGAGGGATGATCATGCAGAGCACATTCCCAACAAGGCAATGTTTGAGCCCGAGATTGATGAAATGAACGAGACGATCATGGATTCAGAAAGGCTTATCTATGATGATATGAAAAGTGAAGCCGATACGCCATTGTATAATGGAGCACGTATGTCTAGATTGAAAGCACTCCTGGTATTTGAACAATTTTGCTCCGTGTTGTAAAAGCTCTGGCTCTCTAAGTACCTTCCATGGTGTATAACGCTCTTTTCTACTTGCGCTCACATCTTTTGATTGAAAATTCTGAGTTTTTGACTTGCCTCTTCTATCACTTAATTCATTGCGTCATTGTATTTATATGCGTCATTACGTCATTGTATTTAATGGTCTTTGCGTCATTGTCTACTCTATTCATTCAATATTAAGTTTAAATATTCGTGTGTTTAATGCAGGTATGGATGATGAGGAGTTTCTTTCTTCTTTGTCACCGCAGCAGAGACAGTGGTACGTGGAGCGTCATCACTCTGGCGCATCATCGCGCGTTCCTACTCCATCCGTATCTCCCTCTCTTTCGGAGCATTTGGCGCGCTCCGAAGCTTCGGCGTCGACGAGACGAGCTTCACACTCATCTAGACACCGGCGCTCTAGTTGTGGCGGTGGCGGTTGTTGTGGGGATTCCGCCACGAAAGCCTCCACACCACCTCGTGTTCGACAAGGCTCTTTACCCTCCCCTTCTTTGCCCGCCCCCACACCAGCCACAACATCGCCATCTACGCCAGGTTTTGCACGGCTGACTGTTCCTAGCAGCTACACACCTCTACCTACTCCGCCAGGAGCCACCCCACTCGACAGGGAGAACCACTTCAGATAGCAGGTGAATGAACCTGCTTAAGTATCTTACCTTCTGAAGGAAAGAGACCAACTACTTAATTGTGGTGGGTGATGACAAAGATACCAAAGATTGAATCTTGCTAGGGTCAGCCTCAATCCCTTTTGCTGAAATTACATGTCCAAGCAGAGTGACTTTGCTTTCACCAATGTGACACTTATCCACGTTGAGCTGGCCACCCAAGGTTTGTAGCCTGGTCAGGCCATCATAGACTTTGCTCATATGGAGGGAGCGTGAACTATAGATGCAAAAATCATCTATGAAGACCTATATTGACGTTCCAAAATATGGTTGGAAGAAAAAAGTCACATAGCGCTAGAATGTGGCCGAAGCGTTTGGTGAGGCCAAAAGGCATCACTTTGTAAGCAAAGCATCCCCAAAGTGTTACGAAAGTTGTCTTTTTCTGGTCTTCTTCTGCAATACTAATTTGAAAGTATCATGAGTAGCCATCACATACTGTGTGGCGCTCATGACCCGCCACTTCATTGAGAATTTTATTTTGGAATGGGAGGGGAAAGTGATCCCTCTTTGTGGCTACATTGAGAGGTTTATAGTCCACACAAACTCTCCACTTTCCAGTCTTATTTGGTGTGACTCTTATTGGAACCTACTTGTAGTAAATGAAACCTACCTGTAGCAAATTCCTCACTTCTTTGAGTAGTGCCTCTTGTTGGATTACACCAAGTCTTCTGAGCTTTTGCACTACGGGATTACTTCCTTCCTTGAGTCTTATGTGGTGTTGTACTACTGTGATTCTTGTGATCTTATCATAACCATCAATGAACAATGTGGTGAAGTTACTTAGCATGGAGACATATTCCTTCCTCTCTTCACCGGTTAAGTCATTGGAGAGCATCCGATGTAACCTACTTGTATCCTCTAAGGATTGCGTGTACTTGATGGTCCTTCTTGGTTTGTCGGTGCTGCTTCAGATTGTGTCAATCTTTTTGGGTCTTTAAGGATGACCCCCATCACTTTGATGCTACTGTCATTTTCTTCAGTAGTTGTTGTCTCTTCTCCTGAGGTGGACGAGTAGTCACTAGTGGACTCATGTTCTGAAGCCTCCAAGATCATGTTGCATTAGCTCTTTGGTGGTGTTTACTCATATCCTCACGAAATGTTCTGCTTGATATATAAGTAACTATATAGTTACTCAACTTAGGAATGAGTGAGATTTGAAATAATGTCACATGAGGTATCGGTGTTTGTTTCTGTCATTAAAGACACTTTCACAAATGAGTGAGCATCACTCCTCATGGTTGGCCAAAATACTCCAGGTCTCAAGATTGGTTGCATAGTTTGGTCTTCCGCAAAGTGAATTCCTACTATGGTAATGTATGCCTTGACTTAGGTATTGGGTTTTCTCCTCAGGGTTAATACACAATCAATATTCCATCTTGATTTACTTTGTATAGCCTTCCAGCTAGTAATTGATACATAGCCGATTGCCCAATTAATCCTAGTGTAATAGGAACTAATATTTGAGAATTCACTTGAGCTATAATCATCAATGAAACCATACTTTATGACCAACGGTGTATCATCTCCACGGAATATATATGCATCTAACAGATCATTGTCTAACCCTTTTGGTGGTTCTCCTAGAATAATCCTTGATAAATGATCTGCACTTTGGTGTGTGGTGCCCTTTTTTGCAACTATAGTGAGATCAAATTCCAAAAGAATGATGAACCATCTCTCTATTCTCCCTCTGTTTCATGGCTTGTTGACCAAATACAATAAATCTTGGTGTTCCACAAAGAGCATAAATTTGTTGGAAAATAGGTAATCTCTATACTTTTTCACTACATAGATCATCCCTAATCCTTCTCTTTCTATGGTTGTATAGTTTTTCTCTACCACATTTAGTTGTCTACTAGCATAAGAAATGGGAAAATCAAATTTTCCATCTCTTGGTTGAGCTGATATACACCCAATGGAAAAATTGGAAGCATCAAAGTATAGAAGGAATATCTTATTCCAATTTGGTGCTTTCAATATTGGGGCTGAAGTGAGAGCTTGTTTAAGCTTCATGAAGGATTCTTCACACTCATCAATCCATATAAAGAGTGTAATCAGACCATACATGGGTTTTGCAATTATAGCATACATGTAAATGAATTTTCTATAATATCCACAATGTCTCATGAAAGCCAGAACCCTTTTGATTGTTGTTGGTCTAGGAAATTCAATAATAACATAAATTTTATCCATATTGGTTGCTATGCCGTTTTTAGACAGTATATGTCTAAGAATTCATGAATCCTTGTCTGCTCATCAAGGTGCACTTTTCAAGATTAAAGTCAATCCTATAAAGTCCTTATTTTTTGAATACCTTTTTGAGATGTTCAAAATAATCAGCCTGGATTGATGAATGTACACATAAATCATCCATATATACTTCTAAGAAATTCCTAAGGTATTCTTTGACAGCATGGCTCATCAATCTTTGAAAGGTGGCAAGGGAATTAGTTAGCCCAAAACGCATAACCCTATAGGCAAAAATACCCCATTCGGTTGCAAATGCAGTTTTATGATGATCTTTGGGATCAACCAAAAGTTGATTGTACCCTGAAAGGCCATCTAAAACGTTATAACCTTCTTTTCTTGTAACTCGTTCTAAAACATGCTCGGTGATTGGAAGAGTATAGTTATCTCTAATGGTGGCTACATTCACTTTTTTGAAATTGACACATACTCTTAATTTTCCATTTTTCTTGGATACCACCACAATTGGAGACACCCAACCTGCATGTTCAATTTCGTGTATGAACTCACCTTCCTTGAGATTTTTTATCTCTTCTTTGATCTTTTTGGCAAATGTTTCATTATAAGTATATGGCCATTGTCTTCTTGATTTTGCATAATCTCTCATAGGTATGGTATGTTGACAAATTTCTGGAGATCTTTACAAGACTAAGCAAAGATATGTTGGTATTCTATCAGTAAGCTTAGCAAAAGCTCTTCTTCTTCTTCTTTAGTCAAGTCATTCGCAATGTAGGCAGGTCTGGGATCTTCTCCTGGCTTGGCTAAATCTATTTTCTTTACATTTTCTGGTCCTTGATATGACTCACCCTACTTTCTTAGTTTCCTTACATGTTGTTCCACTATGATCTTTTGGTGTTGGAAAGTATATTTCTTGTAATGGGATGGAATACTCATTACATCTTTACTCTCTTCCTCGGTTGTTTCCATTTCACTGTATACACCTCCTTTAGAGTTTTCTTCAACTCTTTATATTTTTTCTTTTGTTCAACTTGTGTCATGGATGATTCATCATCTTGATGCTTAGGTTTTGATTGAGTTTCCTTTCTGATTTTCCTTTATGTTTTTGATGTTCATTATTTGTCATTTGAAGGATACCCACCCGTGATTTTGTCTTTGACACAACATGTGCATCTATCTGCATCAGAAACTGTGCTCTATTAGAAATTGATGTAATAGGTCTAGATTTCAAGTTTTTTGTTTCTATTTTCCTTCTATACCATTTCTGTCTCCTTGGTTTTGGTTTGGAAAGTCAACAAAAAATTTCTCTCCTCCTTTTAGGAGTAGTTGTGCTCTCACATGTTCTTTTTCTGCCACAGAATCATCAAATGTAGCTAAATGTTGTTCAAACTCATCAGTAGCATCATAATAGAGGTATAAGAAGACTTGTTGAGATTTCAGTAAGTCCTTGGGTTCCTGAACTTCATCTTCAATGTGAAGGGTTGAGATCATTTGTATGGGAATTATGTCATAATCATTCTCATTGCAAAATTGAGTAGGCATAGACGTATTCACACACACATCCATTGTTGCCAAAATTTGAATCCATTCAAATGGCTCAAACAAATGCTTTAGAAAGGGTTCAGGTATATATGCTTTATCTATGTAATCCCTTTTTAAGAAACATTCTTCTCGTTTTAAACTCCCATTTTCTAAGGCTCCACACATCCAAATAGATGTATCTTTGTTTAACCAAGATGGAAGCTTGATTTAGCTAAAGAGACTAAGTCAACTTTTTGAATGGGTGTTTTCATTAAATCTCTATAAGTGTGATCTTTTCACCCTTGTGATTGATCCCACTTGCTTCATGTAATGGAATTGGCCTATTTAATTTGAGAGTAGCGGAAATTAATGAGAGTACTTTTGAGAAATGACTTTGTGAGCATAGCGGGTGAACATAATTGAAGATAGCAACATAATCATAGCAATTAGTTAACTTGGCATGAACAATACTTTTGCAAGAGAGATAATTTAGAGAACATCACAACAGTTGAGGACCGGATTTATGTGGAGCCGGTCCCCCCTCCAATAGGCATTTGTATTATGATTTCTCCCATTAAGAGAGACTTGTTACAATACAATCTTTGTGTTCCTTGTGACCTAGGTGATGCAATGAAGATGGAAAGCTTCATGCATCACAAACATAACATAAACTTGAAGAATGATTTAACTATCCCAAGCCTCAGTCCCAAGACCTCAAATACCTTCAAAGGTAGAGAGAGCTAGCAGGGAATGAGGGTAGGGAAGAGGAAGAAGAAACATTTCATAGGAGAAAGAATTAGTTCCTCACTTATCATAACTCTTGTTGCTAGCATACATAATAGCATAGTAATGAAGAAGAAGGAGATGGAAAGCTTAAGCATTGAAGCATGGCTCTTGGTTGGATTTGCACTCCATATCCAAGAGTGTTGGTGTAGGCTCTCAACCTCTACTTGCTTGGAGAAGGAGAGGGAGCTCTTGCACTTTGCATAGCACACAATGAGAGTGTTTGTGAGTGTGTGGGTGAGTATACCCCCTAAGCAACCCCCTAGCTTGCTTGGGTCGACCCCCCCTTCTAGCTCATGCTTGAAGCTCATTGGACCCCTCCATGCCTAGCCAATCACAAGCAGGAGGCATTACAAGCAGCAAGGGTAGCCTTGAGACAAGTGTCCCCCTTTCCCCTTTGAGAGAGAGGACTAGATAAATGCTAAATTAATTAAATCTCCTAAATTATTATTGGACCCCTTGGGTGGCCAACCAATAGGCTTCAGGCACACCATGAGGGCAACATGAGGAGGAACTTGACAAGTGTCCCTCTTGCTTTCTTCGTACCATGCATGCCTTGTGTGAGTGTGTGGGTGTTCTCTCTCATCCCCCCTCATGTAGGGCTCGCCCCCTCCTTGTAAGGATTGAATATTTGACTTTTTGACACCTCAAGCCCCTCATACATAGGCCCAGTTCCCACCACAAGCTTGGCCGTTAAGCACTTTAAGCTTGGGCTAGGTTCTCACCTTAAGTGCAACCCTAGCATCTCAAGCATGTCAAGCACCTCAAGCATCTCAATAATTAAACACCTCAAGCATCTCAAGCATCTAAGGTTTTGCTATACTTTCAAGCTTGGATTTTTTTTCCAGCATTTCTTGAGTATTCTTATCAAATTTCGATAAGCTTCAAGCTTACTGCTTCCATATATGGAGAAGGATAGTTTTTCCATTTGTTTTCCATATTTTGGCCTGCTTTAAGTCCCGCTTGGAAAGTTTCCAAGGCTGCATTGATTGGTTCAAAAATTTTATCTACCAAAACTAATCCTCCAGATTTTAGTGTGGTTTCCTTGATTTCACTCCCAGTTTCTTTCACTTTTTCCCGGAATAGTTTTTTGGCTTTTTCCTCAATTTTGTCCTTTTGTTTTTGTTTTCTCATCTCATATCTTTTAACGTCTTCTTTTCTTGGTCTTTTGAGAGGAATTTTTAGTATTCTCTGATTCATCAGAGGAGTTATGTTTCTTTTTCTTAGATTGGGCTCTAGTGATCTCCTTGAATGGAATAATAGGTTCACTTTTCAAAGAGCTATTATGTATCACTTGGACTACATTCACCACTGCTTTTCCTTTATTCGATGGATTTTTTGGATAGTCTTCAAGGAAGTGTCCTCGTTTTTTGCAACATTGTGTACAAAAATCTTCAACTGGTTTAATGTTCTTGTCAAGTTCTGGGAATTTATTTTTCCAATGATCATCTGCACCACAATTATAGAAGTTTTGAGTGTTTGGCTTAATCATGTCTTACCATTGGAGGTCTAACACCTTGATTAGCTACAAATTACATTGGTGTAAGCTATGGTGTAGCATAAGTCACAGGTTCTTCCATTGAAGGTGGATGTGAATTACACTACTCTCCTTGTACCATCACTGTGGATGGACTAGGTTCAACATAAGGTATAACAGGCACTAGTGCTTTCTCATCTATGACTCCTTCTGAATGCATGTACTTTACAGGCACTCCATTATGTCCAAGAAATGGAGGTTGTTGACCCAACAGTGGCTGTGGTCTTTCCATACCCATCGGTGGTCTTTGTGCCGGGGCCATATTAGGCTGATATATGTACATGGGTTGTCCTTGTGGTCTCAAAGGCACATATTGAACATTTCCATCATACTTTGGTCGGTAATAGCACTCATTGGTCTCATGATTTGTCCATTTACCTTCAATAACACACCATTTTTGCGGCCTAACTGGTTGTCCCTGCTAAGGTATCCCTTGCCCAGGTCCTCTCATTGGAGCTTTCTGCATATTATTCAGCATGTCTTTCATCCTTTTGAGCATGTCTTCTATGACTGTGAGTGGTGTGCTGCAGCAGCTGTTCCCGCTTGTGCTGGTTTTGTGGATATTGTTTTCTCACTCTGAGTTATCCTTAGGGACATTGTTTTCATTGAAAATATCACAATTGTCTCCCAAGTCAATAGCATCTGATACACACTCTTCTAGGGTCGTATGCTTCTTGCTATACAGTATAGCATGAAGTTCCACTACAAGAGGCTCTTCATATTAGCGACGCTCACACAGCGACGCTCAAAAAAAATTTTCCCGGCGTCGCTATAAGCGTCTCTATGAGCGTCGCAAATTTACAAAGGAATTTGCGACGCTTATAGCGACGCTCATAGCGACGCCGGCTGGGGTAAAAAAATAACCGAGCGCGCCCAAAAACTCAGATCTGAGATCTGAGTTTTTCGGCGCCCTCAACCAAGGAGCAGGTAACGCTCTCCCTCACACACAAACTCTCTCTCTCTCTCTCTCTCTCTCTCTCTCTCTCTTTTTCTTCTCCACACACACACACACACACGAGGAGAGGAAGGAGAGACAGGTATGCTCCTTCCCTCTCCTCATTCTCATGTTCCCTTCCCCTCTTTCTCTCTCCCTCTCTCTCTCTCTCACACACACACATACACACACACATAGTGTTTTTGAGAGAGAGAGAGAGAGAGAGAGAGTACAAACAAAAACAAAAACGCACACACACATACATAAACAAAGAATGCACACACACATTGAGAGAGAAAAAGAGAGAGAGAGCATGCATAAACAAAAAACGCACGCATTGAGAGAGGAAAAGAGAGAGAGAACATGCATAAACAAAAAACGCACACATTGAGACAGGAAAAGAGAGAGAAAGAGAGCATACGATCCAAAAAAACGCACACACATTGAGAGAGAAAGAGAGAGAAACTAATTTAACGTCGTAGGAAACTAATTAAAATTAAAAGACCTAAAGATCTAGCCGACGAGGAGTTGAACTCAAGACCTATTATTCAAGAGGGAAATGGCATAATCAATCTATCATACTTGGCATGGGTGATAGAAAGGTTATACCATTTATCTCTTTTTATTGGCACACACATCCACACACGCGCACACACACAAGAAGAAGAGAGTTATAACGTCGTAGGAAACTATCTTAAAAGACGTTAAAGATTAGGTTATATGTAGACTTACATTAAATTAGATTTAGGTTTATTTTTAACTAGATTTAAGTTTATTTAAGCTAGATTTAGATTTACGTTATATTAGATTAGATTTAGGTCTCCATAGACTGTGATGCCTGCATGAAGCGGGTGAAGAAAGCCCTCAATGGAATATAGGGTATTGCTGCCTTCACTCATGGTGGGCTCCGTCGATCCAAAAGTACTGGTGAAATGTCTTCAAAAGATAGGGAAGAAGGTGGATCTTCAGGGCGGCAAGAGTCACTACATCCCCGACACAATGACCATCTAGACAACCTCTAGTCATTAGACTTACGTTAAATTAGATTTAGCTTTATTTTTAGTTAGATTTATGTTTATTTAGATTTACGCTAATTTACGTTAGATCGAGTCCATGCAAGAATTACTTACGGTTTAGGGTTTAGAGTTAGACGAACAGTGAAAAGATCTACTGTGAAAAGATGTTAAGATGAAGTGAAGTGCTACAGCTAGAGAAGAGGCAAAGGGGTTTTGTCCACTACATGCAGTATCATGTAGACGTGGGTGTGTAGATTTCTTGTACCCACAAATATAGGTATTGACCAATAAAGACGAGATTATAACCCGGTGGTTCTGATCTCCGTGCACCTCTAGACCGAGGTGTGCGGGGATTGGACATGACTAGAGAATGTGAGGTAAAGAGAGAGAGAGAGAGAGAGAGAGAGAGAGAGAGAGAGAGAGAGAGAGAGAGAGAGAGAGAGAGAGAGAGAGAGAGAGAGAGAGAGAGATAAGACGAAGAATGCCAATAGAATATTGAATTTGTTGTCCAGGTTATAAGTTTTTTATCCTAATTATGAGTAGCGACGAGGATGTGGGACCGTCCAACCGAAACACCTATCTCTCAACGAGGGTCTTATGTCCTTGTAATCAATGCAAGCATGCTGTGCGATGGACAAGACGTGTTTCTTTGCAGCACGTTCGCGAATTTGGCGAGTTCGATCCATCTATTATAGATCGAGTTGTTGCCAATTATAACTCGTCGGACTCTGACGCTGGCCAACAAGCAGCAATCTTGCAACCCAATAGACGTGTTCGCAGGCGCTTTGGTCAAGCAGCATATGTGAGGCCACAAGATGTAGCCTCTGACAGCTCGGGGGATGATCATGTAGAGCACATTCCCAACGAGGCAATGTTTGAGCCCGAGATTGATGAAATGATCGAGACGATCATGGATTCAGAAAGGCTTATCTATGATGATATGAAAAGTGAAGCCGATACGCCATTGTATAATGGAGCACGTATGTCTAGATTGAAAGCACTCCTGGTTCTTCTCAACATGCAGGCAAAGTTTGGATGGAGTGACACTAGCGTCACAGCGCTTTTCAGGTGATCTATTACAATTAGTTTACTTTAATAGAACTCTAAATGTATAATGATCTGATAGATTTTTACACGACTGTATCATATTTTTATGTCGTGTAGATTGCTGAAAGAGCACATACTACCAGCTGACAATGTGATGCCAGATTCTCGAGATAAAGCAAGAAAGATTTTGCAAAACTTGGGGATGGATTACAATTCTATCCACGCTTGTCCTAATGACTGCATTCTTTTCAGAGGGGAATACACAGACATGGAGAAGTGTCCGAAATGTGATTCCGAAAGATATCGAGTAGATCTCCACGGGACAAAAATTCCACAAAAGGTTTTGCCACATTTTCCTCTGCTTCCTCGCATCAAGCATTTCTTCGAATGTAAGTCCATGGCCGCCCTAGCATCATGGCATGAGGAGAATAAATCTTCGGATGGTGTGCTACGAATTCCTGCAGATTGCGCAGCCTGGAAACATATAGATGGAACATGGTCGGATTTTGCCAGGGAAGCTCGAAATTTGCGCTTAGTCCTGGCTATGGATGGCGTAAATCCATTTGGTCAAAGATCAACATCTTACAGTGTATGGCCCGTTGTCATCGTCAACTACAACATTCCCCCATGGTTGACTACGAAGAAGGGGCACCTATGGCTAAGCTTGATTGTGCCAGGGCGATATAAAGTGGGGAATATGGATGTGTATCTTCGTCCACTATTGAAAGAGCTACAACAATTGTGGATTGGCATAGAGGTGGTGGATATGAGCCGACACATAGGACGACGGAATGCTTTGATCAGAGGCATTCTAATGTGGACCATGCATGACTATCCCGGGCTAACAGAATGCTCAGGTGATCTATTGACACTCCTCACTCAGACACTGTAAATATTGTTTTTTCCCATAGTTGATCTATTATCATGTGTATACATGCAGGGCTTCAAACAAGCGGATATAGAGCATGTGTCACATGTGGACCTAGACTGAATGCACGTAGGACACCCTCACTGAAGAAGCAAATCTACAAAGGTCATCAAGCGTATCTTCTAGAGAATCATGTGTTACGCGACGGCTTTTTGGGAAGAGAGCCACCAAGGATGTCTGCACAAGCATGGTTAGAGCAGAAGGAGATGTGCGATGACGGATTGCCTCCAGGGATGAAGAGACTATCTCTATGGTACGAGTTACCATACTGGCCCCGACTCATGATCAATCACTTGCTCGATCCAATGCACATATTCAAGAATGTGGGTAATCTACTATGGGACCATTTGACCGGCAAGAAAGATACTTTGGGAGCCAGAGTTGACCTTAGAAATGTGGATCGTATGGAGCAATATTGGCCGCAAACAGCGTCTGATGGATCGATAAAACTCCGTAAAGCACCATGGATTTTCACAGGAGCCCAAGAACGCAAAGTAAAAGAGGCCATTCGATCTTTGCGGACCCCCACTGGCGTAATGCACTCGCTCCGAACGTGTTTTACTAAAGAAGGAAAGCTTACCGGTTTGAAGTCACACGATTGGCATAAAATGTGTCAGGTACGTTCATAGTGGACTTTAATATCATTGCATAAAATGTGGACTTTAATATCATTGCTGCACATACTTTACAGTTTATTTTACCGGTTGCCATTGAGGGATGTTTGTCTCTCGACATCCGAAACACAATCTACAAACTTGCAAAGCTGGTGCAATGGATCTCACAAAAGGAGATCGACGTAGACTCCATACCATTCGCCAAACTAAATGTTGCGGAGCTTGTGTGCATGTTTGAGAAACATTTTCCTACTACAATGCTAACCATTCAGGTGCATCTTCTTGTTCACATAGTTGATGAGGTGGAAATAGCTGGCACAGTTCATTCCAGATGGATGTTCTTCTTAGAGCGTTTCATGAAAACGCTTAAGGGATATGTGCGTCAAAAGGCACGTCCGGAGGGTAGCATGGCAGAAGGTTGGTTGGTATCAGAGTCCCTAGTGTACATTGGAGAGTGGCTAGACGGATTTGATAAATCCCGGGACACGCTATGGCGAACCATAGATGATGAGCGCATATCTGGGATTGTCATGTGCAATCTCGGTGTTGAGAAGAAGATGACGGAAGATCTAGAGGCTAAAATCAACCGATTTTGCATGCTTCACAATCCAGTGATGCAAAAGTGGATTTCACAATATGAGGATGCAAAGCAAGAGCGACAAAGGACACGAATCGAGTGGAGACGGGGAAGACGACCACCGATGCACTATCCAGCGGTTCTGGAGAGCCTACCAACCTTCATGAGCTTAAGATGGTTGCATAACCAATTGAAAAGCGCACAACAATGCGGTGACGAAGAGACTGAAGAAGAGTGGGAGTACTCTCGGGGTTGCGCGACCAAGGTAAGTTTGCAATGTACGACTAGCAAGTGACTTTATTTATAAACGTTTGAACGGCCACTCATAATCTTTGTTCGTTGTAGTATAAGTCATACACAGCAGCATGGTGTAAAGGTCGACATTTTAGGGTGGAACGAATCGACAAAAAACGTTTTACTCAAGATTGTGGAATCATGGCAAAATTTGAACAGTCTAGTCGACGACGTTCCTCTGATGCAGATCCTGTGGTGACGGAACTCACTTACTTCGGCATGCTGCAAGAGATTTTGAGGATCGATTACAGAGGATTTTTTGTCGACTTGTTCGACGTGCAATGGTTCAAGATAATCATGGAGGGTCGCAACGCTACTGTGCGTAGAGGAGAGTCTGGTTTTCTTGAGGTGGATTCTACTAAGAAATGGAATGACCTAAGAGACACTTTCGTACTACCCGAGCATTGTGAACAAGTAAGTATATAAATAGTTAACATCCCCCTTTTACAAGTTATGTGCTTGAAAGCTCTCATGTAAGTTATGTGGCTCTGGCAGGTAGTATTTCATCCTACAAAGTCTACATCAAGCTGGTGGTACGTCATAGAGGTAGCCCCTCGTAGTGCAAGGACGTATGAAGGCTACCATGTGCCAATCACAACGACATCAATGGAGGAGATCAGAGAAGATGCTCAATCAGAAGCCGATGCGGTGGTGCCAGACGAGCATCAAGATGCTACTACTCTATATGGGGTGCATGTAGAGGAGCTACAAAATGAAACAGAGGATATGTGTTTAAACGGAGAGCTCTATATAGATATAGGAAGTTATGCTGAGTTATGCGAGGATGAGAGAGAGATCTCTTAAAGCCACAAATATTGTATTTGAACAATTTTGCTCCGTGTTGTAAAAGCTCTGGCTCTCTAAGTACCTTCCATGGTGTATAACGCTCTTTTCTACTCGCGCTCACATCTTTTGATTGAAAATTCTGAGTTTTCGACTTGCCTCTTCTATCACTCCATTCATTGCGTCATTGTATTTATATGCGTCATTACGTCATTGTATTTAATGGTCTTTGCGTCATTGTCTACTCTATTCATTCAATATTAAGTTTAAATATTCGTGTGTTTAATGCAGGTATGGATGATGAGGAGTTTCTTTCTTCTTTGTCACCACAGCAGAGACAGTGGTACGTGGAGAGTCATCGCTATGGCGCATCATCGCGCGTTCCTACACCATCCGCATCTCCCTCTCTTTCGGAGCATTCGGCGCGCTCCGAAGCTTCGGCGTCGACGAGACGAGCTTCACACTCGTCTAGACACCGGCGCTCTAGTGGTGGCGGTGGCGGTTGTTGTGGGGATTCCGCCACCGATGCCTCCACACCGCCTCGTGTTCGACGAGGCTCTTTACCCTCCCCTTCTTTGCCCGCCCCCACACCAGCCACAGCATCGCCATCTACGCCAGGTTTTGCACGGCTGACTGTTCCTAGAAGCTACACACCTCTACCTACTCCGCCAGGAGCCACCCCACTCGACACTCCTCGCTTCGGGGCCCAGACGCCGGTGGAGACACCTGACGTCCGTACCCCCATCGACACACCGCTAGAGACCCCTACCGGGACACCCAGGTTCACGCGTCACCGGCCAGAGGGCTTGCCTTACTCCGTCGACATCAGCGGCGGCATCATCATGGATGATGACGGCAAGAAGGTGATCTCGCGCATGCGTGGTCTTTGCTCTCAGCTGTTTAGACGCTACATACTAAACAAATGGAGTGAAGTACCAAGTGATTTAAAAAACAGAGTCATCAGCATACTTCATGATGAGTTTCCCGTTCCAACACGGGATCAGCGCTTCAATGAAGACCTGATGAAGATTCGAATGCGCGAATACTGCAAACACAAGCGTTCCGAAGTGCAAAAAGCAATCAAGAATGGGTGGAACAGGCCAGATTGGCTGGCCAAAGAAGATTGGAAGAATGCGAAGAAAGCAGCGCGCGAGAATCCCGACAAGTGGAAGCAACAAAAGGATGCAACCAGAGCGCGAGTAGAGGCAGGGAGCTCGCACCACTTGGGGAGCGGTGGATGGGCATCATTTGAGGCCGATTTTGTAAGTCTTTTCACATTGCTCTTTATGCATGTTCGATAGTTTAGGGTTTATGAGTTTTTTAGTTCTAACATAATGAAATCTTTGTATGTTTTGACAGTGGTCGATGACAGGACGTGATCCCACACCGTACGAGCGCGAGTACGCAGGCAGGAAGGGCTTAAACGCCCTGATGGACATTCTCAGTTCTCACGGCGGCATGGTTAGTATTAGGGTTTACTCTTTTTTATTTTTTGTATTGTTTTATAAATGTCGTTATATGTTTATACTTACTGAAAGCTGTCTTATTGTCTTTTTTTGCAGAATCCGACAGATACGCCGCTTGGACGCGATGAGACATCTGACTAGACGACGTCAGTTTAGCCGTAGCTAGATAGCATTAGTTTAGGGTTTCTCATAGCTTATGTATCATGAGACGGATTTTATACGTCTTTTTGAACCATGTATATTATTACATTTGTCATCGCAGTTCCTTTTGTCAATCAATTCTTTATGCCTATGATGTTGTACAATTGTCATTATTATATTTTCCAATCAATTCATTTTGCCTATGATGTGTACAATTGTCAATTTTGCAAACAATGCGTCTTGTGGGTGACTATTTTGGGTCTATTATCTACCTTTGCATTTTTTTTAAAAAGTGAATCAAGTACAATATGGTTGATGGGTGGCAGGGCATTCAATGCCCTGCCACCAAAAAAATATTCTCTCGGGCGTCGCTATAAGCGTCGCTATTTATGGCTCTGTAGCGTCGCCTATAGCGACGCTCTCGTAGCGACGCTGGTAGCGACGGTTTTAGCGACGCCGAGGGTTATAAAAGCCCAATGTATTTCCGTCGCTAACAGCGTCACAAGAGCACACAACCTCTTGTAGTGTTCTTTGTTGTGCAATCCTTCTAGAAACAATGACACTAACCTTTCTTCTACTGGTATTTCTAATTTTGGACATCTTACAATGTGTTGCTTTATCCTAGTTGCACAATCCCTAATAGATGCACCTTGTTTCTGTTTGAAGCTGTAGTTTTGAGCTATTGTATTATGTTTGATCCCGATTTTGGAACAGGTAGCTACAAATCCCTGAGCTAATGTATTTAGATCCATGATTTTCCTTGGTGGAATGTTTTAGAACCATGTCAAAGCTTTTCCTTCTAAAGTCATTCCAAATTCCTCAAATAGAGTTTGGAAATCAAATATGCGTTCTTCTCTTAGCACCTGCTTGAAGCTATCTAAGTTGTCATATGGATCCCCAGATCCACTGTATTTTTTAATCCATTTTTGAAAATCAGCTGGTCTTGTCTCGAGTCCTTCAAACCAATCTATTGGAAATAGTGACTCATGTAGCCCTGCACTGGCTCTAATGTCACTCGATTTTCTTTGTGATGAGGTATCTTTGGGTTTTCTAACATTGCTTCCAAAATATCTCTTGTGGAGTTCCTCTCTTGGAATAGGATCAGGTCCTTGCCCCAATATCCAATCTCTTATAGAGTACCCTTGGTATCTAGTCTGTTCTACCTCCTCAAGCTCATAATAACAAAGTTATTGTTAAAACAATCCCTAAATAGGTAAGATGATAGATCTGTTGAAC
Organism: Adiantum capillus-veneris; assembly: GCF_014529385.1. Classification (NCBI taxonomy): domain Eukaryota; kingdom Viridiplantae; phylum Streptophyta; class Polypodiopsida; order Polypodiales; family Pteridaceae; genus Adiantum; species Adiantum capillus-veneris. The sequence continues at coordinate 131,675,594 of NC_140935.1, forward strand.
CCTTGTCCTTGATCTTGAAGATATAGATGATCTTCATGGGTGTTAACTACCCTGGCTTGGTATGAGAGGTCTATAAAAGATCCTTGACGTTCCTATCCTCCCAACAATATCCTCCAATCCTAGGATTATCAACTTAATCGTATCCCTCGAATCCTAAAGTTGGTGAGCCTTCTTTTGTTGCCATATCCGAAATTATTGTATTCACTTCTAACCCCTATTTGTCTATCACATTAGGATTTTCCACTTTTACATACCGAGTCCCATTTTTATGCATATACATTTTTCCTTGTTTGTTTTTTTTGGATTTCCTCTTCAAACTCTATTTCATGGTCATCAATGCAAATGGCATACTCTTTATTAGGATCCAAGTAAACCTGAGCTCCATGGACATTAGTCTTATAAAATGTGATTATGTGCTTATATCGTACTGTTGTTCCGACTCCTAACTGAGTCGAATAGGAAGACATTTGAGATTTTGAGTCGGAATAAGTGTCTGGGACTTCTTCAAAGATAGTTCCCAATTGATCACCTTGATTCACACTCTCTTTAGTGGATACCCTACTAGCGGTCTCTCCAAGTATGCCTTGATTTACTAGTATATGACCAGATATAAGGTTCATATAGACTTGTTAAGCCTTGGATAGAGTACTTACCGACGCATTGGATTGTTATCCATTTTTCTAGTTGACTTGAATTCAACTCCATTCAAGCTTCCAATTCTTTGCCTGCAACCTAGTTCTTGTGTCAGTTTTAACCAAGCTAGTTGTTTTCTCTCAAAGACTATACAATTTTTTCTAGCTATTTATTGGTCTATGTATATCACTTCAATTTGAGCCAAGTGAGTCAGCAAATGAGACTTCCACATTCTACCCTTGCAAAGAGCTAAAGGATTAATTTGCAATCTAGAAATTGAGTTAACATATATACTTTTCTCAAATTTTCTCACTTTTTAAAACTTTTTTGCCATATACACACCTTGTTGTAGTCTCTGAACAAGCTCCACTGAGTTTGAACAAGATTTATCTAAGTTATCAAACTGGTTAGTGTCCATAGACTCAGTTTTCAAGAATCTGGCTTAAGTGAGATCCAAATTTCACCAAATTTGATATGAGTATTCTACTTGATATGGTTGACCTTGTGGTATATGAAAAAATCTCAAATTTGGAGCAAATGTAAATAATCATGATTATTTACTTATTGGATTTTTTTAGCATTTTTTTGCCAAGATGTTGATACAAACATGCAACTTAAGCTCCCCAATAAAGTCCACCACGTTTGGATAAACCCTGCTCAATTTGTCAACATCTTTCTTTACAAAACTGGCCACAATTTTCACTTTCAGATCCAAATTTCACCAAATTTGATATGAGTGTTCAATACAACAAGATAGAAATGTTGTATGCTTGGTTGGCCAAAAATAGTTGAAAATTGGACAAAAGTAAATAATCGTAATTATTTATTTTTTGTCAAATTTTAGTATTTTTTATTATCATACACACATGTTAAACACTTTAAACCAAGCCTTTGAGTCAAGTTTCACAAGATTTGAGCAAGATTTATCAAGTCAAACTCAATTTCTCGACAATCAGTACAAATTTCAATTATTTTCAAGTTTTTGGTATGTTTTGTGATCCAAACTCTATGAGCCTTCACAAAATATGTTTGTAACTTATGCAGAGTCTTTGGTATCAACCTTGATCAATTTTGAGCCAAATAATCAATCTTTTGCAATTTTTTCAATGCTCAATCTTTTTGTGACATGTTTTAAGCCTCTAAGTCAAGTCAAAACTTAATTTGGCCTAAATTCTCAAGAAAATATAAATAATCTGACTTTTTGCCAACTCTTGAAAATTTACCTCAAATGCATCCTTATGCTTACCCCCGGGTAGGTCACCTAATAAAAATGTAACCTATCACGTGAGTTCAACAGAAGGGTATTTAAAGTTCTTGAAACTTACATAAACATATATACAAAAGGGTATTATTTTTTCAAATTTAAAAAAAACTTACAGATTTTAAAAGAAAAGGGTACATTATATTCTTAACAAAATTCACAGATAAGGGGTTTTACAAACATGTCTTGAACGCACGTGATATGGTAGTTTTACACATAGTGAACCCCCCGAGTGCTTACCCACTGGTTCATACAACTTTTATGACATAATTTCGAGACAATTTTAGTGGTTGCCAGTCCTTTGATGTTGTTTCAAGCCGTAGATCTAAAATTCTCCAGCTTCGCATAGAAAACTCATAGATGATTCTTTCGGAGTGAGCAATGATTTGAGATCCACCTCTGATTCTACTTACCCTACTCCTAGATTCTATTGCAATTGGGTTGTGGAAGGTATCCACAAACACTTGTTTTCTTGTTTTTTTATGGTTTCTTAAGACTTGTCTTGTCCATCAATCATTCTTAAAATCCTAACCTAATCCTACAATCCTACAAGGTACTTAGTAAGTAGAATCTACTCCCAAGCTACCTTTACACAGCAAAAGACGGCACTCTTAAGCTATGCGGTTTTAAAAAGAAAGTTTAATTGTAAGTGGTCCTAGAGGAAGTTAAAGGACAACTACACTAGACGCTCTTGTTTTCCTTATTTTAGGTCTATTTGTCCCAGCAACAATGGATGTGTTTCCTAACCTCACTCTTATCTTATTGCAAACAGAGCAAGAACCACGAACATAATTGTCTATCCATGGGATGAAGCTCACTCAACTAGTGCATGGAGGCTACAAGAGGGTGTCAATCTCTTGGAAAACAATAGACAACTCGCATCTAACACAAGCTACACTCAAATGACCAAAGTCATCAAAAGCTAATTGCTAATCGGCAAGCAAACCATGATCGTTACAACATCAAGATTCAATGTTATGAAACTTCTAGGACAAGTATATAAGACCTAAAGCACACATGATTAAGGTCTCAAATCTCAATTTCAATGAAGTACAAAAAAATGAGATTATTAATAGTAGTAAGATTTTGACCTAGTCGTTTCTAACCCCAAATGCATCTAATTGCTTAGCAATAATGCGCCAATACCCCGCCTATACTAATTTTGTGATTTCCTAGAGTAAATTCCTACTTAGACGATGCCAAAAGCTACAATTTATATGTTTACATCAATGCATAGAGCTCTTACATGTGGTTGCAAAGCAACAAACGACATTGCAATGTGACAATCGATAAGGGAGATAGAAGCATGAGAAGGAGAGAAGTGAGCATCGTAAGCTCACGCTGTGTATTTATTATCAGACAACTTGATAATAACTTTACAAAATTGGCCTTTATACCTTAGCCAAGGTTTCTTTGGTCAAAAACTAATCATCTGGGAGCTCTAACTAAGGATAAATTGATACAATCTGGAATCTTATAGCTCCGACTCATAAATTACAAGTGTTTTTACAATAAAGTTCCCAAAAAACGTTACATGGGTTAGCTTGTTGCTAATAGGTTTGTGGTCATGGTGCACCCAAAATGCAGTGTGGATTTAGGGGATTGAAGGCAAGAATTGGGTCAACCAGTGGGGCTTTAGGGTCTGGCCACATGATTCATGAGATAGAAATGGCAAGTCCATTAGCCCACATGTGTGTACTTGAGCCTAGATAGCATGGTATAAAGGCCACAACGTGCGGCCCTTAAGGTCAATAAGTTGAAGGACGAGAGCTTCCCAAGCATCCTAGCGATGGTGGTCTATCTCTAATGCTGCATTGGCGGGACTGGCAGCCGTAGGCGTCACTGTGGCTATTGGAATTGAAGAGTGCACTGCAAAATGGTGTCTAGTTGGCCTCATTGCAAAGATTACATGAGGTCATGTGGACCTTGTTCCCACTTCCTACATGGATCTACATTTTATAGAGAAGAAGAGGGGATCCCGGCTCTTGTCATGGCATCGTGACAAGAGGGGGCCCCCTCCCACGTGACTTGGAACCCAAGCATCCCAAAATAGCCTAAAAGGAGTGGCTTCACATATAAGATTGGCTGAAAATAGAAAGGGTCGACTAAAGATAGTGGTGGCTCACACGCCCTATAGGGGAGCTTTTTTTAGAGTATTTGGGGAGGAGTTCTCGGAAGCTTGGTAGGGGAGAGAGCTCAATTTGGAGAGAGAGAGAGAGAGAGAGAGAGAGAGAGAGAGAGAGAGAGAGAGAGAGAGAGGCTCAATGAGGAGCTCTCAGGAAGGGCTTTTTGGAAATCAAGAGAGCTCTTAGTGAGGAGATCTCCGCAAGGAAGAAGGTTGCCGAAGTCGTTTTTTTAAACTTGTTGTGCTCGTGCCAACGGAGTTGATGGTAGCAGATTTTCCTGGTGTTGTACATGGTGATTTTGCTGAAAATTGAAACAAACCATAGCCAATTTCTATGTTGTTTCTTCCCCCTTTCCCCGCTTGTTGTCTTTTCACTGTTGAAAGTGCTTGGTGCTGGTTTGTGAGATGTGTGTGCCTCCTTGGGCCTCTATGTGTGTGACAGAAAGAGAGAGTGGTGTGTTTTGTGTGAAGGATGCAAACAGGAAAGATTAATGTGGTGTGTTATCAATCGATTGTGTGAAGCTTGCATGTGTTGTTATGTGTGCATATGGTGATCTATATGCGGAGGTGTTGAAATTTGAAGGTGAACTCTTGTGGATTGGGGTGCAATGAGTATCTTGGGCTATAGAGAGGCAATTATTTGTGTGTTGGGTGTGTTCCCCTTTCCAACTTTCTAAACACAAGGCCCTCCTATGATATTGGGAGGATCAAGACGCCGACTTTAGTTTATCTTTTGTCTATAGGAAGCTTTAATTGACCCACTTTCTATAATTCCTTGTTAGGGTGACATGTGTTAGGTGGTCTTTTCTTGTCTATAGACTGGGTTCCTGCTTACAACTATTGTAGTCTTTTGACTTTGCTGGTTTTAGGTTGCAAGTTAATCCAAATCTACTTACACATGTGTAATTAGTTTGTTTCTTTTGATTTTAGGAACATATTATCTTTAAATGGACTATTTTATCCATGGACCTGAGAAATTGGCAAAGTTTATGAATAAAATCTGCGAAAGACTACATATGACATTCACACTATTTTTACTGGATGATAAAGCCTTAAAGATCCTATCAAAATATGGTCATCTGTGAAGACTCAATGGGCCTACTACCTCATCAACTTGATGAGGTAGTAGGCCCACACTCAATGGGCCTACTACCTTAACATTGAGTATGGCGCCTGGGTAATGGTGGCCATGCGATCGCGAGCACGCCACACGTGCGCATGCACACACACACTTGGTCACTGTACTTGGATCTGATTGATTCATCCCTAAGACACACACACACACTATTTTGTTTTACCTCTGGTAAACTTGGAGTCACTTGCTAACAAAACTTTTTACTAGGCCTAACCTAGTGTCTTGCCTGGATATAATTGCACATAGTTTTTAAGTAGATGGATGGATTGGCTCTCCTTTGATTTTGTATCATAAAAACTAATATCTAATACTCCCAAATGATTTTCTCATGTTAAATTGATCATTTAATATGGATAAGTACCAAGGGAGTAAAAGCTAGAATATTGGTAAGGTTGCCAGGGATCCAAAGGAGGAAAAATAGGGATCCAAAGGGGGACAGTTTGCAAAAGACCAATGTGCTTCAATGGGGCTTAAAAGACCTAAGGTTCAGCTCCATTAAGACACTTGTCAAAAGGCTATCAATTATGCTTCTAATTTGTGATTGGCTAAGATTTACAAGAGCCAATGGGATGCCAGCATGAGCAAATAGCAAGAGGGGTCAACCAAGATGAGAGAGAAGGCTGAATTTTACTCTTAACTCATTGCTACACACACACAAAACTCTTGTGTGCAAGAAGAGCTCACTCTCCTTCTCCAAGCATTGAGAAGTCGAGGCCTACACCAACAACTCTTGGCTATGGAATGAAAATTTAACCAAGAGTCAAGATTCAATGGCATGCTCATCTCCTCTACCATGCTAATTGCTAAGCTTAGCTATGGTATTAAAGTGATTATGTGAGGAGAATAATTATTTCTTGTAAGATACCTCTTATTCCTCTCAATCTATCCTCATTCCCTGCTAGCTCTCACCATTTTTGAAGGAGTGTGAGGTCTTGGGACTGAGGCTAGGGACATTAGGTGTGCTTTTCAATCATAATATGGTGCATGAAGCTTCCATCTTGATTGCACCAAGGATTTTTGTCAAGGAACACAAGAATTGTATTGTACAAAAGTCTCCTTTGATGGGAGAAGCTATAATACAAAGCCTTTATGGAGGGGGCACCGGCTCCATGTAAATCCGATCCTCAACTTTTGTTAATTGTTCTATTTCTCTCTCTTTTTAAGCATTGTCAATGCCAAATTAGCTAGGTGTAAATTGCTAGGTTTCTTTCTCAAATTAAGTACTCTCTCTATGCTCATTAGAAACTTGTTCTTAATGAAATGCTCACTATGTTATCAATTTCTGCTATACACGTTACTAGCGGATTAAATGTTACTTTGGTTTCAGAGCTATTGGTTTCTCTTTTCTTGCTCAAGAAGAGAGGTCCTCAAGATTGCTAAAAATGGTTGGTGTTATTAATTGCAAAAGAGTAAGTAGAATAGGAATTTTTCATCCTTGAAGCACGCCTGCTTTATGCAGTTAACAGGGATACCATCGAGTGCTATGGTCTTAATAATGAAGTCCTATGGGGCTTGCCTATGGCTATTAGAATCTTGACAGCAAACGATGCTATCTTGGCTCTGTTGAAACCTCTCTTCTATTCCTTGCAGGTAATAACATTCGAGCCACGAGTTATTGCCAAGGCGATAGCTCTCAAACTTGCCCCCCTCCTGAGTTGGATCATCTCTCCCCATCAAGATGGATTCATTAAAGAATTGATGCTCAGTCGGATTTATGTTGAATCGGATTATGGTCATTCCAAATTCTATTTGGTCGGATATTGTAAGTCGGATTTTGGTTAGGTTGGATGTTCATAACAAGAAGGTTTCAGTTAGAGCGGTTATAACTTGCTACAGAGAGAAGTAGTCGTGTGTATGAGAAAAAGAAATAAACATCAATGACGTTTTCTGATGTCTGAACTCGCTATGGTTCTGTTTCTACTCAGTCTGAAGTTGTTTATTCTATCTTATGCAGTGTTCTAATTATGAATTGAGTGTTCATTTCTCTGTGTACAAGTATGTGTGTGAGTAGAATTCTTGTGTTGATGAACCCCAACACATTTGGCAATCCTATTATGTCTGATTATCTTCTCAGATAGAATTCAGGGTTGGTTTGTGGTCTTTTTGAATGATGGTGTATGTCAGAGGGACACAGAAGGGCATCTCGAGTGTATTAAATGATGGCTCGGGACAAAGCAAGAAATACTGATCCTTTTCAATATGGCTTGATCATAGAGGAACAAGGAGAAACAGATGACTCTAAATTACACTCAAAAATTCAGGTAGGAGAGGCTTCAGGAGCACCACAAGGCAGGCAGATGAGGCAATTTGTTGGAGCTTGAATCTTGACAACAAGATGTACAAGAAGTCAAAGAAGACTCCACATTGACCCATTACAGGTGTCTACCAAGCAAAGACCTAGGAGAGTACCTCAGCCCCCCCCCCCCCCCCCCCCCCATGGCTTAACCACCTCTTAACCCCAAGGTTAAGGCAGAAAAGTTCAGAGGGAAGTCTCGTGAGGATGCAGATTGTCATGTGGCTCAGTTTGAGACCAAGTGGCAAGAAAGTGGACATCAAGATGATGATAAAAGGCTGATGATATAAAATTCAAGCAATTTGCAGCAGCACTCGAAGGCAAGGCCATGAGTTGGTTTAGCCAATATGTAATTGCACATTTTGCAACCTATGATGCACTCTGAGTGGCATTTTTGCAAAGATTCAGAAAGGAGAACACTCCAACTGATATTTTAAAGAAAATCAGAGACAATGATAGCCGTTTTTCGGCTCTCCGTAATTGCCATAGTGAGTTAACCCACCCTACCAAAATCATCCAAACACTGTGGCTATCCCTACCATTTCATTGTATATAGGTATGTGTGAGTTAGGGACTTTTCCCATATCTTCTTAAAACCCTCAATTAGCTAGTCACTGGGCTAGTTGAGCCAAAAAAAAAAAATAATAATAATAAAAAATAATAAGTATATTATGGTCCATTTGTGTGTAAATATTTCATTGTATATAGTGCCTAAATAAAAAGATTTTTCATAATTATTTTGGAATTTATTTAAATATTTCTACCTATGGTGTGTTATTTATGCTATGTACATTGACTCACCATTACCATATCTTTTCTTACCATTTTGCATACTCTTTATTCCATATAAAAATAATTTCATGCAAGCTTCTCTTATTTTTGGTGTAACTCCATCCCAACAAAAATCCAAAAAAAATTAGTTCTATTTATGTGTATATTTTTTCACTATTGTGATTTTTTCCTTCCTACATCTATTCTCTATTACTCTCATAAATTAGACCACAAAAAATATTCATCTTTTTATGGTAGACTTATAATGAGAGATATTTATTTTGATCCCTTTATATTTTTTCCACCTATATTATTTATATTTGACATGTACATAGTTTTTTAAGACCCCTCACTATTTGATTTTCTTAGTTGTACTATTCACTTATATCATGATCTCAACAATATCTTCAATTATAGACCTACCAAATAAGGTCAAGGGTATGTGGCATGCATGCATGCATGCACTATGGGGGGCTCACTCTTGGAGGTATTCAAAAGAATCATCCAAAGAAGGACCTCACAAGGCCTGTGTGCAGTGGAAAAAAACAGTCGGTTTTGCTGAATTTTTAAAGATCACATGCTCTCGGAATTTGAAAAGGTGATACAAACAAAAGTTGTAGCTCATGGGTTGAACTTTTATCTCAATTTGTTTCATATTTCTGTGAGCTAGGAGCTATGAGCTATGATTTTATTGGTGGACCCTAGTTTTTGCCCATGCTATGCAGCCACACTCCCTCTTCCACTTTATCATTTTCCACTTTCACACACACTTCTCCACTCATCATCCGCACTTCTCCACTCATCATCCGCACCTCTCTCACCACTCCTCTCTGCACCCTACTCACCTTCTTCTCAACCTTGAAGAATGAGAGAAACCATGGTGAACTCATGTCTCCTACATACACTTCCATTCCAAAATTGACCACCTAGTCTCATTTTTCCTCATCCATATTACCCATATCTATCAAAAAACCACAAAATTCAGCCTCTTCTCTTGAAAGACAGCATCATGGTGATTGATTACTCATGTTAACTTACCTTGGCTCCCAAGGGAGGTCAAGAGTGGAGAAAAAACGTACCATCAAAGCTAGTGGACCGTCAACAAGCGTCAAGATTGACCCTACTCAAAAAACTTGGAGCATCAACATTGTAAGAAATCCATATTTTCTTACCTATTAAGAGTGTTTTCTTCCTTATTTGTATCCTACTTGGATACTCCCATTGTAAATATCCAATTCCATTTGTAAATCAATAAAAATACTAACTCTACTAATTTACTAACACTAACCTACTATGAAAAGTCATATCACCTCCACTTCTCTCCTCTCTCTCTCTCTTCTTCATCTATCCACACCAAATTCTTGATAATTCCAAGCAAAAGAAATTAGATAAGTGCTGAAAATATAACCCAACCATGGTAAGAGGAGTAACCCTAGCCCTCAAAATTGCTATAAAAGGAGGGTGTAGCTAGCACAAAAAGGGGGGATCCATAAGCAAGAGCACTATGCTATAGCTTGAGAAGCCAAGCTCAACCTCTCTAGAAGGAGCTCTTGAGTGGAAGCTCATTGTCTTATGCATATGCATGTGTTGTATTAGGGGTGATTAGCAAAGGAACTCTATGCCATTGTAAGAGAGAGTGATCATTTAATTAAGAGTAGGAAATCTATCATTTCTCCTACTAGTGTAAGCCCAACATTTGGTGAATCAAGGAGGGTGGATTTGGACTAATCTTGGATGCTTTGTCTCTCTTCCAACGTGAAGTAATGGACAACAATGATGTGTAAGTGTCTTGGTGTTTTTTTTAAGTTCTTGATAGCTTGTCTCTGGGTGTTGTCATCAATTCAGCCATCAATTCCACATATTGTAAGAGGGCAACAGGGTGGAGAGGACTCCCCTGGCCTTAAGACAGTGATTGGGGTGGCTTTTCTTGTGATGTATTGTGGTGTTATTTACTCAAGCTATGTTGAACAAATACTAATCTCACTTTGATTGGTCATGACTGATTCGTAAGAAGGTATTAATGCAACAAGCACCCCCTCCCCTTTCTCTCTCTTTCTTACATATATAATTGTGTTTGCTTGATCACGGCCGATACATTTCAAAGCATCCCAAGCACTATCTCTCTCTCTCTCTCTCTCTCTCTCTCTCTCTCTCTCTCTCTCTCTCTCTCTCTCTCTCTCTCTCTCTCTCTCTACGCGTCCTAGTTCGCATCCAAAACTAGGTGGTGCCCCAAATTTGTGTAGGGTGAGGTTGCGGGTTTGTGTGTGTGTTTGTTGTTTTTTCCAACCGCAACCCAATTGAGCACCACAGGAGCCTAGAAGGGTGCTTAGAGGCCACTCTTCTTGTTGCCCGCCCCGGACTGCCTCAAATTGGTGCCCCCACAAAGGAATGACTTTGTGCTTATTGTTTTTTGTATTGCATGCATGCTTGAATTTTAGCATAATCAAGTAGATTATATGAATCATGAAAACTTGTAGGACCGAGTTTAATTTCAAGGCAATAAAAATTGATCTAGAATATGGTTTGGATTAGCATAACATAAGAAAGGAAAAAACATTTTCACATAAGAATCTAGAATTCATGTTGAAAGACCTTTCAAAACTTTGTGTAGTTAGTTGATGTCATGAGAGAAAATGATTGTTTGGAACTAATCTTTGTGTAGTTCTAGCATTGAGATACTATGACACGCTATACCTTTGATGATATCCCAATCTTCTTCGGAAATCTAGAAGAAGATGTTGATGATTTTCTTGCTGATTTTAGAATGGTTTGTCGTATCCTTGGTAAAAGGGTTGAAAAAGGGGATTTTCTATTGCTATGCCTTAGAGGCAACGCTAAACAATGGTTTTGGAGTATGTCTTCTCATATTGAAGATGGATATACCCAAATTTCCAAAGCTTTGAAGACCAGATTCTCTAAATTTCCAACAACAAAGAAAGCATGGGCTTCATTAGGGAGACTTCAACAACATGGTGAAGACTACTATGCTTATGAGGATATTTTTTCTCGTCAATGGGGAGGATGTGGGTTTAGTTCTACATTTCCAGATTATGTAAAAATGGAGCAATTTATTTCGGGTTTGTCTCCTTTCCTAAAGACTAAGGTTACTTGTAGTGGACCCTCTACCTTTGAAGAAGCAGTCACTATTGCCCGAAGAAAGTTTCACAAGTACTTCTACCTCAAAAATGGTTTCCATCATCCTGGAAGAACCAACCATCATGAAAGTGTTTCTATCAAGGAGTCATCTCCTTTGCCATACTTGTCTCCTTCTACTCCGACAAATGTTGAAGAAGTTACTTACATGCCAACTGATTATTCAAGTGCTAAAGTGTGTGGCCAAGATTCAAATATGGAATCTCTTTCTTCTACCTTTATCACAAGCATGCAAAAATCGACACAAGATATCTCAAATGGCATTGATGATTCAATAATGGATACATCCAACCTTTTGGCGGAGGATCAATTTCTAGTCCGAGCAGACAAAGCTTTTGTGCAACATGACTCTATGGAGAGTGAAGACCTTGAAGGTAACCTTGATCATATGGAATGTTCTAAGAGTGTATCTTGTCTAAAAGAAGAGAGTGAAGAAGATGATGAGATCATAGGTGGGGAGATCATAGACCACATTGATCATAAAGAGATGATTGTGTACATGGCATGCCAACTCCAAAACAAAGTGGAAGAGTGTTAGTTGAATCCATGTGAGGATAATCTTCAAGAAGTGTTTGAGGATGTTGAAAAGAATTTGTATGACCCATGTATGTTAAGCATGTAGGAACCTATCATGCAAGAAGCCAAAGTTTTCACAAAATCAAACAGTAATCCGTCAACCTTTGAGGTGGTACAATGTGAGGAGTTACAACCTTGTCAAAGGGGGGGCTTAGAAGGGGATGAAGAACATGGGAGAGTAGTAAAAAATAAAATCATAAAAGGAAACTGTCAAAAGGGTATCATTCTCTCCAATGGTGTTCTAGTGGGTGGCTCTTCATTCATGGGACAATCTCTTAGCAAGAAAATCCAAACTTTTGAAGCCCCAATCATCTTCACATTGGGTTTCACCTCTTCAAAGTCAACTTCTCCTCTCTTCACATATACCTTTCATCGGGGGCACCATACCTTCTTAAGTGGAAGAGGACATGAATACTTAGTGATGAATGGATGTTTCCAAACCTTCTTCATTTGGTTCTTTGGTGTATGGAGGTCGCACATTGTGATGCTTCTGGTCTTAATCATAGATGAAAAACTTGTTGATTGCTACATGTGGATATTGATCAATCAGTACCAAAATCTATTCTCTTCCAATGTGTTGGAAGCAATAGAAACCTTCGTCTATTATCTACTTATGTGGTAAACTATTTGCAATATCTTCCAAATAGCAGTTGGAAGCATGGATCAAGCTTTCCTAAATCATGAAGTTCATAGAATTTTTGACTTGATGAGCCTACCCAGGTTGAATGAATTTTATGAGCTACAGTTCAGGAATTTGCTTATACAAGCTCTTGAAGATTGTAGCAGATACATCATCTTTACACAGAAGGAAGAACAACCAATCTTTTATATCACATTCATAGTGATACATGCAATGATGGACAACAATAAAATCTACAAGTTTCTTCAACCGAAATCAGTAAGTGATTCCATACCATACATCTCTCTTTGGGAAAGATATTTCAAGATCTTTGATCCTGGGGGGTGCTTATGGAAACTTCTCAATGGAGGAGGTTTACTCAGTCACTTCATTACATCCTGCTATTGGCTCTAAGAACCTTTCATATCACACAAGGTTTTTTAATCATACAACAAAGGTTCTTCCAAGATGAGAGCAGACAAAGACAGACGTTACACAATCTACATGTATGATCGGATAAATGGTACATGAATGTACCATTATCTAGGGGGGGGGGGGGGGGGGGGGGGGGGCTAATGATAGCCGTTTTTTGGCTCTCCGTAATTGCCATAGTGAGTTAACTCACCCTACCAAAATCATCGAAACACTGTGGCTATCCCTACCATTTCACTCTATATAGGTGTGTGTGAGTTAGGGGACTTTTCCCATATCTTCTTAAAAATCCTCAATTAGCTAGTCACTGGGCTAGTTGAGCCAAAAAAAATAAAAAATTATAAGTATATTATGGCCCATTTGTGTGTAAATATTTCATTGTATATAGTGCCTAAATAAAAAGATTTTTCATAATTATTTTGGTATTAATTTAAATATTTCTACCTATGGTGTGTTATTTATGCTATGTACATTGACTCACCATTACCATATTTTTTCTTACCATTTTTCATACTCTTTATTCCATATAAAAATAATTTCATGCAAGCTTCTCTTATTTTTGGTGTAACTCCATCCCAACAAAAATCCAAAAAAACTAGTTCTATTTATGTGATATTTTTTCACTATTGTGATTTTTTCCTTCCTACATCTATTCTCTATTACTCTCATAAATTAGACCACAAAAAATATTCATCTTTTTATGGTAGACTTATAATGAGAGATATTTATTTTGACCCCTTTATATTTTTTCCACCTATATTATTTATATTTGACATGTACATATTTTTTTAGACCCCTCATTATTTGATTTTCTTAGTTGTACTATTCACTTATATCATGATCTCAACAATATCTTCAATTATAGACCTACCAAATAAGGTCAAGGGTATGTGGCATGCATGCATGCATGCACTATGGGGGGCTCACTCTTGGAGGTATTCAAAAGAATCATCCAAAGAAGGACCTCACAAGGCCTGTGTGCAGTGGAAAAAAACAGTCAGTTTTGCTGAATTTTTAAAGATCACATGCTCTCGGAATTTGAAAAGGTGATACAAACAAAAGTTGTAGCTCATGGGTTGAACTTTTATCTCAATTTGTTTCATATTTTTGTGAGCTAGAAGCTGTGAGCTATGATTTTATTTGTGGACCCCAGTTTGCCCATGCTATGCAGCCACACTCTCTCTTCCACTTTATCATTTTCCTCTTTCACACACACTTCTCCACTCATCATCCGCACCTCTCTGCACCCTACTCACCTTCTTCTCAACCTTGAAGAATATGAGAAACCATGGTGAACTCATGTCTCCTACACACACTTCCATTCCAAAATTGACCACCTAGTCTCATTTTTCCTCATCCATATTACCCATATCTATCAAAAAACCACAAAATTCAGCCTCTTCTCTTGAAAGACAGCATCATGGTGATTGATTACCCATGTTAACTTACATTGGCTCCCAAGGGAGGTCAAGAGTGGAGAAAAAACGTACCATCAAAGCTAGTGGACCGTCAACAAGCATCAAAATAGACCCTACTGAAGACACTTGGAGCATCAACATTGTAAGAAATCCATATTTTCTTACCTATTAAGATTTTTTTCTTCCTTATTTGTATCCTACTTGGATACTCCCATTGTAAATATCCAATTCCATTTGTAAATATATAAAAATACTAACTCTACTAATTTACTAACACTAACCTACTATGAAAAGTCCTATCACCTCCACTTCTCTCCTCTCTCTCTCTTCTTCATCTATCCACGCCAACTTCTTGATAATTCCAAGCAAAAGAAATTAGATAAGTGCTAAAAATGTAACCCAACCATGGTTAGAGGAGTAACCCTAGCCCTCAAAATTGCTATAAAAGGAGGGTGTAGCTAGCACAAAAAGGGGGGATCCATAAGCAAGAGCACTATGCTATAGCTTGATACGCCAAGCTCAACCTCTCTAGAAGGAGCTCTTGAGTGGAATCTCGTTGTCTTATGCATATGCATGTGTTGTATTGCGGTGATTAGCAAAGGAACTCTATGCCATTGTAAGAGAGAGTGATCATTTAATTGAGAGTAGGAAATCTATCATTTCTCCTACTAGTGTAAGACCAACATTTGCTGAATCAAGGAGGGTGGATTTGGACTAAGCTTGGATACTTTGTCTCTCTTCCAACGTGAAGTAATGGACAACAATGATGTGTAAGTGTCTTGGTGTTTTTTTTAAGTTCTTGATAGCTTGTCTCTGGGTGTTGTCATCAATTCAGCCATCAATTCCACATACTGTAAGAGGGCAACAGGGTGGAGAGGACTCCCCTGGCCTTAAGACAGTGATTGGGGTGGCTTTTCTTGTGATGTGTTGTGGTGTTATTTACTCAAGATATGTTGAACAAATACTAATCTCACTTTGATTGGTCATGACTAATTTGTAAGAAGGTATTAATGCAACAAGCACCCCCTCCCCTTTCTCTCTCTTTCTTACATATATAATTGTGTTCGCTTGATCACGGCCGATACATTTCAAAGAAACCCGAGAACTATCTCTCTCTCTCTCTCTCTCTCTCTCTCTCTCTCTCTCTCTCTCTCTCTCTCTCTCTCTCTCTCTCTCTCTCTCTCTCTCTACACGTCCTAGTTCGCATCCAAAACTAGGTGGTGCCCCAAATTTGTGTAGGGTTAGGTTGCGGGTTTGTGTTTGTGTTTGTTGTTTTTTCGAACCCCAACCCAATTGGGCAGCACGGGAGCCTAGAAGGGTGCTTAGAGACCACTCTTCTTGTTGCCCGCCCCGGACCGCCTCAACAGGAAAGAAGGGTATATGGTGGTGGAAGATTATGCTCAAAAATTCATAATTTTGGTGGAGAGATTGTAGGGTAATGAGAGACCCACAGATGATATGTCAGCAGGTTATTTCTTGAAAGGTTTGAGAAAGAGATTCAAGAATGATGTGGCCAGCATTGACATTGTAGGTGGCTTTAATAATTTGGTCACAGTTGCAACAAGAGTTGATAAAAGACTTGGTATGAACAAGACAAAAACCAAAAGTAGGAATAGTTCTAAATCTGAGGATGAGTGTGATACTGAGTCAGCAGTTGATACAGAGAATGATTCCAAGGGGTCATCTGCCGGTGAGGCTGAAAGTAGCAAAGGGAAGCACAAGAACAAGAATCATGGTAGTAAGAAGAGAAAGGATAAGAAGGATAAAGAGGAGGGATTGATTAATCAATTGAAGAAAAATGGATATTCCATTGTAGCCCCCAAGGAAAAGCAATATTGTCAGATTTGTGAAAGGGAAGGACATAACACAGCTCAGTGTTGGTACAATCCCAACAATAGAGGTAGATCTACTCCTAATGCAAGATGAGGAAGAAATGATGCTGAAACCAATCAAATAGCTCCTTTTAGAGGGAGAGCACCATTTCAAAGACCTCCAAGACCACCTTGATGAAATCAGGATAATAATCAAAGAAGACCACCAAGTATTATTCCATGTGTGTATTGTGTGGGTTAAGCATCAAGAGGAGAGGAATACCAGTGGTACCTTACAATCAGGATAATCAGCAAGTTAACCCACAGCAACAACAACAACATCAACCACTAGCTCAAGCCAATGTAATCATCATTGATATTGATGAGAGCAACAACCAGCAAGGGAGTTACTTGAAGAAAATCAGAAGCAGAAACCTCAAGAGCATTATGATGAAGGTCTTGTTATTGTAATCAAGCTTGGGAAGATTAGGAGATCAATGTCATGGTTGTTACTAGGTCTAAGGGCAAAGGTCCTATTGACTAGACCGAGCAAAAAGGAGTCCGAGATCGAGTTCAGAAACAGGTTCAAAAGGACCAGCAGAATCAGAAGGTGGATGACATTACTTCAGATATTGAAGAGGATAAATTGTAGCAACACTATGAGAGACCTTTAGTACCAAATGATGATAAGGATTAGTTTGAGGTATAAATAAACTCTCCTTTAGAGATATCTTTGGATCATTTATTATGTAGGGTAACACCATATTAGTGAATTTTGGAACTTCCCAATTTCCACTTTCAAAAAAAGCTTAATATTTGACCACATGGCCAAATATTAGCCAAAGTTTTCAGAGCATAGCTTGACATAGTTTTTCCAGTACTACCTTGTGGAAAGCTTTTGCCTTAAAAACCGAATTGATATTTGTCCATATGTTCAAATCTTCAAGACATTGGTGATTCCCAAATCAGCTCTAAAGTCTCAAAATCTCCAATATGATGTTCGGTTCCAACCTTCAAAGAAAAGTTGTTGAATAGATTGTTATGAGTCTTCAATTCCGACAAATCATGTGCTTGAGACTGTTGTGAACAATTTTGATCCAGCACATGTGAACTTTGTGGTTCTAGTTATTAAGGTTGTAATTCAGAGCACCTTGTTCGAAGAAGTATTGTTGGATGGAGGATCTGGAGTCAACATATTGGCTGAGTCTATCTATTATAAAATGAACTTGGGTAATTTGGAGCCAGCACCATTTCAGATGAAGATGGTAGATCAGAGGAGAGTTCAACCCTTAGGAATTCTGAGGCAACAAGCTATTTATATTGCAGGTATTAGATTTCAGGTGAATTTTTTTGTGTTGAAGATGGAGAAGGGTAATACCTCCTATGTTGTTGGGAAGGCCTTGGTTTAGATTGGCTAAAGTCAAGCAAGATTGGGGAGAGAATGAAGTTGTAATCAGGAAAGGGAAGTAGGAAATTGTAATCCCTATGTTAGGGAGAAAGAATATTCCTTTTAAAGAAAGACCATTGTATGCTCAAACAATTAATTTGGCAGAATAAGTGGTAGATGATGAAGAAGAAGCATTCTTAAGAGCCAATCCAACCATTGTACCAGTCTTCGAAGTTGATGTTGAAGGTATCTTGCAAAA
Organism: Adiantum capillus-veneris; assembly: GCF_014529385.1. NCBI lineage: Eukaryota > Viridiplantae > Streptophyta > Polypodiopsida > Polypodiales > Pteridaceae > Adiantum > Adiantum capillus-veneris. The sequence continues at coordinate 131,693,467 of NC_140935.1, forward strand.
AGAAGCAAAGGTAGAATTGGAGAATTCCAATTTAGTACCAGGACAGACAATTCAGGAATCAGAATTGGTGCAGATGGTGGACAAGAATTTGGTTCCTCATACAAAGGAGACTTTACAGCAGGAGGAAAAAGAGGCAAAGGATTTGGCTGAAAAGAGTTACAATAAAAGGTTTAGAGGATCAGTTAGAGTCAAGCAAGATGAACTAAAGTACCTCAATTTGTGTACTGAAGAGGATCCCAAGGTTGTCAAGGTCAGTATTGATGTGGATGGACAATTTTTGCATAAGTTGTTTCAATTATTGAAGGAGTATAAAGATATTTTTGCATGGGACTATTTTGAGGTAAAGGGTATAGATCCTGACTTGCATCAGCATCATATTAATCTAAAGGAGGATGCAGTTCCGATTTTGCAACAGAGGTATAGAATGAATCGCAACTTTGCAGCACAGGTTAAACAGGATATTGGTAAGCTGTTAGCTGTTAAATTTATCAAACCAATTCATGAGGTTACATGGTTTGTCACCAATCATTGTGGTGCCCAAAAATAATAGAAAGATCCAAGTTTGTGTTGATTATAGAAAATTGAATGCAGCCACTATTAGAGATGCTTTCCCAATGCCATTTTGTGATCCTATATTGGATGTTGTATCAAGGAAAGAAATGTATAGCTTTTTGGATGGCTTTTCAGGGTATAATCAGATTCAAGTGGCTAAAGAGGATCAACACAAAACGGCTTTTATAATTGAGTGGGGTGCTTTTGCATCTACAGTGATGAGTTTTGGCATAAAAAATGGACCGCTATCATTCAACTTTATAGAATACAAAACATTTGAACCATATTTGCAGGATTTCATGAGAGTCTTTGTGGATGAAATTTTAGTATTTGGAAAGCAGGAACTCCATTTACAGCATTTAAAGTTATGTTTTGAAAGATGTCGACAATTCAGAATGTGTCTTAATTCTTTCAAGAGTGTCATTGCTATCAAGAGTAGTATACTTTTAGGTCATGTGGTTTCTCATGAAGGGATGTCCATTGATGAGAAGAAGATTAAAGTTATTAAAGCAGGAAAAGGTCTAGAGAATGTAAAAAAAGTCAGCAAGTTTGTTGGCGAGGTGAAATGGCATGCTAGATATGTCAGATATTTAGCAAATGTTTGTATGACTATAACTCATTTAACAAAGAAGAATGTACCTTTTGTGTGGACTAAAACTCAAGAGAATTCCTTCTAGATGTTGAAGAAAATGCTTTTTTGTAGCACCAATATTACAACCTCTAGATTGGTCATTACCTTTTTGTGTATCTGTTGATGCATCCAATATGGCTATTGGTGCTGCCCTTATGCATGAAAAAGTTAGGGGATGGTTCATACTTGTTTACTATGCTAGTAGGGTGTTAACATCAGTTGAGAGGAATTATGATGTGATAGAAAGAGAAGCTCTTGGAATGGTATATGATTTAAATAAATTTAGGCACTACTTGTTGAGCAATAGAGTCATTTTTCATGTGGAACATCATGCATTACTTTACTTGATTAAGAAGCCATTTCTGACAGAGAGATTAGCAAGGTGGATGTTGTTGCTGCATGAGTTTGACTTTGTAATTGTTCATACTTGTGGCAAAGAGCATACCAGCATACCATAGTTGATTATTTAAGTAGAATTGATACAGGAGTGGAACCAGCTGAGGTTTCAAATGATTTACCTAATGCTAACTTGTTTGAAGTTTAGAATTCAATCTCTAAATCATGGTATGACCAGATACTCATATTTTAGACAGATGGTAAAGTGTCAATCGGATTTTCAGGAGACTAGAGAAGGAAGTTTTTTTTAAAGAGTCAACCATTTCTAGTAATAACAAGAGCATTGTACAGGAAGGATTGATTAGGTAATCTGAAGGTGCAATCCAGATTTTGAACATAGAGTTGTTCTGCAGCAAGCTCATTCAGGAGCAGCAGGAGAACATTCTTCAGATGACATTATAGGCAAAAACCTGTTGCAAGTTGGATTGTGGTGGCCCACAGTGTTAACACTAGGTTGGTAATGGGACACTTTTATGTCTTGTTAAGTGACCATTTTTCTTGAATTATGTCAAGAGTTTCAAAATGGATTTTGAGGTGCTATCTTTCTAGAAAGTTGGCTCATAAGCTGAAAAAAACTCGACATTTTTTTGGAATATCAATTTCATCTTTAACCTTGTCCTTGCACAACATTTCGCAACCTAAACTGTGTGAAAAAACAGGTCCTGTTTTTGGCTTTTTTCAACTTTTTGTAACTATACCACTCTAGAACTCATGTTTTCTAAGATCTATAATGCTAGAGAACTATCTTTAGTAGTCCTCAACATGTCATGATGCTTCTAGGGAGAAATATATGTTAATGTTGTAAGTTATGACCAAATTATAAAAATTGTCAAATCTTGTTTTTTAGCCAATTTTAGCTCTTTTATGATTTTTTTGGTGGCTTTTATGATATCCAAATGCAATTTTGATTTTCTATGTGGCATATTGTAACATAAATCTAATATTCCTTGGGTTTTGGGGCACCTAATACCCTATTTTTCATAGTACACAACGATGGTTGATTTTTTCAATTATACAAGAAAACAAAACATTCTAGTATATCAAGTATAGCTTTCTCAATATTGCTATTTTCTTGTGACAACTATATGAATTTTGTAGGTAGTAACCATATCTAGTCATAAGGATCAAATTTGGGTAGATATTGAATAGTTTCTATGGGATTCTACAGCTCATAATGTTGAACCCAGTTTTTTCATGTTTGTTGTATTTAGCACTTCATCTTTGTCCCCAAGATTTCCCTTGGTAAAAGATGTATCATGATTTTGACATGTTCCATGGCTCCTTATGAACCTAAAGGCCAATAGGGAACTAAGAAAACATGCATATATTATTTGTATTGAGTGTAGCTATAGAAACTTTGATGATAGGTTCGCAGAATGGTAAAAAATCAACTTTTTTGTACCTATTTCTTTTGGCAAAACAAAAAATAGTGAGTGAGAATCACTCATATGTTTAGATCACCAACCCATTGAAGTTAACTAGGGAATTTATCTCAAGTCCTACAAAAATCCCTAATTTTATTTTTATGCAACAAAACGTAAGAAATGTCTGTTTTGATGAAAATGTACTGGTTCATCAACTTTGGAGGCTTGGTGTGACCAAAAGATGAGAAATTTTACAAGTTTCTTATTTTTTCCATGTGTAGTAGGCCTTGACCTATAACCTCATGAAAGGAATTTACAAAATGAGTGGATCTACTATGGTTTTAGAGGTTTTTTTCAAGACCCTGAAAGGACACTTTTATGTCCTATTAGGTTACCAACCTAGTGTTAAAGGATGCTCATGAGTATGCTAAAGGCTGTGTAATTTGCCAAAAGTTAGGTCAGCCAGATGTCGGGGTAAAGACGATGTGCCTCACCCCGTTGTGAGCGGGATGAAAACACACACAGCGCCTCTATAACGACCCGACACACACTCTTGGGAAGATACACACACACACTAGGGGGCACCACTCGGCTTACACAACACACCTGGCCGAGACAGGAAACACACCTATGGAGTGAGAGGAGAGAAACTATCCACTTGCCCACTCCACACAGAGACACACACACACACAAACACACACCCAAAAAGCTCAGCTCAAAAGAGGAGAAATTCTGATGTTTAGATACAAATGAGCTTGGGCCAACACCAATGGGGCAAATAGCTCACACAAAATGGGTAAAATATCCCAGATACAATCACAAATTGGAGCAGAAGCTTCGCTCATAGGAGAAACTTACACAGCAAAAACAGCAGAAAAAGAGTGAGAAGTTGGCAAAATGGACAGCGACATCGCGTCCGGAACGGCCCAAAACCCCAGTCTACAATGTCAAAGTGCTCAAATCCGACCTTGGATGAGCAGTTTACGGCCAAAACAGGCTCCAAAAACCCCAAAAACACAGTTGCGGCTGTTCCTCCTCTCTTCTCCACGTTTTTGCTGGTCTTCTATCTCTTTTTTCAGTTCCCACACTTAGCTTTATTAGTTGGGCACCCGTGGCCTTTTAGATGACCTCAAACGGACCCCGAACAGGCCAAATACTGACCTCGTAGTGCATAGTTGTCACCTTTCTTGCATCATCCGCACACCTCGCACTTTGTTTTTCCAAATAATGCATCCCGCAACCACGTGAAGTGGCCCCGAAAATTGGTCCTCATGATGACCTTTCTGCATAACTCTCACAAGAAAACACCCACGTTGTGTCCGTCCTCATCCGCGTGCAGCAAATATTGACCCCGTTCGCCCTCCTGACGCCACTAGATGCCATTTGACGCACTTGCTTACCTCATGTCGTCGGCCCGCGGATAGCTTCCTCGAGAAGTTTTACACGCTACCAACTCCTCCTTATTGTAGAAAAAACACAGTGGTACTGGTAATAGTGAAAATCGATGCACTATGTACACCCTGTCCTACCTGTACACATGTGGGCCCCACGTAACCACCTGGCTCTGAAAAATGGGCAATTCTTTATTTGATGCACCATGCATGTATATGTACATATGCGCAATCCCTTGCTTCAAAAAACTCTTGACATAATTTGCCCATCCCCTAGCCTGCTAGATCATTCATGATCGGCAGCAGCAAAGAGAGATATGAGACTCGCCGCATCACAGGTCTCCTCATCCCTCACCAACACTACTTGATCTACAGACAGCTCATCTTGCTCCACCATCATCAATCTAGCATGATACAATTTAAGACGCAATCCATTTATCCTTGACTTATGTAGAACACCATCCAGGTTAGCCAGCTGATATGTGCCATTTGGAAAACACTCCACTACCTTCAAAGGGCCTTCCCACTTAATTTGAAACTTCTTTTGGAAGGTGTTGTCCAACTTACTGTTGTAGCGCAAAACCAAGTCATGTTTCTTGATACCCTTACTTTTGACCTTTTCATTTATCTTTGCCAAAGCCTTATCCTGCATCTGCCCATAATGCTCCAATGCGCTCATCCTATCCAACTGGACCTCTTGTAACTACAAGAGCCTCTCTTTGAATGCATCACTAGGCGGCCCAAGCAACTTCTCTAACATCTTGACCGCAGGCAACTCTACCTCCACAGGCAATAGTGCTTCCTTTCCATACACCAAATGAAATGGAGTAAACCCTGTACCTGTCTTCACCGAAGTACGGTAAGCCCATAATGCACTAGGAAATTCCAAATCCCAATTCTTTCCTTGGTGCTCTGTCCCTTTAGAAAGAATTTGTACCAACTCACCATTGAATCTTTCATTTAAGCCATTACACTGCGGGTAATAAGGAGTGGTATGCTGGTGCCTAATCTTCATCTTTGTGCATAAAAAGTCTAGCAGTTTAGCTCTAAATCGTAGCCCCTTATCTAAAAGTAGCTCTAATGGCACCCCAAACTTGCAACATATTTCATCATACACAAACTTTGCCACATCCTTTGCAGTGATCTGTTTTACTGCTATAGCCTCTGCCCATCTAGAGAGATAGTCCACTGCCGTCAAGATATAGCTTTTGCCCCTGCTTGTGATAGGTAACGGGCCTATTGAATCAATCCCCCACTTTTCAAACACATCAAACGCCATAATGGTTTTTCGTAGCTCTGGCTTCAACACTCTCTTCCCAAATGCTTGACACCTATTGCAAGACCTACACCAATGGTGAACATCCTTGTGCAAACTAGGCCATACATACCCCTCTTGCAAAATCTTATGCAAGGTGATCTTTAGAGCAAAATGGCCACCACATGCGCCTTCATGATTCTCTTCCAACACTCTGTAAAGCTCCTCCCGCCAAGGTACACGTCTCAACACGAGATCAACCCCTTTCATGTATAAGACATCACCAATCAATTTGTACCTGTATGCTCTACGCACAAAGCCATACTTCTTAGACTTTTGAATCTCCTTTGGAATGATTCCTATTAGCAAAAACTCCTCTTCTTGAGCCAAACTTTCTCGGCCATGATAAATAGGTAAAGTGGTCCTCAACACAAATAGCTCCCCAATCATGCCTTGAGCTGCTTCATGTGCCTCTCCATTTAGAGCACGTTCAATGTGTCGGATGCTCCATGCTTCGAACTTTTTTAACAGGCCTTTAATTCTAAAGCACATTTCCTTCAATGAGGTGTTCTTGCTCTTCCACACACCCATCACTTGCTTCACCACTAACAAGGCATCACCTTTTATGCTCAACCTTCGAACCCCATGCTTCAAACAAATGTGTAATCCGGCTTCCAGAGTAGCATATTCAGCCTCATTGTTACTATGAGCATCCAATTTGAACCATCTCTTGCATACTAGCTTCCCCTCTGGATCATAAAGTGCTATACCCCCTGAAGCCGCATCATGGCTCTTTCTGTATGAACCATCAAAGAACAACACATGTGCATTGCTGATCTCTAGCACTTCTTCAACTACCTTTCTCACCACCTCTTCCTTAACAATAAGGGGATTCTCCTTGTAGGTCAACAAATCAGCTAGGGTAGCCCTTGTACTATCTTCCACTAGAAAAGAGAACTCAAATTCTTGCAGCTCAATTACCCATTTCTTGACTACATTTGACATGTTAGTGCCATTAATTAACTATGGCAAAAAGGCATAACTCGTCAAGAAAACAAAAGGTCGTGGTAGCAAGTAATGACGAAATCGTCGACAAGCAAATATTACACTGGCCATCACTAGCTCTACTTCTGAGAATTTTCTCTTTGCTACCAGCTTCACTCGGCTTGCACAATACACTGGCCTCATATAATGGCTGCCCTTCCCCTTTTGCAATAGCATGGCTCCAATGGCATCATCCCCTACTGATGGATTTACATAAAACACTTTCTCCCAATCAGGAGCCTCCATGGCTAACAACCCCCCTAACACCTCTTTCACCTCCTGAAACACTTCTTCACACTTGTCATCCCATTGCAATGGATCATGCTTTGCCACTTGCTGTAATGGATAAAGAAGCTACGAAGACAATGGAATAAACCATGCCATGTAATTCACTTTGTGTATAAAAGTTGTCAATTGCTTCGTACTCGTAGGTGATGGAAGAAGAATAATAGACTTAACCTTTTCTGGATCAGCCTCAATGCCATTTTCTGACACCATATGGCCCAATAACTTCACCCTTGGCTGTGCTAGATGACATTTCTTTGGATTTAGTTGTCCTCCACATTCATCATATCGAGCCAATACCATCTACAGCTTCTCATGGTGTTCAGCCCTACTGCTATAAACACAGAAGTCATCCATAAAAGCTTCAACACAACTACCAATGAATGGTTCCAACACCCAATTTGCTCGCTCTTGATAGAAGGAAGGTCCATTTGACAACCAAATGGCAATATTGTGTAGCAATAGCAGCCCCATGGCTTAATAAAAGTGGTCTTTGTGCGGTCTTTAAGAGAAATCTTCAATTGAAAATAGCCTGAAAAACCATCACACACACTGTACCTCTCATAACCTGCCACTGAATCCAAGATTTGATCGATGAATGGAAGAGGATATGGGTTCTTCTTAGTGGCTGCGTTTAAGGGTTTAAAATCTACACAAATTCTCCACTTTCCATCCTTCTTTGGACTTACTACAACTGGAGGACTCACCCATTATGTGGTCTCCACAGGGTCTATGAACCCTGCCTTCAACAACTTGTCCACCTCTTCTCGCAAGGCTTCCATTTGCTCTTGACCCATCCTTCTTAGCCTTTGCCACACTAGCTTAGCACCTTCTTTCAGCTTTATATGCATATCTGCGCCCTTGAACCCTCTGATCTCTTCATATGAAGTAATGAATAAATCAGGAAAACTAGCCAGCATGTGCAAATATATATCCTTCTCCATAGCTGAGAGGTCTCCACTGATCATTTGTGTCATCAATTCCTGCTTCTTTGACAACTCAACCTTGGTTTGCATCAGCCCTTCAATCACTTCATAAGGCCCTTCACTTTCATCTTCAACCTCATTCGCAAATGCAACTAAACCAAACTCCTGGATTTCTTTGTCCATCAAAAGAAATGCAACATCAGCATCCTCATCACTATTGGTAGTGCTATCACTGTCCTCATCTGTCACCGTGGAAGAGTCTTCATCACTAGACTCATCCTCATCTTCATAAAGCTCCTCTAATCATTTCCTTGTGTCCATATTATAAAGCTTCTTGGTAATTGTCTTTCCATAGAGGCTAATTGTACCATGTCGCCAATCTTGAATAGCTCCCACTGCAAGTAACCATGGTCTGCCCAGTATAATAGGATATGCTCCCAACCCTGCTGGCATCACATGAAAATCAACCACTGCCTTTGCATCATATGCCTCCACTTCTAAGCTCTTTACAACACCCAAGCATTTTACTTTTTGATGGTTTGCCAATCTGATCCGAAAACCTGACACCCCAGCCACTGTGAGACCCATCTTCTCAATGCATGAGTGTGTTATGACGCATATTTGGGCTCCGCCATCCACATAACCTTGTCCCAAATTTTTCCTTTTATGCCACACATCTACTATTGGACAAATTTCTGGTAGCTCATCCATTGCCAACACCTTTACTGAACCTCTCTCTGGCTCTTTCTCCATTGGGTTAACCATCCTCTTCCACTATCGCTTTAGCTTAGGCACCATCTCTATAATCTGCCCAAAAGTAACATCTGCCTTCCTGCTCGTCAGATCCTCCTTCAAGTCATAGCTTAATTTCCCATCCCCTAGTGGAAAATCTGAAACATGAAACTTTCGACGAGCTCTCCTTTTCCTCTTGGCCTTGACATCCTCGCCTTCATGGCTCTTTCCTTTCTTCTTACTAGAACCTGGGACACTTCTTACTTCCTTATCCTCTGTGGTCCTCTTCCCAATAGGCATCACTAATGTATCCTCTAGCTTTGATGCCTTCTCCAAGGTGACTACACTTAGCACTTTTGTCTTTCCCTTTTCCTCCTGTGTCAGTCCACTGGTTCCTTCGTCTCCCTTAATTTCGATGCCATAATCATTTGACCTAGTTAGCACCTGTCTTGGCAATGGATACATGTCTCCCCCCATCCTTGGTGGCTTATCACATTGCCGGCTGATGTGACCCAACTCTCCACAATTATAACATGTGGGCGTCTGCCTCCAGTACCTACCATTGCTTTGTCCAACACCATTCCTAGGCCTTTCTTCACCTCTTGGCTGATTTTCAAACCTCCCTTGACCTCGATTATTTTCCTCTTGACCTAGCATGTTTAGGCTGAGATTCTTCATCAAATCTACCACTTGCCTCATGTCTTGCCTTAGCCCATCATCTTGCACCGATGTAGTGACCACTGCTGGCATAACCTGAGTAGTAACAGGAACCACTGGTTCATGATGAACCCCTGACATGAGACCTTGTAAAGACTCTATAGGCTGAAATTCAGACCTCATTGGCAAAGACTCCACCCCTAACTGGCTCATTTTCCTCAACTTCCACTCTTTGTTCCTTGCTACCTCTAGTGCATCTTCATATGTCCTAGGCTTCTTTAGCTCCACTCTCCAATGTATGTTCTCCCAAAGACCAGCCATGAACCTGTCCTTCTTCATCATGTCAGGCGGGGGTACCTGTGGTGCTAAGGCCTTGCACATCCGCTCCCATGCCAATGAGAACTTACGTATGTACGCATCTACTGGCTCACCTTCCTTTTGCACCAAACCTTGTACTTCTTGCCACACTTTGTCAGGATCTTCTATCTTCACAAACTCCACTTCCAACCCATGCCTTAGATTGTCCCAACTCAATCTTACAAGTGGATCATCCACACGCAACTCCTCTTCAAATGTTTTGGACCAGACTCGTGCATCACTCTTCAAACAAATTTGGAGAAGACATAACATCTGCGCAGGGTCATGAATCTGGTTGCTAATGCAGAAAACCTCCATCTTTTCCAAAAATTCTTCCACATCTTCATCACTTCTTCCATGAAACTCCGGATAAGAGAAATCCATGGCTACCCAAGTTACAATGCTTTGAGAACCCCTTTGAACACACGTGCAAGAACCCAAAACTTTTGACTACCCAATCCCTAGAAACTTCAATGGAGCTCAATTTAGATAAGGACAAACACATGCACATCAAATGAGTTTTCATAGTTGATCATCGGAATTACAACAGGCAAAGGACATTCCAAGATCTCTCGTAAGCTTCTTGGCCCGAACATAAAGACTATGTGCTGCTGGAAAAAAATCTTCCTGGACACATGAACATTTATCTGGATTCTTTGAGTTAAATGAAATGGAGTGAATTGAGGGCCATTTTGATCATCCATTAAAGCCAACCATGAAGCTCCCCAGAAGGCACACTTGACTTAACCTCTGATTTTGCCAAAATTTCAGCAGCATAACAGCATAAATGGCTCAAAAGACCAAAAAACCAGCCATCATAACTTGGAAAAATTTTGGCAGAGTTTCCCCAAAAATAGAGCAGTAGGAACCCAAAATATAGACTGTATATGTATGCATAAACTGTCAACAATAGAACCCGAGCATCAAGTAGGACTCACTAGTACATAGCCTATGGCGAGGTCACAAAAAGGGTGCTCCAGCTACCTGTATCACCGAAAGGATCTCCACATTTGAGAATCCCCCAGCTCAATAAAAACCTCACGCTATCGACCCTCACACGAAGGCTAATGCAAATCGCGTATAGTCAAGTCTCAGAAATGACTATCTTCCAAACCAAGTCTCAGAAATGGCTGGGACTGCCAAATACAACCAAGTATGGCTCCACAAATGCGTACAATGGCAGTTTCCACAAGTAACGTACAATCCAACAGACAATGCGCTCAAATAGGCGCCAAGTGATGCATACCCACAACAACTGCAAGTGACATCACTGCTAGTATATCACTGTACTCCAGCTACCTGTACCTGTGTGAATCACCTGTACCTGTACCTGTCCCTGTAACATGTAACCTGTAACCTGTAATCTGCAACTTGCAACCTGTAATCCCAAATCTCGAAGCTTGAAGCGCAAAGCAGAAGGTACTCGAGGAAGATCCTCCATGGGGGCACCAAAAGAATGTGAGCGGGATGAAAACACACACAGCGCCTCTATAACGACCCGACACACACTCTTGGGAAGATACACACACACACTAGGGGGCACCACTCGGCTTACACAACACACCTGGCCGAGACAGGAAACACACCTATGGAGTGAGAGGAGAGAAACTATCCACTTGCCCACTCCACATAGACACACACACACACACACACACACACACCCAAAAAACTCAGCTCAAAAGAGGATAAATTATGATGTTTAGATACAAATGAGCTTGGGCCAACACCAATGGGGCAAATAGCTCACACAAAATGGGTAAAATATACCAGATACAATCATAAATTGGAGCAGAAGCTTCGCTCATAGGAGAAACTTACACAGCAAAAACAACAGAAAAAGAGTGAGGAATTTGGCAAAATGGACAGTTCCATCGCGTCCGGAACGGCCCAAAACCCCAGTCTACAATGTCAAAGTGCTCAAATCCGACCTTGGATGAGCAGTTTACGGCCAAAACAGGCTCCAAAAACCCCAAAAAACACAGTTGCGGTTGTTCCTCCTCTCTTCTCCACGTTTTTTCTGGCCTTCTCTCTCTTTTTTCAGTTCCCACACTTAGCTTTATTAGTTGGGCACGCGTGGCCTTTTAGATGATCTCAAACGGACCCCGAACAGGCCAAATACTGACCTCGTAGTGCATAGTTGTCACCTTTTTTGCATCATCCGCACACCTGGCACTCAGTTTTTCCAAATAATGCATCCCGCAACCACGTGAAGTGGCCCCGAAAATTGGTCCTCATGATGACCTTTCTGCATAACTCTCACAAGAAAACACCCACGTTGTGTCCGTCCTCATCCGCGTGCAGCAAATATTGACCCCGTTCGCCCTCCTGACGCCACTAGATGCCATCTGACGCAATTGCTTACCTCATGTCATCGGCCCGCGGATAGCTTCCTCGAGACGTTTTACGCGCTACCAACTCCTCCTTATTGTAGAAAAAACACAGTGGTACTGGTAATAGTGAAAATCGATGCACTATGTACACCCTGTCCTACCTGTACACATGTGGGCCCCACGTAACCACCTGGCTCTGAAAAATGGGCAATTCTTTATTTGATGCACCATGCATGTATATGTACATATGCGCAATCCCTTGCTCCAAAAAACTCCTGACACCGTGTTGGGCACCCAGTGCCCAGACGCCCACTGACACTGACCACTCACACTAACCTCATCTTATTCCTATGTACATATAGAGAATAAGGAGCTAGAGGATATTGCCTCCGAGAGCTCCACCACATATTGTCTCCCTTGCACCTCACCCTCTCATGCTTGCACTCACCTCTCTCATACGCACTCTTTGTGCACTGCACGTGCACTTTACAACTGGTATCAGAGCACAGGCACGGAGAGGGAGAGCACACATATGTAGTAGCAGAAGCTTTGCAGGAGTTTGACCATGGCAGGGAGGTCATAAATCGGAGCACAGATCGAAGATCTTGCAACCCAGTTTGCAGAGGCTTGTAGTAGGAGTGCATTTTGAGCTCCTTGTGTCCATAGATCAGTCCATACACACCACACAGTAGACAAGTTTGCAGAAACAAATTCACGCAAGTGCATTTTTGGGCCCGAAAATCACTTTTTTGGCCATAAAACCCTCATACGGACTTAGATCTGCGCAACCTAGGACTTTTTTCTATGGTTTTGGCAGGTTCCAAACGCAATGAAAATGTCTATTTGACCTAATTCTGATCACAAAATTTTCTGCAGTAGTTGTGTGTATTTCGGATTTTTCACAAGTACGTGTTTCGAAGTTTAAATTAGGGCTTCAGATTAGGGTGATGGAAAGGTTTGAAGAGCTGAATCTTCAGCCCATTTAGAGTGACTGAATGCATATGTGAAAGTGTGGGGCTGATTTGGTGAGACTCGAGCCGCGTCACCAAGGTGGAGGGCACATTAGATGTTGTTGTTTTAAACGCATGAGGCAACAGTAGGGACAAATGCGTGATGCACAGACAGTTACGATACACACTAGAGAGATGGCTCCTTATGCCAATGATGGTGATGTCACATTTACCTCTAGTCTCCATCCACGATATATATTTGACAAAGATGACACTTGATCTTGATTGCTGCTAGATGAGTCTGCAGCATTTTATGTCACACCATGTCGTGACTGGTTCAACAGATTTTCTAGTGGGAGTTATGGTCATGTTCATTTGGGTGATGGTTTAGCATATGACATAGAGGGTGTAGAAAATATATGTCTATTAATACCAGTGGTGCATCTTATACGCTTACACATGTGTGCTATGTTCCTGAAATTGCACAGAGTTTGATCTGAGTGACATGTTTGAGATAGCATGGTTGTCAGGTACTGCTTCAAGAGCGATCATTCTAGTTGTAGTTGGGTCGCCTAGTTATTGCTCGAGGAGCTAGGTCTCTTGTGGCTTACCCACTGCATGTTTCTGATGTTTGAGACGGCATAGTCTCAATTTTACTTCTAGCATGCTTTGAGCGAGAGATGAGACGTGTCTTTTTTGCCAGTGACCTCCATGCTCAAGAGATAGAGCATTTAGCTGTGCAGGACATGCTAGTAGACTCTGTAGAGATACAGATAGAGCAGCAATGCTCTAGTGAGACACAGCAAGTGTTGTCACACTTTGTGCAGGTAGAGGTAGAGCGGGTTTGGTCCCTAGAGACACAGACAGAGCTGACAGATATGGAGTTTTTTTACATGCTCATGTTAGAGGCTGATGAGTTGGTGCCAGAATGCACAGTTTGCCTTATGCGAGAGAGGGACGTAGCTTCCCCAGTGTCGGTGTTGACACATCCATACGTGATAAGTAGTCCTGAGGATGCAATGATTACAGATAGCATAGGGGAGGCGAGTAGAGCCACTCTTGTGCAAATTTTGTCAGCGTTCGAGCGTCTCATGTTTGACTTGTTATTGTAGAGACCGGACTTAGTAGCTGCAGTAGGGATTGCCAGTCTAGTGATGACTGATGCTAGCATGATGCTTCATGGAGCATTGCAGACCATATAGAGATGTCTACAGGATTTTCATGCAGGCTCTAGCGTTGATTTTCACGCTCGCCTAGAGCGGATGCGACTGCATGTAGATTGAGTGAGTGAGCCAGTGGGCGTGGGTTGAGAGAGGCTTTCACCTATGATCTTGTATATACTAGTAGATAGCTAGTAGGGTCCACTTATCGTCACAGTCGCCTTTAAGTGGGAGTATGTTGGGGTAAGGGCGATGTGCCTCACCCCGCGCTGGGCGCCCAATGCCCGGTCGCCCACTGACACTGACCACTCACACTAACCCTCATCTTATTCCTATGTACATATAGAGAATAAAGAGCTAGAGGGTATTGCCTCTAAGAGCTCCACCACATGTTGTCTCCCTTGCACCTCACCCTCTCATGATTGCACTCACCTCTCTCGCACGCACGCTTCGCGCACTGCACGCATACTCTACACTAGATTCTAGAGATAGAATGACAGATCATCATATTTTACCTCTGGAACCTTTTCATAAGTAGGGAATGAACTTTGTGGGACCTGTAAAGCCCACCACTAGTAGAGGATGCAAGTACATCCTGGTAGCTACAAATTATTGCACCAAGTGGGTTGAAGGCGTAGCTCTGAAAGACAGTAAAGCTCAAAGTGTTTCTTGATTTCTTTATCACAACATTATGACTAGATTTTGATGTCCTGTGGAGCTGGTCAGTGAGATAGAGGCAGCCGTTTTCTCAATGACATGATTGCTAAGTTAACTAAAGCTCATATGATTATGCACAACAAGTCTAGAGCTTATCATCCTCAAGCTAATGGCCAAGCTGAAAGTACAAACAAGACCTTGGTAAGGATATTGAAGAAAGTTGTTCAGGGCAACAAGAAAGATTGGGATCAGAAGCTTGATTCAGCATTATGGTCTTTGAGGACAACTTTCAAGGTGACCACAGGTATGACTCCATTTAAATTGGTTTATGGTTTGGAAGTTGTGGTCCCTATGGAATTTGTGGTTCCAAGTCTTTGAGTCAGTGCTGAGAAAATGAGTCCCAAGTTGTCAGTCCAGTACAGGAGTATATATTTGATGCAGTTAGAAGAAGACATATTGATTAGCTCATATGTCGCTGAAGTCATTCAAGAAGGAGGAAATCTTGGGTAAGCATGAATATTAAGTTTAAATCTTTTCAGGTTGGAGATTGGGATATGTTGTATAACTCTAGATTAGGGCCACATCCAGGCAAGCTGACTCTGAGATATATCGGTCCTTATAAAATTGTCCACAGGCCAGGGAACATTCATAATTGCTAATGTTTTTGGTACCAGAGTTGAGAAGAGTGTTAATGGGTTCAAGTTGAAAAAACTTCAAGGAAAACCACCTCATTTGGACCGGCCTTTAGCAGGGATGATTCAACCTGACCAGCTGTCAGGATGCGGTATGGAAAGATGGTTTGGGGCTTGTCAAACTTATCCAAAGGATCTATTTTTAGAGAATGTTGAATCCCATTGTGCAATACAAATTGATGAAAAAGCAGATCACAAGGGTTAGAGTTTAAGGCTCAACAGCTGGTTATGTAAGAAATCTGCAATCAGATTTTCTCAAATAGGATCTCTCTGCTAGGTCAGATTGTCCCGAATCGGATTTTTTCACATCGGATTTTCTCAAGTCGGATGTTCTTGGGTCGAATTTTTTAATGAAGGTATTTTGAAAAAATATTTTGATATGCGGGATGATTTCCCATTATGTGAATCCCTTGTGAAGCAAGTATTATTATTGGAGGGTACGCTAATCAAAGGTACCATCCATTTCACTTCTGCCGCCATCAAACGTGCCTTATGTTGTCGCCTAACTTTTTCAAGTACACACCTCCTCTGCGCTCACCTTCAGCCATGGTACGCAGGAAGCAAGGCAGCTCCATGAAACCATAGTTGGAGCAAGATGAGACACCACGATGCTTGCGATGCAAAGGGCAAGTTGTAAGTATTGATGTGAGCAACCTGGAAGAGTAAGAGGCTTCTAGTGTGACAAAGATACACAGGTGGCAACTCCTCTTAGCACGGCAAAGCTCCAACAATCCCTGATGGAGCCCTTCACTGATTTCAAAGTGTCTTTGGACTTAGCAGTGGAAGCAAATGTGGTATGGTTGCAAACTATTGGATTGCAGGAATTTGCCTTGTTGCCATGTGAGGACTGGTGGAACAATTACTATGCCAAGGCCCAGCTTGACATCCTCAGAAAAACAAAGGGTATGATTTCAAGCAATGTGTCTCTTACTCCTGATTTGGTAGGCCAAGTGTTTCAATTTCCATTAGAAGGAATTATCAATATCCCCAAGTGTTCTGAAGTTTTGTTGAAGAAGTAATTTGGTCCCACTAAGGGTGGTAGGAAGTACTACATGCTTAAAAATTTGAATTATATCCAAAGGGAGCAGTTAAGGTGGTACCTGGAAAGATTGTGTTTCTTGATTAAGTTTGACTACATGTCTAAAGAGAACTATGGGCCACTGTGTTTTAGAGAACAAGGGGGTAAGGTAAATTGGGCTCACTGGTTATATGATAAAATTTATACTGAGGTATAAATGTCGGGCAAAAGAAAAGCTCATAATTGTACTAGGCTCTCTGCATTTTTGGCAGCATTGTTTAGTTTTTCTTCTAAAGATCCTAGTGCATTTAAGGATGCAGGTGATCAGGTCCTTATAGATTTCTTGGGCAGAAGTTCAGAGGTGTAGGTGAATCAGACTTCAGGACTGAAGTTGGAACTGCCATCAGATATGTAGGAGAATAAGCAACAGATGTCTTCTTGTAGATTCTTGGTGCAAGCTGGATACTCAGAGGAAGAAGCTTTAATAAAAGCTGTGCTGCATAATTCAAAATTGGTTCATTCTATGCAGGATTTGGATATGCCCATTATGAGCTCTAATGTCAGAGTGCAGACATCAACAAAATTGGGGAAGTTGTTTACTTTGTCAAAGAAGAGGAAAGTGGGCAGTGAAGTGTTCAAGGCAGTTAGAGAGTTGGCTTTTGACCCTGGCATTATTGAAAAAACTAAGGAACTGGTTGACATTGAGGATGTGGACATGACTGTACACATGCTAGCATAGATTAAGAAATTTGTCCAAAAATAGCAGCAGTTGCAACTAGATAATCACATGCATGCAATGTCCAAAACAGGAACAGCTCAATTGTTACTGCAAGAGCAGGTCGAAATGGTCAAAACTTTGATAATGGAGATGGAGGATTTGAAGATCAAGCA
Organism: Adiantum capillus-veneris; assembly: GCF_014529385.1. Lineage (NCBI taxonomy): Eukaryota > Viridiplantae > Streptophyta > Polypodiopsida > Polypodiales > Pteridaceae > Adiantum > Adiantum capillus-veneris. The sequence goes on from NC_140935.1 coordinate 131,710,755, forward strand.
CAAGGATGGGATGCAGACTATTTTGGGGCAACATAAAAATGAATTGGCCAAGCTCAAACTGTCTTTAGGGCTGTTCAGAGAATGGACCATGACCTTGGAAGGAAAGGTTAGCAATGAGTTAGAGCAGCTGGCTAAAAGAAATGTAGTCCAGAATTTGATGTTTGATCAAAGACTTCAGCCTTTTCTAGATATGGAGAAACAGGTGTTGTCTCAAGAGGACTTGGATGTGACTGGGGTTTTAATGTCAGAAGGGGATGTGCAGGTCCTTAAGAAACTGCTCAAGAATACAATGGAAGTGGTATGGCAATCCATCAGAGCTAGATTGACTACTGTGTTGAAACAACCATATGAAATAGTGAAAACTGGCTTCGTGAGTGCATATGAAGCTGATTTGTTGGCAGAGGTAACTCAACTTAAGAAGGAAAGAAAATTTTGGATTAAGTAGGTACATGATATTAAAACACAACACAAGGAGAATCTGGTGATTGAAGAGCAGCCACAGTGTGCAAAATAAGATGAGTGTTCAGATAAACCATTGCATGACGTGGAAAATTTAGAATTGGAAAAGAAGCAAAGTGTTAGCGGGTACGCTGCGACGGACGATGGAGCACAGCGAGAACACAGACCAACAAACTGTCAATCCAAGGACGTAGCTGACCCGACTAGAGCATGGAGGCAATCTCTGGGTTGTCAACCCTGAGCTAGACACAAACAACACTCTACAATCACTGATCCTACCACAACACTACCATGAAGCAAAGAAACAGACAACGCATCCTACGAAACACTACAAGCTCGAAACAGTCTCAAATCATATCGAAATGACTCGAAATCGGAGGGCAAGACTCACAAGGATATATCCTATATGGCCAAACACCTAAACCTTGAAAACCATAACTGTAAGACCTCTAATCGCTGTCGCGATAGACTCAAAATAGCAATTTCCAAAGAGTCCGAAACTGATCTACAAAGACATCAACACGAAGAGCTTCTCGCACTGATTCTAACGACTACTCGATCATTCAGAACGGATGTCGTTTGAGGTACTTACGACCAAATATAGCTCGTAGCATGCGGGCTCGCCATGTGGTCCTCGGCTTGAATTTCTTGCGTCGACGCGGAGAGCTCCTCGATGCTAACACGCTCCTACTCTCATATCTGCAATGTGATTAGTGTGCGCGACGGTGTGTGTGCGTGAAGCTCACTACTGTGTGCTGCAAAACCCACGACTGTATATTATTTGAGATAACGTAATGTGTCCTTTACAAAAGCCTTAGGTTTCAGCTTATATACAAAGCCTTCCAACCTAATGTCCGGCCAAATGACCTGAATTGTCCCTAGGCTTCTACAGAGCTTAATTACAAGAAACTGAGTTGGCTTTACTCATTATACAAGCATTTGTGGCCAAAATACAAGTGCTGACTTAAAATGTGAGGTTCCCATAAACATTACAAAAGTGGCCGTAATAGCTCAGAATAATAATAACGGGATATTCGATGACGTCCATGAACTTGTATCTTCATGTTGCAGTATCCATCTTCATCTTCATGTGGAATCTTTATAGAATCTTTGAGGAATCTTAATGGAATATTTATGGAAACGTTGTTGAAAGGGCGTCCTTTCAACACTCTCCCCCTCCGAATTCTTGTCGTCCCCGACAAGACCCTATGTCTTTGCTAGCCTTGACGAGTTCTTGATGTCTTGGTGTTGGTTGAAGTTTTTGTGGCAGCCTCTTCTGTAGTTGGTTGCTTTGCGTGATGTTAAAGCTGCCTTGAAGTTGTACCTTTAGTGTATCTGAAGCCTGGAACTCTCCCCCTCCGATTGGTTGTTGTATCTTGAATTGCATGAGGTTGTATCGACTTGTTGGTGCAGCAGGTGGTTGTCATTGTAGCTCTAGTATTTTCTTTTCCTGTGGTTGTTATCTCACAGTTGTACCTGTAAGTTGACTTGAAGCTTTGTCAAGCTGTTTTTTGGCCTCTCCCTTTTGACTTGTCAGTAGATTTGCAATTAGTAGTGTGGGGATAGCGTGGTTCTTCTTGTTTTTGTTGTTATAAAAAAAAAAGAGTAAAAGTAAAATGTAGCGTATATACAAAATGAAGGTCTTAGATACCTGGATAAGACTAAAGGGAAAAACCCAGTGGGAAAAAATGTCTTTAGTCATAATTAAATGCGAGGCTATATGTACTTAGGTTCTGATGTTATAGAGTTATGCTAATTTAAAGTACATATGGCCATATGGCTACTAGTACGGATTGGATATACATGGATAAGTGTTAGTAGCTTGAAGTCAGAGTCATTGCTGTTGAGCAAAGGCTTATAAAACCTGTTTCCGCTTGGTCATCGTCATTTGTTTGTGTAAGTGCATGGGTGGAATAAAAAAGAGTGCCTAATGCATATGTCCAATGATGGGACATATATATCCTCGCACAGAGTTTTGCATGTTAAACAAGATGCGGTGCGAGAGAAGAGTATTGATGGGTTCTTCATGGAGTTAGTGTAGCTAGCAAAACATATAGCATGAGTGCTTCAAAAGCTTTCACTACTCACAAGAAGGGTTTTTGCTGTCGAGGTTTCTCCACTCTTCCTCACTGTGTCAAGTGCATGAGTATTTTGTTTTGACTACTCCACCTTCTCCACCTTATATATTATATGGACTTTGACTCTTATGCTCACCTCTTCCAGCATGAGCGACATGACTTTATGTATGCTCAACTCTCCTGCTTGAGCTTATACCTATTAGCTAGACTCATAGACCATAGAAAAATATTAACTTGAAGCTTGGGTCTGACACTTCGCTCATTTAGTGGCTCAGCTGCCCGACTCTAGACTCTTATGCCATGTAAGTTTAATGGTGACTTGGACTTACCTGATCGCGGCCTGAAATCCAATTCCATATGCTTTTGATGTTTAGGCCTTTCTTGTTAGTTTCTGTCTGAGATGCCATGTTGTCCAATACATTGGCATATATCTGCTCTTCATTCCTTGGCAGCAAATTGTGGTCGCTTGATGAGACAGGTATTGATGTTGAAGCAATGGTTGATGAAGTCTTCTTCTTCCAGATAGTGTTCTTCAAAACTATGACCTCTTCATTTACCGTTGCTTTCTTTTGGTTGTTAAGAGGCTGTAAAGGAGTTGTGTTTCTTTCTTGTTGTTGAGCCCCAATCGCGGATTTTGGAACCCACATTGTTCTTGGGCCTGGTGTGATGTCCTTTGCCACTTGCCTTGTTTCTTCTTTGACTTGATGGTACCTTGTCTTTAATTTCCAAATATGGCTGTTACTTTTGTAAAAGCCGTGCTCTTGTCGTAATTGACGAGGGATCCATCTATAGGTTGTAGTACTCTTGGGTGTAGCAGGTGGCTGCTCTTGATTTCTTGATGTTTCTTGCTTTTCCTGGGTGATTCCTTGATAAGCTACTAGCTTAGGTAACCAAATCTGAAAGTTACCCTCATAGAATCCTTGTGCTTCGAGTAACTCGACTGGAATGAATCTTTGGACTTGCTTGGAGGTGATCTTCACTTGACTTTGTTGGGTAGTCTGGTAGAATTCTGATTTCATTACCCAGACTTGTCGTATGGTTTGTCCAGTGGAAGACCTTGTCTTTTGCTTTTTGTACCTGTCCTTTCTCCTGGTTGAGTTATGTGATTGACGTTGACGGATTTGTTGATTCCTGACTGAGTGGTTGTCATGGGATGGATATCGCCAGGCTGTTATCTTGGGCTTGTTGACCCAAACATCTGAATTTCCTTTCTTGTAGCCTTGTGCAATAATTGACTCGCTTGATGTGATCCATCCTTTTACCTTTGCTTGTTGAGGTTTTTCCTGTGATTGTATCCAAATTGGATCATTAACTTTAATCTGTGCTTTGGATACTAGCACTTGGTTGACCTGTTTTGACTTCCTTTGGAGACTTTCGGGCGATGGAAACTTCGGTTGATAGACTTTTTGCTTGTGTTTCCATTGTTTTGTTGATGGTTTGGCTTTTGATGTAGAGGCTTTGTCTTGCACTTGCATTGGCTGGGCTAGAGACTGTGTGCTTACTTTAGCTTTGCCTTTTTCAATAGCCAAGAATCTTTGAATTGTTGCAGGCTTGACCTCTGTTGCCACTTGATAGCTTGTCGTGATGACCATTGTTGAAGATTCAGGCTCGTTTTCAAAGACTTGTGCCCATGGCTTGGACAAAATCAAGTGTGTTTCCATTTGTCGAGAATCTACCACCAAGAATTTTTCTTTGACATTTTGTGAGTGTAGTTGGAGAGTAGCTTCTGCAATCCCCATACTTATAACATCTACTTCAGGTGAGAGATTTACCTTTATCTGAATATCATAAAGCTTTGGCTTACCTAGAAGTAACCACATGCCATATGACATGACATTAGTCGTGGAATTTGTATCAATTTCTGCCATAAAATTCATCTTGACTCTGTCTTGTGCACTTAGCAAAAAGTTGATCTTATTTGGTACTAGATTGCCTGTGTTCTCTTGAGTGACTTGAGCAATCTTTGGCCTGGACTCCTTGTCGTCTTCTTCTTCATTGTTCACACTTCTGAGTTCATCTATGTGTTCTAGCTCCTGCTTGACCACCATTTCCTCTGATATGTCTTTTGGAGAGACAAAATCAGCATTTAGTTCCTGTAGAGTCATAGGCTCTTCTTCCTTGACTTCAGCTGTTGAAATGTCACCAATAGTGTGTGAACTTCCTTTCACTTGCTCCACCTCTTCTTTGATTGATTCCAAGTCTTCATATTGTTCGTTTGTAGGCGTTGGACCTGAAGCATCTTCTTTGGATCTTACCCCTTCTTCCTGCAACTTTGCTTCGTTGACTTACGGCTCCTCCTTTGTACTATGCATTCGAGTTGGACAGTTTGTAACCAAGTGTGTTATCGCACACTGATCGCAAAGAGCACCTATTTCTATATGACCAGTATTCGGGCTAGGTATCTGGTTTTGTGTTATCCCCATAGCTGATAACCCTGTTTCGAACTCATACTCAGATTCATCATCTGTCTCACCCATAACCCTTAGCATGTAGTAGGGGACTATGTCATACCCATTCTCATCGCAAAATTTTGTTGGTGTGGTCTCATTAACACAGACATCCAAAGTAGCCAATATCTGAGTCCACTCTAGCGGTTCTAATGCCTCTTCCGAAAAAGGTTCTCTTATGTAAGCATCATCTTCTAAGACCCTCTCGAAGGCATTCTCATTTCTCCCAAAGTCACTACACTCCAATGCTCCGCACATCCAGATTTCTTTCTTTTTGCCCATCCACGGATGGTCTGTTGATCCACTTTGTGTTGCAGAATCAAAATCTTCCACGGGCGTTCTAGTTACATCTTGGTAACTATGATTTCTCATATTTACACGTGTTGTGGTTTCAGTATGTCTCAAGTATAGATAATCATAACCCCAATCTTGTACCATCTTGAGTTGTCTCATGAATTGTCTTCCAAGGATGATCATAGTTATTTTTATTGCCAAAGTCAATTATGGCAAAAGTATGCGCATACTCTATACCACAAGAAGACACCACTATCGCTTCTAGCAATCCCATGGGTCTTTCTACATGCCCATCCGCTAACTGTAATTTTATTCTGGTTGTTCTAAAGGCGGGCCTACCCCATTTCTCCCATATTCGTTTTGTTGCTATGGCAATTCCTGCTCCACTGTCAAGTATAGCTTTCGTTTCAATCCCATTGTAGTCAACAGGCAAAGTGGCATTACCATCTTCTCCTTCACAGTACTCTCCTACTTTGTTCAAAGGTACCGGTCTTACATTTGATCTAGGCTTCTCGATCTCATCTAGCTCTTTTTCCAGGAACCTTAACGGGCTTTTGATCCCAATTTTTTCCAAGCATTTTCCTATATCCGTCCACATACTTGGTCTGATTTTCAAAAGTTCTGCCAATGTAATTATGCACTTCACTGGCGTGGATAGCAAGTCAGTCAAAATTTTTGTGTCCAATTCTTTTGTCCCCCCTAGCCTCTGTGATGGAACTCTCACAATCTCATACTTTGCCTCAAAATCTCCCATGTACTGTGGCAAAGTTCTTAACAATGCAGGTCTACTGTCTTCGGAGGCTATTGATCCTACATCACCATAATATGACCTCGCATCAACACTCATTTGTGGTCTATCTAATGTGACTTCAAGAAATGGTGCTGGTCAAGCATCCTCTTCTCTTTTTTGGGCATCTCAGACAGCCTTCCATAACTCCTCTGGCCACTGCTCCTCAACTATAGGAACATAAGGTGGGAAATCCCTCATTGATTCATCTGTTGTATTTTGGACTACCCTCGAATCTTGCGACCTTGGCAGTGGTTCTTCCCTATGATCTACCTCTTCTCTAGGCAATTCGTCTACTTTAATGCTCTTGTCTTTGTGCACTGGGGTGACTATCCTATCCTTCACTTCTGGTGGAGGTGGTTCTAGCAATGCTTGAGCAATTATAATGAGCTGCTTACACATTTCTAGCCTCTGCTTCTCTAGTTCAGGATAAGGATAAGTCATCCATCTTTGTTCTAAGGTCTGTCTATTTGCCAATCTAGCCTCATAAGCCTGTAAAATTGCATCTAAAGGCTCATTCACTTTGTCCACTAGGACAGATCCTCCTGAACTAGCACTCTTGGGTGGTTCAGCTGGTTTAAGGGTTTCAGCTTCCCTTTGATGTGTCTGTTGCTTTTGAGTTGTTGTTAACTCAGCTGTAAGAGCCTTTTCTTCTCCTTTCTCCCTTTCTAGTCTCGCTTTCATTCTAGTCCTTCTTTCTCGTCTAGAGTTTCTGCGGCTTTTGGAACTCTTACTAGTCTCTCCATCTGTAGGCTTCTGCTCTTTCACTTTTGCTTGTGCTCTTGTGACAACGTTTACTGGAGCAACTTGCTTACTTTCATCTTCTTGTTGTTTAAGCACCTGTTCTTTTGTAATTGTTTCTTTCTCTGTTGTTGTTGTCGTCTCTCCTTTTGTTGTGGCTCGTTCTTTCTCTGATTTGCTGGTAGAAGGAAAGGTAACATGTGGTTGCATTTTTCCTTTCTTTCTTGGATTCTTAGGACAATCCAAAATCATATGTGTGATTGCACACTCATTACAATATACATTTATCATGATATCATGGTGTGGAAAATATTTAATGAATTAGTGATCACTACTACCACATCTGTCACATGGACGTCTTGGTTGTTGTGGCAATACATGATATTGACCTTGAAGTGGCCCTTGATCTACCACATATCTTTCTATTTGAAGCTCATGACTCACACATGCATTTCTAGCAGCTATGGGTCTTTCACTTAAGAACACTTGTTCCACTATAGGATGATATCTAGGCGGTTGAGACATAACATGCTCAAACCCTGGTGGAGTCTTAGGTCTATAGTCAGGACAATGTTGCGTCGGTTGGTCCCCTCCATATGTCATGCACCTGCATCGTTGAGGAACTCTATAGGCTAGTACTCTGTCAGAGTGGTTGATGCGTTGCCTCAACATTTACTTGTTTTTGTCCTAGATTCCCTCTTTGATCCTCATGATCAGCGATTTTCTTTTTCTCAGTCGCATCATTCATCTTCTTCTGACCATCTTCATAGAATTTGCAATTGTCAACTAGGTCAACTGTCGCTTTGGTCACCTCTTCCAAGGTTTGGTATCTTTTCATGTATAGGTCCTTTTGGAGATTCTCATTCCTAAGCCCTTTGATGAAGCATAGGATCTGACGTTCTGGCGTGGGTAACTCTTGGGTAGGACATCTAGCAACATATTGCTTGAAACGCAGTATTGCATGTCGCAATGTTTCTGTTTCGCCTTGTTTAAATTCCTGAATCTTAGGAAGGGTGTTATGTTTTATGCCCCTCTTGGAGAATTCTTGAACAAATTCATCCAACATTTTCTCAATGGTTGTGAACTCTCTTCGGTTCAATAGTTCAAACCATGCTTGTGCATTTTCCTCCAATGTAAGTCCAAAACCCTCATACTGCGTGTGGAAGTCCTCTACTCGTTCTTCTCGTAGGACTTGCTTGAAAGCCGAGACATGGGCGTATGGGTCTCCTATGCCATTGTACTTTCCATTTACCCATTTTCTTAGCTGAGATGGTCTTATACTTTGGGGTGCAAAGTATGGAACCATACTCCTCTCTCGTATCGTTTCATCTCTCGTTATCGCTCTAGGAGGAAATCCAGGTGGTGGTCCCCTCTTTGGAATTCTCTTAGAGGTTCTTGTGTTTGGTGGATGTATCTGAGGTCCTTCATTGACCAAATATCCACTCATCTCTAATTTGGTTCGCGGATTTGTGCTTTCTACAGCTCTATATTCTCGTCCATACTTGTCAACAAATAAAGATGTCCATTGTCGGTCGACCTTGTATGTATAGACATATAAGAGCTTGTACTCTGTCAGCTCATCTAGGTAAGGCTCTAAGCAACTATAAAGGTTGAATTGATTTCCATTAATATACCTATATAGTCCTTCACTTTCATGGTTATACGTCCAAACTCTCTCCACAAAATTGGTCTTTATGTACTGTAGGTTTGGAAGATCTATTCTGGGTGGGTGCTCATCTATCCCTACAATCCATGTGCTTGTATAAGTTGAGTGTGAGTCTGAGTCTGATGTAGACATGACTTCTAGGCTTAATAGATCTAGCTTGCTGTAGTAATACCTCTCTCAGTGTGTTCAAGTGTTTTGGTCAGGGAAAATCCAAAACTATGTCCAAAACCGTGAGCGTTTTCTCACAATTCTCTCAAATTGTCGGTTTAAGACACCCCTGACTTCCGGATGCATTTTGAGGCCTTAAACAACGTTTTTTTCAAAATAGACCAAAATGTATGCCGTTGGCAACCATTTTGGTTATTTTACTCTAAGATCTGTAGTGCTGCTCTCAAGCTACGTTTTGATAAAAAAAAAATTGGAAGAGTCCGTATGTGAAACTTATGACCAAAACAGTGAGATGTAAAATTTGGAAAGTTGCTCTATCTGATGTTTTTGCAAGTGGTCAGTTTGAGCCCAAAATTGGTGTGTGCACTCCTTAGGCAATGATAAACCCAGTGGTATACTTGGTTTCAAAAACTTTTCTCAAAATTTTTTCCTCACTTGTCTATCGCGATAGGTTCACCAAGTACCCCTTGCAGATGTCCAAATGCACTCAAACTTTGTGTACAGGGTATAATGGGCCTTCTGAACCCAATTATGAAGTCAGATTTGAATTTTGATTTTTCTACAATGAATTTCTGGGTCTATCGTGATAGACTCACCAGAGTGTTACTGGGATACAATTTTTCAACTGTTTTCACAGATTTGAGTTCCCCCTTCTCTTGAGATACTACTCACCAAGTTTCAAGCAATTTGGAATACTTTTCCTTTGTAACTTGCATTAAACAACAGGTTATTTTCTGATCTTGTGAAGTAATCCACTTAGATGCACTTCCAATGCTCCAAATTTACTCAAAATTTAACCATAGGCTCACAACAACATGTAGAACAAGGCTCTAAGGTCAGTTTTCAAAAATTTCAATTTTTGTGAAAAAAACCCTAGTCTATCGCGATAGACTCAGCAGATTCTTCAGTTCTGAAAATTTTCCAGATTTCTCTTCACCACTGTGTTCCCTATGCTCTGTACACCTTGCTCACCAATTTCCACTTGTTTTGGACTTTTTCTTAGGTCTCTAACTCCAACTCTAGAATTCTGAGTCTATCTGATCACTAGAAAATAGACTTAGGATGACTTCCCAATGTCCAAAATCCACCAAATTTTGTGTGTAATCTCCTGAGAGGCTAAACAAGCTATGCTCTAGAGGGTTTTGAAAATTTCAATTTCTTTGGCCCTGCTTTGAATCTATCGCGATAGACTCAGCAAGTACCCCTTTTATAGGTCAAACTTGAACTTTTGACTATACCACTATGTTCCAACACCTCTCCTTAGTCCTCCTGCCAATTTTCAAGTGGTTTGGACTTTTACTTTGTCAGTTAGACCAGATCTGGTGTTTTCTACAAGCTGAATCCTCTCAAATGGTCTTAGACCCACTTTCTGATGTCCAAATGAATTCAAAATTTTTATGTGTCCTTGATAGCACCTTTCCAAGCTATGCCACAGAGGTTTTTGAGAAATTATGTTTCTATCACTGGGTTCTTAGTCTATCGCGATAGACTCACCAAGTATGCTAAAATGACATTTTTTTCAAATTTTCTCTTCACAGATGTGTTCCCTACCCTCTGTAGATCATGTATACCAAGTTTCACAAGGTTTGGAAATTTGGTCAAGTCCCTTTACCCAATTTGTCTCTGGAGTCTGACTCAAAACACCAGACTTGAGGTTTAGTGGTCAAGCAGGTATCCAAGTACACTCAATTTTTGGGAGCAGCCTTGTATTGATGTGTTTTACATGTGGTATGAGGGGTTTTGCCTGATTGTGATTCTATCTCCAATTCACCAGTCTATCGCAATAGACTGAGCAGAGAGCCACTGGGAAGTGATTTTTTTTCTGTTTTTGGACAGTTTGGTTCCCAATGCCTTTACAAGCCTATCCCCAAAGTTTCATTCAATTTGGACTTCTTTTCCTTTGGATTCAAGCTTTTCATAGTTCACTTCCTTACACTCAGAAAAAGCAAATTCCCACTTAGATGCACAAACACTGATGCAAATGCTTTGAAATTTCACATACAAGCTCTAGAGCATATGCAAAACAAGGTCTTGAGGTCAAACTTTTTGCTTTTTTTTAATTGCAGATTGGTTTCAGATTTTGATTTTTTTTTATTTTTTAGAGTTTCTTTTTTTTTTTTTTGGGATTGGACCAAATCTGTGTTTTCCCCCTACCTTAAGGTCTCCAATGCAAAAACAAGCACTCAAATCGGCTTTCAAACGACCATTTTAGAACACTTTTACCATAATCAGCACAATTCCGCCTTTTGTGTTTTCAAGCACATTTTCATGTCAAAATTGCTCTAGATCAACATCAGATGGCCTACACTACCTAAAGTCCTACTTTGGATGGTTGAATGGTTGTTTTTGCTTTCTGGCAAGCAAACAGCCTCCTACTTACCTTTTGCTTTTTTTTTTTCTCTTTCAAGTTCTTCACAACCATAAGTCACAACCAAACACACAAACCATAAAACCTAATCTAACACACAACAAAATAATATAACCATACCTCAACCTCATGGTGGACCACCTCGGCGAGACGCAGGCTCCCTGGCTATCCCTCAATCAAGAGATCCGCTCTCTGACCTCCCACTAAGAAGGCAAATGGTGACAACACTCTAGAAAACTCTAGAGAAATGCTATACTATCAAACACGAGTGATGCAGTCTACGCTAGTTTAGGCGCTTCGTCACCGACAGCGGCACTAATGTTAGCGGGTACGCCGCGACGGACCATGGAGCACAGCGAGAACACAGACCAACAAACTGTCAATCCGAGGACGTAGCTGACCCGACTAGGGCATGGAGGCAATCTCTGGGTTGTCAACCCTGAGCTAGACACGAACAACACTCTACAGTCACTGATCCTACCACAACACTACCATGAAGCAAAGAAACAGACAACGCATCCTACGAAACACTACAAGCTCGAAACAGTCTCAAATCATATCGAAATGACTCGAAATCGGAGGGCAAGACTCACAAGGATATATCCTATATGGCCAAACACCTAAACCTTGAAAACCATAACTGTAAGACCTCTAATCGCTGTCGCGATAGACTCAAAATAGCAATTTCCAAAGAGTCCGAAACTGATCTACAAAGACATCAACACGAAGAGCTTCTCGCACTGATTCTAACGACTACTCGATCATTCAGAACGGATGTCGTTTGAGGTACTTACGACCAAATATAGCTCGTAGCATGCGGGCTCGCCATGTGGTCCTCGGCTTGAATTTCTTGCGTCGACGCGGAGAGCTCCTCGATGCTAACACGCTCCTACTCTCATATCTGCAATGTGATTAGTGTGCGCGACGGTGTGTGTGCGTGAAGCTCACTACTGTGTGCTGCAAAACCCACGACTGTATATTATTTGAGATAACGTAATGTGTCCTTTACAAAAGCCTTAGGTTTCAGCTTATATACAAAGCCTTCCAACCTAATGTCCGGCCAAATGACCTGAATTGTCCCTAGGCTTCTACAGAGCTTAATTACAAGAAACTGAGTTGGCTTTACTCATTATACAAGCATTTGTGGCCAAAATACAAGTGCTGACTTAAAATGTGAGGTTCCCATAAACATTACAAAAGTGGCCGTAATAGCTCAGAATAATAATAACGGGATATTCGATGACGTCCATGAACTTGTATCTTCATGTTGCAGTATCCATCTTCATCTTCATGTGGAATCTTTATAGAATCTTTGAGGAATCTTAATGGAATATTTATGGAAACGTTGTTGAAAGGGCGTCCTTTCAACACTCTCCCCCTCCGAATTCTTGTCGTCCCCGACAAGACCCTATGTCTTTGCTAGCCTTGACGAGTTCTTGATGTCTTGGTGTTGGTTGAAGTTTTTGTGGCAGCCTCTTCTGTAGTTGGTTGCTTTGCGTGATGTTAAAGCTGCCTTGAAGTTGTACCTTTAGTGTATCTGAAGCCTGGAACACACACAAACCAAACACACAAACAAACCTAAACCTTGAAAACCATAACTGTAAGACCTCTAATCGCTGTCGCGATAGACTCAAAATAGCAATTTCCAAAGTGTCCGAAACTGATCTACAAAGACATCAACACGAAGAGCTTCTCGCACTGATTCTAACGACTACTTGATCATTCAGAATGGATGTCGTTTGAGGTACTTACGACCAAATATAGCTCGTAGCAGGCGGGCTCGTGATGTGGTCCTCGGCTTGCATTGCTTACGTCGACGCGGAGAGCTCCTCGATGCTAACACGCTCCTACTCTCATATCTGCAATGTGATAAGTGTGCACGACGGTGTGTGTGCGTGAAGCTCACTACTGTGTGCTGCAGAACCCACGACTGTATATTATTTGAGATAACGTAATGTGTCCTTTACAAAGCCTTAGGTTTCAGCTTATATACAAAGCCTTCCAACCTAATGTCCGGCCAAATGACCTGAATTGTCCCTAGGCTTCTACAGAGCTTAATTACAAGAAACTGAGTTGGCTTTACTCATTATACAAGCATTTGTGGCCAAAATACAAGTGCCGACTTAAAATGTGAGGTTCCCATAAACATTACAAAAGTGTCCGTAATGGCTCAGAATAATAATAACGGGACATTCGATGACGTCCATGAACTCGTATCTTCATGTTGCAGTATCCATCTTCATCTTCATGTGGAATCTTTATAGAATCTTTGAGGAATCGTAATGGAATATTTATGGAAACGTTGTTGAAAGGGCGTCCTTTCAACACAAAGTGTTGAGCCAGAATTGGAGATTGATAAAGATGTTCTAGCAGGGTTTGCAGTACCAACTGTGGAAACTTTGATCCAACAGAAGTTTTTATTTTTGAAGCTAAGGCTGGTGCTGGTTCTGAGACTATGCAAAAATGATGTAGTATTTGGCATTTCAGACTGAGCAGCATATGTAATTTTTTGGAACTTGTTCTGTGGTCATGTTTTTTTTTTAATCAAGGGTTATGTAAGTTCGAGTTAGGTTTCTACAAAATCCACCACCGGGATGTGCCATGTGTTGAAAGGGTAATTACCTAGCTAAATTGATCCTCAGTTGGATTTATGCTGAATTGGATCTGAATCGGATTATCCACAATTGGAATTCTGTTTGGTCGGATATTGTAAGTCGGATTTTGGTTAGGTCGGATGTTCATGACAAGAAGGTTTCAGTTAGAGCAGTTATAACTTGTTAGAGAGAGAAGTAGTTGTGTGTACGAGAAAAAGAAATGAACAAGCTCTTAGCAATGAAGTTTTCCGACGTCTAAACTCGCTTTGGTTCTGTTTCTACTCAGTCTAAAGTTGTTTATTCTATCTTATGCAGTATTTTGATTATGAATTGAGTGTTCATTTCTCTGTGTACAAGTATGTGTGTGAGTAGAATTCTTGTGTTGATAAACCCCAACAGATGCCCCTATGCTTGTAAATTATCTTGTTTCTAAGCTTCAACAAGCCCTAGGTAACCCATCCCTCCAAGGTGAAGTGCTATAGCAATTGCACACCCATGGTATTCTCCAACTCCCCACCAAGAAGAGAGAGTACCTAGGAAGCCTCCTAGTGAGACTTCCAAAAGAGGACTCTCTCCTATAAGGAAAGAAGAAGAGGATCCGTACGAAGGGCTCAAAAATCTACTACTCGATGATGCATCTCCTTCCCAAAAGAGAACCCAAGTTTCAACGGTAGAGCCCCATCGAAAGAACAAGAAAGAAGTGAGTCTCCTATCACCTTGGTCGAGAAGGATCCATGAAGATGGCAGGCAAAACGCTCTCCAACATCCCTAAACGGAGAAGACCATTGCATACTTCTGTACACCATAATTCAAAGAAGGACGAGAGAAAACAAGAGAAGAAAAAGGCAAGAAAGAGGTCACCCTCTCCTCCATCTTCTTCATCCTCTTAATCTTCTGAAGAAAGTGATGGTTCAAACAAGGAGGAACAAGGGAAGAAAAAGGCGAGAAAGAGGACACCCTCTTCTCCATCCTCCTCATATTCTTCCTCTTCTGAAGAAAGTGATGGTGCAGCTCTTGAACCACCTAAAAAAAGAGGCCATAGGAAATCCTATGCCACCTGAAAGAGATCTTACAAGCTCAAAAAGTTCAAAGAGGGAGGAAAGAACATCTCTTTCCTTACCTATGATGGCACTTTTGGTGCTACAGACAAAGTCTTGGCCTTTATCTAACAATTCGATGCGGCGTTCGAAGATGAGGGCTTCACAAAGTCCTCTAAGCTATGTCATGTAGCCATGCATTCTCAAAATTTTGTCGGGCGATGGTGGTCTAGCCTACAAGAAAATGGTGAAGCTCCACCAACATGGAAAGCTTTGAGCTCTACCATCATGAAGTAGTTTTTGGCTACCGATGCCAAAGACAAAGTACTCATCGAATGGTAAAGCTTGAAGCTCTCTCCCTATGAATCTATTCACAAATATATATATAAGTTTTGGGATTTACATCTTAAAGCCATTGTCTTCAAAAAGATGGATTTTGGAGAGCAAAAACAACAATTTTGTGCGGGTTTAACTGAGGATATGAAGGCAACACCAACAAAAACATAGCTAAGGAGAAGGGAGTTTAGAAAGGCAAAAAAAACTCTCTCCTGAAGAGCTAGAGCGTTATCGAAAAGATAACCGTTGTTTTAAGTGCGGGGAGCAAGGGAATGCCTATCGTGCTAGGCCCCACAAGAATATATGTAATGAGCCTCCTAGAGCTACCTTGGTCAAAATTCAAGACAAGTATTCTCATCACAAAGGATCTCCTCTATGACATGCTTTGGGAAAGGTAAGAAAGCATGATGCTTTCATTCTCTTTGATCTAGTTCTACTCATAATTTCATATCCACAGAGTTGGCCACCAAGCTAGGCATCATCCAAGCCTATGAGATGGGAGATGTTTTACCTGTCGATGGTGCTTTTGAGGGGCAAGAAGCCTCAATAACTCCCTTAATTGGGAAATTGAGGCTCCATGTCCAAAGCTATGTGGACAAGGAGGATTTCTTTATCTGTCCTCTCAAGCACGAGAATGTAATCCTAGGGGCACCATGGTTTGATTGCATGGCTGCCAATGTTAAATTCCCTAAAAGGAAAATCTATTTTAGGTTCAGGGAAAAAGGTCTGTACATAGATGCTAAGGAGTTGGGTATACCATACCTCTTGTACATAAGCAAGCTCTCAATAAGTCAATAAAGAGCTCTATTTCCATGTACATGATTTTTGTTAAAGATTCTCAAAATGAACCTAATGCTTTAGCAAAAGAAAATATAAACAATCAAAAGGAATTAGAGTTGTCCAATTTCCTCAAGGGGTTCCAAGATGTTTTTATTGACAATACCCTTGTGAGCTACCTCCCAAATGAGACAATGATGACCATGCAATTGAACTTCTTCTAGGAAGTTCACCGCCTAATAAACCTCCTTATAGAGTTTCCCAAGCTCAACAAGAGGAGATTATGCAGCAAGTGCATGAGTTAGTTGAGAAAGGCATGGTTAGGCCTAGCTCATCTCCATTTTTTTCACCACTGCTATTAGTGCAAAAGAAAGACGGCACATATCGTATGTGTGTTGACTATAGAGCACTAAATAGGATCACTATCAAGAATAGGCTTCCCGTTCCACGGGTAGAAGACCTATTTGATAAGCTACAAGGGTGGACCTACTTTAGTAGGATTGACCTAAAAAGTGGCTACCATCAAATAAGGATAGTTGATCAAGACATTGTAAAGACCACATTTCGCACTACGTTTGGCCTTTACGAGTACATTGTCATGCCTTTTGGCTTGACCAATGCACCGACCACATTTAACCAATTGATGGAGAAGCTATTCAGGCCTCACCAAACCTTTACTGGAGTGTTCTTTGATGATATAATCATCTACTCTAATCCACTACACGAACACAAGCAACACCTCCAAGTAATATTTCAAGTTTTACAAGAGAATAAACTTTATATTATTCGAAAGAAAAGTGAATTTTTCTTACAAGAGATTTAATATTTAGGTCACATTATCTCTCAAGATGGCATCCAAATGGATCCATTAAAGCTAGAGGTAATAAAAGGATGGCCTATCCAAGTAATCTACATGAACTAAGAAGCTTTATAGGTATGTGTGCATACTATAGACACTTCATAGAAAATTTCTCACAAATCACAAGACCATTACATGACCTAACAAAGAAAAATGTTAGGTATATAATATGGTCCACCAAGGAGAACAATGCTTTCAAAAAGCTTAAAGAAAAGCTTATCTATCAACCTATGCTTACACTACCGGATCTCTCAAAGCCATTTGAGGTCCAATGCGACGCCTGTGGTGATTGCCTTGGAGTTGTTTTGCTCCAAGAAGGGCACGCGATAGCCTATGAAAGTGAAAGGCTTGACCCTGTTGAGCAAGCTCTAGGCATACATGAGAAGGAACTCTTAGCAGTTCTACATGCTCTAGATTCGTGGAAGCACTATTTACTAGGGACTCCTTTTATTCTGCGAGGAACGGATCACCAAAGCCTTAAGTACTTCATGACGCAGACCAAGCTCTACAACAAACAAATGAGGTGGGAAAATTTCCTTTCGCAATTTCATTTTCATATTGCTCACATTGATGGCAAGCATAATCAAGTAGCTGATGCACTCTCAAGACAACTGAGAGTGAATGTGGTATCTATAGCAACTCACAATAATCTATCTTCTATGATAGATGAGTATGCTATTGATCCTGATTTTAAAGATGTGATTGCAACCCTTGCACTAGGGAAGAAAGAAGAACTGTTTACCCTACAAGATGGTTATCTTCTCTATGGAAATAGACTATGTGTTACTAACTCACTACGTTGAGAAAGTAATGTATGAATCTCATGCTCCTCCTTATGTGGGGCATAGAGGGATTCAGTCTACCCTAAAAGGGATAGAAACATATTTCTATTGACCCGTCATGAATGAAAACATACAAGAGTATGTTTCAAAATGTGTGGTATGCCAAAAGATGAAGTTTGATAGAGGGAAGCAACGTGGATTGATTCAACATTTACCATTCCCTAATTAACCCTGGGAGAGCATATCCATGGATTTTATCTTTGGATTGCCCAAGCCTATCCATGGGAATACAAGAATATGGACGATAGTAGACAGGTTTAGCAAACAAGCACAATTCATACCTGTCAAAAAGACTAACAAAACCCATCAAATGACAACCCTCTTTATATCACAAATCTTCAAGTACCACAGCTTGCCAATTTCCATAGTGTCATATAGAGATCCTAGAATGACCAGTATTTTTTGGAGGCATCTCTTTGAGAATTTAGGTGCAAGGCTAAACTTCTCTTTAGCCTATCATCCCCAAACGGATGGCCAAAGTGAAATATCTAACCTAAAAATTCTTGATCTACCAAAAGCTTATGTCTTAAAATTAGATCAAAAGTCCCAATGGGAGAATTACTTACCCTTAGTGGAGTATGCTTACAATAACATTGTATATACTTCCGCGGGAAAAGCACCTTTTGGGGTGATAGAGGGAAGATAAAAAAGTCCCCTGCTACTCAAGGTCCATGGGAAGATCTTCGTTTTGCAGATGAATATAGTCGAGACTTGCAAGAATCTTTCCAAAATATTGAGGATGCTATATCCATCTCTCAACAAAGGCAAAAGGCTGCTGCTGATAATCATAGATGAGCCCTAGCCTTTAAACAAAATGATTGGTCTTGCTCAAGTTTCCCAAGGCTCAATTAAGGAATACAACGGGCAAGAATCCTACAGGACACCAAAAGTACTATGCTTAGTTAGCAAAAAGGTACTATGGTGTTAGCAACAAGCTAACCTGGATACCATTTTTCAGAGCTCTCATTGTAAAAACATTTATTATTTTGATGAATCGAGAATACTGTAACTCCTATTTTCTAGATAAATATTGTAATTGATGAGTCGGGGCTACAAGCTTCCAGATTATATCAACCTATCTTTAGTTAGAGCTCCCAGATTATTAGTTTTGACCTCCAAAAACCTTAGCTAAGGTATAAAAGCCAATTTTGTAAAGTTATTATTAAGTTTTTGGATAATAAAATACACAGCGTGATCTAATGGCACTCACTTCTCTCCTTCTCTCGCTTCCTACTTCCTCCCCGGTTGTCACATTGCAGTCATGTATGTTGCGTTGCAACCGCAAGTAAGAGCTCTACGCATTGACATAAGCATTTCATGGTATTTCCTAGATTTTGGCATCGTCGAATCGTGGCCTAATCTCATCATAAGTAGGAATTTACACTTCAATATCAAAAAATAAACATAGCTGGGGTATTGGGGCATCATTGCTAAGAATTTAGATGCATTCTGGGTCGAAAACGACTAGGTCAAAAATCCACTGCTGTTAATAATCGCGATTTTTGCACTTGATCTAAAGTGGGATTTGAGACCATAAGCATGTCATTAACTCTTATAAAAATATCCTAGAAGTTTCATTATGTTTGGATATCATTTGATACAGTAACGAATGTGATTTGTTTGTCGATGAGCAATTGGCTTTTGGTGATTTCAGTCATTTGAGTGTAGCTTGAGATAGATACGAATTGTTTGTTGTTTTCCAAGAGATTGACAACCTCTTGTAGCCTCTATGCACTAGTCGAGTCAACTTCGTCCCATGGATTGACAATATATTTGTGGTTCTCGCTACGTCTACAACAATAAGATAGGAGTGAGGTTAGACACCCATCCCACATTTGGCGCCGCTACTGGGGATCGAAGAGACCTAAACTAGGGAAAAACACTAGTGTCTTGTGAAGTTATCCTTTAACTTCCTCTAGAATCTCCTAGAGTAAAAACTTTCTTTTTAAAACCGCATAGCTTAAGATTGTCGCCTTTTGTTGTGCAGAGGTAGCTTGGAAGTAATCGTACTTGTTGAGTGCCTTTAGGATTGTAGGATTGTAGAATTAGATTAGGATTTTGAGAATGATTGATGGATGAGACAAGTCTTAAGATCAAAGCTCAAAAAACCATAAAAAACAAGGAAATGAGTGTTTGTGGACAGTTTCAACAACCCCATTGCAATAAAACCTAGAAGTAGGGTAAGTAGAATCCGAGGTGGATTTCAAAACATTAATGGCATTAAGTAAGCATTGTCTTATATATATATAGAACATGAGCAATGTTTTATTATATCCATAAAGAGGGACATTAAGTATCAGGTAGCCCTCAACTTTATTTAACATGAGATGGTAACCATGGGACCAATGGTCCCCATGCAAGGCAATCCTAGTAAATAGTTAGGGCTGTCAATGTTAAAAACTAATCACTGGCAAGGCCTACAATAGTTAGAGAGGTACGGGCATTCATGGAACATTGTGGATACTATAAAATATTTATCTACATGTATGTCATAGTAGCAAATCCTCCCTATGCTTTCATTACTTATTTCAATTGACCGATGAATGCAAGGAGTCATTTCAATAATTGATGGACGCATTGGTATCAACACTAATCTTAAAGACACACAATCAAAATAAGATCTTCCATGTGTTGGGGTATAAAGCCCAATGTGGTCGCCCAGGTAAGTGGGCGGGCCGCCAGGTATGTACACATATTCTTTTGTAAAAACCTAATAAGAACTCACTATGCTCTACACATTACAGTAGAGCGAGTTCACCATATCGCCGTGCTCTTCTTCTTGCACTCTCTCTCTCGCGTCACACTTCCGCTCGTACTCCTTCAATTGGTATCAGAGCTCAGATCGAGGCTCGGGGCAGCATTTGCAGGTAGCCAGAGTCACCTGCTCAGATTGGAGTGAGATTCGACAGGCGAAGACACGGCCCCAAATCTTGTGGGCAAGCCCGAAGGGCTTGGTGTTCTCACAATTTCATTCTGAGGTCATCTCGGCCACCGTTCGGCTTCGACAAAGTTCTGTGCATGCCATTTTCGACTACGTGGTCTCGGCAGGTGCAGATCTGACTCTGCAAATTTGGGGTTTCGGCCTACGGCTGCAGGTGCTAAGGATATCGGCACTCCCAGAGTGCTGATTTGTGGCTGTCTACACATCGAAGGACGGCTCACAGTTCTTAGAGGTGTGTCACATACGACACGGGCGCATCTACACACAGACTGTAGGCAGCATCCACTAGTTCATCATGTAGCTTGTGTTTGCTGCTTGATATTCTAGATTTCATCCTGACATTGCAGGTACTTCCACATGGGATGTATTGTCAGAGATGATGTATGTCTGTTGAGGGTTTGCTGGCTGTGAGTCACGCAGTAAACAACCGCCGCAGCGGTTATAGCATATAGTGGGAAATTTGTGGATGTATGACTTTGTGGGAAGTCTATGTACTGTCAGATTTACTGTAGCCTTTGTTGAGGTTCGAGTGAGGTTTTATTGAGCTGGGGGATTCTTGAATGTTGAGATCCTTTCGGTGATACAGGTCTTGGAGCGATCCCTCGAGCACCCTTAGATAGGCAACTAGGATGTATTGACTGTGAGTTAGACAGTTGGGATTGCATCTTTGCTTTACTGCCGTTGAGGCATTGTCGCAGTCTATGCTTACAAGACAGTGACACGACAGTGAGAGACAATACAGGTGCAGGACAGGTTTACCCACAGCTTACAGTGTTAGAGAGACAATGGTTTTTTGAGCTGTTTTTTGGTCTGTTTTTTTAGTACACCAGAGCCATTTTACAAAGGAGACTCTGTCAAAATTTATGCAGAATCTGAAGCTTTCTTGGTTCATTTGGCAGGTTGATATTGGTTCAGAGGTCAGTTTACAGGGGAAACTCTGCCGAATTTTTCCTAGGAAAGTAAACTATTGTCAAGCGTAGCTATGGCTGGATCACAGGACACTGCTCTTTACAATATCAAGAAGCTGGATGGAACCGATTTCCATTGTGGAAGAAGCAAATTTGGCACATGTTGGCACAAAAGAAGCTGATAAAACCTATAAAGCTCAAGGGGATAAAACCACAAGATATGGACGAAGATGAATGGAGCGAAATGGATGAATTGGCACTTTCTACCATTATGCTGACTTTGGCAGAAAGCGTTTACTTCAATGTAGCAGACGAGATGTCGGCTTATGAAGCATGGACAAAGCTGAGTGATCTTTATGAGAAGCAGAGTGCAGTTTCACAGGTATACTGGCTTAAGAAGCTTGTTGACTTGAAGATGAAAGAAGGGACACCTATGTCTAATCATCTGAATGAATTCAACACCATCTACAGTCAGTTGTCAGCTCAAGGTGTCAAGTTTGATGAACCTATTAGAGCTATGTTCCTGTTGATCACATTGCCGGAAAGTTGGGACACTTTTCGCACAGCTTTGAGTAATTCTGCACCTCCAGATGGTTTGAACATAGCAGGTGTAGAAGGAAGTCTGCTTACTGAAGAAACCAATAGAAAGACAATGGACAAAGGCAAAGGAACAGCCTTAGTTGTCAGGGGAAGGACCAAAGAAAAGAAAGGTGGAAAGAGGGATCAGTCTCGTAGCAAGTCCCGCAATGCTAAAGGCAAAAGTGACATAGAATGCTACCATTGTGGCAAGAAGGGTCGCATGAAAAGAGACTGCAGAGAATGGAAAGCAGAAAAAGGCAAAGAGAAAGCTGAAGACCATGGTGAGAAGAACAAGTCCTCAGTGAAGATTCAAGAAATAAATGTGACAAACACTGTTGCAGAGGATGACAGTCTAGTTTCAGGAGACATCTACTTCTTGAAGAATACAATGGACTCAGCTCTTCTTACAGCATCTGATGGAAATGCACTGAGTGACTGGATTATAGACTCAGGGGCATCACTTCATGTGTCTCCAAACAAGGAGTGGTTTACCTCTTATGTGACCACTAAAGATCATGTTCGGCTAGGCAATGGGCACACATGTGAGATCTTAGGTGTTGGAGATGTTCAATTGAAGTTTCAGAATGGATCTTCTTTCACGTTGAAGAATGTGAGACATGTTCCCGCAATTACAAAGAGCTTGATGAGCACAGGTTTACTTGATGATGCTGGCTACGTCACCACTTTTGGACAGAACATGTGGAAGATATCCAAGGGTTCTATGACAGTAGCACATGGAGTAAAGTCTGGAGGACTTTACATGATTTATGTAACAAATGTCTCTAAAAATGTAATCAATGTAACCGAGCAGCCGAATGTTTCTTTGTGACATAGCTGGTTAGGACATATGTCCAAGAAGGGAATGGAAATCTTGTCTTGTTCTGGTTATTTGCCTGGCTTTTCATTTAATGATTTTGAATTCTGTGAACATTGTCTGTATGGTAAGCAAACACAGCAGCCACATAAGCATAGAAGCAGTAGAAGAGATACACAGCTGGCACTTGTTCATAGTGATTTGTGTGGACCTATGCCTAACCTATCTCTAGGGGGAGCTTCTTACTTTATGACATTTATAGATGATTACTCGAGGAAATTATGGGTTTACTTTCTCAAGCACAAGGATAAAGCGTTTAGTGTTTTCAAAACGTTTGTGACACTGTGGAGAATCAGAGTGGCAAGAAGCTTAATGGTGGAGAGTATGTTTCAAAGGCCTTTCAGGACTTTTGTGAGTCAAAAGGTATAAAACGTGAACTTACTGCTCCTTACAATCCTCCTCAAAATGGTGTTGCTGAGAGGATGAATAGGACCATACAAGAGAAGGTCAGAAGTATATTGTCTAATGCACAGCTGCCAATTGGGTTTTGGGCTGAAGCTGTATCAACAGCTGTTCATCTTGTAAATAGATCTCCTAGCAAGGTTTTGCAGAAGGATTCAGTGCCAGAGATGGTATGATCAGGCAAAATGCCCTCATACAAGCATCTCAGAGTCTTTGGCTGTGAGGCATATACTCACGTTCCAAAGGAATTTAGGAACAAACTTGAGCCAAAGAGTAGAAAGTGCATCTTTCTAGGCTATGGTAATTCTGGTGAGATGGGGTACAGACTTTGGGATCCCGAATCCAGAAAGGTTGTCCGCAGCAATGATGTTCACTTTAATGAATCCAAATATCATTCTAAACCAGAGAGGGTTGAGGAGATTAGAAGAGTTGTCTTCCAAGAAGATGGACCTGCACGTGCAAGACAAAATGTCAGGGCTCAAGAGGAGCAAGGACATGATAGATTGGAACCACAGGTTGTGGCTGAGCCTGAGCCACCTATTGTGCGTAGATCTGGACATATCACGCGACCTCCTGATAGGTTTGTTCCATCTATGAACTATGTCATGTTGACTGATTGCAATGAGCCTTCATGTTACAAGGAAGCAGTGCAAATCTTCGAAGGACTCGGGGAATTGGCAATTGGCCATGCAGTCAGAGATGACAGCTCTGCATAGAAACCAGACATGAAAGCTAGTTAAATTACCACAGGGCAAAAAGGCTCTACCTTGTAAATGGGTTTACAGGTATAAGATCACCGCTCATGATAGTCAGCCAAAGTACAAAGCAAGGATTGTTGCCAAGGGCTTTAAGCAAGAACAAGGCATTGAATTTGATGAATTCTTCTCTCCGGTGGTCAAGATGACTACATTGAGATGCTTTCTTGCATTGGTTGCCATATTAGATTTGGTGTTGCACCAAATGGATGTCAAGACAGCATTCTTGCATGGTGATTTAGATGTGGAAATTTACATGCAGCAGCCAGAAGGGTTTGTTGAGAAAGGCAAGGAAGATTTGGTATGCCAGTTGTTAAAGAGTCTTTATGGCTTAAAACAATCACCGAGGGCATGGTACCATAAGTTCCACAAGTTTATGCTTTCTCAAGGCTACAAACATAGTGAGTTCGATCACTGTCTATATACAAAGAAAGCTAAGGATGGCAGTTGGCTGATCCTTATTTTGTATGTGGATGACATGTTGATTGCTGGCAAGCACTTGGAAGAAATTTCAGCTTTGAAGTGAAAGATGGCAAAATCGTTTGAAATGAAAGACATGGGTGAGGCAAGTCATATACTTGGTATGCGCATTGAGAGAGACAGATCAAAGAAGATGATTTGGTTATCTCAAACAGAGTATATTGACAAGGTTTTGCAACGTTTCAATATGGAGAAGGGAAAGGCACTGAGTGTTCCATTGCCACCATATGTGAAACTTAGCAAACAAGATTGTCCTGTGTCTGAGGAAGAACAGGTTGAAATGGATAAGATTCCATATGCATTTGCAGTGGGTAGTTTAATGTATGCAATGATTGCTACTCGCCCAGACATTGCATTTGCAGTGGGAGTAGTAAGTCGATACATGTCAAACCCAGGCAAGAAACATTGGGAGGCAGTGAAAGGAATATTGAGATACTTGAAAGCTACAAAGAGTATGCGTATATGCTATGGGAGTCAGGAGCTAAGTGTAAAGGGTTTTACAGACTCAGATTATGCAGGTGACTTAGACAACCGAAGGTCTACGTCAGGGTATGTCTTTACATTGGCTGGTGGAGCAGTATCATGGAGTTCTAGATTACAAGATTGTGCTACTCATTCTACTACAGAGGTTGAATATGTTGCAGCATCAGAGGCATGCAAAGAATCAATTTGGCTTAATCGACTAGTAACAGATTTGGGAATCAAAGAAGAGATGCCTATGTTATATTGTGATAGTCAAAGTGCTATACATTTGCCTCGCAATCCAGTTTATCACTCAAAGACAAAGCATGTGGATGTGAAGTATCATTTCATCAGGGAAATGCTCGAGGATAAGCAACTTCAGCTTGTCAAAGTTCACACCACAGAAAATCCTACTGATCTACTTACAAAAGGACTTCCCTCAGAGAGCTTTGCGTATTTTCGCAAGCAGTTAGGTGTAGGGTAGTACATCACTTCTCTACATCTCTTGTATATTAGCTTGTATAGTAGCTTCTCTCACACTTAAAGTACCACATTGGACTTTAAGTGGGAGGTTGTTGGGGTATAAAGCCCAATGTGGTCGCCCAGGTAAGTGGGCGGGCCACCAGGTATGTACACATATTCTTTTGTAAAAACCTAATAAGAACTCACTATGCTCTACACATTACAGTAGAACGAGTTCACCATATTGTCGTGCTCTTCTTCTCACACTCTCTCTCGCGTCACACTTCTGCTCGTACTCCTTCACCATGTACATATAGATACATCAAATTTTTCCATTGGTTGTGTTTTAGATCAACCTAATGAGGGAAAAATAGATTTTTCAATTTTTCATGCTAGTAGGAAATTGAATACTATAGAGAAAAACTATACCACCACTGAGAGGAAAGGTTTGGAGATAACATATGCTGTGAAATAATTTTGACATTATCTTTTGGCCAACAATTTTACAATCTTTGTAGACTAGCAAGCCCTAATTTATTTAGTAAACAAGCCATGTAACACTAGAAGAATAGTGCAATGGTTCATAATATTTATGGAATTCGAATTTACAGTTGTGGTAGAGAAGGGTACCACACATATTAGAGCTAATCACCTTTCCACCTCAATGTTGCTTTTTAATAGCACTCAATTCCTCTGTGTGGATGTCGTCTTTCAAAACTTGCTTGCATAAATGCACTTGAACAATGTCCACCCCTTAGTAACCTTGTTAACCTTTTGGAATAAGTTTGTTATGCTCGACCTCCACAACAAGTTTATCAACTCCATGCAAACACTTTGTTATGGCTTTTCAATCTCAAAATACTCCTCACAACCTACAAGCACCTTCATCTTTTCCACATTACTTAGTATAACTCTATAACATGGATTCATCTTTGCTGCTCTTAGATCCTCACTTTGTCACCTTGATCTGTACTATTCAAGCTTGTTGGCTCATTACCTATCGCTTTGCATGCAATAGATCATTGTTTATCAACTTTTCTTATAGGATCCAACATGTCTTAGCTCCATGTCTATTAGCACCTCTGGATAATGCTTGCTTGTGCCCATAGAGGTCCTCGCTTCCTTCTCTACCCAAGGCCTGCTAGAGCCCCCAATTGGTGCATACCCATACCCATAGGTGGCATCTATAATGGCATTACAAGGAAAGCTACCTCTTCCTTGGTAGATGTAGTAGCACTGAAAGGAGAGACACTAGAAATATCTCTCTCTCTCTCTCTCTCTCTCTCTCTCTCTCTCTCTCTCTCTCTCTCTCTCTCTCTCTCTCTCTCTCTCTCTCTCTCTCTCTCTCTCTCTCTCTCTCTCTCTCTCTCTCTCTCTCTCTCTCTCTCTCTCTCTCTCTACATATTTGTTGCAGATTTTACCAGCCATAGTTGACACTTCAATCTTAACTCTCTAAATGTAGTCCTACTAAGTGTCTCAAGCTGCAGTCAGCCGAGGGGTTTACTTGCTAGCAATCAGTGCTTTTTAGTGGTAAATCATCTTATTTAAAGAACAAACTTGCTCCTTAACTCCTGTGTTGCACCAATTGGCACTTTAATTCTACACTAGCTCTTGAGCTGTAGGTCATGGTTTTATTTTCCAACTAGTGGTACTTTTCAACAGTAACGGAGCTATTTTAAAGAAAAACTTGCTCGGACACTCCTGTTGATGTGGATTTCTCCTCTTATAAGATCATGCTAACGAAGGCCATTTGAATTTAGGAGATTAAATTTCCCTACACCCTAAAAATGGGCGATTCTATGGGAACTAGCACTCTTTTTTTTGACACATCAGAGGGCCCATAGGGGGAGGTTCTTATCCCTTTAAAATATTAGCCATGTTACATGGTCAGGAAAGGGCCGTGTACCATCGGGCAAGATCCACGCGTAGGCATCACCATGGACACCTAATTGATGCACCAAGTGCTGGGAATGATGGAGAGAACTCGTAGCAACCATCTAGGAACCTCCTCCTCAAGTGACCCACCCCAAGAGGAGGATGCACTCGAGTGTCCAAGGGTAAGAGCCCTAGCAGCGTGAACACCAAGTGAGCACAAGGTGTCCCTCTAGAGTGTGACCCAACGGAACCCACAACCCATAAGCTAAAAGGCCAAAGTCTTACCGTTATACCAACTCTTGATAAGGGGCTAGTGGGAATACGTCTAAATGCCCCCTACTTCATAAACAAGATTAATCTCTTGCTTTCCCCACCCCGAGTTTTATTAATCTTAGAGTGAGAGAGCTTTGTTCGTGGTGGAAACCTAGTCTAAATGAGAGAACTCCACCCATCCGTGCTTCTCTTATAGGCTGTATGGCCCACCTTTAGGGGATCCCTTGAGTACACATGCTTCGTCGGTCTTTCTAGGGCCACACCCCTGATCCTACCCTTGTCCTCACATTAATCCCTGCAAGCTCCCCCTTTGAAGGAGAGTTTTTGTCCTCGAACACATCAATGGAACATCTCATCTTAAGAACATCAATGCTTCTTTAATCTAAACCTCCATCACGTGAACTGATCCACATGATATGTAGAAAACCTGGTACTCATCTGTGGAACTATCTGCTCATAAAAGACTAAATGGACTGGATTGCAATCCTTATCTTTGTAAGAGATTGTTTCTTGGACCAAAAGGAGCCTCTGACTATTTCTCATATTGTTAGTGGAGCCTACTTCAATCGAGATACTCCTAGCCCGTAACTAAGATTACAGTCAATCTCATGGGAGATGCTTTAGTCGAGCAAAATTATTGCTCATATTTCTCTACTAAATTAGAGCATGTCTCAAGCGAGGCACTCTAACCTTTTACTCTTTCTCAAGGGAGATGCTTTAACAAGGAAAAAATCAATTCCGTTCAAAAATGCTTTGTTCTAATGCAGATTAATCAAGCAATTGATGAGCACTTAAACTGGCATGTGACACATAACAAAAGATCGGTGCACAGTGTCTGTCCATGGTACATTTACCCTCCACTTGTGGAGTAAATCTAAAAAAAGATGTTGTTCTTCGTCAAAGAAGAAGAGCCATTTGTGGAGTTCTCTGCTGAACATAGCAGGATCCCTAAAACTTATGAACTCCACAATCTAATGGATGTTGAAGTGTGCTCAATCATGATGCACAAGAATTGCAATAACATACCTCTACTTTAAACTATGTACCCTTACGGCTAAACATTGCCTCGAGTTTGAGTAGCCAAGCATGGATATAAACGTAGGTTCAAACTGCACTCATAGTGTCCTACTATATTATGTTGATAAGAAAAGTCAAAATTAGCCATAGAACTCGTACATTTTCGTAGCCATATCTTCATCAGAATATTTGTAGCACCTCATAGGTCTAGATAACAAAAACATTCATATGGTTGCACATTCTTGCTAAACTAAGCTGCCAAAAATGATTAGGCTAAGCTCAATTAACTTATATCCAAGATTTTTATGTATCTTTTAGTCATGATAATGAGTATTTAAAGGAGTATTACAACATTTCTCCAAAATAGCTAGTATAGAGACACGAATTATGCACAAATAAAATGTGTGACGAAAAGCTTTCATCCCTTGAGAATGTCATAGAAATGTTCTACAATGTGCCTCTATTTTTTACATCAACACTACAACTCTACTAAACATTGTACTCTCCTAGTACTTTCATAGCAGATCGTGTGTGGTATGATGGGTGGTTTTTGCCATTCTACCAAGCATGTCCTAGGTTGGTTCGTTTAGTAGAAAACATTGTATTTTTTAAGTGTATTGGTCTGATAACAAATCTCCAATAGGAAAAATAATTCTCTCTCTCTCTCTCTCTCTCTCTCTCTCTCTCTCTCTCTCTCTCTCTCTCTCTCTCTCTCTCTCTCTCTCTCTCTCTCTCTCTCTCTCTCTCTCTCTCTCTCTCTCTCTCTCTCTAAAAAAGGGTGTCGTATACTTGCTTACTATGTGCCATGGATGTTACGATCTTCAAATGAAAAAAAATTGAAGATGTGATTAGCATGCCTAATTCCCATATGTTTAATAAATAATCATATGCTTGCATTTTGTGAAGATGTTACTCCCATGATATGGCAATGTGTGTGGAAAAACATATAGTATCATCCAATAAATTTTTCTCTCAACTTTACATATGATAATATCCCATATCCCTAGGACCTCTTTTATCTTTGTACTTGTACACTAAAATATATCAATTTTAATAATTGTATGATTTTCTCCCCAGGGGGTACACCTTCTAGGTATATAGGTGTATCATTTGCGTCAATACAAGGGTAGTTATAGTTCTCGAGAGTGTGAGATTTACACCTATAGGATGGAATTTCTTTGTCCAACTTTCAAAAAAATTGTAAAGTTTATGAAGAAAGAGGGGTAGTTTTATTCCAATTAAAAAAAATGTGTAGAGGGGATTTTTTATTAGTTTAAGATCGCACATGATATTTGGATTTTTCAAGGTACACCCCTCAAGTTTCTTTCTAGTCTTCATGTTTTTCCAAAACCAACAAATGCAACAATTGGTAGCCAAGTAAGCTTTGACATCCCACGTAGCATAGCGATTTATTGATGGTGATATAGCTAGTAACACATCAGCCCTAAAAATAAACACAAAGTAGCATAGCATACATAAAGTGGATACATATACCTTGAGAATCGTTTGTACATGTTGTTTGCCAAAAAACAAGGAGAGCGAGGAAGAGAGAGCTCTTCATTCACACTTCCTAGAGTGGAGTGTGGGGACAACCTATGTATATGTATTTGCCAAACATGGACAAAAATCTGCAATGAGCATGGGGAGACCTCAACTAGTTTTATGTCAACAACCTCCATTGCGCAATTTTTTTCAAACTCACACTGCCCAAAGAGCATGTGGACGAGAATTATTTAGTGTCAATAACAACCTCTAAAGAGATTAGGTCATCACTGTCTATGAATGAGAGATGATATGTGCAACAACTAGTATCAATGATGGGACCAATCCCCTAATAATAAGGATAAAGTTTCAATTAACATGGTTTAAATTATTCCATCAAGAGAACAAAACACCCGTGCCTTTGAAAGTCAAAACAAGAGTTCAAGCCAAGCTTAAGGGGCAATAAATTTTTGAAAATTTGGAGGAAGCGAAACAATCATCTCTAAATAGGAGAATCCAAAAAAACAAAGCATTATGAGGAAAATTAAAGAACATGCAATAACCAAGAAGGCTGAAAAATTTCTAGAAAAAAGGGCTAACTCAACTAGTGAAGACAAGAAAGAGGCCGAATCCACTGACCACGCAAGGATTCAGTTTTGGTAGATGAAGCATTTGAGCCTATAAATGCTACACTAGAAGCATATCAAGTAGGACTACTAGTCGAGAAAAATTAGAAAAAAATCAAAATAGTACCCAAATCCTAAGCCAGATCAAGATAAGCTTGAAGTTATCAAAAGCTGGACCAAATTATCGAAAATATTTTGGACATGCAAAAGAAAGGACCATCCATCTACACTAGTCAAAACAAATGAAGTAACTCAAAAACTAGTGAAAAAGTGGACAAAGTACAAGAAAAAAGCCTGAGGTCATGAGACAACCAACTCTTATTGTGCTAGATATGGTGGAAGATTGGCATAATCATCTATTGGATGGAGTGAGAGACTCAAATAATGGTAGCTAGAGTTTAGGATCTACATCATTTGCAAAGTTATGTTTAGAACATCCACCCATGGAAGTGAACATGCGATATTTATATAGAGATTGGGGTTTGGAAAAATTGAGAAATTCAAGAGAAATTTACTTTTAAAACCCCACCATCATTCCTAGGTTAGCTTGAAGAAAAGTATTTAGTTTGTACAACAACCAAAGTGAGGAAAGACAAGAAAAATTTAAATATTGGAAATTTGCATCCTATAATGTCCACAAAAATAATTTCATGTTAACATTAGGAGAACTACTAAAGCTTAGAACTAACCTATGGAGGAACTTATATAGAACTTTTGATAAAATGTAAATCAAGGGTCTAACTCAAGAGCATGTCAAGGAATTAAAACAAAAATAGTCTTAAAAAGAAAATCTATAAAAAAAAAAAATTCAGTGAACAAAGAATGGGACTATTGCAAGGCTAAAGAGAGCAAGCCACCTTGCCTATACTAGATAGTGGGGCTGGAATTTCCATTGACACCAAGAAAGTGTAGGTAGATTGGGGTAAACCCAATACTAGAAAGACACATATGAAGCTACAACTTGTAGATGGAAAAGTGGAAGGACGGCTAGGATTTTTAGAAGGTGTATAGTCAATTCTTATGTATAGTCAATTCTTGTGGCATTGACTATTAGCAAACTTTTGAAATTGTGGATTTTGGAAAGAAATCCAATCAAGATGTCATATTGGAAAAAGAAATTATGAGAGAATTGTAACTAATTCAAAACTTGGAATATAAGTATGTATACCTCAAAAAAGTAGGATCAATCACAATGTTCAATTAAGAAGATCATCCTTTCATAGATGTATCAAAACTTCCTATTCAAGAATTTGATTCATATTTGCACTAGATACAAAACTACCTTCATGATTATATGCGAAACCACAAATTTGGATGTGTGGTGCTTTAGAAGTTGGTAGCTTAACGAGAAAAAATTGTATCCTGGATTGGGAAGTGGAGGATGAAGCATATATTACAAAGCCGTTCCCTGATCACTTATTCAAGCCATTTGAATGGACTCGTGTTTTGGTGATAAAGGATACATCTATGAGTGAATCCACTCCTACTACGTTTTGCGATGAAGAATGTTATGATATGATCCCAATTTAGATACCTGCATTCAAGATACAAGAACAAATTTCCATCAATGTCTTGTATGGGCAAGAAGAAGAGATTGAATTTAACTTTTATGATGTTTCACATGGGATAGAAGAGATCTTATCACTTTTAGTGGCTCCAATTCAAGAATGCAATGCTCAAGTCTGCACTTGCTGGCAAGCAATGGGAATTTTTTATTTTTTATTGAATGAATGACGCAGATAAAAAAAAACATTACAAAAAGAAACAATAGGTTTTTAAAAATAACAACACACACAATTCCTACCATGAGAGTTAAATACTCATTTGCTTGTAAGGCAAAGGTTGTGTCAAAGACAAATTAATTGAGTGTTGTTTGTCACACAATAGAGAACCTAGAAAGGACTCACACAAGCAAATGAAGTAAAAAAAGAAACCTTAGAGGGAAATTGAGGTTGAAAGTGAACTTAAACTTTTCAAAACTAAGTGAAGAGTAAAATATAGAGAATTTGAAAAAGACGTTGAAAGAGATAGAGACAACACAAATAGAACTGTATAAAGATATGCAAAGTGATGTGGCTGTACCATCCCATTATGGAAGTGTATAAGGAATCGGCAAAACCATGACTCAATGGGTGTGTATATTTAAGTATTCATGCATGTATATGAGGGAGTAAAATGTAACCAAGTGGCTATGTCATGATGGTAGAAGCTATGTCTTGATTTGCACACACACACACACACAGAGAGAGAGAGAGAGAGAGAGAGAGAGAGAGAACATTCCAAGTTCACATAGACCATTTAAATTTGCTAGAGGATGTTTTAAAAACGTAGGGTTTACCTATAGTTTTAGCTAAGCAAAAAGAGTTTTTGTGAGATGCAACATTGGATTCACCCTAAGCTAAATGTAATCTCTCTTAAAACTTTTACAATATTGATTGTTCATTTTCAATCGTGTAGAAGGCGCTTCCGGTTTGGCTGATCCTCGACCATGAATCCCCCCTCCACCATCTTTGGAGAAAACTCTCCAAACCACCATATTTTTTCATCCGCCCCCCCAACTCTTGTGCTTACCCTAACCCTCAATACCCCTCCCATCGGCATTAGCCCCTTTCCCGGCTTTGTCTCGGTGGCTAGCCTCATCGACCCACCTCTTTCAAACCTAACCACCGCGATGCAATTTTTTCCTCTTCCCCCTCCACTTTGTCCTCGAAGAAGGTTTTCTTTAGCCCGGAAGAAATCTTGGGGCTTACCGCTAACTTGCCGATCAAAGATCTCGATCAACTCTCCATTCCTTTTACAAAAAACCTTGGAATGGGTAACACCCCTCTTTTTCTCCTCACCCCAGCATAGCTAGCTCCTCTTTCTCCAACACCAGCGGCATCTTCTCCAACACCCTACATAAGGACACCCTCACCAATCCCCCCCTTACCTTCCCCTTTTCCTTCGGCTCTCTGCCCGCTAGCTCTTCAAACTTGACCCCTTCTCCTCCTACAATGTCTCTTCCCATTTTGCCCGCCATTGACAAACCTTTGAAATTTAATAAAATTGTTTTCCTATCTATGGAGGAGTTTAAAGCCCTCAATTTTAAACTCAATAAAGCCAAGTCTCACCTCTCCCACCTACAAAACCTTCACTCCAACCAAAAAGCACCTCATAGTCTTTGCATGAAGCCCCCGCATCTTACCTTGGAGAAATCTCAAGCACAAGCACTCTTTAACGCCAAGATAGAAACCCTCAATATCCAATTTCAACTAGATTGCACCAAAGTCTACATCCAAGCCCAAACCCTACTTGTAAAGAACCTTCAAAAGAGCTTTGATGAATACCACAACATCGTGGAAGAAAGGCTTTTGGAGCTCATAAAAAAGCTTGCATCCATCTCTTTTCCAAGAGTACAACCATTGGCTTGGGCAAGCCAACTACGTGTGTGGAAAGAAGCCTCGCTCAATGAGTTTGATTCTCTCTTGCAAAATGATATTTTACAAACGCATTTGTTCTCTTCATTGAGCAAGGTGGCTCACAACGCTAGAAGGAGATCCCAAGCTTCGCTCCTAGAAGTGTAGAATCTCTACCAAAGGAAGAAACGGTGGGAGAATTGATACACCACAAAGTCACAACCCAAATGAAAAGGCTTCTTTCACCACCACCCCCAAAGAAGCATTCTTACCTGAATCCTCCCCTCCATGCTACCCACCATAAACTCCCTCCTTCCTCTATGATGGATAACACTAGGCTACCTTCCAAGAAAACCCCTCCCTTGGCCAAAACCTCTCATGAATAATTCACCCAGCAAACCTTTAAGAAACCCAAATCCACCCCCGCTTTGTCCTATCCTCGTGCAAACTCTCCCTCTTTTATTTATCCCATCCTTAGCACTCCAAAGAACCCCTCTCCACCCTGTACAAACCCTTCCCGCCTACCATCTCTTCTCCAAACCCCCAACTACCCTCTCAACTCTCCTTTGCCTAACACCTCCCGATTGTCTCAACCTAAACCACCTCACTTTAAGTTTAGCTTGTCAAAGACCTCAAAAAACTTGCAATGGAGGAGGTTGAATTAGGGATTGAGGACCCTACAACTTGGGTCCACTTGCTCTTCTCTCAACCTCCTCTTTTTCAACACATTTGGACCCCTTCTACTTGTACTTTTCCTCTCCTCCTCCAACCCCCCTTTTTTGGTAAAAATCATTGTAAGTATTGGCTTCCTCTCACAAACCCTCACACCTCTCTAAAATTTTGATCTTTAAAAATCTATCTACTTTCTCTCTTGAGCACAAAGTTACCAATCTATCTTCTCACAATCTCTCTAATCGTTCCCCCTCCTACGCCGAATACAAACTTCTAGGTCTTGGGCTCAACTATATTCCTCCCTCTCCTCCACCCTCTTTGGTCTCAATCCTTGAAACTTACTCTAACTTAGAAAGAACCCTTCAACTTAAACTTTTCTTTAAAAATGTTTGCCTTACCTCTCCTTTCTCTTTTTCTATCCATAATCCCTCTTGGAATCCTCGCTCTCCTTCCTCTACCCTTAACCTCGCCTTTGAGCACATCTTCACTTTCCTTAAACCCTTTCTCTCTCTCCCCCCCCCCCTTTACTCAAAACATTTCTTGAAGAAAACCATATCCTCCTTGAAAAATGATCGCAATATTCTTATCAAGCCAGCCGATAAGAATATGGGACTGGTAATCCTCTCCAAAGTTTGGTATAACAAAGAAGCACTTCGCCACCTCTCGGATCACCTTCCTTACTCAAGAATCTCTTCCCCTCCCTTATCTTTTGTTTCTTCCCTCCTCGACTCCATTGTCTCAAATTATCCACTTCTCCCCAACAAAGAACGAGTCTTTATCCTCTTTTCATCTCTTAAAAAACCCAAACCATGCCCTTTTTTCCTCCTACCTAAGATCCATAAACCCTCCCTTGTTGGCCGTCCCATTTTCTCTTACAAAGGATACGTGGTAGAAAATGCTTCTAAATGACTCCATGCACAACTCTACCCCGTACTCTTATCCAAACCCCAAAACCTCAAAGACTCCCACTCCCTTATCTTGGATCTCACCACCACCCCCTTTCCCCCTCATATTAGCCTTTCTACTTTCGATGTAGAATCTCTTTATCCAAGCATCCCCATACAAGAAGTTCTAATGGCTCTCAAAAACTCCATCCAAGACCTCTTTCCATCTCCTAAGGTTCACTTTATTCTATTTCTAGTTTCTCTTATCATTAACCATCACTACCTTTCTTTCAATGGGGAGTGATGTCACCAAGTCAAGGGTACGGCAATGGGTTCCAACTTTACCGTTGTCTACGCTTGCCTTTTTCTTTGCTCCTTAGAAGAAAGCATGAAGCTCCTTTCCTCTCCATTTCTTCTTTATTTTAAGAGATTTGTACACGATGCTTCTGGCGTATGCAATGGCCCTTCTTCCTTAGATCGTGAAATTAAAATGTGTGGCCGTTGTAAGTGCATCCCTCTTAAAATGTTACTACATATTCTAAATCTCCAAATTGGATGTGTGTTAACTCCTTGGACTACGATCACCGAAAGTACAAGCATGGGAACTACTTGCCCCTATATGTGCATCAATCCCCAATTCTTTTTTATCTACTTCTAAAAAATTTGTGGAGTGGTTATGTCTCAGGCATAATGGATGCCCCTACCTTTAAAATCTAAAGAAGAAGAAGTTTCCAAGAGACCTCAAAGTTGACAAAGAACCACATGTGGTCACCTGTCCAAGAGTTGGAAGCCTTCCCTCACTCAATTGAGCACTCTCTCACTCTCTCTCTCTCTCTCTCTCTCTCTCTCTCTCTCTCTCTCTCTCTCCACACTAAAAGATTAGAAAAATGGCATCACACTTGGACATATCAAATGCATATAGGTCCTGATGAAATTAACCATCCCTATCTCCCTTCCACAAAAAATGAACCCCATTCATGAAGATAGAAAAGTTGAAATACCTCCAAATCAGAGTGCCTTGATCCAAAGCACTCTGAAAATCATGAATGAATTGATCACATTACAATGTACAATCCAATTATACAAAATAGTGGAGACTTGTGTTATCAACCCCATTAAAACATTGTGGGAAGCTGGTTTTCCCATTTGAAGTATCTATTGAGTAGTTGTAGGAAGCTTTTGCCGCCATTTTGAATGAACGCACCCACCACTTGTCCTACATATTTTGCTATCATCCAAGATTTATTGCCCTTCTATATCTATGTACCTTTTGAAAGGCAATCATGAGCTCAATCAATAGACATTGACATCATTATCTAGGTGCAGTGTGGTGCCATGAACGCACTAGTTGAGTCGAGCAAAAGAAACCATAATTTTTCTAAAGAATATTTTACATTTGTGGTTGCACAAACACGATTATGCTATCTTCACTTAATTCTTCTACAAAAGACGTGTCCTTCAAGAAGGGGTTGCATTATGATGCCAAGATCACTAGTTCAAAATAAACAGAGGTGCATAGCAAAGCGAAAGAGATCAGCCCCCTACGACACAAAACTTATTATGTTTAAGAGTGGAAATAGCTATAGAAAACAACAGGTGAAGCCTCACATTGGCATTTTAAAACATAAAGGATAAAAGGAAGTCCTAAGGCCCTTAAATAAAGAGACGCATTTGCAAACGGAAAATGCTATTTGAAAACAAAAAGTTGAAAAGAACTCTTGAGCCACTTAAATAAAGGGACCGATTTAAAAAATTAAAAGGTGCACAAAAACTTTTATGCTTTTCTCCCTTCTCCTCTAAAGGTATTCCTAATTGCAA
Source organism: Adiantum capillus-veneris (assembly GCF_014529385.1). Taxonomy (NCBI): domain Eukaryota; kingdom Viridiplantae; phylum Streptophyta; class Polypodiopsida; order Polypodiales; family Pteridaceae; genus Adiantum; species Adiantum capillus-veneris. Next base: position 131,748,113 of record NC_140935.1, read on the forward strand.
CAGTAACAATTGGAAAGGACGGTTACAACATTGCAAAAGAGAGAGAGAGAGAGAGAGAGAGAGAGAGAGAGAGAGAAGAGAAAATAAACGAAAAGAGAAACAAAAATATATCATTGTGAAGTTGACCGTCTCTTTCTATGGACACAAAATGTCTTTTGACTTTCCACTTTCATATGTCTTTTGACTTTCCACCTCCATATGTCTTTTCAATCCCTAAACTCACCCTTCACTTACGCACTTACTATGCTTTGAAAGACTTTTTCTTTTCCTGAGATTGGGGAGACCTAATGGCATGTTTTATGCGAAATATGCGAAAAGGAATGGAATACTCCAACAAAGATCAATGTCGCCTTGAATATGATGGATAGATATATCCAATGTGGATCAGTAAGATATCTAATTAGGACTCTTTCTCTCCCGTCAAATGGGTAGCTATCCAAACCTTTTTAGGATCTTCTCCAGACTACCAATAGCCACATCTCTCTCTCTCTCTCTCTCTCTCTCTCTCTCTCTCTCTCTCTCTCTCTCTCTCTCTCTCTCTCACACACACACACACACACACACACACACACACACACACATAGAGGTCAACCCTTCCTATTTTGGGATGTATAATACCACACATGTACCTTGATTAGTCTCAAGGGCTGACTTCAATCTTTCGAAGACCACGTTCACAGCCTTGGCGACACACCTCAAGGGACACATGCCCAAACAGGTGCATCTCCCTCATAAAGAATTCGTTTCTCTTTCCATTGATGACATTGTGGCTCTTAAAACCCATGCTAGATGCTCTTGATGGTCTGCTTCGGACTTGGAGAAAACATTGTATCATCAAAGAATGTGCAAACATACTGCTTGTGCTCTCTAAAAATCCGGTCCATCATCCTATTGTACGTTGCAAGAACATTGATAAGCCCAAATGGCATCACCAAAAACTATTTTGACATTTCAGTAAGGATGTGACTGATTATTCGAAATCCACTCGTGAGTGCGAGTAAGCTTGTTTTCGTGTGTAGACTATGGAAGCTTTGATGAAGATCGAATTCTCCATAATTACATGAATGCTGAATGGCCTCGGCAAGACCATAACAAAAAATCATTACCACACTTCTTTTTGGGCAGGAACATTTTGCAATAAATCACTTCAAAAGTATATTCATATTATTAACATACAACCCCTCATAACAGACAAAATATTTAATCACTTTTTCTTGCATAAATAATACATTCCTTACTTGGATTTAGTTGGAAGTAAAGAAGCAAAATAGAAGAAAATACAAATCAATAAAGAGACAAACCAGTTCCCATTTTCAAAAATGCATTCAAAAAATTTCTAGTCAACCTACCACAATATGCCCCACATTAGTCCGTTGCATGGACAGGGGCAGATCTCTGCAAACTTCTCAGTGTCACTAGAATGTACTCTCCGTGAAATGAGATCATCATAGATGTCTGCATTAAGAAAACAAGGAAAACAAAATTCATATCCTTCATTGACAAGAGATACAATAAACAAAAAAAAAAAACCTTCAACTTTATATGCACAAATTATCAGTCCAAACCAACTTTCAAACAAGCACAAAAATATGATCTGTTATATTTTGTGTGCCTATGGGCTCATGTAATGCCTTTGGGCCTGTAATTTTAATTACGTGGCACCCCCTTCTTGTGTGTGTGTGTGTGTGTGTGTGTGTGTGTGTGTGTGTGTGTGTGTGTGTGTGTGTGTGTGTGTGTGTGTGTGTGTGTGTGTGTGTGTGTGTGTGTGTGTGTGTGTGTGTGTGTGTGTGAGAGAGAGAGAGAGAGAAGAAGAAGAAGAAGAGTTTTAACGTCGTAGGAAACTATCCCAAGAGACCTTAAAGATCTAGCCGACGAGCGAGAGAGAGAGAGAGAGAGAGAGAGAGAGAGAGAGAGAGAGAGAGAGAGAGAGATGAAATAAAATGATATTAACTTCTTCAAACGACCGAAGTGACCTATGAGACCAAAAAGTTACAAGTGTTGAATCTGATAGAATGTCTAAGTACAAAAAAGAGTTTTACTGTGAGCTACGCAACTAAACTAATTGGGGCTGTGTAGGGGGGATGAGAGTTGTAAAATGAGTGATACAAATCAACAAAGGTAAGTGGATCAAAATTAGAGAGATCCCTCATCGGTCACTAGAAAATCTCATCAATATCCTCCATGGTCAAGACTTTGACTAGGCGTCTCGCATGTCAAGCTAGAGTGATCCGGATCTTCTGTTGCAACCTTCGTCGATGTTGTGAAGCCCCTCGAGGTCATGGGCACTTGGGATCTCGCTAGCTCGATCGCTCGATCAATCAACGTACCTCTGGTGTGGGTGAGATCTGAACTCTGTTGTGATAAATGTTCCTCTGGCTACCCAATGGTTAGTGTGAAGAAATCTGTGATCCGCCTATGAGACTAGCTCTCCCTTGGTGTCCTTAGCAAGCTCTCTATACCTACACAGCTCGAATAAAAATAGTCCAAGACATCTCTGGTCCTCCTGTCTCATGACTCTAGAAAGTGATCCAAAACCCTCTCCGTATAGGCAATGAAAGCGATCGCATATCTCATAGTACACCGGGAAATGACATATGTAGTGCAGCTTTGTCTCTGGTTCTATATGGCATACGCGACATATTCTGGCCTCTGTTGCTACTCCTCGAAATCTGTCAGTCTCAATTTGAAGCTGATGCAAGGGTGTGCGTATATGGCCAATAGCACATGGTATCCCATGAGATAAGTGTGTATCCATGTATCGGGCCTAGTCACAAATCCGTCCTCCATGAGATGGAGAAGATGCTCTCTACAAATCTATCTTCATGCCCAACTCATGTATCAGTTGTATCGATATCCTCCTGGTATCTAGCTGAACCGAATCCGACATATGAGTGATCTTTGCCCGTGTGAGAGATAGGGAGGTGCGTCTAGGGAGTACAAGAATGGAGGCAATCGTCCATGCTGAAAACACGTAATTGAAACCATGATGTCATCTACCCATAACAACACGATGTATCACCTTGCAAGGCTAGCTGAGCATATCTGTCTCAAGGGAGATCCCATAAACTGTGCAATAAGGAGACTGATCTAGTAAGTGCCTCGACGAGACGAGGGGAGGGTCATCTAGCTCAGCTTGAATAATCTCATCTGGCACTAAAGCCTTTGCCCGAATCATGGGAAAAATCATCGAGACTAAAGGCCTCTCCATACATCGATGCTACCAGATCTGCCCTTTGTTCGAGGTTCCCGAAACTGAACCTGCGAACACATCCTCTCCGGTCCTCTCAAGGTTGCATAAGATTTGGTCATTCTAGTCTCTGTTTCTCTCCTCAATGAAAACACCGGTCCATTGAAGGCTACCCCAAGATAGGTGTATGCATCTGTATACTCCACTATCTCCTGACCGTATGTAAATGTGCTGACCTATAATGGAATTGGCCTATTTAACTTGAGAGTAGCGGGAATTTATGAGAGTAATTTTGAGAAATGACTTTGTGAGAATAGCGGGTGAACATAATTGAAGATAGCAACATAATCATAGCAATTAGTTAACTTGGCATGAACAATACTTTTGCAAGAGAGAGAATTTAGAGAACATGAAACCAGATAGCAACATAATCATAGCAATTAGTTACCTTGGCATGAATTATACTTTTTCAAGAGAGATAATTTAGAGAACATGACAACAGTTGAGGACCGGATTTATGTTGAGCCGGCCCCCCCTCCAATCGGCATTTATATTATGATTTCTCATATTAAGAGAGAGACTTGTTACAATACAATCTTTGTGTTCCTTGTGACCTAGGTGATGCAATGAAGATGGAAAGCTTCATGCATCACAAGCATAACATAAAATTGAAAAAAGCTTTAACTATCCCAAGCCTCAGTCGAAAGATCTCAAACACTTTCGAAGGTGGAGAGAGCTAGCAGCGAATGACAGTAGGGAAGAGGAAGAAGAAACATTTCATAGGAGAAAGAATTAGTTCCTCACTTATCATAACTATTCTTGCTAGTATACATAATAGCATAGTAATGAAGAAGGAGAAGGTGAAAAGCTTAAGCATTGAAGCATGGCTCTTGGTTGGATTTGCACTCCATAGCCAAGAGTGTTGGTGTAGGCTCTCAACCTCTACTTGCTTGGAGAAGGAGAGGGAGCTCTTGCGCTTTGCATAGTATACAATGAGAGTGTGTGAATGTGTGTGGGTGAGTATACCCCCTAACCAAACCCCTAGCTTGCTTGGGTCGACCCCCCCCCCTTGTAGCTCATGCTTGAAGCTCATTGGACCCCTCCATGCCTAGCCAATCACAAGCAGGATGCATTACTAGCAACAAGGATACCCTTGGGAAAAGTGTCCCTCTTTCTCCTTTGAGAGAGAGGACTTGATAAATTCAAAATCAATTAATTAAATCTCTTAAATTATCATTGGACCCCTTGGAATAGGCTTCAAGCACACTAGGAGGGCAACATGAGGAGGAACTTGCCAAGTGTCCCTTATGCTTTCTTTGTACCAAGTAGGCTTTGTGTGAGTATGTAGGTGTTCTCTCTCATCCCCCTCTTGTAGGGCTTGCCCCATCCTTCTAGGGATTGGATTTGCCTTTTTGACACCTCAAGCCCCTCATGCATAGGCCCAGTTCCCACCACAAGCTTGGCCCTTAAGCACTTTAAGCTTGGGTTGGGTTCTCACCTCAAGTACAACCCTAGCATCTCAAGCATGTCAAGCACCTCGAGCATCTCAATCTCATCAAGCACCTCAAGCACCTCGAGCATCTCAATCTCATCAAGCACCTCAAGCATCTCAAGCACCTCAAGCACATTAGTCATCAAGCGTGACAAGCAAGACAAGCACCTCGACTTGGGTCGAGTTCCCGCCTCAAGCTTAGTCCTAGCTTACTTAAGGTCAAAGGACTTTCACACACATTATTGGAGGTCTTCAATGAAGCTAACCCTAAGGTATTATGCTCCATTGGTTAGCCTTACTCTTTGATAGACCATCTCTCATTTGGGCCCCTTTATCATTGGCCCCATGTTGAGATAGATCTATAAGCACATGTCTATATCTTAACCCTTGTTCCCGTTTATTCTCCCACATCAAGTGATCGGTTTAATATGAGAAAATCATTTGGGTTGGTTAGATATTAGATTTTATGGCATTACCTATCTCTTGAAATCATAGTCGTCCTTGACTATGAGGTAGAAGAGATAAAGCCTTAGTCATTAGTCCATTTTACTTAGTGGATAGAGGATGCTTTTTTACCCTACGACATCTTTCCAAGATGGATGATTAATCCATTTGGCGCTTGGGAGACATAGCTGTCGCAAGCATGTCTACTCTTTAGTTCATTTTATTCTCCCAAAGTAGAGTGATCAATTTTACTTGGTGTTTGAGAGACGTCGTCATTACAAACATGATTTTAAGCATGCATACTAGTTAAATTTGTGCACAATTTAAAAGAAAACTAGTCTTACAAGACAAAAACATGGGTCATTTAAAAGAAATTGGTACATTTGCTTACTCTAATGTAGCATTGTAAGCATTGACAAGGTTCATACTATCCTTAAGCTGTATTCTTCCTTGCATCCATCTAGCATCTTCAAAAGGATAATTTTTTAATAAGATACCGTCGGATCATCTTACCGTGTCGTAGTACCTTGTCTTCATCCCGAAGGATAGCTTCAGGTTGTAACACCTCTTCTTGGTCTTTAACTTCGGAAGGGTCTTCAATAATTGGTTCACTTGGTGGCTCTCCTTTGTAGGGCTTGAGTAGGCTCACATGAAAAGCATTGTGTATGAGCCAATGGTTGGGCAATTTGAGTTGGTAAGCCGTCTCATTGATGAGCTTCAAGATTTGGAAAGGACCATAGTATCTTTTTGCTAGCTTAGGATAATACTTTTGATGGCCCGTAGGATTTTTGCCTGTCGTTTGCCGTAATCGAGCCCTAGGAAACTTAAGTAAGACGCAATCATTTTCTTTGAACGTTAAAGCCCTTCTATGCTTGTCAACAACAACTTTTTGCCTTTGTTGAGAGATGGATATAGCCTCCTTAATCTTTTGAAAAGATTCTTGTAGGTCACAACTATACTTATGCGACGAAGATCTTCCTATATACTTTCAGTAGCAAGGGACTTTTAGATCTTCCCTCAATGATCTCAAAAGGTGCCTTTCCCGTAGAAGTATGTACAATATTATTGTAAGCATACTCTACAAGTGGTAAGTACTTTTCCCATTGTGAGCGTTGATCTACTTTTGTAACATAAATCTTTAGTAGATCGAGTATCTTAAGATTGGCTATCTCACTTTGGCCATCCGTTTGTGGGTGATAAGCTGAAGAGATTCAATCTTGTTCCTAAATTTTCAAAGAGACCTTTCCAAAAATTACTCGTCATTCTAGGATCTCTATTTGACACAATAGATGTGGGTAATCCATGGTGTTTGAAAATCTATGATATAAAGAGAGTTGACATTTGATATGCCTTAATAGTCTTTTTGACAAGAATAAAATGTGCTTGCTTGCTAAATCTCTCGACTATTGTCAATATTCCCGTATTCCCATGGATAGACTTGGGTAATCCAAAGATGAAATCCATGGATATAATCTCCCATGGTGAATTTAAGATAGGCAATGGCTTGAGTAATCCAAGTTGCTTCCCTTTATCATATTTGGTCTTTTGACATACTACGTATTTTGAAACATACTCTTGTATGTCCACTTTCATGATAGGCCAATAGAAATACGTCTCTACTCCTCGAAGAGTAGGTTGAATACCTCTATGCCCCACTTATGGAGGAGCATAGGATTCATACATAACTTTCTCACAAAGGAAATGTGTAACACATAGCCTATTGCTGTGGAGAAGATAACCATCCTGCAAGGTGAATGGTTCCTCGTTCTTCCCCAAAGCAAGGACTGACATTATGTCTCTAAAGTCAGGGTCAGTAACATACTCATCTATCAAGGAAGATAGATCATTGTGAGTAGCTATAGACACCGCATTAACTTTTGGTGGTTGTGAAAGTGTATCAGTCACTTGATTGTGCTTACCAGTAATGTGAGCAATATGGAGATTAAATTAAGAAAGAAAATATTGGCCCATCTCATTTGTTTGTTGAAAATCTTGGTTTGTGTCATGAAATACTTGAGACTTTGGTGGTCGGTTCGTAGGATAAATGGAGTCCCCAATAGGTAATGCTTCCATGTGTCTAAGGCATGTAGAACAGCTATAGGCTCTTTCTCATAAATGCCCAAAACTCGTTCATCCATATTGAGCCTTTGACTCTCATATGCTATGGCATGCCCTTCTTGAAGCAAAATTGCTCCAAGGCAATCACCACAAGCATCACATTGGACCTCAAATGGGTTTGAGAGGTCGGGGAGCATGAGGACTAGTTGAGAGGTAAGCTTCTCCTTGAACTTGTTAAAAGAATTTTGCTCCTTAGCAGTCCATACATACTTAACATTCTTCTTAGTTAAGTCATGTAGTGGTCCGGCTACTTAGGGAGAATTTTACTATGAAGCGTCTATAGCATGCGCACATACCAATAAAGCTTCTTAGCTCATGTAAATTCCTTGGGTTAGGCCATGCTTTTATTACCTCTAACTTCGATGGATCCATATGGATACCATCTTGAGAGATAATATGACCTAAGTATTGAATCTCTTGAAGGAAAAATTCACTTTTCTTTTGGTTAAGAAAAAACTTATTCTCCATCAATGCTTGAAAAATCACTTAGAGATGTTGCTTATGTTCCTCCAAAGACTTGGAGTAGATGATGATATCATCAAAGAACACTCCAATGAATTTGCGATAAGGTCTAAAAATTTTCTCCATCAGACGATTAAACGTAGTTGGTGCATTAGCCAAGCCAAAAGGCATGACTAGATATTTATAAAGACCAAATGTTGGACGAAACGCGGTCTTTAGGATATCTTTATCCACTATCCTTATTTAATGATAGCCACTTTTAAGATCAATCCTACTGAAGTAGGTAGAACCTTGTAGCTTATCAAACAGACCTTCTACCCGAGGCACGGAAAATCTATTTTTGATAGTGATATGGTTTAGTGCTCGATAGTCCACACATACGGTATGTACCATCTTTCTTTTGCACTAAAAGGACTCGAGAACAAAAAGGAGAGGAACTAGGTCTCACCATCCCTTTTTCTACCAATTCATGTACTTGCCTCATGATCTCCTCTTGTTGAGCTTGTGAGATTCGATAGGGAGGCTTGTTAGGCGGTGAGCTTTCTGGAAGGAGCTCAATGCGATGGTCAACATCCCCTCATTTTGGAGGTAAGTCCATAGGGAGATCATCAATGAACACATTTTGGAATCCTTTTAGAAAATTAAACAAGTCTAACTCTTCTTAATCCCTAATACTTACATTTGATGAAACATTAGGATCTTTTAAAGACTCTTTGACAAAAATCATGTACGCAGAAACTGAGCTCTTCGTTGACTTATCAAAAGCAAGAGGATTTACAAGTGGAATAGTGTGCATGTTCTTTCCCCTGTAGGTGAAGTAGATTCTCCTTTCAGGAAACTTCATATTGACAGTCATGTGATCAAACCATGGCGCCCTTAGAATAGCATCCTCATGTTGGAAAGAAAAGACGAAGAAGTCTTCTTTGTCGACATAGCTTTGGACATGAAGCCTCAACTTCCCAATCAAGGGAGTAACAAAGGCTTGCTGTCCCTTGAAAGCTGCGTCAGCCGTTACCATATCTTGCATCTTGAAAGCTCGAATGTCCAACTTGATGGTCAACTCCGTTGATATGAAGTTGTGAGTAGAGCCAAGGTCAAACAAGATGAAGGCATCATACTCTCTTACATTTTACCAAGCATAGAAAAGTGATGATCCTTTGCAATGAACATCCTCTTTTGGAGCTTCGATGGTGGAAGCCCTAGGAGTCTCATTGCAAGCATTCTTTTTGGGGCAAGAACGATAGCCATGTCCTTGCTCTCACATTTGAAACACTTATAGTCATTGCGAAAAGCTTCAAGCTCTTCTAGAGAGAGTTTGTTTTTACCTTTATAAAAACCCTTCTCCTTGGACCGATTGTTGTTGTTGTTGTTGGAAGTGCCTTGGGAAGATTTGAACATTGGTTTTCCCCTTTGCATCATTTTTGTCTTTGTTTTCCATGGGCTTGACATTCCGTATAGCACCTTGATGGAAATTAATGCGTGAAGCAACAACTGTATGATGGATTACTTCGCTAATAGTACCAGGCCGTTCAGAGTTGATGTATTCGACCATCTCTTCAGGTAATCCGGCACAAAATTGTTGTCTTTGCTCGGCAAAGTCTATCTTTCGAAAGACAATAGCCTTGAGATGTAAATCCCATAACTTGTCTACATACTTCTGGATAGACTCATGAGAGAGAAGCTTCAAGCTACGCCATTCGATAAGCACTTTGTCCTTTGCATCGCTTGCAAGGAATTGCTTATTGATGGAAACTCGTAAAGTTTTCCATGTCTTTGGGGCTTCGACATTGCCATGAAGGCTAGCCCACCATTCACGAGCTGATTTTTGAAAGTGCATAGCTACATAGCGTAGCTTGCAGGACTCCGTAAAGCCCTCGTCTCCAAAGGCCGCATCGAATTGTTGAATGAAGGCCAACACTTTGTCGGTAGCACCAAAGGTGCCATCATAAGTGAGAAAAGAGATACTCTTTCCTTCCTCCTTGAACTTCTTTAGCTTTTTTGACCTTCACTATGCAGGAATGATTTGCGATGACCTCCCCTCTTGTATTCTCTAGGAGAATAGCCATAGCTTTCGTCGGAAGAGGAGGAAGGTGAAGAAGAAGGAGAAGAGGGTGACCTCTTCGTAGCCCTTTTCTTCCTTTGTTTCCTCTCTTCCCTTTCGGAGTGACGAGGAGAAGGGCTATGTGTTGATCTTTTTCTCTTAGGAGAAGTGGGTGATCGTCTAGACCGCCATCTTCGTGGAGCCACATCTTTAGAGGAACTTAATGTTTCATTGCTATCTTGCTCTTTGGATTCCTCCTCTCGAATGGGAAAAAGTCTTTTTTTGGAGGTCTCTTTAAGAGGCCTCCTAAGCTCTCTCTCCTCTTGGAGAGAAAGGGAAATTCCATAAGCACGAAGTTGTTGAGTAACTTCGGCTTGCAAAGCAGGGTTGCCCATAGCTTGCTGCAACCTAGTGACAAGATAATTCACAAACATGGGAGCATCATCATAAGCATCTTCATGTGCAAAATCAAAACTATCAATATTCATTCTGCTCTCTTGATTATTGCAGCCATGTTAAAAAAATTTATGTATGTACTTAGTGTATGCTTTGGCAATTAAAAACCTTAGTTGCCACTACTCTTAGCCTTTAAAAATCAGCTCTTAAATATCTACACCCACGGCTGGAAGTGGTTAATTATAGAGAGTAGAGGAGTAGATCTAACATAGCAGAGTTGCTGAGGGCTAGCTCCTTTCGGACTTCTTATAGCTCAATAATGGTAAAGCCGTAGACAAATGTAAAAAGACTCCATTATTAAGTCCAAAGCTCTCGAGATGTGCACCATATCCCACATAGTGGGTTGAACGAAACCGATAATAGATCCCAGTTCCACTTACCCTAATATAATTAACATCAACCATTTATAAGCTACTTAAAGACCTCTCTGCTTAAGCAAGAAAAGAGAAACCAAATGCTCTGATACCAATGTAATGGAATTGGCCTATTTAACTTGAAAGTAGCGAAAATTAATGAGAGTACTTTTGACAAATGACTTTGTGAGCATAGCGGGTGAACATAATTGAAGATAGCAAGATAATCATAGCAATTAGTTAACTTGGCATAACCAATACTTTTGCAACAGAGAGAATTTAGAGAACATGAAAACAGTTGAGGACCGGATTTATGTGGAGCCGGTCCCCCCTCCAATAGGCAATTGTATTATGATTTCTCACATTAAGAGAGAGACTTGTTAAAATACAATCTTTGTGTTCCTTGTGAACTAAGTGATGCAATGAAGATGGAAAGATTCATGCATCACAAGCATAACATAAACTTCAAGAAAGCTTTAACTATCCCAAGTCTGAATTCCAAGACCTCAAACACCTTCGAAGGTGGAGAGAGCTAGCAGAGAATGAGGGTAGGAAAGAGGAAGAAGAAACATTTCATAGGAGAAAGAATTAGTTCCTCACTTATCATAACTATTCTTGCTAGCATAGTAATAAAGAAGGAGAAGGTGACAAGCTTAAGCATTGAAGCATGGCTCTTGGTTGGATTTGCACTCCATAGCCAAGAGTGTTGGTGTAGGCTCTCAACCTCTACTTGCTTGGAGAAGAAGAGAGAGCTCTTGCACTTTGTATAGTACACAATGAGAGTGTGTATGAGTGTGTGTGGGTAGGTATACCCCCTAAGAAACCCCCTAGCTTGCTTGGGTCGACCCTCCCTTGTAGCTCATGCTTGAAGCTCATTGGACCCCTCCAGGCCTAGCCAATCACAAGCAAGAGGCATTACAAGCAACAAGGGTAGCCTTGGGACAAGTGTCCCCCTTTCTCCTTTGAGAGAGAGGAATTGATAAATGCAAAATCAATTAATTAAATCTCCTAAATTATCATTGGACCCTTGGATGGCCAACCAATAGGCTTCAAGCACACCATAAGGAGGAACTTGTCAATTGTCCCTTGTGCTTTCTTTGTACCAAGTAGGCCTTGTGCGACTGTGTGGGTTTTCTCTCTCATTCCCCCCTCGTGTAGGGCTCGCCCTCTTCTTGTAGAGATTGGATTTGACTTTTTGACACCTCAAGCCTCTCATGCATAGGACCAGTTCCCACCACAAGCTTGGCCGTTAAGCACTTTAAACTTAGGTTGGGTTCTCACCTCAAGTACATCCCTAGCATCTCAAGCATGTCAAGCACCTCAAGCATCTCAATCATCAAGCACCTTAGTCATTAAGCATGACAAGCAAGACCAGCACATCGAGCTGGGTCGGGTTCCTGCCTCAAGCTCAACCCTAACATAACGAAGGTCAAAGCACTTTCACACATTATTGAAGGTCTTCAATGAAGCTAATCCTAAGGTCTTATGCTCCATTGGTTAGCCTTGCTCTTTGATAGACCATCTCTTTTTTTACTTTTTACTTTTTTGGGCTAGAGCCGGCAAGCCAGCAAGGAACTTCCTTTGCTTCGCGTGCACGCAAACGAGTCAAAGACAAATTACCTTGCGGACTTGCCGACAAGGGAAAAAGCGCCTCCATGCCGTATCGTGGCATGTCAACGGGGAATGGAAGCAAGTTTCCCCCTCGGGGGAGTAAAAAGTCTTTTAATGCCATGTTAGTCAGTCCATGTTCCCTTGTTAGTCAAGCCACCTGAGGGTAACGTCGGGAAATCACCAAACGAATTCAGTGATGCATTTAAGGACCAAGGCTGAGAGAGAGGGACATACCCTTGTAACTCACAGACCATGCTGAATCTTGCCCAGGTACTCCAGGATTTTTGCCTGGTAGAAAAAGGCCCCCGTCCAGCGGAGGTCGCCTGGCATTTCTTTATGCCGAACTGCATCCCCCACTTCTCCGCCCAACTATGCAATCTATCTAAACTAGCCTGCAACTCCTCCTTAGACTCCGCAAATAAAACTAAATCATCTGCAAAAAGCAGGCCCTGGATCTTCAAGAGTAGGCCTGGAATAGCCACCCCAAGGTCAGTCGCACTCTCATCCAAGATGTCATTAATGAATATATTAAAGAGAGTAGGCGACGCGGGACACCCTTGACGCACGCCACGGGCGATTTGGACCTCCTCACTCAACTTCGCTCCCACCCGCACTCTGACCTTGGAAGATTGGTACAAGGCTCGAAAGAAATTCAAGCAACGACCTCCAATCCCTATGGCTGCCATCTTTAAAAAGAGCGCCTCGTGTGGCACTGTATCGTACGCCTTTTCAAAGTCAATATATGCCGCAAACGTCGGTTTCTTAACAACCTTTCGTCTGAGCACAATCTCTTTCAAGGCAATCACTTGTGCCACACATTCCTCCTGAGTCCGAAATCCGGCTTGACCACGCAAGAAGAAGTTTCTTTCCTCAAGTTTCACTGAGATCCTATTGATCACGAGTGAGGTCAAGAGCTTCAAAGAGATTGGAATAAGAGATATCCCTCTGTAGTTGTCCGGATTAGAAAGATCACCCTTCTTCGGGATATACACCACTACCGAGGTAGATGATGCCTCCGGCAACTTCCCTGAATCAAACCAAGTACATAGCAGTTTGAAGACTGCTCTTCCCATGTCTGTATTTGGTTTAAATCGATCCGATCTAGTTCCCTTATCTTGCATAAGGATCTTGAAAAATTCAGGGGGAATGCCATCTATCCCAGCTGCTTTATGTCGCTTGATCTTGCGACATACCTCTCGAACTTCAGTCCATCTAATAGAGTCATTGATGCCCTCTATTCTAGGCCAAAGTCGCACAGCATGGTTATGCCAGTGTTCTGGGTCCTTGATGTGTCCGGAGGGATCGACGAAGACGCGAGAAGCATGATCCTTCCAAATGTCTCGGATCTTCTCTTCGTCTGCCTGCAGCTCGCCGTTCTGGTCTCTTAGGGGTTGAGCGGGCCCTCCTTTTCTGCTCCCCCCTAGAACGGCTTTCATATGCTTCCACCAAGCATACCACTCCTTGCGTCTTGCCAATTCGACGCTCTTGAGCATGAATCGTTTGAGAGCCTCTCTCTCGCTTCTCTTCGTTTCAGCTCGCGCCTCTTTTCAGCACTCAACAAACTTCCTCCACGCCCTATCTTCACTAGAGGAATCACTCTCTGCATCCCGCAGAGACTTCCAAGCTTCCCGTCTTCGGTTGATGGATCTCCGGGCTCTCGGGTCTAGCCTAAAGCCTCTATTAGGCCTCTTGGGAGGCCTTACGGAGAACGCACCAACATCTCGAGAGACTCTTTCAGCTGCCTCCTCAAAGCTCTTCGACTGGCGGTTCACCGCCGCCTGCGTGATTTCCCCTTCCTCCGTTGCTTCTGGTAGGGAATCCCAGAAGTTGTGGTGCAAAAAGAGTTGAGCCGCTGGTTCAATTCTAGTCGCATCAATGGAGGGGGGGGGTGGTGGGGGAGGTTCCGCACACACCGCATCACAAACCAACTTCACCTTAACAGGCCAATGGTCCGACACATCCATCGATCTCTGGACACTGGCATGGCCGAGGAACTGAAGGGCCAGATCATTGGCCAAAAAGAAGTCAATGTCTGATCGCCCTTTACCACGGGAAGAGTGATACGAGAGTCCAGAGCCTCTCGTTTGGACAATCTTAAAATCAAGGTCTTCACTCCCCAGCCATCTCTTCATCGGGCACCGTCTAAGATTCCAATCCCCTCCGATCAGGAGAGGAAGGCCCTTTCTGCCCAACCTACGAAGCTTCGAAGCTAACGTGCTTAAAACGTCAGCTCGCTCATCCACTAATTGCCTCTGTGGGACATAAACATTTCCATAAATCCAACCATCCTTCATATTTAAAGGAAAGAGTTGAACAAACAAGGAGTTTACGTCCGACATTCCCAACTCAAAGGCTCTGAGTTCCTGGGAGACCAAGGTCACAAGTCCCCTGGCCCCTGGCTTATCAGACCCTGGCACTTGGAATGTCGAATACCCTGCCATTCTAAGGGGCCATGCACCCTGGAATAGTCGAGTCTCTTGGAGACCATCTCTCATTTGGGCCCCTTTACCATTGGCCTCGGGTTTAGATAGATCTATAAGCACATGTCTATATCTTAACCCTTGTTCCCGTTTATTCTCCCACATTAAGTGATCAATTTAATATGAGAAAATCATTTCGGTTGGTTAGATATTATGGTGTGGTGTTAAACACCATAACCTTGGTTTTGCCACGATTAATAGACAATCCACTATCATGGGCAAACGTATGTAAAGCATCTAAGTGGCGTTGCATCCCCTCTAGAGAGCTAGAAATCAACACAATATCATCAACCCATAACAATAGTGGGATCGATGTCCCTGCCAACTGTGCTCTATATCGCCATCCGTTTCAATGCAAGTGTAAAGAATAGCAAGCAACCTTGCTTCATCCCAATAGTGGAGCATACCAAATCAAAGCCATGATCCCCTAGATCAACTCTGTGAGTAGCTCCATCTCTTACAGTCTATGCACCACGCTAGCTTTGGGCAGTGTCAAAAGTTTTGCGAAATCCACAAGGCTACAATAGAGCCATCTACTATGTGATCTCCCCTCCTCAAAAATGGCTCAGAGTGTCAGAATGTGATCAAGAGTAGAGAAACCCCTCTTCAAATCTGCTAGTCCTACAGCACGTGCACCCTCTTTCTCTGCCCATCTACTCAATTGTTGCTCAAGGATGGATGCATACAGCCGTGCAAATGTGTGTACAATCATGATAGTGTCGTAGTTCCTAGGCTCCATAAGATGCCATGACTTGAAGATAGGTACAATAGTAGACAAACTCCAAGTATCAAGTAGGCCCTCACGCATAGCTCGGTAGAACATCACTGCTAGAAGCTCTACAAGCAAATCTCTGGAGGATCCGGAGGAGGTGGCTAGGGATGATAGATAGTGACTCGAGACCTCCGTGGAGGTGATGGCTCAAGGGGGAGAGTGCCCATTGGAAGGGGGGAGGGGGGGAGGGAGAACAAGAACAAGAGAATTTTAACGCCGTAGGAGGAGAGAGAGAGAGAGAGAGAGAGAGAGAGATGACCTATGAGACCAAAGAGTTACATCATGGTGGACCTCATACACACATATCCACCATATTGTATCTTTCTTTGAAGATACACACCCACCCATTCTCTCAAACAGCTTCCAATATAGAAGTTGTCAGAACTGATTCTGGAACAAGATATTCTAATTCAAACATTCCACCAGCCAAACCAGAACTAAATGGCGTCCTTTAACCATCCCAGAATGGCCCTTCTGTGTCTATGTTCTCAAGCATCAAAATGATAAACCCTCAAGTGGATGCCATGGCAAAAAAAAGGTCCTTCACAAAATAAATTGCAAATTGACAATTTAAACTCGTGCTTTTAATACCAGAACAGTCATAATCTGCAAAAATATAACTCTCATGGCAATCCAGACCAATAAACCAGTATTAGAATGTTTTCAAATCATTAAAGTCTCTTGAGCTTTGACCAAATGCATTATTTTTTAAGTTTATTGGATGAAGCAAATTATGTTCTAATGATTACCATAAACAGAGAACATGCTGTTCATAACACCTGCAAACAAAAAGCACAGTAAATAGTACCTTAAGTTGTAATATCAAAACTTTGAAGTTCATCACCCAAATAGTCTGAACATAAGATGTTTCACCCATGAACAGAATAACATATCTCAATATTCAATTTTGTGCATTGACACCGCTCGCTGCTGCTCCCGCGTACAGATACTTGGACGAGGCTACTATCAGATCGAGTTTGAGACCTCCGAGATGGCATCCAAGGTCATCGCCATGAGTCCTTTGACCATCCGAGTAGCTTGAGCCCACTTTCGATAGTGGAGACATGGTTTTGACCCTGCTTCGGATGTTCTAGTAGAGGAGGCAGACATCCCCATCTCCGTCTGCTTTCCGGTTTGCGGAGGGAGTACTTGCCACTTTTGTCCAGGATCGGCTCAGCCATTGGGACTGTCCTGGAGACACCTCGCACGGCAGCCTCAATAGCTGCCAAGGCGGCTGGCATTCCCTCAGTTCGCATTTTGGTCAGAGACACTCACACGCTCCCAAAGGTTATTCTTCTGCCTGAGGTGAGTGGAGGTTGGTTTAGACAGAGTGTGGAGTATTCGGGCCTCCTGAACCAGTGCTTCATTTGTCGACAGATGGGCCATCTAGCGAAGGCCTGTCCACGGAGGAGGCCTGGACCTATACCACAGACTCAGCCCCAGCCGGCAAGGGCTGGCCAACAGACACAGACAGAGGCACAGCGCACACATGCAGAGCCACCCTCTGAGCATGGGGCTCCAGCGGAGAAGGGATGGCAGCAGGCCCGTGGTCGACGACGACAGGGGCCACAGCAACAGCCTAGCACTCAGAGTGATCCTCAGGCGCCTACTCAGCAGCAGTGGGTTCCCACGGGAAACCGGTTTGGTCCTCTTGAGCAGGATGAGGTCCCTGCTCTAGCCCCCACCCCAGCTTCACCTTCGACAGCCCCTCCCCCCCTAGAGTCCCCCCCCGCCGCCTCTTCCCCCCGCCCCTCTACCTCTGCTGCTCCCCCCCCCGGCCCTCTTCTCCACCGATCCCCCCTGCTGCTCCTCCCTCCCCTCCCGCTTCAGTTCCACAGTCGACCCAAGGGACAGGGCCTTCTCCGGCTGCTAGGAGATCTCTTGGCAGCGCCTTTGCCACGAGTCGCTTGGCGAGAAAGGGACAGCCTTTCTTGCGGCCTCCTCTGCAAGTACAGACGTCTCCCCTTGCAGCTATCCCTCGTGGTCTGACGATCATTGACATCCGGCGCCGATGGGACTTCCTTCGACTACAACTTTACCCGTTTTCTCGACGACCCCTCAGCAGACCATGAGGCAACTTGCTTCAGGATCCATGTTCTGTTCCTTGTAGCTAGGGGGACAAAGGCCTTGGACTCAGCAGTTGGCTTCTCCTTTCCCCTTTGCGGCAGGGACCAGACTGAGTGGACTCTCGACTCAGTGTTGGGATGGTTGCACACACAGGTCCTAGAGTTCTCTCACCACATGGGAGAACTAGGAGTTACAGATATGCTTCAGACTTTGTGGCCATTGGCCAAGTTTGCGGTGACGCCTCCAGATACAGCAAGATGTAGACACATTGTGGTTTACTTCTTTGCCGATACATAGTGCTTGCCAT
The DNA here is from genome assembly GCF_014529385.1 of Adiantum capillus-veneris. Taxonomy (NCBI): domain Eukaryota; kingdom Viridiplantae; phylum Streptophyta; class Polypodiopsida; order Polypodiales; family Pteridaceae; genus Adiantum; species Adiantum capillus-veneris. The sequence continues at coordinate 131,765,903 of NC_140935.1, forward strand.
GCTATGTATACATTCATGAGGCCTCCTGGACAAAGGAGGTTGCTTTACATATGGCTCGCACTGCTTGGACTTGGGCCTGGCACTCGTTTCAGTCACGCCTATCTAGAGGATGTTCGGATGCGGACTACTCCCCATCCAAGCCAGCCTCGAAGATAGCCCGTCTAGCTGCTGCGGCGGCAGCATCTGTTCTCTCTCGCTCCCCATGAGGATCGTCTCATGGAACGTGCAGGGACTAGGTAGGCCCCAGTTTCAGCGTCAGCGAGGTCGACTGCGCCAGGAGCTTTAGCGCTGCCTTGTGGGAGGAGAGATTAATCTCCTTATGCTTCAGGAGCACCATCTGTGTGAGAGCCGCATTAGACGTTGTGGTCAGCTCTTGCGTGGACGATATGATACTTTTTGGTCAGCTGCTTTTGGACCTGGAGGCATCCAGGGTGGGGTATGTATGACTATTGCGGACTCTTTGCAGCAGGCCATTGTGGACAGAGGGATTATTGTGTCAGGCAGGGCTCAGTGGATTACTATGCAGGTTCCAAATCCGGAGGATACTTTGACATGGAGTACTGGGACCTGCTCGGCCCATATCTCTGTAGTGCTTTTCAGTACATTTTGCACACAGGAGTGATGCCTGACAGCATGAGTGAGGGCCTGATCTACCTTATTCCCAAGGAGGGTGGCTCCTTGGATGAGATTCGACAGTGGCGCCCCATCACCATCCTCAACTCAGCCTACAAAATTCTTGCCAAGGCTCTGAGCTTGATGATTCAGCCACTTCTAGAGAGCCTTATACATGGGACTCAGACAGGTTTTGTTAAGGAACGCAGTATCCTTGAAAACATCTTTACTTTTTGGGAGGCTTCCGCCCTAGCACGGCTCCGTGGTCAGGACCTAGTGATTCTTCTTCTCGATTTTGAGAAGGCATACGACAGAGTTGACTGAGACTTCTAGAGGACACTTTACGCAGGATGGGCTTCTCAGATGCTTGGATCAGAGGGGTGTCAGCTTTGTACAGACAGGCTCACAATCAGGTGCTTTTGGCAGGAGGTAGAGGTGATCGGTTCATGCTCACGTTGGGTCAGACAGGGCCGTCCTCTTGCCCCCTTCCTCTTTCTGTTCTATGCGGAGGCGATGAGCAGGTTTTTGGTGTTGCAACAGGTTGGTCCACGGGGCTTAGCACTCCCTATTCGGGAGATGAGCTGCTGGACGATGAGTTTGCCGACGACTAAGCCTTGTACTTAGATGGCCAAGGGGCCAACCTTCACAGGTGTGAGCAGGCTCTGGAGACCTTCTGTTGTGCATCGGGCGCACTGATCAACTGGAGAAAGACAATGGCTTTCTCGGTTGGTAGTGCTCCTATGCCCGATTGGATGCCAGGAGAAGGTTTTAGGTGGATCTCCCCAGGGACTGCAGTTCGGTACTTGGGCTGTCAGGTTGCTTTGGACTTGTCTCCCCAGCAGCAGATCGCTCCCCTCCTCTTGACTATCAAGAGGAAGTTGTTACATTGGAGCTCACCACGACTTTCTTTGGCTGGCAGAGTAGTAGTGGCCAACCAGGTGTTGTTGGCGACTATGTGGTACATCACTTCTTACTGGATCTTCTCAAGTTCTTGTATCAACCACGTAGAGAGGCTGATCACGAACTTCCTTTGGTCAGGACGTGACACTCAGATAGCCCGAGCCAAAGTGGCTTGGCAAGTCATCACTCTTCCTTGTTCACAGGGAGGGCTTGGGATCATTGACCCAACACAGTAGAGCAGAGCCCTTCTTGGGAAGTTCATCGTTAGAGGACTCCTTCCAAGTGAGGAGCCTTGGAAGGAGTTCTTGCTACAGCGGCTTTGTGCTAGGGTGCCTCAGGGCAGAGGCCCCTGGCAACCTTCGACCAGATGGATCTTCACAAAGATGCGCAGAGTTGGTTTGAGCAGGAGATTGGAGGACCGCTTCGCTGTGAGTTTGCTTCGATCTTGGGAGCTCTTGCGGCGAGGCCGCCTAGAGCAGAGACAGCCTACTTGCACGGAGGAGCACCTACAGAAGCCCCTTATCTGGAACCCCATGGTTAGCACTCAGAGAGGCCACTTGGTTCGTAGTCGGCCTCATGTTTCCAGGGGTCCCATGGCAGCGGGTCCAGCACGCTCTCTAGGTGACTAGTTAGAGTTTACAGGCTTGTAAGAGGAGGTGCAGGGTCTCCAGCTCTACAGGGCATGAGAGAGGAGCAGAGCATGTGCCAGGACATCTCAGAGGCAGTTCCAGCTGAGTGGCTCACGCCTCTCGAGCCAGTAGCACCCAGGTGGATGGGAGCCTTCACACGACTGGAGGTTCTCATCTCAGTCAGGGCCTGCTCAGAGACTGTTCCAACTCTTTTCTTCGAGCTTCAGGATACGGGACGCCTACAACGAGTTGCAGTAGAGGCTCCGCAGGTGGCAGAGTGTTGTTTTCAGAGGATCCGAGTAGTGGACATCTGTGGGAGGACTTGTATCATAGATCCTGAACCAACAGCTCTTGAGACAGGACACTGGAGGCTGTGGGCTTGGGAGTGTTGTCCACTGGCACGAGTACAATGGGATCCTGGTGAGTAGCTCTGGAGAGACCCTTTCTCTTCTGCAGACCACCCAGGTGTCCCGTTCTTTCAGTACACTGTTCGACTGGGACGTCATATACTTGCAGCACAGAGGGAGGCCCGCCCCGCTACAGCACCTCATTGGCAGGAGGAGGGTCTCACAGCTGAGTTCTTGGCAGCCTTCTGGGAGAGGTTGTGGGACTCCAGGTAGCCGAGGCGAGTCACCTTGAGTGGCTGGTCGCACACACAGCTAGAGCAGTTGGGAGCTGGTTAGTGCATAGTGGTCTCTCGGCCGCATGTGCAGCTTGTGACCATCTTGCAGAGAGTCAACGTCACTGTCTTTGGGACTACCTCTCGGCCAAGCAGGTGTGGCTACGAGTTCTTTGCCTGATGCCTGCTCTCTCCACGGCTCGTCAGTACACTTGGGGAGCAGCGGCTTGGTCCACCCTCACGGGCCCGGCACTTCAGTTTGAGCTATCTTCCACCAGCAGGATGATAGTGATGCAGGAGGGGCGACCTACACTCCAGCTTGCTACAGAGCTTACTCCACAGGAGTGGTGCAGTGAGAGAGAGAGGAGTGTTGGGAGCTCATCAGTGGCCTGACACTCTGGTTCATCTGGCGGGCCCGTTGCTTCCGCATCTTTGAGGCTCGCCCTGTGCCACCAGCAGAGACTGTTCGCGATTTTTCGCTAGAGCTCATCCACACTCTCAGAGGACAGCTCCAGGGACTACAGGGCAGCTCCGACCGCATGCGGAAGCGCAGAGAGGCTTTCCTTCGACTCTGGCATCCTGGGCCTTTCTACACCATGGTCCAGGGTGTACTTCGATGGCACTACCAACCACCTGTGTGGCTTTTCCCTCCCCCGATTTCTTGATTTAGCCCCATTGTACATATGCTGGTTTTTTCATTGGGAGAGTCTCCCTCCATGGTTGTTGTAGCCCTCTCTTGAAGAGGTGGTTGTAGCCCTATGGGCAGTTTCAGTAACTAATAGAAGGATCTTTTTCTCAGAAAAAAAGCATATCTCAATATTCGCACTTTTGTCGTCTCCTGCAATGCCCAGATGGCACCCAAAAAGATCAAGAAGCCTGCATATAAATAATGAACGTGTCACGAGTACATATCATAAATGATGTACTGCACCCATTGTTTTTATGCTAATTGAACCAGGGCAATGTAATAACTATTGAGCTTGAAGGAGTCTACTGCAGTACCAATACAAAGGCCGCGAAGAAACCACTGTTTTTGATACTCATCGTAAGCAGAAATTCAGAAACAGAGAAAGAGCAGATGGTCATGAGCTTATGATGGTGGTATCCAGCTATTAAATGGCAAGGCCAACACAACAAGAAAAAAAAATGTAGAAACGCAAAGAAATTACATATATTTTTGGCAATATGTAATACAACGATCAAAGCAGCAACAAGGCAGGCTGCAGCAATTCTTGCTGACAAAGGATCTGTCGAAGCGCGAACAAGTACCATCCCCCAAAATGATGATCCAAGGTCTGCCAAATATGACAATAGAGCAGATTACAAGCATGAAACTTTTGCGAGGTCAGACTAACAAATACTGTACAAACGATGTGCATCAAAGTCAAAGCCAATACATCCAGCAGGAAAAATTATCCAGGACAGCCCGCTACGAGTGATTGTTGCACCACCTTCATTTGCATCAACCTTGATTCCCTCAACCTGCCAAAATTCCCTTCAAGTCTCAATCACATGCAGTCAACTAGCATCATTCCAAATCAATCCTCTTTCCAGAACACTGAACATTAACGCACTAAGCCTTAATATCATACCAAGGTAAGATTTTTCCTGCACTCCTTAAGAAGACATGATACAGCAACAATGATCCTAGATTATACTGAAAACTGTTATCAGCTTGAAGGGAGTCAAAACTGGTGTACTCCATAACTGGAAAAAAAAAAAGAAATGCCACACCGCAGAAGGTCAAGAACATACTCAACGAAAGAAATAGACAATGCTTAATGGCTCAACTTACAGCAAGAATCGCAAATATGAAGGCACCGACAGTTGCTATGAACACAACCTGGTTATGATTGCAGCAGTCTTGAAGCTTCCAAGTAGTAGACATTGCCAGATTCTGCTACCAAACAAATACAGGATGCCTGCTAAAGTGAGTCTGTTCTGTTTAGCCTTTTTGTCTATTTAAGAAAGAGTATCACTTTGTAGCCAACTGGTTAGAGTTAAGGGGAGAAATCCCAAGCTTGGCTTGTCAATTTCCCTATTCTCTCTCTCGTGGATGTCTGCTGCTGGCATATCTACGCTTCCGCATTGTACTATTCTGGTGGGGACATTTATTGTAAGGAAGAACCAATGACTTGCATGGCAGTTACAAGGTAATATTGTTTAATATCATTTCCCTGGGCTAAAATTTCTTAAACTCTCAAACTAGGAAGGTTTTTGAATATGTAGCACATCAAGTGCTTGTGTTTAAGCACAATCCAAATCAAGACTTCATATTAGCAAAGCATCCTTGTCTGTATTAAATGATGGGACCCCAAGGGCTCTTATATATGTGCCACAGAAAGCCATCTGGCCCAGCCCAAATATAGTATGTCAAATACATAAAATGACTAACTTAATAAATAGGCTATGAACTCATAGTGACTGAAGTTGAAGCAAAAGCGACCGTACTGGATACCAGGCGAGAGGATTAGTAGAGTTGGAGATCAATCGAATGAGGGAACCCAAAACTGAGTCCGCCAGTGCGTGACGTGCAGTGGGAATCACTGGATGCTGATGTGCCGGCAGCTTTTCGGTCCAGTCATGAAAGCAGTTTACTTTTTTGGGCGCTGTAGCTTTTGGGGACGCAGTTGCTTATGGGCCACATGCCTTTAAATATAGAACCTGGGGGACCTCCTCACTGTTGGTTGCAAACCAAAGCTCTCCTGGCTATTGTATCTATGAGAACAATTAACAAAGAAGTACCACAAGGGGCACATGACTTGAGTGGAGACTACGCTCTAGGGTGTCTCGCCTACAGCTTCAGTTATCTCTTTCTAGTTGCCCTACTTGCTATGTCAATTCAAGCATGGTGTGTCGTCTATTTCGCTGGCCTTAACAGTGACTTGCCGATTATAGTGGTATCTGAGCACCAGTTGACTTTTCTTCTGCGGAGAGTTCGATCCTATTTCTACAACCACCATAATGCAACAGCAGTTCCTCCAAATAATGAGGAAGAGTACGCATACGTGGAAGAGGAAGTTGAAATCAAGAAAGAAGTTTAGGCAAAGGAAGAAGCATCAATGCATGAGGAACAAGTGGTACATGGGGAGGGCGAGCGAAAAAAGAATCCTAAATCAGTTACACAAATGAGACTAAGGATGAGAAGCAGCAATAGGAGGTCTAGTTTCTTAGGCAGCATCTTCTTCATGATCCTCATTATGCCAAACACATGAAGGCATCACTGATGGATACAACATCTTGGCAGCAGAGAGGCACTATCAAGGCAAAGACATCCAACATAAGAATCTGCGTCTAATACAAGGAGTGAGGAAGCAAGGTTAGCAGCAACTACGAGAGATCTACTTTCTCTGACACGGCCACCATAGGAGTTTTGGGTGCACGTGCCGATAATAATGGCAGAGGCACAGATGCTGAAGATGTTGATGACTACAAGATGTTGGAAGAAGACAAACTACAGCCTCGAAGGCCTAGAAATTTTTGGATCGCACCCGATTGCCGAATTGGGTGTGGGCCATTGATCCCATCCAACCCATGCCCGTGTGAGATAGTGCTGAGGATCATCGAGCTGACCAGTAAGGCAGCGCGCCTTCAATGCTTATATATGTGCGCACGCAGCTTCTCGTTGCTCATAGCATGCCACCTCTTGCTTGGTGCCCTCTCAGCCTCCTACTTAAGCTTGTCTTCTCCGATAACCACCATCTGGAACTACGGCTCCCTGTTCGTCTTTGACCCCAAAGGCATGATCTGAGTAATACCCCCTACCTTTAAGATCTAAGGAAGAAGAAGTTCCCAACATCACTAGTCCAAGTTGACAAAGAACCACATGTGGTCACCTGCCAAGATCACTAGTCCAAGATAAACAGAGGCGCACAGCAAAGAGAAGGAGATCATTCCCCTGCGGCACTCAAAAAATTTCATGCTTTTCTCCCTTCTCTATGGCATGTTTTATGCAAAATATGAGAAAAGGCATAAAATACTGCAACAAAGATCAGTGTCGCCTTGAATATGATGGATAGATATATCCAATGTGGATCAGTAAGACATGATGTAAGGACTCTTACATTTCCGTTAAATCGGTAGCTATCCAAACCTTTTTAGGCTCTTCTCCAGACTAACAATATCCACCTCTCTCTCTCTCTCTCTCTCTCTCTCTCTCTCTCTCTCTCTCTCTCTCTCTCACACACACACACACACACACATAGAGGTCAACCCTCCCTATTTTCGGATGACAGAAACTATACCACACATGTACCTTGATGTGTCTCAAGGGCTGAGTTCAGCCTTTCGAAGACCACGTTCACTGCCTTGGCAACACACCCTCAGGCGACACATGCCCAAACAGGTGCATCTCCCTCATAAAGAACTCATTTCTCTTTGAACTGATGACATTGTGGCTCTAAACACCCATGCTAGATGCTCTTGATGGTCTGCTTCGGACTTGGAGAAAACATTGTATCATCAAAGAATGCGCCAACTTACTGCTTGTGCTCTCTAAAAATCCGGTACATCATCCTATTGAATGTTGCAAGAGCATTGATAAGCCCAAATGGCATCACCAAAAACTTTTTTGACATTTCAGTAAGGATGTGACTGATTATCCGAAATCCACTCATGAGTGGCAATAAGCTTGTTCTCGCAGACTAAGGAAGCTTTGATGAAGATCAAATTCTCCATAATTACATGAATGCTGAATGGCCTCGGCGAGACCATAACATCAACATCAAAAAAATCCTTATCACACTTTTTTTGGGCCAGAACATTTTGCAATAAATCACTTCCAAGTATATTCATATTATTAACATACAGCCCCTCATAACAGACAGAATTTAATCACTCTTTCTTGCATAAATAACACATTCCTTATGTGGATCTAGCTGGAAGTAAACAAGCAAAATAGAAGAAAATACAAATCAATAAAGAGACAAACCGGTTCCCATTTTCAAAAATGCATTCAAAAAATTGCTAGTCAACCTACCACAATACGCCCCACATTAGTCTGTTGCATGGACAGGGGCAGATTTCTGCAAACTTCTCAGCGTCACTAGAATGTACTCTCCGTGAAATGAGATCATCATACATGTCTACATTAAGAAAACAAGGAAAAACAAAATTCATATCCTTCATTGACAAGAGATACAATAAACAAAAAAAACCAGACCTTCAGCTTTATATGCACAGATTATCAGTCTAAACCAACTTTCAAACAAGCACAAAAATCAGATCTGTTATATTCTGTGTGCCTATGGGCTCATGTAATGCCTTCGGGCCTGTAATTTTGATTACGTGGTACCCCCTTCTTGTGTGTGTGTGTGTGTGTGTGTGTGTGTGTGTGTGTGAGAGAGAGAGAGAGAGAGAGAGAGAGAGAGAGAGAGAGAGAGAGAGGATATTAACGTCTTCAAAAGATCAGAGTGACCAATGAGACCAAAAAAGTTACAAGTGTTGAATCTGATACAATGTCTGAGTACAAAAAAGAGTTTTACTGCGAGCTACGCAGCTAAACTAAATGGGGCTGTGTAGGGGGGATGAGAGCTGATACAATGGGTGATACAAATCAACAAAGGTAAGTGGATCAAAATCAGAGAGATCCCTCATCGGTCGCTGGCGAATCTCATCAATATCCTCCATGGTCAAGACTCTAACTGGGCGTCTCGCATGTCAAGCTAGAGTGATCCGGATCCTCTGTTGCAACCTCCGTAGATGATGTGAAGCCCCCCGAGGTCGTGGGCACTTGGGGTCTCGCTAGCTCAATCGCTCGATCAATCAACGTACCTCTGGTGTGGGTGAGATCTGAACTCTGTTGTGACAAATGTTCCTCTGGCTGCCCAATGGCTGGTGTGAAGAAATGTGTGATCCGCCTCTAAGACTAGCTCTCCCCTGGTGTCCTCAGCAAGCGCTCTCTATATCTATGCAGCTCGAATAAAAACAGTCCTAGACATCTCTGGTCGTCGTATCTCATGACTCTAGAAAGTGGTCCAAAACCCTCTCTGAACAAGCAATGAAAGCGGCAACATATCTCATAGTACACTGGGCAATGACATATGTAGTGCAACTTTGTCTCTAGTTCTATATGGCATAAGCAACATATTCTGGTCTCTGTTGGTACTCCTCCAAATCTGTCAGTCTCGATTTGAAGCTGATGCAAGGATGTGCGTATCTGGCCAATAGCACACGGTATCCCATGAGATAAGTGTGTATCCATGTATCAGGGCCTAGTCACAAAGCCGTCCTGCGTGAGATGGAGAAGATGCTCTCTATAGAAAGCTATCTTCGTGCCCAACTCCTGTATCAGTTGTATCCCTCTCCTCCTGGTATCTAGCTGAACTGAATCCTAACGTATGAGTGATCTTTGTCCGTGTGAGAGATAGGGAGGTGTGTCCAGGGAGTACTGGAATGGAGGCAATCGTCCATGCTGAAACCATGATGTCATCTACCCATACCAGCATGATGTATCACCTTGCAAGGCTAGCTATCAAGAGGACTCAAGGGCTAGCTGGGCATATCTGTCTCTGGGGAGATCCCATAAACTGTGCATAAAGGAGATTGATCTAGTAAGTGCCCCGATGACGAGGGGAGGGGCAGCTAGCTCGGCTCGAATAATCTTATGTGGCACTGAAGCCTTTGCCCGAATTGTGAGAGAAATCATCAAGACTAAAGGCCTCTCCATACATCGATGCTAATAGATTTGCCCTTTATTCGAGGTTCCTGAAACTGAACCTACGAAGACATCCTCTCCAATCCTCCTAAGGTTGCTTGCATAAGCTCTACTCCACTGTCTCCCGACCATATGTAAATGTGGGTGTTGACTTCCTGACCCACTGAGGTGTGGCGTTAAACACCATAACCTTGGTTTTGCCAAGGTTAATAGACAATCCACTATCGTAAGCAAATGCATGCAAACCATCTAAGTGCCGTTGCATCCCCTCTAGAGAGCTAGAAATCAACACAATATCATCAACCTATAACAATAGTGGGTTCCATGTCCCTGCCAACTGTGCTCCTCTATCACCATCCGTTTCAATGTAATTACAAACCTCATCCACATACATACCAAATAGTGTTAAGGATAGCGGGCAACCTTGCTTCAACCCAATAGTGGAGTAAACCAAATCAAAGCCATGATCCCCCAGATCAACTCTCTGGGTAGCCCCATCTCCTATAGTCTGTGCACCAGTCTAGCTCTGGGCACTGTATCGAAAGCTTTGCGGAAATCCACAAAGCTACAATAGAGCCATCTCCTATGTGATCTCCCCTCCTCAAAAATGGCTCTGAGTGTCAGAATGTGATCAAGAGTACAGAAACCCCTCTTGGAACCTGCCTGTCCTACAGCACGTGCACCCTCTTTCTCTGCCCATCTACTCAATTGTTGCTCAAGGATGGATGCATACAGCCGTGCAAATGTGTGTCCAATCATGATAGTGCCGTAGTTCCTAGGCTCCATAAGGTGCCCTGACTTGAAGATAGGTACAATAGTAGACAAACTCCAAGTATCAGGTAGGCCCTCACGCATAGCTCGGTAGAACATCACTGCTAGAAGCTCTGCAAGGAGATCTCTGGAGGATCTGAAGGAGGTGGCTGCCTCGAAACTGTGTATAGGGATGATAGATAGTGAGCCCAGACCTCCGTGGAGGTGATGGCTCATTGGAAGGGGGGAGGGGGGGAGGGAGAACAAGAACACGAGAATTTTAACGCCGTAGGAGGAGAGAGAGAGAGAGAGAGAGAGAGAGAGAGAGAGAGAGAGAGAGAGAGAGAGAGAGAGAGAGATGACCTATGAGACCAAAGAGTTACAGCATGGTGGACCCCATACACACATATCCACCATATTGTATCTTTCTTTGAAGATACACACCCACCAATTCTCTCAAACAGCTTCCAATATACAAGTTGTCAGAACTGATTCTGGAACAAGATATTCTAATTCAAACATTCCACCAGCCAAACCAGAACTAAATGGCGTCCTTTAACCATCCCAGAATGGCCCTTCTGTGTCTATGTTCTCAAGCATCAAAATGATAAACCCTCAAGTGGGGTCCTTCACAAAATAAAATGCAAATTGACAATTTAAACTCGTGCTTTTAATACCAGAACAGTCATAATCTGCAAAAATATAACTCTCATGGCAATCCAGACCAATAAACCAGTATTAGAACATTTTCAAGACATTATTAAGTCTCTTGAGCTTTGACCAAATGCATTATTTTTTTAGTTTATTGGATGAACCAGATTATGTTCTAATGATTACCATAAACAGAGAACATGCTGTTCATAACACCTGCAAACAAATAGTACCTTAAGTTGTAATATCAAAACTTTGAAGTTCATCACCCAAATAGTCTGAACATAAGATGTTTCACCCATGAGCAGAATAACATATCTCAATATTCGCACTTTTGTCGTCTCCTGCAACGCCCAGATAGCACCCAAAAAGATCAAGAAGCCTGCATATAAATAATGAACGTGTCACGAGTACATATCATAAATGATGTACTGCACCCATTGTTTTTATGCTAATTGAACCAGGGCAATGTAATAACTATTGAGCTTGAAGGAGTCTACTGCAGTACCAATACAAAGGCCGCGAAGAAACCACTGTTTTTGATACTCATCATAAGCAGAAATCCAGAAACAGAGAAAGAGCAGATGGTCATGAGCTTATGATGGTGGTATCTAGCTATTAAATGGCAAGGCCAACACAACAAGAAAAAAAAATGTAGAAACGCAAAGAAATTACATATATTTTTGGCAATACGTAATACAATGATCAAAGCAGCAACAAGGCAGGCTGCAGCAATTCTTGCTGACAAAGGATCTGTCGAAGCGCGAACAAGTACCATCCCCCAAAATGATGATCCAAGGTCTGCCAAATATGACAATAGAGCAGATTACAAGCATGAAACTTTTGCAAGGTCAGACTAACAAATACTGTACAAACGATGTGCATCAAAGTCAAAGCCAATAAATCCAGCAGGCAAAATTATCCAGGGCAGCCCGCCACGAGTGATTGTTGCACCACCTTCATTTGCATCAACCTTGATTCCCTCAACCTGCCAAAATTCCCTTCAAGTCTCAATCAGATGCAGTCAACTAGCATCATTCCAAATCAATCCTCTTTCCAGAACACACTGAACATTAAGGCACTAAGCCTTTTCAACCATTATTGTCACTTCCTAAAGTACACGACTGATGGGAAAACTGCCCTTCAGCAAGTAAAAGATTTCTAGTCAACTGTAAAATTGACGTAAAACAGCATGCAGCTTTTGTGCAAAATGGGATAAACGTAGAAATTTACATTTGACACAGGCCCTCCCCTATCACAAAGCAAACACAAAGAAATTGGCCTTGTTGTAGTGAGTTCTTAATATCATACCAAGGTAAGAATTTTCCTGCACTCCTTAAGAAGACATGATACAGCAACAATGATCCTAGATTATACTGGAAACTGTTATCAGCTTGAAGGGAGTCAAAACTGGTGTACTCCATAACTGAAAAAAAATGAAATGCCACACCGCAAAAGGTCAGGCACATACTCTCAACGAAAGAAATAGACAATGCTTAATAGCTCAACTTACAGCAAGAATCGCAAATATGAAGGCACCAACAGTTGCTATGAACACAACCTTGTTATGATTGCAGTAGTCTTCAAGCTTCCAAGTAGACATCGCCAGATTCTGATGCGAAACAAAATACAGGATGCCTGCTAAAGTGCAGTCTGTTCTGTTTAGCCTTTTTGCCTATTTAAGAAAGAGTATCACTTTGTAGAAAACTGGTTAGAGTTAAGGGGAGAAATCCCAAGCTTGGCTTGTCAATTTCCCTATTCTCTCTCTCGTGGATGTCTGCTACTGGCATATCTACGCTTCCGCATTGTACTATTCTGGTGGGGACATTTATTGGAAGGAAGAACCAATGACTTGCATAGCAGGTACAAGGTAATATTGTTTAATATCATTTCCCTGGGCTAAAATTTCTGAAACTCTCAAACTAGGAAGGTTTTTGAATATGTAGCACATCAAGTGCTTGTGTTTAAGCACAATCCAAATCAAGACTTCATATAAGCAAAGCATCCTTGTCTGTATTAGATGATGGGACCCCAAGGGCTCTTATATATGTGCTACAGAAAGTCATCCAGCCCAGCCCAAATACATTATGTCAAATACATAAAATGACTAACTTAATAAATAGGCTACAAACTCATAGTGACTGAAGTTGAAGCAAAAGCCACCGTCACAAGAAGTTTTGGACAAATTCTCAGAATAATTCCCACATTGTGACTTACCTCAACATCATGAGCTTCTGTGAGGGAGGCATTGCATACCTAGCTAGGTATGCGGTGCCTCTCTAGCAGAAGCTCATGATGTTATGCATCGTATGAAAAACACTGAAATAGACTCCGTTTTCTTACATGAGAAAATTTCTAAATCTTCTTGTGCATGGATACCAGGCGAGAGAATGAGTCGAGTTGCTGCTCGTTCGATCGAATAAGGGAAGCCAAAACTGAATCCGCCAGTGCGTGACGTGCAGTGAGAATCACTGGATGCTGATGTGCCGGCAGCTTTTCGGTCCAGTCATGAAAGCAGTTTACTTTTTTGGGCGCTGTAGCTTTTGGGGACGCAGTTGCTTATGGGCCACATGCCTTTAAATATGGAACCTAGGGGACCTCCTCACTGTTGGTTGCAAACCAAAGCTCTCCGGGCTATTTTATCTGTGAGAACAATCAACAAAAAAGTACCGCAAGGGGCACATGACTTGAGTGGAGAACTACGCTCTAGGATGTCTTGCCTAGTTTCAGTTATCTCTTTCTAGTTGCCCTACTTGCTACGTCAATTCAAGCATGGTGTGTCGTCTATTTCGTTGGCCTTACAATGACTTGCCGATTATAGTGGTATCTGAGCACCCGTAGACTTTTCTCCTGTGGAGAGTTCGATCCTATTTCTACAACCACCATGAATGCAACAACAATTCCTCCAAATAATGAGGAAGAGTACGCAGACGTGGAAGAGGAAGTTGAAGTCAAGAAAGAAGTTTAGGCAAAGGAAGAAGCATCAATGCATGAGGAACAAGTGGTAGATGGGGAGGGCGAGCATAAAAAGAATCCTAAATCAGATACAAAAATGAGACTAAGGATGAGAAGCAGCAATAGGAGGTCTAGTTTCTTATGCAGGATCTTCTTCATGATCCTCACTATGCCAAACACATGAAGGCATCGAGGAAGCAAGGTTAGCAGCAACTATGAGAGGTCTACTTTCTCTAACGATAATAATGACAGAGGCACAGATGCCGAAGATATTGATGACTACGAGATGTTGGAAGAAGACAAACTACAGCCTCGAAGAGTATTGTCCAGGGCTCCACCTTGCATGTATAGAGACAAATATGGATACTCTGTCAAGAGGATGGACGATGAGGACGAAGACGAGGAGAGGCCTAGAAATTTTTGGGTGAAAGCGCAACCACATCATCACGCCAATTATGTATGACCACTTCACACCGATGGATTAACCAAAGGACTTCACAGACAGAGGCCTTGAAGTTTGATACTTTTCAGGGCCTAGAGATGCGACCAAAGGACTGCAAAGATGGAGGCCAGAGCCTTGAAGTTTGATACTTTTTCAAGGCCTCAAGATGCAAACAAGGCATTGGATTTTGTACAAATCTTATGAAACCAGCCCGTAGGGCGGTAGACTTAAGCTTTCACCCAAATCTTTACTCTTTTAAACTTTACGACACAGAGGAACTTCACGAATAAACTTGTGACTTGAAATTACACTTCAAATAAAACACGGCTTGGCAGCTAGAGCCGTTCCAAGCAGACAGCGATACCCTATTGGGCCCAAAGATTGGTGCCCCTTTCGATATTTCTTTATTCTTATTACACTTGGAAAAAACCTGTAAACTTCTACAAGCTGTCCCACTTTTATCGGGCTGAAATTTCCCTACTCTAACCTGATTTCGGTAAAATAACCACAATAGAAGTCTCCATGAACAAAATCCCCAATAAACAATGACTTTCCACGCACTTTAGAGCACTTTACAATACCTGGCGAGAAATTACAGCATGCTGAAATCTCTGTTTTTGGCCTTCAACTTGCACCAAAACACATGTACGGTAATTCCCTAGCTTCCCTTGTAAGCATCAAAACTGGCCGAAACCCTAAACCTACAAAAAAAACACAACAAGCTGTAATTTTCTATTTCTCATCATTTTGAGCGGAGCAAACACGTCTATACCTGTGTCAAGAGCTCCCGCATGCAATGGGACAATTACCCTGTAAATTAAACGAGTTTTCACGCGAGAAAACTCTCCGTTTTTGCATTCCTTCGCGATGGAACTGTGCATACTTGAAGGAGATTAGCGATTAGCTAATCCAGTCTACTATACACAAGGCTCTTGCCTTTGCAAACGCGCATAAAACCCCTAGAACTATCCATGGTCATCTGAGAAGCCCAACTAGTTGAGCATTACCATATGTGCAAAGGAGACGCGGGAGAGTAAATCATCGCGCTACATGAGACAAGGGAGAAGGCAAGCTTTCCTTTAAAGCTGTGATCACCTACACCCACTACTCACACACACTATGTAGCACAATAACTCAAAATCAACCTCCAGCCTCAAAAATGGACGCCCCCTCTTGAATGAGACCTTCTCGAGTGAGAGTTAATCTACAGGTTGCTCTCCTACTGCCACGTGTCCAGTTTGCTCCTTTTGGTTTAATTCCTAGTATCCACCAACTTATAAAGTCTTGTTGCGGGGCCTGAATGACTTTAATTGAGCCTAGCCACTTCTTTACTAGTCGGATTCCAATGCCGATTGGCCCAACCATCTCGTGACTACCTGGCCTGGACTCCTAAGGGTGAAACTCTCGGCCAACAACCGTTTCACATTGCCACGCAATGTTTGAGCATTTGTGATTTTAACAAGAGAGTCCCAAAAATTAAATAGAAATCAAGGGAAAGAAACCGGCAGATATAGATAATGGTTGTCACACTCTCGTGAGATACCCTCTCTTAAAATCGCAAACGTCCTCGATTGCATGCCATATATACATGCCATAAATGATTTAGTGTGGTAATCACTCTTACTCTTTTATCATCGCATGTATCCGCAAGAAAGGCTGTCAATCAATCATATGTACAAATGACTTTATGAGACCTTCATACTTTTGTCAAAACAATGTAAATTGTTATTGCATTGAATCCTTATGCACATATGAAGTGTTGTTAAGTGGACTATTTTCTCATTTTCTCGAGTAATTTCTTTTTATTGAAATTAGGATATTTAAAGATGTGCACTTGAACCGTAAGGTTAGGAACTGTAGATCTACTGGAATTATTAAAAGCCATCAGGAACGGAAAACTCTGATGCGTCATATGATGGGTGACATTAAGCATCGCGAAGGGGTTTTACCGTTAGTTCGGTGGGAGAGACCGAGAAACGAATATTCCTGATGTTTCACCTGATGGGGTGACGGGAGCATCAGAAAGGGAATATCTCGTGGGTCTGGCAGGAAACCCGAACTGGAAAGAGGAATACGCGTAAAGACGCAAGCACAAGAATAAAGATGGGTTCTCAGAAGCTTTTCTTAAAAAGCGAAATATTTTAACGAGTTTTCCGGGAAGAGCAGACGCTTTCCCGCGAGGAATCTATCTTTGCATTGCATTCGTGCATGTGGTTGCATCAAGGGACGCCGGGGAAATGTTGTGAAAGGCATTGTTTTTAACTTATACGGTTTTATTGAGTTTGTGGGCAAGTTCATACCAATTTTAAAATATGCCGGCCGCCCACTTAATAAGTGGGCAGCCACTTGGAAAATAAAGCAACAAAACCAGCTAGCGAGCAGCCACTTAGAAAATAAAGCAACAAAACCAGCCAGCGAATTCTCTCTCCCTATTTCGGGTAAAGCAACGCAAAAAAAAACCAAAAAAAAAAAGAACGGCCGCGATCTCTACGCGAGCAGCTATTCGTGCTTGGACCAAGGAGCTATAAAAGCACCACATGCCCTCGTTGAAAAAGGGTTACCAACGTCAGCAAGAGAAGACTCTACCGCAGGAGATCGCGAGACTACGAAGCGCAGAAGTCGATTTTCCCGCGCAAGAGCGACAGGTATCTATTGTGGATTCGCCATATGAATTGTTGTCGCGTGTTTGTGTGTGTGTTTGCAGGTACTTCATCGTGAAGGAGAAGCGAGAAGGCTTCGGCCTACGCTTGGGAATTCCGGGAATGGAATTCAGAAATTGTTTGCGGAGTCTTGACTCCGAGTACAGATAGAAAAAGGATTGAGAGCTCGTCTCTCGGATTTCCCTTACGGGAAGGAACGACCATTGAGTCAAAGATTTAGAACGGAGGGGTTTTCTCCGGTTCTTGTGCTTGTAAAAAGATTCTCCCTAATAAAGGATTCTCTTTAAGGGGGGAGAGGATTCTCTTTAAGGGGGGGGACCAGCCCATCTTCTGGTCCCAAATACTGTGTCGAACTTCTCCCTCAACTTTGTTTAGTTGAAAAATTATTTATTTTCATCTTGTTGATTATTCGTGTGCACTCCTGTTTGTGAGAGTGGTATCAGAGCTCGGATTCCTCTCTTTCTCTTGTCCAAAGAAGAACAATTCCGGGAAGAAACGGGAAGAACCATTACAAGCCACGGAAGAACCGTTGAAGACGAACTTCAGCAAGTGCGAGCCTAACTCACGGAATTGCAACAACTCATTTCGTTACCGGCTGTCCAAAAGGCTTTGGACAGAATCAAGAAGCCGCAAGGAACGGATATCGATGGGCGTCAAGAAAATCCTGTTAATGGAAGCAACCCGCAGGTGGATGGTGCGGAAAAAGGTGCCGAAACGCACAAGGGATCTCCGGATCAGGACAAACGGCCTTCCAAGAGCAAGGGCCAGGAAAAATAACTTTCTTTGCTTAATGAAAGCAAGGATGTCTCTATCTCTTCTCCATCATACTCTCCTGATTATACTACTACATCTACTTCTCATACAGTATCTAAATCTTCTCCCAAGAAGAAAACTCCTACTACTTCCCTACATGCTACTAAAGAGAAGCCCCAGTTCAAGAGGGATAACCGCAGACGTCACCGCAAGATGCGGATTTTCAAATCCGGTGACAAGGATGTGAAGTTTGATAACTACACAGGACGGAGAGATATCTCCAAGGCACTGTCTTTCATCAGGCAGTTTGAAGTTGCTTTTGCCAACGAAAACTTCACTGAAAAATCCAAGTTGCATCATGTTGGGATGCATCTCAAGGAGACTGCAAGCAACTGGTGGCTAGCCAAGATTCTGGAAGGTACTCAAGCCAAAACCTGGACTCAATTCAAAGATGAATTCTATGAACAATTTCTTCCACCTGATTTCGAGAAGGACATTCGGAAGGAATGGGACTAGCTCGCCCAAAAGAAACAAGAGAAAGTCACGGCTTATGTTGACAAGTTTTGGTTGGTTCTTCTAAAAGTTACGCCTTTTATGAAGATTTCCAACGAAGAAAAGATGCGAAAGTTTGAAGCAGATCTTCAACCACCGCTTCGGAAGAGCATGAAGATGTACCCACATGACACCCTTCAGCGGATGATGGAGTCGGCAATCATTGCCGAGGATTTACATTCCACTGGTACCCCCCGACGGATGGAACATAGCACATACCGTGCAAGGCAAAGAGCGGTCTATGATGACCATGGCAACCAAGGCAAAAAGCGTTCCCCAGAGAATCCGGATGAGCGTAAGAAGCCAGAGAGTACCGGAAAACGGCTTAAGTATCTCACACCGAACCAAGTACAAACTTTCAAAGAGCAAGGAAGGTGCTTCTACTGTGGTGAAAAAAGACATATGAAGCCCGACTGCCCTGTTCGGCAGCAACGGCAGGAACAAGCATCTTCGAAGAAGGAACAATCGAAGAAGGAACCCGCTCCACCGAGCTTGAATTCCATTCCTGATGTGCAAGGGAATACAGAAACCGAGAAAGGGAAGCACCAACTCCTTAAAGGCTGGGGATCTGTGAATAACGAGCGGGTGTTGATCCTCTATGACCCTGGATCGACGAACAACTTCATCTCACTGGAAACTGCAAAACGTTTGGGCCTTACACCGGCTCAGCTTGGAACTCCAGTCACTTCCGGATCGGCATTTGAGGGGTTGACCACCAATGCAACTCCCGTGCAAGGACAACTCAATCTCCGGATTGGTGAATAGAAGGACCGCGAATGCTTTTTGATGGAACCTATCGAGGGATGTGATATCATCTTGGTTATGCCATGGCATTACCATATGCAACCGGTCCCAGATTATGTAGACAAGACCCTCGCTTTTGAGCATGAGGGCAAGAACATTAAAATTTTTGCTGATGCAAGGGATTGGCTATTCCCTATTGTAAGCCATATCTCCATTAAGAAGGAAATAAAGAAGTGCGTTTCTGCTTACTTGATTTTCCACGTGAAAGAGATAAAACTAATGAGGGTTCGCTCTCTAGTTTGGAAATTAAACGTTTTCAATTTCTTGAAAAGTATAAAGATTGTTTCACGGATACTCTACCAGACAAGCTACCTCTGGAACGTCCGGAAGATCATCGCATTGATCTCGTACCAGGTAGCTCTCCCCCAAACCTACCCCCTTATCGGGTTAGTCTTGCTCAGCAAGAGGAAATTTTGAAGCAAGTCAACGAGCTTCTGGAAAAAGGTCTAGTACGACCAAGTACTTTGCCTTACTGCTCTCCAGTTCTACTGGTGCAGAAGAAAGATGGCACGTTTCGAATGTGCATAGATTATCGATCTCTAAACAAGATCACTATCAAGAATCGCTTTCCGATACCCCGGATTGATGATATTCTCGATAAGCTACAGGGAGCAAGCATCTTTAGTCGCATTGACTTAAAAAGCGGGTATCATCAGATACGCATAGCCCCTGAAGATGTCCATAAGACTGCCTTTCGCACAACTTTTGGACTTTATGATTTTTTGGTAATGCCGTTTGGCTTGACCAATGCTCCTGCCACATTCAATCGAATGATGGACCGAATTTTCAGCCCACACCGAGCTTTCACAGGAGTGTTCTTTGATGACATACTCGTCTTTTCAAAGACCGAGGAGGAACATCGGAAGCACTTGGATGTAGTGTTTCAGGAATTGCGAAAGCGTGAGTTGCATGTGAATGCCAAGAAGAGTGAGTTCTTCCTCACTGAGATACACTATCTCGGCCATATAGTCTCACAAAACCAAGTAAAAATGGATCCCGCAAAGATCCAAGTCGTGCAAGATTGGCCAACTCCCACTACGGTACATGATGTATGAAGTTTCTGGGATTGTGTTCTTACTATCGGAGGTTTATCCGAGGCTTTGCTCAAGTAGCAGGACCACTTCATGACCTAACAAGAAAAACGATCCCTTTCAGGTGGGAATCGAGACAACAAGGTGCCTTTGGTAGGCTAAAGTACCTATTAAGCCATGGACCTATTTTTATAGTGTCAGACTTAAGGAAACCATTCGAGGTTCATTGCGATGCTTCAGGTGATTGCATCGGTGCAGTGCTTAACCAAGAAGCCCATGCAGTGGCTTATGAAAGTAGACGACTTAAGGATGCATAATTGCATGCCTCGATCTACGAGAAGGAACTTATGGCTGTGATCCACGCTTTGTCTACTTGGAAGCATTATCTTCTAGGAGCAGATTTTGTGATAAAAACCGATCACCAGAGTTTGCAGTATTTTCTCACGCAACGGAAATTATCTGAGAAGCAAATGAGATGAGCCAACTTTTTGTCCATGTTTCACTTCCAGATCCTCCATACGGCTGGGAGTAAGAATGTGGTTGCAGACGCATTGTCTAGACGGCCTAGGGTGAACGCAGTTACTTTTGTGTATCACCAAGAATTGGAATCACTTCCAGAGTTGTATCCGAATGACCCAGACTTCTCCTCCACTTGGAATAAATTACAGAACGGAGAGGATGAATATCCCTATTCTATTCGGGATGGTTACCTCTATCACCACCAAGCAATTTGTGTGGCAGAACCATTGAGAAAGAAAATCATGGAAGAAGCACATGCTTCACCATATGTAGGTCATCGGGGAATTCTCCCTACGACCTTAGCATTGGAAAGATATTTCTTTTGGCCAAAGCTTAAAGCAAACATTGATCAATATGTCAGAGAATGATTGGTTTGCCAAAAAGTAAAGTATGATCGTCATAAGACGCCTGGGTTACTCCAACCTTTACCTGTGCCTAATCAACCCTGGGAGAGTATTGCCATGGATTTTATTATGGATCTCCCAAAGACTCAAACTAGAAATGATGCGATCTAGACTATCGTGGACAGATTTAGCAAGCAAGCTCACTTTATTCCAGTTAAGAAAACAATTAAAGCAGACCATATGGCTAGAATTTTTCTAGCACAGATCTTTAAGCATCATGGGCTGCCCAAGTCTATTGTGAGTGATCGAGATCCTCGCATGACAGGCAACTTTTGGCGTGCCTTGTTTGATAACCTTGGCACAAAGTTGAATTTTTCTTCTACCTATCATCCTCAAACGGATGGGCAGAGTGAGATCGCTAATTCCACAGTATTGGATATGCTGAAATCTTATGTGTCAGAAAGACAGTCTGACTGGGAGAAGTATTTGCCCCTTGTTGAGTATGCGTATAACAATACCATGCATTCGTCTATGGGGAAAGCACCTTTTGAGGTTCTCTATGGTAAGCCTTTGCTTCCACCGATCCTTGTCACTAAGGATAAGATTTTCGCAGCAGATGAGTTTGTCCGGGATTTGGACACGGCCTACGGGCAAGTTAAGAGAGCAATTTTGCGCTCTCAGGAAAAACATAAGAAAGCTGTGGACAAGCACAGAAAGAATCTGGACTTAACAGTCGGTCAATTAGTCTTACTCAAGTTTGAGAAGGCAAGACTAAAGAAACAAGTGACTCATAAAGGGAAAGTGGTAAAACTTTCCAATCGCTATTATGGGCCGTTTAAGATAATTGACCAAGTAAACGATGTGACGTTCCGATTAGACTTACCATCTAATTGGAAGATCCACAATGCTTTCCATGTTAGTTTACTCCGGCCATATGTGGGACAGTCTCCAAGTCAACCTATTGCTGAGGAACCTCCTGAGGTTGAGGAAACGGAAGAAATACTCCAACCGGAACAGATCATTCATCATCAAGAGCGGCCACTTAAGTCCGGGAAGATTACACGGAAGTATTTAGTAAAGTTTAAGAATTATTCTACTCTAGATGCTCAGTGGATGACCGAGCAGGAATTAGCACCCTATCCCGAGATTCTGGAAGGATATGTACAAGCACTACAGTTGAGGACAATTGTTTAGAAGCCAAAGGGATGTTGCTAAATGGACTATTTTCTTTTTTTTTTATTTTCTCGAGTAATTTCTTTTCATTGAAATTAGGATATTTAAAGATGTGCACTTCAACCGTAAGGTTAGGAACTGTAGATCTACTGGAATTATTAAAAGCCATCAGGAACGGAAAACTCTGATGCGTCATATGATGGGTGACATTAAGCATCGCGAAGGGGTTTTACCGTTAGTTCGGTGGGAGAGACCGGGAAACGAATATTCCTGATGCGTCACGTGATGGGGTGACGGGAGCATCTGAAAGGGAATATCTCGTGGGTCTGGCAGGAAACCCGAACTAGAAAGAGGAATACGCGTAAAGACGCAAGCACAAGAATAAAGATGGGTTCTCAGAAGCTTTTCTTAAAAGCGGAATATTTTAACGAGTTTTCCGGGAAGAGCAGACGCTTTCCCGCGAGGAATCTATGTTTGCATTGCATTTGTGCATGTGGTTGCATCCAGGGACGCCTGGGAAATGTTGTGAAAGGCATTGTTTTTAACTTATAAGGTTTTATTGAGTTTTTGGGCAGGTTCAGACCAATTTTAAAATATGCCGGCCGCCCACTTAATAAGTGGACAGCCACTTAGAAAATAAAGCAACAAAACCATCCAAAGAATTCTCTCTCCTTATTTCGGGTAAAGCAGCCCAAAAAAAAACCAAAAAAAAAAAAAAACGGCCGCGATCTCTACGCGAGTAACTATTCGTGCCGTGACCAAGGAGCTATAAAAGCACCACATGCCCTCACTGAAAGAAGGTTACCAACGTCAGCAAGAGAAGACTCTACCGCGAGAGATCGCGAGACTGCGAAGCACGGAAGTCGCTTTTCCCGCGCAAGAGCGACAGGTATCTATTGTGGATTCGCCATACGAATTGTTGTCGCGTGTTTGTGTGTGTGTTTGCACGTACTTCATCGCAAAGGAGAAGCGAGAAGTCTTCGGCCTACGCTTGGGAATTCCGGGAACGGAATTCCAAAATTGTTTACGGAGTCTCGACTCCGAGTACGGACGGAAAAAGGATTGAGAGCTCGTCTCTCGAATTTCCCTTACGAGAAGGAATGACCATTGAGTTAGAGATTTAGAACGGAGGGGTTTTCTCCGGTTCTTGTGCTTGTAAAAAGATTCTCCCTAATAAAGGATTCTCTTTAAGGGGGGGACCAGCCCATCTTCTGGTCCCAAATACTGTGTCGAACTTCTCCGTCAACTTTGTTTAGTTGAAAGATTATTTACTTTCATCTTGTTGATTATTCGTGTGCGCTCCCGTTTGTGACATGAAGTGCTAGCTCTATCATCACCCCTCTCTTGAGCATGTGTCAAACCCTTTGACCTTTGGTCTACTGAAGTGATCCGAGTTAGAGAATATGTGAATTGTAAACCAAAAGCTTCAAGGTAAAGCTGCAATACATTTGTTGAGTCTCAACACGTTCTTCCATCCATTCGCATCCATAGGTGGATAGTTTCTGAACTTCACCAAATAACTTCTTGCAACTTTTCCCTTAACTTTTCTTTCTATTGGCTTGTACTCGGCTGAGTCTTTAGCCTTCTCTGCATTTCCTCACCCCTGGGAAGCCTCAAGAGTCGCTTTTGCAAAGGACCTCTTTACTGGTCTTTTCTTTGACTTACCTACTTTCACGTTTCCCTGAAACCCGTTGTCTTCTCCCTTCAACATGGCACGACTAGTGTTGGCAACTTCCATAATCTGAGTAAGGTTGGCCACTTTATTCTTTATGCAGTAGTTCCTAAGCCCTTTGGGAAGCCCACAACAATGCTTCTCAATCTTCTCTGTCAGTGGCACAAACCTGTAAGAGGTTACTAAGCACAGAACCTCCGATTGTACTCCTCCAGGCTCTTGCAAGTAGACGTACTGAGTTGGTGCCAATCTGTCAAGACATCGGCCTCAAATTCATTTGACAGCCATGCAGATGGAAACATTTGCTTGAAGTAAACCCATGTGGCGGGTGTTTGCCCTTGCATCAATAATGTCGTCCACCATGGACGCGCATTTCCTTTCAAAAAGCTGGTACCTTTCCTGACCTTGGAGGCCTCTGTAAAATTCCCCCATGCATAAGCTGTATCAAATTGTGTGAGGAAAGTAAGAGCCTTTGCCTTATCCTCAATGCCGCAGAAAGTATCAAACTTCACAGTTGCACCACCTTTGTATGCTTTTGGCCTTCCCAACACTCCCAAATTATCATAGTGAATTGTCTACAACATAGATACAGTGGTGGACATCAATTGGTGCCCTTTGGCCATTAACATTTTGGTTCCCTAGTGCCATATTTGCCTACTGGTTGAAAAAACCTGCCATACCAAAATTGCCATGTGGCACCCCAAACTGGCCCTGATGGCACTGAAACCCTTGTTGCATGCGAATTTTACCATACATGGGGTTTGGCATTTTGCCCTGCATAAGAAAGATGGAAGCTAGAGCGCTTCCAAGCAGACAGCGACACCTTGTTGGCCCCAAAGACTAGCGGCCCTTTCGGTATTCCTTTATTCTTATTACATTAGGGAAAAACCTGTAAACTTCTACAAGTTGTCCCACCTTTATCGGGCTGAAATTCCCCTACTCCAACCCAATTTCGGTAGCATAACCACAGTAAAAGTCTCCATGTACAAAAATCCCAAGAAATCAGTGACTTTCCACCCACTTTAGAGCACTTTACAAAACCTGGCAAGAAATTACAGCAGGCTGCAATCTCTGTTTTTGGCCTCCAATTTGCACCAAAACACCTCTTTGGTGATTCCCTAGCTTCCCCGAAGCTCCTAGGACTTCTAGCATCAAAACTGGCCAAAATCCTCAACCTGCAAAAAAAACAGAGCAGGCTGTAATTTTTTGTTGAGCGGAGCAAACACGTCTACGTCTATGTCAAGAGCTCCTGCATGCAATGGAGCAGTTACCCTGTAAATCGGAGTTTTCAAGTGAGAAAACTCTCCGTTTTTGTATTCCTTCGCGATGGAACTGTGCATACTTGAAGGGGATTAGCAATTAGTTATCCGGTTCCTGTACAAAAGGCTCTTGCATGCATAAAACCCCAAGAACTATACATGGTCATCTCAGAAGCTCAACTAGTGGGGCATTACCTTATGTGCAAAGGGGAGAGAGAGAGAGATACGCGAGTAAATCCTCGCGCTACATGAGACAAGGGAGAAGGCGAGCGTTTCTTTATAGCTGTGATCACCTACACTCACTACTCACACACACACTATGTAGCAGAATAACTCAAAATCAACCTCCAGCCTCAAAAATGGGCGCCCCCTCTTGAATGAGACCTTCTGAAGTGAGACTTAACCTGCAAGTTGCTCTCCTACTGCCACGTATCCAGTTTGCGCCTTTTGGTTTAATTCCTAGTATCCACCAACTTATAAAGTCTTGTCGCGGGGCCTCAATGACTTTAACTGAGCCTAGCCACTTCTTTACTAGCCGGATTCCAGTGCCGATCGGCCCAACCATCTCGTGGCTGCTTGGCCACGACTCCTGGGGGTGATACTCTCGACCAACAGCCAATTCACACTAGCCACGAAATGTCCGAGCGTTTGTGATTTTAACAAGTGGGTCCCAAAAATAAAATAACAATCAAGGAAAAGAAACCGGCAAATATAGATAATGGTTGTCACACTCTCGTGACAAACCCCTCTTAAAATCGCACACATTCTTGATTGCATGCCATATATACATGCCATAAATTATTGAGTGTGGTAAGCACTCTTTTATCATCACATGCATCCGCAAGAAAGACTGTCAATCACGTGTACAAATGACTTTATGAGACCGTCATACTTTTGTCCAAACAATGTATATTGTTATTGCATTGAATCTTTATGTACATATGAAGTGCTAGCTCTATCATCACCCATCTCTTGAGCAAGTATCAGGCCCTTTGACCTTTGCTCTACTGATGTGATCCGAGTTGAAGATACGTGAATTGTAAACCAAAAGCTTCAAGGTACAACTGCAATACATTTGGTCAGTCTCAGTTCACTTTCTTCCATCCACTTCGCATCCATAGCTAGATAGTTTATGAACTTCACCAATAACTTCTTGCAATTTTTCCCTGGACATTTCTTTCTATTGGCCTGTACTCGATTGAGTCTTTAGCCTTCTCTGCATTTCCTCACCCCTGGGAAGCTTCAGGAGTCGCTTTTGCAAAGGACCTCTTTGCTGGTCTTTTCTTTGACTTACCCCCTTTCACGTTGTCCTGAAACCCGTTGTCTTCTCCCTTCAACAAGGCACGACCAGTGTTGGCAACTTCCATAAGCTGAGTAAGGGTGGCCACTTTATTCTTTATGCAGTAATTCCTAAGACCTTTGGGAAGCCCACAACAATGCTTCTCAATCTTCTCTGTGAGTGGCACAAACTTGTAGAAGGTTACTAAGAGAACACTTCACAGAACCTCTGATTGTACTCCTCCAGGCTCTTGCAAGTAGACGTAGTGAGTTGGTGCCAATCTGTCAAGACATTGGCCTCAAATTCATTTGACAGCCACGCAGATGCAAATATTTTCTTTAAGTAAACCCATGTGGCGGGTGTCTAACCTTGCATCAATAATGTCATCCACCATGAACGCCCATTTCTTTTCAAAAAGCTAGGACCTTTCCTAACTTTGGAGGCCTCTATAAAATTCCCCCTTGCATAAGCTGTATCAAATCGTTGGAAGGAAAGTAAGAGCCTTTGCCTTATCCTCAATGCCGCTGAAAGTATCAATTGCACCATCTTCTTTGTATGCTTTTGGCCTTCCCAACACTCCCAAATTATCATAGAGAATTGTCTGCAACATGGGTACAATAGTGGGGATCAATTGTGCCCCTTGGCCATTAACATTTTGGTTCCCTGGTGCCATATTTGCCTATTGGTCGAAAAAACCAGCCATACCAAAATTGCCATGTGCCACTCCAAATTAGCCATGATGGCACTGAAACCCTTGCTGTATGCAAATTTTACCATATATGGGGTTTGGCATCTTACCGTGCATGCCAAAGATTGTTCCTAGCATGTATTGTTGGTTTCCAGGCGCATAACGAGCCATGCTCTGAAACATTGATCCACCCCCGCAATACAGAGGATATACCGTGGGTGGTGGAAAAACCTGACGCATTGCCTGGAAATTAGTTTCTTGTCCATTTAAACCAACATTTGGACTCTGAAAGGTGGTTCGCCGAAATGGTGAAGCTTTTGGAAATGGCGTCCTAACCACTTGTTCTTGGACAAAAGGAATTTTCCTTGGGAGTCCCAACTAACTCTGTAACATGCGAGTGCTCCTTGCCTTGCTGGGACACATAAGGGACTTGGGCTTGAGCCTCAACGGGCTCTCCTGCATGAGAAAGATGCCTTGTTTGTTGTGCAATTGGTAGCGTTTGCAATAAATTCCATAAACCTAGGATTTTGCACCAACCAAGAAAACGCATTCACAATGGCAACCAATTGTGTCTTAAACCCATCCTCGTCTAGTTGCCCAGTCATGAACCCTTGAACTTGTAGAGCATTCACATCA
This sequence comes from Adiantum capillus-veneris, assembly GCF_014529385.1. NCBI lineage: Eukaryota > Viridiplantae > Streptophyta > Polypodiopsida > Polypodiales > Pteridaceae > Adiantum > Adiantum capillus-veneris. Next base: position 131,793,486 of record NC_140935.1, read on the forward strand.
ACATAAGGCACAGATAGTGGTGGCCGTGAATTCTGCCCAACCTCAAATACTAGAGGTACAACCTGTCTGTACTACGAAGAGGAACTCTCTTCCCTAGCATCATTTGTCCTGTCAGCCATAGTGTAATTCCAAGTTCTTGTGCTTTGTGTCTTTGCCGAAACCATCCAAGGCTCACTCTCTAAGGAAAAAGTGATTCTGTCCCGACAACGGAACCATGAAACCGATCCGTAGGGCATACTTACATGGGACGGCGGGTCGGGGTCGGGAACGGGGTCGGGACAACAAAAGTCAGGAAACGGGGACGGGGGTCGGAACGGCAAAAAAAAAAAGAGAATTTTTTTGGCATTTTTTGACCTACACACATAGAGCATCACTTTGACCATAAATTTACACTAAATAGACCAAAGAACACGAGTCATATAGGCTGAAATGTGCTAATAAAACATCGATGATCGATGGATACAAAATGAGAAGTGCATGCCACAAGGGCTCAAGAGTCAAAAAGCCTAAAGGACTTAGGACAAGCCTGAGGCCTCAAGGATAACAAAAAGTACAAAGGGCTATGTAGTAGGTAGAGTCGTAGACTCAAGAGTCGAGTGATCAATGATCATCAAACTCAAGAAGTGGTCCCCTGCTGAATCTCCACATCGTCGTCGTAGTCGAGGTCGTCAGCGACGTATGAGGGCTCCGGCTCGGGAGGCTCGCATTGAGGCTCGAAATCCTCCTCTAGCTCCTCCAAAAGAGTATCGGCCATAGATGGATTCTCTTGTGCCATCTCCCACTCAGTGAAAGGATCTGCCTTGTGTGTGACGCTCTTGGCAAGCATGCGCAAGTTAGCGCTCACAAACACCAAATCATTGGCCCTCTGAACCCCACGGCAATTCCTCTTCTTAGGGGCAATGTGGCTGTACACACTCCATAGTTGCTCCAAGCAACTAGTGGTACATGCTTGGCTAAGGACACGAACAGCCAAGCGCTGCAAATGTGGGCCATCTCCTCCACAGTCCACCCACCACAAAACCGAGCCAATCTTGTTGCGATCAAGCTGTGCATCTACACATCCATAGGAGCCCTTCTTTTGCCTGTAGTTGAGTAGCTCGTCTCTAATCTTGCACCTAATGTCACTGCTAGGCTCAAGGCGCTCCAATGCAAGCCGCCATCCTTTGCTCACCTCCTTGTCGGTCTCTTGACGCCTTCCTTGAAACTCAGGGTCAAGCACATAAGCTGCCGCATGAAGTGGAGAGTAGTATCCATTCCACCTCGACTCACACAAGCCATGAATCTCCACATACTGAACAGGGTCAGGCACAAGCTTCTCAAGTGCCTCTATCATCCGATCCATGGCTTCGTAGACTTTGTCAATGCATCGCTGCAAGCCATCCACCACTCGAAGTAGGTGTAGAATAGGCTTGACCATGGCGTCAAGAGTCTTCACCTCCTCCCACCAAGCGGCGTCATCGGCCCATTCTCGGCATTTCAATCCTACTGCTGATGTAGACTCCGGCATGGCTTGGAACTCATCACTGAGAAAGAGGCCCCTTAAGGCTCCGCCACATGTAGACAAGCGGCCTAGCATAAGCCAATTGAATGCAAATCTTGTCTCTGAATATTTGAGCAAAGACAAGTGGCTCCTCTTTGAGAATTCATGGCGCACTTTTTGATGGTTGAGCACAAAGGAGACAATTCGAGAGGCGTCACCAATGGTGGGTGAAATCCATGACAAGTTCCCTATGTCCTTGAGGAGGTTATTGAGGCAATGCGCCATGAAAAATGTGACATGGATGCTGGGATACATGCCCTCAATGATAGCTCCGGCTGCCCTATTTGACGCCTCTCCATCTACAACCATACAAAGGACATTCTCCGGGCCGGTGATCTCTATGGTGCTTGTCCACTCCGCAGCAAGCATCTCGGCGGCCTTGCCACTATCGGATGCATCATGTGACTCCACAAAGTACATCTCCCCCCGAGAGTAGGCCACCACCCCGTGGATGGACCGCTTGCGGGTGTCGCTCCATCCATCTACAAGAAGAGAGACGCCATTGGTCTCCCACAAATCCTTTGTTGCTTGGGCCGCTTGCTCCACAACAAGCTTCTCTTTGTCACGGAGGGTGGTGCGAAGCCTCTCTGATGAAGGTGGCACATAAGAGGAGCCATATTTTCGTAACCATGGTTCGAAAGTATGGAGACCTATCCACACAAAATAGAGCATGTTGCGTTAGTATGGAGAGTCGAGAAATTATAACCCATTATGAATACAAAATGGAAGATTGCAATGTGCATATGCCAAGGGAAACTCACCGCGAAGCATGGAAGGCAATGTGGTTGTGGAAGAAGAATTGGGCAACCGACCTATCCACCTCTTCCTTCAATTTAGGATTCCAATTTTCGTTGAGAGTGGTTTGGCGATGCGGAAGGGAAGAGGACGGTGTAGATCCATGGCTCTTGAAGGTTCGAGAGATGTCGTCAAGGTTGGCTTCCCTTTGCTCTCGCGGTGTCGCCGTGGCGGAGGGATCAACGGCAACAAAACGGCCCCTCTTGGCCGCTTCCGCAACCTCATACACCGTGAGCTTCTCAAGAAGATCCAACCTTTTCTCGGGAGCTACATGAGGGCAAAACTTCACCTCGTGACCGGGTTCATGAAGAAGTTGGGCTCACACTTTGTTTGAACCACCCGATCTCTTGTATGGACATAGCTTGCACGTCCATGGTCTTGCACCGCCACCTTTGCCACGCGAGCTAAAGTCGACTTCATCCCACCACGACCACGTTTGCACGGCGGGCCTCCTTCGAGAAGAAGCGGCTTGAGAAGTGGAGTTGGCATGAGATGACATGATGGTGGAGAGACTCGAGAGAGTAGAGCTTAGAAGTTAGAAGGGTTAGAGGAGAGCTTGTGTGGAGAGAGAGTAAAGGAGAGCTTCAAAGTGGGTAGAAGAGGGAGAGGAGAGCTTCAAAGTTCAAACTTGAGCCTTCAGCTTGAGGGAAATGGAATGAGCTTGAGCCTTGAGCTTGAGGGAAATGGAATGAGCATTGAGCATTGAGACTATGAGTATTAAAATTTAAGAGGCCCAAGGGAGCCTTTTATAGCCTCCCAAGGGCCAAGGCTTAAAAAATATGGCAGTTGGGGCTGCACAGAGCCGTTGCAAACGGTCAAAAATGGCCATTTTTTTGAATCTGTTCCGGTCGACCCCGGTCCGGTCCCGGCCGTCCCCCCTGCGACCCGCCTGTCCGGCCCGTTTTCCGTCTGTCCCTCGGCGTTCCCAGCCGTTCCCGGCCCGGTAACGGCCGTCCCCCGGCCCTAGGGCCCGTCCCCTGTAACTATGCCGTAGGGCGGTAGACTTTAGCTTTTACTCTTTTAAACTTTACGCCACATGGGGACTTTACGAATAAACTTGTGACTAGAAATTACACTTCAAACAAAACACGGCTTGGCAGCTAGAGAGCTTCCAAGCAGACAGCAACACCCTACTGGCCCGAAAGACTAGCGCCCCTTTTGATATTTCTTTATTCTTATTACACTTCGGAAAAACCTGTAAACTTCTACAAGCGGACCCGCTTTTATCGGGCTGAAATTCCGCTACTCTAACCCGATTTTGGCATCATAACCACAGTAAAAGTCTTCACGTACAAAAATCCCAAGAAAACAGTGGCTTTCCACCCACTTTAGAGCACATTACAAAACCTGGCAAGAAATTACAACATGCTGAAATCTCTGTTTTTGGCCCCTAATTTGCACCAAAACACCTCTTTGGTGATTCCCTAGCTTTCCCGAAGCTCCTGGGACTGCAGCATCAAAACTGGCCAGAACCCTAAACCAGCAAAAAAACACAGTAGGCTGTAATTTTCTGTTTCACATCATTTTGAGCGGAGCAAACACGTCTACGTCTATGTCAAGAGCTCCCACACGCAATGGAACACTTACCCTGTAAATTGGACGAGTTTTCACACGAGAAAACTCTCCGTTTTTGCATTCCTTCGCGATGGAACTGTACATACTTCAAGGGGATTAGCCATTAGCTAATCCGGTTCCTATACACAAGACTCTTACCTTGGCAAACGCGCATAAAATCCCCAAAACTGTACATGGTCATCTGAGAAGCTCAACTAGTCGGGCATTATCATATGTGCAAAGGGGAGAGAGAGAGATGCACGAGAGTAAATCATCGCGCTACATGAGACAAGGAAGAAGGCAAGCTTTCCTTTAAAGCTGTGATCACCTGCACCCACTACTCACACACTGTGTAGCACAATAACTGAAAATCGGTCTTCGGCCTAAAAAATGAGTGAGAGTTAACCTGCAAGTTGCTCTCCTACTGCCACGTGTGCAGTTTGCTCGTTTTGGTAATTCCTAGTATCCACCAAGTTATAAAGTCTTGCCGCGGGGCCTAAATGACTTTAACTGAGCCTAACCACTTCTTTACTAGTGCGATTCCAGTGCCGATCGGCCCAACCATCTCGCGGCTGCTTGGCCTTGACTCCTACGAGTGATACTCTCGGCCAACGGCTGTCTCACACTGGCCACGCAATGTCCGAGCATTTGTGATTTTAAGGAGTGGGTCCCAAAAATTAAATAAAAATCAAGGGAAAGAAACCGGCAAATATAGATAATGGTTGTCACACTCTCGTGACATACCCTCTCTTAAAATCGCAAACGTCCTAGATTGCATGTCATATATATATGTCATAAATGATTTAGTGTGGTGACTAAATGCCTTCATTATCGAAACTTGAAAGCTCCCAGCTCGTTGCTGTTGTTCATCTCTCCCGCCCCCCTGCTCGCCATCGCGCTCCCCCCCTGTCTCCCGCCCTCCCTCCATACCTGCTCACTGTCCGCTTGCCCTGCCCGATACCCGCCCGCCTGTCCGTTGCCTGCTTGCATGGCCGCTGCCCCTTGTCCACCTCCTCACCCACTTCCAGTCTTGTTTGACTGGTCTTGACATCACTTTTGATGTGCTCAGTCAAGCAAGAGGCCTTCATTCGCCAACGCCCACTTCGCCTTTTCTTCAGAGCGGCAGACACAGATGGAGGCTCAAGCCCCGCCATAGAGGGACTCTGATAAAGTCCCCTCGCCCGACCCCGCTAAGCCCACCATTCGACTTGCTCTCACACCAACAGAGCAAGTGAGCCTAGCTAGCCGCATAGACGGAACGCCTTCAGGCAACTTCCAGCATCTGCAAGATTCTAGGCACCAGACCTAGCAAAGGAGAGCTGCGTGATCTTCTCCAGGCTCGCCTTCTCGCAAAGGTGGGCAAGATCTTGGATGTACAATTCCTCGAACGTGGCTACTATCAAATAGAGTTCGAGACTTCTGAGATGGAATCCAAGGTCATCGCGATGAGCCCCTTGGCCATCCGAGCAGTTCGAGCCAACTTTCGACAGTGGAGACATGGTTTTGATCCAATGTTCTGGCAGAGCATGCAGACCTTCCTATCTCCATCTACTTTCTTGGTTTGAGGAGCGAGTACTTGCCACTCTTGTCCAGGATAGGCTCGGAGGTGGCCAAGATCTTGGATGTACAATTCCTCGGACGCGGCTACTATCAAATAGAGTTCGAGACTTCTGAGATGGAATCCAAGGTCATCGCGATGAGCCCCTTGGCCATCCGAGCAGTTGGAGCCAACTTTTGACAATGGAGACATGGTTTTGATCCGATATTCTGGCAGAGCAAGCAGACCTTCCTATCTCCGTCTACTTTCTTGGTTTGAGGAGCGAGTACCTGCTACCACTCTTGTCCAGGATAGGCTCGGAGATTGGGATTGTCTTGAAGACACCTCGCACGGCAGCCTCTGTATCTGCCAATGCGGCCGTCATTCCTTCAGTACGTGTTCTGATTCGAGACACCCACACTCTCCCAAAGGTCATCCTACTACCTCGGGTGAGTGGGGGTTGGTTCCGTCAAAACATGGAGTATTCGGGCCTCCCGAATCACTGCTTCGTTTGCAGATAGATGGGCCATTTGACAAAGGCATGTCCTCGCAGGAGATCTCGACCCACAGCGCATGTGCAGCCTCCCAAGGATGAGCAAGCCCAGCAATCAAACACACAGGACGCACAGGCTGGTACCTCGATTGAGACCAACGATCAGACAGCTGACGATTGACAGCAGGTGCCTGGCCGCCGCCGACAGGGCCCCACCGCTCCCTCTAGTGGCCAACCTGCTGCAGCTCAGCAGCATTGTGTTCCAACTGGGAACAGTTTAAACCGCCTTCAGTAGGACCCGCTTGAAGAGGCCCTGTCCACTTTAGTTCCTCCTTCTCCACCCCCTCCTCCCTCTGACACTGCCGCTATGTCTCCACCTTCGCCTCCCCCACCTCCACCTTCGCCTCCCGTACCTCCTCTCTCCCCGGTGGGGCCCACAGCCTCATCTCATGGCCCCTCCACCACTCCTCCTCAGACGCAGGGAACTGGACACGTGTCTTCAACGAGGCGATCTCTTGGTATTGCTTTCGTTACGAGCCGTGTGGCTTGAGAGGGACAGCCCCACTTGAGGCCGCCTTTTTTGGTACAGACTTCTACTTTTGCAGCAGTCCCTAGAGGTTTGACTAGCTTTAACATTCGCAGACGCTGGAACTTCTTTGACTACAGTTTCACTCGGTTTCTGGGTGACTCTTCTCCTGAACTGGAGGAGACTTGCTTTCAAGTCCATGTCCTCTTTCTTGCAGCTAGAGACATTGAGGCTAGAGGCATTGAGGCTTTGGACACGGCGGTGGATTTTTCATTCGCGTTGTGCGGTAGGGACCTCACAGAGTGGACCCAACACACAGTTCTTTACCGGCTCCAGACTCAGGATGTTTAGTTCTCACACCACACAGGGGACTTAGGGGTGACGGCTCTGATACAGACACTTTGGCCTCTGGCCAAGTTCAGCGTTGTCATGCCACGTCACCCATTTGTGACATCTCTGCAGTTTTTGGTTAGGGTTGGCTGAACCATGGAGCTTCTTTGTTGTATGATATCAAGGCTAAAACTTGGTCTTCTATGTTGTTTAAAATCGACCTTTAGTCGTCGAGGCTTCAATTTGAGAGTTAACTTTCCCTAACATTCCGTGATGATAAAAGAGACTTCATATTTTTGTATCAAGCCTAGCGAGTTTCTCTTGAGTTTTTGCTTATGCGAATCATTGAAGAGTAGGCCTCGTGTTGTTATCAATTGTTGTATTTGTATCATGTAAATTAAGGAACACACTTTTCTTTATTTTATAAGCGATTGCCATATGCTTTATGCAATGGAAACCAAACCTGAAATGAATTTTTGTTTGTTTCAGATTAGCAACAACAGATGGATTAAGATATCGTTAGAGCAACCGGAGATCTTTTGCTTCCAGAGGTGAAACATTTGAAGAACGATTGATGGCATAAAGCAACATAAATGAAGGAGTTAATTGGAGTACTTAACAAGGCTTACAAGTTAACTCGCTTCATTCGGTTGCGAGGTACATTCATTAGAGGTTTTTTCCATAAGGATTTATTCCATCTATTGTCTATGCAAGTAATATTTGTGTTGTGTTCTTGTTGACATTGATTTTCAATGTGATTTCATGACAATATCTCAAGCTTGGGTATGCATGGGACCGTGATCTGCAACCCTTGAAAGGTTTCACTTATATGTTACAAACTACTCTTGTTATCTACAGGTTAGATACTTCAAAATACTATGAAATTTTAATCTGAACTTCTTCTTGTTTCAAATGTGTACAACGAAATTATGCATGTATAGCGGTGTCACTTATTATATTGTAATTTGTAGCAACATAGTATTGTACTTTATATGATGAAACTTAGCTCTACGATGTTAAGTGTCATTTCAACTACACAACTTAAAAACCTATTGACTACGTCATTTGAAGCTCAAAAATATAAACAAAGATTCACGTATATTTAATCAAAATCTAAGGGAGAGTCAAATTTAAGGCCTAGTGAAGGTTATATCCGTACATTCAGATAGAATCCGTATTAGGGGGGGGGGGGGGGGGGGGGGGGGGGGGGGGGGGGGGTTGAGAGGGTCGGGGGTTCTTGTTTTACTGCTATATTTCAATCGATTAGACCTCTTCTCAAAAAACGCCTTCATACAGCTAAGAGCGACTAGTTTTAGCAGAGATACAGGTACTGTGTAGTGTGTGCTTTTATTTGTAAAAAATTCACAGATAAAGAGTTTTAGAAATAGTCCTTAAACGCACACAATATACACAATTTATACATAATGACCCCCCATAGAACACTCCAAAGCAAAGATCTACTGCAACACACGTTGCACGTGAGAAACTACACACAACTCAATTGAAATTGCACACACACACACACACACACACACACACACAGAGAGAGAGAGAGAGAGAGAGAGAGAGAGAGAGAGAGAGAGAGCACGGTGGAATTTCGAGCCAAGATGCTAAATACAATTTGGAAAGAGAAATAATCATTGTCAAAGAAAGCACAAAAAAGAAATACTCATTACATGTTTATTTTGCTAAATACAATTCGGAAAGAGAGCAATAATCTTGCCGAAGCAAGCACAGAAAAGCAATACTCCTATACATTGACACAATCCCATTAGCATGATAAAAATTCAAGGAGTCTGAATCAAATCACATTAAACTTCTTTAAAAGCATATTTACATATAACTTTCAAAATTGCAACAATCTACCTATTTACTTTGTACATCTCAAACCAAAAGGTGACAGAGTACAAGCTATACAAACATAGCGGCAAATCTGCTACAATCTCTCTATAAGGAAGGCCTCCATAGACATAATGAATCAAATTTCTTCATTTAAAATTGGTGCTTAATGTAAGATCGTTCAAATTACAATACTACAACCAACTAGTAGAAGAGTGAATCTTTCTAGACACTTGGAATTGTTAAAATAGAATAGGAGCAACAACAAGTGAAGTCGTACAGATAGTATTGGCATGACAAATTGCGTTCTTACAGAGGAACTAAGAATCTACACAATTTTGTTCTCCTATTTTACATGGGTCTCATTGTGCAATGTTTTGGGTCGCACTAGCCATTTTGGTCTTCTGCAAATATCTCTCTCTCTCTCTCTCTCTCTCTCTCTCTCTCTCTCTCTCTCTCTCTGTGTGTGTGTGTGTGTGTGCGTAAGCGATTCCGAATAAGGGTGCCTACCTCGAACATCGAACAAAAGGTAGTTGTTGGTCGTCAGCTATCGAAACATGCCTATTTTGTGTGCTGTTATTGTCTTCAATAGGCTAGCGAGAAGGCCTCACTTTTTGTTGCTAATCTGTAACAAACAAAAATTCATTTCAGGCTTGGCTTTCATTGCATAAAGCATATGACAATCGCTTATAAAATGAAGAAAAGTGTGTTCCTTGATTCACATTATACAAATACAACAAGTGACAAAACCACAAGGCCTACCATTCAATGATTTGCATAAGCAAAAACACATGAGAAACTCGCTACGCTTTACACAAAAAATATGAAGTGTCCCTTTAATCATCGCGAAATGCTGTAGAAAGTTAACTCTCAAATTGAAGCCCCGACGACTAAATATTGACTTGAAACAACATAGAAAACCAAGTTTTAGCCTTGATATCATCCAGCATAGAAGCTCCATGGTTCAGCCAACCATAACGTAGGCTTACACTGAATTTATCTAGATATATTTTTTAATCGTATAACGGACATGCAGACTTCACATTGTGAAGTTTTCATCCGAGTTACCGACCAATTCATATTGTGCTAATTCTTTTTATCTTTTGTAATGCATATGCCCTATCAATAACCTCATTTTTGTGCTAATTTTTTTTATTTAATGCATCTTTTAGTGCTAGGCTTCATTATGCTTGAGTCTGCTCTTGGTCTCCGGAGTCATGACAAAAACTCAGTACGCTGAACTTTGTGTTAATGTATGCTTATGTGTGTGTGCGTGTGATGTGTGTTGTGTTTGGGAGCATATATTAGTACCTAGTTCTACACCCACTTTTGGGCACTGACGACGTTAGTGGAGATGTCGTGATATTTAGTCCATACTATGCATGATGGAGCTGATGGTTATATTGTCTTGTGGGTGACTACCATGGGTCTATACCTTGCACTTTCCTTTAAGGGTGAATCTAGGATTATCCTAGACTCATCTAGGTATATTTTTTAGTCGTATAGCGGACATGAAGACTTCACTTTGTGAAGTTTTCGTCCGAGTTAGGACCAGTTGATATTGTGCTAATTCTATCTATCTTTTGTGGTACATATGTCCTATCAACTATCTTATTTTTGTGCTAATTTTTTCGATCTAATGCTTCTTTTAGTGCTAGGCTTATTATGGCTGAGTCTGCCCTTGATCTCTGGAGTCATGATAGAAACTCAGTACGCTGAACTTTCGGTTGATATATACTCATGTGTGCGTGCGTGTGGTGTGTGTTATGTTTGGGAGCATATGTTAGTACCTAGTTCTACACCCACTATTCGGCCCTGACAACGTTAGTGGGGATGTCGTGGTATTTAGTCAATACTATGCATGATGGAGCTGATGGTTATATTGTCTTGTGGGTGACTACCACGGGTCTATACCTTGCACTTTTCTTTAAGGGTGAATCTAGGCTTATCTTGTATTCATCTAGATATATTTTTTAGTCGTAAAGCGGACATGCAGACTTCACATTATGAAGTTTTAGATCGGATTACGACCAGTTGTTATTGTGTTAATTCTTTCTATCTTTTGTGGTGCGTATGTCCTATTAACTACCTAATTTTTGTGCTAATTTCCTCCATTAAAAGCTTCTTTTAGTGCTAGGCTTCATTATGGTTGAGTCTGCCCTTGATCTCTGGAGTCATGATAGAAACTCAGTACGCTGAACAATGTGTTGATGTATGGTTATGTGTGTGCGTATGGTGTGTGTTGTGTTTGGGAGCATATGTTAGTACCTTGTTCTACACCCACTATTGGGCACTGACGACGTTAGTGAGGATGTCGTGGTATTTAGTCAATACTATGCATAATAGAGCTGATGGTTATATTGTCTTGCGGGTGACTAGCACAGGTCTATACCTTGCACTTTCCTTTAAGGGTGAATCTAGCCTTAACCTGGATTCATCTAGGTATATTTTTAGTCGTATAGCGGACATGCAGACTTCACATTGTAAAGTTTTGGTTCGAGTTACAACCATTTGATATTGTGCTAATTCTTTCTATCTTTTGTGATGCGTATGTCCTATCAACTACCTCATTTTTGTGCTAATTTTTTCGATCTAATGCTTCTTTTAGTGCTAGGCTTTATTATGGTTGAGTTTGCCCTTGATCTCCGGAGTCATGATAGAAACTCAGTACGTTGAACTTTATGTTGATGTACACTCATGTGTGCGTGCATGTGGTGTGTGTTATCTTTGGGAGCATATGTTAGTATCTAGTTCTACAACCACTATTCGACACTGACGACGTTAGTGGGGATGTCGTGGTATTTAGTCAATACTATGCATGATGGAGCTGATAGTTATATTGTCTTGTGGGTGACTACCACGGGTCTATACCTTGCACTTTTCTTTAAGGGTGAATCTAGGCTTATCCTGGATTCATCTAGATATATTTTTTAGTCGTAAAGCGGATATGCAGAGTGCACATTGTGAAGTTTTCGACCGGGTTACGACCATTTATTATTGTGCTAATTCTTTCTATCTTTTGTGGTGCGTATGTCCTATCAACTCCCTAATTTTTGTGCTAAGTTTCTCCATTAAAAGCTTCTTTTAGTGCTAGGCTTCATTATGGCTGAGTCTGCCCTTGATCTCCGGAGTCATGACAGAAACTCAGTACGCTGAACTTTCTGTTGATGTATGGTTATGTGTGTGTGCGTGTGGTGTGTGTTGTGTTTGGGAGCATATGCTAGTACCTTGTTCTACACCCACTATTGGGCATTGACAACGTTAGTGAGGATGTCGTGGTATTTAGTCAATACGATGCATAATAGAGCTGATGGTTATATTGTCTTGCGGGTGACTAGCACAGGTCTATACCTTGCACTTTCGTTTAAGGGTGAATCTAGCCTTATCCTGGATTCATCTAGGTATATTTTTTAGTCGTATAGAGGACATGCAGACTTCACATTGTGAAGTTTTCGTTCGAGTTACGACCAGTTGATATTGTGCTAATTCTTTCTATCTTTTGTGGTGCGTATGCCCTATCAACACCCTCATTTTTGTGCTAATTCGATCTAATGCTTCTCTAAGTGCTAGGCTTCATTATGGCTGAGTGTGCCCTTGATATCCGGAGTCATGACGGAAACTCAGTACGTTGAACTTTGTGTTGATGTATGCTCATGTGTGTGTGTGCGCGGCGTGTGTTGTGTTTGGGAGCATATGCTAGTCCTAGTTCTACACCCACTATTTGGCACTGACGACATTAGTGGGGATGTGGTATTTAGTCAATACTATGCATGATGGAGCTGATGGTTATATTGTCTTGTGGGTGACTACCATCGATCTATAACTTGCACTTTCCTTTGAGGGTGAATCTAGGCTTATCCTGGATTCCTCTAGGTATAGTTTTTAGACGTATAGCAAACATGTAGACTTCACATTGTGAAGTTTTTGTCCGAGTTACGACCAGTTGATATTATGCTAATTCTTTCTATCTTTTGTAGTGCGTATGCCCTATTAACTACCTCATTTTTGTGCTAAATTTTTCGATTTAATGCTTCTTATAGTGCTAGGCTTCATTATGGCTGGGTCTGCCCTTGATCTTCGGAGTCATGACAGAAACTCAGTACGCTGAACTTTTTGTTGATGTATGCTCATGTGTGAGGGTGCGTGTGGTGTGTGTTGTGTTTGGGAGCATATGTTAGCACCTAGTTCTACACCCACCATTGGGCAATAACGACGTTAGTGGGAATGTCGTGGTATTTAGTCAATACTAAGCATGATGGAGCTGATGGTTATATTGTCTTCTGGGTGACTGCCATGGCTCTATACCTTACACTTTGCTTTCAGGTTGAATCTAGGCTTATCCTGGATTCATCAAGCTATATTTTTTAGTCGTATAGAGGATATGCAGACTTCACATTGTGAAGTTTTCGTCCGAGTCACGACTAGTTGATACTGTGTTAATTCTTTCTATCTTTTGTGGTGCATATGCCCTATTAACTACCTCATTTTTGTGCTAATTTTTTCGATTGAATCCTTCTTTTAGTTCTAAGCCTCTATTATGGTTGAATGCCCTTGATCCCCAGAGTAATGACAGAAACTCAGTACATTGAACCTTGTGTTGATGTATGCTCATGTGTGTGTGCGTGTGGTGTGTGTTGTATTTGGGAGCATATGTTAGTACCTAGTTCTACACCCACTATTGGACACTGATGACGTTAGTGGGGATGTCTTGGTATTTAGTCAATATTATGCATGATGGAGCTGATGGTTATATTGTCTTGTGGGTGACTACCACGGGTCTATACCTTGCACTTTCCTTTAAGGGTGAATCTAGACTTATCCTGGATTCATCTAAGTACGATTTTTAGTCGTATAGCGGATATGTAGACTTTACATTGTGAAGTTTTCGTCCGAGTTACGGCCAAATTATATTGTGCTAATTCTTTCTATCTTTTGTGGTGCATATGCCCTATCAGTTACCTCATTTTTGTGCTAATGTTTTCGATTTAATGCTTCTTTAAGAGCTAGGCTTCATTATGGCTGACTCTTCCCTTGATCTCCGGAGTCATGATAGAAACTCAGTACGCTGAACTTTATGTTGATGTATGCTCATGTGCGTGCGTGTGGTGTGTGTTGTGTTTGAGAGCATATGTTAGTACCTAGTTCTATACCCACTATTGGGTACTGACGACGTTAGTGGGGATGTCGTGGTATTTAGTCAATACTATGCATGATGGAGCTGATGGTTATATTGTCTTGTGGGTGACTGTCATGGGTCTATACCTTGCTCTTTCCTTTAAAGGTGAATCTAGGCTTATCCTGGATTCAACTAGGTATATTTTTTAGTCATAAAGCGGATATGCAGACTTCACATTGTGATGTTTTCGTCCGAGTTAAGACTAGTTGATATTGTGCTAATTCTTTTGTGGTGCGTATGCCCTATTAACTACCTCATTTTTGTGCTAATTTTTTCGATTTAATGCTTCTTTTAGTTCTAAGCCTCTATTATGGCCGAGTCTACGCTTGATCTTCGGAGTCATGACAGAAACTCAGTACCCTGAACTTTGTGCTGATGTATGGTCATGTGTGTGTGCGTGTGGTGTGTGTTGTGTTTGGGAGCATATGTTAGTACCTAGTTCTACACCCACTATTGGGCACTGACAACGTTAGTGGAAATGTCGTGGTATTTCGTTAATATTATGCATCATGGAGTTGATCGTTATATTGGCTTCTAGGTGACTACCACGGGTCTATACCTTGCACTTTCCTTTAAGGGTGAATCTAGGCTTATCCTGGATTCATCTAGGTATAGGTTTTAGAGTCATATAGTGGATATGTATTGTGAAGTTTTCGTCCGAGTTACGACCAATTGATATTGTGCTAATTCTTTCTATCTTTTGTGGTGCATATGCCCTATCAACTACCTTATTTATGTGTTAATTTTTTCGGTTTAATGCTTTTTTTAGTGTTAGGCTTCATTATGGCTGAGTCTACCCTTGATCTCCGGAATCATGGCAGAAACTCATTACGCTGAACATTGTGTTGATGTATGCTAATGTGTGTGCGTTTGATGTATGTTATGTTTGGGAGCATATGTTAGTACCTAGTTCTACACTCACTATTGGGCATTGACGACGTTAGTGGGGATGTCGTGGTATTTAGTCAATACTATGTATGATGGAGCTCATGGTTATATTGTCTTGTGAGTGACTACCACGGGTCTATACCTTGCACTTTTCTTTAAGGGTGAATCTAGGCTTATTATAGATTCGTCTAGGTATATCTTTTAGTCGTATAGCGCACATGCAAACTTCACATTGTGAAGTTTTCGTCCGAGTTACGACCACTTGATATTCTGCTAATTCTTTCTATCTTTTGTGGTGCATATGCCCTATCAACTACCTCATTTTTATGCTAATTTTTTCGCTTTAATGCTTCTTTTAGTGCTAGGCTTCATTATGGCTGAGTCTGCCCTTGATCGCCGGAGTCATGACAGAAACTTAATACGCTGACCTTTTTGTTGATGTATGTTCATGTGTGTGTGCGTGTGGTGTGTGTTGTGTTCTGGAGCATCTAGTTCTACACTCAGTATTGGGCACTGAAGTGGTATTTTGTCAATACTATGTATGATGGAGGTGATGGTTATATTGTCTTGTGGGTGACTACCACGAGTCTATACCTTGCACTTTCCTTTAAGAGTGTATCTACGCTTATCCTGGATTCATCTAGGTATATTTTTTAGTCGTATAGCGGACATGCAGACTTCACATTGTGAAGTTTTTGTCCCAGTTGCGACCAGTTGATATTGTGTTAATTCTTTCTATCTTTTGTGGTGCGTATGCCCTATCAACTGCCTCATTTTTGTGCTAATTTTTTCGATTTAATGCTTCCTTTAGTGCTAGGCTTCATTATGGCTGAGTCTGCCCTTGATCTCCGGAGTCGTGACAGAAACTCAGTACGCTAAACTTTGTGTTGATGTATGCTCATGTGTGCGCGTGGTGTGTGTTGTGTTTGGGAGCATATGTTAGTACCAAGTTCTACACCCACTATTGGGCACTGACGACATTAGTGGGGATGTCGTGGTATTTAGTCAAATATTATGCATGATGGAGCTGATGGTTATATTGTCTTGTGGGTGACTACCACAGGTCTATACCTTGCACTTTCCTTTAAGGGTGAATCTACGCTTATCCTGGATTCATCTAGGTATATTTTTTAGTCGTATAGCGGACATGCAGACTTCACATTGTGAAGTTTTCGTCCGAGCTACGAGCAGTTGATATTGTGCTAATTCTTTCTATCTTTTGTGGTGCGCATGCCCTATCAGCTAACTCATTTTTGTGCTAATTTTTTCGATTTAATACTTCTTTTAAAGCTAGGCTTCATTGTGGTTGAGTCTGCCCTTGATTTTTGTAGTCATGACAGAAACTCAGTACGCTGAACTTTGTGGTAATGTATGCTCATGTGTGTGTGCGTGTGGTGTGTTGTGTTTGGGAGCATATGTTAGTACCTAGTTCTACACCCACTATTGGGCACTGAAGACGTTAGTGGGGATGTCGTGGTATTTAGTCATTACTATGCATGATGGAGCTGATGACTATTGGGCACCGACGAGACGTTAGTGGGAATGTCGTGGTATTTAGTCAATACTATGCATAATGGAGCTGGGTGACTACCACGGGTTATACTTTGCACTTTCCTTTAAGCGTGAATCTAGGCTTATCCTTGATTCATCTAGGTATATACATAAAAACTGTTGAGATGCCATAACTTGGATGAGGATATCTATTTCCAGAAGACCAAAAGACACTCCTTATCGCAAATACAGAATCTGTAGACTAAGGACTTTCCAAACAGTCAACAACCAAATATCACTCACTACTACAGAATTAGGCACAAAGTACAGAATCCCAAAAGAGACTTTCATTTTAAAACACTTCACAACTAGAATCACGACACCTACAAAAAACCAGAGTTTGAACAACTATACATTTAGCAGCCTGAAATATGTCGAATACATCATGTTGGCACATCCAAGCACGGATCTCCTACTACAATGCAATCAAGAGGAAGAACGTGCCCAAGATGACATTGCACTCTGTAAAGCGACCCTCAAACTCTTCAATTCTTAGTGTCTGCTCCGCTTTGCACTGGAGCTGGACGCTTAGTCTCTCCCCAAGAGCATATCGGCCACCACACTTGCTGCAGCTACTGCATGGTAGTCCCCATCTCCGGCAGTCCTCAATAACCAATAAGGATTGAGACTTAGTGCTACACACCATGTGTTCGTTACACTGCAAAATCAACCCGACATCAATCACAGGCAATCTCAAAAGAACCAACAAAAAATAAGAGCAAGTATAGGCCCTAATATGAGAGGATCCCCTCCACAACTAGCAAGAGAGTGTTAATGTCTTTTGCCCAGGCACATGAAAACTTGAATATCATAAACCTTGTTCCATTCTACATTCTCAATGCTAGGTCCAAGCAATGAAACACGCATTGATGCTTCAAGTGTTTCCACATTGAAGCACTCCCGAGCATGCGTCTTGATGAGATTTTGCTTTGAGAAACCTCTTTCACATGACACAGATGACACAAGAAGAACTAGCATAACCTGCCACAACTTTGTTAGGTTCACATACGTCTGCATCCAATTCTTATTAGAACAAAAAACACGCCATGTATCTTACATATTCATTCCCTCGCAACCATAATACAAAGTATCTGTGAACAATAGCAACTCCGCCTTGCAATTGTCAATGTCAACCAAACTTCCAAACTTCTCAAGCAATTTCTCAACCCATTCTGAGAGCTTTTTCTCTCTTGCTTTTATCTCCTCCGCGATCTTTGTTCTGCAAGGATAGTAATACGAGCTGAAAAGTCTAGCTGCATTGCAGCAATAAACATCTGGAAATCGATCATTTACAGATTCTATCACCTTCAAGACAAAGCTCTTTGTCAAATTTATAACGTCACCCCCTTCCCTATCCAATGGCAACCCATTTGCATCATTGCCTGCAATTTTAGCATACAATAGCTGATGGGAAATCTCCTTGCCATCATCAATAACATACACAAAAACACGGTCCTTTGTGGCATCCATAAAATTCTTCAAGAAGTGAGTAGCATTTCCAAACTCTTGCTCAAGAAATTTTCATTACGAAGAAGCAACAGTGACCACTATTTCAACACTTATAGAAGGAACATCCACATTTTCCTTCTGGAAATGAGTATTCAATGTATTAAGGTCCCTCAACATATCTGCCAACATGTACATACAAAAGAGGACTTTATAAACCCGAAGTTTGTCATACCAACTCTTTGCATTGTCTTACCATCAATGCATAATAGAGACTTTGCAACAATTTTTGCTTCTGCAAATCATCCAAATACTCTAATATGCAAAAGAAGAACTCCTTGTCAGTCATCATATTAGTGTATGAGGAGTAGTCATATTGAATGGGCATTTCTTCTACATTCAAACAATATGCTAAACCACACAAACCCTCATACTTACCGATAGCCAAGTTGTCACGAGGACGTCGCAACTACTAACCTTAGTTGTTGGTTTCTTTCCAATGATTTTGTTTAATTTTTAAACCCTCTTTGTGAAATTGCAAATAGTCGGACATTGTATGGCCAATGTGAACGATAGTTTCACCCGCAAACGGGAAGTTGGTCGGCTCTGGAATTCGTATAGTAAGAGGATGTCTAGGCTCAGTGCAAGATCATGCAGATCCCCTTGTCACACTTAGCATAAAGTCAAGGTGGGATCACCAACAGAAAGTATCCGACAGTTGGGCCACATTGCACTTTTGGATGCGGTCCCAATGGGGATAGATGGTCAAAAGGCCAGTGAACTCAATAAAGGCATAAAGTCAAGGTGGGATCACCAACAAAAAGTACCCGACAGTTGGGCCACATTGCACTTTTGGATGCGGTCCCAATGGGGATAGATGGTCAAAAGACCAGTGGGAGCCCAACGGAAGCATCTCCTAAAATTTAGGGAACTGCTATCTCTCTTATCGATGCTCACACTAGCACTTCTCTCTCTTGTAGCGACTAAGGTCACATAAAATCTAGCAAAGAAGATGCCACAACAGCCAACAAAATGCTGTGAGGCTAGGACCATCCACAAAGGTGTCACCTCAGTCTTTAGGTGCTCAAGAAGGAAAACCAATCATAGAATTTGATGAGGAGAAGATAACGAATGGAATGGACGAGTCAACGATAATTGTAGTTCAAAGTCTAGCAGAGTAGATACAGCAATTGCGTTAGTCAGACTTGATTGAATCTCAAGCTACTAATATGGGGAGGGTATGCTAGTAAGTCCTCACATGCATGAATTTCCACAGAGCATAAATATTGTGCATCTTACTTTTGGCACGTATAGGATTTGAGTTTCAAGACACATGTATGAAGATTGCCCAACATAAGAACCTGATATCCAGATTTGAAACACCCACCTCCCTCCCCCCCCCTCCCTCCAAACCAAATTCACACTACACATAGGATTGAGAAACTTACATTCTTCCACACCTCAGTGTTTGAGGTATCCTCACCTTGACATAAAATAGAGATAGTTTTCTATTGAGTGTATTATCAAGTTTCCATGTAGGTGTAAAGCTGAGTTGACAATTTACTTTAATCCTTAGTGATAGCAGAGTCTCTACGTGGTTTTGAGCATGTGAGTATCCCTTATGGCTATACTCCAAAATGTTCGTCCACTATAATTACTAGATGAGAGTTATCTAATGACTTTTACATCTCTCTTGAGTGAACATGTGTCCACATTTTGTACCTTTATATGGAGGTAACTCAAATTGAAAGCGTGAGCTTTAACCTTCTTAAGGATAATTTAAGGTCCACAATAAAAAAAAAGAGCTACGTTTAGGTTTTACCCTATACCTTTATCAAGAAGCCTCTAATACTTTGGTTTTGCATAACTCTTTTATCTCTTCACAAATTAAGCCCCATCTATTGTTGCATATTATCAAGGATTTATCTCAAGGAATTATCTCAAGGATTTATCTCAAGGCTTCTACTCGAGAATAAATCTATTGTTGCCTTAGGACCTCTCCGTAGCCTTTCAGGCTTCCCCGTCTTTGGCACCTCAATCTAGATCTTTGGAATTCTCTGATCTACCAGTTGCTTCCCTTTCCTTTCTTTCCTTGTGCCCTAGGACCTCTGGGTAGCCTCGCTAGCCTCCTGTGTCCATTGGCACGTCAGTCTCAATCGACGAAACCTTGAGATGCACTATCATTCGATCCTTGTTCTTCTCTGGAATCCTCTGATGAACTTGTGTTACATGCTTGGATACTCCAAGCGTGAATTCAATAGCAACACATGAACAGAAACTTAAAAGTCACTTATCACAGTTAGAGGTATTGGCCCGATGGTTTGACGCCCCTTTCAGTATTTATTTTTATAACCGGTCTTTGTTGATTTGGAGATTCTCCCTTCAACGGACTATTCGAGGACATCGGAGGTTATGGTGACAGATGAGTCGAGACAATCGTGATTGGATTCTTGATAGTGACACCCTCAAAGGATCTTTTGTCCAACAGGCGACGACATTGTGGTACTATCTTCATCGGCGACAAATCTGAAATTTCCATTCACAGTGAGGGTTCCATGGAACTCATTCTCGATGGCAGAGGGGGTATGCATACCTCCAAGGCACTATATGCTCCAAAGCTGGGATTTCATCTTATGTTAGTGCATGAGGTGTGCAAGCTTGGCATGGAGGTGATCTTCACAGAGGACTTGGTATTTATACGGGATCGGCAAACTGGTATAGAAGTCAAAGGGGGCTCGGTAGAGAACGGCCTCTATCAACTTTATGCTCTTTCTTCATCGACTCCGATACCCACATGCGATTTAGACATTACAGGTTTGGCCATTTGAACAATGATGCCCTTCGACTTGCTTTTTGTGAGCAAATGCTCCAAGGCTTACCAGATGTTGAGAGAAAGCATGGGAAATGCATTACTTGCATTCGTGGGAAACAACATCATGAATCCATCCCAAGGCTTTGTAGCAGGCTACAATGTAGCTTTCACAGGGGACACAGTTCGTACAGTTGGTCTAGGTTGGTTCACACTAGACGGACTCTCTTGGCCGGACAGTGACGCCGCAGCAAGGATACGAACGGTGGTCTAGTGGGCATCGTGGCCAGGTCACCACCACTCACTTTGGGATAGATCTAGATGGCTGACATTTATGAGCCGTTGGTGGCTCTTTACGGTTGTACATATGAGTAGTAGCTGTTGGGTCATCGGATCATCTTCTAGCTCTATGGTTCAGCGTCATCGTTAGGAGTAGCGAGTCTATACACACAGCACGTCTTCACCATCCCTGCACATCTGAGCCTCGACACCCCATTGTACCTATGAGTCCTGGGCTGGAGCTGAGTGTGCTACCACGGCAGAGTCTGTATCAGTTCTTTGAGATAGTCGAGTCATACATTGTGGTGTGCTGTTGTTGTGTCTCTGTGAGCTCAGTTGTTGTCTATTGTTCCTTTGTTTTTAGTCTGTTTTGAGTGAGATTGTCACGCACATTGCACTGAGGAGCACCCAATGTAGAGAGCACGACACACTGTCTGCGCTACAGGTGCTCTCATTTTGGCGATCACGATGGGACCTCAACTGAAGTCTCACTCTCTGTTGAGAATATAAACAGTGAAGCTAGTTGGTTTTTACCTAGCTTTGCCTACCTTGCCTTGCACTGTGTGGTCTACTGATCTGGTCTTCTCTCGCCCTAGTCCAACTGCTCTAGTCCTCTCTCACCCCCTAGCCCTCTCTCGCCCTGGTCCAACCAGCCCTCGTCCCTGGACTAGTCCTTCCTCGACCCTGGTCTAGTCCTCCTCGTCCCTGGTCCAGCCTGGGTCTAGTCACTTGCCTGGTCTAGTAGAGTCTAGACTTGTCTTCAGCCAGTTAAAGCAATTAAGTGTCTTCTTGCCCTAAGCTGTGTTATATCGAGCTTTGGTTGGATTTGTGGTCGTTGCATGACACATACAAGGCAGTCATTCGAGCGTCAAAGCGCACTACTGAGTCCTCTAAAGTACTACAACAGAAGACGACCCTTGGTACCTAGTAGAAGTCCATCAACCTCATCACCCATACCTCCACATACGACATCACCCATTCCCCTATCCGGTTCGACATCTTCCAGGTCACCTTCCCCAGTAAAGCTCCCTCCTATTTTGTTACAGCAAGCTATTGAGCAACGGGCTCCTGAGCAAGAGGCCATGGAGGCGTTGGCCAGTGTTTTGGCCAAGGTAAACATCAAGTTTCCTACCTTCAAGGGACTCTCTTCAGAAGATGCAGACGACCATGTAAGAAGGTTTTTGTCTCTCTGTAGGGGTCGTGGTCTTAATAGAGAAGATGCTTATTTGGTACTCTTTCCATCTACCTTGGATGGCTTAGCAGACAAATGGTACAGTCAGTTTGCAGAGAACCATTTTGCAACTTGGGCAGCTTTAAGACAACAATTTTGTGCAACATTCAGGCCAAGTGACTACCAAGAGAAGGTTTTGGATGAGTTGGCCAACATGGTGCTCCAGCCAGAGGAAACTTTTGCAGAACTTATGACTAAAACCAAGTCTTTGGTTGCCAAGCTTCCCCAACAACCCGGTGAATTTATGGTTAAGAAGTGGATGGAGAAGGCGCTTCCCAAAACTTCTCAGCAAAAACTCCGAGAGAGTTTACGACCTGACGCCACTCTGGAGGAGTTCATCGCAGTTGTTACTAGGATAGAGAGGGCTAGGAAGCTATTCAACAACTCCCCTCACGTAGAGACCCCCTCTGTGTTTTCGGAAAGTCATGCTGATCCATTGACTTCTTTACGTAGAGAACTTAAAGCCCTAAAACTACAACGCGCTCTTCAAGAGGAGAAATCAATCTCTCTTCGACAGGAGAAACCACCACATCTTGAGGCTTTGGATCAAATCAAGAGAGAGCTAGAAGAGCTTCGGTCTCAGCAGGAGACTAAGGCTATGGTATGGTGCAGCTCGTGTCGCTCTCCAGGACATCCTCCATAGGACTGTCCCCTTCGGGCTTATTGCCACTTCTGTGAAAAGTCGGGGCATGAAGACAAGGATTGCTACTATATCAAGGGATTGCGGCAAATACAACAAAGTCCAGGTCCTTCTCTCCAACAAGGGATAGCACCTGCATCCAACATGGTTTCACTCTATGGCCATCAAAACCCGATGCCACCTCTGCTGACAACACCTCCTATGCAAGCTATGCAAGGTACACAGAACAACCTTGCATCCCCCAGCTTTTATCATGCTAGTACTCCTTCAGTCCCCAAAGCTTCTACACTTCAGCATCCGGCTCCATGCAACAAGGACCGAGACCACCTCGCCCCTCCAATAGGCCAATTTTGTGCTACAGGTGCGGGGAGTATAGACATTATCAGAGGAAATATCCGTTGCCAGAAGGGTCCCCTCCTTCCCGCCAATGCCCTGAAGCTAAGGATCACTATAGTAAGGACTGCCCAAAACAACGTGCTTCCATATCTTCAACCACAAGCCAGAATCAACAGGAGTTTACATTCCCAAAGGTTAACCTCATCACAGTAAGCACCATTCCACAGGCCCCACCTTCCACTCTTGTAATTGCCTCTCGCGATGGGTTGAAGCAGATGGAAGAGCCGGCTGGTGTGCTCACACGGGCACATAGCTGCTCTTGGTCTCAGCCTCCCTGGCGGTCCAATTTTTTAATCTCCAGTCACACAAATGAGTCAAACTCCCTCAATAGCTGAAAAACCAACAGGTAGTGCCAAGAGCCAACCTACCTCTCTTCTATCAGATATTGATGGTGCTTTCATGGAAGCAGTAGAGGACTTGCAGAAGCTTAAGATACCAGAGCAAGATCTCATCAAAAGAGAGAAGCCTACAGTAGAGTCTATCTTGAAAAACACCTTTCAGCAAGTGTCATTGTACGACATGCTTCGACTTGATACAAATTTTCGAAGTGACACCCTTTCCATCATCCAGTCTCTGTATCATGGTGCAGGGCCTAGTGCCGAGCACCTACCGGTGCAGCCCTTGGAGTCCTACATGATTTTCTTTCCAGTTGCTTCCCTCACCGACTACAAAAGTCCTCATCTTACTTTGTCTATTCTTGGGCATCAATTCTCAGGCGTCATAGTGGATGGTGGGTCTGGGATCAATCTGATGCCAGAATTTACTATGTTGGCCTTAGGTCTGCAGCCTACCCGCCCTGCTCCATTCACTGTTACATTGGCAAACTAGAGGACAGTCAACCATGTGGGCATAGTAGAGAAGGTACGTCTGATGGTACAAGACTTCACATTTAGCTTGGGTTTTGTGGTGGTCAGTCTTCCTCAGGAGGAGGGAGGATTTCCTTTGCTTATTGGTAGACCATGGTTGCGGCATACTAAGGCACTTCATGATTGGGGAAACGACGCCATGTGGATACATACTCCTGGCTCCCCCATGCAACCAATTCGGCTCGAAGGAGGTATGGATCCAGTGGTTCATCACAGCTCATTGTCAGTACAGTCCAACCCCGACCCTGAGCAGCCCATCCCACCTGACGGGTCTGACGAAGACCTACTGCAGTGGTTGGAAGCTACCACCTCGATCCCATGCTATGTGGTCTCTATTCAAACCCCACCTGTGCCGGTAACACACTCACTCCCAGCTCCTCAGGCGGACACCAGTGTCCCAAGCCCTACAGCAAAAAGTGTGTCAGTCAAAGAAGTAAGTGTGTTAGTCCATGATTCCCATGATTCAAGTGTTCCTCTAATAAAAGACGTCAGCCTTGGTGAACCTATAACACATCACCGAAGGGGGAAGAAATCTCCTCTGCATGAACTTGCCAATGATTCCCCCCTTCCTTTTAACATCTCCTAGGTTGGACGTCCCGCCCCCTCAAAAGCACTCTATTATGTCTGTGTCTGAAGAATTACCCCTCGAGGAGCTTCCACCAAGATGGTTACAAGAAGAGTATGCAGAGTTTCCAATCGATCAAAATGTCTCGAAGCTCCAAGAGGCAGCTCACTTCTCAACTTCCGAAGTACCCTCCACAGTTACACCTCCTGACCCGGTCAAAAAAGTCAACCTGGGCGACCTTGACAACCCTCAGCACGTCCTCTTAGCAGCTTGGTTATGGGAACATCCCACATTACTTGATCAGGTAGTTTCTTTTATACACTCTTTTAAGGATGTTTTTGCTTGGTTCTACAAGGATTTGGAAGGGATCCCACCAGAATTGGGTCTCCACACTATCCCTCTAGTTGAAGGGGCTAAGCCTGTCAGAGGCCGAGCTTACAAGCTCAATCCAAAGTATGCAGAGGCTGTTAAGTCAGAGCTCGACAAAATGGAAGAGGCAGGGATCATTGTACCTGTGGAGCACTCTGAGTGGTTAACACCCATGGTGATAGCGCCTAAGAAGCAGTCCAATAAAATCCGTGTGTGCGTAGATTACCGCGCTCTGAACAAGGTAACTATCCAAGATGGTTTCTCCACACCTTTCACTGAGCCTGTGCTAGAAGATGTAGCAGGGCGTGTATTGTACAGTTTCATGGATGGGTTCAGTGGATACAATCAGTTGGGCATCCATCCAAGTGATTAGCTTAAAACGGCCTTTGTGACTCCCTGGGGTATTTTTATCATTTCACGCTTTTCAGTCAATCAGAACCTATCTCAGCACAAAAAGAAAAGAAAAGAAAATAGACCAATTCAAGATGGCTGGTACAAGCAAGAAGGCTCGGAAGAAAGCTTTGTCTTGACAAAGACCTACTGAAACACCTCGAAGTTCTACAGAGGAAGAAGATATAGAAACTTCCAACCATGGCCTCACTGATCTATCCTCCACTATCACAGTGATGAGAGTTACAGAGCTGCTAACTCCGGCTCTATCTCTGACTCGAACTCAGAGTCTTCTAGCCAAGAGAAAAATGATGAACAGGAAGATGATGTGAAAAAGAAAAAGAAGAAGGTAATCACGGAGGTGCTGAGCCATCAAATTCCTCGGCCTCCTTCTTCCAAAACTCAAACCAAATTCACTTCCATCTGCAGCAGTCTCATCGTCCCTTCGAGAAGTTTTATCAAAATATCAGCTACATACGCTAGGTCTGTCAGCATTAGCAGAGGCCGATCTGCCTTCTGATATTCCCATGGATATGGTCCATGAGGTTCTCAAGCTTTTTCCCAAAGTAAGAGGACACCCACTGACTGCTACACGCATTGGTCACGCTTTCGGCATGACAACCTTTCCTGCAGTAAAACCGGCTCCGAGAACCTATTCACAACTTTCGAAAGATGCGACCATTGAGGCATGCAAAGAGCTACTTAGTACTAGTCATGCTTACTATGCAAGAAATAAAAAGCTCTGGGCCATTTTCAATTACTACTTTTTGGTCAAAGCTGCTAAAGTAAGCAAGGGCAGATGTGACGTGCCTACTATATTCTCGCACTGCAAAGGCCTATACTGCCTCATCCACACTATCCCGTGTGGCTTTCATCAAATTCTATGTACCTCCTTCCAATCACGGGCAAAACGATTCAGAGCTCAGGTGCAATCTGTGCAATCTAGCTTTCAATGCTTTGGAGCTCCCATGTTGGCCTGGGTCACTAACATACCTGTTAGTCCCATGGATGTGGATGCGGATATGCAGCGTAAAAAGGGAAAGATATTGAACAGACAATGGATCTACCTGGTAAGCCTAAGAAAAAGAGGACGAAGGTAGTGAGGGACACAGTAGAATCTTTAATATCACTACCAGTTTCGGAAAGCCAGCAGCTTCGAGTGAAGCAACCTGTTCGACGTTCCTCGCATACTCCCGCTACTAGTTCAATGGTAAGTTCAAGCGCTGCAGATCACACTATGCATGTCACAACTGTGGCTTCTACAGTGTGTTCCTCTCTCTACTGCTGCTATTTTTACTCTTACCACAGTGACTAGCTCCCAAGCCCCAGTGGAAGTTGCTTCTTCTCCTATGCCTAGTTCTGTTGCAACCACTCCCATCATCTCTACTCCACCAGAGAGGCATGCTCCCAGTCCACCACCACGAGCAGTGCCACTTGCCACCCCAGTGCCACCAGCGGTACCACTTGCCAGTCCTCTCCCGCCTCACACCGTTACAAGACCTTCCACGGTGTCGAACTCGACATCACTTTTTCGCCTATCTGAGGATATACTGCAGGAATCCAGGCAAGCCATTGCCACCATTGAGCTTGGAGCAGAGCAGTTAGCATCTACACACCAGCGTCACGCAGTGAAGCGGTCTGGGGCGGGCAACAAGAAGAGTGGCCTCCAAGCACTCTTCTAGGCTCCCATGCTGCTCAATTGGGTTGGGGTTGGGAAAAAACAACAAACACACACACAAACCCTCAACCTAACCCTACACAAATTTGGGGCACCACCTAGTTTGGATGCGAACTAGGACGCGTAGAGAGAGAGAGAGAGAGAGAGAGAGAGAGAGAGAGAGAGAGAGAGAGAGAGAGAGAGAGAGAGAGAGAGAGAGAGAGAGAGAGAGAGAGAGAGAGAGAGAGAGAGATAGTGCTCGGGCTGCTTTGAAACGTATCGGCAATGATCAAGAAAACACAACTATATATTTAAGAAAGAGAGAGAAAGGAGGAGGGGGTGCTTGTTGCATTAATACCTTCTTACAAATCTGTCATGACAAATCAAAGTGAGATTAGTATTTGTTCAACATAGCTTGCGTAAATTTCACCACAACACATCACAAGAAAAGCCACCCCAATCACTGTCTTAAGGCCAGGGGAGTCCTCTCCACCCTGTCGCCCTGTTACAGTATGTGGGATTTATGGCTAAATTGATGACAACACTAGAGACAAGCTATCAAGAACTTAACAAAAAAAACACCAAGACACTTACGCATCATTGTTGTCCATTACTTCACGTTGGAAGGGAGACAAAGTATCCAAGCTTAGTCCAAATCCACCCTCCTTGATTCAGCAAATGTTGGGCTTACACTAGTAGGAGAAATGATAGATTTCCTACTCTCAATTGAATGATCACTCTCTCTCTTACAATGGCATAGAGTTCCCTTGCTAATCCCCTATTACAACACATGCACATGCATAAGACAATGAGCTTCTACTCAAGAGCTCCTTCTAGAGAGGTTGAGCTTGGCTTCTCAAGCTATAGCATAGTGCTCTTGCTTATGGCTCCCCCCTTTTTGTGCTAGCTACACCCTCCTTTTATAGCAATTTTGAAGGCTAGGGTTACTCCTCTAACCATGGTTGGGTTAGATTTTCAGCAATTTATCTAATTTCTTTTGCTTGGAATTATCAAGAAGTTGGTGGGGAAAGAGAGAGGAGAGAAATGGAGGTGATAGGACTTTTCATAGTGGGTTAGTGTTAGTATAGTTAGTATTAATTTACAAATGGAATTGGATATTTACAATGGGAGTATCCATGTAGGATACAAATAAGGAAGAAAAACTCTTAAGAGGTAAGAAAAGGTGGATTTCTTACAAGGTTGATGCTCCAAGTGTCTTGAGTAGGGCCAATTTTGACGCTTGTTGACGGTCCACTAGCTTTGACGGTACATTTTTTCTCCACTCTTGACCTTCCTTGAGAGACAAGGTAATTGAAGCTGAGTAATCAACCACCATGATGCTGTCTTTTAAGAGAAGAGGCTGAATTTTGTGGTTTTTTTTATAGATATGGGTAATTTGGAGGAGGAAAAATGAGACTAGGTGGTCAATTTTGGAATGAAATTGTGTGTGGGAGGTATGAGTTCACCATGGTTTCTCTTATTCTTCAAGGTTGAGGAGAAGGTGAGTAGGGTGCAGAGAGGAGTGGTGAGAGAGGTGGGGATGATGAGTGGAGAAGTGTGTGTGAAAGAGGAAAATGATAAAGTGGAAGAGAGAGTGTGGCTGCATAGCATGGGAAAACTGGGGTCCACTAATAAAATCATAGCTCACAGCTCGTAGCTCAAAAAAATATGAAAAAATTTGAGGCAAAAGTTCAGCCCACGAGCTACAACTTTTGTTTGTATCACCTTTTCAAATTCGGAGAGCAAGTGAACTTTAAAAATTCAGCAAAACCGACTGTTTTTTTCCACTGCACAAGGTCTTTGTGGGGTCCTTCTTTGGATGATTCTTTTGAATACCTCCAAGAGTGAGCCCTCCATAGTGTATGTATGCATGCCACCTACCCTTGACCTTATTTGGTAGATCTATAATTGAAGATATTGTTGAGATCATGATATAAGTGAATAGTACAACTAAGAAAATCAAATATTGAGGGGTCTAAAAAATATGTACATGTCAAATATAAATAATATAAGTGGAAAAAATATAAAGGGGTCAAAAGAAATCTCTCTCATTATGAGGCTACCATAAAAAGATAAATATTTTTGGTGTTCTAATTTTTTAGAAAAAGAAAAAACAAAATAGATGTAGGAAGGGAAAAATCACAATAGTGAAAAAATATACACATAAATAAAACTAGTTTTTTTGGATTTTTGTTGGGGTGGAGTTACACCAAATATAAGAGAAGCTTACATGAAAAAATTTCTATATGGAATAAAGAGTATGAAAAATGGTAAGAAAAATTGTGGTAATGGTGAGACAATGTACAGAGCATAAATAACACACACCTAGGTAAAAATATTTAAATAAATACCAAAATAATTATGAAAAAATCTTTTATTTAGGCCCTATATACAAAGAAATATTTACATACGCATGGGCCATAATATACTTATATTTTTTATATTTTTTATTTTTTTGGCTCAACTAGCCCAATGACTAGCTAATTGAGGGTTTTTTATTTCAGTAAGGAGATATGGGAAAAGTCCCCTAACTCACACGCACCTATATACAGTGAAAGGGTGAGGGTAACCACAGTGTTTGAGTGATTTGATAGGGTGAGATAACTCACTATGGCAATTACAGAGAGCCGAAAAAACGGCTATCATTAGCCCTCCCCCAGGATGATGGTATATTCATGTACCATCATAAAGAATCTTTTCCAAAGAGAGTGCTTCAGAGTCCTTGACAAGATCTTCATTGTTTGGCCCCTCAGAATTTTGGCTGGAGATACACTCATGCTTCATGTAACAATACTTACATGAGACAGCGGCCTTTGGATAGATCTTTGATAGATCCTTTGGTAGAAGGCGACTCAAATAGGGTTTCAAGCGATACCCGTTTACCTTCCTGGAGTGCTCTTTACCATTCAAGTCCATAAGCTGATAGTAACTAGAATTGAAAGCCTTCTTGACTATGTATGGCCCTTGCCATCTAGTTTCAAATTTGGCATCAAAACGATTATCGAGTCGATTGTCATACCTTAGCACAAGATCTCCTTCATTGATGCTTTTGTCCTTCAGTTTCTTGTCAAGCTTCTCCTTTGTCTGTGTGGCTTTCCTCTTATAGCACTCGTATGCTGCTTCTCTTTTCCACTCGAGCTCGGCTAAGGTAAGAAGTCGATCCATCCATGCTTCTTGATCATCTTGTGCTGATTTGCCATGAAGTCGCATTGTTGGAATGTTTAGCTCAATTGGCTGTAAAGCCTCTTGACCATAGACCAAGTGAAATGGTGTGAACTCCGTGGCTTCCCTATATGTGGTTCGATATGCCCACAAGGCACCATCCAAGAAGTCATCCCATAATTTTGTGTTGTTTTGCACCATCTTTCTAATGATTCCTGCAATGACACCATTAGCCTTCTCCACCAAACCATTTGACTGTGGGTAGTATGGTGTGCTATGATGATGTAGAATGTGAAGCTCTTCACAAACTTCTGTGAGCAAGCCCTTCCTAAACCCTGGACCATTATCAGAAACAATCTCCAAAGGTGTGCCAAATCTGCAACAAATGTGATTATACACAAACTTGCTAACTGTCCTCTC
Organism: Adiantum capillus-veneris; assembly: GCF_014529385.1. Taxonomy (NCBI): domain Eukaryota; kingdom Viridiplantae; phylum Streptophyta; class Polypodiopsida; order Polypodiales; family Pteridaceae; genus Adiantum; species Adiantum capillus-veneris. The sequence continues at coordinate 131,823,945 of NC_140935.1, forward strand.
ATTCACTCTTGCCACACTTTGAGCTTCCACCCACCTAGTCATATAGTCTACAGCCACTAGAATGTAGAGTTTACCATTTTTTGTCCTAGGCAGAGGACCCATAGCATCAATGCCCCACTTTTCAAAGGGTCCATTTGCAAGCACTATTTGCCTTGGGCCATGCACCAATCTTCTATTTCCATTTATCTGACAATTGTGACAGCTTTTACACCAATGTTGAACATCCACATGCAAGCTTGGCCAAACATACCCCGCAAGCAAAATCTTCTTCACAGTTGATTCTTGGGCAAAATGACCACCACATGCCTCTTCATGCAAACCTTTTAGAATGGCTGGAATTTCCTCGATAGTTGGTACTCTTCTGCACACTTGATCCTTCCCTCTTTGATAGAGGGAGCCTTCTAGGAAGAGATATGCGCTTGCCTTCTTCATGAGTCTCCTCTTCTGAGCTTTTGTGAATTCTGGTGGAAACTCACCCTCCAAAATGTAGCCAATGATGGGAGCCAATGACTCCAATCCCTGGTACCTCGGTTGCTTCACAGCAGCCGCCACCATGATGACCTGCACTTCTTTCCTTACACATGCAACGGCTTGTTGTGCAAGTAAATCAGCATCTTCATTTTGTTTCCTAGGAATATGATATAATTGCACCTCGTCAAATTGATTAAATAGCCTACGGATGGTATGAACTTTGGCCCTTAGTCTTTCATTTTTGCATGCCCAGATGCCTAAAATCTGCTTCACAATGAGAAGTGCATCCCCTTTTACCATGAGACGTTGTATACCATGGCCAATACATATTTTTAAACCATGAATTAGTGTGTCATATTCTGCTTCATTGTTGCTAGTTGAACCTGGTAGATTGACCTTCTCTTTCATGACCACCTCTCCACTTGGGTTGAGCAATACTAGCCCTCCCCCTGCTTTCCCTGTGGCTCGACGAAAAGCTCCATCAAAGAACAAGGTAAAAGCATTAGGAATACTTTTTGGTGGTGGCAATGGTAGGGTCTTTACTTGAGGCACCTTAATTTCCTTCTCATGTACCCTATAAGTGAGAATCCCTGCCAATTGTGCACGTACACTATCTTCTACCTTGAAAGAGTATTGGAACTCTTGCAACTCCATAATCCACTTTGAGATCCTAGTACTAAGATTCATTTGAGATGACACCCAAGGGAACAAATTTTCTGCAGTGAGAATTACAAAAGGTTTTGGTAGCAGGTAGGATCTAAACTTTCTCACCGCAAACATGAGAGAAAGCATCATGAGTTCTGCTTCTGTGTAGTCTCTCTCCAAAGCATTCATGACCCTACTAGCAAAGTAGATGGGTGGCATCCTTGTACTATGGGGATCTTGTTGTAGCAACACATCACCAATTGTTTCCCTTCCAACACTAGAGCTAACAAAGAATGTGTACTCCCAACAAGGAGGCATGAGTGTTGGTAGCTCTGACAAAATGACTTTAATGTTACAAAAATACTCTTCAAGCTCATCAGACCATGCAAATTCTACTTGTTGTGTCAACTTTTGCAAAGGATGAAGCAACTCCGAGGCTAAGTGAATGAAGCGTGACATATACTTCACCTTCTGAATGAAAGAGATGACCTCCTTAAGACTCTTCGGTGATGGGAGCTCAATAAGAGCCTTTGCCTTTGAAGGATCGACCTCAATGCCTTTATAGAAAACCTTGTGACCGAGCAAGATCACTTCATTCTCACCTATGTGGCACTTGTCGGGGTTGAGTTGACCTCCCATGTCGTAGAGCTTCTTTAAACCTTCTTCTACCCTTTGTAGATGCAATGATTTTGAGCTATAAATACAGAAATCATCAATGAACACCCTAATTGACTTTCCAAAGAATGCTTGAAACACCATATTCATGAAACGTTGGAATGTTGCAGGAGCATTTGTCAGACCAAATGGCATGACTCTAAAAGCATAACAACCCCAAGGAGTGATAAAGGTTGTTTTCAATTGATCCTCCAATGCAATCCCTATTTGAAAGTAACCTGAGTAACCATCGCACACAGTGTACTTCTCATGACCAGCTACCTCATTTAGTATCTCATCCTGGAATGGGAGGGGAAAGTGATCTCTCTTTGTTGCCTCATTGAGGGGACGGTAATCCACACACACCCTCCACTTGCTATTTTTCTTAGGAGTGACAACAATAGGAGAGACCCACTCTGAATTCTCCACTGGATAAATGAAACCTACTGCTAGAAGCTTTCTTACCTCCTTAAGTAGAGCCTGTTCCTTTATAACTCCTAGCCTTCGAAGCTTCTGAGCTTTAGGTGTGGCCTCATGCTTTAACTCAATCTTGTGTTGAACAACATCTACCCCACGCACGTCGGTGTAGTCTTTAGCAAAAAGCCTAGGAAACTTCCTTAGCACACATTTGAACTCCTCTCTTTCATCCTTTGTAAGTGTTGTTGATAGCATACCTTCCAGCATCCCTTCATCTTGAACACCTTCGTTCTCTTGAGGACCTACCTCCTCCAAGCCTTGACAAGAGGTCTCTTGGTTGCTTGGCTTAAACTTTACCCCCATGACTTCGATGGAAGACTCCTCTTCAGTAATGCTGCCGCTACTTTCTTCTTCTGAAGTGCTATCGGTCCAACCTTCTTCCATCTCACTTTGAGATGATTCTTCATGGAGCTCCTCTTGGCGTTGCTCCTTCATGTCAAAGACAACCTTCTTATGATTGTCATTCCTGCAAATTAATTTCCCACTCTCCCAATCCTGCAAAGCTCGCATTTTCATTAGCCATGGTCTTCCTAGGATAAATGGATAACCACTTCCCTTGGTCGACATTACATAAAAATCCACCGCTTTCTTAATGCCAAAGGCCTCTACAAAGACATTTTTACAAATGCCTACACACTTAGCCTTGCTATTGTTTGCCATCTTGAGTTTGATTTCAGGTGTCTCATGGATGTGCATGCCTAGTCTTTGCATGAGTCCCTCTGTCAAGCACCCCCATCCACTAGACCTTTCCTAACCAATCTTCCTTTGATGTAATAGTCTAGCACCGGTGTAATGTCCTCATTCATTTCAGCTTGTGCAATTTTTACAACAGGCACACTCTCTTTTACCTTTCTCCTAGTGCTAACTGCCCTTGTTAAATCCCTCCTAACTTGTGGACATAATGCAAGAAATTGAGGGCATGAAATATGAGGACCCTTACCTCTCATGTCTTCCAACAAGTTGTACGGAGCCATACCATGTCCAAGAGGGAAGTCTTGGAGATTGATACGACGTCGAGTCCTCTTAGCTTCCTTGGTCTCCTTTGCCTTCTTGCCTTGTCCATGGTCACTCTGTGATGGGACACCCTCTTTCTCTTTACCTTTTCCTCGGCCACGCTTAATGCCATTTGCTTCCATGTCAACCTCATTTGAGTTTGTCACCTCTACCACATGCACATTTGGATCTGGCAAAGGTGGAACTCCTTCTACCCCTTGTGGAGGTGGTCTTGGTCCATTTTGCCTTTGTAGAAGCCTTGGTTGTTGACCAGCTCCTTCTCCTGCATTCATCACTGGGTAATTCAAGTTAGGTCTCCCTGGCTCTCCACGGGGCCAAGGACAATTATACATCCCATGTCCAGACTCTCCGCAATTCCAACACTGCAAGACTCTCCTAGTTCGTGGTGGATCTCGCTCTTCTGACTTCTTTGCTTGTCCCTTTGGACCTACAGCTTGTGCAAGGTGAATTGACAGGCTGCTTAAAGATTCATTTAACTTCTCAATCACTTCAGCCGTTACCTCAGGAAGCTCCCTAGATGTTGATGCTTGTGACTTACCTTTGGGTCTAAGACCTTCTATTGGAACCTCTCCCCTTAAGCACTTGAGTTTCCTATACTTCTCAGCAGCCCTAGTTTCCGCTGCATCAAAAGTAGCAGGTGCACCCGCCTCAACTTTTACCTTAAGGTCAGGAAAGAGTCCGGCTATGAACCTCTCCTTCTTTAAAAATTCTGCACCATCACCAGGGTTAGCAACATTTCGTATCCATAGAGCCCAAAGACGTAGAAACTCTTGCTTGTACAAGTAGTAGTCATCTAAGTCTTTTTGCTTATGAGAAACAATGTCTTGCCATAGTTTTTGAGTGTTTTGGGGATCAAAGAAGTATCTCTTAAAACGATTCAAAACTTCTGTGTAATTCCCCTTAACTTCCTCAGGCAAAGAGTCAAACCAAGTACTAGCATCTTTCCTAAGGACCACCTCAAACATTTCTACACGTTCTTGATCGGTTACTATCCTCTTGATACGGCAAGACATCTTGAAATTTGCTAAAAATAATTCTGCATCCTCTCCAGGCTCTCCAAAGAAAAGAGGATATCCAGACATTTGGCGTTGGCTCTCCATTATTATGAAAGATTACAACACGAGTTACAATAAGGGATACAATAGAGATTTAGAACCACTCGCCTGCAAATGAAGAAGTAAGAAAATACCACTCTAGGTTTTCTTCTTCAGCTATCCAAGCTTCAATAAGGTCTCGATTTGTTTGATCAAAACAAAAAGGTAGACTATTGATGAGCTCTAAGAAGGGTTGAAATTCTTAGAACTTTACCCACAGATTCATGTTCAGTACTACAATCAACAACAGTATCCTCAGCGGTTTCAGTCGTCACCAGCGGTTTCATTCGTCACCATTGCCTCAGATGCAAAACGTTACTTGCTGTGACGGTATTGCTGGAGCACACAGCCATGGCTGTGTTACTCGACGTCCTCAGTACACTACAGGTTAGGCGCTACTATCTGCCCAGCAGCAAGTGGCTGGTCCCTTCCCTGGTGTGGCGACTAATCTTTCTCTTTGGTGACTAGGCAGTTCTTTATAATGACAGTGATGTGCAGTAGTGGTTTCTTTGCGGTCGATTAGCAGTTTCAGTTGTTTTTCTCACCGAGACGGTGAGCGGTCTTGTGGCGGGCAACCTGAAGTAGGCTACAGTGTCACTTTCACAGGACACACAGTTCGTACAGTTGGTCTAGGCTGGTTTGCACTAGACAAACTCTCTTGGCTGGACAGTGACGTGGCAGCAGGGATACAAACAGTGGTCTAGTGGGCATCGTGGCCAGGTCACCACCACTCAAATTGCGATAGATCTAGATGGCTTACATTTATGAGCCGTTGGTGGCTCTTTATGGTTGTACATATAAGTAGTAGCTGTTGGGTCATCGGATCATCTTCTAGCTCTATGGTCCAGCGTCGTCGTTAGCAGTAGTGAGTCTATACATACACCACGTCTTCACCATCCCTGCACCTGCACATCTGAGCCTCGACACCCCATTGTACCTGTGAGTCCTGGGCTGGAGCTGAGTGTGCTGCCAAGCCAGAGTCTATATCAGTTCTTTGAGATAGTCGAGCATAATGTTGTGGTTTGCTGTTGTTGTGTCTCTGTGAGCTCAGTTGTTGTCTATTGTTCCTTTTTTTTCAATCTGTTTTGAGTGAGATGGTCACGCACATTGCAGTGAGAAGCACCCACTATAGAGAGCACGACACACTATCTACGCTACAGGCTTACTACATGCAAAGGCACTGCCGTATTAGAGTTGGTTCACACCGACCTTTGTGGACTATGCAGACCCCTTCCCTCAACAAGGCTCTTTATTTCATGTTATTGGTGGATGATTTTCCTGCTTCACTTGGGCATATTTTCTAAAGCATAAGCATGAGGCATTTGGCCTCTTCAAGAATTGGCTTACTTTTGTGGAAAAGGAAAGCAATCATGTGTTGAAGACTATTCGATCGAGCAGGGGTGGGGAGTTTACTTCCAATGGTTTTATTCAGTTCTATGCGGACCATGGTATCAAGTGAGATCCTGCGAATACCAATACACCTTCAGAGAGTGGAGTTGTGGAGCGGAAGAATAGGAGAGTGGTCGAGATGGCACGGATAATGCTGGAGCATCGAGATTAACCTAAGTCGTTATGGGCTGAGGTAATGTTGCTAATTAGACTATTTTCTTAATTTTTTAATGATTAATCTCTTTTTCTATGATATTTTATTGTGTACACTAAGAGCTGTTAAAAGATTGTAGCTACAGGAAGTGCCATCAAGAACGGACAACTCTGATGTGTCATTTGATGGGTGACGGTAAACATCACGAAGGAGTTTTCGTAAGTTCGGTTGAAAGGGCCGGGTTACGAGTGCCCCTGATGCGTCACAGGATGGGTGACGGGTGCATCAAAAAGGGGACATTCCATGGGCTAAGGAGGAAATCCGAACTAAGTAAGAAAATACGCGTAAGAACGCAAGCACAAGAAAAAAGATGGGTTCAATGAAGCTTTTTTACGAAAAGCAGGAACATTCGCGAGAGGGCAGATGCTTTCCCGCGAGGAGTCTGTGTCTGCATTGCATCTGTGCCCGTGTTCTGCACCCGGGGACGCCTGGAATGTGTTCGTGTAGCATTGTTTTCACTGACTAAGTGAGTTTTTAAAGTTTGAACAGGTTCACACTTTATTTTATAAAGTGGCCGGTCACTTTTAAGTGACCAGCCCTCTTAAAATAAAATAAAGCAAGGCTCTTTAAAAACCCAATGCTAATAAGCTACACATGGGCTGAAAACAACGAGCTCTCTCTCTCTCCTCTCTCTAGAAGCGCCAGAAACAACGAGCTCTCTCTCTCCTCTCTCTAGAAGCGCCAGAGCTTATGCTTTTTGTGCCCTATTTCCGCCGGGTGCCCGGGCCTATAAAAAGACAGCCAGCGTTCCAGTTTTATACACGCCGGGAGCAACAGAAGGAGTTAGCGCTAAAGATTTCTGGAGCAAGTGCTGGCGACGGAAATCTACAAGTGTTCGTGTGACGACTGAGTACGGAGGTCGCCTTTCCGAGCAAGGAGCGACAGGTATAATGTGTTGATACGCATTGCGAATTGTTTCTTTGTGTGGTTTGTTTTGTAGGAATCTCCCTTCTTAGGGGAAAGCCCCTCACGCGAAGTACGGCTTCACGCCTAAGTCCCTTACGAGAAAGTGCGGCTTCACGCCTAAGTCCCTTACGGGAAAGAACGGCCTTGTGCCCAAGCCCTTTACGGGAAAGCACGACCTTCGGGTCTAAGATTACAGAACGGAGGGGTTTCCTCGGGTTCTCGTGCTTGTATATGAATTCTCCCTTAATAAAGAATACTCTTGACCGGGGGGGGGGGGACCAGCCCATCTTCTGGTCCCCAATACTGTGTCGATCTTCTCCCTTCTCTCACATTTGCAAAATATTTTATTTTTCAAGATTTCTAAGTGCTTGTGTACGCTCCCGTTTTGTGACAGTGGTATCAGAGCTCGGTCTCCTCTCTTTCTCTGCAAAGAAGGACGATTCCGCGAAGAACGGGAAGAACCATGTCAAGCCAAGGGAGAAGCGTTGAAGAGGAGCTTCAACAAGTGCAAGCTCAGCTTGCGGATTTGCAACAAATCTTACTATTGCCAGATGTCCAAAAGCTCTTGGGCGGAATGAAGAAAATGAATGGAACCGATGCAGCCGGGCATCCAGACCACACTGTTGGTGTGAGACCACAAGAGGAAAGAGAAGAAGAACGTGCCGAGGTGCACAAAGGATCTTCGGATCGGAATGAACGGCCTACCCCAAGGAAAGGCCAGGAAAAAGCGCTCTCTTTGTTAGACGAGAGCAAGGACATCTCTATCTCATCTCCATCTTACTCTCCTGATTATACTTCTACTTCTCGATTGTCTCGTCAGAAGAAGGAAGCCGCTACTACTACTACCCTACATCAACCTAAAGATAAGCCTCGATTCAAGAAGCATGGTCGCAAGTCTCAACATCGCATGAGAGTCTTCAAATCAGGCGACAAGGACATCAAGTTCGAAACCTACAACGGACGGAGAGATATCTCCAAAGCACTATCCTTCATCAGACAGTTTGAAGTCGCCTTTACCAATGGGCGAAAGATCCAAATTGCGCCATGTGGGGATGCACCTCAAGGAAACGGCCAGTAATTGGTGGTTAGCCAAGATTCTGGAAGGTTCTCAGGCTAGAACTTGGGAGAGATTCAAATCTGAATTTTATGAACAGTTTCTTCCGCCTGACTTCGAGCAGGGCATACGGAAGGAATGGGACTGGCTCGCCCAGAAGGAACATGAAAGAGTAACGACCTATGTGGACAAGTATTGGTCGGTTCTTCTGAAGGTCACTCCCTTCATGAAGATTGCCAACGAGGAAAAGAAACGAAAGTTCGAAGCGGGTCTCCAACCGCAGCTTCGAAAGAGTATGAAAGTGTATCCGCATGATACTCTTCAGAGGATGATGGAGTCAGCAATCATTGCTGAGGATTTTCACTCAATTGGGACGCCCAAAAAAATGGAGCATAGCACTTACCGTGCAAGACAAAGAGGGGTCTACGATGACCAAGGGGGCCAAGGAAGAAAACGTCCTCCATCTAGGGACTATGATCATTCTAAGAAGCCAAAGGGCAATGGCAAGCGAACTAAGTATCTCTCTCCTACTCAACTTCAAACCTTCAGAGAGGAAGGAAGATGCTTCTACTGTGGCGAGAAAGGACATATGAAACCGGATTGCCCGCTAAAGCAGCAACAGCAAGAACAAGCCTCTACGAGGCAAGATAAAGCAAGGAAGGAACCCGCTCCACCAAGCTCGAACTCTATTCCAGATGTTCAAGGAAACACAGAAACGGAGAAAGGGAAGCGTCAGCTTCTGAAGGGCTGGGGGTCTTTGAACAACTAGCGAGTACTGATTCTTTATGATCCAGGATCCACGGATAACTTCATCTCCCTTGATACTGCAGAATGTTTGTACCTCACACCGGCTCAGCTTGGCACACCGGTTACATCCGGATCGGCATTCGAGGGGTTGACAACCAATGCAACTCCCGTGCAAGGACAGCTCAATCTTCGGATTGGTGAGTACAAGGACCTCAAATCATTTTTGATGGCACCCATCAAGGGATGTGATATCATCTTAGGTATGCCATGGCACTTCCACATGACACCTATTCCTGATTATGTGAAAAAGACCCTCACTTTTGATCATGGGGGTAAGAAAATAAAGATTCATGCTGATGTAGGAGATTGGCAGTTCCCAATTGTAAGTCATATCTCCATTAAGAAAGAAATGAAGAAGTGTGCATTTGCTTACTTGATTTTTGCACGTGAGAAGGATAAAACTAGTGGGGATTCTCTCTCTAGTCTGGAAATTAAGCGTTTTCAATTTATTGAAAAGTACAAAGATTGTTTCACGGAAGCACTCCCTGATGAACTACCTCCGGTACGCCCAGAAGATCACCGCATAGATCTCATACCGGGTAGCTTGCCTCCCAATCAACCCCCTTATCGGGTGAGTCTTGCTCAGCAAGAGGAAATTTTGAAGCAAGTCAACGAGCTTCTAGAGAAAGGGTTAGTACGGCCAAGTACTTCACCCTACTGCTCTCCAGCTCTACTGGTGCAGAAGAAAGATGGCACGTTTCGAATGTGCATAGACTATAGGTCTTTAAACAAGATCACGATCAAGAATCGCTTTCCGATCCCTCGGATTGATGATATACTTGATAAGTTGCAGGGTGCAAGTGTCTTTAGTCGCATAGACTTAAAGAGTGGGTATCATCAGATACGGATCGCCCCTGAGGATGTCCATAAGACTGCTTTCCGCACAACCTTCGGACTATATGAATTTTTGGTAATGCCTTTCGGCTTGACCAATGCTCCTGCGACGTTTAATCGCATGATGGAGCGCATTTTCAGCCCGTATCGATCTTTTACAGGAGTATTCTTTGACGACATACTCATCTTCTCTAAGTCAGAAGAGGAACACCGGAAGCACTTGGACCTAGTGTTTCAAGAATTGCAAAAGCATGAGTTGCATGTGAATGCAAAGAAGAGTGAGTTCTTTCTCTCAGAAATACACTATCTCGGCCATATTGTCTCTCACAATCAAGTGAGTATGGATCCTGGCAAGATCCGAGTGGTAGAAGATTGGCCTATTCCCACTACGGTACATGATGTACGTAGCTTCCTTGGATTATGTTCGTATTATCGAAGGTTTGTCCGAGGATTTGCTCATGTAGCAGGACCACTTCATGATTTGACAAAGAAGAAGATTCCTTTCAGATGGGGATCGAGACAACAAGGAGCTTTTGATCGGCTCAAGTACTTGCTAAGCCATGGACCTATTCTGATAGTGCCTGACTTAAGGAAACCATTTGAGGTTCACTGCGATGCTTCAGGCGATTGCATCGGAGCAGTGTTAAACCAAGAAGGCCATGCAGTGGCTTATGAAAGCAGACGGCTTAAGGATGCAGAGTTGCATGCATCAATCTACGATGCAGTGGCTTATGAAAGCAGACGGCTTAAGGATGCAGAGTTGCATGCATCAATCTACGAAAAAGAACTTATGGCTGTGATTCACGCCTTATCCAACTGGAAGCACTGTCTTCTAGGAGCGGATTTTGTGATCAAGACTGATCACCAGAGTTTGCGATATTTTCTTACGCAAAGGAAACTATCTGAGAAGCAGATGAGATGGGCAAACTTTTTGTCTATGTTTCACTTCAAGATCCTTCACACGGCTAGGAGTAAGAATGTGGTCGCGGACGCATTGTCTAGGGGCCAATGGTCAACGCTATCACTTCGATGTATCACAAAGAATTAGAAGCACTACTGGATTTGTATCCGAATGATATAGACTCCATTCGGGACGATTATCTCTACCACCATCAGGCCATATGTGTGGCGGAACCATTAAGAAACAAGATCATGGATGAAGCACACGCTTCGCCTTATGCGGGTCATCGGAGTATTCTCCCTACAACCTTAGCAATGGAAAGATATTTCTTTTGGCCTAGCCTTAAAGCAGACATTGATAAGTATGTCAAGGAATGCTTGGTTTGCCAAAAAGTGAAGTATGATCGGCATAAGACGCTTGGGTTGCTACAACCATTGCCTGTGCCTAATGAACCTTGGGAAAGTATTGCCATGGACTTCATCATGGACCTCCCTAGAACTCAGACTGGAAATGACGCGATCTGGAACATTGTGGACAGGTTTAGCAAGCAAGCACACTTTATACCAGTCAAGAAAACGATCAAAGCAGATCATATGGCTAGGGTCTTTCTGGCACAGATCTTTAAGCATCATGGAATGCCTAAGTCTATTGTGAGTGATCGTGATCCTCGCATGACAGCAAATTTTTGGCGTGCTTTGATGGATAATCTTGGTACGAAGCTGAATTTTTCATCTGCCTACCATCCTCAAACGGACGGGCAAAGTGAAATAGCCAATTCCACAGTATTGGATATGTTAAAAGCTTATGTGTCAGACCGGCAATCTGACTGGGAGAAATATGCCTCTTGTCGAGTATGCATATAACAATACCATACACTCATCGACGGGGAAAGCACCTTTTGAGATTCTCTATGGTAAGCCTTTGCTTCCACCGATCCTTTTAACTAAGGATAAGATGTTTGCACCAGATGAATTTGTCCGGGATTTGGACACAACCTACGGGCAAGTTAGGAGAGCTATTCTACGCTCTCAGGAAAAGCATAAGAAAGCTGCAGACAAGCACAGGAGGAATCTAGACTTAACAGTCGGACAGTTAGTCTTACTCAAGTTTGAGAAGGCAAGAATTAAGAAACAAGCGTCTCATAAGGGGAAGGTGGTAAAACTTTCTACCCGTTATTATGGGCCGTTTAAGATCACAGAGCAAGTGAATGATGTCACCTTCGGATTAGAGCTACCGCCTAATTGGAGGATCCATAATGCTTTCCATGTCAGTTTACTCCGGCCATATGTGGGACCTCCTGAGGTTGAGGAAACATAAGAAATACTCCAACCGGAGCAGATAGTAAGTCATCAGGAGCGGCCTCTCAAGTCCATGTCAGTTTACTCCGGCCGTATGTGGGACCTCCGAGCCAGCCTAGTGCTGAGGAACCTCCTAAGGTTGAGGAAACATAAGAAATACTCCAACCGGAGCAGATAGTAAGTCATCAGGAGCAGCATCTCAAGTCCGGAAAAATAACACGGAAGTATTTGGTTAAGTTTAAGAACTATTCGAATCTAGATGCTCAGTGGATGACGCAGGAGGAATTAGCACCTTATCCCGAGATACTGGAGCTATATGTCCAAGCACTACAGTTGAGGTCAACTGTTTAGAAGCCAGAGGAATGTTGCTAATTAGACTATTTTCTTAATTTTTTAATGATTAATCTCTTTTTCTATGATATTTTATTGTGTACACTAAGAGCTGTTAAAAGATTGTAGCTACAGGAAGTGCCATCAAGAACGGACAACTCTGATGTGTCATTTGATGGGTGACGGTAAACATCGCGAAGGAGTTTCCGTAAGTTCGGTGGAAAGGGCCGGGTTACGAGTGCCCCTGATGCGTCTCAGGATGGGTGACGGGTACATCAGAAAGGGGACATTCCGTAGGCTAAGGAGGAAATCCGAACTGAGTAAGAAAATACGCGTAAGAACGCAAGCACAAGAATAAAGATGGGTTCAATGAAGCTTTTTTACGAAAAGCAGGAACATTCGCGGGAGGGCAGATGCTTTCCCGCGAGGAGTCTGTGTCTGCATTGCATCTGTGCCCGTGTTCTGCACCCGGGGACGCCTGGAATGTGTTCATGTAGCATTGTTTTCACTGACTAAGTGAGTTTTTAAAGTTTGAACAGGTTCCCATTGAAACCGGCCTGTTCAATCCAAAAAGGGCGGTAGACTTTACTTCAAACCTTGATTTAGCTTTCACCCATTATTAGTCGTCTATTCTACCTGTACTTTCAAGACACAACAAAGGGGAGAGGGATACAGGCTGCTAGATTGCACCTGTATGAGTAGACCGACACCAGCAGATTGGCCCCTAACTTAGGCGCCCCTTTCGGTATTTCTTTATTGTTTAAAAGAGGGAATAAACGATGTGGTTCCCTACAAGTTGCCCCGTACAAACTCGGCTGAATTTCAACTGTTCCGGCCCGATTTCGGCAACATAACTGTACTAGGACCCTTCACAGTCAGTATTCCCACGCATTGACTGACTTTCCCGACGCATACGGGCACTTTGCAAAACCTGGCGAGAATCTGCAGCACGCTGAATTCTCTATTTTCAGCCCCGAAAATGTGCCAGATCACCTGTACAACGGTCCCCTCGCGTCCCCGAACCTCCCGGGGGTATTAGGGACCGTTTAGGGCCAAAACCCTAAACCTGCAAAAATACACAGCAGGCTGTAATTTACTGTTTCGGGCTTCGTTTCGCGTGCCGGTCGCATCCGTAGCAAGTCCTCGAGCTCCCGCACCTGTAGGGCTACTTGCCCTTTGAATCGGACGAGATTTTTGACGTGAAACCTCTCCGAATTCACCTGTACCTGCGGGGGATTAGCCGCTAGCTAATCCAGTACCTGTGCAAGAGGCTCTTGCCTCGGCAATCGCGCATGAACCCACACAACTGTACATTGGTCAAATGAAAAGCCCACTAGAGGGGCATAACATACTGCCATAGGGGAGAGAGAGGGCAGTGCGTAGCGTGCAGGGCATCACCCCTGGCACCGCACTGTACATAGGAGGGAAAGCAAGCACTCCATAGCTCTTAACCTGTGACAAAACTCAAAATGAGCCTCTCCCAGCTTAAAATTCAGTGCCACTTCTTGTTGCATGAGGAAAGTGCACCAGAAGGTGCCACTTGGCACATTTACAAGCATTTTCCCGTTTCGGGGTTGCCGCCTAAAAATCTCCCAACCGGTCGCCCAGTTGACTTCACGGCAGAGTAAGAAAATGTTCTCCTTGTCATTCCGAAGGTAATGACACAAACACATTTTCAAGTCCCAAAATAGTAGTTCCCTAAATTTTAGGAGATGCTGCCATTGTATCTTTCTAGGTCATCCGACCCTCTTTGTACACTGCAGCCACACCCAAAACTGAAATGTAGCCTCTGTAACAAAGGATTCCAGTTTGGCTAGTCAATGACCCCTCTTTGCTAACCATAGTCCTTGTCCAACTTTAGTGCTCTCTTGCCCTCAGGCCTGGACTCCCTCTGGACAATTCCACACTAGCTATGCAATGCAGGGCAGTTAGATTTCCCGAGGGGTGTTTCCAAAAAGTGAAAGTAAATAGATAATAAGAAAGAAATCAACAAAAAGCATAGATAGTAGTCACACGCTGGTGACACACACTTTATTTTATAAAGTGGTCGGTCACTTTTAAGTGACCAACCCTCTTAAAATAAAATAAAGCAAGGCTCTTTAAAAACCCAACGCTAATAAGCTACGCATGGGCTGAAAATAGCGAGCTCTCTCTCTCCTCTCTCTAGAAGCGCCAGAAACAACAAGCTCTCTCTCTCCTCTTGCTAGAAGCGCCAGAGCTTCTCCTTTTTGTGCCCTATTTCCGCCGGGTGCCCGGGCCTATAAAAGGCAGCCAGCGTTCCAGTTTTATACACGCCGGGAGCAACAGAAGGAGTTTTCTGGAGCAAGTGCTGGCGACAGAAATCTGCAAGTGTCCGTGTGACGACTGAGTACGGAGGTCGCCTTTCCGAGCAAGGAGCAACAGGTATAATGTGTTGATACGCATTGAGAATTCTTTCTTTGTGTGGTTTGTTTTGCAGGAATCTCCCTTCTTACGGGAAAGCCCCTCACGGGAAGTACGGCTTCACGCCTAAGTCCCTTACGGGAAAGTACGGCTTCGCGCCTAAGTCCCTTACGGGAAAGTACGGCCTTGTGCCCAAGCCCTTTACGAGAAAGCACGACCTTCGGGTCTAAGATTACAGAACGGAAGGGTTTCCTCGGGTTCTCGTGCTTGTAAAGAATACTCTTGACTAGGGGGGGGACCAGGCCATCTTCTGGTCCCCAATACTGTGTTGATCTTCTCCCTTCTCTCACATTTGCAAAGTATTTTATTTTTCAAGATTTCTAAGTGCTCGTGTACGCTCCCGTTTTGTGACAGGTAATTGCGAAGGCTGTCCACACCATAAACCGATCCCCAACCTCTTCAATTACAAAGATGACACCATTTGAAGCCTACTTTGGTAAGAAGCCTGATATGTCCCATTTTTGGATTTTTGGGAGCGATGCCTATGTCCATGTACCGAAGGAGCACAGGGGGAAGTTTGACCCCAAGACCCGTAGAATGTTTTTTGTCAGCTACAACTCTTTTTTAGTGGGATATCAACTATATGATTCAGAAAAGACGGAGATTGTTTTCAGCCGTGATTTTTTCTTCAATGAGACCTTACCTTCAGAGGGGCTTCCGCTCCCAAGCCTTCTACGACGACTCCTGACTTGCCAGTAGCTCCTCCAACGGGGAGCAAGCCCAACAAGTTGCCGAAGTTGCTATTGGAGACTTTGTGAGATTCAACAACCACAGACTTTCCACTCAATTGGCGTGAAGCCGGTACCACACGATGCTCTCAGTGACTTCAACTTGTTGAGTTGGTTGAACCATTACTACATGTGAACTATGCATTGATGTCTATGGTGATCAAGGACAAAGTTCCTCTTACAATTGAGGAGGCGCTTTCACAACCAAACTGGAAGTTAACCATGCAAAAAGAGTTTGATTCTATCAAGAAGAAAAACACATGGATGTTGGTTCCGCAGCCTGCCAAACGGAAAGTGATTGGGGTCAAATGGGTCTACAAGGCCAAGTAAAAAGCTGATGATTCTCTGGACAAGCACAAGTCGAGACTAGTTGCCAAAGGCTTTACTTAGAAACCTGGTGTAGACTATGAGGAGACATTTGTACCAACCGCACGTATGGCGACCAGTTGGATTGTTTTTGTCCTTGCTGCCTTTTTCGAGTGGTTGGTTTTTCCGATGGATGTGATTTCGGTATTCCTTAATGGTGATTTAGAGCAGGAAGTTTATGTGGAACAACCTCCAGGGTTCGAGGATCCGGACTTTGTAGACATGGTTTGTAGGTTGCTCAAGGCCCTCTATGGCCTCAAGCAATCCCCTCGAGGATGGTATCAAAAGATTGATTCCTTTTTCCTACGACACTCCTTTCAAAGATCTTCTGCTGATCCAAACTTGTACATTTACCATGAGGGAGGGCAAGTGACACTTATTATCCTCAACGTCGACAATCTTGTGATTACACGTAGCTATGTTGAGCACACCCACAATATTATGACAACCTTGGCAGAGGAGTTTGAGATGACAGATCCTGACTTGCTTCATCATTTTCTTGGATTGGAGGTTTGACAGATAGAGGAAGGCATCTTCCTCTCTCATGAGCGGTATATCTAGGAATTGCTGGAAGCATTTGGTTTGACCGAGTGCTAATTTATCTCTACTCCCATGGATCCCAATAAGAATTTGTCAGAGTTAGATCTTCCTCTCTTAGTAGATGCAATAAAGTAATGGAAACTGGTTGGTTGGTTCTCTCATTTGGGTACTCAACACCTGATTTGATGTCAGTTTCCAGGTGGGTCTTCTCAACTCTTTTATGCAGAAACCCGCCAAGTTACATATGCAGCAAGCCCTTAGGACCTTGCGGTATTTGAAGGGAACCAAGTCATTAGGCATTTTGTACGCGGCTGGAGGTTCGGATTCCCAAGTCATTCTACAAGGATGAAGTGATTCAGATGGGGAAGGTGATCCAGACTGACGACAGTCGACCAAAGGTTTACCTTTTCTTTTGGCTCGGGAGCAGTTTGATGGAGCAGTAAGAAACAGCCAACAGTTGCCTTGTCTTCCATAGACACAGTACCGTGCTGTTTGTAGTACTACATGTGATTCGGTGTGGATTTGGAGGCTAATTTTGGAGATGTGCTTTTTGTAGCAAATGACCATTATGTACTCAAACAATCAGAGGTTGTATTTCTATTGCGAGGAACTCGGTGTTTCATGCGCGGAGTCCGGACCAAGCATATAGAGATTTAGTACCATTTTGCTTATGAGAAGACCAAGGATGGCTCTATTCGACTAGAGTACATCTCGACTTCGGATAACCTTGCTGACATCTTCACCAAACCTGTTCCACAGTGACATTATCCTCTCATGCAAGCTCCATTGGACTACTTCCCCATCTAGGAGCTGAGAGGGGATGTTAGAGTTCATTTTCTTGTCCGGTGGTAGCTCTAGGAGCAAATTAGGGAGTGAGGGTTGTTTTGTGGCTGTGCCCGGCCATACTTGAGGCAAACGTACATGTTCTTGGCGGTGCACATCACTGTGATGCTCACCTGGTAAGTTCGCATGACACGGGACCCCCGTTCCTAGGGTTTCTCGGGGTCAGAGTCTGAAGTCTTCTGCAATTTTGCTACTAAATGTGTGTCCCAGGTCACTTTAGTGAGTTTACATATTTATTAGCCATCTTAGCCGTTTATTGGGATTGTGGGGTTTTCTGGCTGAGTAGGGCAAGCTGATAGTTTCCCTATATAGGCAGCCCTCCCCTTGTACTATTTGGCATGTTATTCAGTGCACCCTGTCTCTCTAGCATTTTGTGTCTGCTAGCGTTTTTGCAATCGTGCTCATCCTCTCTCTAGCGTTTTCTGTAGGCCCATCGATCTCCCTCTTCTGTAGCGTTTTTCCCTGTGATCTCTCTCTACCTCTAGTGCTCCCTCTCCCCAGTGGCCTACACACCCTCCCGGTGTTGCTTTGCACTCAACGAGATCCGGTGCCCACTCGGTGGGCGGTATGCGTTAGCACCTTGACGGCGAGGAGATCCATCGCGATAGATACGAGATCTATTGGTTTCCCCTTACCGACCTGATCAATCTTTTCACACGTGTCAATGTCACGTGCACCCTAACCTGCATGTGGACAAGCTATCCCAGTTCTAGGGTTTAGGACAACCTAGGAAGTGTTCAGGCACCTATGTGAGCCTATGCGCAGGCTGTGCATGTCCAGGCACTTAGAGTAGCTGCATACCTCTGATTGCACAACCCAGTAGCACCCAGCATTAGCATCTTCCACTTCATGAACCAACTCCGCATTGCAGATTGGCCAGACATTATTTATCATTTTATTTATTTATTTATGACATTCTCCAAGGTCGTGGGGAGCATGCTCGGCCCAGCTTGGGATTGCTATATAAGGAGAAGAGGGGGCGCCCATTTCCAACAGAACAGGCAACAACAGAAGTCACCAGACTTGTAGTGTCTTGACTCAGCAGTAGTGGCAGGGAACCCACCAGTGTTTTCAGCATCAAGTTGCAGATCTGCTTGAGCGTTTTCAGTTTCCAGCATTCCAATCGGCAAATCAGGTCAGCATTTTCAGATTTCAACCCTCTGCACTTGCAGATTCACCCCTTAGCCTCGCAAATCTCATCTCCCAAAGCAAATCCTCATCATCTCATCATTTCAGCCAGCGTTTTTCAGAATTCAGCAAATCAGCGTTTTTGAAGCATCGTTGTCAAGTCATCGTCACCATCGTCCTCACCGACACAGTATCAGTTTTCAGCCTCAGATCAGCCCTCGGTTTTCAGCCAGATCAGCCCTAGAGCTTTTGTATTTAACCCATCCTCGTCATCGCCATCATTGTCGTCGACATTGTCTGCAAGTCCATTGTATCTAGAGCATTGTACCAGCTTTGTGCAATCTAAAGCATATACCTCTCGCCATAGAGAGGGGGGCCCTTCGAGGGGGGTTTGATAACCCATCTCGTGTCGTATTCTTCTCTCTCTCTCTCTCTCTCTCTCTCTCTCTCTCAGCACTTTCATTCACAATAGCATTTACTTTGTTTGTGGTCATTGCACTTGCACTCTTTCTCTAAGAAGAACGGAAGGCTCTCCCTTCCGTAAGTAAAAGGAACCCTTGAGCAACGTTCGGAGCACTCAACATGAGCACCATCAACATTCACTTCCACTGCACCTTACATTGGTATCAGAGCTCTTTGGTAGTGGTCTGTATCACTCAAGGAAAGAACCACATAAATTTTTTTTTGCTTGTAACGGTCGCACGTAACCCAAGTCCACTTGGGTGTGTCGATTCATCGTGTTTTTGAAGAGTGGCAGGTAACCCAAAAAGGAGGGCTTGTCCAGCCTCCCCTTGTTCCTCTTCTCACTCATTGAGAGCGGATCGTGCACTTAGCGGTCGGCCAATCGACGTGAGGTGGGAAAAAAAAACTTTGGTGTGAGCGAAAGGCCGCCACGGGGTGCGCTCGCAGTGAAGAGTCGAGCTCGGGTAAGAGAAAAGCCTTCTCAAACACCGACTGCAAACTAAGAACCCGAGTCTTTCAAAACCTAAGTACCTCAAGATCCCAAGTACCCAAGATCTCAATGTATGGTCGTGACTCCAAGCGGAATGGATACTCTGCCCTTAACAACGTACAATTTCTGCCCTTGACAGGTTTGGACAGTTTATGAAAGTTAGGTGTAAATGTACGGATCACACGTGTAGGGCAAGGTTGAACCAATCAACGGATCTCAGGCAGACCATGTATAGGTCTCTCTCTCTCTCTCTCTCTCTCTCTCTCTCTCTCTCTCTCTCTCTCTCTCTCTCTCAAGCACAACCCTAGCTTACAAGCAGGGCCCGTGCTTGAAGGACGAAAATGCGAGCTGGCTTGCTTGGCTCAAAATCCCTTACGGCTGAAGAGAAAGCTGTGGCAAGTTCGTGATAAGCCGAGGAAAAGGTAAAGAGAAAGAAGGTGTCACATCACAGAGTGACCATGGACGAGGCAAGAAGGCAAAGGAGACCAAGGAAGCTAAGAGGACTCGACGTCATATCAATCTCCAAGACTTCCCTCTTGGACATGGTATGGCTCCATACAACCTATTGGAAGACATGAGAGGTAAGGGTCCTAATATCTCATGGCCTCAATTTCTTACATTATGTCCACAAGTTAGGAGGGATTTAACAAGGGCAGTTAGCACTAGGAGAAAGGTAAAAGAGAGTGTGCCTGTTGTAAAAATTGCACAAGCTGAAATGAATGAGGACATTACACCGGTGCTAGACTATTACATCAAAGGAAGATTGGTTAGGAAAGGTCTAGTGGATGGGGGTGCACAAATTTGCATCATGACAGAGGGACTCATGCAAAGACTAGGCATGCACATCCATGAGACACCTGAAATCAAACTCAAGATGGCAAACAATAGCAAGGCTAAGTGTGTAGGAATTTGTAAAAATGTCTTTGTAGAGGCCTTTGGCATTAAGAAAGCGGTGGATTTTTATGTTATGTCGACCAAGGGAAGTGGTTATCCATTTATCCTAGGAAGACCATGGCTAATGAAAATGCGAGCTTTGCAGGATTGGGAGAGTGGGAAATTAATTTGCAGGAATGACAATCATAAGAAGGTTGTCTTTGACATGAAGGAGCAACGCCAAGAGGAGCTCCATGAAGAATCATCTCAAAGTGAGACGGAGGAAGGCTGGACCGATAGCACTTCAGAAGGAGAAAGTAGCGGCAGTATTACTGAAGAGGAGTCTTCCATTGAAGTCATGGGGGTAAGGTTTAATCCAAACAACCAAGAGACCTCCTGCCCAGGTTTGGAAGAGGTAGGTTCCCAAGAGAACCAAAAAGTGGAAGATAAAAGAATGCTAGAAGGTATGCTATCTACAACACTTACAAAGGACGAAAGAGAGGAGTTCAAATGTGTGCTAGGGAAATTTCCGAGGCTTTTTGCTAAAGACTACACCGATGTGTGTGGAGTAGATGCTGTTCAACACAAAATTGAGTTGAAGCCAGAGGCCACACCTAAGGCTCAAAAGCTACGAAGGCTAGGAGTCATCAAGGAGCAGGCTTTACTCAAGGAGGTAAGAAAGCTTCTAGCAGCAGGTTTCATTTATCCTGTGGAGAATTCAGAGTGGGTCTCTCCCGTTGTTCTCAGTTTCCCCTCCCATTTCAGGATGAGATACTAAATGAGGTAGCTGGTCATGAGAAGTACACTGTGTGTGATGGCTACTCGGGTTACTTTCATATAGGTATTGCATTGGAAGATCAATTGAAAACAACCTTCATCACTCCTTGGGGTTGTTATGCTTTTAGAGTCATGCCATTTAGCCTGACAAATGCTCCTGCGACTTTCCAACGCTTCATGAACATGGTGTTTCAAACATTCTTTGGAAAGTCCATTAGGGTTTTTATTGATGATTTTTGCATTTATAGCTCAAAATCATTGCATCTACAAAGGGTAGAAGAAGGTTTAAAGAAGCTCTATGACATGGGAGGTCAACTCAACCCCGACAAGTGCCACATAGGTAAGGATGAAGTGATCGTGCTTGGTCACAAGGTTTCCTATAAAGGCATTGAGGTGGATCCTTCAAAGGCAAAAGCTCTTATTGAGCGCCCATCACCCAAGAATCTCAAAGAGGTCATCTCATTCATTCAAAAGGTGAAGTATATGTCACGCTTTATTCACTTAGCTTCGGAGTTGCTTCATCCTTTGCAAAAGTTGACACAACAAGTAGAATTTGCATGGTCTGATGAGCTTGAAGAGTACTTTTGTAACATTAAAGTCATCCTGTCAGAACTACCAACACTCATGCCCCCTTGTTGGGAGTACACATTCTTTGTTAGCTCTAGTGTTGGGAAAGAAACAATTGGAGCGGTTTTGCTACAACAAGATCCCCATAGTACCCGGATGCGACCCATCTACTTTGCTAGTAGGGTCATGAATGCTTTGGAGAGAGGCTACACGGAGGCAAAACTCATGATGCTTTCTCTTATGCTTGCGGTGAGAAAGTTTAGATCCTACTTGCTACCAAAACCTTTTGTAATTCTCACTGCAGAAAATTTGTTTCCTTGGGTGTCATCTCAAATGAATCTTAGCACTAGGATCTCAAAGTGGATTATGGAATTGCAAGAGTTCCAATACTCTTTCAAGGTAGAAGATAGTGTGCGTGCACAATTGACAGGGATCCTTACTTATAGGGTACATGAAAAGGAGATTAAAGTGCCTGAAATAAAGACCCTACCATTGCCACCACCGAAAAATATTCCTAATGCTTTTACCTTGTTCTTTGATGGAGCTTTTCGACGAGTCACAAGAAAAGCAGGGGGAGGGCTAGTGTTGCTCAACCCAAGTGGGGAGGTGGTCATGAAAGAGAAGGTCAATCTACCAGGTTCAACTAGCAACAATGAAGCAGAATATGACACACTACTTCATGGTTTAAAGATATGCATTGGCCAAGGTATACAACGTCTCATGGTAAAAGGGGATGCACTTCTCATCGTGAAGCAAATTTTAGGCATTTGGGCATGCAAGAATGAAAGCTTAAGGACAAAAGTTCATGCCATTCGTAGGATGTTTAATCAGTTTGAAGAAGTGTAACTATATCATATTCCTAGGAAACAAAATGAAGATGCCGATTTACTTGCACAACAAGCAGTTACATGTGTTGAGAAAGAAGTGCAGGTCATCATGGTGGCAGCAACTGTCAAGCAACCGAGATACCAAGGATTGGAGTCATTGACTCCCATTATTAGCTACATTTTGGAGGGTGAGTTTCCACAAGACTTCACGAAGGCTCAGAAGAGGAGACTCATGAAGAAGGCAAGCACGTATCTCTTCCTAGAAGGATCCCTCTACCAAAGAGGGAAGGATCAAGTGTGCAGAAGAGTACCAACTATTGAGGAAATCCCAGCCATTCTAAAAGGTTTGCATGAGGAAGCGTGTGGTGGTCATTTTGCACAGGAACTCACTGCAAAAAAGATTTTTCTTGCCGGATATGTTTGGCCAAGCTTGCACATTGATGTTCAATATTCGTGTAAAAGCTGTCACAACTGTCACATTAATGGAAACAAGCGTCTGTTACATGGTCCACGTCAGTTAGTCCTTGCAAATGGTCCATTTGAAAAATGGGGCATTGATACTATGGGTCCATTGCCTAGGACTAAAAATGGGAAATCGTATATCTTGGTGTCCATAGACTACATGACGAGATGGGTAGAAGCACAAAGTGTGGCAAAGGTAAATGGGAGGACAGTGAGAAAATTTGTCTACACTCACATTTGTTGTAGATTTGGCACACCTTTGGAGATTGTTTCTGATAATGATCCAGGGTTTAGAAAGGGCTTGCTCACAGAGGTCTGTGAAGAACTTCACATTCTACATCGTCATAGTACACCCTACTATCCCCAATCCAATGGTCTGGTAGAAAAAGCTAATGGTGTCATTACAGGCATCATTAGAAAGATGGTGAGAAACAAGACAAAGTTGTGGGATGACTTCTTGGATGGTGCCTTGTGGGCGTATCGAACCACATATAGGGAAGCCACGGAGTTTACACCATTTCACTTGGTCTATGGTAAAGAGGCTTTACAACCAATTGAGCTCAACATCCCAACAATACGACTTCATGGCAAAGCAGCACAAGATGATCAAGAAGCATGGATGGATCGACTTCTTACCTTAGCTGAGCTTGAGTGGAAAAGAGAAGCAGCATACGAGTGCTACACGAAGAAAGCTACGCAGGCGAAGGAGAAGCTTGACAAGAAACTAAAGGACAAAGGCATCAATGAAGGAGATCTTGTGCTAAGTATGACAATCGACTTGATAATCGTTCTGATGCCAAATTTGAAACTAGATGGCAGGGGCCATACATAGTTAAGAAGGCTTTCAATTCAAGTTACTATCAACTTATGGACTTGAATGGGAAAGAGCACTCTAGAAAGGTAAATGGTTATCGCTTGAAGCCCTATTTGAGTCGACTTCTACCAAAGGATCTACCAAAGATCTGTCAAAGGGCAGCTATCTCATGTAAGTACTATTCCATGAAGCATGAGTGAGACTCGATCCAAAATGCCGAGGGACCAGACAATGAAGATCTCGTCAAGAGCTCTGAAGTACTCTCTTTGAAAAAGATGCTTTATGATGGTACATGAATATACCATCATCCTGGGAGAGGGCTAATGATAGCCGTTTTTCAGCTCTCCATAATTGCCATAGTGAGTTAACCCACCCTATCAAATCACTCAAACATTTTGGTTATCCCTACCATTTCACTGTACATAGGCGTGTGTGAGTTAAGGACTTTCTCCATATTTTCTTAAAACCCTCAACTAGCTAGTCACTGAGCTAGTTGAGCCAAAAAAATAAAAAAATAAAAAATATTATGGCCCATTTGTGTATAAATATTTTATTATATATAGGGCCTAAATAAAAGGATTTTTCATAATTATTTTGGTATTTATTTAAATATTTCTACCTATGGTGTGTTATTTATGCTATGTACATTGACTCACCATTACCATATTTTTTCTTACCATTTTGCATACTCTTTATTCCATATAAAAATAATAACTTCTCTTATTTTTTGTGTAACTTCATCCCTACAAAAATTAAAAAAAACTAGTTCTATTTATGTGTATATTTTTTCACTATTGTGATTTTTTCCGTCCTACATCTATTCTTTATTACTCTCATAAATTAGACCATAAAAAATATTCATCTTTTTATGGTAGACTTATAATGAGAGAGATTTATTTTGACCCCTTTATATTTTTTCCACCTATATTATTTATATTTGACATGTACATATTTTTTAGACCCCTCAATATTTGATTTTCTTAGTTGTACTATTCATTTATATCATGATCTCAACAATATCTTCAATTATAGACCTACCAAATAAGGTCAAGGGTATGTGAAATGCATACATGCACCATGGGGAGCTCACTCTTGGAGGTATTCAAAAGAATCATCTAAAGAAAGACCTCACAAGGACTTTAAGCAGTGGAAAAAACAGTCGGTTTTGCTGAATTTTTAAAGATCACATGCTCCCCGAATTTGAAAAGGTGATACAAACAAAAGTTGTAGCTCGTGAGCTGAACTTTCACCTCAAATTTTTTCATATTTTTTTGAGCTACGAGCTGTGAGCTATGATTTTA
This sequence comes from Adiantum capillus-veneris, assembly GCF_014529385.1. Classification (NCBI taxonomy): domain Eukaryota; kingdom Viridiplantae; phylum Streptophyta; class Polypodiopsida; order Polypodiales; family Pteridaceae; genus Adiantum; species Adiantum capillus-veneris. Next base: position 131,848,653 of record NC_140935.1, read on the forward strand.
TTGGTGGACCTCAGTTTGCCCATGCTATGCAGCCACACTCCCTCTTCCACTTTATCATTTTCCTCTTTCACACACACTCCTCCCTCTCCTTCCCACTCCCAAACCTGCAACTCCCATGTGCTAATTCACCCTCTTCACCATTGCCACATCTCTCACACCTCCATAGCCTTCATCCTCCATTTCTACACCCTATGTGTCCCCCTTTCTCTCTACATATTTGTCTATATTACCATACTCTCTTCAGCTTTGTAAAGAACTTCAAAAAATCAGCAAAAATCCAAGGATAACCTCTGCAAATGAAGGCTTTTATCATGAATTTTCCAAGGTTTGAAGATAACATAGCTTCATCGACACGTGCTACTTCGCCATACTGACCGCTTCTTCTATCGGTGCTGTAAAGAGGTGAATGTCAACTTCTCCAAGCTTCAACCTTGCTTTACAAGATTATCCCTTCTCTAACTTTTCTCATCATATATCTCACCATTTGGTGAATGATTTTGTAAATATTTTTTAGTGATAATTACTAACTACTAACCACTAACCTTATTGTAAAATGCACCCTCTACTAGAGTAGGCCCTCCCAAATTATTCACTCAATCCCTCTCTCCTTTCATCTTCAATAATTCTCTTCCCTTGAGCCCACATCCATGTGACTCAAAGGACAAAAGAGACCCACCCTCATTAAAAAAAATAAAAATATACATAATCTTTTATTCCTTCAAATAAACTTGATTAGGCCTAATCCAAATCGGGGCTTCTAAAACCTATAAATAGAGCCCTTCTCTCCCTTGTAAATCATCACATGATCACACTACACCACACCATTCTCAACACATAACACACCACTCTTCAAGCCTAGTTGTGTAGAGTGTGTACATTGTGAGTGCTCTATTTCATCACTACACATAGGTGCATGGAGAAGCTTGAAGTTAGTTATGCCATCTAGAGGAGTGGAGTGTATGCCATACTCTTCACCACACTTGTAGCCTACTCTTGTGCATAAATAAGATTTATAGGTTTGGGTGCAATTGTATGCTGCAACTACGACTCTTCTCTCCAAACTGACTTGATAAGTTGGCTCATCAGGTGGTTGAAGGTATATTGTCCTTGAAGTTTGTTGTGCCATTTCATGCTTGGTGGTTTGAGGGCTTGTTGAATTGTTTGCCTAAAAGGTGAAGTGTAAGAGGGTGCTCAGTGAGAGGGCTCCCGTGACCCCAAGACAATTTGTGTATTGACAACAAGGTCAAGTTTTGTGTTGTCTCTCTATTTCTCATCAAGCTTTGTGTGTATCTAGTCTTTAAGGCTAAGACTGAGTTGCTCAAGTTGATTTGTGCTCTTTACCTCTCTCTGGCGTGGTGAATGTTTGTGTTTGGTGTGTGTGGCTATCTTGCATTCCCCTCTCTTTGTGCATTTGAGTACAAGGAGATATCACGTGCGTCCTAGTTCGCATCTACAACTAGGTGGTGCCCCTTTTCTTGTTTGGTTTCTGGCTGTGGATTGTTGTTGTCTCTGATTGTGCTTGCCCCAGCCCCAACTGAGCAGCACGGGAGCCTCGAAGGGTGTTTAGAGGCCGCTCTTCTTGTTGCCCGCCCCGGACCGCCTCAGCACCAAAGTCCATAAAAGAGAGCTGCGTTGGAGTTGGTTCAGACAAAGCGTGGAGTATTCGGGCCTCCCAAATCAGTGCTTCATTTGTCGACGGATGGGTCATCTTGCGAAGGCCTCTCCACAGAGGAGATCCCGACCTACTCCACAGGCCCAGCCCCAGCCCTCAAGGACTGGCCAATAGCAGCCAGCATGCAGAGTCACAGAGTATGCAGCCAGAGCCATCCTGCGAGCCAGGGACTCAAGCAGAGGAGGGTTGGTAGCAGGCTCGTGGTCGGTGTCAGCAGGGGTCTCCGCGCTAGCCTGGCACTGAGAGTGGTCCTCAGGCTCTTGTCCAACAACAATGGGTTCCCACGGGGAACCGATTTGACACTCTTCAGCAGAACGAGGTCCTTGCTCCAATCTCCACTTCAACCTCACCCTCGACAATACCTCCCCCCGAGTTCCCCCCCTCTTCCGTCCCCCCCCCCCCCCCCCCCCCCCCCCCCTCCCCCTTCTCCCTCTGCCTCTCCATCTCCTCCCCCATACCTTTGTCGACCTCCCTCGCCTACCCTCTCCCCCTTCTCTCTTCGCTACCTCACCTCCTCTCGCTCCAGTCCCGTAGCCGTCCGAGGGGTCAGGGCCTTCCTCGGCTGCTAGGAGATCTCTTTGCAACGCCTTTGCCACGAGTCGCTTAGCGAGAGAGGGACAGCCTTTCTTGCGACCCCCTCTTCTGGTGCAGACATCTCCCATTGCAACAAATCCTCTAGGTCTGACGAGCTTCGACATTCGTCGCCGTTGAGATTTTTTTCCTACGACTTTACACGTTTTCTCGGCGATCCCCTCACCAGACCTTGATAATGCCTGCTTCAGAGTTCATGTACTTTTCCTTGCAGCTAGGCTGATAGAGGCATTGGACTCGGTGGTTGGCTTCTCTTTTCCCCTATGCGACAAGGACCGGGCTGAGTGGACTATAGACTCGGTGTTGGAGTGGCTACGGACACACACCCTAGAGTTCTCTCACCACATGGGAGACCTAGGGGGTACAGACTTGCTTCAGATTCTTTGACCATTGGCCAAGTTTGTTGCGACACCTCCAGACGCATCAAGATGTAGACACATTGTGGTTCACTTTTTTGCTGACACGCAGAGCCCGCCATGCTGTGTATACATACATGAGGACTCCTGGACAGAGGAGGTTGCTTTACGCGCGGCTCGGTCTACTTGGGCTTGGGCTAGACACTCTCTACAATCACGCCTATCTCGAGGATGCTCGGATGCGGATTACTCCCCATCCAAGCTTGCCTCGAAGATAGCACGGTTAGCTGCTGCGGCAGCATCAATTCTCTCTCGCTCCCCATGAGGATCATCTCATGGAATGTACAGAGACTAGGTGGCCCCAGTTTTAGCGTCAGAGGGGCCGACTGCGTCAGGAGCTTCAACGATGCCTTGCGGGAGGAGAAATTGACCTTCTTATGCTACAGGAGCACCATCTGTATGAGAACCGCATTAGACATTGTGGTCATCTTTTGCGTGGACAATCTAAGACTTTTTAGTCAACTGCATTTGGACCTGGAGGCATCCAAGGCGAAGTATGTATGACTATTGCGGATTCTTTGCAGTAGACCATCGTTGGCAGAGGGATTATTGTGCCAGGCAGGGCTGAGTGGATCACTATGCAGGTTCAGTGTTGTCTGGTGGGCTTCTTGAACATCTATGCGCCCAATGTGGCGAGTGCACGTGCAGAGCTTTGGTCTCAGATTGTTGAGTCTCTGTCGCAGGCAGAGCAATGGTGTGTAGGGGGTGACTTCAACATGTTAGAGGAACCCTCGGACAGAATTGGTGGTAGCAATACTACTGTGCATGAAGTTGAGCTGGCAGCTTAAGAGAGGTTTTGTTCGACTCTGCGGGTTTCAGATGTGTGGAAGCATTATAGTTTTGTGAGGCCCCCATAAAATATGGCCTTCTCTCGTTAAACCGTAGAGTGGGAGGCGTGAATCTATCTCGGATAGATCGCTTCTACACTAGTGACCACTTCTGTGACTTGGGTGGGACAGTTGGCATTCTAGCAGGGACTTCCTTTTCGAACGATGCTCTAGTGATCCTTACAATGACTAATAGGTGGAGGAGTGGGAGCACGTTGCTTCGCATCCCAGAGAGGGTCTTGTTGGACTCAGCGCTTAGAGAGCGAGTGGAGGCTCTTTGGACAGAGAGAGCAGAAATGCAGGATTCTCTTGTTGACAGAGTGGCCTCGGGACTTGCTTAGCTTAGTCGACTCTTTCTTCAAGAGTCTTCGGCTCGCCTAGCTACAACGAGAGAGGGGGAGCAACGTCTCCGACGAGGCGTTGCTTCCTTATAGAGGATACAGGAGCAGCATCCAGACAGTCCTTGGTTGGAGGAGCAGTTACAGCAGGCTCGCCAGGAGCTTGTCAACACAAAGGAGAGGCGCCATGAGTTTGATTTTCATCAACAGGCATCTCAGTGGACCCAGGTGGGTGACAGAGTGACATGCGCTTTCTTTGAGGCAGTGGGACCTCAGCATATGCATGCTAAGGTCAGTCAGTTGAGGAGGCCCGACAAGTCAGTTGCTTCAGAGCCAGAGGACATGCGTGCAGTTGCCACTAACTCCGACCGTGATTTACTGTCTGCAGAGCCTCAGTGAGTGTCAGGATGCATGCAGAGAGCAAGTGTGGGCACAGATGCCTTGTCTTGTGACTGAGGAGATGCGCCATAGGCTTGAGCTGCCTCTTCAGCTAGAGGAGCTACACACGGCTCTGAGAGCACTTCCCCGTGGTAGCTGTCCAGGTGAGGATGGCTTGACTCCCAGATTTTCTTCGAGTATGGGACTTGCTTGGCTCAGATCTATGCAGTGCTTTCCAGTACATCCTACACACAGAAGAGATGCCTGACAACATGAGTGAGGGCTTGATCTACCTCGTTCCCAAGGAGGGTGGCTCCTTGGATGAGATTCGACAGTGGCACTCCATCACCATCCTCAACTCAGCCTACAAAATTCTTGCCAAGGCTCTGAGTTTGAGGATTCAACCACTCCTAGAGAGCATTATACATGGGACTCAGACAGGTTTTGTCAAGAAGCATAGTATCCTTGACAACATCTTTACTTTTTGGGAGGCTTCTGCCCTCGCGCAGCTCCGTGGTGAGGATCTGGTGATTTTTCTTCTCGATTTTGACAAGGCCTACGACAAAGTTGACTAGGACTTTTTGGAGGGCACTGTACGCAAGATGGGCTTCTCAGATGCTTGGATCAGAGGGGTGTCAGCCTTGTACAGACGGGCACAGTCAGGGACTTTTGTTAGGAGGTAGAGGTGATCGATTCATGCTCGCACGTTCGGTCAGACAAGGCTGCCCTCTTGCCCCCTTCCTCTTCCTTCTCTATGCTGAGGCGAGCAGGTTTTTGGTTTCACAGCAAATTGGTTTACGTGGCTTAGCGCTCCCTATTCGAGGAGATGAGCTACTGGATGTTGAGTTTGCAGACGAGTCAGCCTTGTACTTGGATGGCCAAGAGGCCAACCTTCACAGGTATGAGCAGGCTCTTGAGACTTTCTGTTGTGCATCTGGCGCATTGATCAACTCGAGAAAGACAGTGGCTTTCTCGGTTGGTAGTGCTCCTACGCCTGTTTGGATTTCAAGTGGATTCCCAGTTCGGTACTTGGGCTGTCAGGTTGGTTTGCAGGACTTGTCTCCCGAGCAGCAGATTGCTCCCCTCCTCCTGTCTGTCACAAAGTGATGACGTGGCTACCAACAACAGAAACCCTATTTTATGCGAGAAACCCTAATTTTGCAAAAACCCTAACCCTAACTGCTGGCTAAAACCCTAAAATGGCTGGAAACCCTAAAATCAAGCGGCCATGCCACGTGGCAGCAGTGTACGGCCGGAAATCACGGAAGCTGAGAAAAAAGCTCTAGAGACGCAATTCCTACTTTATTTTTGCTACACAAGGAATTGGAGAGAGAAAAAGGAGTTGACTTGCTTTATTTTGACTCTCAGTGAGAGAGAGAGAGAGAGAGAGAGAGAGAGAGAGAGAGAGAGAGAGAGAGAGAGAGAGAGAGATTGCTTTTGTTCTGAAGCTTTTGGGGCTCTGCTTTTGGGCATCCCTTGTAATCTTTTTATACGCGGATTAGGGCTCACTTCTCAAAGCATCTGGACGCAGAGTCTGAGAGTGAAACCCTAACCGCTCTTTGTACTTTGACATTGATTTAAATACATAAAGAAATACCGAAAGGGGCGCCATTCTTTGGGGCCAATATCTCTAGGCACGGAACTCCATCGGACCAGTACAAATCTATTGTCATCTGTGAATTGTCTTGAAGTGGTTATTTGGTGCTGTTGCGATTGATTCTTCACTTGGAGTGTCCAAGTCTGTTACAATGGTATCAGAGCATGGCCGATTTCTCTTACAATGGTATCAGAGCATGCTCCGATCCCCAATTTGTTTTCCGTGGCACCTATGGCTTCACGCAAGCATCAGTTGACTCCCTCTGCATCTGGAGATGCGGGCAACGATCACAACGAAGATTCCAACAGAGTACGGCCCGCCTCGGCCTACTCAGGCGGAGCAAAGAGATATAAAGCGTCGTCAATTGATCAGCGATGCAACAAAGATGATGCTCAGTTTTGCGAAGGATCCAAAATTGGCAAAATATATGAGCGAGACTTCTTTTCAGGAAGTGCATGCGCAGTGGCAAAAAACCACTACACCCCTAAAACCCGCTCTCAAGAAACCTTTTGATCACAAAAAATATTCAGAGAAGGAATTACAAGAGGTGGTCGATGCACGGATTGCTCAGCTTTTTGACGCACAGAAGAAAGCTAAAAAGCACGGCAAAAAGCAGAAGAAAGGCACTGACTTCCCGAGATATTTGGGTCGTCAGTCGACATTTCACAAGGCAAAGAAACAAAAGAAGCGTGTTCGATTTGAAGGAGTTCCCAGTTCTTCTTCTTTTGACAGTTCTTCTAGCTCTTCAGATTCGAGCGAAGAAGACAGAAAAGGTAAAAAGCGAAGCAAGAAACAAAGCTTCAGAAAGAGCAAGAAAAAGGCAAAGAAGGCTATATCTTGCCTAGAGAATACAGTTCTACTGAGGCCTCGGCTACAGATAGCTCAGATTTCGATGACGGAAACTTTTATGCGAACAAGAAGAATTTTTACAAAGCCAACCAGTATGACTTTCTCGAAGACAATGACAGGGGTGCTCCGGGCACGCGAGTGAAGTTCTACTCAAGATCCCTTGGTACCACAAGAACTACGCCGTGGTTGACTACCGGGCCGAGAAAGTGACTTTGATAAATGAAGGGCTCAGAGATTGTACTTGATGAACTTCAGTTTCTTTACTCATTCTTTTGGGAGAGAACTGAACGATGAATAAAGGTTGAATATGTTTTGACCTGATCAAAAGAACACCAAGATTTTTCTCCACACTAATGCCGATTGCTTTTCAGAGGGCCTGAAGATCAGACCATTGACCTGATACCTGAAAGCACGCCACTAAACCGGCCACCTTACTGTGTGAGCCGAGTACAGAATGAAACGATTAAGAACCCAGTGAAAGACCTCTTCAGCAAAGTACTTCACCATATTGCTCTCCACTGTTGTTATATTTGAAGAAAGACGGATCTTGGAGAATGTGCATCGATTATAGAACTCTCAACAAAATCATCATCAAGAACAGATTTTTGATTCCTAGGATCGATGATATACTCGCAGGTTATAGGGATCCTCGTGCTTTAGCAGGATTGATCTGAAGAGTGGATATCTTCATATCCGAATCGCGACGGGAGATGTCTACAAGACAGCCTTCCGAACTACCTTTTGGATTATTTGAGTTTTTGGTGATGCCTTTTGGCTGAACCAATGCTCCTGCGACATTTAACCGGATGATGGACAAGATTTTTCGAGAGTGCAGGCTATTTGTTGGCCCTTTCTTTGACGATATCATTGTTTTCTCCAAGAATGAAGCAGAACACAGAGATCATATGCTTCAGAGATACATTTTTTTTGGGACACTGTGTCTCAGCAGCAGGAGTGCAAATGGATCCGGCCAAGATAGACACTATCCGTGATTGGCACGATTTCAAGAATGTCCATGAAGTTGAAAGCTTCTTGGAACTGTGTTCGTACTACAGACGTTTGCAGAGGTTGCTTCCCTTTTGCATATCTAGATACAGAAAGGAGTCCCTTTTCTCGTGGGGATCCACAGAGGTGACTGCCTTTCAGACATTGAAAGAGAATTTGACTACAAGACCAGATTTGACTTTGCCGGACTTGCAGAAGGCATTTGAAGTATTTTGTGATGCTTGTGATCGTAGTCTGGGTGCGGTCTTAATGCAAGAAGGCCATGTCATTGCTTACGAGAGCCGATTGTTCTCTAGGCCGGAGATGACAGCACAGATTTATGAGAAAGAGCTTTTGGCGGTTATCCATGCTCTTACTCAGTGGCGGGATTACCTACTCGGAGCGGACTTTACTGTCTTTATAGACCATCAAAGTTTGCACTACTTCTTGTCACAGAAGCAGCTTTCGGAAAAGCAGATACGGTGGGCGAACATCTTGTCACAGTTTCACTTCCAGATTGTCCATGTGCAGGGATAGAAGAATGTGGGTGCAGATGCTTTGTCTCGGGAGCCATTGGTTCTGGCTATTTCCGCGATATATCTTAGGAGCTTCGAGGATATGGTCGATCAGTATGCCACAGATACAAATTTTGCAGATATTTTCACACGGATACGGGATGGGGAGACAGTAGCTGGATACTCCCTCCGGAAAGGCTACTTGATGAGAAAGACTATGTTGTACGTTACACAGCCGTTGAGGGAAAAGGTTATGACTGAATGCCACTGTCCACCCTTTACAGGTCACCGCGGCATTGCTACCACCATGAAGGGGGTAGAGAGATATTTCTTTTGGCCGAGACTCAAAAAGGATGTGGAAGAGTTTGTGTGCAGTTGCCTAGTATGCCAGAAGGTCAAGTTTGACAGGCATAAGGCACAAGAATTGTTACAGCCTTTACCCATACCCACTCGCCCCTTGGAAAATATTGAAATGGATTTCATTTTTGATCTCCCAGGAACACAGAATGATCACGATGATTTTCCGATTACATGGCACGTCTGAGACGATTGTCTCAGACAGAGACCCCAAATTTATGAGTTTGTTTTGGAAGGCAATTCGGAGAACATTGGCACGTGGTTGCAGTTCTCGTCATCGTTCCACTTGCAGATTGACGGGCAATCTAAGATTGCCAAATTCAGTGGTTTTAGATTTATTGAAGTCTTGTATCTTAGATCAGAACACTCAATGGGAAAAGAACTTACCTTTGGTGGAATTTGCCTACAATAACACCATACACTCTTCGACGGGGAAGACGCCATTTGAGATTGTTGAAAGTGTTGCGAAGGTTCCATCCTTCCTGAGCACGAAAGATTAGATATTTTGAAGCGGATGAATATTCGCGAGATTTGGATACGACTTTTGCCAAGGTTCGCGAGACTTTGCAGAAGTCTCAAGAACGATAGAAAAAGGCCGCGGATCGCCATCATTGCGACTTGAAATTGAAGGAGGATGATTGGGTGCTCTTACGTTTTGAAAAGGCACCCCTAAGAAAGAAAAATTGAAAGGAGAGTCTTTTTCCAAAGCTTAGTATGCGATACTACGGACCTTTCTAGATTACCGAAAAGATAAATGATGTCTTCTTCCGATTGAAACTGCCAGATACTTGGAGGATTCACAATGCATTCCATGTGGGTCTCTTGAAACCTTTTAAGGGTGATGTGCCTGATTAAGGGAAGCCTGATGAGCAACCCGAACTGGAAGTAAACGAGGAGATCCTTGTTCCTGAACAAATTTGGCACATAGGGATACGAAGAAAGGTAAAGTCTGAAGGCCGTTCTTGGTTAAGTTCAAGAACTTTCAACTTTCCTGCATTTGATGCAAAGTGGATGGAGGAGGAGGACCTAGCAGATACTCCTTGGATTGTGAAACTTTACCTCGATATTTTGGTTTAGCATAGTCTACTCCAAACGGAACCTAGAAATTCAACTTGGCCGGAGATCTGGTGCAATGGGATGCACAAGAGGGAAGTTACTCCGCTCCTTTGTCAACAGATGCCTTGATTTTGATACTAAAGTCACTGATGTCTCTGTGAGCATCAGGGATACTGAGAGCTGACAGTATTCTGTTGCATGACTTTATGAAATGGAATTCCTAATTATGATACTGATTTGTTCTTGACTTCATTTAAGTGCAGGAACTGATAGACGAAATGACTGCATCATTTTAGTCTGATTGATCTCGAATAGACATGGTTGCAATAGGGGTTAGTCAATCGGACATCGATGAGGTCCCGATTGGATCTAGATGCGATTGCTAGCCACATTAATTGCCGATAAATCATGGTCTAAGATCCGAATGAATGTTGAATGGCATGTGATGTCCTGTGATGTCCCGTGATGTCGTGTGATGTGAGTGTCGATTTGATACATGTGCTAGATGTGTGTTCCTAGTACATAGGTACTAACAGTTAGTGTCTACTAAGACGGTTTATGGCTTTTTGTCGGTTTTGCAGGCGTAATCATGGTCGATTACAATGCTTTCAAGAGGGGGGTATGTCACAAAGTGATGACGTGGCTACCGACAGTAGAAACCCTAATTTCTGCCAAAAACCCTAATTTTGCAAAAACCCTAATTTTTGGAAACCCTAACCCTAACTGCTGGCTGAAACCCTAAAATGGCTGGAAACCCTAAAATCAGGCGGCCATGCCACGTGGCAACAATGTACGGAACAGGAAATCACGGAAGTTGAGAAAAAAGCTCTAGCGACGCAATTCCTGCTTTATTTTTGCTACGCAAGGAATTGGAGAGAGAAAAAAGAGTTGACTTGCTTTATTTTGACTCTCAGTGAGAGAGAGAGAGAAATTGCTTTTGTTCTGAAGCTTTTGGGGCTCTGCTTTTGGGCATCCCTTGTAATCTTTTTATACGCGGATTAGGACTCACTTCTCAGAGCATCTGGACGCAGAGTCTAAGAGTGAAACCCTAACCGCTCTGAAGAAATACATAAAGAAATACAGAAAGGGACGCCAGTCTTTGGGGCCAATATCTCTAGGCACGGAACTCCGCTGGGCCAGTGCAAATCTATTGTGATCTGTGAATTGTTTTGAAGTGGTTATTTGGTGTTGTCGCAATTGATTCTTGACTTGGAGTGTCCAAGTCTATTACACTGTCTATCAGGAGCAAGTTGTTACATTGGAGCTACGCACGACTTTCTCTGGCAGGGAGAGTTGTAGTGGCCAACCAGGTGTTCTTGGCTACTATGTGGTACATCACTCCTTGTTGGGTCTTCCCGAGTTCTTGTATCAGCCTGTAAGAGAGGATGATCAAGAACTTCCTTTGGTCAGGGCGTGACACTCAGATAGCCCGGGCCAAAGTGGCATGGCAAGTCATCACTCTTCCTTGTTCTCAGGGAGGGTTGGGAATCATAGACCCAACACAGCAGAGCAGAGCCCTTCTTGGGAAGTTTTATCGTCAGAGGACTTCTTCCAGGTGAGGATCCCTGGAAGGAGTTCTTGCTTCATCGATTTAGTGCTAGGGTGCCTCAGGCTGGAGGCCCCTGGCGACCCTCGACTAGATGGAATTTCACAGAGATGCGCAGAGTTGGCTTGAGCAGGAGATGTGAGCAGGCTCTTGAGACTTTCTGTTGTGCATCTGGTGCATTGATCAACTGGAGAAAGACACTGGCTTTCTCGGTTGGTAGTGCTCCTACGCCTGTTTGGATGCAAGGTGAGGGTTTCAGGTGGATTACCCTAGGGACTGTAGTTCGGTACTTGGGCTGTCAGGTTGGTTTGAACTTGTCTCCTGAGCAGCAGATTGCTCCCCTCCTCCTATCTATCAGGAGGAAGTTGTTACATTGGAGCTCCTGGCAGACAGAGTTGTAGTGCCCAACCAGGTGTTGTTGGCTACTATGTGGTACATCACTTCTTGTTGGGTCTCCTCGAGTTCTTGTATCAGCCAGGTAGAGAGGATGATCAGGAACTTCCTTTGGTCAGGGCGTGACACTCAGATAGCCCGGGCCAAAGTGGCATGGCAAGTCATCACTCTTCCTTGTTCTCAGGGAGGGTTGGGATCATAGACCCAGCACAGCAGAGCAGAGCCCTTCTTGGGAAGTTTATCGTCAGAGGACTTCTTCCAGGTGAGGAGCCCTGGAAGGAGTTCTTGCTTCAGCAGCTTAGTGCTAGGGTGCCTCAGGTTGGAGGCCCCTGGCGACCCTCGACTAAATGGATTTTCATAGAGATGCGCAGAGTTGGCTTTAGCAAGAGACTTGAGGACCGCTTTGCTGCTGAGAGTCTGCTCTGATCTTGGGAGCAAGTGCAAAGAGGCCTAGAGCAGCATCAGCCTACTTGCACGGAGGAGCGTCTGAGACAACCCCTTGTTTGGAACCCTGTGGTTAGCACTCAGAGAGGCCACTTGGTTGGTAGTCGGCCTCATCTTTCCTGGGGTCCCATGCCAGAGGGTCCAGCACACTCTTTAGGTGACTGGATATAGTTTTTAGGCTTGTCAGAGGAGCTTCACGGCATTCAGCTACAGGGCATGAGAGAGGTGCAGAGCATGTGTTAGGACATCTCAAAGGCAGTACCAACTGAGTGGCACACACCTCTCGAGTCAATAGCGCCCAGATAGATGGGAGCCTTCACGCGACTGGAGGTTCTCATCTCAGTTTGGGCTTGCTCAGAGACTTTACCCTCCATGTTTTTCGAGCTACAAGGTGAGGGACGTTTACACAAAGTTACAGTAGAGGCTCCATAGGTTGCAGAGTGCTATTTTCAGAGGATCCGAGTGGTGGGCATCTATGGGAGGACTTGTGTCATAGATCCCGACCCAGCAGCTCTTGAGACTGGCCACTAGAGACTGTGGGCTTGGGAGAGTTGTCCATTGGCACGAGTATAGTTGGATCCTGGAGAGTGACTGTGGAGGGACCCTTTCTCCTCAATAGACCATCCAGGCGTCCCTTTCTTTTAGTACACTGTTCGACTGGGACGTCTCATACTGGCAGCACAGAGAGAGGCTCGTCCTGCTGCAGCACCTCATTGGCAAGAGGAGGGTCTCACAGCTGAGTTCTTGGCAGCTTTTTGGGAGAGGTTGTGGGACTCCCGATAGCCGAGGCGAGTCACTTTGTTCCAGGGTCTGGTAGCACACCGAGCTACAGCAGTTGGGAGTTGGCTTGTACATAGTGGTCTCTCGGCCGCATGTGCAGCTTGTGACCTTCTTGTGGAGAGTCAGCGTTACTGTCTTTGGGACTGTCCTTTGGCACAACAGGTGTGGCTTCGTGTTCTTCAATTGATGCCAGCTCTTTTGACCGCTCAGCAGTACACATGGGGAGCAACTGCTTAGTCCACTCTCACGGGCCCGGCACTTCAGTTTAAGCTATCCTCCACTAGCAGGATGATACTGATGCAAGGGGGTCAACCTACACTCCAGCCTGCTACAGAGCTTCCTCCACAGGAGTGGTGCAGTAAGAGAGAGGAGTGTTGGGAGCTCATCAGCAGCCCGACACTCTGGTTCATCTGGCGAGCCCGTTGCTTCCGCATCTTCGAGGCTCGCCCTGTACCACCAGTAGAGACTGTTCGGGATCTTTGTGTCACGTGACACATCCAACCCTATGTGTCGGTGGACAAGCTACAATACGACAAGGGTTCAGTCAGTCCAGTCAGTCTAGATTAGCAAGTGTTCTAGCACTTTTGTGAGTCTGTTCGCAAACCGTGCATACCTAGGCACTTAGTATAGATGCATATCCTTTGGTTGCACACAGCATGATCATAAGCACTCCCATCACAATCCATCACAATCCTTCAAGGAAATTTTCCAGCGCATTTAGCCTATTTTCCCTATTTTTGATAGTTTTCACTTATTATTTTTAAGTGACTTTTGTTGGAAAGTAGGTGGGGCAATTTTGCTAAGTTTGTATAAGTAGAAACCTAGCGCTAGCACTTTCTAGCAGAAGAGGCAACAAGAGCACACGCTCAACAAGCAACTTCTCAGCAGAACCCCCAAGAGGCCTAGCGTTTTTCCTCCACAGCATCAACCTAGCGTTTTGGACCAGATCAGCCAATGTTTTTGGATCTTGCAGATTCTTGGCGATAGCAAGAAGCAGATCAGCCTAGCGTTTTGCATTTGCAGAACATCCGGTGACAGCATAACCATTTTCAGTCCTAGCGTTTTTTATTTGCAGATCAGCCCTAGCGTTTTGCAGATTTACCGCGACGGAACATCAAGAACCATCAGCGTTTTCAGTTTTCAGCCCTTAGACACCGCAGATCAAGTCCCAAACCTCGCAGACCTCACCTTCCTGCAGCAGTTCCTCGCTGCACGGTCAGTTTCCGCAAGGTTTACAGTTTCAGCCCGGAAAACACAGATTTCAGCATCTGCGTTTTCAGCGCATCGTCGTCAGCATCGTCGCCATCGACATCGTCACCGACATAGAGTCAGAATTCAGCAGATAGAAGATTTGCAGATTTCAGCCCGTCTCGTCGTCAGCTAGAGATCATACAAAAGCCTCATGCTGCCATACATCCGAGATCGGCAAAGTCAAACACAATCTCTCCCATGCTACTAGCTCATGCCCATGCACTGTCACATGACTGCCCCCAATGCTATCTGCCAGATCCTCTAGCATGTTGAAGTCCCCTCCAACACACCAGTGGTCCACCTCAGGTAATGCATCCAACATCTGTGCCCAAAAATCTGCTCTAGCACTCGCCTAATTAGGCGCATATGCATTGAGAAACCCCACAAGCTCCCCATGTATCCTCCACGTTGGTGCAGCCAAAGTTGGTCTGAGTTGGAAAGTGGTCTTTGTTGCAGGCAGGTGCAGTGTTGAAGGCTAGAGCAGGTATGGAGTCCTTAGGCAGACTGGTGGCAGTGGGAATGTATGTTTAAAGTGGATTTTTAGGCCAAAAGGCTCAAGATAGGTCTAGATGGGATAGCAAGTGAAGGTGTCTGAATTGCCAAGTCAGTGCTCTAAAATGTAGTGTTCAATGTGCTCTAGAAACCGATCCAAATGGCTCGTCAAACGGAGCCCCGATGTGCAAGATATTATAGTTCAAAGTTAGAAGGTTTAGCAGATCCCCGACGGAGAGGGCAGCTGGGGACAGATGGCCCGAGTGGATGTCAGAAGATAGATGTGTAAAGCTCAAATTATGGAGCATGCTTGTCTTCTCGGATTGCCAATCAGAGCTATGGATAGGAAGTTATGATTATCAGAAGTTTTTTCGGGGGCCATTTATGGCCAAGTCGACCGCATTGGAGGATGCGCCATCTAGCATCTTTTTGGCTTTGACCAGGCCCTGGAAGGTGGAGGACATCATGTGAGGATGGCACAAATCAACGGCCCGTCAATTGGATGCTCAGTCAGCAGGATACAATGGGATGAAGCCTGGAGCTAATGTTAAGGAGGGGATTGGCAGATGTTTTTTACCTTTTTTGCAGCCTTGGATAGCAAGCTTAGAGGAGTCAGAAGACGGTGGGGTTTAAACGGCCTGGGGCCGACCCAATGAAGATCCGGCACGGCTTGGTGGATCAAGCTTCCGACCATCAGACAAGATATGGGAGTCGAGGGAAAAAGGCCCAAGAAGGAGGTTTTATGTATACCTTTTTGGAGGGTTTTTGTAAGCTTGAAATGCTTGGGAATATCCCAAGGGCTGCCACGTGGTGATAAATAGCCCCATAGGCGCATATTCAAGTCAGTGAAGCAGGGTATAAGGCTGGGATGGCATGCCACTTGAGGCGTGTGCAAGGGGGAGAAAGCTGCTAGGAGGGACGGCTATGGCGCAACTCTGCTGGGTGCAGCGCAGGCGGCTCCTGGGTGTAGAGTTTGGCGGTTTTGGTGGCGATGGTTGGCGCGCACCACTGGCGCCCCCGTGTGGGAGGTTGGCGGACTTGGTGATGACGTGGCGTGCCCGCAAGGGTCCAGTCCTGCGGCCCTTGAAGGCCCATTTTTTGAAGGCAAGGGAGGAGGGCATTAGCGATATCGGTAATGCCTCCCCGGCATGAGATAGGGGGCAGTCCCGCGAGAGAGAGAGAGAGAGAGAGAGAGAGAGAGAGAGAGAGAGAGAGAGAGAGAGAGAGAGAGAGAGAGAGAGAGAGAGAGAGAGAGAGAGAGAGAGAAACAGAGAGAGAGCAACCGGGTAGCATGAGCCAGTTCAAATGCAAAGGGAAGCTCCAATGACGTGAGGGAAACAGGGAGAGTTCAAAGGCCGCCCAAGAGGGGCCGCCATGTGTACAAGGGGTGGGCGGGTCCATTTCAAGGCCAGGCAAGCAAGAGCAAGGGCAAGGAGGATAACTGAGTCGCGCAGAGAAAAAGGCCACCAAAAGGCAAAGACCATGAGCAAAGAGAAAGAGAGAGAAGGCAAGTCAAAATTAGGTCAAAGGGGCAGTGCAAGGCTAGGCTCCCCAAAGGGTAAAAAATAAGGGAAAAGGAAAAAATTAAAAAATGCGTAGGGGCACTAGCGATGTCGCTAGTGCACCCCCCTCAAGTGCAAAGAGAGAAAAAGAGAGCAGATGAAGCCAGAGGCGGCTACCTCCTCCCAAATTTACCAAATGTGGATGCAAGGTGGACCAATCAGAGCCCAGATGCCCAAATTGAAAGGGGCATCTCTATATAAACCATTTTTTAGCCATTTTTCATGCTTTTTGCCAGAGTAGGCTTCTTGCCAGGGCCTTGAGCCGGTGAGCCTGCAAAGAGCCAAGATAGAGAGTGTGTGTGAGTTCTTGGGTTGACTTTTTTGAACTGTTTGAAGCCTGCAAAGGAGAGCTCTCTCACACAGGAGTATGCCTGTCAAATGGCCATGGTGATGGCATTGCAAGCCTTTGCACATGCCTTTTGAAGTGTAATGAAGCCACTCTTGCCCCATTTTGTTGTCGTTTCCCTTCCCTCTTCTCTTTCTCCTGCTCTCGTGTTTCCCCTCGGTGTCGGAAGTGTGGATGTGTGTGCCCCCCAGACCGACGGTGTTTTCTATGAGAGAGTGAGATTGAGTGGCTGTGTGCGTGTGTAAGGGTGGAGACCGACCGTGGCAATAGGTGTGCGTTGTGTGGTGGACTTGCGAAGTGTGTGAGCAGTGGAAAAAGTGCGAGCGGTGGTCTGCTAGTGTGAAGTGTGTTTTTGAAGTGTTTTCTAGAGAGGATAGGGGTGTTATGGATACCCTGAGCTATAGAGAGGCCCTTGTCTTTGTTCCGGATGTGTTCCCCCATTCCCCCTCTCCAATGCCATAAATTGGGCTCTCCCCGACACAATCACCCCTCTGTCACAATGGCATGCCGCCAAGCATCCACAATAAACATACATACCCCTCCCTGCCCACTCATGGGTCCAAAACATGCTAACCAAAACGGCTCACATCGGCCTGGCAAAACTGAGCCATATGTGAAAATCCGGCTCCCACTCAGATGGTGCTCCTGTAGCATCAAGATATCAATGGAACCCCCTACCAAGCATCACTGAATCTCATGACTAAGCATGCCTCTATAACAAAGATACTGGGAGCCTCCAAGACCCTCACATTCCACGAGATGATCCTCATGGTCTGCCAATATATGAAGTAGTTGCGTCAACATTCCAGCGAGCCTTCGCAATCGGTTTGGAGGGAGAATAATCTCCATCCGAGCGACTGCGGATCTGACCTCCTTGAGCGCCGCACACACTGCGCACCGTCCTCCAATGGGTATATGCCATAGCTAAGGCTGATGCCTCCACGATCTCAACCTCATGAATGCATACATAGAGTGGGGGCCTCGTGAGGTTTGCTACAATGCAAATCACCAAGTGTCCGACCCCACGAGCATCAGTCCTACGTGTAACTGTGTAATGGGCGAGCTCCCAAAAAGGTGCAAGCATATATGTCACATCCAGGTCTCCCAAGTGATGAGATAACTCTATAGCCTGTGTGTGTAGGCACTCTGATCCCAAGTCCATGGACAACTCTCTATTACTCGCTCCACACAACATGAAGGAGAAGGCTACTGAGGAATCTAGTGCCTCCTCTCCCCGCGCTGGGAGGATGCGCAAGCATATCTGTCACATCCAGGTCTCCCAAGTGATGAGAGAACTCTATAGCCTGTGTGCACAGGCACTCTGATGCCAAGTCCATGGACCACTCTATTACTCGCTCCACACAATGGGAAGGAGAAGGCTATTGAGGAATCTAGTGTCTCCTCTCCCCGTGCTGGGAGGATAACCACGTGGACCCGCACAGGTGCCGGCTCATGTGTCTCCTCAATACCGAACAACCGCATGAAAGAGTAGTCAAAAGATGCAGTCCTGTGGCGCGAATCAAAGCTGAGTAGCCGACTCCGTATCGCTGACATGCGTGAAGCTCTAATCGGCATCGTAGCTCTCTCCACTGGCCCACGAGCAAAATCGCTACTCAGTGAGCGTGGCACTGCTGGAGAGTGCCAAGAAAGTGGTGGCTCCTCTGTAGAAAGCAAAGACAAAGGTGAGGAAATGGCAGTGGGGGCGAGGTGCGGAGAGGGAGCAGCTGGTGCTGCAATGGGAGGTGGAGAGGCGGGAGGAGGCAAAGGCGAGGGTACTTGGGATGTTGAGGTACTTAGGTGGAGAGGCGGGCCATTATCTCCACAAGGGGGAGATAAAACCGACTGCTCATGCACTGTGGGCATGATGGATGGGGCAGAAGGTGGTGGAGGAGGGTGTGGAGAAGTGGGGAGAGGTGCTGCCATCTCCTGATCCATGGGCTGCTCTCTTGAGCTCTCTGTCTATAAAATCTCAAACCGGTTCTGCATCGGCACCCACTCCTGCTGTTGACCCTGCCGGTGGATCGGCTGGTCAGGCTGGCTCCCTCGATGCCGTCCCTACACCTGCTACCACTCTGATGTAGCAACAAGTAGGGAAGGCCTCTCTGCACTGGACTGAGATGTGGCTCCAGTGGATGGTTGGGTCGTCAAAGCTCTAGCCGCCAGTCTGTATCTGTGTCGGTGGTGGAGCCCGGGGTCTCCGACGAGGACAGGCTTTGGCCAAGTGGCCAACCTATGGATAGATAAAGCACTGGTTCAGGAGCTCCGAATACTCTACTCATTGATCAAACCATCCCCTGCCAACCTTAGGTAGCTGAAATACATTTGGCAAGCAAGAGACATCTGGTACCAGAACTCTGACTGAAGGCATAACAACTGCTCTGGCAACAACTGACCCTGCTGTATGTTCTATCTCCAGGACCGACCCCACTAGAGAGCCAATCTAGGAAAGTAGGGGGAAGTACTTCCGACGGACGCTCGGGAAGCACACTGTCACTGGGAAAAACGCTCAGCCCTCTATGCCGCCACACTGTCGGATCAAAACCGTGATGCCACTGGCTAAAGAAGGCTTGATCTCCACGTATATCCAAGGGGCTCATCCCAATGACCTGTGAGACACACTGTGCTATCTCAAACTCGATCTGGTAGTGTCTACGTCCCAGTAGCTTGATATCCTGAATCTTACCCATATCTGCAAGCAGTCGGGCCTGTAGTAAGTCTCGAAGCTTACCGTGACTGGGATGGGTGCCAACAATGCGCCAGATCAAAGAGGTGGCTTGGAGTCTCTCTACCTCTGCTACTAAGCTCGCTTCCTCTTCTGGCGAAAGAGAAGGTCTGATGCGTGTGTCCTCGGGGGCGATCGAGGGGGCTGCATGTGAGTCCCTCTGAGGCGGAGCGGGAGGAGCCTCCGTTAGAGTCTGAAGCCGGAATGAAGGCGGAAAGACGTCGATGAAGAGGAAAGGGGATGTCGAAGTCACGTTGCTGCTAATTCTCTAACACTCTCTCTCTCTGCTCGTCACAGCAGCAGTAGGGGAAGCACCTGGCGAAGGGGGGGAGGGGCTAGATGTGATGGCATTCTACAGAAGGGGGGAGGGAGGCAGGTGAAGGTGATGGCGTAGTTTCTTGGCGAGGGCGACGGGCTTCAGCGAGCGCTCGATGAAGTTTCTATGGTTTTGTGTTTTTGTTTTTTTCCGAGAAAAAGATCCTTCTATTAGTTAATGAAAACTGCCCATTGGGCTACAACCACCTCCGCAAGAGAGGGCTAAAACAATCATGATGGGGAGACTCTCCCAATGAAAAAATAGCATTTGTACAATGAGGCTAAATCAAGAGATGGGAGGAGGGAAGTGCCATCTGAGCACACCCTGGACCATAGTGAAGAAAGGCCTAGGACGCCAGAGTCGAAGGAAAGCCTCTCTACGCTCTCGCATGCGGTCAGAGCTACCCTGGAGTTACTCGAACTGTCCTCAAAGAGTATGGATCAGCCAACTCTAGCCAAAGATCTCGAACAGTCTCTGTTGGCGGTACAGGGCAAGCCTCGAAGATGCGGAAGCAACAGGCCCGCCAGATGAACCATAGTGTCAAGCCGTTGATGAGCTCCCAACACTCCTCTCTCACTGCACCACTCCTGTGGAGGAGGCTCTGTAGCAGGCTGTAGTATAGGTCGACCCCCTTGCATCACTATCATCCTACTGGTGGAGGATAGCTTAAACTAAAGTGGTGGGCCCGTGAGAGTAGACTAAGCGGTTGCTCCCCATGTGTACTGCTGAGCGGTGGAAAGAGCTGGCATCAATCGAAGAACACGAAGCCACACCTGCTGTGCCAAAGGGCAGTCCCAAAGACAGTGACACTGACTCTCCACAAGATGATCACAAGCTGCACATGCGGTCGAGAGACCACTATGTACAAGCCAACTCCCAACTGCTGTAGCTCGGTGTGCTACCAGCCACTGGAACAAGGTGACTCGCCTCGGCTATCTGGAGTCCCACAACCTCTCCCAAAAAGCTGCCAAGAACTTAGCTGCTGTGAGACCCTCCTCCTACCAATGAGGTGTTGCAGCCGGACGAGCCTCTCTCTGTGCTGCCAGTATGTGACGTCCCAAGCGAACAATGTACTGAAAGAAAGGGCCACCTGTATGGTTTGCTGAGGAGAAAGGGTCCCTCTAGAGTCACTCTCCAGGATCCCACTGTACTTGTGCCAATGGATAGCACTCCCAAGCCCACAGTCTCCAGTGGTGAGTCTCAAGAGCTGCTGGGTCGAGATCTATGACACAAGTCCTCCCACAGATGCCCACCACTCGGATCCTTTGAAAACAGCACTTTGCGACCTGTCGAGCCTCTACTGCAACTCTGTGTAAACGGCCCTCATCCTGTAGCTCGAAAAACAGGGAGGGTACAGTCTTTGAGCAAGCCCAAACTGAGATGAGAACCTCCAGTCGCGTCAAGGCTCCCATCTATCTGAGTGCTGCTCACTCAAGAGGTGTGAGCTACTCAGCTGGTACTACCTCTGAGATGTCCTAACACATGCTCTGCACCCCTCTCATGCCCTGTAGTAGCTGAATGCCTTGAAGCTCCTCTAACAAGCCTAAAAACTATAACCAGTCACCTAAAGAGTGTGATGGACCCTCTTCCATGGGACCCCAGGAAACATGAGGCCGACTACCAACCAAGTGGCCTCTCTGAGTGCTAACCACAGGGTTCCAAACAAGGGTCTGTCTCAGACGACGCTTCTCCATGCAAGTAGGCTGATGCTGCTCTAGGCCTCCCCGCACTTGCTCCCAAGATTGGAGCAGACTCACAGCAGCAAAGCGGTCCTCCAGTCTCTTGCTCAAGCCAACTCTGTGCATCTCTCTGAAAATCCATCTAGTCGAGGGTCGCCAAGGGCCTCTAGCCTGAGGCACCCTAACACTAAGCCACTAAAGCAAGAACTCCTTCCAGGGCTCCTCACCTGGAAGAAGTCCTCTGATGATAAACTTCCCAAGAAGGGCTTTGCTCTTATGTGCTGGGTCTATGATCCCCAACCCTCCTTGAGAACAAGGAAGAGTGATGACTTGCCATGCCACTTTGGCCCGGGCTATCTAAGTGTCACACCCTGACCGAAGGAAGTTCCTGATCATCCTCTCTACCTGGCTGATACAAGAACTCGAGAAGACGCAACAAGAAGTGATGTACCACATAGTATCCAACAACACCTGGTTGGCCACTACAACTCTGCCTGCCAGAGAAAATCGTGCGAAGCTCCAATATAACAACTTCCTCCTGATAGACAGGAGGAGGGGAGCAATCTGCTGCTCGAGAGATAAGTCCAAACCAACCTGACAGCCCCAAGTACCAAACTGCAGTCCCTAGGGGATCCACTTGAAACCCTCACCTCACTACAAGAGGTTGTGTGCTCTTGTGACGCTGTTAGCGACGGAAATACATTGGGTTTTTATAACCCCCGGCGTTGCTACAACCGTCGCTACGAGCGTCGCTATAGGCGTCGCTATGAGCGTCGCTATATAGCGACGCATATAGCGACGCCTATAGCGACGTTTACACAGAAGACTATAGCGACGCTAAAGAGCCATAAATAGCGACGCTTATAGCGACGCCCGAGAGAATTTTTTTTTGGTGGCAGGGCATCCATATTTTGTACTTGATTCACTTTTTAAAAAAAGTGCAAAGGTAGATAATAGACCCAAAATAGTCACCCACAAGACGCATTGTTTGCAAAATTGACAATTGTACACATCATAGGCAAAATGAATTGATTGGCAAATGTAATAATGACAATTGTACAACATCATAGGCATAAAGAATTGATTGGCAAAAGGAACTGCGGTGACAAATGTAATAATATACATGGTTCAAAAAGACGTATAAAATCCGTCTCATGATACATAAGCTATGAGAAACCCTAAACTAATGCTATCTAGCTACGGCTAAACTGACGTCGTCTAGTCAGACGTCTCATCGCGTCCAAGCGGCGTATCTGTCGGATTCTGCAAAAAAAGACAATAAGACAGCTTTCAGTAAGTATAAACATATAACGACATTTATAAAACAATACAAAAAATAAAAAAGAGTAAACCCTAATACTAATCATGCCGCCGCGAGAACTGAGAATGTCCATCAGGGCGTTTAAGCCCTTCCTGCCTGCGTACTCGCGCTCGTACGGTGTGGGATCACGTCCTGTCATCGACCACTGTCAAAACATACAAAGATTTCATTATGTTAGAACTAAAAAACTCATAAACCCTAAACTATCGAACATGCATAAAGAGCAATGTGAAAAGACTTACAAAATTGGCCTCAAATGATGCCCATCCACCGCTCCCCAAGTGGTGCGAGCTCCCTGCCTCTACTCGCGCTCTGGCTGCATCCTTTTGTTGCTTCCACTTGTCGGGATTCTCGCGCGCTGCTTTCTTCGCATTCTTCCAATCTTCTTTGGCCAGCCAATCTGGCCTGTTCCACCCATTCTTGATTGCTTTTTGCACTTCGGAACGCTTGTGTTTGCAGTATTCGCGCATTCGAATCTTCATCAGGTCTTCATTGAAGCGCTGATCCCGTGTTGGAACGGGAAACTCATCATGAAGTATGCTGATGACTCTGTTTTTTAAATCACTTGGTACTTCACTCCATTTGTTTAGTATGTAGTGTCTAAACAGCTGAGAGCAAAGACCACGCATGCGCGAGATCACCTTCTTGTCGTCATCATCCATGATGATGCCGCCGCTGAAGTCGACGGAGTAAGACAAGCCCTCTGGCCGGTGACGTGTGAACCTGGGTGTCCCGGCAGGGGTCTCTAGCGGCGTGTCGATGGGGGTACGGACGTCAGGTGTCTCCACCGGCGTCTGGGCCCCGAAGCAAGGAGTGTCGAGTGGGGTGGCTCCTGGCGGAGTAGGTAGAGGTGTGTAGCTTCTAGGAACAGTCAGCCGTGCAAAACCTGGCGTAGATGGCGATGCTGTGGCCGGTGTGGGGGCGGGCAAAGAAGGGGAGGGTAAAGAGCCTCGTCGAACACGAGGCGGTGTGGAGGCATCGGTGGCGGAATCCCCACAACAACCGCCACTGCCACCACTAGAGCGCCGGTGTCTAGACGAGTGTGAAGCTCGTCTCGTCGACGCCGAAGCTTCGGAGCGCGCCGAATGCTCCGAAAGAGAGGGAGATGCGGATGGTGTAGGAACGCGCGATGATGCGCCAGAGCGATGACGCTCCACGTACCACTGTCTCTGCTGCGGTGACAAAGAAGAAAGAAACTCCTCATCATCCATACCTGCATTAAACATACGAATATTTAAACTTAATATTGAATGAATAGAGTAGACAATGACGCAAAGACCATTAAATACAATGACGTAATGACGCATATAAATACAATGACGCAATGAATCGAGTGATAGAAGAGGCAAGTCGAAAACTCAGAATTTTCAATCAAAAGATGTGAGCGCGAGTAGAAAAGAGCGTTATACACCATGGAAGGTACTTAGAGAGCCAGAGCTTTTACAACACGGAGCAAAATTGTTCAAATACAATATTTGTGGCTTTAAGAGATCTCTCTCTCATCCTCGCATAACTCAGCATAACTTCCTATATCTATATAGAGCTCTCCGTTTAAACACATATCCTCTGTTTCATTTTGTAGCTCCTCTGCATGCACCCCATATAGAGTAGTAGCATCTTGATGCTAGTCTGGCACCACCGCAGCGGCTTCTGATTGAGCATCTTCTCTGATCTCCTCCATTGATGTCGTTGTGATTGGCACATGGTAGCCTTCATACGTCCTTGCACTACGAGGGGCTACCTCTATGACGTACCACCAGTTTGATGTAGACTTTGTAGGATGAAATATTACCTGCCAGAGCCACATAACTTACATGAGAGCTTTCAAGCACATAACTTGTAAAAGGGGGATGTTAACTATTTATATACTTACTTGTTCACAATGCTCGGGTAGTACGAAAGTGTCTCTTAGGTCAGTCCATTTCTTAGTAGAATCTAATCTAATATAACGTAAATCTAAATCTAGCTTAAATAAATATAAATCTAGTTAAAAATAAACCTAAATCTAATTTAATGTAAGTCTACATATAACCTAATCTTTAACGTCTTTTAAGATAGTTTCCTACGACGTTATAACTCTCTTCTTCTTGTGTGTGTGCGCGTGTGTGGATGTGTGTGCCAATAAAAAGAGATAAATGGTATAACCTTTCTATCACCCATGCCAAGTATGATAGATTGATTATGCCATTTCCCTCTTGAATAATAGGTCTTGAGTTCAACTCCTCGTTGGTTAGATCTTTAGGTCTTTTAATTTTAATTAGTTTCCTACGACGTTAAATTAGTTTCTCTCTCCTTCTCTCTCAATGTGTGTGCGTTTTTTTGGATCGTATGCATGTTTTCTCTCTCTTTTCCTCTCTCAATGTGTGCGTTTTTTGTTTATGCATGTTCTCTCTCTCTTTTCCTCTCTCAATGCGTGCGTTTTTTGTTTATGCATGCTCTCTCTCTCTTTTTCTCTCTCAATGTGTGTGTGCATTCTTTGTTTATGTATGTGTGTGTGCGTTTTTGTTTTTTGTTTGTACTCTCTCTCTCTCTCTCTCAAAAACACTATGTGTGTGTGTGAGAGAGAGAGAGAGAGGGAGAGAGAAAGAGGGGAAGGGAACATGAGAATGAGGAG
Organism: Adiantum capillus-veneris; assembly: GCF_014529385.1. Lineage (NCBI taxonomy): Eukaryota > Viridiplantae > Streptophyta > Polypodiopsida > Polypodiales > Pteridaceae > Adiantum > Adiantum capillus-veneris. The sequence goes on from NC_140935.1 coordinate 131,873,699, forward strand.
AGGGAAGGAGCATACCTGGCTCTCCTTCCTCTCCTCGTGTGTGTGTGTGTGTGTGTGTGTGGAGAAGAAAAAGAGAGAGAGAGAGAGAGAGAGAGAGAGAGAGAGAGGGAGAGCGTTACCTGCTCCTTGCTTGAGGGCGCCGAAAAACTCAGATCTGAGATCTGAGTTTTTGGGCGCGCTTGGTTATTTTTTTACCCCAGCCGGCGTCGCTATGAGCGTCGCAAATTTCTTTGTAAATTTGCGACGCTCATAGCGACGCCGGGAAATTTTTTTTTGAGCGTCGCTGTGTGAGCGTCGCTAATATGAAGAGCCTCTTGTAGTGCCTGGAATCCAAACAGGCATAGAAGAACTACCAACCGAGAAATCCACTGTCTTTCTCCAGTTGATCAATGCGCCAGATGCACAACAGAAAGTCTCAAGAGCCTGCTCACACCTGTGAAAGTTGGCCTCTTGGCCATCCAAGTATAAGGCTGACTCGTCTGCATACTCAACGTCCAATAGCTCATCTCCCCAAATAGGCAGCGCTAAGCCACGTAAACCAACCTACTGTGAAACCAAAGACCTGCTAATCGCCTCATCATAGAGCAGAAAGAGGAAGGGGGCAAGAGGGCAGCCTGTCTGACCGAACGTGTGAGTATGAATCCATCACCTCTACCTCTTGACAAAAGTACCTGACTGTGCTCGTCTGTACAAAGCTGACACCCCTCTGATCCAAGCATCTGAGAAGCCCATCCTGCGTAGAGTGCCCTCTAGAAAGTCCTAGTCAACTCTGTCGTAGGACTTCTCAAAATCGAGAAGAAGAATCACTAGATCCTCAGCATGCAACCGCGCTAGGGTAGAAGCCTCCCAGAAAGTAAAGATGTTGTCAAGGATACTACGCTTCTTGAAAAAACCTGTCAAAGTCCCATGTATAATGCTCTCTAGAAGTGGTTGAATCCTCAAACTTAGAGCCTTGGCAAGAATTTTGTAGGCTGAGTTGAGGATGGTGATGTGGCACCACTATCGAATCTCATCCAAGGAGCCGCCCTCCTTGGAAACGAGGTAGATCAGGCCCTCACTCATGTTGTCAAGCATCTATCTTGTGTGTAGGATGTACTGAAAAGCACTGCATAGATCTGAGCCAAGCAAGTCCCACTACTCCAAGAAAAATCTAGGAGTCAAGCCATCCTCACCTAGACAGCTACCACGGGGAAGTGCTCTCAGAGCCGTGTGTAGCTCCTCTAGCTGAACAGGCAGCTCAAGACTCTGGCGCATCTCCTCAGTCACAAGACAAGGCATCTGTGCCCACACCTGCTCTCTGCATGCATCCTGACACTCTCACTGAGGCTCTGCAGACAATAAATCATGGTAGAAGTCAGTGGCAGCTGCATGCATGTCCTCTAGCTCTGAAGAAACTGACCCGTTGGGCCTCCTCAACTGACTGACCTTAGCATGCGTATGTCGAGGTCCCACTGCCTCAAAGAAAGTGCCTGTCACTTTGTCACCCACCTGGGTTCACTGAGAAGCGTGTTGATGGAAAGAAAACTAATGGTGCCTCCTTTGTGCTGACAAGCTCTTGGCGAGCCTACTGTAATTGCTCCTCCAACCAAGGACTCTCTGGGTGCTGCTCCTGCATCCTCTATAAGGAAGCAACGCCCCGTCGGAGACGCTACTCCCCCTCTCTCGTTGTAGCCAGGTGAGCCGCAAACTCCTGAAGAAAGAGTCGACTAAGCTGAGCAAGTCCTGAGGCCACTCTGTCAACAGGAGAATCCTGCATGTCTGCGCTCTCTGTCCAAAGAGCCTCCACTCGCTCTCTAAGCGCGGAGTCCAACAAGACCCTCCCTGGGATGCGAAGCAACGTGCTGCCACTCCTCCGCCTATTAGTCACTATAAGGATCACTGGAGCATGGTCCAAAAAGGAAGTCCCTACCAGAATGCCAACTGTCCCACTTAAGTCACATAAGTGGTCACTAGTGTAGAAGCGATCTATCCGAGATAGATTCATGCCTCCCACTCTGCGGTCCGAACGAGAGAAGGCCAGACTGTCTGGGGGACTCACAAAACTAGGATGCTCCACACATTTGAAACCCACAAATTCAAACAAAACCTCTCTTAAGCTGCCAATTCAACTTTATGCACAGTATGGCTACCACCAATCCTGTCTGAGGGTTCCTCTAACATGTTGAAGTCACCCCCTACACACCATTGTTCTCCCTGCGACAGAGACTCAACAATCTGAGACCAAAACTCTGTACGTGCACTCGCCACATTGGGCACATAGATGTTCAGGAAGCCCACGAGACAACCCTGAACTTGCATAGTGATCCACCAAGCCCTACCTGGCACAATAATCCCTCTGCCAACAATGGTATACTACAAAGAATCCTCAATAGTCATACATACCCGCCCTGGATGTCTCCAGGTCCAAATGCAGCTGGCCAAAAAGTCTCATATCGTCCACGCAAAATCTGACCACAATGTCTAATGCGGCTCTCACACAGTTGGTGCTCCTGTAGCATAATAAGGTCAATCTCTTCTCCCACAAGACATCGATGAAGCTCTTGACGCAGTCAGCCCCTCTGACACTGAAACTAGGGCCCACCTAGTCCCTGTACATTCCATGAGACGATCCTCATGGGGAGCGAGAGAGAACTGATGTTGCTGCAACAACTAACCGTGCTATCTTCGAGGTAGGCTTGGATGGGGAGTAATCCGCATCCGAGCGTCCTCGAAATAGGCGTGATTGCAGAGAGTGTCTTGCCCAAGCCCAAGTAGACTGATCTGTGCGTAAAGCAACCTCCTCTATCCAAGAGTCCTTATGTATGTGTACATAGCATGGCGGGCTCTGCATGTCAGCAAAAAAGTAAACCACAATGTGTCTACATATTCTTGCTGCGTCTGGAGGTGTCACAACAAACTTGGCCAATGGCCAAAGAGTCTGAAGCAAGTCTATACCCCCTATGTCTCCCATGTGGTGAGAGAACTCTAGGGCCTGTGTCTGTAGCCACTCCAACACTGAGTCTATAGTCCACTCAGCGTGGTCCTTGCCATATAGGGGAAAAGAGAAGCCAACCATTGAGTCCAATGCCTCTATCAGCCTAGCTGCAAGGAAAAGTACATGAACTTAGAAGCAGACAGTCTCAAGTTCTGGTGAGGGGTCGCCGAGAAAACGTGTAAAGTCGTAGAAAAAAAATTCCCAACGGCGAGGAATGTCAAAGCTCGTCGATCCTAGAGGAACTGCTGCAAAGGGAGACGTCTACACAAGAAGAGGGGGTCGCAAGAAAGGTTGTCCCTCTCTCGCTAAGTGACTCATAGCAAAGGCGCTGCAAAAAGATCTCCTAGCTGTCGAGGAAGGCCGTGCCCCCTCGGACGGCTGCGGGACTAGAACGGGAGGACGTGAGGGAGCGGGGGGAGAAGGGGGAGAGGGTGGGCGAGGGGGGTCGACAAAGGTATGGGGGCGAGATGGAGAGGTAGACGGAGAAGGGGGGGGGGGGGGGGGGGGGGGGGGGGGGGGGGGGGGTAAGGGGGGCGAAAGAGGGGGGGAACTCGGGGGGAGGAGGGGCTGTTGAGGGTGAGGTTGAAGTGGAGACTGGAGCACGGACCTCGTCTTGCTGAAGAGGGTCGAATCGGTTCCCCGTGGGAACCCGCTGCTGTTGGGCAAGAGCCTAAGGACCACTCTGAGTGCCAAGCTAGTGCAGAGGCCCGTGCCGACACCGACCACAAGCCTGTTTTCATCCTCCTCTTCTTGAGCCCCTGGCTTGGAGGATGGCTCTGCGTGCCTACTCTGTGACTCTGCCTACTGGCTACTACTGGCCAACCCTTGAGGTCTGGGCCTGAGCATGTGGTGTAGGTCGGGGTCTCCTCCGTGTACATGCCTTCACAAGATGGCCCATCTGTCGACAAATGAAACACTTATTTGGGAGGCCCGAATACTCCACGCTCTGTCTCAACCAACCCCCACTCACCCGAGGAAGTAGGATAACCTTGGGGAGAGTGTGGGTGTCCCTAACCAAAACACGTATTGAGGGAATGCCAGCCGCCTTGGCAACAACTGATGCTGCCGTGCGAGGTGTCTCCAGGACATTCCCAATCTCTGAGCCTATCCTGGACAAAAGTGGTAAGTACTCCCTCCTCAAACTAGGAAAGCAGACGGAGATGGAAAGGTCTGCCTCCTCTACTAGAACAACTGAAGCTGGGTCAAAACCATGTCTCCACTGTCAAAAGTGGGCTCAAACTGCTTGGATGGTCAAGGGGCTTATCGCGATGACCTTGGATGCCATCTCGGAGGTCTCAAACTCTATCTGATAGTATCCGCGTTCAGGGAACTGCACGTCCAAGGTCTTGCCCACTTCTGCGAGAAGGAGGGCCTGGATAAGATCACACAACTCTCCTCTGCTAGGTCTGGTGCCAAGAATCTTGCAGATGACAGAGGTCGCCTCTGCGGCTAGGCTCGCTTGCTCTATCATTGAAAGAGCAAGTCGAATGGTGGGCTCAGAGGGGTCGGGCAAGGAGACTTCATTGGAGTTCCTCTATGGCGGATCTTGAGCCTCCATCTGTGTCTGCTGCTATGAGGAAAGGGTGGAGAAACATCGACGGGACGGGGGAAGCTTCTGTTGGACCAAATCTGTCAAGGGTGCTGGCGAGGCCCGACAAGCAAGAGAAGGTGAAATGCAGGCGAGCGGGGAAATGGGAAAAGATAGTGTGTAGGTGGGTGGGCGGGGCAAAGGGTAGGCGGACAAGGCAGCGGCGGCTGGGGATAGGTAGGCAGCGGGTGGAGCTGGCGTTGGGCGGCAAAATGGGCTGGCGACGGGCAACGTGAGGGGAGGGCTGGCAATGGGAAGCGGGCAGTGGGCAGCGTGTGTGGCATCGTGTAGGGCAGGGCGGGTAGGGGGACTACGCGTAGGAAAGTGGGTGGAGGTGCTACGCGAGGGTAGCAGGGGATGGGGCGCATCGATGGCGAGGGGAGAAGGGGGGGGGGGGGGGAGCGGCGATGGCGGGGGGGGTGCGGGCAGTTGCAGCGAGCCTGAGGTTTTAACTATGGTTTAGTGTTTTTGTATGCATTCTTCCAAATTCCCACCAACAATTTGCCGTTTTCTTTGCATGGGTCAGATTTTCATCGCTATGATCCTTGTGGCACCGCCGCAATCTCTGCATGTTTCATCAGCATGATGCATATCATGGCTCAAGTTTTTGTTGAGGCAATCGTTACATTTTGCCTTTGACATTGGGGACATATCCCTTGAAATCTTGCAACTCTTCTATGTTTGCTTTTAGCACTTTTGTATCGCAAAGCACTTCAGTGTTCTTCCCTTCGTATATGATCTTTTTTGGTGGGTTTTCCTCGCCTTGAGGTTTCCCACAAGTAAATTAATCAAAACAGAGCTACAAAAAAAAAGTGTGTGTGTGTGTGTCTGAGAGAGAGAGGGAGAGAAAGAAAGAGAGAGAGAGGTGTACCCATCCTGCACAAACCCTAATTGCTACATCCCACCCTCACGTTCAGTTCTGCAACCCACCGCCTCAGCCATTCTCTTCTCGCCCCCCTCTTGGTGTTTTCTTTATGCAGCCTAGTTGGTTGTTTTCCATATGTATTTTCCTTACAATTGGCCCGCTAGTTGCCCCCTCCCTCCACCAAGGCGCACTCCACATTGCCTCACTGGTGTTCAGCCGAGTTTTGCAACCCTTTTCATGCTTGCTCTCGCTGCCCCTATCGCTCGCTGTTTTGCTTGCTTACCAGTGTCTGCACTATAGCAATGGAGGTTCTTTTTATTATCACGAACTTGCCACAGCTTTCTCTTCAGCCGTAAGGGATTTTGAGCCAAGCAAGCCGGCTCGCAATTTCCTCCTTCAAGCACGGGCCCTACTTGTAAGCTAGGGCTGTGCTTGAGAGAGAGAGAGAGAGAGAGAGAGAGAGAGAGAGAGAGAGAGAGAGAGAGAGAGAGAGAGAGAGAGAGAGAGAGAGAGAGAGAGAGAGAGAGAGAGAGAGAGAGAGAGAGAGAGAGAGAGAGAGAGAGAGCCCAATACATGGTCTGCCTCAGACTCGCTGATTGGTTCAACCTCGCCCTACACGTGTGATCCGTACATTTACACCTAACTTTCATCAAGCTGTCCAAACCTGTCAAGCGCAAAAACTGTACGTTGTCAATGGTAGAGTATCCATTCCGCTTGGAGTCACGACCATACATTGAGATCTTGGGTACTTGGGATGTTGAGGTACTTAGGTTTTAAAAGACTCGGATTCTTAGCTTGCAATCGCTGTTTGAGAAGGCTTTTCTCTTACCCGAGCTTGACTCTTCACTGCGAGCGCACCCCGTGGTGGCCTTGCGCTCACACCAAAGTTGTTTTTTCCCACCTCACGTCGATTGGCCGACCACTAAGTGCACGATCCACTCTCAATGAGTGAAAAGAGGAACAAGGGGAGACTAGACAAGCCCTTCTTTCTTGGGTTACCTTCCACTCTTCAAAAACACGATGAATCGACACGCCCAAGTGGACTTGGGTTACGTGCAATTGCTACAAGAAAAAAAAATATATGTGGTTCTTTCCTTGAGTCATACAGACCATTACCAAAGAGCTCTGATACGAATGTAAGGTGCAGTGGAAGTGAATGTTGATGGTGCTCAGGATGAGTGCTCCGAACTTTGCTCAAGGGTTCCTTTTACTTACGGAAGGGAGAGCCTTTTGTTCTTCTTAGAGAGAGAGTGCAAGTGCAATGACCACAAACAAAGTAAATGCTATTGTGAATGAAAGTGATGAGAGAGAGAGAGAGAGAGAGAGAGAGAGAGAGAGAGAGAGAGAGAGAGAGAGAGAGAGAGAGAGAGAGAGAGAAGAATACGACACGAGATGGGTTGTCAAACCCCCTCCAAGGGCCCCCCTCTCTATGGCGAGAAGTATATGCTTTAGATTGCACAAATCTGGTACAATGCTCTAGATGCAATTGACTTGCAGACAATGTCAATGGCAATGATAGCAATGACAAGGATGGGCTAAATGCAAAAACGCTAGGGCTGATCTGGTTGAGAACTGGGGGCTGATCTGAGGCTGAAAACTGATACTGTGTCGGTGAGGATGACTATGATGATGACTTGACGACGATGCTTCAAACACGTTGATTTGCTGAATTCTGAAAAATGATGGCTGAACTGATGAGATGATGAGGATCTGCTGCAAAATATGAGATCTGCGAGGCTAAGGGGTGAATCTGCAAGTGTAGAGGGTTGAAATCTGAAAACGCTGACCTGATTTTCCGATCGGGAATGCTGGAAACTGAAAACGCTCAGTCAGATCTGCAAGTTGCAAAACACCAAGTGCTTGAGGCTGAAAACGATGGTGGGTTCCCTGCCGCTACTGCTGAGTCGAGACACTACAAGTCTAGTGACTTCCTTTGCTGCCTCTTCTGTTGGAAATGGGCACCCCCTCTTCTCCTTATATAGCAATCCCAAGCTGGGTCGAGCATGCTCCCCTACAGCCCCACGACCTTGGAGAATGCCATAAATAAATAAATAAAACGATAAATAATGTCTGGCCAATCTGCAATGCACAATTGGTTCATGAAGTGGAAAACGCTAATGTTGGGTGCTACTATGTTGTGCAATTAGTGGTATGCAACTACTCTAAGTGCCTAGACATGCACAGCCTGCACATAGGCTCACAAAGGTGCCTGAACACTTCCTAGGTTATCCTAAACCCTAAACTGGGATAGCTTGTCCACATGCACATAGGGTTAGATGTGCACATGACATTGAAACGTGTGAAAAGATTGACCAGGTTTGTGAGGGGCAACCAATAGATCTCATATGGATCTCCTCGCCGTCAAGGTGCTAACGCATACTGCCCATTGAGCGGGCACCGGATCTCGCTGAGTGCAAAGAAACACTGGGAGGGTGTGTAGGCCACTGGGCAGAGGGAGCCACTAGAGGTAGAGAGAGAGATCGCAGGGAAAAACGCTGCAGAAGAGAGAGGTCGATGGGCCTACAGATAATGCTAGAGAGAGGATGAGCACGACTGCAAAAATGCTAGGAGACATAGAAAATGCTAGAGAGACAGAGTTCCCAAACGCTAGAAATCTGCACTGAATAACATGCCAAATAGTACAAGGGGAGGGCTGCATATATAGGGAAACTATCAGCTTGCCCTACTCAGCCAGAAAACCCCACGATCCCAATAAATGGCAAAAATGGCTAATAAATATGTAAACTCACTAAAGTGACATGGGACACACATTTAGTAGCAGAACTGCAGAAGACTCGAGACTCTGACATCGAGAAACCACAGGAACAGGGGTCCCGCCCCATGCGAGCTTACCAGGTGAGCATCACAGTGAAGTGCACCGCCAAGAACAGGTACGTTTGCCTCAAGTATGACCGAGCACAGCCACAAAACAACCCTCACTCCCCAATCTTCTCCTGGGAGATACCGGAGCTACCACCGGACAAGAAAATGAACTCTAACACCCCCTCTCAGCTCCTAGATGGGGAAGTAGTCCAAGGGAGATTTCATGACAGGATATTATCTCTGTGGAACACGTTTGGTGAAGATGTCAGTAGGGTTATCCGAAGTCGAGATGTACTCTAGTCGAATAGAGCCATCCTTGGTCTTCTCATAAGCAAAATGGTACTGAATCTACATATGCTTGGTCTCGACTTTGCGCATGAAACACCGAGTTCCTTGCAATAGAAACACAACTCTGATTGTGTGAGTACATAATGGTCGTCTGCTACGAAAAGCACATCTCTAAAAGTAGCCTGCGAATCCACACTCACTCACATGTAGCACTACAAACATCACGGTACTGTGTCTATGGAAGACAAGGAAACTGTTGGTTGTTTCTTACTGCTCCATCAAACTGCTCCTGAGCCAAAATAAAAGGTAAAAACTTTGGTCGACTGTCGTCAGAGTCCGAACCTCCAGCCGCATACAGAATGCCTAATGACTTGGTCGCCTTCAAATACCGCAAGGTCCTAAGGGCCTGCTGCATATGTACTTGGCGGGTTTTTGCATAAAAGAGTTGAGAAGACCCACCAGGAAACTGACATCAAATCAGGTGTTGAGTACCCAAATGAGAGAACCAACCAACCAGTTTCCATTACTTTATTGCATCTACTAAGAGAGGAAGATCTAACTCTGACAAATTCTTATTGGGATCCATGGAAGTAAAGATAAATTTGCACTCGGTCAAACCAAATGCTTCCAACAATTCCTAGATATACCGCTTGTGAGAGAGGAAGATGCCCCCCTCTATCTGTCAAACCTCCAATCCAAGAAAATGATGAAGAAAGTCAAGATCTGTCATCTCAAACTCCTCTGCCAAGGTTGTCATGATACTGCGGGTGTGCTCATCATAGCTACATGTAATCACAAGATTGTCGATGTTGAGGATAATAAGTGTCACTTGCCCTCCCTCACAGTAAATGTACAAGTTTGGATCAATAGAAGATCTTTGAAAGGAGTGTTGTAGAAAAAAGGAATCAATCTTCTGGTACCATGCTTGAGGGGATTGCTTGAGGCCATAGAGGGCCTTGAGCAACCTACAAACCATGTCTACAAAGTCCGGATCCTCGAACCCTGGAGGTTGTTCCACATAAACCTCCTCCTCTAAATCACCATTAAGGAATGCCAAAACCACATCCATAAAAAAAACCAGCCACTCGAAAAAGGAAGCAAGGACAAAAACAATCCAACTGGTCGCCATATGTGTGGTTGGTGCAAAGGTCTCCTCATAGTCTACACCGGGTTTCTAAGTAAAGCCTTCGGCATCTAGTCTCGCCTTGTGCTTGTCCATAGAATCATCAGCTTTGTACTTGGCCTTGTAGACCCATTTGACCCCAATCACTTTCCGTTTGGCAGGCCGCGAAACCAACACCCATGTGTTGTTCTTCTTAATAGAATCAAACTCTCTTTGTATGGTCAACTTCCACTTTGGTTGTGAAAGGGCCTCCTCAATTGTAAGAGGAACTCTGTCCTTGATCACCGTAGAAATCAATGCATAGTTCACATGTAGCAATGGTTCAACCAACTCAACAAGTTGAACTCACTGAGAGCATTGTGTGGTACCGGCTTCACGCCAATCGAGTGGAAAGTATGAGGTTGTTGAATCTCACAAAGTCTTCAATAGCAACTTCGGCAACTTGTCGGGCTTGCTCCCCGTGGGAGGAGCTACTGGCAAGTTAGGAAACATCGTAGAAGGCTTGGGAGCGGAAGCCCCTCTGAAGGTAAGGTCTCATTGAAGAAAACATCACTGCTAAAAACAATATCCTTCTTTTCTGGATCATAGAGTTGATATCCCACTAAAAAAGAGTTGTAACTGACAAAAAACATTATGCGGGTCTTGGGGTCAAACTTCCCCCTCTGCTCCGTTGGTACATGAACATAGGCATCGCTCCCAAAAATACAAAAATGGGAGATATCAGGCTTCTTATCAAAGTAGGCTTCAAATGGTGTCATCTTTGTAATTGAAGAAGTTGGGGATCGGTTTATGGTGTGGATAGCCTTCACAATTACCTCAGCCCATAACGAATTAGGTAAATCCCGATGCTCCAGCATGATCCGTGCCATCTCGACCACTGTCCTATTCTTTCGCTCCACAACTCCACTCTCTGAAGGTGTATTGGTATTCTCAAGATCTCACTTGATACCATGGTCCGCATAAAAGTAAATAAAACCATTGGAAATAAACTCCCCACCCCTGCTCGATTGAATGGTCTTCAACACATGATTGCTTTCCTTCTCCACAAAAGTACGCCAATTCTTGAAGAGGCCAAATGCCTCGTGCTTATGCTTTAGAAAATATGCCCAAGTGAAGCAGCAAAATCATCCACCAATAACATGAAATAAAGAGCCTCTTCAAGGGAAGGGGTCTGCATAGGTCCACAAAGGTCGGTGTGAACCAACTCTAATACGGTAGTGGCTCAACATGTAGTAAGCCTCAGGATGGATTCATGATGTTGTTTCGCACGAATGCAAGTAATGATTTCCCATGCTTACTCTCAACATCTGGTAAGCCTTGGAGAATTGTTGGTATCATTGTTCAAATGGCCAAACCTGTAATGCCATAAATCACATGTGGGTATCCGAGTCGATGAAGAAAGAGCATAAAGCCGATAGAGGTCCTTCTCTACCGAGGCCCCTCTGACTTCTATACCAGTTTGCTGATCCCGTATAGATACCAAGTCCTCTGTGAAGATCACCTCAATGCCAAGCTTGCACACCTCATGCACTAACATAAGATGAAATCCGAGCTTTAGATCATATAGTGCCTTGGAGGTATGCATACCCCCTTTGCCGTCGAGAAAGAGTTCCATGGAACCCTCACTGTGAATGGGAATTTCAGATTTGTCGCCGATGAAGATAGTACCACAATGTCGTCGCATGTTGGACAAAGGATCCTTCGAGGGTGTCACTATCAAGAATCCAATCACGACTGTCTCGACTCGCATGTGTCACCATGGCCTCCGATGTCCTCAAAGAGTCTGTTGAAGGGAGAATCTCCAAATGAACAAAGACCGGTTATAACAAAAATACTGAAAGGGGCATCAAACCATCGGGCCAATACCTCTAACTGTGATAAGTGACTTTTAAGTTTTTGTTCATGTGTTGCTATTGAATTCACGCTTGGAGTATCCAAGCTTGTAACACAAGTTCATCCAGAGGATTCCAGAGAAGAACAAGGATCGAATGATAGTGCATCTCAAGGTTCCGCTGATTCAGACTGACGTGCCAATGGACACAGAAGGCTAGCGAGGCTACCCAGAGGTCCCAGGGCACAAGGAAAGAAAGGAAAGGGAATCAACTGGTAGATCAGAGAATTGCACAGATCTAGATTGAGGTGCCAAAGACAGGGAAGCCAAAAGGGCTACCAACAGATCCTAGGGCAACAATATATTGATTTTTGAGTAGAAGCCTTGAGATAAATCCTTGATAAAATGCAACAATAGATGGGGCTTAACTTGTGAAGAGATAAAAGAGTTATGCAAAACCAAAGTATTAGAGGCTTCGTGATAAATGTATAGGGTATTTTGAGTAAAAACCTAAACGTAGCTCTTTCTTTTATTGTGGACCTAAATTATTCTTAAGAAGGTTAAACCTCACGCTTTCAATTTGAGTTACCTCCATATAAAGGTACAAAATGTGGACACATGTGTCCACTCAAGAGAGATGTAAAAGTCATTACATAACTTTCATCTAGTAATTATAGTGGACGAACATTTTGGAGTATAGCCATAAGGCATACTACACATGTTCAAAACCACGTAGAGACTCTGCTATCACTAAAGATTAAAGTAAATTGTCAACTCACCTTTACACCTACATGGAAACTTGACAATACACTCAATAGAAAACTATCTTTATTTTATGTCAAGGTGAGGATACCTCAAACGCTTCAGGTGTGGAAGAATGTAAGTTTCTCAATCCTATGGGTAGTGTGTATTTGGTTTGGAGAGGGGGGTGTTTCGAATCTGGATATCAGGTTGTTATGTTGGGCAATCTTTATACATGTGGCTTGAAACTCAAATCCTATACGTGCCAAAAGTAAGATGCACAACATTTATGCTCTGTGGAAATTCATGCATGTGAGGACTGATTAGCATACCCTCACCAGGTCAGTAGCTTGAGATTCGACCAAGTCTGACTAACGCAATTGCTGCATCTACTCTGCTAGACTTTGAATTACAATTATCGTTGACTCGTCCATTCCATTTGTTATCTTCTCCTCATCAAATTCTATGATTCGTTTTCCTTCCTAAGCCCCTAAAGATTGAGGTAACACCTTTGTGGATGGTCCTAGCCTCACGACATTTTGTTGGCTGCTCTGGCATCTTCTTTGCTAGATCTTATGTGACCTTAGTCGCTACAAGAGAGATAAGTGCTAGTGTGAGCATCATTAAGAGAGAGAGAGGGGGGAGGAAGGAGAGAGACAATAAGAAGAAGAGAACTAAAACGTCGTAGGAAAATATGCCAAGAGACCTTAAAGATCTATCCAACGAGGAGAGTTGAACTCAAGACCTGTTATTCAAGAGGGAAATGGCATAACCAATCTACCACACTTGGGAGAGGGAGAGAGAGAGAGAGAGAGAGAGAGAGAGAGAGAGAGAGAGAGAGAGAGAGAGAGAGAGAGAGAGAGAGAGAGAGAGAGAGATTGTGTGCGCATGCGTGCATGTGTGCATGTGTGTTGGAGCAAGAAATAGACAAATAGATCCTATTATCATCCTCAAAAGTCAAATATCGCCTATGGGACCAAAGAAACATATGATGTAATCTGTATGGGGTTGATAAGTGATTCTCAAGTCTCCAAGATCATGGTGATGAGAATTCCATGGAGAGCCCACACGCAATTGCCGCATCTTCTCAGCTAGACTTTGAACTACAGTTATCTCTGACTCGTCCATTCCATTATCTTCTCCTCATCAAATTCTATGATTGGTTTTCTTTCTTGAGCACCTAACGAATGAGGTGACACCTTTGTGGATGGTCCTAGCCTCACAGCTAATTCTAAAGTAACCATATTAGACTAGGTCTTTTACTATCTTAACCTGTGAGATTTAGCCTTTGATATGGTTCACCCAATGCCATATTCATAAACTGATGATGGTTTGCAGTTGAAAAGATATGGTGTGCCCATCTTGTGACAATCCCACCAACCTAGCTACGACACATATATCAAGCATAGAAGTCTTCTAGTGTACGCTCGAGTACAAACTTCTCTAGCTAAATTCTGTATGGAAAGAGTAGATACAATTGCTTAACTACTCTGTTGAGCATCCTGAACCATGCTCTTGCCTTGCTCCAAAAAGGCTACATCAAGTCACTGTGGGTTCTATCTGAAAGGCTTCAAGATACAATTGCAATAGCTGAGGTGCATCAACCAATTCAGACTCTTCCATCCATTTGGCATCCAACGATGGATAGTTCTTGAACTTCATCAAATAGCGTCTTGCAACCTTTCCTCTAACCTTTTCCTTATGTGCCAATATCTGTCAGGAACAAGGATCTCATCCAATTCTTCCACTTCAAAACTTATGTTATGTGATGAAGCATTATGATTTATCTTTTTGGCTAGAATAAAGATGAATTTCAACTAATAACCTTTGATGTTTCTAACTGAGATACTCTTCAAATTTGGTGGATATCTAAACCTGTATTATTTTTTAAGCTACCCAGCTTAAATCGGTACAACCTGATTCATTGCTTAAACTGAATTCTCTTTGAAAAATAGGCTAAACTTACGATGGATAGAAGATGGGTGCTCTGCCTGATACACAAATGATAAACTAGGGATAAAACACATTAACTTAAGGATAATCCGGACTTGCAGAATAAGGAATCCACTATGTTCACTAATTTCTTTTCTGGACGAGGAGGATTATTTAGCTAGATAGGGTTTTCACTAGATTCTAAAAGCAAGGGAATGCTTCCTAGGCTTGTACTTTTGACCCACTAAGATTTTGGTGATGTTATGTTGTTGAAATGCGATCGAAAACCTGCAATTTCTGCCCTTGACAGGTTTGGACAGCTTGGTGAGAGTTAGTTGTAAATGTACAGATTGTACGTGTAGGGCGAGGTTAAACCAATCAGCAGGGTTGAGGCAGACCATGTGTAGATCTCTCTCTCTCTCTCTCTCTCTCTCTCTCTCTCTCTCTCTCTCTAGCACAACCCTAGCTTACAAGCAGGGCCCCTGCTTGAAGGAGAACTTCTAGCGTGCTTGGTTGGCTCAAAATCCCTTATGGATGCAGATGCAACAAAGTTCATGATAAGCAAAAGAACTTTCATTGCTAAAATGTGAACGCTGGCAAGCAGGGAAAATAGTGAGCGACAAGGGCAACAAGAGTTAGTACGAAGAGGGTAGCAAAACTCGACAAAACACCAATGTGCAATATGGAGTGTGCACACCTTTTGGGGGGGGGGGGGGGGGGGGGGGGCAACCAATTGGCCAATTGTAAGGAAAATACATAGGGAAAAGAACCAACTGGACTACATAAGGAAAATACTAAGAGGGGGGGTGCGAGAATATCTGTGCGTGAGAACAGAGAATGGCTGGGGCAGTGGGCTGTAGAACTGAACGTGCGGTTGGGATGTAGCAATTAGGGTTTATGTAGAGGGTGCAGGAAAGGTACCTCTCTCTCTCTCTCACACACACACACACACACAAATATAAATATATATACATATCGAATTCAATTTTTTGACATCCCTAATTCTAATTATGTCACGTGCACATCTAACCCTATGTGGATGTGGACAAGCTACTTCAGGTGCAGGGTTCATGTCAGCTTAGGAAGTGTTCAAGCACCTTTGTGAGCCTGTGCACAAGCCATGCATGTCCAGGCACTTAGAGTAGTTGCATATCCTCTGGTTGCACACAGCATGATCATCAAAATTTTAGTCAGTAGCCATCATGAGCATTTTATAGTGCACATAACCCATTTTCCCTATTTTAGCCATATTTCACTTATTATTAATAAGTGAATTTGTTGGGAAACTGGGTAGGGCAAATTGGCTAAGTTAATATATAAGAAAGGCTAGTGCTATCACTTTCTGGCAGAAGAGGCAGCAGATACCACACTTGCAGTGCACCTTCTCAGCAAGACCGACAGGAACCCCCAACGTTTTCAACTATCAAGACTAGCCATCGTTTTTCTCTTGCAAATAAGCCCTGGCATTCTCAACACCATGAGAACAACACTAGCGTTTTTGCAGACCACATCAGGCCTAGCGTTTTTGCAACTGCAGATTGCCTCTAACATTTTGCAGTTCCTCGGTGTCAGATCAGCCTATTGCCTCATCGTTTCTAATTTTTAGCACTTAGACTCCGTAGTAGGATCCCCAAACCTTGTATCTCTCTCCTTCCCATAGCAGATCCTCATCACACTGTCAGATCAGCCAGCATTTTCAATTTCAGCCCACTGTTCGTAGATTTCAGCATCTACGTTTTCAGTGCATCATCGTCGCTGTCGCCCTCCTCACCGACACAGTGATAGAATTCACTAGATAGCAGATTTGCAGATTTCAGTCCCTAGTGTTTTCATATTTCAGCCCGTCTCGTCGCCGTCATCATTGTCGTCGACATCGTTGGCAAGTCCATTGCATCTAGACCATTGTACAAGATTGTGCAATCAATAGCATAGACCTCTCTCACCATAGAGAGGGGAGCCCTTGGAGGAGGGTTTAATTTGACTACATTCTGGTGTCGTATTTTCATCTCTCTTTATCTCAGTCTCAACACCTTCATTCACAGTCTTTATCCACTTTGTGTGTGATCATTTGCACTATCTTACTAAAGGAACAAAAGGCTCTCCCTTCTGTAAGTAAGAGGACCCCTTGAGGACAGTTCGGAGCACTCATCTTGAGCAAAGTTCAACATTCACTTCCACTGCACCTTACAAATTCTTCACACACATGTTCCCAAACACATTCCAGATTTACCTCCAATTTACTTTGGTCCCCCCCCCCCCCCCCCCCCTCCAAAACACACACTCACAGAAAACATATATTTGAGTTGTGTACTTAATCTCTTAAAAACAACTCTCCAAAAGGGCTATTCAATTTGCGATCGCAATCACTTACTATGTTACTTGGGAGGCCTTAAAGCCTTTAAACATTATTTACAAATAATTGTGCGAATTCGGTGGTCTTTATGGTTGATTTAGTGGAAATAAATTTACACGTTTTAGTCAACCTGTTAATCACCCTTACGAGTCATGACCTATGATGGAAGGGAGGCCTATCCATAATAAGAAGGGAATGACCATTTTGGAGTCAGCTTTCTTGTTCCCCATTCCCAATTGTCGTTCTGGCCCCTGTTCCCTGTGATAGTTGTGAGTATATTGTCATTGGAAAAGGAGAATCATGCCCGTTCTTCTTCCACGTTAGTGTTTTGATTTTGTGTTCTCTGACTATGGGCATAATAAAAAATCCATAGAGATGTTTTTTCACTTGCCGTTGGGAACTTGAGTGCATGCAAGAGTCCTCCTGCCCTAAGGCGCTTTTTCCCTTTGTGGCCATTTATAGATCTGTGCATCTGCACAAGGTCATGTGGTCTATAAGTTTGTTGCCACACAGAGCAGTCAAATATTGACAATCTCTTAGGATCCAAACCATGTATAAAACCATGGATTTGTTGGACATCATCTAGTCCCTCAAGTTTGAGGAAAACATCTTGGTAATGAGAAATGTATCAAGTTTACGACTCCTCATCATACACTTATCATAGGCTTTCCAACTTTGTACCCTCTCATTGGTAGGCAATATTTCTTTTTGGAATGCAATCTCAAATTTGGTCCAAGTCTTTGGAGTAGTAAATGGGGTAAACACCCTCCATCTTTTTTTGTAAATCTGCTTTGTTTACTTTACAAGTGGGAAACCTCAAAGCGAGGAAAACCCACAAAAAGAAAGGGATACAAAAAGCGGAGCACTATGAGACTCCGAAGGCTAGAAATAGTCAAAGTAAATCCTGTAGGTATCAAAAGCGATGTCTCCATGGTCATAAGCAAAATGCAGCGCTTGACCAAGAGATAATTTGAAATATGGAAAGGGGTCAATGTAAGTGCCTTGGAACTGTTAGGGGCTTACTGCCCTGACAATAATCTAAGATAAAATACACAGTAAACTACATTATCACATAGATTTACTTCACAATTGAAAATTGCATATCACCATCGATAGAGAAGTTGTAATCTGCCCTGCCTCCTGAACTGATGCCTGAACTACTTCCTGAACTGGCAATTGAACTGTATCCTGATCCTTTACTTCAACTGTTTCTTGCACTGGCTCAGCTTCTGCAGTTTTCACCTCAACCTTTGATTGCAGCTTCTGTTGCAATTGAGCATTCTGCTCCTTCAATTCATCTAATTGTTTCTGATAACAAGAAAATTTCTTGCTTGGACTCCTCCTCTGCAAAAGCCTGGTAGGGTTTACTCACCACATCATACATCTTAATTTTAATTTTCTCCCAGACTCCCTTCATATAGTCCATGACATCATTTTTCATTTTCTCAATATCCCCTGGACTCACATACCAGCCTTCCACATCCAGTTCTTCCTCTAACATTTGTCTAATCTTTTCTTCCACTTTTCTACAAGCTGCAACCCTGCTTAACATTACTCTGTTGCTGCTCTCCAAAGATGCATTAACATTTTCCATTTCAGTCAATTGATCTTGTAGTACCTGAAACCATTCTTCTTTCCACGCAAATTTTTTTGTTGAAGTTCTTTCTTTGACCAAAAATACATGTCTGTAAGAATCTAACTCCTCCTTTATCAGTTTCTGAGCTTTGTTTAGGTCTTGTACTTTTTTCTCCAAAAGATCTGTGTCATTCTTCACTTTCTTATCTCTCAACGCCCCTTCCTTGACGAGTTTTAGTTCAGTATGAAGGCTTTCCTTTTCCCTGGTCAAAAAGGTGAGGTCTAAAGACTGTTGCTCTACATAATCTTCAACCAAGGTAAGTGCAGTTTGTACTTCAGAAAAAGATACAGTAGCAAACTGAGGTTTAGAAACTACAGGCCTCTCCACAAGAGGATCTTCAATTGCAGTTGCAGGCTCCTTCTCTGACAACTTACGCAGTCTTCTGATCTTAAAATTTGTCTTGGTAGTTGAAGGTAATATAGGATTTTCAGCTATACCTGCTAGAGTGTCAGAAATTAAATTTCCAAACTCCTTGTCCATTCTATTCTTCATTGCATCCAAGGATTCCTGCTGAGAGTAATCTGCAGACACAAGATCTTGGATCTCTTTATCCATTTGCAATGATTTATGATCCAAATTTTTTTTTTGTCTTTTCTTCTCTCTTCTTACTGAAGAACCCACATCTTCAGTGATCTGCAGTGAGGTTTGTGACTACTTCCCCTGCAAAATGGTTTTGTTGTTTACATATTGAAAAATAGCTGCAAGCTAAGGTCCAACTTTAGTAGTTTTATCTTTCCTCCTTTGCTTCGTGTAAATTTCAAACTTCATCCTGTCAAACAAAATATTAGCCCAGCCAACTTGTCTACCACTTTCTACAGCTAATAGAATACCATAATTCTCCCTGCTTATGTATTCAGACTTTACCAATAGAAAAACCCTTTCAATGAACCACTTGATTTGGTGCAGTCTTACTACATTCTTCATTCCTGAAAGTTGGTAATAGTGCCTTTCACCCTGAGGTGGACCAAAAGACCTTGTCATATCCTTCTCACTTGCCTTGCTGAATTCATTATCCTCTACAGTAGAGAGATCAAAGACTTTGGCTACAATCTCTTCAGTCAAATAATCATCCCTGAAAACCTGTCCATCATTCAACTGCAATTGCATCAAGTAAACTGTTGCCATCTCGCTATTTCTCCAACTTACCCATGGGAGTCTTGAAAAATCAAGAAGACCTATTTTTTTCTGCCATGCATTGTTTACTTCATTATTTTCCAAGTTGTACCTGAAATCGAGAAACGTATAGTCTGACAAAGCTTCCTCCTTGGGCTGTACAAACCGGGTAGGGGTTACCATCTCCGGTTCATCCTCAGATCTTGGGTCTTGCACCATGATGCCTTGAAAACGAGTCCTTCTTGCAGAACTTCTCAGAGCTGAAAGAAATTCATTATCGGCTCTTGCTTCTTGGCCAAAACTCGTAGAGGAGTTGCGTACTGTAGACATGCTTAGCCCTTTCGTAAAACGCAGGAGTGGGTTGTACCTCACAAAGTGATTACGGGCTATTCTTTCACACGCGTAACTAGTCACCGTCAAAAGCTCATCATTTATAGGACATCCTTCTTGATTCTCGACCTTATGTCCAAAAAAATGGTTTAAGTCAAAATCCGTTGATGGGTTTGGGAATAATTATACCCTCGTGATCTCTCAGTAAGAAAGTATTGAGTCCCATTGTTTTTTCAATTTGGAATGGCCCCACATACCTAAGTTTCAATTTCCCTGGCCTCAAGCCCAATTTACTATTGTAGACCAATACCCGATCACCTGGAGAAAAAAATTTAAATTTGATATTTCTATTAATCCAAGCTTGTCTCCTTTGTTGGATAATGTCAGCAATGTACTGGCTATGGATTCTATCCTCTTCCAACTTCAGTAGAGCCTCCCTCCTTTAACTGAGTGAGTCTTCAGGAGATAAATTTTCCTGAACTGCAACCCTGAGGCTTGGCACTATGAATTCCATGGGTACTACTGCTTCCAACCCATACACCAACTTGAATGGTGTCATCACAATAGTTACTTTGTAAGCTGTTCTAAAGCCCACGATGCAGAATCTAATTTTTCATCCCAATATGTTCTGTATTGATTGACCAGCTTCTTAATAATCCTTACCAAAATCTTGCTGGTACTTTCAGCTTGTCCATTGGCCTGGGGATAGTCCACTGTTGACTTCTTATGCAAAATCCAATGCAGTTCAGTCAGTTTATTGATCACTTTGTTAATAAAATGTCCTCCCTGATCAAAAACTAAATCTATCGGACAACCAAACCTGATCATAATATTTTTGTACAAAAACTTAGCTACACTTTTGGCTTTATTGTCTCTCAAAGCCGCTGCTTCCACCCACTTTGTACAGTAATCAGTTGCAACTAATATATATCTGTTTTGTGTAAATCTTGCAGGTGGTTTGATTGGACCAACAAAATCCAATCCCCATTTTTCAAATGGCTCTAGAGGCAAAATAGGTTGCAATGGAATTATGTCCACATTCAATGGTCTACCGTCTCTTTGACATACCAAACAATTTTTGATGAATTTATGAGCATCTCTGATCACTGTTGGCCACCCACCAGAGTCCTGCTTGAAAAACTTTCCTTACAGTAACCTCTCCTGAGAAGTGACCTCGTGCATTCCCCGCATGAGCTTCTGCCAAAACTGCTTTTTGCTCAAACTGTGGCACACACCTCCTTATCACCTGATCAATGCCTCTCTTATATAAAAGTCCTGTAATAACTGTAAATGGTTTACTTCTCAATGCCATCCTCTTCCTGTGATCTTTGGTCATTGTTTCAGGTAATACTCCTTCAGTAAAAAACTAAAGCATATCTTCATGGGAGAGTAGTAAAAGATAAAATCATCAAAGGAAACTATCAAAAGGGTATCATTCTCTCCAATGGTGATTTAGTGGGTGGCTCTTCATTCATGGGACAATCTCTTAGCAAGGAAATCCAAGCTTTTGAAGCCCCAATCATCTTCATATTGGGTTTCACCTCTTCAAAGTCAACTTCTCCTCTCTTCACATATACCTTTCATCGAGGGCACCATACCTTTTTAAGTGGAGGAGGACATGAATACTTGGTGATGAACGGAGGTTTCCAAACCTTCTTCATTTGGTTCTTTGGTGTATGGAGGTCGCACATTGTGATGCTTCTGGTCTTCATCATAGATGAAAAACTTGTTGACTGCTACATGTGGATATCTCATCAATCAGTACCAAAATCTATTCTCTTCCAATGTGTTGGAAGCAATAGAAACCTTCGTCTATTATCTACTTATGTGGTAAACTATTTGCAATACCTTCCAATAGCAGCTGGAAGCATGGATCGAGCTTTACTAAATCATGAAGGCCATATAATTTTTGACTTGGTAAGCCTACCCAGGTTCAATGAATTTTATGAGCTACAGTTCAGGAATTCGCTCATACAAGATCTTGAAGATCGTAGCAGATACATCAACTTTACACAGAAGGAAGAGCAACCAATCTTTTATATCACATTCATAGTGATAGATGCAATGATGGACAACAGTAAAATCTACAAGTTTCTTCAACCGAAATCAGTAAGTGATTCCATACCATACATCTCGCTTTGGGAAAGATATTTCAAGATCTTTGATCCTGGGGGGTGCTTATGGAAACTTTCTCAATGGAGGAGGTTTACTCTGTCACTTCATTTCATCTTGCTATTGGCTCGGAGAACCTTCCATATCACACAAGGTTTTTTAATCATACAACAAAGGTTCTTCAAAGATAAGAGCAGACAAAGACAGACGTTACATAATATATATGTTGTATGATCAGATAAATGGTACATGAATGTACCATTATCTAAGGGGGGGGCTAATGATAGCCGTTTTTCGGCTCTCCATAATTTCCATAGTAAGCTACCTCACCCTACCAAATTCACCCAAACGCTATGGCTATCCCTACCATTTCATTGTACATAGGCGTGTGTGAGTTAGGGGGCTTTTCCCATATCTTCTTAAAAACCCTCAGCTAGCTAGTCACTGGGCTAGGTGAGCCAAAAAAAATAAAAAAAATAAAAAAATAAAAGTATATTATGGCCTCTTTGTGTGTAAATATTTCATTGTATATATGGCCTAAATATAGGGATTTTTTATAATTATTTTGGTATCTTATTTAAATATTTCTACTTAGGTGTGTGTTTTATTAAACCTATGTACACCTTCTTTCATCCTCTTACACCATAATTATATATATATATTTTTTTGCCAATATGTACATACTCTAACCTCATATTTTTCCTTTATACAAATCACTCCTACATTTTCACCCTCACCCTCGTGAAAACAAAAAATTGATTTCTACTCATTGGTTACTTTTATTATATTATTTACTTGCATACCTTTTCCTCTTTCACCCAAAATAATTCAAGGAGGGACCATATCATATGATTCCAATATCTTTCCATATCCATAACTCCTCCATATTTTTATTATTATTTTTACTCATTATTCTAACACCATGTGCTCATTGAGCTAAAGTCCATGAATAGTCCATACACTAGTCCCACCATGTATATATTTCTTTATTCACCAATAATCCTCCTCCATGCATGTGTCAAGGGCAACTTGGATGCTTTGTATTATGATATGACAAAGGAGGGGCTCACTCTTGGATGCATTGTACAAATTCAACAAAGGAGGGGTCCACTAAAAGACTTTTGCAAGCATAAAAACAGGCTTTTTGGTGAGAATTTTGGCACCTATCTCCACTCCGAATTTGGAGCAGTGGTCAAAAGAGAAAATGTAGCCCAAGCTCTGAATAATCACCTCAAATTTTTTCATGATTTTTGGAGCTACCAGCGGTGAGCTATGATTTTTTGAGTGGACCCCAGTCTGCCCACTTTTTTCACAAGTAGCCCATAGTCTTCTCTCACCTCTTTCCACACTTCTACACACACACACACACACACACACATTTCTCTCAATCCCTCACTCAAACCTGCACCTTCAATGGTTTCTCTCACCTTCTTCACCATTAACCTCCCCACTTACTCCCATAGCTCTCATATGAGCTCTCCATGTACATACACCATCTCTATGCCTCTCTCTATTATCTCCAAAGTACGATTCCATCTTACTCCTTATATATATACATAAATTCAGCATGTGTACCATGCTTAACCTCTGCAAATCAAAAGATCTCATCAACGGAATTACCATTTTCATCACGATGATCAACCTTGGCAGCGGTGGCGTAAAGAAGAGAAGACGAAGAAGAAGATCGATGGTCATTTTGAGAACCTACACAAGTAAGTCCAAAACTTCTTCAAGCTTCACCATCACAAGGATTTGCTCACTTCATTCAACCATCTTACTCCAACCATCCCACCCATTCTACCCATTGTAAATATATCATTAACTTTCTAGTGATTACTAACACTAACCACTAACATACTAACACAAAATAGCCATTGACCTAACCATAAAAGACACCTCACCTCAAGACATGTGTATAGTAACTCTCTCTCTCTCTCTCTCTCTCTCTCTCTCTCTCCTTACTTACTTTCACCTTATCTACCATCAATAATGCTCTCTTTTGAGCCCACACCCATGACTCAAGCAGACAAAGAAGGCCCACAATGTTTTGATATTCAAAAAAATCATAATCCTGATTTGTTAGCTTGTAAATTAGGATTTCCAATAATCCTAATGAGGGGTCTCCAACCTATAAATAGGCCCCTCTCCTTCTTGTAAAACAACCTCCAACATCTCACATAGCACCCCAACACTCTATGCGTGAGGAGAGACTTAGGTGTAGCAACCACTTGTGAGCTTCACTCTTGGTGTGAGAGAAGCCTTCAAGCTACACATTGCAAGTGAGAGAGCGTGAGTTCCACAAATCTCAAAACCACTATTGTACATGCTCCTTCATCATCAATAAATTGAGGTTTGGTGCATCAAAGGCGTGATTCGACGTTTAAATCTTCGTCCTTCCATTTGTGCAATACGGTTTGGTGAATTCAAGGTGACTTGTGTATTTTGAGTTTTATCGGTTGATCTTGATTTTAGAAAGTGTTTTAGTGTGTTTTTCATTGCCAGTTTTGTGTCCATTGTAAGAGGGTATTGTGGTGAGAGGTCTCCCACACCCTAAGACAGTGTGTGTGTGTTTTGGCAATGATTAGCAATCACTAAGCATTGAGTGAGTTTTGTACAAGTTCTACGATAGCATCATAACGAACCATCTCCATTTGCAAGTCACAAATAAAGTATTACGCAAGATCCTTCCCTCTCTCTCTTCCCTTTGCTCTAGCTCTCTCTGGTCCATTTCATGTGTGTCTTGGTGTGAGGTTGCTTGTGTGTGTTGTGTGGTGCATCTTCTTGGTTGTGCCAAAATCTCTCTTGCGTCCTAGTTCGCATACCATAACTAGGTGGTGCCCCTATCTTGTTTGGGTTTGGCTGTGGGTTTGTTGTTGTGTTGTGCTTGTGGTTGCCCCAGCCCCAATTGAGCAGCACGGGAGCCTTGAGGGGTGTTTAGAGGTCGCCTCTCTTGTTGCCCGCCCCGGACCGCCTCAATTTTGGTGCCCCCACTGAGGAGCGATTGTATACTTAGTGTTGTTGTATTCCATGAATGCTTGAATTTCAGCATAATCAAGTAGATTTCATGAATCATGAAAACATGTATGACCGAGTTTAATTTCAAGGAAACAAAAATTGATCTAGAATATGGTTCGGATTATGGATAACATAAGAAAGGAAAAAAACATTTTCACATAAAAGTCTAGAATTCATGTTGAAAGACCTTTTGTAGTTAGTTGATGATTGTTTGGAACTAATCTTTGTGTGGTTCTAGCATTGAGAGACTATGACACACTATACCTTTGATGATATCCCAATCTTCTTTGGAAATCCAGAAGAAGATGTTGATGATTTTCTTGTTGATTTTAGAATGGTTTGTCATATCCTTGGTAAAAGGGATGACATTGAAAAAGGGGATTTTCTATTGCTATGCCTTAGAGGCAACGCTGAGCAATGGTTTTGGAGTATGTCTTCTCAGATTGAAGATGGATATACCCAAATTTCCAAAGCTTTGAAGGCCAGATTCTCTAAAGTTCCAACAACGGAGAAAGCATGGGCTTCACTACGGAGACTTCAACAACATGGTGAAGACTACTATGCTTATGAGAATATTTTTTCTCGTCAATGGGAAGGATGTGGATTTAGTTCTACATTTCCAGATTATGTAAAAATGGATCAATTTATTTCGGGTTTGTCTCCTTTCCTAAAGACTAAGGTTACTTGTAGTGGACCCTCTACCTTTGAAGAAGCGGTCACTATTGCCCAAAGGAAGTTTCACAAGTACTTCTACATCAAAAATGGTTTCCATCATGCTGGAAGAACCAACCATCATGAAAGTGTTTCTATCAAGGAGTCATCTCCTTTGCCATACTTGTCTCCTTCTACTCCGACAAATGTTGAAGAAGTTACTTACATGCTAGATGATTATTCAAGTGCTAAAGTGTGTGGCCAAGATTCAAATGTGGAATCTCTTTCTTCTACCTTTATCACAAGCATGAAAAAATCAACACAAGATATCTCAAATGGCATTGATGATTCAATAATGGATACATCCAACCTTTTGGCGGAGGATCAATTTCTAGTCCGAGCAGACGAAGCTTTTGTGCAACATGACTCTATGGAGAATGAAGACCTTGAAGGTAACCTTGATCTTATGGAATGTTCTGAGAGTGTATCTTGTCTAAAAGAAGAGAGTGAAGAAGAAGATGAAATCATAGGTGGAGAGATCATAGACCACATTGATCATAAAGAGATGATTGTGTACATGGAATGCCAACTCCAAAACAAATTAGAAGAGTGTGAGTTGAATCCATGTGAGGATAATCTTGAAGAAGTGTTTGAGGATGTTGAAAATCATTGGTATGACCCATGTATGTTAAGCATGGAGGAACCTATAATGCAAGAAGCCAAATTTTTTGCAAAATCAAACAGTAATCCATCAACCGTTGAGGTGGTACGATGTGAGGAGTTACAACCTTGCAAAAGGGGGGGCTTAGAAGGGGATGAAGAACATGGGAGAGTAGTAAAAGATAAAATCATCAAAGGAAACTATCAAAAGGGTATCATTCTCTCCAATGGTGATTTAGTGGGTGGCTCTTCATTCATGGGACAATCTCTTAGCAAGGAAATCCAAGCTTTTGAAGCCCCAATCATCTTCATATTGGGTTTCACCTCTTCAAAGTCAACTTCTCCTCTCTTCACATATACCTTTCATCGAGGGCACCATACCTTTTTAAGTGGAGGAGGACATGAATACTTGGTGATGAACGGAGGTTTCCAAACCTTCTTCATTTGGTTCTTTGGTGTATGGAGGTCGCACATTGTGATGCTTCTGGTCTTCATCATAGATGAAAAACTTGTTGACTGCTACATGTGGATATCTCATCAATCAGTACCAAAATCTATTCTCTTCCAATGTGTTGGAAGCAATAGAAACCTTCGTCTATTATCTACTTATGTGGTAAACTATTTGCAATACCTTCCAATAGCAGCTGGAAGCATGGATCGAGCTTTACTAAATCATGAAGGCCATATAATTTTTGACTTGGTAAGCCTACCCAGGTTCAATGAATTTTATGAGCTACAGTTCAGGAATTCGCTCATACAAGATCTTGAAGATCGTAGCAGATACATCAACTTTACACAGAAGGAAGAGCAACCAATCTTTTATATCACATTCATAGTGATAGATGCAATGATGGACAACAGTAAAATCTACAAGTTTCTTCAACCGAAATCAGTAAGTGATTCCATACCATACATCTCGCTTTGGGAAAGATATTTCAAGATCTTTGATCCTGGGGGGTGCTTATGGAAACTTTCTCAATGGAGGAGGTTTACTCTGTCACTTCATTTCATCTTGCTATTGGCTCGGAGAACCTTCCATATCACACAAGGTTTTTTAATCATACAACAAAGGTTCTTCAAAGATAAGAGCAGACAAAGACAGACGTTACATAATATATATGTTGTATGATCAGATAAATGGTACATGAATGTACCATTATCTAAGGGGGGGGCTAATGATAGCCGTTTTTCGGCTCTCCATAATTTCCATAGTAAGCTACCTCACCCTACCAAATTCACCCAAACGCTATGGCTATCCCTACCATTTCATTGTACATAGGCGTGTGTGAGTTAGGGGGCTTTTCCCATATCTTCTTAAAAACCCTCAGCTAGCTAGTCACTGGGCTAGGTGAGCCAAAAAAAATAAAAAAAATAAAAAAATAAAAGTATATTATGGCCTCTTTGTGTGTAAATATTTCATTGTATATATGGCCTAAATATAGGGATTTTTTATAATTATTTTGGTATCTTATTTAAATATTTCTACTTAGGTGTGTGTTTTATTAAACCTATGTACACCTTCTTTCATCCTCTTACACCATAATTATATATATATATTTTTTTGCCAATATGTACATACTCTAACCTCATATTTTTCCTTTATACAAATCACTCCTACATTTTCACCCTCACCCTCGTGAAAACAAAAAATTGATTTCTACTCATTGGTTACTTTTATTATATTATTTACTTGCATACCTTTTCCTCTTTCACCCAAAATAATTCAAGGAGGGACCATATCATATGATTCCAATATCTTTCCATATCCATAACTCCTCCATATTTTTATTATTATTTTTACTCATTATTCTAACACCATGTGCTCATTGAGCTAAAGTCCATGAATAGTCCATACACTAGTCCCACCATGTATATATTTCTTTATTCACCAATAATCCTCCTCCATGCATGTGTCAAGGGCAACTTGGATGCTTTGTATTATGATATGACAAAGGAGGGGCTCACTCTTGGATGCATTGTACAAATTCAACAAAGGAGGGGTCCACTAAAAGACTTTTGCAAGCATAAAAACAGGCTTTTTGGTGAGAATTTTGGCACCTATCTCCACTCCGAATTTGGAGCAGTGGTCAAAAGAGAAAATGTAGCCCAAGCTCTGAATAATCACCTCAAATTTTTTCATGATTTTTGGAGCTACCAGCGGTGAGCTATGATTTTTTGAGTGGACCCCAGTCTGCCCACTTTTTTCACAAGTAGCCCATAGTCTTCTCTCACCTCTTTCCACACTTCTACACACACACACACACACACACACATTTCTCTCAATCCCTCACTCAAACCTGCACCTTCAATGGTTTCTCTCACCTTCTTCACCATTAACCTCCCCACTTACTCCCATAGCTCTCATATGAGCTCTCCATGTACATACACCATCTCTATGCCTCTCTCTATTATCTCCAAAGTACGATTCCATCTTACTCCTTATATATATACATAAATTCAGCATGTGTACCATGCTTAACCTCTGCAAATCAAAAGATCTCATCAACGGAATTACCATTTTCATCACGATGATCAACCTTGGCAGCGGTGGCGTAAAGAAGAGAAGACGAAGAAGAAGATCGATGGTCATTTTGAGAACCTACACAAGTAAGTCCAAAACTTCTTCAAGCTTCACCATCACAAGGATTTGCTCACTTCATTCAACCATCTTACTCCAACCATCCCACCCATTCTACCCATTGTAAATATATCATTAACTTTCTAGTGATTACTAACACTAACCACTAACATACTAACACAAAATAGCCATTGACCTAACCATAAAAGACACCTCACCTCAAGACATGTGTATAGTAACTCTCTCTCTCTCTCTCTCTCTCTCTCTCTCTCTCCTTACTTACTTTCACCTTATCTACCATCAATAATGCTCTCTTTTGAGCCCACACCCATGACTCAAGCAGACAAAGAAGGCCCACAATGTTTTGATATTCAAAAAAATCATAATCCTGATTTGTTAGCTTGTAAATTAGGATTTCCAATAATCCTAATGAGGGGTCTCCAACCTATAAATAGGCCCCTCTCCTTCTTGTAAAACAACCTCCAACATCTCACATAGCACCCCAACACTCTATGCGTGAGGAGAGACTTAGGTGTAGCAACCACTTGTGAGCTTCACTCTTGGTGTGAGAGAAGCCTTCAAGCTACACATTGCAAGTGAGAGAGCGTGAGTTCCACAAATCTCAAAACCACTATTGTACATGCTCCTTCATCATCAATAAATTGAGGTTTGGTGCATCAAAGGCGTGATTCGACGTTTAAATCTTCGTCCTTCCATTTGTGCAATACGGTTTGGTGAATTCAAGGTGACTTGTGTATTTTGAGTTTTATCGGTTGATCTTGATTTTAGAAAGTGTTTTAGTGTGTTTTTCATTGCCAGTTTTGTGTCCATTGTAAGAGGGTATTGTGGTGAGAGGTCTCCCACACCCTAAGACAGTGTGTGTGTGTTTTGGCAATGATTAGCAATCACTAAGCATTGAGTGAGTTTTGTACAAGTTCTACGATAGCATCATAACGAACCATCTCCATTTGCAAGTCACAAATAAAGTATTACGCAAGATCCTTCCCTCTCTCTCTTCCCTTTGCTCTAGCTCTCTCTGGTCCATTTCATGTGTGTCATGGTGTGAGGTTGCTTGTGTGTGTTGTGTGGTGCATCTTCTTGGTTGTGCCAAAATCTCTCTTGCGTCCTAGTTCGCATACCATAACTAGGTGGTGCCCCTATCTTGTTTGGGTTTGGCTGTGGGTTTGTTGTTGTGTTGTGCTTGTGGTTGCCCCAGCCCCAATTGAGCAGCACGGGAGCCTTGAGGGGTGTTTAGAGGTCGCCTCTCTTGTTGCCCGCCCCGGACCGCCTCAATACCAATCCCCTGATTGTTCAATCACCTGTACTAAAAATAAACCTCCATCAGGTAATTGATCAGGTACTCCTAAAGAATCATCTTCACCTGTTTCCAATCTACTGAGATAATCAACCAAAACATGAAGTCTTCCACGAGTATGGATAACCACATAATCAAATTCCTGTAATAGCAGTATCCATCTTGCCAACCTTCTTGACAAATGTGGTTTGTTCACCAAATAAATAAGAGCCGGATGATCCACATGGAAAATTACCTTATTGGCAAAAAGGTAATGTCTAAATTTCTACAATGCATAGATCATCCCCAAACATTCTCTCTTAGTCACTGAATAATTCTTCTCTGCAGGTGTCAATACCGTGCTGGCATAGTAAATTGGTATAAACCAACCTCTTCTTGTTTCTTGCATCAATGTTGCACCCACTGCCACATGAGATGTATCTACAAAGATATGAAATGGTAAATTCCAATCAAGAACAATCAGAATATGTGCTACAGTCAGCATTTTCTTTAGTATCCTGAATGCTTTACCCTGCTCTTCTCCCCATTCAAAGACAACATCTTTCCTTGTAAGTTTGGTTAGTGGTGTACAAACATGTGCTAAATATCTCAAAAATCTGTTATGCCACTTCACTTGACCCAAAAATCTACCCAATTGCTTGATAGTTTTTGGTTCTGGTGCTTCATTAATTGCTTCCACCTTATTTGGGTCAATTGACACTCCCTCTTTAGAAATCACATGTCCCAAGAGAATTCCTCTCTTAGCTGCAAAAGCACACTTGGATGGGTTTAGTGACAATCTAAACTCCCTGCATTTCTAAAAACATAACTTTAAGTGCTCCAAATGATCCTGTTTCTTTCCAAAGACACTAAAATCATCCAAGAAAACCCTCATAAATGTTGTAAGGTATTTTTCAAATACACGCTGAACCACTTTCTGAAATGTTGGTGGAGCATTCTTCAAACCAAATGTCATAACATTACTGGCAGAAACTCCCCATTGAGTCACAAAGGCTGTTTTTTCTCTATCTTCAAGTGCCATTAAAATTTGGTTATATCCACTAAAACCATCTAAGAAACTATAAATCTCATGTCCTGTTACTGCATCCAATAATATATCACAAAAAGGTAAAGGAAATGGATCAGTTACTGTAGCAGCATTCAGTTTCCTGTAGTCTACACAGACCTTGATCTTTCCATTCTTCTTTGGAACAACAACTATTGGTGACAACCAAGTAACCTCATCCAATGGATAAATGAAACCCACAGCTAACAATTTGTCAATTTCCTCTTTCACCTGTTGGGCGTAGTTAGAATTTATCCTGTACCTTTCTTGTACAACTAGAACTGCATAACTGCATCTGCCTTCAAGTTAATTCTGTGTTGGCAAAAACTAGCATCTACTCCCTTCATATCGGTATATTTTCATGCCAAAACATCTTTGAATTCTAGCAATAACTGCTTCAGTTTCTGCTTAAACTCCTCATCCATTCCTGCTGAAACCTTTACTGTTTGAGGTTCCTCCTGAGTATTCAGGTTCAGTTCCTACAATTCATCCTGAGTAACTCTTGCAGTCCTTTCCATTTGGTGTTCAAATGCTCTTTCTACCTCATTTACTGCTTCAATGACTTCCAATTCTTCTTTATTTTGAATTTGCAAATTTTTCAATAACTCATTACCCATTTTTGTTGTTGAGACTGCTTACCCTGAGTAATCAGTGCTTCCTGAGTCATTGAGTTTAGCCCATCATCTTGATGCTGCAAAATATACTTAGTGACTATCTTTTGCACATCTACTTCAAGATAGGTACCACTGATGAATTAGTTCTAAGAAATTCTTCTTCAACATCTTCTCCAATTTCTTCTACCATGTTCAATCCTTCTGCATGTAATGCCCTGAAACCTGGTGGGATTACCTTTCTGGCATCCATTTGCATTCTAACTTTCTTCTTACCTCTTTTGATCACAATGGAGTCTGCTCCCCATAACTGCTTCACTCTCGTTGCTCTTAACCATGGTCTTCCCAACATGATTGGATAAGAACGAATAGATTCCTCCAATCTGAGTACTACAAAGTTGGCCACAAACTGCAGTACCCTAACTGAGATCTGCAAATTCCTCAAAATGCCCAAAGGTTAAACCCGCCTTTGGTCTTCCATTTTGACCTGAAAAGGAGCTGGATCCCACTTCAAGAGATTCAAATGTTTGCAGGTTGACTATGGGAGAATATTAACTCCTTACCCTCCATCCAAGAGTACACCTGGAAAGAACACTTTTCCAATAGAAGCCCCAACCACGGGTACCTTGTAATCAACATCCAAAGGTTGAACTTCACAAGCTTCTCCACAAATGGTTTTTTCAGGGTTCATTCCAGTATCCTATTTCTTTCCTGCCACTTCTTGAGTAAGTCTAATTGCTTTGAAAATGCAGGTACTAGGCTCAACATTTGTTTGACTGTTATGGTTATTGGAGTTGTTAACAAGGCTTCATAAAATTCATCACCGCCAACCTGTTCCTGTAGTTTAGTTTGACTGTTATCTGAATTTCTTCTCCCCTGATCATCCAAGGATCTTGTAATAAAATTCCATTCCTCAGGTGGTACACCCCCTCTTTGAGAGTTTTGCACTTCTTTGAGTACACCTATCCTTATTGTTTTCTGATCTTTTCAATTCAAGGTGTCTGGGTTGTCAAGTTCCTCCAAAGTGGATTTTCCAACCTTGGCCTTTGCCCTAGTGACCACCATGGCATTAGTACACCCACTAGTCTCTGGAATATCCTCAATCAGAATGCAAGGTGTACAGTCACAATCATAATGCTTAGGGTGTTTCTTAAGCAATTTTGATCTCCTGCACTTGCTGATCAGTTTGCTGTTTTTCTTTGGTACCCTCTACCTTTTCTTCAATCTATTCTTCCTCAGTCCATATTTCTTCAGTCCATTCCTCCAATATCACTAAATTAGCTTGACCCGGAGGTCGTTGCTACTGCTGCTGTGGTGGAAGTGGTTGATTCTATTATGGAGGTCGATTATTATTGTTATTATTGTACCTGATAATAGGAATTTCCCTATCATTTCGATGTCGACAACAAAGTTCACAATCAGGTCCTTGTCGATGACCCATGACTCGGCAATAATTGCATGGTGACTGTGGCATATTATTTTGATTCCTATTTTGATATCCCCAATTATTTGGATTCTGAAATCGTCTTTGAGGTGCAGGTCCCTGATATCTCCGATTAGGACCCTGAGGAGCAATCATGCTGGCAGCGGCCTCCCTCATCTTCTGATTAATGTACTCAGGTTGTCTTCCCCTGAAATCCGAGTTGTAAAAACAACCATCATAGTCATGTCCAAACCTGTGACATACCTGACAATATGGTTTCTCTGACATGCTAAACTGGTTCATGCCCAGAGTTTGTAACTTATTTTGAATAATTTTGTTGACTGTATCTGCAGTCACTACATCCTTTCCCTGCTTTTTATCCTTCTTAGGAGAATCCTTATCTTTTTTCTGTTTCTTCTTGTCCTTATCCTTTTTCTTTGCCTTCTTGTTTTCTGACCAATCTTCATCCTCATCATTGTAAGTATCCACTTCAGTATCCTGATGTGAATCATCAGTTTTTGACCCCGAATCCTCAGATTCTAAGTCTGAGTCATCATTTTTCTTCTTTTTCTTCTTTTTTCGTAAGACAGATTTACCTCCATACCTTCTTTCAGCTCTGGCAGCTTCTTCAACCAAATCAGTAAAATTCTGTGTATTTGCTAACGGGGGTCTCCTTGCTACTGCACTCCTGTACTCCTCCTTGAGTCCCTTACAAAAATAATCTCCCAACTGCTCCATAGAAGGCTGTTGGGGTGCTTCCAATCTATTGCTCAAATTCCTAAACTTTTGGGCATAATCTTCAACCAATAAGTCTTTTTGCTTCAACTTTCTCAATTTCTTCAAAATGTCCTCAGGTGTTTTGTCTTCCCTGAACCTTAACAAAAACCTTTGTTTCAAATCATTGTAATTAGCAAATGCAGCCATACCATACTACAAAAAGCAATCCATAGCTTTTCCTTGCAATGTTGCTGTAAAATGCTCCTCCTTTACTCCATCCGAGTGTATTGCCTCATATCCACTTGCAGACCACCTTGTTTGAAACTGACCCACGTGGCTGTCAGCATCTTGGGACTTTTTCCCGCTGAACTTTGCCGCGCCCACTTTGGGATTTGGTGCGGCCATTGGAGGTCTCGAAAGTGTTCTGAGTACTCTTACCGGAAGTGGATTGAAGCGTAAAGAAGATGTCCTTGTTCCTGTAAACTGTAATTGTCTTCTTGCCTGAAAGATTGTCTGAGCTAACAATGCATTCACCAATGTTCCCACAATTGGGATTGCTGTAGGAGGAGTTCCTTGTTGGCCTTGTTGGTTTGCAAGTGGGGTCCCCTGCAGCCTGTATTTAGGTTCTTGCAGTTCAGTCCCCGCCCCAACAGTACCTGCTCCTGCAGTATCCCCCCTTACAAGTTCAACTTAGCCATCATTGCCCGACACTTCGTCTTGTCTTCCCCTTGCTGCAAATTCTCTCCTAAGCCGAAACCGGGTGCGATATGAGTGTTGTGGTAAATTGGACCCTTGTCTTGACCCACTCATACATGATTTCTTCTTTTTTGTCGTAAATACTGTACCCACACTTTCTTTTCATACAGGCTGTAGCAAGAAGGTAAGTTGCATGCCCCAAAAGGTAGAAATGAAGAAACTACCTTGTCAGCCACTGCAATTTTGATTTCCCACGGCAAATTTGGGAAGAAATCCTTCAAGAACATGGCTGCATATTCCTCAGACTCTTCCTGCGGGGTTACCCAATTGGAGAATTCCCTTAGGTGGTCAAGGCCAGCTTGCATATCAGTCCCGTGTGGTATTCCTGATTGCCATACGGTGCAGGCGGAATCCGAACCGTTAGCAGGATCGCCAAAGTGTTAGGGGCTTACTGCCCTAACAGTAATTTAAGATAAAATACATAGTAAATTGCATTATCACATAGATTTACTTCACAATTGAAAACTGCATATTGCCATCGACACAAAAGATACTAAAATTGTATTACTACATAATATTCATCACAGGAAAACACGCTATAGCCCCTGCTGAATACAATTCTACATCTCTACATACGCACATACTCCCGAAAACAACTAACAACTAACTCCTTTTTAACTTCCATGTAGCACCAAGAACATAATCAAAACGTCCCCAACCATCATATGTGTAAACAACACCTTTAGAATTCCAAGGTTTTAACCTTGACTACAAGCAAAAGTAAAAATTAAACTACGACTGAGGCCTCCGGTCCTAACAGGAACATTAAGGAGTTCCTATGGTGCCAGATGGCCCACTGAGTCCAAAATCTGACCCAGGTGAAGAACACAACAAACTGAAATTGTGGTGACTGGAGCACCCCAAAAAGACAAAAGCATCTGTGAAAAGAGCATGAAGGAAACACAGCCAAAGAGTAGTCGATGCTTGCCGAATGAAGGCTCTGCGGTGGCGACAACACCATAGTAAGTGTGCATGGTCTCCTCAGCTTCAAGGCATCTGGGGCAGCATAAAGGCGCAATATGCCGAGCATGTAACAAACTGCCAACAGGTAGAGCTCCCACCAAGCAACACCACAAGAAAACACATTCCTTCAAAGGTAGATGACTCTACCAAATGCGCGACAATCTGTGTTGCCACCACAAGGATGACTCAAAAAGCAACCATAGCTGATTACCACGATGCACAATCCATACATCAGATTGAAGGATGGCATATACACTGCCAGCTGAGATGTAGTCCAATCTAGTAGCAACTTGGTTCCAATCAAAGAAGCGAGAGTCCACATCCAAAGGAGGAATGGGTGAGTGATCAACAAGCATCCTTTGAATTTCCCACCAAATAGGAGAATAGTGAGGACCCAACCGAAATTTGGACACTGCATCAGCAAACGAAAGAACATAACCCGTGTCATCAAGCACCCAATGCGCCTGACAGATTCCTTTTTGAGAAAGAAAATACGCTTGGCGAGGAGACCATTGAACCAAAGTTGAAGCAAAGGCCCTCCTCCAATGCAGACTCTCCAAACAAAGAGTTACCCACAGAGGATTGTTGACCATTCCAAGCCAAATGCAAAGTGATAACCTTCCAATCAACAATGAGAGAAGAAGTAAAGGGACATCCAGGATTGTTGTTGACGGCTAGGTCAACAACAGGGCATAACTCAACAAAGCCTTATCTTTTGAGAGTTATGGAATGCTGCAGATTATGCTCATAAAGATCATTTGTAATAAGTAAGTAGTCTAGTTGCAGAAGCCGGGGTGCAATGGCACTTCCAGATTGTAAATACAAAGCCATTTGACCCCTCAAACTCTATTTTTGGTTAACCTAAGGTGACCTTAGTATAAGGTACCTAGGTCATTTTTGTAAAAAGAACTTTTATCATAATCAAGTTTATAAGCTGTCGTTGACTGTGTGTGAGAGAGGAGAAGAGAGAGCGTGAGATTCATCCTGATGCTACTCCCCGCTCGTTCATCACATTGTAGATCCGACTGCACCATTGATCTAGCCTCAACAAGAGCTATGTGACAATGCCAAGCATTCCTCGCCAAATGGAGCGAGCGCGCTCACGCATCTTGTTGGATGGTTACGCCACGACGGACGTCAGCACAACGAGAACTCAACTAACAAGATTTGTCAGCTAAGGACAAAGCTCCACCCGCAGGCGCATGGAAGCAAGCATAAGGTGTCAACCTACACTCGACCGACTCCTAACTAATTCCTACAGAGGTCTCTACCCAATGTCTAAGTCACAGCCTTCAAGAGTGCATAAGAGGAAACTTCCTACAACACTTTCTAGAGCCGAACACCCATCAAACAATCTCGAAACACCACAGAACTTGAAGGAGACCCTACTACCACCAATAGGTCGCTCTCCCTAAGGTCTATGAACCAAAACTCCAACCCAAAACACCTGGTGAAAAATCAGGTAGGATGTCTGACCGAAATTTGCAGGTCTTCGTTTTTGAAATCTAAAGTGCCTAATGTGTAGCTCTACTCAATGTGAACGCGTGGATATGCTGCAATGCAAAATCGGACAACGTATGCTCACCAAATCACCAGATGAAGCTCGTAGAAGGAGCTCGCAAAACCGGACCGTACGCGCGCAATATAGGTATCGGTGCATAGCTCTCCTCGGTGGCAATACGCTGCACTTCTCTGCACTCGATTCCGACCACCGGTGCACACATAGCGTCAAGATGAAGCTCACACTCTCTCTCGTACATAGTACGCTCACTCACATACTTCAAACTTTTTAAAAAATGACAAAAGGTTCTTCATTAAGGTCAAAAAGTGGTATAAATACCTTACAATTCTCAAACCCTAAAGTTCCAAATCAACCATCTACTTAATCTAACTATCAAAACTGGGATACAATTTGGAAACTTCTGTAAGCCCCAATATTTACAAGGTGAAATGTCGAGTTTTCTCAATAAATGAATAATTACAAAAAATTATAATCTGCTGAGAAGTCAGTTTTCGTAGGGTGTTTCCAGCTTCTAACACTCCCCCCCTCCTTGCTCATGTCATCCCCGACATGGATGTTGAGCTGCTTCTTCATCTGATGGTTTCACGCATCTTGAGCACAGACTCATATCTTGCATGTAAATCTAGCAGTGTTGGTCTGAATATATCAGTGTTTATGGTGAAGAAGCCGGTGTAGAACACTTCTTCAAAGGCCTGGAGGTAATAGGATGGCATAAACATTATCCTTTGATACAATGCATGTATCACCTC
The DNA here is from genome assembly GCF_014529385.1 of Adiantum capillus-veneris. Lineage (NCBI taxonomy): Eukaryota > Viridiplantae > Streptophyta > Polypodiopsida > Polypodiales > Pteridaceae > Adiantum > Adiantum capillus-veneris. The sequence goes on from NC_140935.1 coordinate 131,911,413, forward strand.
CTTGGAAGGCTGACCAGACAGATCATATGCACATCTGTAAGTATCTTGAAAGAAGAAGATACTGTCTGTCACTTGGCCCGCTTTGAACGTCTCGAAAACTGCCAAAATGGTTTTGTAGATCTTCCTCATCATTATGCAAGAAAGGTCAGGCGAGCCAGTGAACAATTTGATGGCGCCCGTTAGGGTTTTCACCATGTATTGAACACTTATTCTCTCGCTTGTCTTCAAGCCTAGCAACTTCGGATAGTTCAGCCAAGTGGGTTGGCTTCTTTGTAGTATCTCCTGGGCCTTCAATGTCCGTATCCTTGGTAGAGGGCAGAAGCTTAGATTATCTCTGATGAGTTTGGGTGCCCCTACCAGATGGATTAGGTACTGTGGGTACTTAGTCAGCCATGCTTTTCTCCACCTGGGCTGGGAGTCTACTACTAACTTGGCCCCTTCAGGCTGGGAGATATATGTTGTGTAGAGTGGCACTGTTGGCTCTTCTCTAATCCTCTTGTTGATGGTGGCGGCTTCATATTTTAGCAAAGGATATGGGAGAGAGGGCTGTAGCCATTCACGCCAGAGGTTGCTGGCATCGATCTTCTGAATGGTCATGGATTTAAAAACCCTTTGCTCCCATTCCAAGGCTTCCTTGGCCGTTTCTCTTATTTCTGCCTCTATGGCCTTGCGCAGCTTCTCTTCCTCTTCTTGCGTCAGATCTTGTGGCTCTTGAGAGGGTCCTACTAGGATTTCCTCTTGCATGGGTGTGTCCACAGTATCTGCCACATTCTCTAGGTCTATGCCTTCCATGGCTGTCGGCCCTGTGCCTGCTTGCTCTTCTGCTTGCTGTCCTCTCAGCTCTTCTATCTGCTTTAGGAGCGTCTGTTTCTCCGCTTCGGCTTCTTCTCCCATGTTCACGAGGAGGTCATTCAATTCGGCGTTTACCTTTTCCGCCTCCTCAAGCTTTCTCTTGATAATTTCTAGCTCATCTTGCATTGCTTTTTGCTCTTCTTCCATGCGTGTTTGCATAACCACGGACCCTTCCGCCATCATTAACCTTTGCTTTTTCTCTAAAGTTAACTCTTTCTGAAGCTCTTTCATCTGTTCTTCATAGATCTGGCTTTCTGTAGTGGTGTGAGTCGAGCTAGTAGCTTTGACTCTGGCAGGAGATGCCCGTAGCCGCTAGATGGTTTGATCTTTAACTTTAAGCTGGTCCTTGAGCTCAAGGACCTCATCCTGGCTAGCCTCCTGGTCTATTTCTGCCTTTTCCTTGGTATTTCTCATGGCCTCTACTTCCTTGGACTCCTCAGCAAGTTGTAGGGTTAGGTTATCCCTTTCCCTCTCTACATATGTCAATGACTTGCTGAGTTGTTTATACTCCTCTTCGGCTCCTTGCAGTCTTTGGGCTGCTGCCTGATTTTCTCTTTCCATTTCTTGGCATCTTTGCAATGCCCTTGCCAGACTGGCTTGCAGCTCTGCTTCTCTCTCTATCTGCCTTTGGCTTTGCTTTTGTAAAGTGTCAACTTACAGCTTTATCTGCACTTCAGTGGCTTTGAGAGTTGCCTTTTCACTTTCTGGGCCATTGGCTGGGCTCTTATCTCGGTTAGCTTTGTCATCACCACTTTTTGTCATCACCACATCCCAATCATCGGTGGGCGGGTGCAAGTCCACTATATCAGTGGCCATCTCCTTTAGCTCTACTATTCGTATGCTTTGCATTTGCTCTTTGTTCCCCGTGCTTGCCAAGTCGAATGCGACTGTGGCAGCCTCTTCTTTTGTATATCCGACAGCTAGCAGGTCTAAAAATGTGTTGTAAGACTCATTTGTCTCTGGTTGCCCACTTTTAGGCTTAGCCTTTTCCTTTGGTTCCTGCTCTTGGTTTTGCTCTTGCTTGGACTTTTCTTGTTCCTCTGGTTTGTCTTGCTCCTCTTTGTCTTCTTGTGGAGGGCTACGAGGAGGTGGTGAAGGTGGTGGGCTGGACTTAGGGCTGGCCGGTGGAGTTGTCGACTTTTTCTTGGAAGTCTCTGTCCGCCTTGGTCTTCCTTTCTCTCTCTTGGCCCTCCTGCTCTTCTAGCAGTTTCTGTCGGACTTGCTCCACTTCCTCTTCTGTAAAGGGCACATGTGGGATATTCTCTACTGTGGCATCAAGAATCTCAAAATTCTTAATGTAATAATCAAATCTATCTCTGTGCACCCTTCGGTATGATCCCGACATTGCTTCTAGAGACAGCTTCCATAGCTCGTCTAAATCTCCTTTCAAGGCTCTTTCTGCCCTGAAGCTTTCCATCAGCCTCTCTAGACGTGCCGCTTTCTGTGATTTCGTCTCTTTTGCTGGCACTTGTGCAGATTCTTTCTTTCCTTTCTTCTACTCTGGCTGCTCTTCTTGCACGGTTTCTAACCGGCGTTTCAAACGGGTTGCCACCTTTGGTGCTTTTGGCTGCTCGTCTTCCTTATCTTCTTTGAGCCTCAGCCAATTGTTTTGTGATGGAGGGTCGGGCCATCTTCCCTTGGCGTGTAATGCCCCATAAATCACCTTTGTGATTAGCTCACCCAGCACGATGTATGTGGGTTCTTGTTGCCCATCTTTACCAAATTATCATGTACATAAGTTGCATAATTGATGACCTTCGGATTGCTTTTCTGCAATGCCCAGGTGAATGTTGTGGCAATTGTTGCAGGCGGCATCCTGTACTTTTGTGGCCGCTTTGTACACATATGGAAATATTGATTGTACAGTTGGCTCATGATTGCCACTTTGGGGTTGGCAATATCTTCAAAGGTATAGTTGGCTTTCTTTTCATACCTTTACTTCGTCTCTTCTTTTGGTTACACTATCCCCCTTGTTGGAGAGGTCTAGTGTAGCTGCCACTAATCTTTCTGTGATTAGAATCTCGGTGCCTGGCTTGCCCTGCAGATCTGTTACTCTGGCCACTCCATCTTTTTTTATTGTTGTCACAAATTCCTAGACTCTTGTTATGTCAATACCTGCTGGCACCGCTTCAAAGTAATTGTAGAGATCAATCTTCTCCAGATACTCTGCCATCTTGCTTCTGACGAACTCATTGAGTTCTCGCGGTAACATTGGTAGCTCTATCACGTTTCCGTCGGTGTCTTTGAACACGCCTTGGTAAATCTTTAGATCATTGGACTCCAGAAGATCTTCTTGGATCCATGTGCTTGTTGGCTTTAGCGTTCCTTCTGGTATGACGAAGGGCTCTACCTCTTCTAGGTAATCTTTTATGGTAATTCTTTTCTTCTTTGCCAGTGACTTTGCACCTGCCATAGATCCACTCAGTAGTCCGAAGTTAGCGTTTTTTCCATATTAGCTGAGAAACTGAGTTTTATCTATCCAAATGACTTGAAAATTGAAAATAAAGCTTAAAAGGAACTTGTGAGTGTATGTGCTCACAATGCAATTCTGGCCAAAAAATTTTCATTTAGACATCCTACGCGTAGGATGTCTTTTTCATCAGAATTGGGTGATACTTGACATGCTGGTAGTCCTTGGCCTGTGGAACATGGCTATGTGCTTGGATTTGGATTTGGGCATAAAAAAAAAGTGGATTTTGGGCTGATTCAGGCTGTAGGTCACAAATTGGGTAGAAAGCACATAACAGGTAGCAAGTGATGTCCAAATGAGTTGAAAATTGATATATGGGCTCATTGCACCATGGTATTGGCTCCCACGATGTCACTCTTTGCACAAAAGGTCAAAAATATGCTGGAGACATTCTACGCGTAGGATGTCTTTTTCATCAAAATGGCATGGGATTTGTTCTATGGGTGGTCCTTGGCATATGGAACATGTCCATGCTTTTGGATTTTGATTTGGGCATAAAACAAAAGTGGATTTTGGTCTGATTCAGGTTGTAGGTCACAAATTGGGTAGAAAGTCCATAACAGGTAGCAAGTGATGTCCAAATGAGTTGAAAATTGATATATGGGCTCATTGCACCATGGTATTGGCTTCCATGATGTCACTCTTTGCACAGAAGGTCAAAAATATACTGGAGACATCCTACGCGTAGGATGTCTTTAACATCAAAATAGCATGGGATTTGTTCTGTGGGTAGTCCTTGGCATATGGAACATGTCCATGCTTTTGGATTTTGATTTGGACAAGAATTGATGCTGGTAAGAGCTTGTGTAGTGTTTTTGGGCTCAAAAAGTGTATCTTGAAGGTGTTGGGGGACAAAAATGATTAGAATGGCTTCAAACTTGGTATATGAGCTCTTGAAGATGATGTGATTGGATCTGGAATGGACAAACATCCTCTGTAAGCCAAAAATTTCAAATAGACATCCTACGCGTAGGATGTCTACTTCATCAATTTTTGCTTCTGACCACACAGATTGGTTGGTTATGTGCTTGTGAATGTGTTGTGCAAGTTTCATGTGATTTGGACAAGTTTTGGTAGGTATATGGCCCATTATTGCCTCTATGCCCTAACATTGCGTTTTTCATGCATATGAGGTCAATTTTGGTCCAAATGTGATGAAACTTGGTGGCTAGCATGTAAAGGTCATTCAAAAAATGTGTGTGATGAAAAATGTTGGGATCTGTGTCCAGAAATGCCCTTGAGACATCCTACGCGTAGGATGTCTTTTGATGATTTTTTCATGGAATTTGTCACTAGTGCCTGTCCTTAGTCCCCCTGAGTCCCTTTTAAGCCTAATTTCAACAAAAAAGTCAAATGGATAGAAAGTAAGTCCCTGAGTGGATTTCAGAGCCTCTGAGCTGTTTTCTGACTTTTGGAGTGCTTTTTGGTGATGAAATTTCTTGATGTTGGTCTCCATAGCTCCCCGATCCCTTGGGGATCCTTGCCATATGGTTTTTGTCGACTTTGGCTTCACCGGAGCTTCCTTTGGCAATTTGTCGCTCTAGAAGCACCCGTGGTTGCGTTTACATGTCTTTAATGATTTGTGGTGGTCTAACACCATAGGACTTGGTTGTTGATGGTCTAGGAAAGCCGCTTGTGAAGTTTGGTGGAAAACGGACATGCGGTTTGGCTGCGAGAGCTATTTGACGCTTTGTGTATCGGATGCCGTTTCTGAAGGTCAGTGGTTATGCCATTTCTTGAGACAATGTGTCCTAAGATGTGGGCTTGCTGAACCATAAAAATACACTTTTCCGGGTTAAGACAGATTCGATATGTCTTGCATTTTTCAAATACCTTTTACAAATGGTCAATATGTTCCTTTCGTAGAAGAGAGTATACACAAAGATCATCCATGTATATTTCTAAGAATATTCTCAGGTATTCTTTGAACACACGCGTCATTAACCTTTGGAAGGTAGCTAGGACGTTAGTTAAGCCAAACGGCATAACTCGATACGCATAAATTTCCCATTCTATGGCAAACGCTGCTTTGTGTTGATTCTCCCTTGCAATTGCCAGTTGGTTGTATCCTGAAAACCCGTCCAGAAAGGAATAAGCCCGTTTCCCGCCCACCCGCTCAAGTACATGTTCTGTGATTGGCAAGGGATAATTATCCCTTATGGTGGTTGCATTTACCTTTTTGAGGTTTACACACACTCGCAGTTTTCCGTTCTTTTTGGGAACTACCACAATGGGTGACACCCAATATGTATGTTCAATTTCATAGATGAATTCAGCTTCCATCAGTCAGCTTCCATCAGCTTATCAATCTCCTCTTTGATTCGTTTAGCAAATGTGTCATTATATGTATAAGGACGTTGTTTGCTAGGTTTTGCATCCGATTTGAAGGAATTGTATGTTGGCATATCGATGGATCAACTCCTTTGAGGTCTTTATAGGACCATATATGCAAACACATCTTTATATTTCTTGAGAAGTTGTGTTAGCCGTTCTTCTTCTTCAGGCTCTAAATTGTTTGCTATATATACCGGCTGAGGCTTTTCACCTGGCTCTGCGAGGTCTATCTTTTTTGCATTTTTTGGCCCATCGTAAGATTCTTGGTTGGTTCTTTCCCTGACTGGTGGTGTCATGATGATTTTTCTGTCCTGGATGGTAAATTTCCGATAGTGTGATGGTACATTCATGTTTCCCTTCTCTGACTCCCCTTTACCATCACTATCTTCTTCAGTAGTCCATATCTCACGTAAAGACCGTTTTAGTTCTTGGTATTTCTGTTTACTCTCCAGTTTGGTCCACTCTTGGTCTTTTGTCGTTTCTTTGTTTGATTTTTGAGATTTTTGTGATTTTGTTTCTGGTTTAGCTTTTCGTAATTTTTTTATTTCCTCTCGTGTTCTTTCCCTTCGATCTTTTGAGAATCTTCCTGATATTTGATCTTTTACACAATCCTGTGCTTTTACAAGCATCAAATAGTGAGTTTTACCGTTTATCCTGGGCATTAGGTTCTCTCTTGCTTTGTTTCTTGCTCGTTTCCTCCTATAGAGTTCCTGGCGTCTAGGGTGCTGATTAGCAAAATCATAAAACTTGCTATTCTCTGTTTTTCCCCCACGCTCACTTGAGTTGTCTGAACACTCATTATCTGCATCATTATTTACTTCTAGATGTTCAGAGGAGTTGTAAAACTCTTCTCTTTCCGATGGTTCTATCATCTCATCTCCTCCTAGTATAATGCTTACCATGTAGTAGGGTAGCACATCATAGCCATCCTTATCGCAAAATTTTGTTGTTGGACTATCTGTAATGGTACAGACATCCAATGTTGCTAGTATGTGTTCCCATTTTAGAGGTTCCAAGGCATCTTCAGGGAAAGGTTCCGGAATATACTCCTTGTCCTCAATCGCTCTTTCTAAGACGCATTCCTCCCTTCTTAAGCTTCCACAATGTGAAGCTCCGCACATCCATATCTCTTTTTGTTGACCTAACCATGCTGGGAGTTCTGATCCTGCTACTGTAGCTGAATCAAACTCTTCCACAGGTGTTTGGTTCACATCCTTATAACTATGGTCTTTTAGGTGTATTTTAGTTGTTGTCTCACCATGTCTGAGCTATATGTGGTCGTAACCCCAATCTTGGACCATCTTCAATTGTCGCATGAATGGTCTTCCCAAGATGATCTCATAATTGTTCTTTTTGTCGAAATCGACTATTGCAAATGTATGCTCATACTCGATTCCACACGAAGTGAAAATCACTTTTTCTAAGAGTCCTAGAGGCTTCTCCATGAACCCATCTGCCAATTTCAATTTCATTATGGTATCTCTTAAAGCTGGTTTTCCCCATTTTTTCTAGATTTACTTGGTGGCAATAGCAACTCCCGCTCCACTGTTAAGAATAGCTTTGGAAACTACTCCTTGGAATTCTACTGGTAGCGTGGTGTTTCCATCCTCTCCCTCGCAATACTCTCCAACTTTGTTTAATGGTACTGGCCTAGTGTTTAGTTGAGGCCTGTCCAATTCTCTGATCCCTTCCTGATTCTTCGAGGTGGGGTCTTTCACTCCAAATTTTTCTAGGCATTTACCTATTGTGGTCCACATGTTTGGTCGTAACCTTAGGAGTTCGGCTAATGTGATTGTGCATGCCACCGGGGTGGACAATAACTCAATCAACCCTTGTGAATCCATCACTCTGTTAGAAGAAAGTATTTGAGATGGGATTGCTCTCACTTCAGACTTGGCTTCATACTCTCCTAGGTAAGAGGGTAAAGTTTTTAGCGAGTTTGGTTGGCTATGCCCCGAACTAATTGGTCCCTGGTCTCCCCCTTGTGAATGTATCTCAAAGTTCATTTGTGACCTTGCCTCAAATTCTTCAATAGGAGGTAAGATCACATTCTTCTGTTTTCTCGTGCTATTCATGTGGTTACTCATCCTGTTAGCCTCGTTGGCCTCACGGATTTTCTTCCACAGATCGTCTAGACCGTTACAGTCCTTACCCATTTCTGTCAATGTTTTAGGCTGGAACCCGTCACTTGCCTCATCTGTTGTATTTGGCACGATGATAGGCTCTCCTCTAGACTCATAAGTATTCGTGAGTCTTTCCTTCGTTTCTACTTGTTCCTCTAAAGTTGGTTGGACCCCTATCCTGGAGCTGGTACTTCATACCAATTTGCAGGTTTACCCAGCGGGTCTTCCATCAATGATTGAGCTGTTTCAATCATCTTTCTACACATTTCCAACCTTTGTTTTTCTATTTCAGCATATGGATAAGTCATCCACCTTTGCTCCTGGGTTTGGTTCTTTTTGAGTCTGGCTTCATAAGCTTTTAGAAGTGCATCCAACTGCTCATTTACCTTGTCTGCCAGTACAGATCCTCCTGATCTTGCACTTTTGGGCTCTGCTATTTCCTTGGGTGCTATGGTTGCCGTGGTGTGTGAGCTTAAGCTAGCTAGATCCTCTAACTGCTCTAATCTATCCTTTGTATGTTTTAACTCCTCGGATAGAGCTGTTTGTTCTCGTTCTTTCCTGACTTTCATACGCGCCTTTCTAGCTTTCCAAGTGCTTCTCTGATTTTTCGTTTCTGAACTTGGGGCATCGGTTTTTGGCTCTTCAATTATGGGTTCGTTCATCATTCTTTGAGCTTGGGCTCGTGTCACCGCTTGAATAGGTCTGATTGTTTCATTTTCCGACCCTCCACTGGAAGGTATTGTTTCTAGCATGTTCAAGGTAGTTTTTGCTCCTTTGCTCGGGTTTTTAGGGCAATTGGGAATCACATGAGTAACTCCACACTCGGTGCAATATGCGTTGACTCTAATGATTTCATCATGAGGACAGTCTCTTAGCCAATGGTCTTCACCACACTTGTACCAGGGTCCCTTGGGTTGTTGAGGTGCTCCTTGAACTCCCCTTTTTTGGTATGCATGTCTCTGTCCTCCCATGCCTCCATTGGCTATGAACAACAATGTTCGTTCATCTAAGCTATATCTTCCTTCTCTTGCTGCCTGTGCAGCTGTTGGTGGTCTTGTACTTCCTATCATGCTCCATGGTTCTGGTATCGAGGGTTCTTCAGGTGGATAATAGACAGAGTTTGCCGCATATCCATTGGGATATTCATAATATGCATGCATAGGCACCAAAGTCTTTTCCTCTTGATTCAGTTACGGTTGGTGTGTATCTTATACTGACTGGTCGTAATCATGGTAGGGGTGGTTGTTGCCCCAACACCGGTTGTGGTCTTTCTACACCTACAGGTCTTGGTAGGTTGCCTGCTTGATACGTAGGCATCGATGGAACTTGAGGAGAAGCTACCTGAGCTTAGGGAGCATAAGGTCTCTCTCTCACATACCCTTTGTTATAATAACATTCCTCTGTCCCATGGTTTGTCCATTTTTGTTCAATAGCACACCACTTCGGCTGTTTAGCCTGGGGTTTGGCGTACAAGTTAATCTTTTTTAGCACTTCGTCTACAAGCAACTCTTGGTTTACAGCCACTTCTCCTTTCGGTGCTGTCTTAGAAGACTTGATTCCACTTTGTTGTGAAGATGAATCGTCATCAAGGTCCTTGAACTCCCCCTCTTTGTAGACCGCACAATTGTCCACAAGGTAAAGAGCCTCCTTGATCAACTCATTCAATGTCGTGCTCCTCTTCATATGTAAGTCTTTCTGGAGATCCGCATTCCTTAGTCCTTGGATGAATATAAGCATAAGTCTGGACTGAGTTGGCAGTTCTTCCACACGGCAGAACTTAACATATCTTTTTAGTCTTAGGGCTACCTTTCGTACAGATTCCCCATCTTTCTGTTTGAATTTATGGATTTGTGAGACGGTATTATGAGCTATCCCCCTTTGTGATAATTCCTCCATAAACTCGTCAAACACTTCCTCCATAGAATCAAAGTCTCTACGCTCTACATAGTCAAACCAAGTAGCAGCGTCATCCTCTAGGGTTAGTCCAAACCCTGCAAATTGGGTAGGGAAGTCTAACACCTCTTAAGCTCTAATTACACGCACAAAGGCTGCTACATGATCTCTTGGATCTCTGTTTCCTGTGTATTTCTTGTTTGCCCATTTTTGCACTTGAGAAGGTCTAATTCTACGATGGTCTACAAACCTCATCATTGGATCTCCACGTCCTAATCGATATACCTCCTCAGGTATTCTGTAGTAGGCTGGTTCCTCTCCCATTGGCGCTCCTAAGACATAATTTCTAACAGTTCTTGCTAGAGATGGTTCATCTCTTCGAACTCGTTCTATGGGTGGTCCTCCAGGCTCTGTTGAACCTTGAGTCTTTGGCTTACTCTCTCCTTGATACCTTGAATAGAGTGGTGGTTCTTGCAAATCCCTTAGCCCTCGTGCGGCTTGATAACCATCTCAATTTCGGTCTTGTTCCAATGTTGCACTCTGTCAAAGCTATGCCTGCAATGATGGCTGAGTTGTTGGTTGGTTTTGATTGTTGAACGTCTGCGGTTGGGTAGAATGTGAGGTAGCGTCATAATATTCTAAAAAGGGATTCGTCGACTTGCTAGGGGTGTAGGTGGCTCTTGGAACTTCATCTGGAGCATATGTTGATGCTCTTGGAATCGTTGCCTTTTCTACCTCCTCTGGGAGACTACGTTGGTATTCTCACCCGTATTTATCAACAAAAACTATACCCTTCCCCATAGCAGTTTCATAAGAGAATAAGTAAAGAACCTTGTCCTTGCTTAACTCGTTTAAGTATGGTTCTTTATAGCGAAAGTAAGCGACTATTCCCTCACTCTCATGCTTATAGATTCCCATATTCTCATTATTAGTTGAAACCCTGGTTGTTTTCTTATCATACATAAAAATTGCTCCAGGTCGATCAATGTTTGGTGGTGGTTCTTGAGCTTCTGAAACCATTTTCCCTTTCGCCACGTTATCTCCATATCTGTTGTAATCTTCAGGGTTACTAACTATCAGGTAGTGGTTCCCCTTTTCGTCTCGGAATCTATCTCCATCATCATAGACTCGAATTATCTCCAATCTCTGAGCCGGCCTTTCTTCAATACAAATGCACTTGCGTCCTCGATAGTCAGAATAGACCAGGGCTCCCCTTGAGTTTGTTCCCTCTAAGAAGATCACAGTGAGCTTGGAATCATTCAAAGGATTTAGGGAGGTGCTTCCTCCTGGCATTGGTCCGTCATAGGTGAAACCTCTTGGCTGTTGACTACCCATCATGAAGAAAGATTTGTCTGATGAAGTGTCAATATCACTACCTTCCTCAATAATCGGTGCTAGTGGATCTAGCTTTGCCTGAGTTACACTCTCCTCGGTGGACACTAAGCTACCTTGGTCACCTGCGACCTTCTGGTCTCTAAAAATGTATCTTCTTGATCTTAAATTCTTTAAACTTATCAGTGCAATTTACCACAAATCAAACCACTCACCTGGCAAAGGATCAGTCTCTGCACAACTTCTTGCTTTGCTGCTGAATCTACCTGTACACAAGCGTTTAATTTTGGCAATCGAATCAAAGCATTTATCTGCTAGAGGTTATCTTAGTAATGATTGGTATATCTGGAGAGTTAATCTCAACCACTATTGTATTTTATACACTGCTGATGTTCTGGATTAGGTCTGCTAATCTGGAACTGTACTTCCCTCGGATGTTGGTCAATTTATGTGAAAAAGTATGAATTCAATCTTTGCTCCGTCAAATGGACAAACAAGGTCCAAATTCACTTCTGAAAGAAGTTCTAGAACCCTTAAGCGAAATGGAATCTCACTGTCTAAGCCCAGTCAAATTTTCTCTTCAGTAGGCCCCAATAGACATCTTACACGTAGGATGTCTCCTGCTTTGTTTTGCCTGGATTTTTGCACCATGGATTCCCCTTGATGTGCTGAGTCCACAGCTATTTTTACTTTTTGATTTGGACACCTATAAGCTGGTCAATGGATCAAAAATCTGTTCCGATAGCCTGTTGCTGATCTTGATCAGTCTAATCAACTCCAATTTGGATCAAAATTGAATAGAGGCTTGCCTCAGGCTATACAACACCTTGCTATGCCCACTGTCAGTATCTGGCTTCAATTTCTTGCTTTAGACATCCTACGCGTAGGATGTCTTTTTCATCAGAATGGCTTCAAATTCAAATCACAGGCTCCCCTTAAGTTGCTGATCACTTTGGTATGCTCAAAATTAGGTTTGGAGTGCAAAATCACACAGAAGACATCCTACGCGTAGGATGTCAATTTGGTATGTTTGAGCCTAGACTTGACCCACAGCTTCCCCTTGATGTCAGCAACCCAGTGGTATGCTTAGATTTTGGTTTGGATTTCAAAAGTCCCCAATTTTAGCTGTTCTTGCCTTTTTTCAGTCAAAAGTGCTAAAGTCAGCTTTGAACCCAATTTTCTCACCCAAATGAGATGAAACCCCTCTCAGTCACTCAATATATCATGCATATCATGCTCATGCAGCCATCATATGGTTTTGGTCTTAAAATAATGCTTTGGCACAATTTGGGTAGGATGTCTGGCAATTTCAGTCTATCTGGCCTTATCCTGTCAAGATATGGTCAAATTTCCACTTTCCAGTTGAAAATAGGGTGAACCCCACCTTCTGAACACACTGGTCAACTCAAAATCCCAAAATTTCCACCAGATTAGCCTGTAGACATCCTACACGTAGGATGTCTCCTGGCTTGAAATTAAATTTTTTCTTGACAGAAATGCTCCTGATGCTCTGCAGCTCTATCAGAAACACTCAAAGTAACTTTTGGACTTCACTTCATCTTTCAAACACACTTTTGCGTCTTTTACAAACTTGTGATGAATTTACCAAGCCAGTATACATGCATGAAGTGCTCTAGATCCTGAATCATGATGTCCTACTTACTCTACTCCTACTCATCATGTGAAATGATGTTTTGGTTACTCTCTGGCCTCTCCGGACTCTCAAGCTCTCCTCTCACCGCTTCTACCACTCCAACTCCTACTCAAGAACTCAACTAATACCTAAAACTATCTCAGTCTACCTAAGTCGAAGGATCGAGGCCAGACACATGCTTCCTAGACTCCCTCAAAGATCTAGAGAGTCCTCCACCCTCTGGTCCTTTCTATATGTAAAACGAGACTCTTGGCAAGCCAAAACTCCCTATCCTCAAGGACTAGTTTCGGTCACCTACCTAAGGTTTTCGTCCCCGGTAGCGGCACCAATGTTGGACGGTGACGCCGCAACGGACGTCAGCATAACGAGAACTCACCTAACAAGATTTGTCAGCTAAGGACGAAGCTCGACCCGCAGGCGCATGGAAGCAAGCATAAGGTGTCAACCTACACTCGACCGACTCCTAACTTATTCCTACAGAGGTCTCTACCCAATGTCTAAGTCACAGCCTTCAAGAGTGCATAAGAGGAAACTTCCTACAACACTTTCTAGAGTCGAACACCCATCAAACAATCTCGAAACACCACAGAACTTGAAGGAGACCCTACTACCACCAATAGGTTGCTCTCCCTAAGGTCTATGAACCAAAATCCCAACCCAAAAGACCTGGTGTAAAATCACGTAGGATGTCTGGCCGAAATTTGCAGGTCTTCGTTTTTGAAATCTAAAGTGCCTAATGTGTAGCTCTACTCAATGTGAACGCGTGGATGTGCTGCAATGCAAAATCGGACAACGTATGCTCACCAAATCACCAGATGAAGCTCGTAGAAGGAGCTTGCAAAACCGGACCGTACGCGCACAATATAGGTATTGGCGCGTAGCTCTCGTTGGGGGCAACACGCTGTACTTCTCCGCACTCGATTCCGACGACCGGTGCACACGTAGGGTCAAGATGAAGCTCACACTCTCTCTCGTACACAGTACGCTCACTCACAGACTTCAAACTTTTTAAAAAATGACAAAAGGTTCTTCATTAAGGTAAAAAAGTGGTATAAATACCTTACAATTCTCAAACCCTAAAGTTCCAAATCAACCATCTACTCAATCTAACTATCAAAACTGGGATACAATCTGGAAACTTCTATAAGCCCCAATATTTACAAGGTGAAATGTCGAGTTTTCTCAATAAATGAATAATTACAAAAAATGAGAATCTGCCGAGAAGTCAGTTTTCGTAGGGTGTGTCCAGCTTCTAACACATCTACGAGCTATTTGCGGCTGTAAGTATATCAAACCCTATCTGTTTTCTGCCTACAAGTAGTCATTAGAATCGTGGCGACATAAGCTACGCATAGGTACTCATAGATTTCAATTTTAGACACTTCTAGAATTTGGCTCCGTCTTTATACGCGTTTTTTGCAGATGGGTCTAGAGCTAGGATTTTGAGTGTAGAGGCTTAGAGATAGGTGTATCCTAGTGAGGGGATGGTGTTCCTTAAGTTTCATACGATTCTGGTGTGATTTAGTGAGTTTCCTTCCGTTTGTGCGTATGTGGCTAGGTGGTGTAGTTGAGAGCAGTGAGATTCTAGGTTGTGGTTTAATTGGCCTTCCAGAGTGTTGTATGTGTAGGATGGTCTCAGCCTGACAAGCTTACGAGATTTTCTCTGTGTGCCTATCGTGTCATCTGTGTCCTCAATTGACATTATGTTGATCTAGGTTGTGCTACATGCACTTTATGGGTGGTGTGATTCGCTCCCGCAACATTGGCACCGTTGCCGGGGATACAAGGACTTAGGTAGCTAACACTCGTGTGATGGTTGCTTGCTTTAGTTTCGGTTAAAAAAAGCATTTTTCTTAAATGGATTCGGAAGAGGTTATTCGGAGATCAAGTGGATAGCTAGGAAGCCTATGTCTTGCCGAGGGTTTGCGACTAGGTAAATTTAGTTAGGATTTGTAGATTAGAGTAGTTGTTGGTGGTCGAGTGGTTTGTAAGGTGATAAAAGCGGTTTCTAGTCCGTGTGTGGCATTGAAGCATTTTTCTACTCATAGATGCAAAACCCCATATGATTTGTAGGAGTAGCTTTAGGTAAGTGATTTGATTTTGATCTAGAGCTATTCATCATTGATCTATTTGCTAAAGTGCTTGTTGGCTGAAAGCAAAGGATGGTGGTACAAAAAAAGGGCCAATTTTTTTTCCACCTGTTTGGTCCTTTGGAGGGAAAGTTTTGAGGCCCAAAAGTTTTGGAATTTGTATTTTTTAGCTATAATTGTATCTCAAAAATACAAGTCGTGCAGTTTCACAATGGGCTAGCCCATGTGAGAGTAGTGGTGTAATTAGTAAATTTAGTGGTCCGAACTGCGTCCGTTTGAATTGAGCGCTTTCTGCCAGCGCTTGGGCTCTCTCTCTCCCCCCTCAGTCTTGTAGCAGATTTGCTCTCTCTCTCTCTCTCTCTCTCTCTCTCTCAGCATTGTAGCAGAGCTGCTATCGTGTGAGTTCTCCAACCATGAGGACCCCAAAGGCCAAGGGAGCTGCTACCAGCAGAGCGTCACTTTCAACATGAAAATAGAAAGGGAAGGCCAAGGAGGGAATGCCCACCCATGGGAGAAGCAACAACAAAGGTTCTTCCACCCCCGCCTCTCAACAAACAGAGCTGGAGAACAAAAGCAATCCCAACACAAGGGCTAGTGCAAAACAGTTCAAGGCTTCTGAAATCGACTCCGAATAGACCTCACACCGTGTTGATGAGGATGAATCAAAATCTGCCAACAAGTCAAGACGTGGTAAGCTATTCATTGGAATCAGGCTTGTGTTAATTAGATGGTGTAAAATTCTGAATTTAAATGTTCAGTGTAAAATTTGATACCTTGGAGCATCGCATTTGTAATCCATATGCATATGAGAGAAAAATTAGAAAATTGACTTGGACCATGCTAATTATCCAGCTTGCTCTATAGTATTAAGTGTATTTTTCTAGGATATTCTAGAAAAGTGGTTGTGGAGCTTCAATGTTTGTGGATAGAAAGGTTTAGCTGAGACAATGTACATGATTCTATAGTTTCCCTGCTTTATGTTAGAGCTTTGTCTATCATATGCTAAGGATTAAAATTGAAGTTATTGCAGACTATTGTTGAAGTTTTGTGGAAATAGACTATGGATAAATCATATTGTAAACACATTAGTTATTAGTTATTAAATGTATAGTAACAAATGTGGTACTTTGCATTTGTTTCACAATAATTTCTTATTTGTTTGACATTTTAGGTAAGAATAAAATGGAGGAGTACCCTCAACAAACCAGGTTTTGTTATACAGCAGAGGACTTGCATGAGGAGTATGGCCTTAGTCTAGAAGGCAAACTCCCTAAGGACCTGACTGATGAGGACTTGCCATCCGAGCAGTGGTTATCTGTTTTCAAGTACAAGTTCCAAAAGAACAGAAAAATTTATTTAAATCATTTGCAGCCATATCTGGTGGATGACTGTAGATTTCTATTCTCCAAAGTTTATCAGGGACCCCCTTCATGCGGTGAACTAACCACCAAATTTGCTAAGGGTTATGCGTTCGAGAAATGTGATGCAGCGAGAAAAGACCCAACAGGGCATAGAATAGCATGGGCCCGGTTTGGGGAAGGAGTGCTGCAGATGATATCATTTAGGACTGGCGGTCTTGACCGTAAAGTTGAGACATGGAGGAAGCAAAATGCTTCCTCCCCTGGAATTATCCCGCAGTCAGTTAAGAAGGCCCGCATGACTCAAAGTGGCAGCAACATCTGCACAGAACCAGAGCAAGGTGTCAGAGGGACAATGGATGACTACCTACCTGACTTAGAGGCATTGCTCCAAAGACTCCTAAAGCAGGTGTCACATCCAGGGTCATCAAAACTAACAGACATGAAGGCCTCTATTCAAGCAAACAAGGACCAACTACTGGTATATGAGGGTAAAGAGGGCATGGCAAAAAGTTTGATGGAGGATATTGATACCTTGGAGGCGCGCATCGGTGTGTTGCGGTAGCAAATACCTATCCCTGTGAAGAGATCAGAGAGGTGGAGGCTGAGCTGGGAGCAAGTTGGCGCTTGTTACGACGGCACGGGGTTTTCAAAAATATCAAGAAGCTGCAGAAGGTATTGTATTTCTGGCTTATTGCATTGTGTACGACTGTTGAAAGTTTTTATTCTGCACAAGGTTTGGTGATTTGGCATGTTTCACTTCTTGACTGGTTTATTTGTTGACATTTTTTATGGGTTTTAGTACTATCTTGGACTGGTTTGGTACTCTCTCTAACTGTTTTGGTACTTTTATTTAACACTAAGGGCAGTGTTGGAACTTTCCTTAGTACTTTATGGTGCTACTTCATTTCATTTGGTACTCATTTGAACTACTTGGTACTATATTGGTACTTCCTTATTTTTAATTTTTGAGTCTTACACTGTACTATTTGTTTTGTTTTGGATTCTATAATGGCACAATCCATAGTACTTTTGGTGCTTTTCTGATCATTTGGTCTTTTTCAATTCTATTTTGGGATTGCTATGGTACATGATGCCTAGTGCTTTGGTATCTTCTTTAGATGTCTTGATACTTTCTAGTTTTTTTTTGAAAGTGGTTTGCTTATTTTTGGATTGTTTTGGTACTTTTTAAATTGATTTGGGTATTTAATCGAACACTAACTGCTATGTTCGTACTTCCCTTGTAACCTTTTGGTGCTTAGTTATTTTAATTGGTTCTCTCTTTAATCATTCTGGTATTGGCTTGAGAATTTTTGGTACTCCTATAGTTTACATATATTGTCTTGGGTGCTATGTGGCACAATCTTTGGTACTCTGGGTGCTTTTCTGTTCATTGGATACTCTTATTACTTATTTTGGAACTTTCTAGTTACAGTCTTATACAGTAATGTTGAGTTTGACTTGGGTGCTTTTGGTGCTTGATACTGCTTTGGTACACTTGAAACATTTGGTACTTCAACCAATTTTGGTACTTTTGATACTTCCCTTGTAACCTTTTGTGCTTCTTTATTATATTTGGTTCTCTCTTTGACCATTTTGGTACTGCCTTGAGAATTTTTGGTACTCATATAGTCTACAAATTTTCCTTGGGTGCTATGTGGCACAATCTTTGGTACTCTCGGTGCTTATCTGTTCATTGGGTAGTCTGATTACTTATTTTGGTACTTTCTAGTTACAATCTTATACTGTAATGGTGAGTATGACTTGGGTACTTTTGGTGCTTGATACTGATTTGGTACTGTTGAAACATTTGGTACTTCAACCTACTTTGGTACTTTTGGTACTTTCCTTGTAGCCTTTTGTGCTTATTTATTTTATTTGGTTCTCTCTTTGACCATTTTGGCACTGCCTTGAGAATTTTGGTACTCATATAGTTTACAGATTTGCCTTGGGTGCTATGTGGCACAATCCTTGGTACTCTGGTATTTATCTACTCTTTGGGTAGTCTGATTACTTATTTTGGTACTTTCTAGTTACTGTCTTATACTGTAATGTTGAGTATGACTTGGGTACTTTTGGTGCTTGAAACTACGCTGGCACTGTCAAAACTTTTGGTACTTTAGGTACTTTTGGTACTTCTGGTATTTCTAGTACCTTGATACTACATTGGTATTTTCTTCTAATAATGTTTTCTTTGCTAATTGTTTGATTTGGTACTGTCTTGGTTCTATTTTGTAACTATTGCAATAATATTTTGGTACTGCATGTGTTATTCCTTGCTAGCAGTCAATTTGGTAGTGTTTTGGTGCCTGTTGGGTACTGTTTTGTTCTATTTTGGTACTCTTTCAATAATTTTTTGCTATTGCATGTGTTCTTCCATGCATCTTGGTTGTTTTGGTAAGTAAATTACGAGAGCATTCTGTTTTGTAGAGAGAGTATGCCAGGCTCTACAACAAGTCCCTGGAAACCCAAGACTAGTACGAATTTGTAAGCAAGCTCTCTGCTGATGTGAAGAGAGGGATGACTCACACGTTGACTCCAAGGCCTCATGTTGTGGACCCTGAAAACACAATACATGTGTTTGGTTCTTGTGTTGCCTGTGGGGAGGCTTTGGCGGCTTCTTACGTGGTTGGTACCTTCATGCTTCCCTGCAGGCATCAGTACCATCCACTGTGTTTTGTAGGTGTATTGACAATGGAAGATACGTGCGTGAAGGCACTTTGCAACACTGCAATCCCTTCGGAGGTAAAGAGTTGGATTTCAGGGCGGTCATTATTGAAGAGTAAGTGGGGTGTTTGTGTTGGACACTACATGCTTATAATATCAGTTGAATTTATGATCTAATATTCTCTTTCATCTTTGTGTATATGTAGGGAGAGGATCTTTCGGTGCGGACACCCATGACAACACCAACACCCCTGTGGATCGGAAGGATCTTCCTGGATACGGCAAGTCAGATGCCAGTCACATGTTCCAAGAAGATCCTTATAAGCTAGTGCATGAAGTACTGCATGACATTGGTGCCAACACGATGGAAGGCAAAAAGGGTGAGCCTGCTCTAGACTCCAGTTTGGAGGAAGATAACACTAAAGCTGCAGCGTAGGAAAGTCAGGATGGCCCTAATGCCAGCATAGTGGAAGGGAAAGGGTTTGAGGTTGGTGTGGGCTCTGGTATGACAGAAGCTAAACTGAAAACTGAAGTGCAAGAGAAGGATAAACAGGAAAGCAAACCGATTGAGGAAGTTGATGACATAGAGATAGAGCTAGGCAAGAAGAACAACGCAAAAATTCAGACTGATGAGGAGGTGGCAGTGGAAGTTCCCTCGGCGGCCGAGTGTTTGGATGCAACTCCAAAGTATGTAGAGGAGAAAACAGGCAGAAAGACGAGGCAGCAGGCAAAGAGTGAGGCGGAACTTGCTGATAGTGCGAAGGAGGCGGAACCTGCCAAGGGTGCGAAGGAGGCTGCGAAAGAGTATGGCACAGAGGAGGCAGCTTATTTTGCGGAGGAGACAAAAGCCATGGAGGAGGCCAAAGGTGCGGGGTAGGCGACAACCTTAGAAACAGGTTATAGCATTGACAGTGCCACACTCTCCAAACTCTTCCTTATGAAATGTAAAAAGTGCCCTAAAGGTCGTGGTCTCAAGCCGCGAACCTCCAAGAATTAGCTATTTAATAGCATTTTGTACTTGCTTCTGGCTTATCATGAAATACGATCCCATTTTGCGTTTGTCAATGTTTGGTGTTATGTCAGTCAGATGTTAATATGTCCGTTCCTTGTTATGTCATGCTGTCAACAATTGGTAACCTTTAATGGTGCTAAATGTCCACACTTTCTATTGCCAAAAGGCTGGGTGTTCCTTTACTCATTTTGCTTTGTGGTACTTCAGTGAGGGACAGGTGGTGGCTGAATGAAAAACGACCGAATACATCAATGCCGCTGGACGTAAAGGCGAGCACTAAGCGCCTTGTCATTCTGGATGTGAATGGAGTTCTGTTGAAGGATTGTCATGAAGAACCCAAAGATTTGTGGAAAATTCCATTTCCAGAGGGATGTAGGCCCCGATGTGTGCAGGTCTCCCGGCACATATACTGCGTGGTAAGACCCGATGCAGAGGATTTCATCCTTAGCCTGAGGAGGCGATACTACGTGATTCTTTGGTCTTGCAGCCAAAGACACAATTTGATGACCATACTGCATGCTTGCTTCCCTAAGTTGATGGCGATGCAAAGTCTCTTTTTAGGTATGAATCCCTTAACTTCCAAACTGGTTTGGCTGATTTTGGTACTGTATCTACCTTTGCTACTGATTTGTACATATTTTGGTACTATTGGTTCTTTTTGTACTATTTGGTACTATCGTGTATAGGATTTGGTACTGTTTGTACAAATTGATATTGTCCACACAATTTTGGTAATGTTAGCACAATTTGGTACTGTTTGCACAATTGGGTACTATTTGTTTCTTTTGGTTCTTTTTGGTTATTTTTATTCATTTTGGTTCTTTGGCACATTTTGCACATTTGGTACTTTTGGTACTGTTTGCAAAACTTGATACTGTCCATACAACCTGGTACTATTTGCACAGCTTACTTTGGTACTGTTATGTACAGAACTTGCCTTTTTTTTTGGTGATTTAAGTCCTTTGGTACTTTGGTACTGTTATGTACAGAACTTGCTGTTATTTAGACTGTGGTGATTTAAGTCCTTTGGTATTTTGGTACTTTGGTACTTTGGTATTGATATGTACATGTACAGAACTTGCTGTTTTTCTTTTTTTTGGTGATTTAAGTCCTTTGGTACTTTGGTACTGTTATGTACAGGACTTGCTGTTTTTCAGACTTTGGTGATTAAGTCCTTTGGTACTTTTGGTACTTTGGTACTATTATGTACAGAACTTGTTGCTGTTTTTCAGACTTTGGTACTCTAAACTGTATACCTGCTCTAACAACTTAGTTTACTCGACACATATATTTTTGACCAGTCCCATTGTGAAAAATGGGCTTCCTCTATGAAGGATGTGGCAGGCCTTTTGGGGCAGTTCGGCGACAAGCCCATTTTCCTGAAGCTCCTGCGAACAGTTTGGCGCAAGCATCCTCAATTTAATGAAGCCAGCACGCTCCTTGTGGATGACACAAGATACAAATCATTGAAGAACGATTATGAGTCGTGCTGCTGCATTCGGACATATGAGCCAAACTATTATGATCCGAACAAGCTGAAGTATCTCATGGATGTCATTCTGCCGTGGATCACATAATGGCTAGATGAGAAGTTACCCACCGCTTATAGCCGGTGCACACCCCTGTTTGATGTAGAGGACGACATCTCCCTGTATGTTGCTGACTACTTTGTATCTTTGGAAGGGTGCTCGTACCGGTTTGACCCCCCTGATGTGTAAAAGATTTTGTAAAAGACTGGCATTTTCGTGTAATAAGAAATTATTGCTGGGCATGAACCTTCGTCTGCGAAAGTTTTACACATGCACTTAATTTTTCTGCACATGATCTTTTTCTTGCCACTTCTTTGGTAATTTTTCTGTTGCTATTTGCATGTGAAGCCTGAATCAGCAAAAATGTCAAATAACCCACGAGCATTGATTACTCCTTCCCACTTTAATTTCTGTCCCATTGATAACTAAACCCAGATTTTTGCACTACCTAAGATATTTTCAACCATATTAAAGTATCCTGCTATCAAACAAGGATTAGGCAGTCTGGCTATCAAATTTGGTACTACAAGAGTCAGCTAAAAACAAATTAGCAAGTACACACTACTGATCACAAGTAAGATTCTATTCAAGAGAATTACAACTGTTGCTGCCAGTGGCTAGACTTGTAGTTGGGGTTTACGCTGTATGGCTCCCCTCGTGGTCACTCCCTTTGTCATATGGAATACTGCTGTAGATATTTTCATATATCTCTGAGGATAGTTTAAAATGGTTATGCAGGCACGGTTTGACCTCCATGGGGAACCGTATGGCTCTAACAAGATGGGAGTAGATCATGACCGGTGGTTTCTCATTCACCAATAGGGTATAAGTATCAACTTTTCCCTCAACCAGGGCATAGTACAAACCCTCAACTAGAATTCCACCCTTTATGATCTTGTTATGCCAAAGGTCCTTTAGTACTCTTGGTTCCTGGTACATGGTTTTGGTGCACTTTAGAAGGTAGAAGTCCTATTTCTCCTCGACTACTTTCGCTGCAAAGTTATCCCCAATGGATAGTAATTGGCTCAGCACCTTAGGGTCTCCTTCATACATAGGCATGATTAAATCTACACTCACTTGGGAGGAAAGCAGATCATTGTAGTTCTCCTCATCATCCTCGTCCTCATCACTACCTACTTGTACAGACTCTGTCAATGACTCGATGGAGAGATATTTCCATTTTTCAGTGCGCTGTTTATTATTGCATCTCCTCCATTGCCCATGCACACAAGGATCACAAAAGCAAGACAGTGTCCAAAAACGCACATCACATGGATTGTGTGTTGAGTAGCCGTCAACACAATGGAATGAGCGAGACCCTGCAATTGGTTTGCAGTCCCATAGTGGAGAACGCAACACATCATTTGATGAAACCAACCAAAAGACCCTTCTTGTGCTGGCACCCCGACCTTCCCTCGCTGTGTTAAACCTTGCGTTTAGAAAATTGACCACATCAGCCGCACACTTCATGGGCCAGCCATCGGGCTTTAGCTCCTCATGAGTCAAGGTTCTCTTGATAACATCACCTGCACCATGATGCTCTCCTTTTCCATGTCTTGAAGCGGAGAAGTTGTGCATCATATGCAATCCTATCAACTGATAATGCCTGGCTAAAAAATAGTATGGTCGTGGTGCCTTGAACTGTGAAGTGGCACCATCTGACCAAACCCAATGATAATGAAAACACTGTCCTTGTTGTTTCATCCAACTGTCATGCAAGAGAAAACAATGCTGAACAAAGAGCGTGTCATGGAGCTTATCGTCTGATATGTAAAAATGCAGAGTCCCGGGGGATTCACCATGGACAACTTATCGCACCACGTAAGTGCAAGGGAGGGGTTTTTTTCTTTACAAGTTACATAAGCGTATAAGTTAGGGTCATGCCCCCAATAATTTTTCTCCCAAGCTTAAAAATAAGGGAGGGGGTATCATATTTATGGGGTAAGGAAGGGAAAAATGAGAGGAAGTTTTTGTGTTTCAAAATCATGGCTTCCCAAAAGAGCCTTCCCTCAAACTGGTGAGTCAATAGCTACAAAAAACATGCAAGAGCTACACTGCTTTGTATCAATTGCTTGTTTTGTGATTATAGTTCATTTGTTGAGGGATGAAAGCCATAAAGAGCTTGTATAGATGCAAATTTACACAGAGAACCTAACACAACTTTATAGCCATGTTTTTTGAGTAATTTAGATGGGTCCAAATTGGACAAGTAGCTAGAGTGCAGGCTGAACATGGACATAGTTTAAAAGTCAAACTAAGACACATTGAGGGTACATCTAGGTATCAACAGAAGTGGTTCCTTTGCACATTGCAAATCACTATGCTACATGCTCTTTGACTAGTTTTACTTAGTTAGATAATGTGAGACCTAAATTTTATATGTAAGATAGGGGTATGTTAGCTTTTTGCATTGATTATCGTATAAGAGTAGAAAGGGGGGTCATATTCCCTAATATGAGTCATATATAGGGGTTTTATAAAAGTTGTCTGCTCACATGTGGCATCCCATTTTGTATATAGAGTGAATCCCCCGGGTGCAGAGTCTTCTCAATGGCTCCTACTGAATTTCTAATATAAGAGATGTGCACCAGTATTGCGACCTGTGTTGACCACCAATGCATGGACTGAATCTCATTTGGCACTTTAAAGCTGTAATTCTCTGCAAAATCAACAACAGAAACCACAACGTCGCTTGGAAACTTTAGCAAGTAGTCTTTAAATTGCTAGGCCTGCCACTTAAAAACAAAGTTGTGCTTGACAAAGCTTTTCAGATGATCTGAAAAAAGATGAATGAAAGTTGCACTTTTCATCCTTTCCACGACTAACTCCTTTCTCTTCTTCTTGTTTCCTTTAGCATTAACCTGTCCAATACCCACATCCTTTAATATCTTAACAATCACCTCCCTGCTATCTGCTGCAATCTCGTCTGGGCAGAATGACAACTTCCTTACACCACATCTACGGCACTCTCCCATCAAGCATCTCTTTGCATGATATTCATGATCCTTAGGGCGAGGGCACAATATGAAATCTAGCAAGTACTTATGTGCTGAAAAACTGCCTGGTTTGCAGAACACTCACCTACTTCACACTGTGTAGCACAAATGGAGCATGTACATGGATGTTCCTTTGCGTGATGCCCAAAATTTTCTGGCGCATTTGATTGAAAGCATCCCTGAAGTATACCATATGGATATGGTAAATACAGCAGCAAGTATAGCGCTCCTTTAATTTTCGGACAAAGAATGGCTTGAGTGTCTCAAAGGACCTAAGTGACAACTCCACCGCAGGATATGTGCTTTTGAATCTTCTGTAGAGCTCCACCTATATACAAAATTTGATCCACATTAGAGCTCAGAATATTACTATAAAACAGCAAAGCACCAAAGTAGTTTACAATACCAAAATTAACAATGTAAACCACCAACTCATTCTAAAATACCAAATTTGGCACTGTATTGCCAGATTTCAGGCTATAGTACCAAATTAAGTGCATAAAAGCACCAAACTGGATTCATAGTACCAAAGTGGGTACATTTTTGTACATTGCCTAGGACCAGCCTGTATTCATAGGACCAAGCAGGGTCCATAGTACCAAATTATGTACATTGCATAGTACCAACCGAATACATAGTACAAAACAGGGTCCCTACTACCAAATTCTGTACATTGCATGGTACCAGCCTGAATTCAGAGTACCAAACAGGATCCCTAGTACCAAGTTTCGTACATTGCATGGTACTAGCCTGAGTTCATAGTACCAAGCAGGATCTCTAGTACCAAATTCTGTACGTTGCATGGTACTAGCCTGAATTCATAGTACCAAACCTAGTACCAAACAGGATCCCTAATACCAAATTCTGTACATTGCATGGTACCAGCCTGAATTCATAGTACCAAACATGATCCCTAGTACCAAATTCTCTACATTGCATGGTACCAGCCTAAATTCATAGTACCCAAAAGGATCATTAGTACCAAATACTGTACATTGCATAGTACTAGCTTGAATTCATAGTACCAAAAAGGATCCCTAGTACCAAATCCTGTACATTGCATAGTACTAGCTTGAATTCATAGTACCAAAAAGGATCCCTAGTATCAAATCCTATACATTGCATAGTACTAGCTTGAATTCATAGTACCAAAAAGGATCCCTAGTACCAAATCCTGTACATTGCATAGTACTAGCTTGAATTCATAGTACCAAAAAGGATCCCTAGTACCAAATCCTCTACATTGCATAGTACCAGCCTAAATTCACAGTATCAAACAGGATCCCTAGTGCCAAAGTGGGTACATGTCTGTACCCTGCATAGTACCAATTTGGAAACCTAGTACCAATTTGGGTACTTTTTGGTATACTACAAAGCTACAAAATGGATCCATAGTTCCAAAATAACAACTTTCCAGATACAAAAAAGTACCTAATTGGGACTGTGGATCTTTACTTTGGAGCATTTCTACCAAACAATGGTACTATGCATCTATTTGGTACTATTCAGAATCTAGAGAAGCTTCAAATTGGGTACTACTGAGGTAGGAATTGGTACCAAAATGATACCAGGTTTGGCTGCTGGGAATTGGTCAAATTTTGGCATGCTGGAAATGGTACTATGGAGCTGAGTATTCGTGCAATGATTGTTGGCTAACAAGTTGTGGTATTCTGTGTTAATCCAAGAGTAAAAAGGCGAGCAAGGATTACAATGTGGGCAACACATATTACCTGAGAATCATCTAGAAGATGTATGGGATGTTTAATGACACATTTTGCCTTGATCCTGTGCTTACAGATATCCTTTTTGTTAGGAGAAACTCTTGTCTCGGATTTCCAGAAAGCGGCCACCAAATCTCTAGTTTGGATTGTGATACTTGTATGCAGAGGCAACTGTTTGTGACAAGCACTAAGTGGCAACACTTCATCCTCATCTTTCATTCCCACTCCACTGCTTGCTGCCGCTATATTACGTCGATGAACACCCAAGGCAGCAGCAATTTTGGACTAGTTCACAGTGGTTATGCTCTGATCACCATTGTTCAGTATCATTGTCAAAGAGATTCTCTTCACAAAAAGCTCAGTTGAAGAGTGGGGCACTTTCAGCTGACTCAATGTGTTGCGAACACCGGAAAGAAGACTCGATTGCACATCCGAACTCCTCAACTTGGAAAATGGCTGATGATGCATGAGCTGCTGTAGAATTTCTTGTTGTTCTAGTGTTGTTAGTCCTTGGGTCTGCCGACGCCAACATCTAGCCATGGCTTTGCATATATTGTTCCTTGATCTAGTTGTAGCAAGTTCAACTCTCTTAGCAGGGTTGTGCTCCTTGTGTCGTTGCTCACGCTTCTTTTGTGCCCAATAGTCCCGCAAAAATACTTGGTTGCTGACAGGTTCATGAATACTCGTGGTTTCCATCATAGCACCCTCTGTAGATGCAGGTACCCCTGACTCGAGATAGGTGAAGGAATCACGCTCAGTATCCATCGTCATCTCTGAAGATATGGTACTGGCCTGAGCTGCCATGGCTGTATTGTGGGAGAGGGAGAGAGAGAGAGAGAGAGAGAGAGAGAGAGAGAGAGAGAGAGAGAGAGAGAGAGAGAGAGAGAGAGAGAGAGAGAGAGAGAGAGAGAGAGAGAGAGAGAGAGGGTGGGCGGGAAGGGTGGGTGCTCCACAGAGAACAAAACAGAGAATGTGTGTGTGTGTGTGTGTGTGTGTGTGTGTGTGTGAGAGAGAGAGAGAGAGAGAGAGAGAGAGAGAGAGAGAGAGAGAGAGAGAGAGGGAGAGAGAGAGAGAGAGAGAGAGAGAGAGAGAGAGAGAGAGAGAGAGAGAGAGAGAGAGAGAGAGAGAGAGAGCCAGCCGAATCTCCTTCCCCACTTCTGGCACCCACGTCATTTATCTGCTATAACCCGTTTTGAGAAAAAAGAATAAAGTAGAGTAAATTATAAAGCCTCCAAGAAATTGATTTTATTTTTTCTCATTTTTGTTCAAATTTGCATCTTTTACTTGGGTCTGATTCTCCTTACCACACCCACCAAGCCTAGGTGGTGTCAAGGACAACCAATTTTGTACCACAATCCCTTGCTTTCAGCCTGTTTGCATTCATGATCTCTGAAAAGTCTACTTTTTGAGGTAAAAATGTAATGAAAAGAGTTCTGCTGACATTTTTGCATGGCTGATTGGTACTGAGCATACAAGAGATCATGTACAAGGGTTCTGTGTACAGAAATAGAAATTCTATAAACTTGGACTTTATACGTTGTGAGCGGGATGGAAACACACACAACGCCTCTATAATGACCCGACACACACTCTTGGAATGATATACACACACACACTATGGGGCACCACTCGGCTACATAACCCACTTGGCCGAGACAGGGAACACACCTATGGAGTGAGAGGAGAGAGACTACCCATTTACCCACTCCACACAGAGAGACACACACACACACCCCCAAAAAACTCAGCTCAAAAGAGGAGAATTTCTGATGTTTAGGTTCAATAAATCTTGGGCCAACACCAATGAGGCAAATAGCTCACACAATATGGGTAAAATATGCCAGATACAATCACAAATTGGAGCACAAGCTTCGCTCATAGGAGAAACTTACACAGCCAAAACAGCAGAAACACAGTGAGAAATTTGGAAAAATGGACAGTGCCATCGCGTGTGGAACGGCCCAAAACCCCAGTCTACAATGTCAAAGTGCTCAAATCCGACCTCGGATGAGCAGTTTACGGCCAAAATAGGCTCCAAAAACAGCGAAAACTCACTTGCGGCTGTTCCTCCTCTCTTCTCCACGTTTTTTCTGGTCTTCTGTCAAATTTTTCAGTTCCCACACTTAGCTTTATTACTTGGGAACCCTTGGCCTTTTAGTTCCCACACTTAGCTTTATTACTTGGGCACCCTTGGCCTTTTAGTTGACCTCAAACGGACCCCGAACAGGCCAAAAAGTGGCCTCGCAGTGCATAGTTGTCACCCTGCTGCATCCATCCGCACACTTGGCACTCAACATTTTTCAATAATTCATCCTGCCACCACGTGAAGTGGACCCAAAATATGGTCCTCATGATGACATTTCTACATAATTATCACAAGAAAACACCCACGTTGTGTCCGTACTCATCCACGTGCAAGTATTGACCCCATTCGACCTCCTGACGCCACAAGATGCCATCTGACGCACCTGCTTACCTCATGTCGTCGGCCCACTGATAGCTCCCTCGAGAAGTTTTATGCGCTACCAACTCCTCATTATTATAGAAAAAATACACTGGTACTGGTGATAGTGAAAATCGATGCACTATGTACATGGTGTCCTACCTGTACACATGTGGGGCCCACGTAACCACCTGGCTCTGGAAAATGGGAAATACTTTATTTGATGCACCATGCATGTGTATGTACATATGCACAATCCCTTGCTCCAAAAAACTCCTGACATAATTTGCCCATCCCCTAGCCTGCTAGATCATTCATGATCAGCAGTAGCAAAAAGAGATATGAGACTCGCCGCGTCACATGTCTCCTCATGCCTCACATACATTACTTCCTCCATAGACAGCTCATCTCGCTCCACCATCATTAACCTGGCATGATACAATTTAAGACGCCATCCATTTACCCTTGACTTATGTAAAATTCCATCCAAGTTAGCCAACTGATATGTATCATTCGGAAAACACTCCACTACCTTGAAAGGGCCTTCCCACTTAATCTGAAACTTCTTTTGGAAGGTGTTGTCCAGCTTACTATTGTAGCACAAAACCAAGTCATGCTTCTTGATACCCTTACTTTTGACCTTTTCATTTATCTTTGCCAAAGCCTTATCCTGCGTCTGCCCATAATGTTCCAATGCACTCATCCTATCCAGCTGAACCTCTTGTAACTGTAAGAGCCTCTCTTTGAATGCATCACTAGGCGGCCCAAGCAACTTCTCTAACATCTTGACCGCACGCAACTCTACCTCCACAGGCAATAGTGCTTCCTTTCCATACACCAAATGAAATGGAGTAAACCCTGTACCTGTCTTCACCGAATTACGGTAAGCCCATAATGCACTAGGAAATTCCAAATCCCAATTCTTTCCGTGGTGCTCTGTCACTTTAGAAAGAATTTGTACCAACTCACCATTGAATCTTTCATTTAAGCCATTACACTGCGGGTAATAAGGAGTGGTATGCTGGTGCCTAATCTTCATCTTTGTGCATAAGAAGTCTAGCAGTTTAGCTCTAAATCCTGGCCCCTTATCTGAAAGTAGCTCTAATGGCACCCCAAACTTGCAACATATTTCATCATACACAAATTTTGCCACATCCTTTGCAGTGATCTGTTTTACTGCTATAGCCTCTGCCCATCTAGAGAGATAGTCCACTGCCGTCAAGATATAGCTTTTGCCTCTGCTTGTGATAGGTAACGGGCCTATTGTATCAATCCCCCACTTTTCAAACACATCAAATGCCATGATGGTTTTTCGTAACTCTGGCTTCAACACTCTCTTCCCAAATGCTTGACACCTATTGCAAGACCTACACCAATGGTGAAAATCCTTGTGCAAACTAGGCCATACATACCCCTCTTGCAAGATCTTATGTAAGGTGATCTTTAGAGAAAAATGTCCGCCACATGCGCCTTCCTGATTCTCTTCCAACACTCTATAAAGCTCCTCCCGCCAAGGTACATGCCTCAACACAAGATCAGGCCCTTTCATGGATAAGACATCACCAATCAATTTGTACCTGTATGCTCTACACACAAAGCCATACTTCTTAGACTTCTGAATGTCCTTCGGATCGATTCCTGCTAGCAAAAACTCCTCTTCTTGAGCCAAACTTTCCCAGCCATGATAAAGAGGTAAATTGGTCCTCAACACAAATAGCTCCCCAATCATGCTTTAAGCTGCTTCATGTGCCTCTCCATTTAGAGCACGTTCAATGTGTCTGATGCTCCATGCTTCAAACTTTTTTAACATGCCTTTAATTCTGAAGCACATTTCCTTCAATGAGGTGTTCTTAATCTTCCACACACCCAACACTTGATTCACAACTAACAAGGAATCACCTTTTATGCTCAACCTTCTAATCCCATGCTTCAAACAAATGTGTAATCCAGCTTCCAACGTAGCATATTCAGCCTCATTGTTACTATGCTCATCCAACTTGAACCCTCTCTTGCATACTAGCTTCCCCTCTGGATCATAAAGTGCTATACCCCCTGAAGCTGCATCATGGCTCTTTTTGTATGAGCCATCAAAGAACAAAACATGTGCATTACTGATCTGTGGCACTTCTTCAACTACCTCTCTCACCACCTCTTCCTTAACAAGAAGGGGATTCTCCTTGTAGGTCAACAAATCAGCTAGGGTAGCCCTTGTACTGTCTTCCACTAGGAAAGAGAACTCAAACTCTTGCAGCTCAATTACCCATTTCTTCACCACATTTGACATGTTAGTGCCATTAATTAATTGTGGCAAAAAGGCGTAACTCGTCAAGAAAACAAAAGGTCGTGGTAGCAAGTAATGACGAAATCGTCGACAAGCAAATATTACACTGGCCATCACTAGCTCTACTTCCGAGAATTTTCTCTCTGCTACCAACTTCACTTGGCTTGCACAATACACTGGCCTCCTATAATGGCTGCCCTTCCCCTTTTGCAATAGCATGGCTCCAATGGCATCATCCCCTACTGATGGATTTACATAAAAAACGTTCTCCCAATCAGAAGCCTCAATGGCTGACAACCCCCCTAACACCTCTTTCACCTCTTGAAACACTTCTTCACACTTGTCATCCCATAGCAATGGATCATGCTTTGCCACTTGCTGTAATGGATAAAGAAGCTGTGAAGACAATGGAATAAACCGTGCCATGTACTTCACTTTGTGTATAAAGGTTGCCAATTGCTTTGTACTCGTAGGTGATGGGAGAAGAATAATAGACTTAACCTTGTCTGGATCAGCCTCAATGCCATTTTTTGACACCATATGGACCAATAACTTCACCCTTGGCTGTGCTAGATGAAATTTCTTTGGATTTAGTTGTCCTCCACATTCATCATATTGAGCCAATACCATCTGCAACTTCTCATGGTGTTCAACCCTACTACTGTAGACACAGAAGTCGTCCATAAAAGCTTTAACACAACTACCAATGAATGGTGCCAATACCGAATTTGCTCTCTCTTGATAGAAAGATGGTCCATTTGACAACCCAAATGGCAATACCGTGTAGCAATAGTAGCTCCATGGTGTAATGAAAGTTATCTTCGGTCTTTAAGAGCAATCTTCAATTGAAAATAGCCTGAAAAACCATCACACACACTCTACCTCTTATAACCTGCCCCACTGAATCCAAGATCTGATCAATGAATGGAAGAGGATATGGGTTCTTCTTAATGGCTGCGTTTAAGGGTTTAAAATCTACACAAATCCTCCACTTTCCATCCTTCTTTGGGCTGACTACTACTGGACTCACCCATTCTGTGGTCTCCACAGGGACTATGAACCCTTCCTTCAATAACTTGTCCACCTCTTCCCGCAAGGCTTCCTTTTGCTCTTGACCCATCCTTCTTAGCCTTTGCTGCACTGGCTTAGCACCTTCTTTCAGCTCTATATGCATCTCTTCTCCCTTGAACCCTCTGATCTCTTCATATGAAGTAATGAAAAAATCAGGAAAACTAGCCAGCATGTGAAAATATATCTCCTTCTCCATAGCTGAGAGGTCTCCCACTTATCATTTGTGTCATCAGTTCTTGCTTCTTTGACAATTCAACCTTGGTTTGCATCAGCCCTTCAATCACTTCATAAGGCCCTTCACTTTCATCTTCAACCTCATTTGCAAATGCGTCTAAACCAGACTCCTGGATTCCTTTGTCCATCAAAAGAAATGCAACATCAACCTCCTCATCACTGCTGGTAGTACTATCACTGTCCTCATTAGACACTGTGGAATAGTCTTCATCACTAGAATCATCCTCATCTTCATAAAATTCCTCCAATCGTTTCCTTGTGTCCATATTATAAAGCTTCTTGGCACCTGTCTTTCCATAGAGGCTAATAGTACCACGTCGCCCATTCTCATCCAGTAGAGCCTGATGAGGCTCAAGGCACGTCCCAAATGTGTCCCTGTAGCACAGAGTATTCTCATGTTGTGAGGTCGTAGGAGGCTCAAAGGCAAACCTTTTTTTGTCCATGATAGGTGGCTAGGATTCCAATTCCTTAAGCTATACTAGTTTAGCCAGCCACATATGGGCGTCCAAATGTGTATCTAAATGGACAGGGAACTACCTTGCAGGCTATGCATTAGGTATTTCTGTCACAAGGACGTGGCGACTGCTAACTATGTCAGGAGTACGTGGCAATTGCTAACCTTAGTTGTTGGTTTCTTTCCAATGATTTCTGTTTAATTTTTGAGACCCTCTTCTTGAAGTTGCAAATGGTCGGACATTGTATGGCCAATGTGAACGGTAGTTTCACCCGCAGACGGGATGTTGGTCGGCACTGGAACTCGTATAGTAAATGGATGTCTAGGCTCAGTTCAAGATCATGTAGGTCCCCTCGTCACAATTAGCAAGTTGGTGGATACTAGGAAGTGAACTCAATAAAGGCATAGTGCCAAGGTGGGGTCACCAAAGGAAAGTACTAGACAGTTGGGCTACATTGCATTTTTGGATGCGGTCCCAGTGGGGATAGATGGTCAGATGACCAGTGGGAGTCCAACGGAAGCATCCCCTAAAATTTAGGAAAATGCTATTTTGGACCATAAAATGTGTTCACGTCATTACCTCCAGAAGGACAAGGGGAACATTTTAGAACTCTGCAGCAAAGTCAACTAGGTAATCAATCGAGAGATTTTTAAGCGGGAAGCCAAAAGCACAAAAATGCTTGTAAATGTGCCAAGTGGCACCTTTTCATGCACTTTCCTCATGCAGAAGAAGGGGTGCTTACAAGGTTTTCAAAGAAACCAGGGCCAGTTTGGGGTGCCACGGGGTCATTTTGGCATGTCTGGTTTTTCTAAACAGCAGCCAGATATGGCACCTATGACGTAGAATGTTAATGGCCAAGACCTGCCAATGATCCCTACTACAATGGCCATGTTGCAGACAATTCCTTATGACAATTTGGGGACACTGGAAAAGCCAAAAGCTTACAAAGAAGGTGGTGCAGCTGTACAAACTTTAGCACTTTCAGCGGCTTTGAAGATAAGGCAAAGGCTCTTACTTTCCTCCAGCAGTTTGATACAGCTTGTGCAGGAGGGAATTTTACACAGGCCTCTAAGTTCAGGAAAGTTACCACTTTCTTGAAAGACAATGCCCTTACATGGTGGACGACATTGTTAATGCAAGATTAGGCACCCGCAAAGTGGGTCTACTTCAAGAAAATGTTTGCATCTGCTTGGCTGTCAAATGAATTTGAAGCCATCGTCATGACAGATTGGCACCAGCTTACTTCAGCTACTTGTAAGAACTTGTTGGAGTATAATCGGAGGTTTTGTAAAGCGTTACTCTCAGTGAACTCCTATAGATTT
Organism: Adiantum capillus-veneris; assembly: GCF_014529385.1. Classification (NCBI taxonomy): domain Eukaryota; kingdom Viridiplantae; phylum Streptophyta; class Polypodiopsida; order Polypodiales; family Pteridaceae; genus Adiantum; species Adiantum capillus-veneris. The sequence continues at coordinate 131,945,250 of NC_140935.1, forward strand.
GAGCCATTGACAGAGCAGATAGAGAATTATGGTTGTGGGCTGCCTAAAGGGCTTCGAGATTACCGTACTAAAAACAGAGTGGTTACCCTCACCCAGCTCATGGAAGTTGCTAACACTGGTCTTGCCTTGTTGAAAGGGGAGGACAGTGAGTTTTCGAGCAACGAAAAAGGAGGGTAGCAAAAGAAAAATTTAGCGAAGAAGCCCTTTGTGAAAACGGTTCTTGAAGCGTCACAAGGGTCAAAAAATGCCAACAAGGATAAGGACTCAGCTGGGACTTTTGAAGCGTAGGCAAAGAAACAGAAAAGGAAGCCTGTTGTGTGAAAGTCGCTCGAGGAAAAGAAGGTCTTAATGGCTGAAAGCAAATGCTTTATATGCGAGCAGCCTGTTCACTTTGCTAACCAATTGTCCACAAAGAAAAACACCAGCTGGATCACATGATAAAGAGGACCAGAAAGGTAAAAGGCCTAAACCCACGGAAGGTTTGGTTCCAGATATGGTGGGTGACAAGCCCAATACAGATTCCAGCAAGTTATGCAGAGCATGGGGTAAAGTTAGAGATCAGACGACACTCATCTTCTTTGATCCAGGTGCCAAAGCAAACTTTATCTCACCAGAGTTAGCTATGAAGTTGGGCATCAGAGCTGAAGAGATGGGGTACACGGCAGAGGCAGGGTTGGCATGTCCTAGCCACTCCGAGTGCATTACTCCCATTATTGGAAAGCTGCGTCTGCATATTCAGTCATATGTAGACATAGAAGAATTTTATATCATGCCAGTGGAAGGGTACAATGCGCTACTTGGAATTCCGTGGAAGTTTAGAGTACATGGTGTGCTAGACACCTTCGGCAAGACGATCACCCTTCAGCATAGGGGCAAAACTTATGTTTTGGATGTAAAGCTTAGAGGATAGTGTCTGTCCCTATTGTATTTGCTTCGGCTATCACTTCTATAATAAAGAATCATCTTTCTGCATACTTGATTTTTTCACGTGATGTCTCAGATAATTTTTAGTCAAATTTACCTGTGTTAGATAAAGAAAGGTCAGCATTTTTGCAAGAGTTTAGTGACTATCTTTCTGATCCATTACTGTCGCAATTGCCGCAAGAGAGACTTGAGGACCATTGGATAGATTTGGTGCCAGGGTGTAGCCCACCAAATAGACCTCCCTACAGGGTTAGTATGGCACAACAAAAAGATATTATTGGCGAGGTTGAGGAGTTCTTAGAGAAGGGGCCGATCCAGCCTAGTTCTTCACCCTTTTGCTCCCAGTGCTCCTAGTACAAAAAAAGGATGGCTCATGGTGCATGTGTATTGATTACCGTGTGTTGAATAAGAATACCATCAAGAATAGGTTTCCTATTCCAAGGATTGATGATATTCTTGATCCTTTAGAGGGTGCTGCAATTTTCAAAAAGATAGACCTTAAGAGTGGGTACCATCAGGTTTTTATAAGGCCAGAGGATGTGCACAAGACTACGTTTAGAATGACATTTGGTCTTTATGAGTTCCTAGTGATGCTGTTTGATTTAACAAATGCTCCTACCACGTTCAACAGAATGATGGACCGGATTTTCCGCTCGCATCAACAGTTTGTTGAGACATTCTTTGATGACATGATAGTCTTAGCACACAAGGACAAAAAAGTTACAGGACAGTTTGCAAGATGCTACTTGTTGAAGTTCAAGAACTATCCACCTATGGATGCAAAGTGGATGGAAGAGCATGAACTGTCAGTCACCAAATGTATTGCAGCTTTACCTTGAAGCCTTTGGGTTACAGCCTACTTATGCCCCAACCCAACGTGTACAAAGGAGACCTAGCACATCAAATGTACATATGAATTCAGTGTAATAGATGGAAATGACAAAAGTATCAAGGTCTCAGTAAGTCATTTGTATCTATGTGTTGCAACCTTTCTTGCGAATACATGCGATGATAAAAGAGTGCTAACAACACAAGATCATTAGTGGCGTATTTATGGTATGCAGTCAAGGACGTTTGTGATTTCAAAAGGGGGTATGTCATGGGGACATTGCAACTGTTAACTATGTAGCCTCTCTGAGCAGGAACAGGAGTAGCTAATTGTTGCTCCAAAAGCAGGCATCGATGAGGGTGATAACCTCATCGTACATGTGCGTTTTTAGTGTTGGTTATGTGCCAAATTTGGACCGTTTTTCAGCCATATGGATACCAGAACCATTGGAAACAATGCCCCACTGTTAGAGGACAGTTCAGGGAATATTTAGGGCTGAAAACAGGGCAAAAAGCAGTAAATATAGCATGCTTAATTTACTATTTTTGGGTAGAAATTAGAGGGTTTATGTTAGTGGAAGTGAATTCCAGCAGGGGAATTGTTTTTGGGCAAGTTTTGGGATTGTTATGCTGCCAAAATTTTTCCATAACAGGTGGTATCTAGCTGTATGGAGGTAAATAATTCCCAAGACTCTTCTTGTAATTTACCCTCTTAAAGTATAAAGAAATACCAAAATGGGTGCCAATTTTGGGGCCTACAGGTTGTCGGCGTCTGCTGGGAGCATTCTAGTTTCCGAGCCGTGTGTGTGCTTTAAGTGTTAATTCCCATCGCAGGTTACCTTTGCAAAGTTCTCTCTGTGTGTGAAAATCTAACGTAAAGTAAAGAATTTCGGGTGAAAGCCATAGCCTACCGCCCTACGGGCCGGTTTCAATTTCCACTACCTACGATATATCATGGGTATTTTGGAGTCGCATCTGTGTTTTAAAGCATGGCTGATTATGTGCTTGAAAATCAATAGTATCTTATGAGCGTTGGCTATCAAGTAGGTTATTAAAGTTGAAGAGATAGTATCAAGTAGGTTATTAAAGCTGAAGGGATAGGGTACACAATTGAGGCAAGTTTGGCATGTCTTGGCTATTCAGAGTGTGTAACTCCCATCTTTGGAAAGTTTTGACTGCACATTCACTCATATGTGGTCATGAGCAAATTTTGGCATATACAGATAGAAAAGTTAAGGGAAATGTTGTAAAAGGCTATTTGATGAAGTTCATGAACTATTCACCTATGGATACAAAGCGGATGGAAGAAAGTGAACTGGTAGAGTCAGCAAATGTATTGTAGCCTTACCTTGAAGCCTTTTGTTTACAACCCATGTATTTCTGAACTTGGATCAATTCAATGGACCAAAGAGAAAAAGTTTTGACACATGCTTAAAAGTGGGGTGATCTTGGAGCTAGCACTTTTCATGTATATATGGATTTAGTGCAATAGAACTGTACATTGCTTGACAAATGTTATAGGTGCTATGCTCTCTTCTATGATAGTCAAAAATGACAAAAGTCATTTGCACACATGTTTGATAACCTTTTTTGTCGATACATGTTATGATAAAAGGGTGCTAATTACACTAAATCATTGTCGGATACGCCGCGACGGACGTCAGCATAGCGAGAACTCACCTAACATATAATGTCAACTGAGGATGGAGCTCGACCCGCAGGTGCGTGGAAGCAAGCAAAGGGTGTCAACCTCTACTCGACCGACTAATGACTACTTCCTACAGAGATATCAAATCTACATGCCATCGGTTCTGTGAATGTGAGAGTCTCCTATGATGCTACCGCAAGCCAAAAGCCCATTAGACGTTCTCGAAACGTTACGAAACTTGAGGGATATCCTATCAACACCAATAGGCCACTCTCCCTAAGGTCCATGACAAAAAAAACCTACCCAATACCCTCCGTGCAGAAAACGCGTAGGATGTCTGGCCGGTTTTTGCAGGTCGACGTTTCCAAAAACTAAAGTGCCTAATGTGTAGCTCTACTCGCTCTGATCGCGTGGATATGCTGAAATGCAAAAACGGACAACAGTTACTCACCGAAACTCCAAAAGTTTCTCGCGGGTGAATATGCCAAAACACAAACGAACGCGCGCGATGTAAGCATCAACGCGTAGCTCTCCTCGTGGGCAACACACTGCTGCTCTCCGTTTGCGATTCCGACCACCCTAGCTCTTGTAGCACACACGCACACTCTCTCGCTCTCTCTCAGTCTCCCAACGACACAGAAGATCAGATTATTAGAAGTCTCTTTACAAAGCTTTAGGTTTTGGCTTATATACTAAGCCTTAGAAAACCTAATGTCCGACCAAAATGACCTGATTTTTCCCTAGGCTTCTATAGAGCTTAATTACAATGCTGTGAGCTGTCTTTACTCATCCAACAAGCATCTCTGGCAAAAATACAATTTCTGACTTAAAATATGAAGTCTCGTAAACATTACAAAAGTGGCCGGAATGGCTCAAAATAATAATAACGGGATATTCGATGGTGTCCATGAGCTTGTATCTTCACATTACAGCAACCATCTTCGTCTTCATCACTTCATCAGTATCTTTATCTGGAATATTTAGAGAATCTTTGAGGAATCTTCATGGAATCTTTGTGGAAGCGTCGTTGAAAGGTTGACCTATCAACACTCTCCCCCTCCGAAGTCTTGTCGTCCCCGAAAAGGCTCTATGTCTGTAGTGGCCTTGACGAGTGCTTCATGTTTTGGTGTTGGTTGAAGCTTTTGTTGTTGCAATTGCTTCTACCAGATGCTTTGTATGTTGTAGAGGTACCTTTTTCTTGTACATGTAGTGTATTTGAAGCCATAGCTCTCCCCCTCCGATTGGTTGTTGTAGCCTGAATAAGCAAGTCTTTATCTTGGCAGCTCTATATTGTTTGTTCTTTGGGTGTCATCCTGCATGTGTACTTGTAATCTTGAAGCCTTTTTGAATTTTTTTCTGGGCCGTTCCCCTTTGATCTTCTAGTTGATGAGCATGTAGTTGTTTGGGGATGTCGTTGGTCTGCTTTTCTGTGTTTATATAAGAAAAATAAAATGTGGTGTATATTACAAAATGAAGGTCTTGGATACCTGGATAGGACTAAAGGAAAAAACCCAATGGGAAAAAAATACCTTTAGTCACAATTAAATGGGAGGCTATATGTACTTATGTTTGATGTAGCTGAGTTTTGTTGAGTTAAAGTACTTATGGTCGTATGGCTACTATTATTGACTTGATATACATTGGATAAGTGTTAGTAGCTTGAAGTCAAAGTCGTTGTTGTTGAGCAAATGCTTATGAAACCTGTTACCGCTTTGTCATCGTCATTTTTTTGTGTAAGTGCATGGGTGGAACACAGATTGTGTCAAATGCAAACGTCCAATGATGGGACATTATATATGTTTGCACAGATAGATGCATGGGAAACAATATGCGGTGCGAGAAGAGTTTGAATGGGTGCTTCAAGGAGTGAACGTAGCTAGAGAAGCAAAAATATATTTGACTTCAAGAGCTGCCGTTACTCACAAGAAGGGTTTTTGTCGATGAGGTTTTTTTCCACTCTCCTCACTGTGTTCATGTGCGTGAGTGTTTTCTGGACTACTTTGCCACTCCACCATTTAAACTAGTAGACTTCGACTCTTATGCTCACCTATCCAGCATGAGCGACTCCATTTTACAATATGCTCAACTCTTCCAGCTTGAGCTATAATCTAAATATCTAGACTCATAGACCACCAAAAATATTAAGACATGAAGCTTGGGTCTAGCGCTTGCTCATTTAGTGGCTCAGCTGCCCGACTCTTGACTTTTATGCCATGATTTTTATGGCGACTTGATTTACTCTCGGGAGCTTTCGACCAAGAATAGGTTTTGAAATTCAAAACTGCCATCCTCGAAGAGAGGATTTGTAAAGGACCATACTGGCAATATTGGTTTCTTTTGCCATACCTGGGTGACCTTGGTTGTCAAAATTTCTTTTTGTTGTTGTTGGTCCCTTGGTTGAGAAGATTGGCTTGCTCCATTCTCCATAACACTTTGTCTATCATGTCTTGACATTTCTTGAGAGCTAGAGATGACTTCAATCTTCTTCGTTATGGTTTGTTCCTTTGGCACCCATTTGTATCTGCATCGTGTGATTAGAGTTTCTTTGCAAATATCCTTTGCCTGGACTGTGACATTGTCCTTGATTTTGCCTTTCGTGAAATTGCGATTATTTTCAAGCTGAAGTCGTTTGATTGAAGAATGTTTACCTGGCATCTTTAGTAGCCAGATTCTTCGATTTCCTTGATAGTAACCTTGTGCTTGAAGAATTGTAGATGGCACTTCCCATGATGTTTTTGATGTCGTATTGAGATGTACAAGAGTGCCATTTTTGGGATTATTTATCGATGAAGTCCTATGTTGGTATGAAGGCCAGTTGGATTTGAAATTTCCTGCATCCCTTTGGCGAGCCTTGTTGGTTGGTCTCCTTTGGCGATATAAATATGAGCTTTCTTTCTTTTGGGGATACTTTTTGAAACCTTTATCCACCACATAAGCCAAGGTCTGTAGTTTCGGTAACCAAAGTTTTTTTTGACCCTCATAATAGCCTTGCTCTGCTAAGCTGTAGTGGGAGGCTATCCATCCCATGTGTTTATCTTTCGTCAATTGCCTAGGATCATTAACCCATATTGGGTCCTTGAATTTAATTTCTTCAGCTTTAATGTAGACCTTTGAAAACCTTTGGCGACGGTGATCTCGCAGTGTAGGATATTTCGGTTGAAAGACTTTCTTTGGAGTCTACCTTTCATGTGGAAGCATGTGGTCAGTTGATTTAGAAGCTCTGTCTTGAACTTTTCTGGGTTGGATTGAAGACTCCGATTTAAGGGGTTGCTTCTGTTGGTAGGACATTTTTGGGCCCGTTTTGGCTTTGCCTTTGTCGGAAGCCGATAATCTGTTAGCAGTAGTAGGTTGGATTTCTTGAGAGCTAGTCATGATGACCATTGTTGAAAATTCAGGTTCTTGTGCCAATGTTTTTGCCCAGTGCTTGGACAAAATCAAATGTGTACTCATTTTGGAGGAATCCACCACTAGGAATTTGTCTTTGATTACCTTTGACCGTAGTATAAGGGTAGCTTTTGCAATCCCTAAACTTGTGACGGCTATTCCATGTGATATAGGAACCTGTACCTGAATTTCATACAGTTCTGGCTTATCTAGAAGTAACCACAGCCCATAAGACATGACATTAGTTGTTGCAGTGCAATCTATCTTTGCTGTAAAGTTGAATTTCAATTTCTCATATACATCCAACGAGAATTTAATCTTCTTGTTGGCTGCCAAGTAACTAATGTCCTCGTTGCTTTCGGTACTTTTCTTGGACTTTTGTGCCTTGAAGGCTTTGTCATCCTCTTGTATGTTGAACTTCTTTGTCATTTGACTAGTTGTAGCATGTCCCAAGTGCTTACTATCTTCTGCTGTAGCTGCTTGTTGGTGTTCATTGCTAGTTTCTGACTGTGACGCCTTGATTCTTGATTTCAGAAGCTCTCTGTCACTATTTACTTCTTCTAGCACTTGAAGGTCATTCAATGGCGACTTTTCTTCTTGGAAATCTTTAGGAGCTTGTGTAGCAGGATGTTGAGGTTGACTCTCTTCTTCTGATGCAACGATCGCCGTGGCCTTTGGTTCACATTGCTCCATGGGTTCTTGTAGAGTCTCTGTTTGAAAATATTCATTCATATCTTGCATTGCTTGTCCTTGGTAGTCAATCTTGGACTCATTCATTTCCTGTTCTTCTGTGCATTCTATGTATTCAGTTACATCTTCTTTTAGCTTCTCATACTCTTTGATTTGTTCAATCACCAATGAAGAGTCCACAATAGAGAATTTGTTTGGTAGACGTTCAGCTTCATTCATTGATTCTATTTGCATGTCTTCCACTTGTGACGTGGCACTAAGATTTTTTGTTACCTCTGCCACCTCTTCTTGTGTTGGCTCACTATCGTCAGAATCTTGGCTTCTTTTGCTCTCGAACCTTGAACTCCGAGCTTCATCTTCATCACCTTGTGGATGCTTTGACTTGTCCTCACTGAGGTTCCTTAAACGATCTTGAATAAGCTGATTCAATTGATCTTTTTTTGAAAGCTTGATTCTCTATGATAATGTCGTTGACACCCTTGACTTCAAGCAACTATGTCTTGAGCCTATCTTTTGTGCTCAGCGACAAGATCTGCTTCTTTTCAGGAGATCTCATTGGGGATTCTTGCTTTCGTTCCTTGTTGTCACTGTCTGAACTTTTCTTTTGGCTTGTTGCTTCTTCTTTTCCATGTAGAGCTTTCTTGGGAAGTCCTTCACTAAATGACCAATGGCACATTGGTTGCAATATGTCGCTATCTCAACATGTGCACCCTTTGGACGAGGCAGCTCTCCATAATACTGCTGATAATGGTTTCCTGTGGTATCTAGATACATATATGACATCTTCTTTGCATGCATGAACCTGTAGATTACGACTGACTTAGGTGTATCCACTGGCTTTGTCTCTTTATCCTTCATCGTCTTGTCCTTGAGAAGCTGAAAATAGCTTCCATTATTGCTTGCATACAAGATCAAATCACTATCCATGCTTTCTAGCAGTTGTAATGCTAATTCTTCCATCAGTATATGGTCTTTGTCATGGGGCTTCTGCATAGCCTTAGGGCTATGTTTCCGAGTTGATTTTGGCGAGGTTTGCACCGAGGGTGAAGATCGAACCAAATCTTTGTTTTTCGTTTCCCTTGATGGTGCTTTTGGACGGGGTCCAAGTATGTGACTTACAGGTTGCCCACAATTGCTAAACTCGTCCATATTTTTCACATCGGCTATTTCATCTTGCCTATCGTATTTGTCGACCACAATGACATCTTGACGTGACCTTCTACATTGGGCATTGTGAATTTCCAGTGGTCTCTCCTCCGGCTCGGAATCTTCCAATGCTTCTTGAAATTCCACTTGGACTCCTGAAAAGGACACTACTTCTTGTAAAATTGGACTTCTTAATCCCACTCTTGAAGATATAGGGTCTTTTTGTTGATTTTGAACTCCCCCCATCCGAGAGGGTTCCATATCTGATGTTGGCATCTGTTCAATGCCTGATGATATGACTTCTTGTGCTTTGTTAAGTAGCTCTTGAGACCGAGCTAGTTCTTTTTGAAGTTGTGCTATCTTCATAGCGGGTACTTCCGACGTATTCCCTATTTGTGCAATTTGGTGTGCTTGTGCTTTGTCTTGTGCTAGTGTGGTGCACGAGCCTTGTACCGTGTCTTTCCATGTTGTGCCTTGTGTTGTGCCTTGTTGTGTGTCATGTGGTGTGTTACTCATTTGTGTAGTGACAACTGTAGGTGTCGATTCTTCCAAGTGCGTAGTTAGAGGTAAACCCATGACGAGATGGTATACTTTACCTCCTTTAGACATGTAGTCTTCTCCTCTTGAGCCAAACGCTTCTGTTGCAAAATAATGATTGTTTTCTACAAGAAATTCATGACTTGTGACAGCCCTGTAGTATCGACCGTCTTCGTCTCCATAGAGGGTACCGATTTTCCGTTTTCCATCTTGTGCTTTGTATAGAAAACTACTTGGAGGATATGTGTAGATATTTGTAAGTTGATCTTTGTACGACATTTCTATCTCATTGTCGATGTATTTACCGTGCCTCATGTAAATTGATCCCAGACAGTCTTCCATGAAATCTGGATGTGGGTGTAGTACATTCTTCGCTGTTTCAACTTCCACATATTGAGATGTCCGAGTTTCCTCTGTATCTTTCTTTGTCTTGATGTAAAAATTCCGATTGACATCCTCATAGCATGGTATTCCTTTGTAGTGGCCAATCAGATAGATCCAAATTTGCTCTCTTGTAATTTCTGTGGATGTACTTGAATCTTCGTCTCGGCTGGTCTGATTCCTTTGAGACGCCATTGATTTCATCTTGACTCCCTTGTTGTACCTGTTCAGTGATAGCTCTAATTGGTTGCCTCAATGCTAATAAAAATTATTAGCACCCTTGTGTCGGTCTTTTTCGCTTGAGGTTCTTCAGCTTTTGTGGATTTGCTAATCTCTGAGTTTTTTGAACTAGGCTTTGCTTGAACTTCTTGAACTTCTTAGCTCCCTTGCTTGCCAGGGTTGATACTGTCTTGTCTGGCTGCTTGCTTTTCCTAAAGCTTTTTAGCAGGCCTCAATCTAGTGGAAGCACTGTGATAAGTTATGCAACTTACCACTATACTACAACGACTGCTCTCTTTGTAGCGATTCTTGAGTCGAGCTAACCTGTGTTCACTTTAGCACACAATCTACAAAATTCTATTTAGCTGGCAAACTTTTTCACAATGAATGCAAAAATTCTTGATGTACCTTTGACGGCCACACTTGTTCCTTGAGCTCGGAAGTGACTTTCAAGTTCGCTTTTAGCTGAACTAAACTTAAGCTAGCACAAGAGAATTATGCACAAGTCGCAGTGATTTGCTAGCAAAAATCTTGTGTTAAAGTTCTCCAAAACTTGCGACTGTTGTTGCAAAATCAAGAGTCCTTGTGTATGGTCTTACTGCTACCAAATTTGTGTATGGACGCTCAAATTTTACACTAGGCCGTAGTTAACTTTTACACCTTTGCGTGGGTGACCAGTGGTTTTCCCAAAAGATAATTTCAATCTGCTAACTTAGCCGTCTTCAAAAACCGTGACCGTTTTCTCAAAATTATTTCGGCTATCGGTTTTAGACACTCCTGACTTCCGGATGCATTTTGAGGCCTTAACCGATGTTTTTTTCAAAGTTGATGAAATGGTTGCTGTTGGCATACATTTAGGTCAAGTTTTGCTCTAAGATCTGTAGAGTCGCTCTCAGGCTACGTTTTGATATAAAAACTTTTCCGATCCGATACAGTTTGTGAAAGTTATGGCCAAAACAGTGAAATGCAATTTAGAATGGTCAAAATGAGTCCAAATTCAATTTTGAAAAACGTTATGGAATCCTTGAGACACTGGGAACACCCCTGTATGATCAAAATTACAGTTGTACCCTAAATCTGGCCTAGAGCATCCTACGTGAAGGATGTCTATATGCTCAGAATTTAACAAAATTTGGTCCAGAGACTCCCCTTAAGTCCAACAACACAATGGTACGCTCAGAATTTTATTTGGACCTAAAAATGGCCTTGAGACATCCTACGCGTAGGATGTCTTTTTGCTCAGAATGACTTGAAATTTTCACCCCAGCTTCTGATGTGCTAATCACAGTGGTGTGCTCATAGGTTGGTTTGGAGTCCTAAATCAAGCTGGAGACATCCTACGCGTAGGATGTCTAACTACTCAGATTTTGTCCAAACTTGATCACAAGATTCTCCTAGTGCTCAGCAACCCAATGGTATGCTTAGAATTGAATTTGGATGCCAATAGGTCAAGATTTGGGCTACATAAGCTTCTAGTGCACTCCAAGAGTAGGATGTCTGACAATTCTTGTCTTTGCTTGGTAAATAGGCCAAACAAGGTCCACATTCACTTTTTAAAAAAATCCTTGAGACACTTAGAACCTCCCTATATGGCTATAGTAGAATTTTGACCACTTTATGATGCTGGAGACATCCTATGCGTATGATGTCTTTTTGCTCTGTTTCAACTCAAACTTGCACTGTAGCTTCCCCTTGATGTGCTAAACTCACAGCTATTTTTACTTTTTGATTCTGACACCTATAGGTTGGTCAAATGATCAAGAATCTGTTCCAAAAGCCTGATGTCTGTTCTGATGAATTCCCAAGTCAAATCAACTCCAAATTGGACCAAATTTGCCTAGGAGGTTTATCTTAGGCTATATGACAGCATGGTATGGTCACAGTAGAATTTTGGTTTCAGAATCATATAGTAGACATCCTACGCGTAGGATGTCTTTTTGCTCAGAATAAACCCAAACTTGGACCAAAGATTCCCCTAGTCTTTAGCAACCCACTGGTATGCTTAGATTTCAGTTTGGATGTCAAAAGGCCCCAAAACTAGCTATTCTTGCCTTTTTCAGTCAAAAATGCTAAAGTCTGTTCAATCTTCACTTTCACTGACCCAAATGAGATGAAATTTATCACATGCACTCAATACAACATTTAGAACATGCCTATGGAGTCATTCTATGGTTTGGTCTCAAAATTTGTCCTTGGACACAATTTGGGTAGGATGTTTGGCAATTCTCGTCTTTTGGCTTTAATGTGTCAAAATTTGGTCAAATTTCCACTTTCCAGGTGAAAATAGGGTAGAACCTACTGATAGCCGTTTTTCGGCTCTTTGTAATTGCCACAGTGAGTTACCTCACCCTACCAAAATCACCCAAACACTGTGGTTATCCCTAACATTTCACTGTACATAGGCGTGCGTGAGTCAGGGGACTTTTCCCATATCTTCTTAAAAAACCCTCAATTAGCTAGTCATTGGGCTAGTTGAGCCAAAAAAATTAAAAAAATTAAAAAATATAAGTATATTATGGCCCATGCGTATGTAAATATTCCTTTGTATATAGGGCCTAAATAAAAGATTTTTTCATAATTATTTTGGTATTTATTTAAATATTTCTACCTATGTGTGTGTTATTTATGCTCTGTACATTGCCTCAACATTACCACAATTTTTTCTTACCATTTTTCATACTCTTTATTCCATATAGAAATATTTTCATGTAAGCTTCTCTTATATTTGGTGTAACTCCACCCCAACAAAAATCCAAAAAAACTAGTTTTATTTATGTGTATATTTTTTCACTATTGTGATTTTTTCCTTCCTACATCTATTTATCTTTTTATGGTAGCCTCATAATGAGAGAGATTTCTTTTGACCCCTTTATATTTTTTTCACTTATATTATTTATATTTGACATGTACATATTTTTTAGACCCCTCAATATTTGATTTTCTTAGTTGTACTATTCACTTATATCATGATCTCAACAATATCTTCAATTATAGACCTACCAAATAAGGTCAAGGGTAGGTGGCATGCATACATGCACTATGGAGGGCTCACTCTTGGAGGTATTCAAAAGAATCATCCAAAGAAGGACCCCACAAGGACCTTGTGCAGTGGAAAAAAACGGTCGGTTTTGCTGAATTTTTAAAGTTCACTTGCTCTCCAAATTCGAAAAGGTGATACAAACAAAAGTTGTAGCTCGTGAGCTGAACTTTTGCCTCAAATTTTTTCATATTTTTTTGAGCTACGAGCTGTGAGCTATGATTTTATTAGTGGACCCCAGTTTTCCCATGCTATGCAGCCACACTATCTCTTCCACTTTATCATTTTCCTCTTTCACACATACTTCTCCACTCATCATCCCCACCTCTCTCACCACTCCTCTCTGCACCCTACTCACCTTCTCCTCAACCTTGAAGAATAAGAGAAACCATGGTGAACTCATACCTCCCACACACAATTCCATTCCAAAATTGACCACCTAGTCTCATTTTTCCTCCTCCAAATTACCCTTATCTATAAAAAAACCACAAAATTCAGTCTCTTCTCTTAAAAGACAGCATCATGGTGGTTGATTACTCAGCTTCAATTACCTTGTCTCTCAAGGAAGGTCAAGAGTGGAGAAAAAATGTACCGTCAAAGCTAGTGGACCGTCAACAAGCGTCAAAATTGGCCCTACTCAAGACACTTGGAGCATCAACCTTGTAAGAAATCCACCTTTTCTTACCTCTTAAGAGTTTTTCTTCCTTATTTGTATCCTACATGGATACTCCCATTGTAAATATCCAATTCCATTTGTAAATTAATACTAACTCTACTAACACTAACCCACTATGAAAAGTCCTATCACCTCCATTTCTCTCCTCTCTCTTTCCCCACCAACTTCTTGATAATTCCAAGAAAAAGAAATTAGATAAATGGCTGAAAATCTAACCCAACCATGGTTAGAGGAGTAACCCCAGCCTTCAAAATTGCTATAAAAGGAGGGTGTGGCTAGCACAAAAGGGGGGAGCCATAAGCAAGAGCACTATGCTATAGCTTGAGAAGCCAAGCTCAACCTCTCTAGAAGGAGCTCTTGAGTGGAAGCTCATTGTCTTATGCATGTGCATGTTTTGTAATAGGGGATTAGCAAGGGAACTCTATGCCATTGTAAGAGAGAGAGTGATCATTCAATTGAGAGTAGAAAATCTATCATTTCTCCTACTAGTGTAAGCCCAACATTCGCTGAATCAAGGAGGGTGGATTTGGACTAAGCTTGGATACTTTGTCTCCCTTCCAACGTGGAGTAATGGACAACAATGATGCGTAAGTGTCTTGGTGTTTTTTGTTAAGTTCTTGATAGCTTGTCTCTGGTGTTGTCATCAATCTAGCCATAAATCCCACATACTGTAAGAGGGCGACAGGGTGGAGAGGACTCCCCTGGATTTAAGACAGTGATTGGGGTGGCTTTTTTTTGTGATGTGTTGTGGTGAAATTTACGCAAGCTATGTTGAACAAATACTAATCTCACTTTGATTTGTCATGACAGATTTGTAAGAAGGTATTAATGCAACAAGCACCCCCTCCCCCTTTCTCTCTCTTTCTTAAATATATAGTTGTGTTTGCTTGATCATTGCCGATACGTTTCAAAGCAGCCCGAGCACTATCTCTCTCTCTCTCTCTCTCTCTCTCTCTCTCTCTCTCTCTCTCTCTCTCTCTCTCTCTCGTGTTTTAGTGTGTGGGAGTGTTCCATTGGTGTTAGGGTTAGTGTAAATTCCTTGCTTGTTTGTGGGTTGCTCTAACGATTCTCCTCTTTTGCGTCCTAGTTCTCTCTTAAACTAGGTGGTGCCCCTGGTGTAGTTGGGATTTGGCTATGGGTTTGTTGTTTTGGTTTGTGTTGTGTTGTGCCCCAGCCCCATTGAGCAGCACGGGAGCCTTGAAGGGTGTCGAGAGGTTGCTCTTCTTGTTGCCCGCCCCGGACCGCCTCAAATTGGTGCCCCCATCGAGGACGGCTTGTGTATTTTTGTGTAGAATCAACCTTTAGCATAGTCAAGTAGTTTGCATGAATCACGAAAATTTGTATGATCCCTTCATTCCCATTGCAAGGCAAAAGGTACACATAATTGTTAGTACTAAGTTGCAATTTCAACGTGTCATTCGTAGAATTTTAGGTCCTCTTAGGTTGGCCGAGATAAACGCTTCAGTAAATCCTTTTATTTTGCCTCTCGTTAGGTACGACCTTAGTTTGGACGTCTATATTTTTGTTTTGTTTTAAGCATTAGGTCATGCATAGACCATGGATAATGGCCCAGGAATAGAGATTTTTCCCTTTCATTTCTCTCCACACATTAGAATAAACGTTGCAATTAGTAGAAAGATCCATTTTCAACAACGAATGGTGTTCATGTTTGGTGCCCAAAGAGCAGGAGAAATTCTTGCATCACCAAACCCTGTCATTCTACCTCTCATCAACTACCACACTTCTTTTGATGTACATGTGTTCATTTTATTTTAAATGAAGTGCAGCCCGGCAAAATAGTGTGTATGTTTGTTTTTTCTTTGTCCAAGTTGTTACAAGAAACAAAAAAACGATCATTTGTTCTAACTGGGAATGTGTGTGCAGTGAAAGTTCAATCCTTAGAGATCTAGCTCTATTACCAATTGAGTTGCAGGAGCAAGTAGTAAGGTGTCTCCCTCATAACAAGAGGGTGGTGAAGTTAAAACGGAAGGTCCTACGCGTGGATTCCATTTTCCTCTTGTTGTTGGGCACTAAGGAAGACCGCGCATTCATCCAACTAGTGTGTGCCCTAAGATTGGTAAATAGAGTGAAATTTGGCGTTTGGCGAGTGCATTTCACCATTGAGGAAGACTCTTCAAGAAACTTGCGGCCAGAGTTCATGCTTCATAGACTCACATTTGGTGAATTTTTCCCTCATTTGCGTCTTATTAATAGTCTTCCTTTCGCTTTCAACAAAGGAGATAGGGAGCTATTTAGAGCTTGTCTTAATAAAGAGAGCATAGAGAAGATTGCAAATTTGTATAAATTCTCATCCTTCTCTACTTTCTATGACGCTTTGTTCACACAGACATTGTAAATCTCTTTATGCTTTTGAATGATTTAACCATAATCCTAAGGAGTTTTTGTCCAGGAATTTTGTAGCACAAGTGGAGTCTTTAAATCTTGCAAACTTGATTGGACTTGATGAGGATGTTCTTTATGAAATTGTGAGAAGGTTGCCTCACTCCGATTGTGTGGAACTCGAAGGAAAGGACCTCCTAGTCAATTGCTACTTTCTCATGGCCTTGGACGAGCATGAAGATCTAGTTTTTATACAAACCGCTTGTGTGTTGGGAATTGTAGAACAAGTGCAATTTATCACTTGGGACGTGGTTGCTCTTTTGGATCCAGAAAATGAAGTTCTAGAGATTTCTGTTTATCGCCTTAGCTTTGAAGAATTTCAACCCTTCTTAGAGCTCATCAATAGTCTACCTTTTTGTTTTGATCAAACAAATCGAGACCTCATTGAAGCTTGGATAGCTGAAGAAGAAAACCTAGAGTGGTATTTTCTTACTTCTTCATTTGCAGGCGAGTGGTTCTAAATCTCTATTGTATCCCTTATTGTAACTCGTGTTGTAATCTTTCATAATAATGGAGAGCCAACGCCAAATGTCTGGATATCCTCTTTTCTTTGGAGAGCCTGGAGAGGATGCAGAATTATTTTTAGCAAATTTCAAGATGTCTTGCCGTATCAAGAGGATAGTAACCGATCAAGAACGTGTAGAAATGTTTGAGGTGGTCCTTAGGAAAGATGCTAGTACTTGGTTTGACTCTTTGCCTGAGGAAGTTAAGGGGAATTACACAGAAGTTTTGAATCGTTTTAAGAGATACTTCTTTGATCCCCAAAACACTCAAAAACTATGGCAAGACATTGTTTCTCATAAGCAAAAAGACTTAGATGACTACTACTTGTACAAGCAAGAGTTTCTACGTCTTTGGGCTCTATGGATACGAAATGTTGCTAACCCTGGTGATGGTGTAGAATTTTTAAAGAAGGAGAGGTTCATAGCCGGACTCTTTCCTGACCTTAAGGTAAAAGTTGAGGCGGGTGCACCTGCTACTTTTGATGCAGCTGAAACTAGGGCTGCTGAGAAATATAGGAAACTCAAGTGCTTAAGGGGAGAGGTTCCAATAGAAGGTCTTAGACCCAAAGGTAAGTCACAAGCATCAACATCGAGGGAGATTCCTGAGGTAACGGCGGAAGTAATTGAGAAGTTAAACGAATCTTTAAGCAGCCTGTCAATTCACCTTGCACAAGCTGTAGGTCCAAAGGGACAAGCAAAGAAGTCTGAAGAGCGAGATCCACGACCTAGGAGAGTCTTGCAATGTTGGAATTGCGGAGAGTCTGGACATGGGATGTATAATTGTCCTTGGCCCCGTGGAGAGCCAGGGAGACATAACTTGAATTACCCAGTGATGAATGCAGGAGAAGGAGCTGGTCAACAACCAAGGCTTCTACAAAGGCCAAATGGACCAAGACCACCTCCACAAGGGGTAGAAGGAGTTCCACCTTTGCCAGATCCAAATGTGCATGTGGTAGAGGTGACAAATGAGGTTGACATGTAAGCCAATGGCATTAAGCGTGGCCGAGGAAAAGGTAAAGAGAAAGAAGGAGTCACATCACAGAGTGACCATGGACAAGGCAAAAAGGCAAAGGAGACCAAGGAAACCAAGAGGACTCGACGTCGTATCAACCTCCAAGACTTCCCTCTTGGACATGGTATGGCTCCGTACAACTTGTTGGAAGACATGAGAGGTAAGGGTCCTGATATTTCATGGCCTTAGTTTCTTGCATTATGCCCACAAGTTAGGAGGGATTTAACAAAGGCAGTTAGCTCTAGGAGAAAGGTAAAAGAGAGTTTTCCTGTTGTAAAAATTGCACATGCTGAAATGAACGAGGATATTACACCTGTGCTAGATTGTTACATAAAAGGAAGATTGGTTAGGAAAGGTCTAGTGGATGGGGGTGCACAAATTTGCATCATGACAGAAGGGCTCATGCAAAGACTAGGCATGCACATCCATGAGACACCTGAAATCAAAGTGAAAATGGCAAACAATAGCAAGGCTAGGTGCGTAGGCATTTGTAAAAATGTTTTTGTGGAGGCCTTTGGCATTAAGAAGGCAGTGGATTTTTATGTTATGTCGACCAAGGGAAGTGGTTATCCATTTATCCTAGGAAGACCATGGCTAATGAAAATGCGAGCTTTGCAGGATTGGGAGAGTGGGAAATTAATTTGCAGGAATGACAATCATAAGAAGGTTGTCTTTGACATGAAGGAGCAACGCCAAGAGGAGCTCCATGAAGAATCATCTCAAAGTGAGACGGAAGAAGGTTGGACCGATAGCACTTCAGAAGAAGAAAGTAGCAGCAACATTACTGAAGAGGAGTCTTCCATCGAAGTCATGGGGGTAAGGTTTAAGCCAAGCAACCAAGAGACCTCTTGTCGAGGTTTGGAAGAGGTAGGTTCCCAAGAGAACCAAAAGGTGGAAGATGAAGGAATGTTAGAAGGTATGTTGTCTACAACACTTACAAAGGATGAAAGAGAGGAGTTCAAATGTGTGCTAAGGAAGTTTCCTAGGCTTTTTGCTAAAGACTACACCGACGTGCGTGGGGTAGATGTTGTTCAACACAAGATTGAGTTAAAGCCTAAGGCCACACCTAAAGCTCAGAAGCTACGAAGGCTAGGAGTCATCAAGGAGCAGGCTTTACTCAAGGAGGTAAGAAAGCTTCTAGCAGCAGGTTTCATTTATCCAGTGGAGAATTCAGAGTGGGTCTCTCCCGTTGTTGTCACTCCTAAGAAAAACGGAAAGTGGAGGGTGTGTGTGGATTACCGTCCACTCAATGAGGCAACAAAAAGAGATCACTTTCCCCTCCCATTTCAGGATGAGATACTAAATGAGGTAGCTGGTCATGAGAAGTACACTGTGTGTGATGGCTACTCAGGCTACTTTCAAATAGGTATCGCATTGGAAGATCAATTGAAAACAACCTTTATCACTCCTTGGGGTTGTTATGCTTTTAGAGTCATGCCATTTGTTCTGACAAATGCTCCTGCAACATTCCAACGTTAAAAAATTAAAAAAATTAAAAAATATAAGTATATTATGGCCCATGCGTATGTAAATATTCCTTTGTATATAGGGCCTAAATAAAAGATTTTTTCATAATTATTTTGGTATTTATTTAAATATTTCTACCTAGGTGTGTGTTATTTATGCTCTGTACATTGCCTCAACATTACCACAATTTTTTCTTACTTTTTTCATACTCTTTATTCCATATAGAAATATTTTCATGTAAGCTTCTCTTATATTTGGTGTAACTCCACCCCAACAAAAATCCAAATAAAATAGTTTTATTTATGTGTATATTTTTTCACTATTGTGATTTTTCCCTTCCTACATCTATTTTTTTTTTCTAAAAAATTAGAACACCAAAAATATTTATCTTTTTATGGTAGCCTCATAGTGAGAGAGATTTCTTTTGACCCCTTTATATTTTTTTCACATATATTATTTATATTTGACATGTACATATTTTTTAGACCCCTCAATATTTGATTTTCTTAGTTGTACTATTCACTTATATCATGATCTCAACAATATCTTCAATTATAGACCTACCAAATAAGGTCAAGGGTAGGTGGCATGCATACATGCACTATGGAGGGCTCACTCTTGGAGGTATTCAAAAGAATCATCCAAAGAAGGACCCCACAAGGACCTTGTGCAGTGGAAAAAAACGGTCGGTTTTGCTGAATTTTTAAAGTTCACTTGCTCTCCGAATTTGAAAAGGTGATACAAACAAAAGTTGTAGCTCCTGAGCTGAACTTTTGCCTCAAATTTTTTCATATTTTTTTGAGCTACGAGCTGTGAGCTATGATTTTATTAGTGGACCCCAGTTTTCCCATGCTATGCAGCCACACTCTCTCTTCCACTTTATCATTTTCCTCTTTCACACATACTTCTCCACTCATCATCCCCACCTCTCTCACCACTCCTCTCTGCACCCTACTCACCTTCTCCTCAACCTTGAAGAATAAGAGAAACCATGGTGAACTCATACCTCCCACACACAATTCCATTCCAAAATTGACCACCTAGTCTCATTTTTCCTCCTCCAAATTACCCTTATCTATAAAAAAACCACAAAATTCAGTCTCTTCTCTTAAAAGACAGCATCAAGGTGGTTGATTACTCAGCTTCAATTACCTTGTCTCTCAAGGAAGGTCAAGAGTGGAGAAAAAATGTACCGTCAAAGCTAGTGGACCGTCAACAAGCGTCAAAATTGGCCCTACTCAAGACACTTGGAGCATCAACCTTGTAAGAAATCCACCTTTTCTTACCTCTTAAGAGTTTTTCTTCCTTATTTGTATCCTACATGGATACTCCCATTGTAAATATCCAATTCCATTTGTAAATTAATACTAACTCTACTAACACTAACCCACTATGAAAAGTCCTATCACCTCCATTTCTCTCCTCTCTCTTTCCCCACCAACTTCTTGATAATTCCAAGAAAAAGAAATTAGATAAATGGCTGAAAATCTAACCCAACCATGGTTAGAGGAGTAACCCCAGCCTTCAAAATTTCTATAAAAGGAGGGTGTGGCTAGCACAAAAGGGGGGAGCCATAAGCAAGAGCACTATGCTATAGCTTGAGAAGCCAAGCTCAACCTCTCTAGAAGGAGCTCTTGAGTGGAAGCTCATTGTCTTATGCATGTGCATGTTTTGTAATAGGGGATTAGCAAGGGAACTCTATGCCATTGTAAGAGAGAGAGTGATCATTCAATTGAGAGTAGGAAATCTATCATTTCTCCTACTAGTGTAAGCCCAACATTCGCTGAATCAAGGAGGGTGGATTTGTACTAAGCTTGGATACTTTGTCTCCCTTCCAACGTGGAGTAATGGACAACAATGATGCGTAAGTGTCTTGGTGTTTTTTGTTAAGTTCTTGATAGCTTGTCTCTGGTGTTGTCATCAATCTAGCCATAAATCCCACATACTGTAAGAGGGCGACAGGGTGGAGAGGACTCCCCTGGCTTTAAGACAGTGATTGGGGTGGCTTTTTTTTGTGATGTGTTGTGGTGAAATTTACGCAAGCTATGTTGAACAAATACTAATCTCACTTTGATTTGTCATGACAGATTTGTAAGAAGGTATTAATGCAACAAGCACCCCCTCCCCCTTTCTCTCTCTTTCTTAAATATATAGTTGTGTTTGCTTGATCATTGCCGATACGTTTCAAAGCAGCCCGAGCACTATCTCTCTCTCTCTCTCTCTCTCTCTCTCTCTCTCTCTCTCTCTCTCTCTCTCTCTCTCTCTCTCTCTCTCTCTCTCTCTCTCTCTCGTGTTTTAGTGTGTGGGAGTGTTCCATTGGTGTTAGGGTTAGTGTAAATTCCTTGCTTGTTTGTGGGTTGCTCTAACGATTCTCCTCTTTTGCATCCTAGTTCTCTCTTAAACTAGGTGGTGCCCCTGGTGTAGTTGGGATTTGGCTATGGGTTTGTTGTTTTGGTTTGTGTTGTGTTGTGCCCCAGCCCCATTGAGCAGCACGGGAGCCTTGAAGGGTGTCTAGAGGTTGCTCTTCTTGTTGTTCGCCCCGGACAGCCTCACTACCTTCTAAACACACTGGTAACCTCAGATTTTCAGAAAGGTGCCTAGATCACCCTGTAGACATCCTACGCGTAGGATGTCTACTACTTTTTTTTCCAGACTGAAGTGTCCTTTATGTTTCCTTATGCTCTCAACAAGTGCAAGTATACTTCACAATTGAAAAAACATGCAAAAATCACTCAATTTAAGCCTTTTTTGAAATTTTATGTTTTCTGACTCCGCCTTTTGGATTTTGGTCAACAAAAATAGGGAAAAACACTCAAGTCAATATGTCTCTAGGGTAAAACCTACCCTCTGAACCCACTTCTCTGATGAGCCTAACAACAAATAAGACATGCATAAAGTACTCTAGATCAGCAATCAAGATATCCTACTTACCCTACTCCTACTCATCAATGTGAGATGGTGATTTTGATGTCTTGGTTGCTTCCTGGCCTCACACGCAGTCTCAAGTCAACCTACCACCACATCTACCACATCTACCTACTACTACCCAATACTACCTAAGATGAAAGATCTAGGCCAGACACACGCTCCCTAGACTCCTCCTAAGACCTAGAGAGTCCACCACCCTCTGATCCTATCTAAATGTAAAATAGTACTCTGGCAAGCCAGAGGGACCTCTATCCTCAAGGGCTTGCCTCGAACACCTACTTAGGGCCCTCGTCCCCGACAGCGGCACCAATGTTGGACGGATACGCCGCGACGGACGTCAGCATAGCGAGAACTCACCTAACATATAATGTCAACTGAGGATGGAGCTCAACCCGCAAGCGTGTGGAAGCAAGCAAAGGGTGTCAACCTCTACTCGACCGACTAATGACTACTTCCTATAGAGATATCAAATCTACATGCCATCGGTTCTGTGAATGTGAGAGTCTCCTATGATGCTACCGCAAGCCAAAATCCCATTAGACGTTCTCGAAATGTTACGAAACTTGAGGGATATCCTATTAACACCAATAGGCCACTCTCCCTAAGGTCCGTGACCAAAAAAACCTACCCAATACCCTCCGTGCAGAAAACGCGTAGGATGTCTGGCCGGTTTTTGCAAGTCGACGTTTCCAAAAACTAAAGTGCTTAATGTGTAGCTCTACTCGCTCTGATCGCGTGGATATGCTGAAATGCAAAAACGGATAACAGTTACTCACCGAAACTCCAAAAGTAGCTCACGGGTGAATATGCCAAAACACAAACGAACGCGCGCGATGTAAGCATCAACGAGTAGCTCTCCTCGTGGGCAACACACTGCTGCTCTCCGTTTGCGATTCCAACCACCGTAGCTCCTGTAGCACACACGCACACTCTCTCACTCTCTCGCAGTCTCCCAACGACACAGAAGATCAGATTATTAGAAGTCTCTTTACAAAGCTTTAGGTTTTGGCTTATATACTAAGCCTTAGAAAACCTAATGTCCGACCAAAATGACCTGATTTGTCCCTAGGCTTCTATAGAGCTTAATTACAACACTGTCAGATGGCTTTGCTCATCCAACAAGCATCTCTGGCCAAAATACAATTTTTGACTTAAAATATGAAGTCCCGTAAACATTACAAAAGTGGCCGTAATGGCTCAAAATAATAATAACGGGATATTCGATGATGTCCATGAGCTTGTATCTTCACATTACAGCATCCATCTTCATCTTCATCACTTCATCAGCATCTTTATCTGGAATCTTTAGAGTAATCTTTGAGGAATCTTCATGGAATCTTTGTGGAAGCGTTGTTGGAAGGTTGACCTGTCAAACAATCATTTGTGGCATGTATAGGATGCATGCAATCGAGGAGACATTTGCGATTGCCAAAGGGGGGTATGTCACAAGACTCTCACAAACACTAACTGTATTTGTTGGTTTCGTTCCCTCGATTTTTATATAATTTTTGGGACTCTCGTTTTGAAATCACAAATGGCCAAGAGTTTCACACGCAAGAGTCAAGGCCAGGCATCCACTAGATGGTTGTGCCGATCGGCACTGGAATCCAACTAATATCAAAGTGACTATTCTTAGTTAATGTCTCTTAGGCCTCTTGGCAAGACTTTATAAATTGGTGGGATTAGGAATCGCAAACTAGACACATGGTAGTAGAACAGGAACTTGCAGGTCAAAACACCATCCACAAGGATGAATCCGAGCTCGGGGCACCCAATATGAGTGTGGAAATTGTATTTTTAGCTTCTGTGAGTGGATTTTCAGGGGTGAAGCTCTAATAAAAAGCTTACTTTCTTCTCTTGTCTCATGTAGCACTATAACTTGTTCTCGTGCATCTCTGTCTCCCCTTTGCACATATCATAATACTCCACTAGTTGGGCTACTCAGATGCCCATGTATAATGCTTCGGGTTTTTGTGCACGCTTGCCAAGGCAAGAGCTTTCTAAACACCAACTGGAGTAGCTAATTGTTAATCGCCCACATGTGCACACAGTTCCATCGTGACAAGTTGCAAAAACGAAGAGTTTTTATGCATGAAAACTCGTCCAAATCAAAGGGGAACTGCCCCATTGCGTGCGAGAGCTCCTGAGACACACATAGACGTGTTTTCTCCACTCAAAAGAAACCGAAAGAAAGAATTATAGCTTACTGTGGTTATTTATAGGTTTAAGGTTTCACACCTAAATTGCAAGAGAACATGAAAGGAGCCTCAGGGAAGTCTTGGTGTGCTTATACAAGGGGCTTTGGGCACCTGATAGTGACCTAAAAAGGAAATTAGAGCATGCTGGAAGTGACCTACTGCTCATCGGAAAGCTTCTAAAATGCAAGGGAATCTATCCTACACGTGTACTTTTAACGTACAAGGGTTTTGGCATTGTTATACTGTCGAGATTGGATAAAAAAACCTAAAATTTCATCCCTTGATAGGTTTGGACAGCTTATCGAGATTTTTGTGTAAGTGTTTGGGTGGTTTGTTTGGTATTGAATAAATAAATACCGAAAGGGGGGCTAGTCTATGGGGCCTTGAGGGCGTCATTGTCTACTTGGGAGCACTCTAGCTACCAAGTCGTGGATTGTTTTGAAGTGGTGAATTTCTAGTTATAGGTTTATTTGAAGTTTTTTTTTTTCCAACCCGCAAAGGGCTTACATAGGGAGGTGCTTATCATTTTCATATATTAACCATGAAACATGGTTTGGCCAGCGAAACCTCGAAACACATTTTGGCTAGGGTGAAGGATCTAAAATGCCCGAAATGTTTCAGCATGCAAGTGAGACGCCTCTACTAAATATAAAAAATTTTAGGGTGTTTTTATCATCACCCATACTATATATAACCCAAAATTGGCATTTGGGTCATATGTTTTGCCGAGGCTTCTCTCTTGGGTGAAACTTTTTGGATCTGAAACGTGTCACAGTTACGCTAAATCCGGCAAGGGCCGTGGACCATCGGGCAAGAGCCAAGCATAGGCATCACCATGGCCACCTAATTGTTGCACCACATATATTGGGAACAACGTAGAGAACTTGTAGCAACCAACTAGGAACCTCTTCCTCGAGTGATTGATCATTATGTCTTGGTTACAGGAGGAGATCTGGTCTAAGACACCGTCTATCAGGTGTAGCAGAAGAGTTTAAGATTTTAGCTTGGGTCTAGTACTACGCACAAACAAAGGTTACTTTACGTCAGTTGAAAAGAGAACTGAATTGAACAAAGAGAGAGAGAGAGAGAGAGAGAGAGAGAGAGAGAGAGAGAGAGAGAGAGAGAGAGAGAGAGAGAGAGAGAGAGAGAGAGAGAGAGAGAGAGAGAGAGAGAGAGAGAGAGAGAGGACACGGCATGTCGGGTCCCAACCACCCTCAAGGGCCCCCTTGTTCTGTTGCCAGAGCAAGTACTTGCTGCACTATGCTGTTACAATGATCCTAGACGCTGAGATGCTTGATGAGTACTTGCTAGAGATGCTTGGTACTATGACGATACTGAGGGTTGCTTACTAGGGATACTTTATACTGCAAGGATCTTGAAGGGAAACTTGCAATGGGTAGTTGGTAATACAGGACTCACACTGAATGATGAAAATGCCAGCCAGCAAGGCTGAAATCTGCAAATTGTTGGCGAAAATGGGGCTAAAATACGTAGATTTTGATCGGCTGAAATTAAATGTGCTTAGGGATGCGTTTGCTTTCCTAGTCTGCGAAGGGAGTACCTACCGCTTTTGTCCAAGATAGGCTCAACAATTGGGACTGTCCTGGAGACACCTCGCACGGCAGCCTCATTAGCTCCCAAGGTGGCCGACATTCCCTTAGTTCGCATTCTGGTTAGGGACACTCACACTCTCCCGAAGGTCATCCTCCTTCCTTGGGTGAGTGGGGGTTGGTTTAGAAAGAGCATGGACTATTCGGGCCTCCCGAATCAATGCTTCATTTGTCGAAAGATGGGCCATCTTGTGAAGGCCTGTCCATGGAGGAGGCTCTGACCTACACCATAGGCCCAGCCCCAGCCCCAGCCTTCAAGGGTTGGCCAACAGCCACAGGCAGAGACACAGGGCACACAGATAGTGCCACCCTCCAAGCTTGGGGCTCCAGTGGAGGAGGGATGGCAGCAAGTTCGTGGTCAATGACGGTGTCAGGAGTTTTTTGGAGCAAGGGATTGCGCATATGTACATACCCATGCATGGTGCATCAAATAAAGTATTGCCCATTTTCCAGAGCCAGGTGGTTACGTGGGGCCCACATGTGTACAGGTAGGACACCATGTACATAGTGCATCGATTTTCATCATTACTAGCACCATTGTGTTTTTCTACAATAAGGAGGAGTTGGTAGCGCGTAAAACTTCTCAAGGAAGCTATCCGCGGGCCGGCGACGTGAGGTTAACAGGTGCGTCAGATGGCATCTAGTGGCGTCAGGAGGGCGAACGAGGTCAATATTTGCACGCAGATGAGGACAGACACAACGTGGGTGTTTGCTTGTGAGAATTATGCAGAAAGGTCATCACGAGGACCTTTTTTTGGGGCCACTTCACGTGATGGCGAGGTGCATTATTGGAAAAAAGCTGAGTGCCAGGTGTGCGAATGATGCAAAAAGGTGACAACTATGCACTGCGAGGTCAGTTTTTGGCCTGTTCGGGGTCCGTTTGAGGTCATCTAAAAGGCCAAGGGTGCCCAACTAAAAAAGCTAAGTGTGGGAACTGAAAAAACAGAGAGAAGACCAGAAAAAACGTGGAGAAGAGAGGAGGAACAGCCGCAGGTGTGTTTTTGGTGTTTTTGGAGCCTGTTTTGGCCGTAAACTGCTCATCCGAGGTCGGATTTGAGCACTTTGACATTGTAGACTGGGGTTTTGGGCCGTTCCGGACGCGATGGCGCTGTCCATTTTGCCAAATTCCTCACTCTTTTCTTGCTGTTTTTCTGTGTAAGTTTCTCCTATGAGCGAAGTTTCTGCTCCAGTTTGTGATTGTATCTGGTATCTTTTACCCATATTGTGTGAGTTGTTTGCCCCATTGGTGTTGGCCCGAGCTCATTTGTATCTAAACATCAGAAATTCTCCTCTTTTGAGCTGAGTTTTTTTGGGTGTGTGTGTGTGTGTGTGTGTCTGTGTGGAGTGGGCAAGTGGATAGTCTCTCTCCTCTCACTCCAGAGGTGTGTTCCCTGTCTCGGCCAGGTGTGTTGTCTAAGCCGAGTGGTGCCCCATAGTGTGTGTGTGTGTGTATCTTCCCAAGAGTGTGTGTCGGGTCGTTATAGAGGCGCTGTGTGTGTTTTCATCCCGCTCACATTCTTTTGGCGCCCCCACGGAGGATCTTCTTCGAGTACCTTCTGCTTCGAGCTTCGAGCTTTGAGCTTCGGGATTACAGGTTGCAGGTTGCAGATTGCAGATTACAGGTTACAGGTTACAGGTTACAGGGACAGGGACAGGTACAGGTGATTCACACAAGTACAGGTAGCTGGAGTACAGTGATATACTAGTAGGGATGTCACTTGCAGTTGTTGTGGGAATGCATCACTTGGCGCCTATTTGAGCACATTGTCTGTTGGATTGTACGTTACTTGTGGAAACTGCCATTGTACGCCTTTGTGGAGCCATATATGGTTTTATTTGGTAGTCCCAGCCATTTCTGAGGCTTGGTCTGGAAGATAGTCATTTCTGAGACTTGACTATACGCGATTTGCATTAGCTTTCGTGTGAGGGTCGATAGCGTGAGGTTTTTATTGAGCTGGGGGATTCTCAAATGTGGAGATCCTTTCGGTGATACAGGTAGCTGGAGCACCCTTTTCGTGACCTCGCCATAGGCTATGTACTAGTGAGTCCTACTTGATGCTCGGGTTCTATTGTTGACAGTTTATGCATACATAGACAGTCTATATTTTGGGTTCCTACTGCTCTACTTCTGGGGAAACTCTGTCGAAATTTTTCCAAGTTATGATGGCTGGTTTTTTGGTATTTTGAGCCATTTATGCTGTTATGCTGCTGAAATTTTGGCAAAATCAGAGGTTGAGTCAGGTGTGCCTTCTTGGGAGCTTCATGGTTGGCTTTAATGGATGATCAAAATGGCCCTCAGTTCACTCCTTTTCATTTAACGCAAAGAATTCAGATTAATGTTCATGTGTCCAGGAAGATCTTTTTCCAGCAGCGCATAGTCTTTATGTTTGGGCCAAGAAGATTGAGAGAGATCCTGGAATGTCCTTTGCCTGTTGTCATTCCGATGATCAACTATGAAAACTCATTTGATGTGCATGTGTTTGTTCTCATCTAAAGCTGAGCTCCATTGAGGTTTCTGGGGATTGGGTAGTAAAACGTTTTGGGTTCTTGCACGTGTGTTCAAAGGGGTTCTCAAAGCATTGTAACTTGGGTAGCCATGGCTTTCTCTTTTCCGGAGTTTCATGGAAGAAGTGATGAAGATGTGGAGGACTTTCTGGAAAAGATGGAGGTTGCCTGCATTAGCAACCAGATTCATGACCCTACGCAAATGTTACGCCTTCTCCAAATTTGTTTGAAGAGTGATGCACGAGCTTGGTCCAAAGCATTTGAAGAGGAGTTGCGTATGGCTGATCCACCTATAAGATTGAGTTGGGACAATCTAAGGCATGGATTGGAAGTGGAGTTTGTGAAGATAGAAGATCCTGACAAAGTGTGGCAAGAAGTACAAGGTTTGGTGCAGAAGGAAGGTGAGCCAGTAGATGCGTACATACGTAAGTTTTCATTGGCATGGGAGCGAATGTGCAAGGCTTTAGCACCACAGGTACCCCCGCCTGACATGATGAAGAAGGACAGGTTCTTGGCTGGTCTTTGGGAGAATATACGTTGGAGAGTGGAGCTAAAGAAGCCTAGGACATATGAAGATGCACTAGAGGTAGCAAGGAACAAAGAGTGGAAGCTGAGGAAAATGAGCCAGTTAGGGGTGGAGTCTTTGCCAATGAGGTCTGAATTTCAGCCTATAGAGTCTTTACAAGGGCGCATGTCAGGGGTTCATCATGAACCAATGGTTCCTGTTACTACTCAGGTTATGCCAGCAGTGGTCACTACAGCAGTGCAAGATGATGGCCTAAGGCAAGACATGAGGCAAGTGGTTGATCTGATGAAGAATCTCAGCCTAAACATGCTAGGTCAAGTGGGAAATAATCGAGGTCGAGGGCGGTTTGCAAATCAGCCAGGAGGTGAAGAAAGACCTAGGAATGGTGCTGGACAAAGTAATAGTAGGTTTTGGAGGCAGACGCCCACATGTTATAATTGTGGAGAGTTGGGTCACATCAGCCCGCAATGTGATAAGCCACCAAGGATGGGGGGAGACATGTATCCATTGCCAAGACAGGTGCTAACTAGGTCAAATGATTATGGCATCGAAATTAAGGGAGACGAAGGAACCAGTGGACTGACCCAGGAGGAAAAAGGGAAGACAAAAGTGCTAAGTGTAGTCACCTTGGAGAAGGCATCAAAGCTAGAGGATACATTAGTGATGCCTATTGGGAAGAGGACCACAGAGGATAAGGAAGGAAGAAGTGCCTCAGGTCCTAGTAAGAAGAAAGGAAAGAGCCATGAAGGCGAGGATGTCAAGGCCAAGAGGAAAAGGAGAGCTCGTCGAAAGTTTCATGTTTCAGATTTTCCACTAGGGGATGGGCAATTAAGCTATGACTTGAAGGAGGATCTGACGAGCAGGAAGGCAGATGTTACTTTTGGGCAGCTCATAGAAATGGTTCCTAAACTAAAGCGACAGTGGAAGAGGATGGTTAACCCAATGGAGAAAGAGCCAGAGAGAGGTTCAGTGAAGGTGTTGGCAATGGACGAGCTACCAGACATTTGTCCAATAGTAGATGTGTGGCATAAAAGGAAAAATTTGGGACAAGGTTATGTGGATGGCGGAGCCCAAATATGCATCATAACACACTCATGCGTTGAGAAGATGGGTCTCACAGTGGCTGGGGTGTCGGGTTTTCGGATCAGATTGGCAAACCATCAAAAAGTAAAATGCTTGGGTGTTGTAAAGAGCTTAGAAGTGGAGGCATATGATGCAAAGGCAGTGGTTGATTTTCATGTGATGCCAGCAGGGTTGGGAGCATATCCTATTATACTGGGCAGACCATGGTTACGTGCAGTGGGAGCTGTTCAAGATTGGCGACATGGTACGATTAACCTCTATGGAAAGACACGTACCAAGAAGCTTTATAATATGGACACAAGGAAACGATTAGAGGAGCTTTATGAAGATGAGGATGAGTCTAGTGATGAAGACTCTTCCACGGTGACAGATGAGGATAGTGATAGCACTACCAGTAGTGATGAGGATGCTGATGTTGCATTTCTTTTGATGGATAAAGAAATCCAGGAGTGTGGTTTAGTCGCATTTGCGAAGGAAGTTGAAGATGAAAGTGAAGGGCCTTATGAAGTGATTGAAGGGCTGATGCAAACCAAAGTTGAGTTGTCAAAGAAGCAGGAATTAATGACGCAAATGATTAGTGGAGACCTCTCAGCCATGGAGAAGGATATATATTTGCATATGCTGGCTAGTTTTCCTAATTTGTTCATTACTTCATATGAAGAGATCAGAGGGTTCAAGGGTGAAGAGATGCATATAGAGCTGAAAGAAGGTGCTAAGCCAGTACGGCAAAGGCTAAGAAGGATGGGTCAAGAGCAAATGGAAGCCTTGCGGGTAGAGGTGGACAAGTTATTGAAGGCGGGGTTCATAGTTCCAGTGGAGACCACAGAATGGGTGAGTCCAGTAGTAGTCAGTCCAAAGAAGGATGGGAAGTGGAGAATTTGTGTAGATTTTAAACCCTTAAACGTAGCCACTAAGAAGAACCCATATCCTCTTCCATTCATCGATCAGATCTTGGATTCAGTGGCAGGTTATGAGAGGTACAGTGTGTGTGATGGTTTTTCAGGCTATTTTCAATTGAAGATTGCTTTTAAAGACCGCACAAAGACAACATTTATTACGCCATGGGGCTGCTATTGCTACACAGTGTTGCCGTTTGGGTTGTCAAATGGACCATCTTTCTATCAAGAAAGAGCAAATTGGGTGCTGGAACCATTCATTAGTAGTTGTGTTAAGGCTTTTATGGATGACTTCTGTGTTTATAGCAGTAGGGCTGAACACCATGAGAAGCTGCAGATGGTATTGGCTCGATATGATGAATGTGGAGGACAACTAAATCCAAAGAAATGTCATCTAGCACAGCCAAGGGTGAAGTTTTTGGGCCATATGGTGTCAGAAAATGGCATTGAGGCTGATCCAGATAAGGTTAAGTCTATTATTCTTCTTCCATCACCTATGAGTACGAAGCAATTGGCAACCTTTATACACAAAGTGAAGTACATAGCACGGTTTATTCCATTGTCTTCGCAGCTTCTTTATCCATTACAGCAAGTGGCAAAGCATGATCCATTGCAATGGGATGACAAGTGTGAAGAAGTGTTTCAAGAGGTGAAAGAGGTGTTAGGGGGGTTGTCAGCCATGCAGGCTCCTGATTGGGAGAAAGTTTTTTATGTAAATCCATCAGTAGGGGATGATGCCATTGGAGCCATGCTATTGCAAAAGGGGAAGGGCAGCCATTATATGAGGCCAGTGTATTGTGCAAGCCGAGTGAAGTTGGTAGCGGAGAGAAAGTTATCGGAAGTAGAGCTAGTGATGGCTAGTGTAATATTTGCTTGTCGACGATTTCGTCATTACTTGCTACCACGGCCTTTTGTTTTCTTGACGAGTTATGCCTTTTTGCCACAGTTAATTAATGGTATTAACATGTCAAATGTGGTGAAGAAATGGGTAATTGAGCTGCAAGAGTTTGAGTTCTCTTTTCTAGTGGAAGATAGTACAAGGGCTACCCTAGCTGATTTGTTGACCTACAAGGAGAATCCCCTTATTGTTAAGGAAGAGGTGGTGAGAAAGGTAGTTGAAGAAGTGCCACAGATCAGCAATGCACATGTGTTGTTCTTTGATGGTTCATACAGAAAGAGCCATGATCCAGCTTCAGGGGGTATAGCACTTTATGATCCAGAGGAGAAGCTAGTATGCAAGAGAGGGTTCAAATTGGATGCTCATAGTAACAATGAGGCTGAATATGCTACATTGGAAGCCGGATTACACATTTGTTTGGAGCATGGGGTTCGAAGGTTGAGCATAAAAGGTGATGCCTTGTTAGTGGTGAAGCAAGTGTTGGGTGTGTGGAAGAGCAAGAACACCTCATTGAAGGAAATGTGCTTCAGAATTAAAGGCCTGTTAAAAAAGTTTGAAGCATGGAGTATCAGACACATTGAACGTGCTCTAAATGGAGAGGCACATGAAGCAGCTCAAGGCATGATTGGGGAGCTATTTGTGTTGAGGACCACTTTACCTCTTTATCATGGCCGGGAAAGTTTGGCTCAAGAAGAGGAGTTTTTGCTAACAGGAATCATTCCAAAGGAGATTCAGAAGTCTAAGAAGTATGGCTTTGTGCGTAGAGCATACTGGTACAAATTGATTGGTGATGTCTTATACATGAAAGGGGCTGATCTCGTGTTGAGACGTGTACCTTGGCGGGAGGAGCTTTACAGAGTGTTGGAAGAGAATCACAAAGGCGCATGTGGTGGCCATTTTGCTCTAAAGATCACCTTGCATAAGATTTTGCAAGAGGGGTATGTATGGCCTAGTTTGCACAAGGATGTTCACCATTGGTGTAGGTCTTGCAATAGGTGTCAAGCATTTGGAAAGAGAGTGTTGAAGCCAGAGCTACGAAAAACCATTATGGCGTTTGATGTGTTTGAAAAGTGGGGAATTGATGCAATAGGCCCGTTACCTATCACAAACAGGGGCAAAAGCTATATTTTGACGGCAGTGGACTATCTCTCTAGATGGGCAGAGGCTATAGCAGTAAAACAGATCACTGCAAAGGATGTGGAAAAATTTGTGTATGATGAAATATGTTGCAAGTTTGGGGTGCCACTGGAGTTACTTTCAGATAAGGGGCCTGGCTTTAGAGCTAAACTGCTAGATTTTTTATGTGCAAAGATGAAGATTAGGCACCAGCATACCACTCCTTATTACCCGCAGTGTAATGGCTTGAATGAAAGATTCAATGGTGAGTTGGTACAGATTCTTTCGAAAGTGACAGAGCACCAAGGAAAGAATTGGGATTTGGAATTGCCTAGTGCATTATGGGCTTACCGTACTTCGGTGAAGACAGGTACAGGGTTTACTCCATTTCATTTGGTGTATGGAAAAGAAGCACTATTGCCTGTGGAGGTAGAGTTGCCTGCGGTCAAGATGTTAGAGAAGTTGCTTGGGCCGCCTAGTGATACATTCAAAGAGAGGCTCTTGCAGTTACAAGAGGTCCAGTTGGATAGGATGAGCGCATTGGAGCATTATGGGCAGATGCAGGATAAGGCTTTGACAAAGATAAATGAAAAGGTCAAAAGTAAGGGTATCAAGCAACATGACTTGGTTTTGCGCTACAACAGTAAGCTGGACAACACCTTCCAAAAGAAGTTTCAAATTAAGTGGGAAGGCCCTTTCAAGGTAGTAGAGTGTTTTCCAAATGGCACATATCAGCTGGCTAACCTGGATGGTGTTCTACATAAGTCAAGGGTAAATGGATTGCGTCTTAAATTGTATCATGCTAGATTGATGATGGTGGAGCAAGATGAACTGTCTGTGGAGCAAGCAATGTTGGTGAAGGATGAGGAGACATGTGATGCGGCGAGTCTCATATCGCTCTTTGCTGCTAGCTGCTGATCATGAATGATCTAGCAGGCTAGGGGATGGGCAAATTATGTCAGGAGTTTTTTGGAGCAAGGGATTGCGCATATGTACATACCCATGCATGGTGCATCAAATAAAGTATTGCCCATTTTCCAGAGCCAGGTGGTTACGTGGGGCCCACATGTGTACAGGTAGGACACCATGTACATAGTGCATCGATTTTCATCATTACTAGTACCATTGTGTTTTTCTACAATAAGGAGGAGTAAAACTTCTCGAGGAAGCTATCCGCGGGCCGACGACGTGAGGTTAGCAGGTGCGTCAGATGGCATCTAGTGGCGTCAGGAGGGCGAACGAGGTCAATATTTGCACGCAGATGAGGACAGACACAACGTGGGTGTTTGCTTGTGAGAATTATGCAGAAAGGTCATCACGAGGACCTTTTTTTGGGGCCACTTCACGTGATGGCGAGGTGCATTATTGGAAAAAAGCTGAGTGCCAGGTGTGCGAATGATGCAAAAAGGTGACAACTATGCACTGCGAGGTCAGTTTTTGGCCTGTTTGGGGTCCATTTGAGGTCATCTAAAAGGCCAAGGGTGCCCAACTAAAAAAGCTAAGTGTGGGAACTGAAAAACAGAGAGAAGACCAGAAAAAACGTGGAGAAGAGAGGAGGAACAGCCGCAGGTGTGTTTTTGGTGTTTTTGGAGCCTGTTTTGGCCGTAAACTGCTCATCCGAGGTCAGATTTGAGCACTTTGACATTGTAGACTGGGGTTTTGGGCCGTTCCGGACGCGATGGCGCTGTCCATTTTGCCAAATTCCTCACTCTTTTCTTGCTGTTTTTCTGTGTAAGTTTCTCCTATGAGCGAAGTTTCTGCTCCAGTTTGTGATTGTATCTGGTATCTTTTACCCATATTGTGTGAGTTGTTTGCCCCATTGGTGTTGGCCCGAGCTCATTTGTATCTAAACATCAGAAATTCTCCTCTTTTGAGCTGAGTTTTTTTGGGTGGGTGTGTGTGTGTGTGTCTGTGTGGAGTGGGCAAGTGGATAGTCTCTCTCCTCTCACTCCAGAGGTGTGTTCCCTGTCTCGGCCAGGTGTGTTGTCTAAGCCGAGTGGTGCCCCATAGTGTGTGTGTGTATCTTCCCAAGAGTGTGTGTCGGGTCGTTATAGAGGCGCTGTGTGTGTTTTCATCCCGCTCACAACGGCAGGGGCCACAATGATAGCGTGGCACTCAGAGTGGTCCTTAGGTGCCTACCCAGCAGCAGTGGGTTCCCACGGGGAAACGATTTGGTCCTCTTGAGCAGAACGAGGTCCCTACTCTAGCCTCCACCTCAGCTTCATCCTTGACAGCCCCCCTCCCCCCGAGTTCCACCCCTCCTCCTCAGCCCCCCTGCCTCCTGCTCCCGCCGCCTCTCCTCCTTGCCACTCTAACTTTGTTGATCCCCCTCGCCCCTTTTCGCCCCCCCCTCCCCCTGCTCCTACACCCCCCCTCCCGCTCCAGTCCCACAGTTGACCCAGGGGGCAAGGCCATCCTCGGCTGCTAGGAGATCTCTTGGCAGCGCCTTTGACACGAGTCGCTTGGCGAGAGTGGGACAACCTTTCTTGCAACCCCCTCTTCAGGTGTAGACATCTCCCTTTGCAGCAGTCCCTCATGGTCTCATGAGCTTTGACATTCAGCACCGATGGGACTTCTTTGCCTATGACTTTACACATTATCTCGACAACCCCTCATCACACCTTGAGGCAGTCTGCTTCAGGATTCATGTTCTATTCCTTGCAGCTAGGGGGATAGAGGCCTTAGACTCAGCGGTAGGCTTCTCTTTTCCCCTTTGCGGCAGGGACCAGACTAAGTGGACCTTTGATTCAATGTTGGAGTGGCTACAAACACAGTCCCTATAGTTCTCTCACCACATGGGAGACCTAGGAGTTACAGACATGCTTCAGACTCTTTGGCCACTAGCCAAGTTTGTTGTGACCCCTCCAAATGCAGTAGGATGTAGACACATTGTGGTTCACTTCTTTGCTGATACGTAGTGCTCGCCGTGCTATGTACACATTCATGAGGATTCCTCGACAGAGGAGGTTTCTTTACGCATGGCTCGATATACCTGGGCTTGGGCCACGCACTCTTTGCAGTCATGCCTATCTAGAGGACGCTCGAATGCGGATTACTCCCTTTCCAAGCCAGCCTTCAAAGATAGCATGTTTAGCTGCTGCAACAACATCTGTTCTCTCTCGCTCCCCATGAGGATCATCTCATGGAACGTTTAGGGATTAGGTGGGCGCCAGTTTCAGCGTCAGAGGGGCCAACTGTGTCAGGAGCTTCAGCGATGCCTTGTGGGAGGAGATATTGACCTCCTTATGCTACAGGAGCATCATCTATGTGAGAGACACATTAGACGTGGTCAGCTTTTGCATGGACGATATGATACTTTTTGGTCAGCTGCTTTTGGACCTGGAGGCATCCAGGGTGGGGTATGTATGACTATTGCGGATTCTTTGCAGCAGGCCATTGTGGGCAAAGGGATTATTGTGCCAGGCAGGGCTCAATGGATCATATGCGGTTTAGGGTTGCCTTGTAGGCTTCCTGGACATCTATGCGCCCAATGTGGCAAGTGCACGGATAGAGTTTTGGTCACAGATTGTTGAGTCTCTACCGCAGGTAGAGAAGTGGTGCATAGGGGGTGACTTCAACATGCTGGAGGACCCCTCTAAGAGGATTGGTGGAAGCCATGCTACTGTGCATGGAGTTGAGCTGGCAGCTTGGGAGAGGTTTTGTATGACCCTGAGGGTTTCAGATGTGTGGCAGCATTCTAGCTTTGTGAGGCCCCTAGACAGCTTGGCCTTCTCTCGTTCGGACCGTAGAGTGGAAGAAGTGAATCTATCGCGGATAGATCGCTTCTACACTAGTGACCACTTCTGCGACTTGGGTGGGACAGATGGCATTCTAGTAGGGACTTTCTTCTCGGACCATGCACCAATGATCCTCACAGTGGCAGATAGGGAGACGAGGAGGAGCACGATGCTTCACATCCCTGAGAGGGTCTTGCTGGACTCTACACTTAGAGAGCGAGTGGAGGCTCTTTGAACAGAGATCTTAGACATGCACAATTCTCTTGCTGACAGAGTGGCCTCAGGACTAGCTCAGTTTAGTCGATTCTTTCTTCAGGAGTCTTTGGCTCGCTAAGCTGCAGCAAGGGAGAAGGAACAGCGTCCCTGAGTCTCCAACGGGGCGTTGCTTCCTTACAGAGGATGCAAGAGTAGCATCCAGACAGTCCTTGGTTGGAGGAGCAGTTACAACAGGCTGCCAGGAGCTTGTTAGCATAGAGGAGCCACTCCATGAGTTTGCTTTCCATCAACAGGGATCTTAGTGAACGCAGGTGGGTGACAGAGTGACTGGTGCTTTCTTTGAGGCAGTTACCTCGGAATACGCATGCCAAGGTCAGTCAGTTGAAAAGGCCGGATGGGTCTGTTTCTTCAGAGCAAGAGGACATGCGTGCAATTGCTACTGACTTTTACCATGAGTTACTATCAATAGAGCCTTACTCAGAGCGTTAGGATGCATGCAGAGAGCAGGTGTGGGCACAGATGTCTTGTCTTGTGATAGAGGAGATGCACCAGAGGCTTGAGCTGCCACTTCAGCTTGAGGAGTTGCACACGGATCTTAGTGCACTCCCCCGTGGTAGCTGTCCAAGTGAGGATGGCTTGACTCCCAGCTTTTTCTTGTAGTACTGGGACTTGCTTGGCCCAGATCTCTGTAGTGCTTTTCAACACATCTTGCACACAGGTGAGATGCCTGGCAACATAAGTGAGGGCCTGCTCTACCTCATTCCCAAGGAGGGTGGCTCCTTGCTCGCTCCTTGGATGAGATTTGACAGTGGCACCCCATCACCATCCTCAACTCAACCTACAAAATTCTTGCCAAGGCTTTGAGTTTTAGGATTTAACCACTTCTAGAGAGCCTTATACATGGGACTCAGACAGGTTTTGTCAAGGAGCGTAGTATCCTTGACAACATCTTTACTTTTTGGGAGGCTTCTGTCCTAGCGGATCTGGTGATTCTTCTTCTCGATTTTGAGAAGGCCTATGACAGAGTTGACGGGGACTTTCTAGAGGGCACTCTACGCAGGATGGGCTTCTCAGATGCTTGGATCAGAGGGGTGTCAGCTTTCTTCAGACGAGCACACAGTTAGGTACTTTTGTTAGGAGGTAGAGATGATCATTTCATGCTCACACATTCGGTCAGACAGGGCTGCCCTCTTGCCCCCTTCCTCTTTCTGTTCTATGCTGAGGTGATAAGCAGGTTTTCGGAGTGGCAGCGGGTTGGTTTACGAGGCTTAGCATTTCCTATTTGGGGGAGATGAGCTACTGGACGCTGGGTTTGTAGACGACTCAGCCTTGTACTTGGATGGCAGGAGGCCAACCTTCATAGGTGTGAGTAGGCTCTAGAGACCTTCTGTTGTGCATCTGGCGCACTGATCAACTAGAGAAAGACAGTGGCTTTCTCAGTTGGTAGTGCTCCTATGTCCGATTGGATGCCAAGTGAGGGTTTTAGGTGGATTCCCCCAGGGACTGCAGTTTGGTACTTGGGCTGTCAGGTTGGTTTGAACTTGTCTCCCAAGCAGCAGATTGCTCCCCTCCTCTTGTCTATCAGAAGGAAGTTGTTACATTGGAGCTCCGCACGACTCTCTCTGGTAGGCAGAGTTGTAGTGGCCAACCAGGTGTTGCTGGCTACTATGTGGTACATCACTTCTTGCTCAATCTTCTTGAGTTCTTGTATTAGCCAGATAGAGAGACTGATCAAGAACTTCCTTTGGTCAGGGCGTGACACTCAGATAGCCCGGGCCAAAGTGGCTTGGCAGGTCATCACTCTTCCTTGTTCTCAGGGGGGCTAGGGATCATAGACCCAGCACAGCAGAGTAGAGCCCTTCTTGGGAAGTTCATCGTCAGAGGACTTCTTCCAGGTGAGGAGCCCTGGAAGGAGTTCTTGCTACAACGTCTTTGTGCTAGGGTGCCTCAGGCTGGAGGCCCCTGACAACCTTCGACCAGATGGATCTTCACAGAGACGCATAGAGTTGGCTTGAGCAGGAGAGTGGATGATCGCTTTGCTATGAGTTTGCTTCGATCTTGGAAGCATCTGCGGCGAGGCCTGGAGCAGCGTCAGCCTACTTGCATGGAGGAGCGCCTAAGACAACCCCTTGTTTGGAACCCCATGGTTAGCACTTAGAGAGGCCACTTGGTTGGTAGTCGGCCTCATGTTTCCTGGGGTCCCATGGCAGCGGGTCCAACACGCTCTTAAGGTGACTGGTTACAATTTTTAGGCTTGTAAGAGGAGCTGCAAGGCCTTCAGCTCTACAGGGCATGAGAGGGGTGCAGAGCATGTGCCATGACATCTCAGAGGCAGTACCACCTGAGTGGCTCACTCCTCTTGCACCAGCAACGCCCAAATGGATGGGAGCATGCCACTGGAGGTTCTCATCTCAGTACAGAATTGTTCAGAGACTGTACCCTCCCTATTTTTCGAGTTACAAGGAGAAGGACGCTTAGAGTGAATTGCAGTAGAGGCCTTGTAGGTGGCAGAGTGCTGTTTTTAGAGGATCCGGGTGGTGGGCATCTGTGGGAGGACTTGTGTCATCTATCCTGACCCAGTAGCTCTTGAGAATGGACACTAGAGACTGTGGGCTTGGGAGAGCTGTCCAGTGGCACGAGTATAGTGGGATCCTGGAGAGTTGCTTTGGAGGGACCATTTCTAATCTGCAGACCACCCAAGAGTCCCTTTCTTTCAGTTCACTATTCGACTGGGACATCACATACTGGCAGCACAGAGAGAGACTCGCCCTGCTGCAGCACCTCATTGGCAGGAGCAGAGTTAGCTGAGTTCTTGGCAGCTTTTTGGGAGAGGTTGTGAGACTCCATACAACCGAGTCGAGTCACTTTGTTCCAGTGGCTGGTCGCACACAGAGCTACAACAGTTGGGAGTTGGCTTGTACATAGTGGTCTCTCGGCCGCATATGCAGCTTGTCACCATCTGGTGGAGGTTCAATGTCACTATCTTTGGGACTATTCTTTGTCACACCAGGTGTGGCTTCGTGTTCTTCGGCTGATGCCTGCTCTTTCCACAACTCGATAGTACACTTGGGGACAGCTGTTTGGTCCACTCTCACGGGTCTGACACTTCAGTTTGTGCTATCTTCCACCAGTAGGATGATAGTGATGCAGGGGGGTGACCTATACTCCAGCCTACCACAGAGCTTACTCCACATGAGTGATGAAGAGAGAGAGAGAGGAGTGCTGGGATCTCATTAGTGGCTTGACACTCTGGTTCATCTGGAGGGCCCGTTGATTTTGCATCTTTGAGGCTCACCCTGTACCGCCAGCAGAGACTATTCACGATCTTTGGCTAGAGCTGATCCACACACTCAGAGGACAACTCGAGAGACTCCAAGGCAGCCCTGACCGCATGCGGGAGCACAGAGAGGCATTTCTTTGACTCTGGCGTCCTGGGCCTTTTTCACCATGGTCCAGGGTGTACTCAGATGGAACTATCGTCCACCTATGTGGCTCTTCCCTCCTCCCATTTCTTGATTTAGCCTCATTGTACATATGTTTTTTTTTTAATTGGGAGAGTCTCCCCATCATGGTTGTTGTAGCCCTCTCTTGAAGAGGAGGTTGTAGCCCTATGGGCAGTTTCATTAACTAATAGAAGGATCTTTTTCTTGAAAAAAAAAAAGTGCTCAGGGCTAAAAAAAGCTGGTGATGACTGTGGAGAGATGACAGAGGGTACCCATCCCCGACTCCTAGAACAAAAGAAAAACATGTGTGGATCTGTAGGGAGAGAAGTAGCATAGAGTAACATAAGTTGTGTCAGTCCTAGACAGCTGTAAACTAATCAATATGTAGCATGCCTTTGTTCTATGCCACTTCTCTCAACTATCCTTGTAGCTCTTGTTTGTATAGGATTGTCACCCCTCCAGAGGATCCTTATTGTGTAGTCCTTTTGTGAGCGGACTCCTAGTGAAATTTGTCCACCCGAAGCAAGCTCTTGTCAGCACTCTGGTGTGTCTTTGTCAAGAGTATGATGTCTCCCCCCTCCATCACATGCTCCTGTCTCCCAGGCTATGTCCATAAAGATGAATTATAGTTTGATACTACAATGTGTACTTCTTGTGTTCAATGTAATGTCTCATAGGGCACGCGTCCCTAATGATTCACCCGTCCTTGTAAAAGGCCTTCTTTCCCTCTTTCCTTGTTGCACCCTTGACATGCATGCTCTTATATGTGCCACTTGCATCTTTGTGAGATCATCATCAAAAAAGATGGGGATCCCCTCCAAGCCTCGAAGAATAATTTTTTTTCTTTATAAAGATGGTTCTTGATGCCTCATCAAGCAGTTGTTGGATTGGGGCTCTTTCTTTGGTGGTGGGCTTTCCACGCCTTGGTGAAGGTGAGGGGATCATCTTGTATATAACCAAGGTTTGTACACCAGGGCAATTGCCCTTCAAGGTAGAGCCAATTTTCTTCTTGATGCCCACGATCATGACATTGAGGTGACAGAGATGGTGCCTTCAAGGGTTTTAAGCACAATTTGGATGTCTTCCTTTGATTGTACTTCTTTGACATCCTTCTTGATGTTCTTCTTCACTACTTCCACCCATCCTTTCTGAGCCGCATATGGAGGCCATTTTCTCCTTGAGAATGTCGCTTCCTCCCTCATCTCTTGTGGTCTTTCCTCTCTCCTTGGAGTGCCTCAATTTTCCCTTTGATCACTCTCCTGTCCTTCCATTCCTCTTATTTCTTCTTCCATGCCAACGTATATAAGAGTGTTCTTGTACATCATTTTGTGTGTGCACATGGGTGTGTGTGTGTAGATACCGCAAAGGGCAGCCACGTGAGGGTATAACGGGTGGGATGGTGTGTATGTGTGTATGTGCATGTATGGTTGATGGGCTGTGGGTGTGTGAAGATGAAACAAAAGCAGCCGTGCGAGGGTATAGTGGGTGGGGAGTGGGAATGGCAGGTGAGGGGTGGAATGGTGTGGCGCTTGTGGCAGTAGTAGCAGCGCACATAACAGTAGGGGCAAGACACTAAGATGGGGCAGCGTTCAAAGGTGGAGCAACGCAGTGCAGAGAGAGAAAGAAAGAAAGAACGGAAGTTTTTAAACGTCTATGTGAGGCCGAAGTTGGCCTATGAGACAAATCAAGTATACATGTGTGTATGTCCTCTATCTATTGGAAAAGACAAGATAGTCCAAACTGGTACAAAATAAAAGAGAGAAGGATGTTTGGTGGGTGATGAAATCTATGGGGATGGGTGGAGCTCTAGTACTAGGGGTATGTGCATGTCTATATGCTGAGGGTAATACAACCATGTGAATACATCAATCTAGCTAGCTCCATCCTTTGCTAATGGGGAGGTGTAAAATGTAGTACATGGAAGGGTTGGGAGCAAGTGCTGCCTTGATGAACGCCTCTGGATGAGTCATCATCTGGGCTCGTCTCTCCTCGATAGCTTGATGTGCTCGAGTTCGGATCTCCTCGATCTGTCTCTGGAGGAGTCGTGGGGCCTGGCCTCTAGTAGGCCACGGACGTCGTCGGGCTCGCCGGCTTGCCTAAGCCTACTGAAGGGTCACTCCCCTCGGTGGGTCTCGGAGTGGGAGGGGTGTAGCTCTTTGAGAGAAATCTGTAAGCTGTGACTGTCCCCCCCTGGGGTCTGTGTAGGTGGCTGCAAAAGTGTGTCCCTGTGCCTCTATATCTCTAGCAAGTAGCACCCTAGCTGTCTCTGATCTCGAGAGTGCACGATATCTCGGAAGGTAGGTTGCCCTCTAAATAGGGGCTCGTATCGACCTCTGATATCCGCATAAGTTTTGCTCTGCAAACAAAATTCTCCTCGCTCTCTATTCCATGTGATGACACTTTGAGCTGACCAATTGCCACCCGTGAGCTGTGTGGCATGTGGGTGTCCATATAGCATGGTCGCTGTTTGAACCCATCCTCTCTACAGTGTGACATCTTCGGCTGGAGAGGGGATGCCTTGATGATTTCCGATGACACTGTTTGCTTACCTTGAAATAGGTGAGAAATCATATAGATCTGTGGTCTCTCAAATACGTGCCCATTGGCTATCTGTCAGGGTGCCCATACTGCTGCTGCATACATAAGGGTGGAGTGACTAATGTGTCGAATAACCACCCCTTCGAGCGAGGCTCCTGAAAGTGTGCCTGAAGGACATTCCGCTCTACTCTAGCATGGCCAGTGGTGCATATCCTTTGGTGAGTCTGTCAATGGAGGCTTGTGCTATGGAGAAGGTCCCCTCTGTGCTGGTGAATGTGACTCCCAGGTAGATGTAGGAGGTGACCACCTCTACTAGTCCTCCTGCCTACTGTAAATGTGGCTGCTCATCAAAGTGCTCTGGAGTTGTGGAAGATTATGACCTGTGTTTTCCCAAGATTCATTGTGAGTCCCCTATCCATACAAAACTCATCCAAAGCTCTCAGATGGGTCTGTAGGCCCTCTGGTTACTCTGAAATCGGTAAAATGTGCTCAACATATAGAATAATCTAGGCTGTGGTACCTGCTAGGTCCACTCCTGCCCCTCCTGCTCGTAGGATGTGGTTGAAGATCTAGTCGATGTAGAGTCCAAAGAGGGTTGGGGAGAGGGGGCATCCTTGCTTAAGACCAATGGTGCTAGCAATAGACTTTGACGTATCGCATGCGTAGCGAACTCTCTGAGTCACTCTCTCATAGAGAGCGCAGATGGCCCATATCATCTCCGAAGGTATCCTCAAACGTTGGAGTCATTGAAAGAGCCTCTTCCGTGGGATGGTGTCAAATGCTTTGCAGAAATCCACAAAGCAGCAGTAAAA
Source organism: Adiantum capillus-veneris (assembly GCF_014529385.1). Taxonomy (NCBI): domain Eukaryota; kingdom Viridiplantae; phylum Streptophyta; class Polypodiopsida; order Polypodiales; family Pteridaceae; genus Adiantum; species Adiantum capillus-veneris. The sequence goes on from NC_140935.1 coordinate 131,988,608, forward strand.
CCTCTTCTTCCGCACCTTTGCCCCATCAATGAGGCAGCACAAAACGAAGATGTGGTCGATAGTAGAGAAGGTCCGCTTGAACCCTGCCTGGCGAGGAGCCCGTAGGCCCTGAGTCTCCTCGTAAGAACTAAGCTCAACCTCAAGAACTGCACCATATAGCTTGGCATTGTTTGGCTGATCATGATAGTCCTGTAATTCCCAGGGTCCAAAGTGTCTCGAGTCTTTTGGATCATCACAACGGTGTGCCTGTCCACTCCTTTGGGAAGCCCTCCCCTATAGACCGTTTGAATGCATGTGCAATCAATAGGGCTATCGTGGCGGCTACATAAATGAGGTGCTCACTCTGTAAACGTGTATGGTCTGATTATCGACGATGCTGTAGTCAGTGGATGGCCTTCTTGACCATCTCCGTTGTGAAGAAGGAGAAGCTTGTGGGTCGAGGCCCGGGAGGTTGTGGAATCGGAGGCTGGTGCAGCACCTCACAGAGTTTCTCTGCGTAGTCGTGTCATACCTGTGGATCCTCAATGGGGGTAGTCGATCGTGGCTCCTAGAGGGTGCACCATGCTGTGGCATTGCCCATGCTCATGAATAGGTGGTATAGATCTAGCTGTTGTGTCTCCTCGAAAGCTCGCTGCTTTCGGTGTGTGAGTGTCTTCAACTAGCGGCTTTCCTCTTGATTAGCTGTCTCTCCAAGAGTTTGATGCGCACGCAGTCGGCGGTTGAGGTCCATTGTGCTCCTAGTTAGAGGATAGATCCCTTTTACATTTGATGACGAGTTACTCGATGCTTGATGGTCCTAGGGGGCAATGGCTAAACCTGGGTACGCAGTGATCCGCACTCGGTGAGGCACTGCCCTGATACTTGAGTGCTTTGCATATGTAGATAGAGGGATAATGACCTGCTTCCTATGCTTAGTCTTATACTTTGAGAGGGAAATGACGTTATTCTCACGACAAATTAGCGCTTAGAGTCATTCATGTACCTTGTCCGTGGGGGGGTGAGCCTCGCAAAACGGGATTCGGAGGTGAATGGGGGACATCACCATCCTCCTAGGCCCCCATCACCTTCCTCATTTGTGCTGCGTTTGCCCTGCCAACTACCTCATTTTTGTGTTCACTTTTCCTATTTAATGCTTCTTTAAGGGCTAGGCTTCATTATGGCTGAGTCTGCCTTGTATCTCCGGAGTCATGACAGAAGCTCAGTACAATGAACTTTGTGTTGATGTATGCTCATGTGTGTGTGCGTGTGGCGCGTGTTGTGTTTGGGAACATATGTTAGTACGTAGGTCTACACCCAGTTTTGAACACTGACGAAGTTAGTGGGGATGCCATGGTATTTAGTCTAACTATGCATGATGGAGCTGATGGTTATATTGTCTTGTGGTTGACTACCATGGGTCTATACCTTTCACTTTTTTGTAAGGGTGAATCTAGGCTTATCTTGGATTCATCAAGGTATATCCTCCCAGGCCCCACCTCCATGATTCCATATGTGGATAGGCTCCTTGGTAAACAATAAGCCTAAGAACCAACCATTCAAGAAATGAACTTGGACGGCGATTTCCATAATTGTGACATTGAGGCGACAGAGATGGTGCACCTTGTCGTCTTCAAGGGTATTAAGCACAATTTGGATGTCTTCCTTTAATTGTACTTCTTTGACATCCTTCTGGATGTTCTTGTTCACTACCTCCACCCATCCTTCCCGTGTTGCTTCCATCTTACCGTCAAGAGCTTCGTCGCTGAGAGACTTTGTCAACTTCTCCATTATGGCTTCCTTGTTTCCCTCTATAATCTCTGCATCTTGTTGGGGTGGCGGCCGCATATGAAGGCCATTTTCTCCTTGAGGATGTCGATCTCCTCCCTCATCATCTTGTGGTCTTTCCTCTCCCCTTGGAGTGCCTCAATTTTCCTTTTGATCATTTCCTTGTCCTTCCATTCCTCTTATTTCTTCTTCCATGCCAACATATGTAAGAGTGTTCTTGTATGTCATTTTGTGCTTTTGTGCCACAAGAGTATGCAAAGTGAGATTTAAGTGAGATACTTACTTTCCTTTGAAATCTCTCTCTCTCTCTCTCTCTCTCTCTCTCTCTCTCTCTCTCTCTCTCTCTCTCTCTCTCTCTCTCTCTCTCTCTCTCTCTCACACACACACACACACACACACACACACACACACACACACACACACACACGTCCGCATAGAGTTTGGGTTGAACCGATAAAAATTGCAAAATGTTGGGCATATTTGGATATTGCCTTAAAAAAAATTTGTGAATTGCCACGCGTTCCTTTAAATCTCTCTCTCTCTCTCTCTCTCTCTCTCTCTCTCTCTCTCTCTCTCTCTCGCACTCACACTCACACACACACACACACACATCGACAACGTATTTGCAAAAATCCAAAATTGATGCATTTTCTATCGGTTGAATTGCAAAATCTCAGGTAGATTTTGAACTTGCCTTGTAGAAAATCAACAAAATTTCACAAGTTTATGTAATCACTGACAAATTCTTGAGAGTTTTAACATTCTTGTATTTTTTTCAATTAGGAAAATTATTTTTGGCAAATTCTACACTTGCACATTCAATTGCTTCTCTCTCTCTCTCTCTCTCTCTCTCTCTCTCTCTCTCTCTCTCTCTCTCTCTCTCTCTCTCTCTCTCTCTCTCTCTCTCTCTCTCTCTCTCTCTCTCTCTCTCTCTCTGCGCACTACCCTCTTGCCTTGTCTCTCTTTTTTGGCCCCCTCATTGCGCACTACCCTCTCTCTTTGCCCCCCGCCCCCCCCACTCTCCCTTCACTGAATTTCCCATTAGCGATATCACTAGTGGGGAGGTGGCAAATACACACACACACACACACACACACACACACACACACATTACGCGAAACCTAGGAACCTTGTTAATATGCTTGTAACTTTCTACTCATGCAGAAATCAGTCGGACATACACCGTCAGGCAAAGGCAGCAGTGGAGGAACAATGTGAAACAATACCCCGGGGAATTTTTGGAGAACATCTTATGCCATACTTGTGGAGATTGTTCTGCATATGGTTGTATTCAATTTTTTTCGGAATAGAACATTCTAATTGATGCCATAAAAATGGACTCGACGTGTTCACGGGAATAGGGTCTAATGGATTCAGGGCACATGATAACTTTTAAAGTAATCTCACATGCTAGGAATAAAGCAAATTCAAATTGATGGTGCTACTGCTAAACATAGAAATGAATCTCTGAGCCAGGGCCGGTGCATGGGATGTCTTTAATCACCGAAAACGGGCAGCGCTACTGAGTGGAATATAAGCACAAGGAGAATTGTAGCATGCATATATCACACCCGCACCATCGCCCATCGTGCACACACAGGCATCAGCGCACAAACACACACTGAGAGCTGGCCCGAACCAAGGGAAGAGGAGGAGACTCCGCGCATAACACTCCTTGCAGAGACATCTCCCATCAGTGAACGAGGCAATGACGACTTCACAGGAACCAAACAAGTAAGGCTGACTGCACGAATTAGGGTGAATAATAACCAAGAGAACATGAAGGCAATTAATAATAAGCTACAAATGGCCAGATTGGAGCTTAAATCACCTATAGTAGAACCCTATAGGACTAGGGAATACTTGCCTAGGAAAGCAAAAGTGGTTTTTGAACCGACCATAAAAATCTTATTCAAGATAATAGTAGGAGGTTGTTCTAGGGGTGTGACAGCAATAACAAGTGGCAGAGGTCACTTGGTACCTGCCTACCCATTCATTGTAGCCTATTCTGATAAGCTTTGATGTTTGGATGGTGGCAGGTACCAATCTCTTCTTCACTTACCAGAGGACGTACCTACTCCTCCTGAGTGGCAAATTGTACTTCATACTTGAAAAATTAATTCAGTAATTTATGATCATGTTCTCTTATTGTATAAGTATGATTGTATCATGCGTTGAAGTCTACTGGTTGTGCTCAATGGTGCAATTCACTATATAGTTATGTACAGTTGGAAAAATAAAAGTAAACACACACAATATATTCCAGGCAGTCTTTGTTCGGACTGTCACTATATAGTGAATTGCACTATACTAATAGCATATACTAATCTTGATGTCCGTTTTATCAGGCTGGATGGATTTCATCCCTGACAAAACTCGGCTACACCGACATTAAAGACCTTCCAATTCCACCGTTGGGGACTTAGTGCATACTATCTTGCTTTAAAGGCCCATATTTTCATAAGAAGCTTCTGGATTTTGAGAAAGAGGCAATTTCCAACCACTCCTTGTCTGCTCTTAGTATAGCCTCAATCAATGATTGGATCTCCCTTCTAGCAGTAGCAAGAAAAGATCTTCCTAAGCTTATTTCCTCTCTAGATAATTTTCTTCTTTCTCTATGCTTCATTGATTTCCAAGATCGTAATATAGACTTGGAGTTCTATTTTAATTCCCTCCCCACTATTGTTAATAGACTCTACCTCATTAACAATCTCCCGGCAGCCCCCCTAGAAATCAAACATAGCGAGAAAGTGGTTAACCCATTACTCGATCTTGTTCTCCTTGACCTTGAGGAAAGAGAATCCATTGCATCTCTAGCTATCTCAAATTCTGAGAAGGGAGAAAAATCCATCTCTAAAGTCTTCTCGGAAGCTATCTCTCTTCTTCCTCCCAGACAGGTAGAGCTTGATGCCATTCGTCTAGACAATAAACTATGGGATTTTGAGCTAATTAACCACTGCGCCCCTTTTTCTATCTCTACTATAGCTCTTTTATGTAGCCTTGCCCCTGAACTAGTAGATCAATGCCAAACTCTAGCTCTTCAAGCCAAACACCTAATTTCTTCCGAATTACCTTTTGATCTTCCCCAAGTTAAACTTTCAGATGTGGACTCGAACAAATGTCCCAATTCAAAGCTCATCGCTAGGACCAAAGGATTGGCACTCACAGAAAAACTCAAAGACCATAAAAGATTCTTGAGAAGCTTCTGGAACACTTATAGACCTTTTGTCAAATGCCAATGCAGGAAATTGGATGCTAAATCGACTTGCTCGGCCTCGATCATATGGTTTGACCAACTACTCTGGAATGTTTTTCAAAATCTTCCTAAATTTTTCCAATTTTCTTCAGGACCAGCACAGATCTATGCCTTCATTGCCTGGGTGGCTGCCTTCCCCGTGGAGCTGCGCCATGCAGGCATTGTATATTATGCCTTTCATGAGCAACTAATTGAAGCAGTTAAAGGGCTGGTGGTTTAGTCCCCTGGAACTCCTCTTCTTCCCAAAATTCAATCCACTCCCATTGCTCAAACCATTGGAAGCATCCTCAAGCCGATGAAAGGAAAGGAACCAATGAAGAGAATTACCAACACCCCTGGCAGTTTTGCCTCTTCATCACAAAAAGACCACGACAATTTCGGGGCTCAGACAATCTAGGTGACACCACCAAAACCTTGGAGTACAACACCCAGGAGGAAGAGGTACGAACTTTATACATAAAAGGTAATGGCTTACAAACATTGATAAAAAAGCATAGAAAGAATGGTAGGTTTGTACACTTGTTGTTCTACAATAAATTCATGGGTTTTATTCACCCTACCTCTTTCTTTAGTAGAATTCTCACTCATTTTAGTATCCCAAGATCCTTATCATATTTTAAAATTGTCTTTGGGTGGAAGTATGCTAAAAGCATAGCTCACTATATGTATAAGCCAAGATCCACATTTACGGAGCTCATTAATGATAATGAAGAATGTGGATGTTTCTCGCATAATAGGTTTGCTAATCACTTAGTAGACTTTGGGAATATTGGAAAACATGTTTTATCTACCTCACCCAATGTATTCAGACACCCTGTGCTTAAAGAATTTATCAGTAAGGGTCTTAACCATATACCTTATGTTCTTGTCAATCCTAGCCCTGTGATAAAAGAGTTTTGCCTAGCATGGGATACAATATGCACCATTATGCATATTTCTAGTACTTCGGAACACCATGATTTTATCAAACACTTGATCCTCGAATAGTTTCAGGAGACATTTCCAAAATTTAGAAAGAATCAAACACCTTGGTTTTTAAACGAGGAGCTAATGGATGAACTAAATTATGTTATGCGATTCATATATATCTGTGGTATTGATAAATTTGCACAAACTCCGATCTTCATTTGCAAGAAGCTAGCAAGGATCAAAGAAAAAACTAGACTTCTGTCCGAAGAGTTTATCAGGGCGCCTCTGTCGGAACCAGAACTAATAGAAGAAGTTAATGGATTTTGTGAGAGTATGAACCTAGAAACACCTAGAACACCTACATTACCATACCTAATGGGGAACTATAAGCTTCACAAAAAAGAGTTTCGATGGATTACAAATGCACATAACTATTTATTCTCAGAAATTACAGCCAGAATATCATCCTTGTCAACTTTGAACATTGGATTTATTGAGATCACGGAACACTTGCATCTTAAGTATAAAGTGTTGGCTCACACACATACGAATTGTTATTGGTTAATCAATAATCAATTTGATTTCCTTATAAACTTGCCTCCACTATATATTCTTTTGACATAAAAGCCTGCTATGAAGCCATTCCCCATGATGGGGTTAATGGCTTGATCATAGTTATGGAAGACATATTGAGAACCATTTCATCTGCAAGTTACATGGGTTTCAAACGAGTAAAAAAGCAGATATACCTTACCAAAAAATACAATGAAGTCACTTGGTCCTTTGATTATTTTAAAGGATTAAACCAGTTTGTATTAGATCATTGTTACACTTAGCTTGGGCGGGACATATACAAACAAAAGAAAGGCATACCAATGGGGTACTCGTGTTCCTACGGGTGGTCTAGTGCAGTCCCGTCGCGTAAGCATCCCGTTTTCGAGTGTGTGGAGGAGTGAATGAGAGCTTTCTCTCTTCAATTTTGCACTTGGAAGAGTCTATGGAAGTTCTGAGGTTTCCATGGATGTGTGTGTGCGAGTAATTGAGGGAAGAAGGTGCGGCTTTTTGCAAGACTATGTGACCCTGTATCGGTGCCATTAGGGTTGGCGCTACTCCAAAGAGTCCAACAGAGTGGAGTTTGGTGAAGATGCAATGGTTTGAGAGTGGCCTTTTGTGGCTGGAGTTTTCGGGTTTTTGATGGTTTTTCTTGTATATTTTGGTCACCATATTCAAGCGTGATTTCCAAGGTTGATCACCTCGACTCACCTTGTAGTGTCTGCGGGCAGGCAAGGGCTTGTAGGTCGAGGTGTTTGGAGTTTGAATTGAGCTTGTGGGTAGAATTTTTAGGGAGCTTTTGAGTGGTGGTGAGTGAGGTGAGGAATTTAAGTAAATTCCTTGTGTTGTGTTGAGTTTTCTGGGTGTGTGAGTGTGCGCACGACATCTTTTGCTCCATCAACGTTTTGGAAAAAGGACGGATTACCAATAAATAGTATCTCATTTATACATGCATCAGCTAATAGACCCAAAGTGATGGTAGCTAAAGTATGTATATCACAAGTTATGCCAATTGTATATACTGCCTCGCACCTATCATTTGCATATCAGGACATAGTACGTCTAATCGACATGTTTGAAAAAAATGGATTTTCTAAGCAGGTGGTCACAAACTATATCAAGAAATTTTTGCAAAACAATCGGTTTCCTGGAGCACGATTTGACACTATTAAAATCATCAAAAAACTTGGTGAGGGGATAGATCCACTTAGTGGGCCTACCCCCCACTAAGTGTACCTTACCCCAGGGATGGGGAGGGCCACACACACACACATTACGTGAAACCTAGGAACCTTGTTAATATGCTTGTAACTTTCTACTCATGCAGAAATCAGTCGGACATACACCCTCAGGCAAAGGCAGCAGCGGAGGAACAATGTGAAACAATACCCCGGTGAATTTTTTGGAGAACATCTTATGCCATACTTGTGGAGATTGTTCTGCATATAGTTGTATTCAATTTTTTTTGGAATAGAACATTCTAATTGGTGCCATAAAAATGGACTCGACGTGTTCACGGGAATAGGGTCTAATGGATTCAGGGCACATGATAACTTTTAAAGTAATCTCACATGCTAGGAATAAAGCAAATTCAAATTGATGGTACTACTGCTAAACATAGAAATGAATCTCTGAGACGAGGCAGGTGCATGGTATGTCTTTAATCATGGAAAATGGGCAGCGCTACTGAGTGGAATATAAGGACAAGGTGAACTGCAGCATGCATCACACCCGCACCATTGCCCATCGCGCACACACAGGCATCAGAGCACAAACACACACTGAGAGCTGGCCCGAACCTAGGGAAGAGGAGGAGACTCCGCGCATAACACTCCTTGCAGAGACATCTCCCATCGCTGAATAAGGCAATGACGACTTCATAGGAACCAAACAAAGTAAGGTTGACTGCACGAATTAGGGTGAATAATAACCCAGAGAACATGAAGGCAATTAATAATAAGCTACAAATAGCCAGATTGGAGCTTAAATCACCTATAGTAGAACCCTATAGGACTAGGGAATACTTGCCTAGGAAAGCAAAAGCGGTTTTTGAACCGACCATTGTAAAAAATCAAAATTCAAGATAATAGTAGGAGGTTGTTCTAGGGGTGTGACAGCAATAACAAGTGGCAGAGGTCACTTGGTACCTGTCTACCCATTCATTGTAGCCTATTCTAATAAGCTTTGATGTTTGGATGGTGGCAGGTATCGATCTATCCTTCACTTACCAGAGCACGTACCTACTCCTCCTGAGTGGCAAATTGTACTTCATACTTGAAAAATTAATTCAGTAATTTATGATCATGTTCTCTTATTGTATAAGTATGATTGTATCATGCCTTGAAGTCTACTGGCCGTTGTGTTCAATGGTGCAATTCACTATATAGTTCTGTAAAGTTGGAAAAATAAAAGTAAACACATACACACACACACACACACACACATATCATCTCTATTATATTCTGTCTCTATTCCCTCTCTCTCTCTCTATGTCCACACACACACACACACACACACACACACACACACACACACACATACACACACACACACACACACACACACACACACACACACACACACACACAGAGAGGACATGTTTATAGTGTAGGAGAGGTATAGAAACAAAGGGATACAGAGAAAAAATTCCACAGAAGAAAGAGTAGGTAACTGGGCTTCACTGCAATTCAAACTTTAAAAAAAAGGGAAGAACCTCACTAAAAATTGTTAAGATAGTCTAAAACTATAGACTTGCAAGCTCTCCAAGAAGTTCTTTTATTTAATTGGCACAGACACTTGAAGAGTTACATGAGTGTGATGGACAGGAGATATAGGTACTCCAAACAATAGAATTAAGGAGAGGAATCTTATGTTGCCTGACACCATCACCAAAACAAAAAACATGACAATGTTAGTGTTTTAAGGTGGAAAAAAGGTGTCAAAAAAACTTCCTACATGTTATAGATGTCGCCTTAATTCATGCTTAATAGCAGACCTCATTAGAAGGATCCATGGAGAGTAAGAAGGAGGTAGAGTGATTCTTACTTGCTCCTTTTCCAGGCATTCGATTTTTGTCTCCTATATATAGGTCACTGAAGCCACATGGTATTCACTCCAAAAAAAGGTTTTAGTAAAATAAGGGTGGAGGGAGTGTATATGCCCATCAAGAAGGTATAGGGAGAGTGGGGGTTCAACAGGAATAAAGATATTCCTTGGGTGGTAACAACCAAAATAAATACGCACGTCCCACTTCTCCTATGAGAGACCAAAGGCTTGAAAAGATTCTTTTTATTAGTACTACAAGTGTTTTTTGGGGGGCTTAGAACTATGAGTGAGAAATACAATGGAGAAAGAGAATCCCTCCACCACCCACACTAGGACAATATGACATATCACTATTGGGGGCACTAGGCACCCCAAAAGGGGTATGAATTCCCTCCAATTATAATCAATCCAAAATGATTTGTGGGTTGCAAGAATATGCTGAAGGGGAGCAATCTCCAAGATATGCTCTAATGATTCTCCATAGCTTCGCTCTTTCAAAGCCATTTTGACAAAAAGCATTAACTAGTGATTTTATGTTGTTTGCATCATCAAGTGGATAAATATTGCAAAAAAGAGTAGGTTTCAATTGGGACAAAATGAATTTATGGGCCTAGCCCGATGGCATATTTCTCACTCTTTTTTAAAATTGTGAGCATAGAGTGGATGTTTTTTTTGGAGGTGCATCAAGAGTTCTCGAAGGATGAGATGGTTGCACAATGATCTAGGTGCATCAAAAGTTTTGGACAAAATGAGATGGCTAGATTTAATGATTGAAGCATGGTGTTCATTGTGAACTCAGTGTGTGATTTTGTGCATTGCATGCTATGTGGATGTCCTGTCTTCTGGGGATGGTCATGGGCACGATTTGCTTGGTTGCAATGTGAAATGAAAAGATATTAATCTGATAGTAACAAGATTTAGTAGATCAAAACATCCGTGAAGAGATCAATGCGGTCTGGATGTGATTGCTAAACGGTTACAATGATCAGGATTTGTATTTGAGACCCTCAACAAAAATGCGATTGATTATTGATTGATGTCTTTGTGGAAGTGTTGGATTGGTGGAGTTTGGTGCATGAGTACGTAGAGTCAGTGTTTACTAAAGAAAGTTTTGGTCCTTTGACTATTTTTCAGGCATAATTGAGGGCGATTACCATTCTTTCCAAGAGGGGGGAATGTCACAGAGTGATGATCTGGCATGCCCAACTGGAAGAGAAATGGCCGAGTGGACAAGAGAGCCTGTATCGACCAACTGAAAGAACTTATGAAGCATTGGCCATGGGGCCCAAAACCCTAAAAGGTAGAAGCTTGGAATTTGGGAGAGATTTTTGTAAATTGCACTCACATGCTGATGTGGTTGGTCGTACGGATTTTCACGTTTTGCATTGCTGGTGCCACGTGGAAGGTTGTACGTATTTTCGCAAATTTCACTGGCTGCTTTTGCAATTTCTAGCGCTAGCTTTTGAGAGAAAATGCTTTTGGGGGTTAAGTGATTTGAACCTGAAGCTTTTGGGGTTTTTGAGAAATTGCTTTTGAGGCTCTACTTTTAGGCAACCCTTGTACTGTTTATAAAGAACCCTTGGGGCCTCTCTGTAGAGCATCTAGATGCAGAGTCTGAGAGTAGAGGACCCTCGGCAGTTGTACCTTGATGTGAGCAATAATAAAGAAATACCAAAAGGGGTACCAATCTTTGGGGCCAGTGCTTTTGGGCGGGGAACTCCGCTCTGCTGTGTCGACTCTCTCTCTTTTAGTAAAGTTCAATGATTTTGACATTTATGTTCGTGTGTTACTATTGATTTCTCCCTTGGAGTGTTCAAGCTTGTAGCACTGCGTATCTCCACTTGCCTTGTTCTATAGAGCTCCTCATTATGATATTGCTCTTGACTCGACCATAATGGATGCAATACATGTGCGACACCATGGATTTGTCTATGAAACCAATCCCATCATGTGTTCCACACACATCAGAGCTCCTCAACCCTAGATTGGCAAATACATAAAACATAGGTTTGTAACCATAAACACACACAATTCTACATAAATTATATACCTAGATGAATTCAGGAATCAGGATAAGCCTAGATTCACCCATAAAGAAAAGCGCAAGGTATAGACACATGGTAGCTACCCACAAGACAATATAACCATCAGTTCATCATGCATAGTATTGACTAAATACCATGCCATCCCCACTAACGTTGTCAGTGCCCATAAGTTATACATTAGTTATAATCAACGACCATAAACTTTAAAAGTCGCTTACTTTTAGTGAGGAAGGGAGACATTGTTGTCAAAATCCTCTCCAATCTTGTCCATGTACTCATAGAGCAACCCCATAGTGCTGCCCTCCATATCAATGATGCATAAAACTCCGTAGATTGGCTTGATTTCCTTGATGAAAGCTTTAGCCTCTAAGTGCCATGTATCATCCATAGCGTGTTATACGGGTCTCTTTTTCAAAGGACATCTCGAGACCCTCCACTAACTCTCATCCCTTTGATGCGATTTTGACTCCCAAGTCCTCGAGCACTCGTTACCCACAAGGAACCAATAGTGCACCATCTTCTAGTGCTTGGGCAAGGCCCCTTGAGTTATTAAACATGGTTGGTGGTAAGTTACGTGTGAATGGGAATTAGGACCTTGGAAAGGTCTAAGGATATTAAAGATACGGACATTGAAAAAACAAAACAAGCCGAGACCTGCGTGTTCTAGAGCAGCTCAGACAACAGGTTTTCATTTCTCAAGCAACGCGCATTTGCGCTCGATCAGAGCCCTACACGGGGTGCAATTGCCCCTTGTGGGAGGGGTTTCCAACTACGCCCAGCACGGGTCGTGGACGCCGCGAACTGACTAAAAGGGACGCCGCCAGCTATATGTTTTGAAGAAGGGTCAGCGAGCACGTTTTGAGTGGTGCAAGTTCTAAGAGCAGGTCTTGAGGGAGCAAGGTAGACTGTCGTACTTTCTCGCACTCCTTCGTATTGAGTACTATCACCCGCAGTGGGCTGTGGTTTCGCTCCCTTAGTTTGGTGGTTGAGCTGGTCACATTTGGCCGTGAGTTGACACACATCAGAGTTGTTTGTTGCACAATTGCGTGCATTGGTTAATCGGTTCTGATGGAAGCCCCCGTGCCAGGCTATTTTGATTGTAGCCATCTGGACTTCACTGAGCCAGTACTACACGCTGATGTTTTGTTGAGGTTTTGGAACTCCGACAGCTAGTTCTTCTGCTCGGGGTATTGATTATCTTTATGTATGCTGTTGCGGATTGCAAAGTACGAGCTAAATAGCTCTTAATTATCTCTTGGTTTCAGGGTTAGGGCCCAGCCTAGGCCGCGGATTGAGGCTTCAAAATCCTCCCGCGCCCATAGATATGTTGTTTTAGATTTCTCGTGCTACCGGCCACTGTAGGCCCGACCATGCATAGAGTTGTGTTCGGGCTCGAAGGCCCCTTCGAGTAATCTTTGGTTCAATTGTCTTCAAAATCCGCACAAGAGACCTAATATTTGGTATCAGAGCTGTGGATGAGATGGCTTCTCTAAAGGCATGGTTTCTTACCATTGTTTAGGCCTACATACATTTAAATCCTTCTTGAGGTGGTGTCAAACTCTTTGAAATTTTATGATCCCCATTAGTCATATGTTACAAGTATGGGATTGCTCTAGAAATTATTTGCAAATTCCATCGAGTACAACTATATCCACAACAATGTGTATTCTTCCCAGGGAAAGCGCATCGACTCCAATGTTTGTGAAGCATTCATAGTGGAAAGGATAAAAAGGGACTGAACTTTTGTCACATGAGTTTGGTGTGTTAGTTATCTAAGCTTGAATTTGAATCCCACAAATAAAGAGGAAAGGATTGTTATTGAGCAATTTTTCAAAATTCAAACTGAGTTTAATTACTCAAAACCACAAATGGTCTCAATGAAACCACCCTTTGGATGCTTGAAAATGCCACACCAAATTTTGGAAGCTCTTTTTGCTTCTAAACGTTGAGAACACGAACTACTGTTTTATGTACTAAGAGACTTGCCTTATGATAAGGCATTAATCGTTAAGTTTAGCTTTTGGTAGCACGTCTTGTAGCTAACCTAAATTTTCAACATAATGCACTCATATAGTTTGGTAGGATTATTGTGTTTTATTTACACAAATCAGGTTCAGTTATCAAGTGTTCCAAAACAAGGGTTTATTCCTACTCCAAATCCATCCCCAATTGGCTTTTAACAACTTATATAATAGAGAGAGACTTTCCCCAAAAGTGTCACGTGGCGAATGGAGGCCACACCTCAATGCTAAATTCACATAAATCATAAAAGCAAATATTAGAAAACGGTAAAAGAGCCAATCGTTGTCGTCTTTGTCTTTTTAGGCGACGTATTATGGATGTGCATGCGGGTAGGAGTAGTTTGATGATCCTCTCTCTCTCTCCCTCTCCCCTCCCCCGATGCGTACCCACCATGAGGCTTAACTTCCACCCTCAAATGCATGCACACCTATACTGCAAAGAATGGTTGTCGATGTTGAAAGATGCATGGGAGGAGAGCAGTGTGTTTGCAAGCGAGGCCTATGGTCTCATGACTCCAATCCAAGTAAGGCTCTCTCTCTCTCTCTCTCTCTCTCTCTCTCTCTCTCTCTCTCTCTCTCTTAGGCCCTTGTGTGTTGCCTCAATCGGCTGTCAATTTGTTTTTCTTTTTGTGCACTACATGAATACACTACGTAAAGACGTTCTTGTTGCCAGCAACACCATGGATGATAATACATTAAGAGGTTGCTACCAGCCCCGTTATTCCCTCTCTCTCTCTCTCTCTCTCTCTCATACACACACACACACACACACACACACACACACACACACTTTTTGTAAATCGATTTGATTAATTTACTAGTGGGAAAGCTCAAAGCGAGAAAAACCCATTGAAAGGATCATGTACAAGAAGAAGAACATAGAACTACCCAGTATAGAGAGTAGCTAGAAACATTCATAAGAAAGCTGATGCATCTCTATGGTGATGTCACCAACTTCCAAAGCAAACCGTAAGGATTGCCTAAGAGAAAGCTTGAAGAATGGGAGTGGGTCTGCATGAGTACGATGGAACATGTAAGCATTACGCTAGCTCCACAATATCCAATAAGCCCAGTATCTGACCCACATAAAGAAAATCGCAAACCGCTGTGAGCGGGATGGAAAAACACACAATGCCTCTATAATGACCCGACACACACTCTTGGAATGATACACACACACACATTATGGGGCACCACTCGGCTTACACAACCAACCTGGCCGAGACAGGAAACACACAGACGGAGTGAGAAGAGAGAGATTTCCCACTTGCCCACTCAACACTCACACATACACACTCACACACACACTCTCAATTCAGCTCAAAGGAGGCAAATTGATGTTGTTTAGACTCAATGAAGCTCAGCCCAACACCAATGGGGCAAATAGTTTACACAGTATTGAGGAAATACACCAGATACAACCACAAAGTTAAGCAGAGGCTTCACTCACCGGAGAAGATTACACAAAAAAACAGCAAAAAATCTGTGAGGAATTTGGAAAAATGGATAGCGCCATTGCGTCCGGAATGCCCAAAAACCCCACCCTGCAATGTCACAGTGCTCAAATCCGACCTCGGATGAGCAGTTTAGGGCCAAAAAATGCTCCAAAAACAGCAAAAACACACTTGCGGCTGTTCCTCCTCTCTTCTCCACATTTTTTCTGGTCTTCTCTCAGTTTTTTCAGTTCCCACACTTAGCTTTATTAGTTGGGCACCCGTGGCCTTTTAGATGACCTCAAATGGACCCCGAACAGGCCAAAAACTGACCTCGCAGTGCATAGTTGTCACCTTTTTGCATCATCCGCACACCTGGCACTCAGTTTTTCCAAATAATGCATCCTGCAACCACGTGAAGTGGCCCCAAAAAGTGGTCCTCATGATGATCTTTGTGCATAAGTATCACAAGAAAACACCCACGTCGTGTCCATACTTCTCCACGTGCAAGTATTGACCCCGTTCGACCTCCTGACGCCACTCGATGCCATCTGACGCACCTGCTTACCTCACGTCATCGGCCCGCGGATAGCTTTCTCGAGAAGTTTTACGCGCTACCAACTCCTCCTTATTGTAGAAAAAACACACTGGTACCGATAATAGTGAAAATCGCTGCACTATGTACACCCTGTCCTACCTGTACACACGTGGGCCCCACGTAGCCACCTGGCTCTGGAAAATGGGCAATCCTTTATTTGATGCACCATGCATGTATATGTACATATGCGCAATCCATTGCTCCAAAAAACTCCTAACATAATTTGCCCATCCCCTAGCCTGCTAGATCATTCATGATCAGCAGCAGCAAAGAGAGATATGAGTTTCGCCACATCACAGGTCTCCTCATTCCTCACCAACACTGCTTGATCCACGGACAGCTCATCTTGCTCCACCATCATCAATCTAGCATGATACAATTTAAGACGCAATCCATTTACCCTTGACTTATGTAGAACACCATCCAGGTTAGCCAGCTGATATGTGCCATTTGGAAAACACTCCACTACCTTGAAAGGGCCTTCCCACTTAATTTGAAACTTCTTTTGGAAGGTGTTGTCCAGCTTACTATTGTAGCGCAAAACCAAGTCATGTTTCTTGATACCCTTACTTTTGACCTTTTCATTTATCTTTGCCAAAGCCTTATCCTGCATCTGCCCATAATGCTCCAATGCGCTCATCCTATCCAACTGGACCTCTTGTAACTGCAAGAGCCTCTCTTTGAATGCATCACTAGGCGGCCCAAGCAACTTCTCTAACATCTTGACCGCAGGAAACTCTACCTCCACAGGCAATAGTGCTTCCTTTCCATACACCAAATGAAATGGAGTAAACCTTGTACCTGTCTTCACCGAAGTACGGTAAGCCCATAATGCACTAGGCAATTCCAAATCCCAATTCTTTCCGTGGTGCTCTGTCACTTTAGAAAGAATTTGTACCAACTCACCATTGAATCTTTCATTTAAGCCATTACACTGCGGGTAATAAGGAGTGGTATGCTGGTGCCTAATCTTCATCTTTGTGCATAAGAAGTCTAGCAGTTTAGCTCTAAATCCTAGCCCCTTATCTGAAAGTATCTCTAATGGCACCCCAAACTTGCAACATATTTCATCATACACAAATTTTGCCACATCCTTTGCAGTGATCTGTTTTACTGCTATAGCCTCTGCCCATCTAGAGAGATAGTCCACTGCCGTAAAGATATAGCTTTTGCCCCTGCTTGTGATAGGTAATGGGCCTATTGCATCAATCCCCCACTTGTCAAACACATCAAACGCCATAATGGTTTTTCGTAGCTCTGGCTTCAACACTCTCTTCCCAAATGCTTGACACCTATTGCAAGACCTACACCAATGGTGAACATCTTTGTGCAAACTAGGCCATACATACCCCTCTTGCAAAATCTTATGCAAGGTGATCATTAGAGCAAAATGGCCACCACATGCGCCTTCACACTACAAGAGGTTGTGTGCTCTTGTGACACTGTTAGCGACGGAAATACACTGGGTTTTTATAACCCTCGGTGTCGCTAAAACCGTCGCTAATAGCGTCGCTATATAGCGACGCTCATAGCGACGTTCATAGCGACGGTTATAGTGATGGTTATAGCGACATTTACATAGAAGTCTATAGCGACGCTCATAGCGACGCTCCAGAGCCATAAATAGCGACAGTTATAGCGACGCCCGAGATTTTTTTTTTTTGGTGACAGGGCATTGAATGCCCTACCACCCATCAACCATATTGTACTTGATTCACTTTTTTTTTTGGTGACAGGGCATTGAATGCCCTGCCACCCATCAACCATATTGTACTTGATTCACTTTTTTTAAAAAGTACAAGGGTAGATAATAGACCCAAAATAGTCACCCACAAGACGCATTGTTTGCAAAATTGACAAGCGTAAAATTGACAATTGTACACATCATAGGCAAAATGAATTGATTGGAAAATGTAATAATGACAATTGTACAACATCATAGGCATAAAGAATTGATTGGCAAAATGAACTGCGGTGACAAATGTAATAATATACATGGTTCAAAAAGACATATAAAATCCGTCTCATGACACATAAGCTATGAGAAACCCTAAACTAATTCTATCTAGCTACGGCTAAACTGACGTCGTCTAGTCAGACGTCTCATCGCGTCCAAGCGGCGTATCTGTCGGATTCTGCAAAAAAAGACAATAAGACAGCTTTCAGTAAGTATAAACATATAACGACATTTATAAAACAATACAAAAAATAGAAAAGAGTAAACCCTAATACTAACCATGCCGCCGCGAGAACTGAGAATGTCCATGAGGGCGTTTAAGCCCTTCCTGCCTGCGTACTCGCGCTCGTACGGTGTGGGATCACGTCCTGTCATCGACCATTGTCAAAACATACAAAGATTTCATTACGTTAGAATTAAAAAACTCATAAACCCTAAACTATCGAACATAAAGAGCAATGTGAAAACACTTACAAAATCGGCCTCAAATGATGCCCATCCACCGCTCTCTTCCAACACTCTGTAAAGCTCCTCCCGCCAAGGTACATGTCTCAACACGAGATTAACCCCTTTCATGTATAAGACATCACCAATCAATTTGTACCTGTATGCTCTACGCACAAAGCCATACTTCGTAGACTTCTGAATCTCCTCTAGAATGATTCCTGTTAGCAAAAACTCCTCTTCTTGAGCCAAACTTTCCCGGCCATGATAAATAGGTAAAGTGGTCCTCAACACACATAGCTCCCCAATCATGCCTTGAGCTACTTCATGTGCCTCTCCATTTAGAGCACGTTCAATGTGTCTGATGCTCCATGCTTCGAACTTTTTTAACAGGCCTTTAATTCTGAAGCACATTTCCTTCAATGAGGTGTTCTTGCTCTTCCACACACCCAGCACTTGCTTCACCACTAACAAGGCATCACCTTTTATGCTCAACCTTCGAACCCCATGCTTCAAACAAATGTGTAATCCGGCTTCCAGAGTAGCATATTCAACCTCATTGTTACTATGAGCATCCAATTTGAACCCTCTCTTGCATACTAGCTCCCCCTCTGGATCATAAAGTGCTATACCCCCTGAAGCCGCATCATGGCTCTTTCTGTATGAACCATCAAAGAACAACACATGTGCATTGATGATCTGTGGCACTTCTTCAACTACCTTTCTCACCACCTCTTCCTTAACAATAAGGGGATTCTCCTTGTAGGTCAACAAATCAGCTAGGGTAGCCCTTGTACTATCTTCAACTAGAAAAGAGAACTCAAATTCTTGCAGCTCAATTACCCATTTCTTGACCACATTTGACATGTTAGTGCCATTAATTAACTGTGGCAAAAAGTCATAACTCGTCAAGAAAACAAAAGGTCGTGGTAGCAAGTAATGACGAAATCGTCGACAAGCAAATATTACACTAGCCATCACTAGCTCTACTTCCGAGAACTTTCTCTCCGCTACCAACTTCACTCGGCTTGCACAATACACTGGCCTCATATAATGGCTTCCCTTCCCCTTTTGCAATAGCATGGCTCCAGCGGCATCATCCCCTACTGAGGGATTTACATAAAAAACTTTCTCCCAATTAGGAGCCTGCATGGCTGACAACCCCCCTAACACCTCTTTCACCTCTTGAAACACTTCTTCACACTTGTCATCCCATTGCAATGGATCATGCTTTGCCACTTGTTGTAATGGATAAAGAATCTGAGAAGACAATGGAATAAACCGTGCCATGTACTTCACTTTGTGTATAAAAGTTGTCAATTGCTTCGTACTCGTAGGTGATGGAAGAAGAATAATAGACTTAACCTTATCTCGATCAGCCTCAATGCCATTTTCTGACACCATATGGCCCAATAACTTCACCCTTGGCTGTGCTAGATGACATTTCTTTGGATTTAGTTGTCCTCCACATTCATCATATCGAGCCAATACCATCTGTAGCTTCTCATGGTGTTCAGCCCTACTGCTATAAACACAGAAGTCATCCATAAAAGCTTTAACACAACTATACCAATGAATGGTTCCAACACCCAATTTGCTCTCTCTTGATAGAAGGAAGGTCCATTTGACAACCCAAATGGAAATACTGTGTAGCAATAGAAGCCCCATGGCGTAATAAAAGTGGTCTTTGTGCGGTCTTTAAAAGCAATCTTCAATTGAAAATAGCCTGAAAAAACATCACACACACTGTACCTCTCATAACCTGCCACTGAATCCAAGATCTGATCGATGAATGGAAGAGGATATGGGTTCTTCTTAGTGGCTGCGTTTAAGGGTTTAAAATCTACACAAATTCTCCACTTCCCATCCTTCTTTGGACTGACTACAACTGGAATCACCCATTCTGTGGTCTCCACAGGGACTGTGAACCCTGCCTTCAACAACTTGTCCACCTCTTCTCGCAAGGCTTCCATTTGCTCTTGACCCATCCTTCTTAGCCTTTTCCGCACTGGCTTAGCACCTTCTTTTAGCTCTATATGCATCTCTTCACCCTTGAACCGTCTGATCTCTTCATATGAAGTAATGAACAAATCAGGAAAACTAGCCAGCATGTGCAAATATATATCCTTCTCCATAGCTGAGAGGTCTCCACTGATCATTTGTGTCATCAATTCCTGCTTCTTTGACAACTCAACCTTGGTTTGCATCAGCCCTTCAATCACTTCATAAGGCCCTTCACTTTCATCTTCAACCTCATTCGCAAATGCAACTAAACCAAACTCCTGGATTTCTTTGTCCATCAAAAGAAATGCAACATCAGCATCCTCATCACTGCTGGTAGTGCTATCACTGTCCTCATCTGTCACCGTGGAAGAGTCTTCATCACTAGACTCATCCTCATCTTCATAAAGCCCTCTAATCGTTTCTTTGTGTCCATATTATAAATCTTCTTGGTACCCGTCTTTCCATAGAGGCTAATCGTACCATGTCGCCAATCTTGAACAGCTCCCACTGCACGTAACCATGGTCTGCCCAGTATAATAGGATATGCTCCCAACCCTACTGGCATCACATGAAAATAAATCACTGCCTTTGCATCATATGCCTCCACTTCTAAGGTCTTTACAACACCCAAGCATTTTACTTTTTGATGGTTTGCCAATCTGATCCGAAAACCTAACACCCCAGCCACTGTGAGACCCATCTTCTCAATGCATGAGTGTGTTATGACGCATATTTGGGCTTCGCCCTCCACATAACCTTGTCCCAAATTTTTCCTTTTATGCCACACATCAACTATTGGACAAATGTCTGGTAGCTCATCCATTGCCAACACCTTTACTAAACCTCTCTCTGGCTCTTTCTCCATTGGGTTAACCATCCTCTACCACTGTCGCTTTAGCTTAGGCACCATCTCTATAAGCTGCCCAAAAGTAACATCTGCCTTCCTGCTCATCAGATCCTCCTTCAAGTCATAGCTTAATTGCCCATCCCCTAGTGGAAAATCTGAAACATGAAACTTTCGACGAGCTCTCCTTTTCCTCTTGGCCTTGACATCCTCGCCTTCATGGCTCTTTCCTTTCTTCTTACTGGGACCTGGGGCACTTCTTCCTTCCTTATCCTCTGTGGTCCTCTTCCCAATAGGCATCACTAAATGTATCCTCTAGCTTTGATGCCTTCTCCAAGGTGACTACACTTAGCACTTTTGTCTTTCCCTTTTCCTCTTGGGTTAATCCACTGGTTCCTTCATCTCCCTTAATTTCGATGCCATAATCATTTGACTTAGTTAACCCCTGTCTTGGCAATGGATACATGTCTCCCCCCATCCTTGGTGGCTTATCACATTGCGGGCTGATGTGACCCAACTCTCCACAATTGTAACATGTGGGCGTTTGCCTCCAAAACCTACCATTGCTTTGTCCAACACCATTCCTAGGTCTTTCTTCACCTTCTGGCTGATTTGCATACCTCCCTTCGACCTCGATTATTTCCCACTTGACCTATCATGTTTAGGCTGAGATTCTTCATCAAATCTACCACTTGCCTCATGTCTTGCCTTAGCCCATCATCTTGCACCGATGTAGTGACCACTGCTGGCATAACTTGAGTAGTAACAGGAACCACTGGTTCATGATGAGACCCTGACATGCGACCTTGTAAAGAGTCTAGAGGCTGAAATTCAGACCTCATGGGCAAAGGCTCCACCCCTAACTAGCTCATTTTCCTCAACTTCCACTCTTTGTTCCTTGCTACCTCTAGTGCATCTTCATATGTCCTTGGCTTCTTTAGCTCCACTCTCCAACGTATATTCTCCCAAAGACCAGCCAAGAACCTGTCCTTCTTCATCATGTCAGGTGGGGGTACTTATGGTGTTAAGGCCTTGCACATCCGCTCCCATGCCAATGAGAACTTACGTATGTACGCATCTATTGGCTCACCTTCCTTTTGCACCAAAGCCTGTACTTCTTGCCACACTTTGTCAGGATCTTCTATCTTCACACACTCCACTTCCAACCCATGCCGTAGATTGTCCCAACTCAATCTTACAGGTGGATCCGCTGCACGCAACTCCTCTTCAAATGTTTTGGACCAGACTCGTGCATCACTCTTCAAACAAATTTGGAGAAGACGTAACATTTGCGCAGGGTCATGAATCTGGTTGCTAATGCAGGCAACCTCCATCTTTTCCAAAAAATCTTCCACATCTTCATGACTTCTTCCATGAAACTCCGGATAAGAGAAAGCCATGGCTACCCAAGTTACAATGCTTTGAGAACCCCTTTGAACACACGTGCAAGAACCCAAAACTTTTACTGACTCAATTCTCAGAAACTTCAATGGAGCTCACAGCTTTAGATAAGGACAAACACATGCACATCAAATGAGTTTTCATAGTTGATCATCGGAATTACAACAGGCAAAGGACATTCCAAGATCTCTCGTAATCTTCTTGGCCCGAACATAAAGACTATGCGCTACTGGAAAAAATCTTCCTGGACACATGAACATTTATCTGGATTCTTTGAGTTAAATGAAATGGAGTGAATTGAGGGCCATTTTGATCATCCATTAAAGCCAACCATGAAGCTCCCAAGAAGGCACACCTGACTTATCCTCTGATTTTGCCAAAATTTCAGCAGCATAACAGCATAAATGGCACAAAAGACCAAAAAACTAGCCATCATAACTCGGAAAAATTTTGGCAGAGTTTCCCTAGAAATAGAGCAGTAGGAACCCAAAATATAGACTGTATATGTATGCATAAACTGTCAACAATAGAACCCGAGCATCAAGTAGGACTCACTAGTACATAGCCTATGGCGAGGTCACGAAAAGGGTGCTCCAGCTACCTGTATCACCGAAAGGATCTCCACATTTGAGAATCCCCCATCTCAATCAAATCTCACGCTATGGACCCTCACACGAAGGCTAATGCAAATCGCGTATAGTCAAGTCTCAGAAATGACTATCTTCCAGACCAAGTCTCAGAAATGGTTGGGACTACCAAATAAAACCATATATGGATCCACAAAGGCGTACCATGGCAGTTTCCACAAGTAACATACAATTCAACAGACAATGCGCTCAAACAGGCGCCAAGTGATGCATACCCACAACAACTACAAGTGACACCAATGCTAATATATCACTGTACTCCAGCTACCTGTACCTATGTGAATCACCTGTACCTGTACCTCTACCTGTCCCTGTAACCTGTAACCTGTAACCTGTAACCTGTAATCTGCAACCTGCAACCTGTAATCCCGAATCTCGAAGCTTGAAGCTTGAAGCAGAAGGTACTCGAAGAAGATCCTCCGTGGGGGCGCCAAAAGAATGTGAGCGGGATGGAGACACACACAACGCCTCTATAATGACCCGACACACACTCTTGGAATGATACACACACACGCATTATGGGGCACCACTCGGCTTACACAACCAGCCTGGCCGAGATAGGAAACACACAGACGGAGTGAGAAGAGAGAGATTTCCCACTTGCCCACTCAACACTCACACATACACACCTTGACACACACTCTCAATTCAGCTCAAAGGAGGCAAATTGCTGTTGTTTAGACTCAATGAAGCTCAGCCCAACACCAATGGGGCAAATAGTTTACACAGTATTGAGGAAATACACCAGATACAACCACAAAGTTAAGCAGAGGCTTCAATCACCGGAGAAGATTACACAGAAAAAAAAGCAAAAAATCTGTGAGAAATTTGGCAAAATGGACAGCGCCATTGCGTCCGAAATGCCCAAAAACCCCACCCTACAATGTCACAGTGCTCAAATCCTACCTCGGACGAGCAGTTTAGGGCCAAAAAATGCTCCAAAAATAGCAAAAACACACTTGCGGCTGTTCCTCCTCTCTTCTCCACTCTCTTCTCCACTTTTTTTCTGGTATTCTCTCAGTTTTTTCAGTTCCCACACTTAGATTTATTAGTTGGGCACCCGTGGCCTTTTATATGACCTCAAACGGACCCCGAACAAGCCAAAAACTGACCTCGCAGTGCATAGTTGTCACCTTTTTGCATCATCCGCACACCTGGCACTCAGTTTTTCCAAATAATGCATCCCACAACCACGTGAAGTGGCCCCAAAAAGTGGTCCTCATGATGACCTTTCTGTATAAGTATCACAAGAAAACACCCACGTTGTGTCCATACTTCTCCGCGTGCAAGTATTGACCTCGTTCGACCTCCTGACGCCACTCGATGCCGTCTGACGCACCTGCTTACCTCATGTCATCAGCCCGTGGATAGCTTCCTCGATAAGTTTTACGTGCTACCAAATTCTCCTTATTGTAGGAAAAACACACTGGTACTGACAATAGTGAAAATCGCTGCACTATGTACACCCTGTCCTACCTGTACACACGTGGGCCCCACGTAACCACCTGGCTCTGGAAAATGGGCAATCCTTTATTTGATGCACCATGCATGTATATGTACATATGCGCAATCCCTTGCTCCAAAAAACTCCTGACACTGCAAACCGTTGTAATGTCAGTGAGAAAATGCCAAATGTCGAGAACCTTTTGTGAAAGACCACCTTAGGAAAATGGAGCCGCAAACAAGCCGATACACGGCGAAGAAAGTCTCTAGTAACGCAACAATCCCACAACAAGTGGCAATTATCCTCTTCTGCAACGAAGCAGGAAGAAGGGAGAATATGACGCGCTCAAAGAAAAGTGCCGAAGGGAAGCACTCCAAGCAAACAAAACCAAAGAAACGTGTGCTCTTTCAAGGGCAAATGGCTTTTCCACAAGGCAGAGAGGAGCCTCCTCCACCAGAGGTCAGATTTGTGTATTTGCCAAAGGGCATTACAATGACCATCAAGCCATGGTTGTGGTAGAAGAGAAGCATATATTCGACCTGCAAAAATATCTCAAGAAGGCGTTTCCCGAAGGGCCCAATCAAACATGCGGTCACCATCAGACAACGGTGAAACAGGCAAAAGGTCGAGCAGCATGTTCTGAAGCTCTCTCCAAAACTGATGGTAATGCATGCCCAATCCAAAACGGTGAGTGGCAAAGGAAAATTCAAAAGTATATCAGGCCTCATTGACCACATCCTCAACCACACGAATGCCACGATCAGAGAGAAAGTAAGCCTCACGAGGAGAATGGTTGACCAAAGTAAGAGAGAAGGCCCAGCTCTAATGGAGACTTTCCAAACAAATCGAAGCACCTTCCTGCCGAGTATTCCATGATAAATGAATCGTAACCTCTTTCAAGGCAGATACCAAAGTAGAAGTAAGAGGAAATCTAGGAATGTGTCCTTCCATCATGCCAAAAACCAACTCCTAGATAGATGGTTGCCAATGGCCAAAAGCAGAAGTAACAACATGCTGACCGAGGTATGTAAACATCAGAGTCCAAGGCCAAATTTGTTGCACAAGAGTAGGCAACAACATAGCTTTTCTCGCAAAAACATGCCTGCGCAAATCCAAAATATTAAGTCCACCAAGACGTTTAGAAGTACAAAGCTTCTCCATTGACATCAAGCATAAACCTTCTTTCAGAGCATGAGTCCGCCACAAATGGGACATATGTGTGTCTAATGCATATGTCCAATGGTGGGACATCCTATTTATGTATACACAAAAATGAAGTGGAAAATAATATGTCGTGCAAGAAGGATTTTGAGGGGTAATTCAGAAAGATGCTGTAGCTATAAAAACATATGGCATGAATTTGCAAGCTGGCACCCCTAAGAATGGGTTTTGTTGACGAGGATATGTGCTCTCATCTTACTGTGCATTGTGCATGAGTGTTGGACCCTACGACACGCCACCAATTGTAAGTTAATAGACTTCGACTCTTATGGCCATCTCATCCAGCATGAGCAACATGAATTAGATATGATCAACTCTTCGAGCTTGAGCGTAAACCTAATAACTATGACTCTTAGCACATAGTTTAATATGACTTGAAGATTTGGGACTAATGCTTTGCTCATTTTATGGCTCAGCAGCCCGACTTTGACTATGCCAAAGAGTGTTTTTTGCACCCTGGCTATCATAATAATCAATATCTAATTCTTCTAAATGATTTTTTCATGTTAAACTGATCATTTAATATGGGGAATTAGTGCCAGGGGAGAAAAAGCTAGAAATTGGTTAAGCTAGCAGACCAGCCATAGTAGGGATCCAAAGGAGGGAAAATAGGGATCCAAAGGGGGGCCATCTGTAAAATATCCATGTGCAACAATGGGCTTAAAAGACCCTAAGGTTAAGCCCATTAAGACTTGCAAAATGCTAAGGTTCCAAAATTCAAAGGTTGTGTCCAAAGGTCAAACATGGGGAAATTGGATGCTTTGTGTGTGTCCCAAAAGTCTTTATCAACCCCTACAGAGGAGGGGGCGAGCCTTGCAAGTAGGGGATGAGAGAGAAACACACACACACACACACACACACACACAAGCTCCCTTTACACAAAGGGAATGAGGGACACATGTCAACTCCTTAGCCCAGATGCCCACAAAGTGTACCCAATTTCTATTGGATGGCCTTGGAGGTGGACCAATGAGAATTAAGCTAGAGTAAATCTAGTTTAATTAATTTAAAAACACTTAATAGAAGAACCAATAAGAATTAAGCTCTCTAGAAGACTATTGGATAGTCTCCCAAGGGGTCCAATGAGCATTCAGCAGCCCAATGGCTTGCTTGATTCCTTTTGGCCAGGAGGCAAAGGGGTCCAATGAGAGTTTAGTTGCATTTATTAATTACCTAAAGCTCTTACAAAAGGGGAAAGGGGGACACATGTCATAAGGCTATCACTTATGCTGCTTAATTACCGTTGGCTAGGCCTGGGGAGGTCCAATAGGATGCTAGCAAGAGGGTTCAAACAAGAGAGAGAGGGGATTGATTTTTCAAAGGCATTATCACCTACACACTCACACGAGCTCATGTGTGGAGTAAGAAGACTCTCTCTCCTTCTCAAGTTTTAATAGAAAGCTTATCACCTACTCCAAGCTTGTGAGAAGGAAGGCCTACACCAACAACTCTTGGATTTGTGATGCAAATCCAACCAAGAGCCAAGATTCAATGCATGATCATCTCCTCTACCATGCTAATTACTAAGCTAAGCTATGCTAATATGAGTGATTATGTGAGGAGATGTACATCTTTCTCGTAAGAATACTCCTTCTACCTCTCAATCTACTCTCATACCCCGCTAGCTCTCACCACCTTTGAAGGTGTGTGAGGTCTTGGGTGTGAGACCGTGAGGGAATTGATGTTGTGTTTGATAAGTGTTTTGGTTAGTGCATGAAGTTTCCATCTTCATTGCACTAGCTAGTATTGAAGGAACACAAGAAATTTTATTGTAAAATGTCTCTCTTGATGGGAGAAACCATAATACAAAGCCTTTTGGAGGGGGGGACGGCTCCATGCAAATCCGGTCCTCAACTGTTGTCAATTGCTTAATTTCTCTCTATTTTGAAGTACTATTCATGCTATCTAACTAGGTGTTATGCTTTTTGTTGCTCTCTCTACGCAAGCACTCTTGTTAATCTCATTAGAAATCTATTCTAATGAAATGCTCACTATGTTCATGCTATTTTCCGCTACACACAAGTTACTAGGCCATTAAACGTTACATTGGTATCAGAGCACAAGGTTTCTCTTTTCTTGCTCAAGAATGGAGGTCCTCAAGCTAGCTATAAATGGTTGGTACTATTAATTGCATGTGAATAAGTAGAAAAGGGAATTTTCAGCCTTGAAATGCGTCCTGTCTTTTTGCTGTTAATGGGGCATCACCGTTGAGATCTATGGTCTTGATAGTGGAGGCCTACGGCTTAACCACTATTGAGCTATTAGAAGCTTGACAGGAGCCCGTGTTGTTTTGGTGTTGAACGACCCTCTCTTCTATTCCTTCCAATCAATGGTATTTAAGCCACGGGTATAGTAGCTTGAGTGCTTTTTCTAAAGGGGTAAAGAGGAGTAGCAACTAGGGCTTGAAGTGCCAAAGTACACCTAAAACGTTTACACCTAAAAGTTGTTAGAATGGCTGAAAATAGTAAAGAGAGTGAAATTAATGTTGATAACTTTGATTTTACTAATGAGCAAGCTACTAATGATGCCTCGATGCTTGTTAACTATCTTGTTTCTAGGCTTCAACAAGCCATGGGCAATCCATCCCTCAAAAGTGAAGTGCAATGGTAGCTTCGTGCTCATGGGATTCTCCAAGCTCCCCACCATGATGAGAGAAACCTAGGAAGCATCCTTGCAAGACTTCCAAAAGAGGTCTCTTTCCAATTCGGAAAGAAAAAGAGGATCCCTATGAAGGGCTTAGAAATTTGCTCCTTGATGATGCATATCCTTCTCAAAGGAGAACTCAAAAGCCTCCACCAAAGGAACGAGAAAGAAGTGAGTCTCCCACCACCTCGGTGGAGATGGCTCCACGAAGACGGCGGGCTAAACGCTCTCCATCACCTCCAAAATGGAGAAGACTATCGCATACTTTTCCACACCATACTTCAAAGAGGGATGACAAAAAGCAAGAGAAGAAAAAGGCGGACACTCTCTTCTCCATCTTCTTCATCCTTTTCCTCTTATGAAAGCGATGGTGAAGACAAAGAAGATCAAGGAAAGAAAAAGGCGAGAAAGAAAAAAGAAGAGGCCATAGGAAAACCTATGCCGCGTGGAAGAGGTCGTCCAAGCTCAAGAAATTCAAAGAGGGAGGAAAGAGCATCTCTTTTCTTACCTATGATGGCACTTTTGGTGCTACGGACAAAGTCTTGGCCTTTATCCAAAAATTTGATGCGACGTTCGGAGATGAGGGCTTCACGGAGTCCTCTAAGCTACACCATGTAGCTATGCACTTTCAAAAGTCCGCCAGACAATGATGGTCTAGCCTACAGGACAATGGTGAAGCTCCACAAACATGGAAAGCTTTAAGAGCTTCCATTATGAAGCAGCTTTTGGCCACCGATGCCAAAACAAAGTACTCACTGAATGGCGAAGCTTGAAGCTCTCTCCCTATGAATCCATCCTCAAATATGTAGACAAGTTTTGGGACCTACAACTCAAAGCCGTTGTCTTCAAAAAGTTGGATTTTGGAGAGCAAAAGCAGCAATTTTGTGCGGGCTTAACCGAAGAAATGGCAAAGTATGTAAACTCCCAAAGGTCACGCACCATATCGGCGGTAATACATCATACTATGGTGGCCTCTCGAATCAATTTCCAAACAGAGGCTAAGAGGAATTGTAAGCCCCCTGAAAACAAGGGTTCCAATGAGCCTAAGGGGAAGGACAATGTCCAAAAGTCTCCTAAGGGCAATTCCAACAAAGCTAAGGAGAAGGGAGTTTACAAAGGAAAAAATAAACTCTCTCCTGAAGAGCTTGAGCGTTATCACAAGGATAACCGGTGTTTCAAGTGCGGAAAACAAGGGCATGCATACCACGCTTGTCCCCAAAAGAACAACCGCCATGATCCTCCTAGAGCTACCTTGGTCGAAATCCAAGAGGAGGAAACTCACCACAAAGGATCTCCTCTATGCCATGCTTGGGGAAAGGTAAGAGAACATGATGCTTTTATTCTCTTTGACCCTAGTTCTACTCACAATTTTATATCTATAGAGTTGGCCACCAAGCTAGGCATACAAGCCTACGAGATGGGAGATGTCCTACCCATAGATGGTGCTTTCAAGGGGCAAGAAGCTTTAGTCACTCCCTTAATCGGGAGTGACTGAAGCTCCATGTCCAAAGCTATGTGGACAAAGAGGACTTCTTTATCTCTCCTCTCAAGCATGAGGATGTAATCCTAGGGGCACCATGGTTTGATTGCATGGCTGCCAATGTTAAATTCCCTAAAAGGAGAATCTCCTTTAAGTCCAGGGAAAAAGATATGTATATAGGTTCTAAGGAAATGGGTAACACTATACCCATTGTACATACTCAAGCTTTCAACAAGTCAATAAAGAGCTCTATTTCCGTGTACATGATTTTCGTTAAAGATTCTTAAAATGAACCTAATGTTTTAGCAAAAGAAAATATACACAATCAAAAGGAATTAAAGTTATCCAATTTTTTCAAGGGGTTTTAAGATGTCTTTATTGACGACATCCCTTGTGAGCTACCTCCTAAACGAGGCAATGATGACCGCAATTGAAATTCTTCCAGGAAGTTCACCGCCTAACAAACCTCCTTATAGAGTTTCTCAAGCTCAACAAGAGGAGATTATGTGGCAAGTGCATGAATTAGTTGACAAGGGCATGGTTAGGCCTAGCTCATCTCCATTTTGTTCTCCTATGCTACTAGTTCAAAAGAAAGACGGCACATATCGTATGTGTGTCGACTATAGAGCACTAAATAGGATCATTATCAAAAATAGGTTTCCCGTTCTACGGGTAGAAGACCTATTTGATAAGCTACAAGGGTCCACCTACTTCAGTAGGATTGACCTAAAAAGTGGCTATCATCAAATAAGGATAGTTGATCAAGACATTGTAAAGAACACATTTTGCACTACGTTTGGTCTTTACAAATACATTGTGATGTCTTTTGGCTTGACCAATGCACCAACCACATTCAACCGCTTGATGGAGAAGCTGTTGAGGCCTCACCAAACCTTTAATGGAGTGTCTTTGATGATATCATCATCTACTCTAATTCATTAGATGAACACAAGCAACACCTCCAGGTAATATTTCAAGTTCTATGAGAGAATAAACTTTATGTTAATCAAAAGAAAAGTGAATTTTTCTTACAAGAGATTCAGTATTCAGGTCACATTATCTCTCAAGATGGCATCCAAATGGATCCATCAAAGTTAGAGGTAATAAAAGGATGGCCTAAACCAAGGAATCTTCATGAATTAAGAAGATTTATAGGTATGTGTGCATACTATAGACGCTTCATAGAAAATTCTCACTAATAGCAGGACCATTACATGACCTAACAAAGAAAAACGTTAGGTACACATGGCCTGCCAAGGAGAACAATGCTTTCGAAAAGCTTAAAGAAAAGCTCATCTGTCCACCTGTGCTTACACTACCGGATCTCTCAAAGCCATTTAAGGTCCAATGTGATGCTTATGGTGATTGACTTGGAGCTGTTTTGCTTCAAGAAGGGCATGCCATAGGCTATGAAAGTCGAAGGCTCGATCCTGTTGAGCAAGCTCTAGGCATATATGAAAAGGAACTCCTCGCAGTTCTACATGCCTTAGACTCATGGAAGCACTATTTATTGGGGGCTCCTTTCATTCTGCAAACGGATCACCAAAGTGTTAAGTACTTCATGACGCATACCAAGCTCTTCGACAAACAAATGAGGTGGACAAATTTTCTTTCGCAATTTCATTTTCATATTGCTCACATTGCTGGCAAGCATAATCAAGTAGCCGATGCACTCTCAAGATGGCCAAGAGTGAATGCAGTTTCCATAGCAACTCACAATGATCTATCTTCTATGATAGATGAGTATGCTATTGATCCCGATTTTAGAGATGTGATTTCAGCCCTTGCACTAGGGAAGAAAGAGGAACCATTCAATTTACAAGATGGTTATCTTCTGTATGGCAATAGACTATGCGTTACTAGCTCACTACATGAGAAAGTAATGTATGAATCTCATGCTCCTCCTTATGCAGGGCATAGAGGAATTCAGTCTACTCTAAAGGGGATTGAAACATATTTCTATTGGCCTACCATGAAAACAAACATACAAGAGTATGTTTCTAAATGTGTGGTATGCCAAAAGATGAAATTTGATAGAGGGAAGCAACTTGGATTGCTTCAACCTTTGCCAATCCCTAATTCACCATGGGAGAGCATATCCATGGATTTAATCTTTGGATTGCCTAAGTCTATCCATGGGAATACGGGAATATGGACGATAGTAGACAGGTTTAGTAAACAAGCTCTTTTTATACCTGTCAAAAAGACTATCAAAGCCCATCAAATGGCAACCCTCTTCATTTCACAAATCTTCAAGTACCATGGCTTACCAATGTCCATAGTGTCGGATAGAGATCCTAGAATGACCAGTAATTTTTGGAAGGGTCTCTTTCAGAATTTAGGAGCAAGGCTAAACTTCTCTTTGGCCTATCACCCGTAAACGGATGGCCAAAGTGAAATAGCTAACCTAACAATTCTCGATCTACTAAAAGCCTATGTAACGGAAGTAGATCAAAGATCCCAATGGGAGAAGTACTTGCCCTTAGTGGAGTATACTTACAATAACACTGTACATACTTCCACGGGAAAAGCACCTTTTCAGGTAATTGAGGGAAGATCAAAAAGTCCCTTGCTACTTAAGGTACACGGGAAGATCTTCGGTGCAGATGAGTATAGCCGAGACCTACAAGAATCTTTCCAAAAGATTAAGGATGCTATCTCTATCTCACAGCAAACACAAAAGGCTGCTATTGCTGACAAGCACAGAAGAGCCCAAGACTTTAAAGAAAACGATTGGGTCTTACTCAAATTTCCCAAGGCTCGATTAAGGCACAGGACGGGCAAAAATCCTACGAGACACCAAAAGTACTATGCTAAGTTAGCAAAAAGATACTATGGTCCCTTCCAGATTCTTAGGCCAATCAATGAGATGGCCTATCAACTCAAGTTGCCCAACCATTGGCTCATACACAATGCTTTCCATGTGAGCCTACTAAAGCCTTACAAAGGAGAGCCACCTCAAGAACCAACTATTGAAGACCCACCGGAGATCGAGGACCAAGAAGAGGTGTTGTAGCCTGAGTCCATTCTCCGACATGAAGACAAGGTACTACGAGGCGGTAAGACTATCCGACGATATCTTATTAAGTTTAAAAATTATCCTTTTGAAGATGCTAGATGGATGCAAGGAATACAATTAAAAGATAACCTAAACCTTGTCAATGCTTACAATGCTTCCCTAGAGTAAGCAAATGTACAAATGTTAAAAGTGAACAAAGTTTTTATCTTATATGACTCTCTTTTTCTTTATTGTGCACAAAAATGAAGTAGTATGCATGCTTAGATCAAGTTTGCGGAGACGACGTCTCCCAAACACCAAGTAGATCTTGTCACTCTACTATGGAAGATTGATAGGACTAATGTGCAAACATGCTTGTGGCGGCAGCTTAGGCTCTCAAGCGCCAAATGGACTAGTCATCCATTCTGGAACGATGTCGTAGGGTAACATAGGGATCCTCTACCGGCTAAGAAAAGGACTAATGAATATGCTTTATCTTCTCTACCCCATAGCGGAGGACAACTATGATTTCAACAGAGAGGTAATGTGTTAATAATCAATATCTAATTCTCCTAAATGATTTTTGCATGTTAAACTGATCATTTAATATGGGGAAGTGCTAGGGGAGAAAAAGCTAGAAATTTCTTAAGCTAGCAGACCAGCCATAGTAGGGATCCAAAGGAGGGAAAATAGGGATCCAAAGGGGGGGCCATCTGTAAAATATCCATGTGCAACAATGGGCTTAAAAGACCCTAAGGTTCAGCCCATTAAGACTTGCAAAATGCTAAGGTTCCAAAATTCAAAGGTTGTGTCCAAAGGTCAAACATGGGGAAATTGGATGCTTTGTGTGTGTCCCAAAAGTCTTTATCAACCCCTACAGAGGAGGGGGCGAGCCTTGCAAGTAGGGGATGAGAGAGAAACACACAAACACACACACACACACACACACACACACAAGCTCCCTTTACACAAAGGGAATGAGGGACACATGTCAACTCCCTAGCCCACACACACACACACACACACACACACACACACAAGCTCCCTTTACACAAAGGGAATGAGGGACACATGTCAACTCCCTAGCCCAGATGCCCACAAGGTGTACCCAATTCCTATTGGATGCCCTTGGAGGTGGACCAATGAGAATTAAGCTAGAGTAAATCTAGTTTAATTAATTTAAAAACACTTAATAGAAGAACCAATAAGAATTAAGCTCTCTAGAAGACTATTGGATAGTCTCCCAAGGGGTCCAATGAGCATTCAACAGCCCAATGGCTTGCCTGATTCCTTTTGGCCAGGAGGCAAAGGGGTCCAATGAGAGTTTAGTTGCATTTATTAATTACCTAAAGCTCTTACAAAAGGGGAAAGGGGGACACATGTCATAAGGCTATCACTTATGCTGCTTAATTACCATTGGCTAGGCCTGGGGAGGTCCAATAGGATGCTAGCAAGAGCAAATAGCAAGAGGGTTCAACCAAGAGAGAGAGGGGATTGATTTTTCAAAGGCATTATCACCTACACACTCACACGAGCTCATGTGTGGAGTAAGAAGACTCTCTCTCCTTCTCAAGTTTTAATAGAAAGCTTATCACCTACTCCAAGCTTGTGAGAAGGAAGGCCTACACCAACAACTCTTGGATTTGTGATGCAAATCCAACCAAGAGCCAAGATTCAATGCATGATCATCTCCTCTACCATGCTAATTACTAAGCTAAGCTATGCTAATATGAGTGATTATGTGAGGAGATGTACATCTTTCTCGTAAGAATACTCCTTCTTCCTCTCAATCTACTCTCATACCCCGCTAGCTCTCACCACCTTTGAAGGTGTGTGAGGTCTTGGGTGTGAGACCGTGAGGGAATTGATGTTGTGTTTGATAAGTGTTTTTCTTAGTGCATGAAGTTTCCATCTTCATTGCACTAGCTAGTATTGAAGGAACACAAGAAATTGTATTGTAACCATAATACAAAGCCTTTTGGAGGGGGGGCCGGCTCCATGCAAATCCGGTCCTCAACTGTTGTCAACTGTGTAATTTCTCTCTCTTTTGAAGTATTGTTCATGCTATCTAACTAGGTTTTATGCTTTTTGTTGCTCTCTCCACCCAAGCACTCTTGTTAATCTCATTAGGAATCTATTCTAATGAAATGCTCACTATGTTCATGCTATTTTCCGCTACACACAAGTTACTAGGCTATTAAATGCTACACTGGCGACTTGACTTTTTACATTCTTGAGCTTGCTACAAACATTTCTTCAGGTAAGAGTAAGCTTGAATCGTCAAAAAGAGGATTAGTGAAGGACCAAGTTGGCATTGAAGGTTTCTTTTTCCATACTTGTTTCATCATCTTTGAATATGCATTCACGTTGGTTGGGTTGTCCTTGTTTGACTATGAAGACTCCATTATTTGTTTGATTCTCCAATTAGGCCTGTTGTAAGAAGTCTTTGATGTTGTTGTAGGCTTCTGTTCACTATTGGCATTTGGATTTTCGCTAGGAGAATTGGAAGACTTAGGAATCCACATCTCTTGATGACCTTTGTATCTCCATTGTTGACTCTGCTTCACTCTACGTCTTGTTGATTTCTTGATATCTTCATGCAGGTCTAGTGTAGTTGCAGTTGGCTTATGGTTAACTGGTAGCCAAATCTTTGTATAACCTGTGTAGAATCCTTGTCCAAGAGAAACATTCTTTTGAGATCTTTTTTTTTGGTATCCTCTTGAGATTTGTGGTAGACTTTAGCATCTTTCACTGCTGCTTTGTTGTATACCTGCTTCTTAGATATCCTAGGATATTGTTGAGGTTGATACCTTGTGGGCCTTCTTTCTTAGGAGGCTCTTGATGTTACTTCATTTTTCCTAACCTGCGGTTTTGGTACCCATATCTCTCTGTTACCTTCATAGTACTCATGTTCTTTTAAGCTCCATTGTGATGCTATCCATCCCATGTGTTTGTCTTTTTGTGTCGATTTCTTGTCTTTAATCCAAATCGGATCATTGAATTTGACAAAACTGCTTTGAACAAACACTTGCTTGACTTGCCTTTGCTTTCTTGAGTACTTTGGCTGAAATATCTTTTCTTTTTTGGTTTCAATTGGGTCAACATTTGACTTGAAAGTTTGGAAGCCTGTTTTTCTTGAAGAAGCTGATCCATGAGGGTTCTTTGATGTAGAAGCATATGCTGTCACACCTTGCATGCTAATAGGTGGAGGGTCCACTTTAGCTTTACCTTTGTCGGAAAGATTTGTCTTTGATTTTTGTGACTTTTGCAACTTTGATTCCAATAGTATTGCTATCTGTAACTGTTGCTTGATACCTCTTGGGAAAGAGAGTGTTAGCATTTTATCTTCTTTGTAGGCCTTGTGTTGATCTATCCACTGATGTCCAAGGATGACATCTGCATGCATTTCCTTTGAAGGCTTCACCTGAAACTTTACTTGCTCTTCGTGTTGTTGGATGCTAAGGGTAGCAACCATTTCTTCTTGACTTGTAGCCTTACACATGATTTCTCTATTATGTGGCTTGCCCTGAGTAATCTCTTGAATTCTCTGGATGTTGTCTGCAACCATATTAAAATTTGCTTCTTTATCCAGTAGAGCATTGCATCTGACACTTGCTCCTTTTGTACTACTAAGAAGTACAACTATTCTCATTGGAGGTTCTATTGAAGATCTTTGTCCTGCTTTTGCCATGGTCTCATCTTGATCTAACTGTGTCTCTATGGAGGGTGACTTGAGATTCCGTTTTCCAATGTGAGAGATCCTTTTTGTACAGTTTTCATTTTTGGTCTACACAGTGGGCATATGAATTATGTGTACTATACAATGCTAATGTCATTCTGTTTGATGTGTCCCTTAGACTTGTGAATGATTGCACACTTGTGGCAGTGGATGCAAAATCATTTGCAAACCTAACATTCTTTTCAATCTTTAGTGACATCTCGACACCTTGACCAAATTCATGCAGGAATTTGTTGTTCAAAGAATCAATTTTAAGCTTTTCAGGTGTCTGTGCATCTTTATGCCGATTTTCAACTTGCAGTGCTTTTAATGGTAATGCGAATCATCTGATTGCATTAAAAGTGACGAGTTAAATGTACCTACATTGAGATTCGCATTTCCAATTTTCTCTGTACCTTGCTTGGTAGTTGACAAGTCCCTATTGTGTGGATTGGACAATCTTCAAAAAAATGTCCATCTTTTTGTCCACACTATGAGCAATATGCCATGACTGGTGGTATTTCAATCGGCTCTATCATGTCAAGCTCTAGCTGAGAAGCTTCAACTTTTGTACTTGCCAAGTTGTTGGCATCTTCTTTTAAAACACTAAGCATCAAGCTGTAGACTGCTACATCTTGACCTTTGTACCGTCTTTGACTCAGTTCTCCAATTAGATTGGCTTCTATTGGTTGATCTGTTGGTTCTTCCATTACTGGCTCTCGACTATAGATCTGACCATATTAATCCATGTACAATGATCCTGATCGCATATGCACTAACTGTATGTTTTACTGGCTTGTGTAGATTTCTCGATAGCCATTTGGGTCAATTTTTTGCACTTCTATCTGCACTTCATCTTTGAGCTTGCAATACCTGGCTTCACTGAAAACTATAAACATCTGGGAATCCTCTAAATCTGGCTTTACTCTGATCGACACGATCTTGGCTCCTGTATTTCTTTTACTACTCATAAGATACCTATGACTTTCTAAATTTGTGTCCAAAAATTTATCCCCATTGTAGCCATATAGCTGTAGAATCTGCTCTGTTGCAGTTGTACTTGAATTCTCGGCTCGACTTGAGTCCATGTTGACTTGTTTTTAGCAAAAACTATCTCCTAGCAGATTTTGATATTAAGCAGAATTTCTCTTTCCCGGCTTGATAAAACTGCTTGTGTCAAAGCACTTATGCAGTTGATTGCTCTTCAATCTCACAAGAGTTGATTAACTCTAGCTCAAAAGTTTCAAAATTGATTGTTTGCAACCTTTTGAAACGATGAAAACGTGGGCCTTGAACAGCTTAATCTACAACCCCTCATGATTGGTCAATTTTCAGCTTGATTTTGATAAATTTAGAAATTTGTCTACCGCTCACACCTTCGAGTTGATCGTTTTTATCTTTTTTTGGCTATCGTGTTTCGCTTTGTGATGTGTAATTTTCTCGGGTGATCTTTTGCTATTTCCGACTTTTGTTGTTTGGTCGGTGTGCAGTATACTCCACGGCGTTGCTTTTTGCTTTCTTGTCTCTTTCTGACACTTTTTGCCCTTTTTTGACACTTTTATCGATTTTCTTTTTATTTTTCTTAATTTTTTGTGAAATTTTGAATTTTCTTAAATTTTGGCCTTTTTATGAATTTTTACGATTTTTTTGAGAAAGTTTTGATTTGTTACAAATTTTTTGGTAATTTTTTGCTTTTTTTAATTTCTTTGAAGGTTTTATGATTTTTATACATTTTTGGGATTTTTTTCGATCAGTTTTGGATTTTAATTTGAGTTTTTATGAATTTTTTATGTTTTAGGGATTTATCTATCACTTTTTGATTTTTTTACCAAATTTTTGTGATTTTTTTGATTTTTGTGTGTTTTATTATTAATATTTTTTATTTTTTTTGTGATTTTTAGAACTCTTTTTAAAATTTTTGTGAGTTTTTTATGTTTTTCTATTTTTTTGTAAATTTTTATTCCTTTTATTGATATTTTATGATTTTTAATAAAAAAATTTGTGTTTTTTATTCTTTTTTATTTTGTTAAAAAATATTTCTAAACCTTTTTGAAAAATTTTTAAATTGATGTTTTAAAAAAAAATTAATTTGTTTTTGATGTTTTTCTATTGATTTTTGTAATATTTTTAATTTATTTACTTACCTTACCAGAAGTTGGCGGGGTCGAGGGGCGCAGAGCCTGCAACGGTGTTGATTGGCGGGCTTGAAGGCGCGTGCGTGGCGGGGATCTCGGAGCTGACAGTAGAGGTGGGGTCTTGGCGTGTAGCGCATGGTTCGAAACCAAGGCAGGTGCGCACGTGGGAGCAGTCAGCGGGGAGCGAAAGGGTTAGCGCCACAGCACGGCCACAAGGCAGGGCAGGTGCACGTGAGCGAGAGAGAGAAAAGAGAGAGATGACATCGTGCTCGAAAAAAGACCTAGGTTTAGTGTCATCCCACCTACAAATCTTGAAATTTACCTCTAAATTTTACATTTGAAGGTAAGAAAACCAACAAAATTTTGAAAAAATTAGTGTAATTCGGTCTAAAAACCTTCAAATTTTGTCAATTTACCTCTGATGTTTCACATACATAGGTTTGCCAAGTTTTGGGAAAAACATTTTGTTTTTCCGAGCACTGTGCATCGCGTGCAAGCAGTGATGTGTGTGTGTTGGAGCTACGAGACATGAGGGAAAAGGGGGCACGTACGTGACAGCTAAGCTGGACAAAGAGAAGGTGACAAAGGAAAAGAGAGAGAGAGTTAGAGAGAGATAGAAAGTAAGAGAAAAGAGAGAGGGTGGGAGAAAGTTAGAGAGAGAGAGAGAGTGAGGGTGAGGGGATGTGTTAATGCGGAACGAGACGAGCACGGACGGAAGCAGAGGAAGAAAACGAAGAAGATTATTCTAGCGTCGTAGGAAACTATCCCAAGAGACCGTAAAGATCTATCCGCAGAGGGATTTTATGTGTCGCAAGGCACGGGCATCGAGCTCGATACCGGCCTTTTTTAATATTTTATTTTTTATTTTTTTAAATTCCAAACGTCCACAAATGCCAAAAATCACCCGAAATTTCAAAAAACGCCAGAAAAGTCCAGAAAATTTATGAAAAATTCTAGGAATCTTAGAAAATCATCTACAATTACAACCGAACATTTTCAACATGCAAAAGCACACCAAAAATAGCAATTTTTACTAAAAAAGCAATTTACGACACAATCATCAACCCGACCCTCGAAAATAGTGAAGGGCACGGAGGGCACAAATGCAAACAAAATGACGTCGTAAATACCCACACACATAATAGCTCGTAAAGATCGCAAAATATCAAGTTTTTATGGAATTAACCGAATATAAAAGAAAAAATTAGCAATAAATTGCCAAAACATTACAAAAATTATCCAAAAAATTTTCTAAAAAATCTTCACACATTGGGAAATAGTGCAGCCAGTAAAATCACACAAATCACATCAAATCAATTGCCAAACAATTTCATCAATAAAATCAAGACTACGCAATTAAACCGACAAAATTAACGATAAAATTAGGTCAAAATTGATGCAATTGGAGTGTGTAAATCTCTGTTTTGAGCACAAAAATGCAGCAATTAACCATTACATACATCAATCATGCAATCAAAAATTGAGTCAATCATTCAAATTAAACACTTTTTAGGCACACACATACTAATAAAATTAGCAGTTTTTACCAATCTTTAGGTGCGCACACAGAAGGGTTAAACTTGTCGAAATTGCAATGTGGCTTCACAAATCATTAGTTGGACATGACCACAACACAAATCAATCATCGCAATTGAAAAATCATTAAGGACACATTGATTTTTAGGTGCACAAACATGGGCAAAATAGTGTACACACACCTAAAATTAGGCATACACACACTCAATTAAAATACACACACACTTCATTTTAGTGCACACAAACTTGCAATTGACCATACAAGCATACAATTAACTCAATTAGGCACCTAATTAGCAATGTACAATCACCAATCAACAATTGAAACTTGTCAAATTCATACGCCACCAAATCTTAAAAATTTCGGCATTACGAAGGCATGAAAACAAACAATCAAAAAATTTTCAATCTAACATAGTGATAGCCGACTTTCGAAATCAAAGAAAAAAAAGAAAAAAAAATTCATTTCACCCCCCCCACTCTCAGTACCCCCCCACCGTAGCTTATTTTTCCTCCCCCCCCCCCGCCCTACGGGCAACGGATAAAACCCTCTCTCTCTCTCTCTCTCTCTCTCTCTCTCTCTCTCTCTCTCTCTCATTTTTCCCTACATACCCCCTTCCCTAATATCTCTCTCTCCCAATTTACCCTCCCCGGCTAGGCAGAAGCTCTGAAAAGAAACTCCCGACCCCTCTCTCGTGCTCCCTCTGTGTGAGCCGCATGAAAACCCCCCCTTCTCGCTCTCCATATTCTTACACTCACTCTTACACTCACCCTACATTTCCCCTCACATTACCCTCTACCCTTATTCCCCCCCTCCCTTTGGCCCGCTAATATTCCTTCCACAACCCCTCCTCCCTCTTCCCCACCCGCTCGCCTCACCCTCCATCGGCCTCATTCCCCTCCCCTCGGCCTCATCCCCCCCCCCCCCCCCCCTTTGGCCCGCGGATATATTCCTTCACTCCCCCCCACCCATTGACTAATCCCCCCCCCTCGTCCTCAAGCTCCCATGCAAGACAATCACCCCCCCCCCCCCCCTCTCCCTCTCATTCACACATCTCCCATACCCCACAACCCCCCCCCTTCCCTCTCCCTCACACACACACACACACACTCTCTCTCTTATCCCAAATCCTCACCCCTCCCATTCCCTCACACCCTCCCTCTCACAGCTCCGCGCGGACTCTCTCTCTCTCTCTCTCTCTCTCTCTCTCTCTCTCTCTCTCTCTCTCTCTCTCTCTCTCTCTCTCTCTCTCTCTCTCTCTCTCTCTCTCTCTCTCTCTCTCTCATCCGGGCGCTCAGGCCACGCAAGCATAGGAGGTCCACTCTCTCTCTCTCTCACGCCCTCACGGGCAGCGCCACATATGCACACACTCTCACACCATATACACACACCCACAATCACCCCCCCCCCCCCCCCCCCCCCCTCTCCCCTCTCTCCCATCGCGCTGTGCGCAGCAAGCCCGCCAACAAACACACACACCCACCTATGCACTGTACACAGCCGTCCGCAGTCCACGCACACACCCACACACACGCCCTCACGGGCAGCGCAATACGCAAACACACACACACACACACACACACACACACACCCTATTCTACCCCCCCCCCCCCCGCCGCCCCCATCCGCCTTGCGCAGAAGCACAAGCTCCCGGCCATCCGCCAGAAAAAGAAAAAAAGAAAAAAAAAATAGCCCCCCTTCCCACACACGTTTTCGCACGCACATTCCTATACAAAACACACACACCCGCCCTCATGCACGAATATACACACACACATACACACGCGCACGCGCATATACGCACCGCACCGCAAATACGAAGAAAACGGTTACAACATCAACAAACAAAAAGAAGAAGGATCCAAAGCACGCGCCGCCAACAACAAAAAGAGAAAATGTGCCAAAGGCATACCCCGGCCGACTCCCAAAAGAAGTACGCTCGACATCGAGGCACCGACAGCACACCATTCGCCGGCGACACGCAACCACGACGCCATCCCAGTAATTTTTAGGTTATTTTTATCATTATCTTCAGTTTTCACCCGAGCCATTGTAAATTTCCATTTTGTAAATATCCTCTCTCTAGGTGATGGTCACAAAGGCCCACCTAGAGATTCCCATGTTTTAATAACCTCCCCAAAACAACGCAAGGGTATACCACACCGGACCCACTACTTGCTTTGTCTCCCCGATTAAGATTACCCTAACCACACTGGGATTACCATAATCCAAGCAGCGAACACCTATAAATTGGCATTGAGAGGTCACTATCGGGAGGGGGGGGGGCAATTCATGAGGAACCAAGCATTTGGTAGAGTGTGGTAGAAGGGATTGACACCATCACTATCATGGGGAGGAGGGGCCTTGTGGGTTAGGTTTGCCTTGGGAGTTGCACCATGCGAAGGGAACCACATCCATCGCTCGACGCCAATGGTCGATGCACACACGTATGCACGCTCTTGGTGGTGAGTATTCACAATCATTGAGTCTCCTTAGAGAACGCACCAAGTAGGTTGCACCACCTCCTCCCCCTACCTCTCTACCACTATGGCATGCCACCTTGTAAATATTGCAAAAATAATTCACCCTCACACCCCCGAGGGTTTTCATCATTTGCAAGTATTCTCTCTCTCTCTCTCTCTCTCTCTCTCTCTCTCTCTCTCTCTCTCTCTCTCTCTCTCTCTCTCTCTCTCTCTCTCTCTCGGTGTGTAGGCTTGCGTTGTTCATATCATCGTGGGCTTTGCGTCCTAGACGCTCAAAGCTAGGTGGTGCCCCCTGTTCGCTTTATCGTGGCAGGCTCGAGGCGCGCCATTCAGCCCCCGACGTTTTAGAGGCCGTCGGGGTTCGCGGTCCGCTTTGCGTCCGTCAATAGCATCAACATTGAATTGCATCAACATAGCATCTATTCTATATATTAAGCAGAGAGGCATTCAGGGGGCCACGTGGTGAAATTTGCTTCATCCGACAGTGTGTCCCTACATCTCCGGCAACAGTGAGGATAGTGCGCGCTATAAAGAGAGAGGCGGCCGAAGGCCGC
Source organism: Adiantum capillus-veneris (assembly GCF_014529385.1). Taxonomy (NCBI): domain Eukaryota; kingdom Viridiplantae; phylum Streptophyta; class Polypodiopsida; order Polypodiales; family Pteridaceae; genus Adiantum; species Adiantum capillus-veneris. The sequence goes on from NC_140935.1 coordinate 132,031,741, forward strand.
CGGTCACACTAGTCAACATTACATTGCATCATGGAAGGATCTCTACACAATTCTACACATCCTTAGATTCTAGGGAGGTTGAGAATACCACCTTGATTACCTTTCCATCGAAGATCAATTGAATGGTTGAATGCTCCAATCCTTCATAGTAAATTAGTAGGTTAGCAAAAATTAGTGAAATTAGCAAGGGGTTAGTGTGAAATTAGAGTGTGTAAACACACAATTGGCAAGATACAGTGACACATTAGGGAATTATGAACACATTGCTTCGTGCACACACATCCAAAATCCACAAAAACATAAACACACAAGTGAAATTAGTGAGGAAACGCATTCGATTATGCCACAATTACACTAGTGTAGGCCATCGTCCTGACAGCGGAGCTAAATGTTGGGGGTCCCATTGTTGCATAGCTCCAATGACAAACAAAATTATCAATCTGGAGGGATGAGTTACCAAGCTAGGACATGGAAACGCTCACACGATTAGTGAGCTAATCATGGCAACACGAATGGTTAACTCTATGAGGTGAGCTTCTCGGCCAATGGAGGAGCCAAGCCACAATGAAGGTCAATCTCCACATCCACGTCTATTCACCTCTAATCAACCCAATCACACACACTACGATTGCAAGATGTACACAAGACTAAGCGTATCATGCAACACACTAATCGTAAAAGCACACACACATAGATCTATTGAGCACCACATTTCAATCAAACCTACATGCACACACAAGCAAGAGAGGGTAATCACACAAGATTAGAGAGGGATTAACCACTAATTAGTTAAGATCTAGCTAATTAAAGCATCATAGGCAATCATAAGAATCATGAGAGAGGCATAGTGAAAGAGAGTTAAGCATCGATTAGTGTTAATCGAGTCACATGAGCAAGGAGAAGCTCAAGGACTCCATAGCCACACACCTCAAGAGCTCTCATCTGTCTTCACCTCTCAGAATCAGCTTTTGCGACTTAACCTTCTCATTGCTCAATCTTCTTCCTATTCTTTCCCAACGCTTTCCAGGGTAAACACTTGTTTCCATGGCTCACACAAACCAGACCGTAAGGATGGTTTACCGGCAAGACCACCAACCTTCATCCTCAAGAGTTGCAGGTAAAACCGTGCCTAATCTTCATGCAACAATGCGTAGTCGGAGATATGAGCATAACCAAAGCGTTCTGCTTGAGCTGCACAAACTCCAGAGGCATGTTTCTCTTGCTATTCCTAAGTTACCCTTTCAAAGAGTAGTTCGCCGAATTTGTGAGAGTGCAAATTTGGATTTTTAGTGGGCCAGAAGTGCAATGGGTTGCCTCCACGAGACAAGCGAGGACTTTCTGATTGAGCTGTTCCAAGAGAGCTACATCCTCACAGCTCATGTCCATAGAGTGATAGTGATGCCCGGGAAATCAATTCTCCGAAGAATTGATATCTCGGGCGTTCTACTTGAGCCGCACAAACTTCAAAGGCATGTTTCTCTTGCTATTCCTAAGTTACCCTTTCCAAGAGTAGTTCGCCGAATTTGTGAGAGTGCAAATTTGGATTTTCGGTGGGCCAGAAGTGCAATGGGTTGCCTCCACCAGGCAATTGAGGACTTTCTAATCGAGCTGTTCCAAGACAGCTACATCCTCACAGCTCATCCCCACAGAGTGACAGTGATATATGCCCCGGGATATCAATTTTCTGAGGCTGTTACGATTTAGGTACGACAAGACACTTGCATTGGTCCATCTATCTGACATGAGAATGGACAACATTTTGGTAATCACTCCAATAACCAAAGTGAAGGTGACGGATGTGAGAACCACACAACACACATACAACACACGTTTGAATGTGGAGAGGACCCAAGAGGCACTTCTGGAACAGCCTTCTGAGGAGTCAAATGAAAGGGAGATGTTGTTAGCAATTGACCAAGCTAATAATGACACCCTACATTTCCTCGGCCCAGCTTTCGACGTAGCACTTTTTGTATGGGGCCAAATTTTGTACTTGCGTTTCGGCCCTCACGAGATAGCTGTTTTCCGAAATAGTGGGAGGGAGCTTACATACCAAATTATCAACTTCGGTCTTTGGTATGTTAAATTATTTTTGCAGACGTTGGTGCAACCAAAGTTGGTCTATGAAGGGAAGAGCTCTATGCCGAGCTATGGGTACTAGCACGCGCATGGCAAAGGGCTAAAGCAGGAATGAAGGCCTTGGGAGAGCATGTCATGGCGGAAGTGTATTTTTAGGCAAAAAATGGTCCTAGAATGGTCTAGGTGGAAAAGAAGGTAAAGGTGCTTGGAATGCTGAGTCAATGTTCTAGAATGTGGTCTTTGATATGCTCTAGGAGCTCGTCCAGACGGCTCGTCAAATGGAGTCCCGGTGTGAAAGTTATGATTGTTCGAAGATAGGAGGCTTTGCAGATCCGCGACGGATAGGGCAGGTACAGACAGGTGGCAAAAACTGGGATCAATGGATATGCATGTAAAGCTCAAGTTGTCGAGCACTCCAGTCTTTTCGGATTGAGAATCGGGCTTCTGGATGGAAAGTTATGGACAATCAAGTTTCATTAGGAAAAAATATGAACCCTCTAGGGGCCCTTTGGGATTAAGGTTAATTAGAAGCCAGCCAATGAGAAGAGGGTGGTGGACACACTCTATGCCCTCAAAAATGTAGGGGGACAAAGTAGTCTTACACTTTTTAAATGGGCTCTTACCTAGTGAGAAGGTGGGGTGGGGGGGGGTGGGCCATATGGAACCTCCAACTTCCCTCCTTTTTGATCCGGTTTTGAAAAAATCCCAAAAATTTGAAATTTTTCAAAAATTTCAAAACTCAAATTTCATCTTCTGAAAACCCCCCTAAAACTATTTTATGGTCAAAAAAGCATTTTTTGATCTCAAAAAGTCAAAACGTGCATCCAAAAACCCTAAAATTCAAAATTTTTAAAAAACTTTTAAAAAATCTTTTTTTGCTATCCAGAGCTCCCCCAAAATTAGTTATTAGGCAAAAAGGGATTTTCTCTCTCTAGAACCCCTTTTCCAACCCCTCCTTGGTTACAACTATCACACTCATCCTCTACTCCAACACTCTCTCTCTTTACACCATCTCCATTGCTGCAGCAAGGAAGCTCCTCTCTCCTCCCCTACCACCTTCCATTGCCACACCAAGGAAGGCTTATCCACCTTCTCCTCCCAGTGCCACACCAAGCAAGGGTTGTCCACCTTCTCCTCCCATTGCCACAAGGGTTGACCATTTTCTCATATCACTTTATCACACCTACATTGTAGCAACAAGCAAGGTTCTTCCCCTCCTCCTAGTTTGCTTTGCTCAACCATGGCCAACTCTACTTCGCAAAGGCGACCAAAGGATGAGGTCACAGCACTTGCATGCCACAACACTAGAGGTGTAGATGATGAGTGGGTGCCACAAGAGTTCACCAAAGGTGCTTGGGTATACATGCAACCATCTGCTGTTGGCCCTCATCGTGTGCGGAATCGTGCAAACTTGGATCTTCATTGGAAAGGAAAGCTCCTTGGCTTCAAGAACCGCAAAGACAAGGGGACCATAGCCATTGTGCAACATGTTTTCTCAATGTCAACCATGCACTTGCAACAACCACCTCGATTTCCAACACATTGTAAGTACATGTTTTGAGAATACAAAGCTAGGTGTAAAATCACAGTGTAATGTTATTATGGATTCATACTTAACATTTGTCATGCATTTATAGTCATATTTCCATCCACGTTGGTGGAGGAGCAGCCACTACATAGTCTCTCCGGCACATTCAATGCTATACATGCGGATATTGGAGCAATAATGTTCCCGCATCTTTGCCCAACCAAACTGGTTCAAAGAAGGATTTTCTTCTATTCTCACTCCTATATTGTCCCTACTTCTACACAAGCATTTGGAACGCTTGAACCCATCAAAGTAACTTCCTTATTAAGTATGGAGTGGCCGGTCCCAGATTTGTGGTCGGTAGCATCTTTCAAGCAAAAGATGATAATGGATGTCCAAAACTCTTTGAAATACTCTAAAGCTTCTAGGTCTGTGGGCTTGAGCTGGTGTTTGCCTATTCATTGTTTTGTGCACATTTTTAAAGAGTTTGGATTTGTGGAGACTACCACAATGCTTGTATGTAAAGATGCGCATTACGAGGAATTAGGAAGGCTTTTAGAAGAGGACTGGGGTTTTGTGGAGGGCATGCACAACGGGGACCAGTACCGTTGTAAGGTTGGAGCTTCAGTTATTGGAATGAGCTATTTGAAATCCCGCACCTCCTTGTACATACGATTTCACTATGATCGTTGGATGTGCAAGCTTGGAGTGTGGACTCCCTTACAGAGTGTAGACGGCGCTATTGCAAGCTTTGACATTGCAGTGAAGATGCCCAACGATGCTTTGGAGGTAGTCCAAGTGAACAAGCATTGGACTCTCAGTAATGCTCGAGAACATTTGGTTATTATGGGTTTTGAGGCCCTTCAACAAGCACAATTTCGTTTACAAGGTCACAAGGTGAGAATCCTTCCACCACATTTTCAATACATCATGGTTTGTCGATCATTAGATGCTTATTGTAATGAATGTCCACAGATTGGGAAGAGAATGGAAGAAAAATTGAAGGTCGAGGAGGACTGGGGGATAGATGGAACTATGCTATCGATCTTATAACTTTGTAACTCTTGCAATTTTCATATTGATCCCCGCTGTAATCAACATGATTTGCTTCGGCAAATCATGCCTTTGAATATAATTTTTTGCATTGGGATGAGAAATCATTTTTTGGTGAAAGTGCCTTTTTTTTAATGTCTTAAAAAAAGGGTACATTATAAAAGGGGGGGCACCTAACTCATTCACTATTTACACTTTTGCAACTCCTGAGCTCCTCCACTCTCTATCCACACCCCAGGCTAAACATGGATGCTGCCACAGCCTCTGCATCTGTACCCACATCCACCCCTTTGTCACGCTTCATCTTCTTCCTCGAGGACACCAAATACAAAGGGAAGTTGGACCTCCACACCTTTTTTACTCGTCTCCCTGACCTTGACGCCACTGTTGCCCTTCACATGGATGCATTTGAGGAGATTTCTGCGTTCATGGAGGAGCACATCATAAAATATTCTGTATCTATCCCCCCACATGTAGGGATCTGGGTGCCTTGCGATCTTTTGCGCTATATACACAAAGGTGATCGCCCATTCGCCAAGCGGTTGCAACGATTCCAAGAAATTGCAACCAATGCAGGCCATTACTTGGACGAGCAAGCCCCTGGGGTGTCAGCGCTCAAGAAGCGCAAGTTGGGGGTGGAGTACCTTTCTCGGCTCGCAAAATTTATCTTCTTGGTGAGCGAGGAACCTGATTTGGAGGAGCTCCGCTTACCACACCTTCAAGTTGGGTCCTTTATCAAGGACACCAAGGAGCAGCATGTTATCCCCATGAACCCTGCAGCGGAAGGAAAAGCACACCAGCTCGAGTACCCTAGGGGTCTTGAGGAAGTGGTTGAGAAATCCATAGTTGCGGCTGGCCCTAGTGACACTCCAGTGCCACTACCACTGACGGATGTGGCTATCCCAGAGGTAGAAATTAGCCGCTTCTCCTCAGTGTTAGTGGATAAGGAGGAGTTTGTGTTCCTGCATGATTTGGAAAAAGCATTTGGCCTGCGCATGGATGAATGCTTGAGCGTGCTATGCAACAGCAGCAAATGTCCCTTAGACAATACGCAAGATGCCCTAGAAAGCAAGCTCTTGCCAGATGGGGACTCTGTTGCTGACACTATTGCAGTTGTATGTGCGGAGGTCCTGACAGCAGAGCAGTTGCATGTGGCTGATGAAGATTTCCAAGCCACGCAAGCCAAGGTTGAGGCTGCTAGGATGCCTATGCCATTATGCAACCTCCCATCTGATGATCCAAAGCTTGTATCTGTGGTGCATGGGACCATTGACTTGGATGCAAAGGGCAACATGGAGGAGGATGACAAGGAGCAGGAGGTAAACTGTATCCTAATTTTCATGTTACTATTTTATCCTTCGTTGTCTTTTTTCTCAACCTTCATCGGTTTATGACAGGATGTTGTGGAGGTTGATGATTTTGTTGCAAGGACGGGTGGCAAGCGGACGGGCTTTGGACCTCAAGCTTCCCTTGCGCATTACCTCGGACAACTCCCCCCTGGCGATGTGGCCATTATCCATAATGAATTTACTCCCCGAGCCCATTTTATGACTTGGTCGTTAAAAGCTTTGAGCAAGTTTTTGTGTTTGAGTACCATTGCTCAAACTGCGCATCAAGTGTTCCTAGTGCGTAGATCCCTTGTATGCACAACGTTTGGCACTGGCTTTCGTGGTAAAGTGCTTGCCCAGATAGGGATACATGCTTCCATTGGCTCAACTGACCCAAATGCCATAGCGCAGTCCCTCTTGACTGGGGAGTTACCTTACGCGCAAAATAGGCGCCAGGAAATGGTCAAAAAAATTCTGAACTCCTCAGATACATGATGTAAAATCACCGTGCTAGAAGGAATAAAAAATATTTGAAATTGTCTCTATATTGCAAATTCTTTTCAATCTGATTTGTCAATCTTGAAAATTGTTTCAATTGGTGATATGAATTGTTTTTTGACTTTGTTATTTCAAGGTATGTAATTGCAGTCAATTTGAGTATACTTGTGATTTTTAAGTACCCTAGGGGGTTAGATTAGCCTATAAGGGGTAAAAAATGCTTGGCCACAAGGGCGCGCAAATGGCCCATCCATCAGTTTTGGATGGGCCATTTGCGCGCCCTTGTGGCCAGGCATTTTTTTGCCCCTTATAGGCCAATCTACCCCCTAGGGTACTTAAAAAGCACAAATTTATTGCAATGGATTGGTTTTGCATCATTCATTTAAATGCAACCTTTTTATGGAAATTCCAGTATATGTTCACACTCAAGGACACTAGAAAAGCTCAAATCAATTATGAAATGAAGTTTCCAGCAAACTATCACTTGCTTTAGTTCTACCTACTACACCCTTGCACCAAAAAGTCAAATTACATTGGACACTTGGTTTCCCAATATGTTATTTGTTTTGATATCCTATAAGGAATTCAAAGCTTGAAATGACCAAAAAAAGGTGTCCATAAGGATCCGTATAAAATATTGATGCAAAACCAATAGGTTTTAGTAAATTTGGTTGTTTTAAGTACCCTTGGGGGTAGATAAGCTTACAAGGGGCAGAAAAAGGCCTGGCCACAAGGGCGCGCAAATGGCCCATCCATCAGTTTTGGATGGGCCATTTGCGCGCCCTTGTGGCCAGGCATTTTTTTGCCTCTTATAGGCCAATCTACCCCCTAGGGTACTTAAAAAGCACAAATTTATTGCAATGGATTGGTTTTGCATCATCCATTTAAATGCAACCTTTTTATGGCAATTCCAGTATATGTTCACACTCAAGGAGACTAGAAAAGCTCAAATCAATTATGAAATGAAGTTTCCAGCAAACTATCACTTGCTTTAGCTCTACCTACTACACCCTTGCACCAAAAAGTCAAATTACATTGGACACTTGGTTTCACAATATGTTATAAGTTTTGATATCCTATAAGGAATTCAAAGCTTGAAATGACCAAAAAAAGGTGTCCATAAGGATCCATATAAAATATTGATGCAAAACCAATAGGTTTTAGTAAATTTGGTTATTTTAAGTACCCTTGGGGGTAGATAATCCTACAAGGGGCAGAAAAAGGCCTGGCCACAAGGGCGCGCAAATGGCCCATCCATCAGTTTTGGATGGGCCATTTGCGCGCCCTTGTGGACAGGCCTTTTTCTGCCCCTTATAGGCTTATCTACCCCTGAGGTTACTTAAAATGCACAAATTTACTGAAATTAACTACAATTACATACAAAACTTGAAATTACAAAAATAATAGACAGAGTAGACACAACTGTTGATCATATTGTCGTTGGAAAGTCAAATCATTACAAAGATAAGGGTGTGCAATACAAAAAGAGGGGTAACTTCGGCTAATGCTCGAAGTCTCGTCGCAATCATCGTGCAAGCTGCATATCTTTTGGCTGTATTGTCACTCGCTTTGCATGAATGGCACATACGTTGGTATCTTCCGACACTGAAATGATGTGGGCCTCTGCAGCTTCTTGAATAGCCTCTAGCGCTATTGCTTGCATTCTATACTGATTTCCATAGCTTTGAAGCACTTCCTTCATAGTGCGAGCAAAGGGGGCGCGTCGAATCAAGAGCTCAGTCGTCTTCTGGTAGTGGCGGATTTCTACAAATGCCCTTGCTATTTTTCGGCGCCGCTGCGGTTGTCTTGGGGGCACTTGCACATTTGCTGGCGGGCGGCGTGAAGGCTTCTTGAAAAACTTAGACTTGCGTCTGTTTACATGCTTAGGGGCTGGTTCTGCAGCCTGTTCTGATTCTTCCTCTTCCCTTGGTTGCCGATCTTGTCGTGTGGGGAGAGCTCCCTTGCCTTGAGGCAATGTCTTCCCCCCAACGGCCACCTGGTGTGTGCGCGGTATGTTTTCTCGCAGCCATGGTGGCTCACTCTCTGATTCGGTGTCTGTATTGACCACCCGAGTCCTGGATGGTCCTGCTTGTGATTGGGGGCGCGACTGCTGCTCCCTATCGAACTCTGATATTTGCTGACCCTCTGCTTCTCTCCAACACTGGGTACGTTGCTTCATTCTCTTTCTAAGTGTTATATCTTGAGGAGGTGGAGATTCAACAATCCTTGATGACTCTCGTGCCCTACCACCATGCCCACTACCAGAAGAGTTCCTGGAACGGCCAGGTGTTCGTGGCCGTTTTCTTGTGCCTTTAAGCCATGACGGCTTCTCACATCCTTGGAGGGTGTTTTTGTTGGCAGGTGGATGCTCTTTCGCGGTTTGTTTGGTGCGCGCCATTTCGTTGGTAAGAGCTCACCTGTTCTTAAGAAATGAGTGATTTATGAGAGCATGCAATATTTATAAGGGCCCATTTAAAAAGGGCCCTGTTCACACTAATTTTTTTAAAAGAAGTATTATTTTTTAAATAAACATGTCGCTAAGAGTTGGACCCTGCGTTCACGTTTAGTGACTCGCGCAGTATCCACTTTGATCCTTGTCGCACTCTGCATCGCCGCCATGCAGCATGCTTGGTGGGACCTTGCGACATTTGCCACTTGTTGCTATGCTCTTGACGACTCCATTTGCGCACTTCAATAGCAATCTTGGATTGTCGCGCATGCTCCATTGTGAGCTTACGAGCAAATGTTGTGCGAAAAAACCAGTTGAACATCTCCTCCAAATAATTGGATTGCACCATTCCACCACCATGTCGAGTATTTTTGAAGTACACTCTCCTTGCTCGATAATGGGACTTCTCCATGCCTTGAGTGCTAAAAATTTCAAGCGATCCATACTTGTGCATAAAAAATGCACCATGCGCAAACAAGATATGCTGTTCACATGAGCAAACTATCCACATTAGTAAATAAAAACAATCCCTTGTAATGAATACACCATGAATGACTTACCATGTAATGTGTGATGTTATTTTCACCCCAAGAAAGGGTGAAGACCTTGGTAAAATCCGCCAAAGCTTCTTGAAATGATTGCCGTTGTTCTTCTGTTGTGCTGTTAAGGCTCATAAGCTTGACCATTTTATCAAAATGGGCCCAAACTTGCTTGTGCTTGTTTGCAAGCTCGCCATTTGAATCATTGTCAGTAGTAGCTTTGCATAACTCCTTCCAAAGCTCCCAAAGGTTACCTGCTTGCTGGTTGGAGTTGCTTTGAGCATCATATCGACTTGGCTTTCCTTGGGAAACTTTCTTCAAAAAGTGTCTAGCTTTTTGTCCACTCATTGACACTTGTTGAGCAATTTCATGGGCCTCCCCTATGTTCTTTGCAGCAACTATAGACACATTTCCACCATGACAGCCAATGGAATTCAAGAGTACCTCCACTCTTTCGATCGCTTCCTGGGACTTTTCCAACGGTTTCATTGTGAAAGCATAGTCAATGTGGAGCTTCAATAGCCTATCAAAAATACGCATGAATGCGTGTAATATACAAAAATGTACATTCGATAGAGGAAATCGAAAGATTGGATTCCAAGTGTGGTCCTTTTGATCAAGGTCTGGGGCATTGAGCATGGGACATCTCAGAATAGACGCTTCCCATTCTCTACCTTCATCTCGGACATCATGACAATCTAACCCTTGTTCTCCATGCCCTTGCCATGGAAGCATGTAACTGGCCTTTGCAGTGCTCTTATGTGATTTTTGTCCATTAGGTTTGTACCCTCGAGTGCAAAATGGACAAGGCATGAGAGAAGAAGCCCCTTGTTTGCAGCCAAGCAAACACTTTATGGTCTTCAAATCTCCACCTAAGTGCCACTCCACATCATAACTACCAAAGCCCTCAATCTCCAACTTCTGACTTGCAATTTGGGAGTGTATTACTTCTGTGATCCATGGAGTTCTCTCAAAAATCCACGAAAGTACTCCATTGGTCTCTTTGGGCACCTCAATAGCACCCAACCACCAAATGTCTTTTTTTGCGCTAAAAGATAGGGTGGGATATGGCTCGACTGAATCCCTTCATTTGGTTTGCAGAAGGGCCTCGTTCATTAGAGTGACACTTAGCCTCTCTAACCTTCGGCCTTTCACTAGTTGACACTCATCGAGTTTCAGCACAAAAGCGACTTTTGTGCCAAGCACTACAAAATAAATAGTGCTAAGACCTTAAACTTCAGCTTCTATGAAAAGAATAATACCAAAGAAAAAAGTAAAGTGTGTCACCTTCTTCAGGTAACTCGTAAAATCTAAGCATGGCTTCTTGAAGCCTTCTAAGATCCACGAAAATATTGTTCCACATCGTGTAAGGAAAGCCCTTATTCGAAGGTCTTATGGATTGTTTCTTACCTTTTCCCCTTGTCTTTGTTGCGCACGAAGCATAAAGGGAAGTTGGCATTGTGTCCTCAATGTGTAGGTATGTCCCAATGCGGAAGAATACATCTTCGTTTGTGGCCTTCTTTGCGAGCTTGACCTTGTGAGGAACGGGAAATAGGTTTTCCACAATGCCATGTTCTTTGAGGGCATCCTTTAGGAGTTGAAAAATAGCGTGATAGGCTTTGGTGCTGATTCCAGCCTCATCACAAGCTTGTTGAACGTCATCATCATTAACCACATTTCTTAATTTACGCATAAGGTCCTTGGTGACTGCATCCTTAATGTGCTTACCTCTAGGTGATTGTAAGATAGAAATAACGTTCTCGGTATTGAGACAACTAGTGAGAAGGTTGACTCGATTATCCTGGCTTGTTCCACCGCATGTCTCCTGGATGAAGTTTCTAGCAACAAATAAACATAAAATGTTAGAAAATAGTGTGAAGTAAGAATGCAGCATGTAAGTAAAGACCAAATCACCTTGTGGCTGTAACTCGTCGTTTGTGTGCTCCTCCGGAATGTGCAAGAGTTTCAATGGATGAATACGGGCGTTTGCGTTCCCTTGCACCAAGGGGTGTTTCTTTCAAGTATGTGATGGTGTTGGTAAGCTTCTGGATGTGGGACTCCTTTTCTTGCATTTGTTGTTCAAGACTTTTAACTACCCTCTCCGAAGAGGCAACACTCTCTTGTAATGCCGTCGTCTTGAGGTGAAGAGCTTGACATTCGTGCATCCACATATGCAAAGAAGCACCTGCACCCATACACAGCCGCTTGCAATAGCCTAACAAGCTTGCTTCTCCCCTCCCAAGAAATTGAAGAAATGTGGAAAGGCTATTAAACGGTGGATGGAAGCGGCTTATAGGATCATAAGGGTACAAATGGCCATCCACCCAAATGTCAACATTGGTCTCACAAGCGGTGCGACGTTCCTGTGATGACCTTTGATCACCTTCACTAGTGGTCTTCGGTGCAAATGCCGTGGGTAAGCGAATATGTATGCTTTTGGTGTGCGGAGTACGTGGTGGTGGAAGCAAACCATTTGTGATGTCCGTGAGCACCATGGAAGCTGTTGCGTGAGGAAGCAAATGATGAAAAGATAGAGGGGGAAGGGTAGAGAGGCCGAGCAGGATGGGAGGAGAGAAGGAGGGAGAGAGGGGAGGGAGAGATTGGGGAGGAGGAGGAAGGTAGGGGCAGAGAGGGAGAGGAGAGGGAGAGGGAGAGAGGAGGGAGGAGTGAGGAGGATGAGAGAACAAAATGTTTATTACTTTTTGGGAGAAAAGATTTTTGAAAAAATGGACTTTCTAAGCTTGTGGGTTAAAAAATGGGTCAAAAAATGATTTTTGGATATGTATATATGTTGGGAGGGAGTTTTAAGTAAAAAACAAATAAAAATATTTTTTTTTTAAAAAAGTCAAATTTTGACTCTTTTTGACCTATGGAATTGCTGATGTGGACACACCCCTATGCTTCCTTCACTTTAAAAAAAGCTAGAGAGAGAAAGCAACCTTTTAGGTCCACATCTTACATTTGTCTAAAAAAAAGGCTAGAAAAGCCTACTCAAAACTAACTTCTTCAATGCCCTTGCCTCCTAAACCCCACACAACATTAACTTTAATTCCTAAAAATTAGGATTCCTTACAAGGCCCATGCAAGGTTCATATTTCTCTTAATGTTGACAGGGGCCGGTTTCGAGGCAGTTGGGCCGCATTGGGAAACGCGCCATTTGGTGCTTTGTCGAGCTCGCCAGGTGTCTGGTGTGTAGTATGCAGTATGTGATGCTAGTCAGAGTCGACGGCACCTAAATCGAAGACTGGAGCATGGAGGTATGCTTGGCCGAGGTCGGCAGTTCGTAGCAAACGTGGATGGTCAGATGCTTTTTTCCATGTTTGGGACACGTCGTTTGAGGCCGTGAGGTGGTCTGAATGAAGTGGGGTTCGTGGGGTGTGGTAAGAGCAGGGCGGAACTACAATTTAGAATGGTCCAACAAGTTGACAAAAAGTGTGTACGTGCGAGCACCGATAGCATACGCAACGAGTACTTGGGGGAGTTTTTTTTGAAAATGCAAAAGTTGAATGGTGGGAGTTCTTGGGGGAAGAAGGGAAAAGTCAACGGTTAAGCTTTAAGGCTAAGAAGGGAAAATGGCAAAAGTATAAGGTGGAGACCCAAAAAGAAAGGGCCTGCTGAAAAGCCTTTTTTTTTTTTTTGGAAAGTTTGAAACAAAGAAAAAAAGCCGAAGGGCACAATAGCGCCGGGCGCTACTGCCAAAAAAAAAAAAAGAAGGCCTTTTTTTGAGTTGGGGAAGAGGAAGAAAAGAAGAGGGACATCGAGCTTCGAGAAAGAGGAGGGCTTTTCTTTTGGGAAGCAAGGGAAAGAAGGAGAAAAAAGATGAAACGCTTTGCGCGCTCGGCAATCAAGGTCGGCATGCGTGGTCCGTGAAGCGGCTCGAAAGAGCGAAGGGCTTGCATGAGAGATAGCCAGTGAAGGCTATGAAGACGAAAAGTTGCTGTTGAAATGAAGGGAGAGTTAGATTTTTTATCGAAGTGTATGCCGATGGATTCGAGTGGCGAGGGAGGTGTGTGCCCCTCTGTACGGATTGGTGATGGCTATGTTGCGGCTTAGGGAAGATTACATGGATGTTGTACATGGTTTTTTTGGTTGAAGGAGGAGCTATCATTGCCGTTTTTTGGCATCGTCTTTTCTCCCTTCCCCCCTTTCTTCTTTGCTCATCTCCAAGGTGTGTGATGCCGGTGTGTGTGAGCGTGTGCGTCCCCCCGGTCCCCCTGTGTGTGTGAGAGAGAAAGAGAGAGAGGTGTTGAATTGTGGAAGTGCGAGAAGCGGGCAAGATCGGTGTGGTAGCTGTCTGAGGATCGTGCATAGTGTTTGTGCGTTGGGCAAAGTGCAAGCGGGGCCCTGTTAGTGTGAGTTGCTTGTTTTGAAGGTGTTTTTCGAGAGGACAGGGGTGCTGTGAATACCTTGAGCTATATAGGGGCAGTTGTTTGTGTGTTGGGTGTGTTCCCCATTCCCCCTCTCCATCTTCTAGTGCCCCCATGGAGGAGCACACTGATTGCTTCCTGGTGATACATATATAAGCAAAAATGTGGCAGAGTCATGTTGGCCCGATTTTCAGTGGTGAAGAAGATGCGGATAAGTGGCTGGCAGATTTTGAGTTATTTATACTCTCGTTGCAAATGTGGAGTGATGACAAAAAGCTGGAGACAGTGCCGTTGATGCTGCGAGGTAAAGCGAAGTAATGGTTTGATGGTCTGGATGCTGCGAATAAGCAAGATTGGGCTAGTTTTCGAGAGCGGTTTCTACACAGGTTTTGAAAAGTGGTGTCGGCTACTGAAGCAGATACAAAGATTAAGAGCCTACGACAGGATGTAGGTGATGATTTTAATATTTTTGTCAGTAAGTTTGAAGCTTGTTGGAGTAATCTGGTTGTTGCCACCCAAGTGGTCAATGCGGATGGTTTCAAGCTGGAGAAATTCCTAGCTTGCCTGTGTCCTCGAGTTCGAGATAAGGTGGATGATGAAGAGCCAAATACTTATGCCGAGGCAGTTAGAGTTGCCAAGGTGAAGAGCAGGAAAATGATAAGAAAGCTGGAGTTAGGCTTGTTAAAGCCTGCAGATTGTGTGCATGTTGAAGCAGCAGTTTGTTCTATGATGCGAAGTGTGGAGACTGTTAGGGTAAGACCTATGATTGACTATGTTCCTTGGGAACTACCTATTGATGAAGCATCTATGCCGATTGTGGAGGAGCTCGTCAACAAAGATGAGCCTTGTATTGAAGAGAGCTTGTGTGTAGAAGAGTTAGCATATGCTACGTGTCCAGTGAAACTTGTAGAGGTGGAGCATGTTCTCGTGGAGTGCTTGTATGAAAGGGTAACAGATCGTGGCCAAATGGTAGGTGCCGAGAGCTTAGGGTTGGATGACGAAAGTGGGCACGACGATGGTCCAGCTTTTGTGGAGCAGCTAGAGGATGATGATGATGATATCGAATTGGCCTATGGTGAAGATGATGAGGCTACAAGCTCAAGCTTTTGGGAAACAAGCGAGGAGGATAGAGATACGAGCTGGGAGAGAGAATCTGAAGGGTCTATGTTGGTAAAGGTGAAGTCACCCTGTTATATGAATGAATATGTGGTGGTTGCCACTATGAATGCAGAGCAAGGAAGATTGTCAGAGCTTGAGAGCGACGACATGCAGGTGAGGATGCTGTGTGGCACCATTCTGATGACGATTCTTCTCAAGGTAGCTGTGGAAGGTGCTTCGATTGTACGACAGATACAAGGGTGAAGGAGAGTGTTGTTCTGGCTAAGAAAGAAGAACAGGTTGAAGAAGATGGCATGCAAGAGATATTGGATGCTCATAAAGAAGAAGAGCAGCTGAAATCGCCTATGGATTTCACGGGTGGTGCCTTGAATATAGGTTCTTTTGGCCAGGAATGCATTGAAGATGAAACTGACTGGGGGTTTGATGACCCGATGGGTGAGATGGATGAAGAGACACAGGTTCTTGTAGGGAAAGCTTTGACTAGAATGTAGGTGATACGAGGGTTTGTTTCTTTGGGAGAGAAAAAGTTTGCTGCTATGGTGGCATCGACAGAGGCAAGTATGGAGGTCAGTATGGAAGTGATGGGGACCGAGGTGCCTATGTTGAAAGAGTTGCCCACTAAGAGGAGTGGTCCTTTTGAGCATGAAAATAAGTCCAAGGGTGTGGACTTGTCTGAGCTATCAAACGAAGTTTGCATATGGTGGTTGAAGGGGATGCTGATAAACGCAGTTGTGCAGTGGGCTATCGAGCAGGTTCAAGATTTGCTTGAGGAGGATCTTGTGTTATATGGTTGGGAGGGAGGGCATGGCATGTTTCGTGTCAATGATGATATGTTTGATGGAAGCGGTGATGCTTTTCATGCTGTTTTTTTGGAAGTGGACAATATGCCTATGAATGCTAGGAGCATTGGAAGCATGCCGAGGGAAAATTATGTGGATGATTGGCTATGCGCTGGGATGCAACACTATGGGAGGTTGTGGAAGGTGGATGGAGGGGATCAATGCCAGGTGTTTGATCCACGTGGATGATGGCAGGTAAAGCAGGGGGTTGGGCAACCCGCATGAACAAAGGCAATAGGTAGCAGATGCCACATTTTGTACATATGTTACGTGGTTTTGTGATGTGCAGAGAATTTGTTTTGGTGTGGCAGTTTTTAGTTCAATAAGTCTGTTTGTGGTTGAACATGAATGTTCAACAAGGGGGTGGGCAATGATGGTGCAACCAAAGTTGGTCTATGAAGGGAAGAGCTCTATGCCGAGCTATGGGTACTAGCACGCGCATGGCAAAGGGCTAAAGCAGGAATGAAGGCCTTGGGAGAGCATGTCGTAGTAGAAGTGTACTTTTAGGCCAAAAATGGTCCCAGAATGGTCCAGGTGGAAAAGCAGGTAAAGGTGCCTGGAATGCTGAGTCAATGTTCTAGAATGTGGTCTTTGAGATGCTCTAGAAGCCCGTCTAGACGGCTCATCAAATGGAGTCCCGGTGTGAAAGTTATGATTGTTCGAAGATAGGAGGCTTTGCAGATCCACGACGGGCAGGGCAAATACAGACAGACAGCGACAACTGGGATCAATGGATATGCATGTATAAGCTCGAGTTGTGGAGCACGCCGGTCTTTTCGGATTGAGAATCGGGCTTCTGGATGGAAAGTTATGAAAAATCAAGTTTTGACAGGGGTTAGTTTCGAGGCGGTTGGGCCGCATTGGGAAACGCACCATTTGGTGTTTTCTCGAGCTCGCCAGGTGTCTCGTGTGTAGTATGCAACATGTGATGCAAGTCGGAGTCGACGGCACCTAAATCGGAGTTTGGACCATGGAGGTATGCTTGGCCGAAGTCGGCAGTTCGTAGCGAACGTGGATGGTCGGATGCTTTTTTCCATGTTTGGGACACGCCGTTTGAGGCCGTGAGGCGGTTTGATTGAAGTGGAGTTTGTGGGGTGTGGTAAGAGTAGGACGGAACTCCAATTTAGAATGGTGTCAACAAGTTGACAAAAAGTGTGTGTATGTGCGAGCCCCGATAGCATGCGTAACGAGTACTTGGGGGAGTTTTTTTTTGAAAATGCAAAAGTTGAATGGTGGGAGTTCAATGGGGAAGAAGGAAAAAGTCAAAGGTTAAGCTTTAAGTCTAAGAAGGGAAAATAGAAAAAAGTATAAGGTGGAGACCCAAAAAGAAAGGGCGCTGGCTGAAAAGCCTATTTTTTGGAAAGTTTGAAACAAAGGAAAAAAAGCCCAAGGGCACAATAGCGCCCGGGCCCTATTGCCAAAAAAAAGAAGGCCTTTTTTTGAGTTAGGGAAGAGGAAGAAAAGAAGAGGGGCAGCTGGCTTCGAGAAAGAGGAGGGCTTTTCTTTTGGGAAGCAAGGGGAAGAAGGAGAAAAAAGATAAACCGCTTTGCGCGCTCGGCAATCAAGGTCGGCATGCGTAGTCCGTGAAGCGGCTTGAAAGAGCGAAGGGCTTGCACGAGAGATAGCCAGTGAAGGCTATGAAGACGAAAAGTTGCTGTCGAAGCGAAGGGAGAGTTAGATTTTCTGTTGAAGTGTATGCCGATGGATTCGAGTGGCGAGGGAGGTGTGTGTCCCTCTGTACGGATTGGTGATGGCTATGTTGCGGCCTAGGGCAGATTACATGGATCTTGTACATGGTTTTTTTGGTTGAAGGAGGATCTATCATTGCCGTTTTTTGGCATCGTCTTTTCCCCCTTCCCCCCTTTCTTCTTTGCTCGTCTCCAAGGTGTGTGATGACGGTGTGTGTGAGCGTGTGCGTCCCCTCGGGCCCCCTGTGTGTGTGAGAGAGAAAGAGAGAGAGGTGTTAAATTGTGGAAGTTCGAGAAGCGGGCAAGATCGGTGTGGTAGCTGTCTGAGGATAGTGCAGAGTGTTTGTGCATTGGGCGAAGTGCAAGGGAGGACCTGTTAGTGTGAGTTGATTGTTTTGAAGGTGTTTTTCAAGGGGACAGGGGTGTTGTGAATACCCTGAGCTATATAGGGGCAGTTGTTTGTGTGTCGGGTGTGTTCCCCATTCCCCCTCTCCAATGTATTTATCTGATTTTGGATTATTAGAGACCCTCATCAATTAATTTTCTCAATTCGTAGCATGCTGGTTTCGAAGCTTGCATGGAATCTACAATTCTAGGAAGCCGTTTTGGACGCACAACTGTCAGTCGTGTTTATCTCGGAGGACATTTCCCTGATTAAAGTCGTTGATTGGTTTCAACGAGTGAACATGGACACGGCAAAAGTTTTACTTCTAGCTTACAACGAAAAGTAAGTATTTTTTATACCGTTAGTCTTCAATATTTTGTATAATACGAATAGCAAACTAATTCCTTTTTTGTGCAATCAGTTCACATTCACATTGGAGCCTAATTTACCCATTGTAATTTTTTGTGGTAAAAGCACACATTTGTAAGGCTCCCATTATGAGGAGAAGCCATCGTGCGCAAAGGAAAATCACTCGCCGGAAATCAAAATTTTCACGGCAAAAAATCTGGGGCAACTTTAGGGACTTTTTTTCCCTTCGCCGGAATATTCCTTTTCGTCAGAATATTATGACCGGACGGCGGTCGGAAAACAACTGGTCGGTTGGCCGGTGGCTGGTAGTCAATGGCCAGTGGCCAACGATCGGAAGTCAATGGCCGGTGGCCGAATTCAAAATCGAACTTGTCTTCTCAAAGGCGGCCACACATGGGCGGATTGGAGGATCCGGTTTAAACTTATCTACACAAGGGCGGCTACACATGGCTGCCTCTCATGAGAGAGAGCAGCTCTTTTGGCCTATAAAAGGAGGCCATTTCTACACACATTTCATAGTGTGAAGTTGATGCAATAAAGTGAGTGTGAGGTGGTGAGAGTGAAGCAAGGCGGGAGCTCCAAAAGGGTATAATACCTTTGTAACCTACTTCTTGTTTTGAAGTACTAAAGCCATTGAGTGGCTGCTTTCCCATGGACGTAGCCCACATTGGGTGAACCACGTATATCGTATGTACT
Source organism: Adiantum capillus-veneris (assembly GCF_014529385.1). Classification (NCBI taxonomy): domain Eukaryota; kingdom Viridiplantae; phylum Streptophyta; class Polypodiopsida; order Polypodiales; family Pteridaceae; genus Adiantum; species Adiantum capillus-veneris. The sequence goes on from NC_140935.1 coordinate 132,050,678, forward strand.
CTCTCTCTCTCACTCTACTCTATAATCTCTTGTGTGTGAAATCTATCTCTCTCCATTAAGTAATCTACTCAAATATCTATTTAGCTACGTCATATTTCCTAACACCTTGTAGGCTTAAACATTGAGCACGTGTTGCTACCTTGCAAACTCTGTCCATGGTTTTCATGGGAATGTCCAAAGGTACACATTTTCTTGTTTCTTGATTCTGCAATTTCGATGCAACATGTGGTCATTATATGCTATGTATTGCAGGTCTGTTCAAAAGCTTGTTGGTGCATGGGAAGCATTGACCCAAGATAGTATTTGGGAAGATATGTTGATTCTGAGTTGCAAGGTTCCAAACCAAGACGACGTGCATTCTTGTGGATGGAGAGTTCTTGCAAATACGGAGCTTCTTCTGGAATGCATTTATGCTGAGGAGCGTAAAAGTGTAAGTGCAATGTTTCGCTTTTGTAATCCTTGCACAAATGATTTCTTTCAATTACATATAAAAGCTATGGAATTCATTTGCAGGCAAGGAACCTGACAAATTATTTGAACTTGCATGTGGAGGCATTTAGGATGATGATCATCTAGAGTATGATCAATCTTGTGGAGACTCATCCTGAAGGAGTCGTTGATGTATTTGTTGTGCCACCACCATGACCACAACCTCGGCCTCCACCTCGGAGGTACAAAGTAGCACCTCCACCAACGACAGACCAAGCGCCCGAACCTGCCTCCCCTCGTGTTTTTGGCCACTCGACCTCTAGAATTTTTGTAATAGCCGATTTTACAGAGGAAGACGATGCCATTGCACGTACAATATTTTCCTCAACCCCGAGCCCATGACCCAATCCCCAGTCCGTCTCATGAGCCTTTGCATCCTAATCATGATAATCAAGCCAGGGGAAGCTCCCCTCAATTGTAAATAAGAGCTCCTAAGATTTAATTGGACATTATTACAGTGTACATTATTAAACGCAATGTAAAGATAACTTGAGTCGATTTTGACAAGATAATTGTTCTCAAACTTTATTTGCAAGAAACTCCTTAACAATGCATTTTCGCATGAATGTAGATTGCAAGCTTGTTGTCAAAAACTTTCTATAATATTCGCAGTACAGAGCAATGTGATATATTGTGTGAGCCGCCTTCTTCAATCAAGAGTTTCATTGCACTAGAAACAGTCGCTCATCCTTTATCTCTTCGCACAATGTCTTCTTTTCCTTTCTCTGAGGCACTTGCACGACAATTAATAGAACAGTTAGAGTAGACCAATATTTTGTGATGATAACCAGCAGGGAAATAATTAACTCAGCATTAATTTTTACATACAAAACATACCACCTTTTGCATGTTGCACTGGAAAAGAAATTTTGGAGGCAAGCTGAGGTCAACCTCATTCTCCAAATCCTCATGCACTGGTCGTAGTGTCACATTTCCTCGAATGCTAAGAACAGTTAGCAGATCAGGTCCACACCATACCTGAAGCATTCTCAAAGGATTGTTAATGTCATCTATTAAATCTTGGTCCAAAGCTACCAGATGACCATTCACTCGATGCCACCTTATATAATGGAAGGAAGCTATGAAATTTTGAGAAGCTATCATGCACTTACACACAATAGACTTCTTATTTACCTTGCATAAGACGCCATCAGAATCATGGACATCCCAAGATTCATTTAGAAAATTGAGGGATTTCTCTGTCTTGCAGAGTAGCATAGTTCTTGTCTTCCTAATCTCTTCATCATCAAAAAATTCAATGAGCACATGCATGGGCATGAAGATTGAAACATGTACCAGACGACTAGCAATATTTGGTCTTAAGCACTTTTATATTCCCGATGGAGCTTTAGTCTGAAACACTCAGAGGTTTCAAATGAAGGGAGTGGCCACTTTGGACTGTCCTTCGAAGGAACCGAGAGATATTTTAGAGTGCCAAAGGCAGGCGCAGAACGCGGAGCATTATAAAAGTGGTCAAAGAAAAAAACCCCCCTTTTAGCCAACACTCTTCGCGCATTGGTGTTATAGAGTAGCTCTCCCACGGTTGCATGGAATGCATAAAAAATGCCAATAATGCAAGTGCATTAATCGGCCACAAGTATCCTTTGCCTGATTAACCTGTTTCCTTAATTGTGACAAATAATCCCTGCCATAATCCTGGATAACACATTGAACACGCATAACAAAGCGGAACCAGGCTATGTCCATATCAACATACATATGGGAGATCAAAGACGGAATAACATCCACAATCATAACGTGAAAAGGCTCATGCTTGAGATAGCATTATTGACATGCAAAAGTCTCTTCTTGGGTAGGTAGTCATCAACATCAAAAGCGGCAAAACTTAGTTTTAAGAATACGAGAAAATGATCCGAGAGACACATACAATAATCAATCCTCATCTCGCATACAAAGTCATCATATTGTTGCATGTGAAAAAGATACCAGTGATCCAGCCGAGAGTGATACATAGATTGAGCATTATGTTGAAAAGTGAACCTTGGATAAGCCAAATGCAAAAAGGACCACAAATCAAGCCTGTTACAGGTCGACATAAATTGTTCCCATGATTGTCGTTCCATATGAAGCATGTGAGAATGGCCTGTAGTATTATCCGCAAGGTTTGGTGCATTAATAAAATCCCCACAGAGAAAGGAATTGGAACGCCAACAATAAGAGGAGATATCACTCCACAATCGTACCCTGTCTGCAAAAGTTGTGTATGTATATAATCCTCCAAATTCAGAAACTTTCCCATTAACAATACATTGGACGACCATCCATCTTCGAGCCGGATCATTGAAAACCAAGGTCGGGAAGAGTTCATGTCGAACAAGTATAAGCACTCCAAAATAGACAGTTAATCTGCATAAGCTATCCGGTAGCCCGCAAAGTAAGAAGTTTGTCCTGCAAATTGATGCTGGTTATTCTCTTGAAGAACCACAATGTTTTCTTTACATATACGTACATAGTGCTCAGTAAGCCACCACTTGTCGTGATTGCATAACCCACGCACATTATAGGAAATGCAATTCAAAGAACTATGCATTCTATATGGTATATACGATGGGCGAGGAAACGAGAAAAAAAGGGGGAGAAAACTCAAGTATCAGTGCCCATCGACACATCCTCCCCAACTGTAGGTACCTAAAGAGGTGGGTCAAGACCAAGATCTAGATGATTGAAAATAAAGGCACCTTGCAATGAAGAGGCTTCTCCTGTAACAACTTCCTTGTAAGAGCGTACCACCTTGTCCCAAGATTCAGCCAAAGAAGTGTTGTCATTACAAGGGAGTTTTTTCTAAACAACATTCTTCAAAGGGGGAACATAATTACAAGAAGATGCAAGAATACAGGCTATAACAGCTTTACTGGGTTTCTTGGGCACCAACCAAGTTTGAGAGGTCGCAACCTATTCTTTTGCCTTGTCTTTAATATTTAAAGAAGAAAAACGTGAAGACAATTGTAATTGTTTCCCTTTGCCTTTATTCACCTCAGCTGTCGAGAAGGAGGTTGAAGCACCTTTGGTTTGAACCTCAGAAGATTTTGGAGGTGATCGAGGTTGAGGATTAGGGACAGCCAAAGGAGGTGGTTGCAGATTTGGTTCCGGACATTCGGACTACATATGACCAAATTTTCCACAGCAGAAGCAAGAATTTGCAAACTTATCCCATTTAATCTTGAATGGACGCTTTCCAACCACTGCATCCCCAGAATCAATTGAAATACCTACTGGTGTGGGGATATCTGTGTTCCATAGAATACAAAAATGGTTAGTGTTTGCGTCTAGCTTAGGAGGGAAAATGACTTTGCGCAGCTGAGCAGCCAACAAAGGAAGAAAGTGACGCCAAGTGCGAGGAAAGTCAACCACCTCAACCGAGACGGGACACTTGTGATGAATAAGACTCTCATAGTCCTTGGTGAGAGCCCAAGGCAGTACATGAGTCATTTGGGTATTGAAAAAAAGAGGAGACATTTCAAGCAGAGCATCCTGTGTCGGCCAACAAGACTTCATAGAACCCTCGCGCGCCAAAGTAAACCCCTCAGAGTGCTTGCCGTTTGAGTAGGAAATCAACCCACTGGCCTACATCCTAAGCTGTAGGCATTCTACCCGGGGAAAAAAAATCATCATGTTAAGAGTATATTGAGCAACAAGATCCATAAGCTCCTGTATAGGGATGCGCACTTCCATGACGGGAGTGGATCCTTCCCAAGCTTGACTTGCATCCTCAAAGTCCTCATGCAAACATTCTTTGATAAGGGAAAGCATCCATAACCGAAGATTCCATGGCTTTCCAACGCTTGTATATACACTGATCAGTCGTATCCATGTGAAGGTGTCACAAACATACACACACTCTTTTTTTGGGGGTTTTTAATATTTGACTGCTTTTGACACAGACAGACACACACGAGGCTGGGTGTACAGAAACACTCACACCTCTCTCACACAGACAAAACGACAGGAGGATTGCATGTACGCAAAATCAAACTTCAACCACCAGGGCACTATTAAGGGACTGCACATGTTAAATGTTGTGCAGAACAATGTTGCATGACAAACGAGTGGCCGAAGGATTTACCACACACTCAAATCCCCCGCGCGCGTGCACACCCACACCCACACCCACACCCACACGACACACACACACCCACATGCTCGCAAGGAGCTGTCAATAGATGTTGAAATGCCAATGTTGCTGACGAGGGCTTGCACACAAACACACACACACACATTGTCACACACACACACACACACACACACACACACACACACACACACACACATTAAAGCAGACCAGCAACATTAGACGAAACAAAAATAGGGCAGGTGTTGATTGTTGTGCGCAAGGGGGACTGCTACGGAGAGGAGCGCAGGGCACGCTAAACACCCAGTTCGTAGAGCTAAGGGCATGCAGGAACTAGTTCGCACGTAGGGTTTTCAGATCACTGATCCTGGGCTATAACACACACACACGCACGCGTACACACACACACGCGCGCACGCGCACTCACACACACACACACACACACAACTCTCTTTCATGGAGCCTCTTTTCCCTCGTCGCTCATGGAAGTTCCCTTTGTCCTTATCTCTTATCTCTCTTTGGTAGGGCTCTCTCTCTCTGTCTCTCTCTCTCTCTCTCCAAATTGGTGCTAAGAGCACCAGTACTTACTACAATCCAACTGATTCTCTTTCTCCTCTTCCACACATTCACATACCAACATGCACAAAATACTTGATGTAGGCCTTAGATGCTCTCTCCACACACAATTGCACAAACATAAACACATAGTCTGCTCATGTGCGCACACACATACAGTCATAGTTACATATAAGAGCCTCTCTCTCTCTCTCTCCCTCTCTCCAAATTGGCGCTAAGAGCACCAGTACCTACTACAATCCAACCAATTCTCTTTCTCTTCTTCCACACATTCACATACCAACATGCACAAAATACTTGAAGTAGGCCTTAGATGATCTCTCCACACCCAATTGCACAAACATAAACACATAGTCTACTCATGTGCGTACACACATACAATCATAGTCACATAGGGGACCCCCCCCCCCCCCCCCCCCCTCTCTCTCTCTCTCTCTCCCCCCCCCCCCCAAAACCACTAAAATGTTAAACACAGGAACGTGCAGAACATGGCTTCTTTTTAAAAATGTACTCCCACAACAACAATGACATCCACATCGACATTACTAGTGGCAATCAAAGACGACGCCATGAGAGCAACCATCTTGAACGTCAATGAAGCTTCTAAATGCTAGCAACATGAAGAAAATGAGCACTCCAAATTCACACCATCAAAGGAAGAGGAAGTTACAAACAAATACCAGGAAAAAAACAATGATCACAACATCGAATAAGTTTAGAAGAAGAAGATACAAACAAAGACTATGAAACTGTGACCGTGACTTTGAAGAAGAAGATAAAAACAAGGACTATGAAATAACTAGTGATCAAGATTTTTAAGAACAACTTCCCAAAAGGAAAGTAAATGCCTTGGCCCCCTCTAAAGATCATGGTGTGCTCATGGATTTTGATTATGCTTTGCCCCACGTCACTCTCACAGATGCTTTCAAACCCAAAAAAAGAAATTGAAGAATGGGGGTTGCAAAGACTAGCTATTCGGTCATTGCCAACCACTATCGTGCCCTTAGATCACTTATGAATTTCTTTGCTCATTTCCCTTAGACTTTGGCCCCTTCACATGTGAGGATGTAGGAAATGTATTGGGTAGTTGCACGACGCAACTGTTTAGCGACCAAAACATACTCAAGCAAACTAAAGGACCCTCTATGGGTAGAAGTAACTTCACTATTATTAGTAGGCCATCCCACACATGTGGAAAAAAGGAGGACGTTTTCCATCCTCTCCTATAAATTTTTTTAAAGGGAGCAAATCAATCACAATACAAACATCAAACAACAACAAGGTGTTCAAATATGTGATTCCCTATATTGTATGATGCAAGGCATGCACTATCCATTTCACAAGATCATGAATAAGTCAGAATTATCTGCAAGAGATAGAGGCAACAATGACAAAGAAGGAAAAAATAATATTGCTTCTCTACGCCACTAATCGTGTGGCTTTTGAACAAAGCCACTTGTGCACCACCTGCTCACATACGAGTCTCCCATCACCCCTATGCTTTGCACGCCATACATGCACAAAGGTGATGGTTGACACCACGGAGGATCTTGCATGTCTTCCAAAGTCAAGTCACACACTCACCTCAGACACTACACACCCCACTTGCACACTATCCACCACTTCCACACCCACATCAATTTCCACTATTACCATAAACCTTTTCCTTCCCACACCTCTTCACCGTAAACACATTCACACTCATCTTCACCCTTATAAACCATTGCACCTTAGATATATATCTCTCTCTTCCACAACTACATCATCGTGGAATCATACATAGGTTATGGACGATTTAAGAAGAATTTCATAAGGCATAAGCCATTGTGAAATTATGGATATTCTTAAGTCATATTGACATATGGTGTACCCATAATTTTCTTCCGTAAAAATTGCATGACAAGGAGCACATATGGAATCATGCACCAAAGATAAAGCTAAAAGGTTCCTAGGGTAATTTGACATTTATTTAGCCAAATTTACTGTGTTATTGAGACAATTTTTAATGTGAATATATTTGTGGAAATCAAACGATGAGAGGTTACTGGCTATTGGTCTTGGAGTCTCTGATTAGTCAGCTGATTCTATCGCAACAACATATTCTATTGCAGTGATCATTACTTTACTGATTAGGAGCATATAGCACGCCACAAAGAGATCCCCCGCATGATCTAAAGAACTCAAACCAGATCATCAATCTTCCACCTCTTAATCATGCGGGCTAGCAATGCTAGTCCACTTTTGCAATTCCCCTTAAAGCTCCTCACCTCGGATTAACAACTAGAGGTTCTACAATAAGATGTCCAAGAATTATAGCAACAATTGACCGACCACAAGAAGACACGAATGTGATGATGCTCTTATCAAAGAGGGATTGGCCAAGATCCTTAGAGAGACCTTCAACAATCAAGTTACACCCAAAGATCAAAAGATAGGGCGGCGTGCTTTTACATCTTCTCACTTTGATGGACATAAAATAGGCAATGTTGTCCTATCTTGGCTCAACCAATTTGATGACTACTTTTTTGAAGAAGCTTTCTCTGAAAAGGACAGGATCAAGTGCGCTAGCTATGAACTACTTGATAGATAAAGAAGCTATATGGTGGAACATCACGTGCAACAACTCCTATCGCTTAGCTTCTTGGCAAATTCCAACAACAAGTGAGGCACATTTTTTCTTTGCAATCTTCCTTGAAGCTTGATGATCTTGGTCTACTTCTCTTGGATACAAGGCAAGATGGTTAGCTAGTATACATAATGATTTTGGCAAAGTATCCTTCTACTTTGCATGATTGAAGATGTTCTTGAAGACACACTCCAAGTCAAGTATGAAGATGGTATACACTGAGGTATTCACGCTAAACCCAACTCTCTTAACCTACCTCTCTTAACCTACCTCTTTGTACAAGGAAATCTCCTACACACATGAACTAGAGGAGGAAGTCAATTCTATCATCAGTATATGCTTCAATCTAATCGATTTTTCCCTTGCAACCACGCTTCTATAACTTTTCTCATCAGAACAACCGTAGGTATACTCTTAACAATGATCAAGAACCGTGTACTCACACTTTCGATTTGCCATGCACTTTCAATGCTCTGCACAACACATCCCCCGCATGCAATGGTATTGTATTCTAGGCCACACTAATTCAATTACGTACAAACATCACACACTCATACCACAACTTGCCGCAGGCCACTCCACCACCCACAAAGAATCATCCTTGCACAGTGTTCCACCATTTCCACGGATTTGGTAGCATTCTTGCCAATTGCCCTCTCAACCGACCAACGACCACTGTTGGAATTAGGGTTGCAGAGAGACACACACAGCTTGGAGAAGACGAAGGAAGCTCAAGGCACACAATAAAGAGTGTGTTACTTAGTGTGCAATGGAAAGATAGATAGCCCTAGAGTGATGGGTGTATATACAATGCTCGGGGGAAAAAACCTCCTAAAGAGGAAAAAAATGCCCCGGTGGTCCTAGTGTAAAGGGAAGTGCCATGCTCGGAGGACATGATCAATCCACAAAGGGGAGTAAGCCCAAAGCTTTGCGAAAAGCTTCAAGCTTCTCATGAGACTTTGCCTTTGTGAAAAGATCTGCAAGGTTGTCCTGTGTTGGCACATAAGCCAAGATGATCTCTCCTGCTGAGAGCCTCTCCCTGACATAGTGGTAATGCACCTCAATGTGCTTTGTGCAAGCATGAAAAACTGGGTTCCTCGCAACTGCCCATGCGCTCTGACTGTCAATGTAGATAGTGTTGGCAGTGTCCTGTCCAACACCCAAATCAGCCATAAGGCATCTGAGCCATACACACTCAACCTTAGCTGTGAAGACTGTCCTGTACTCAGCCTCACAACTCGAAGTGGCCACAGTAGGTTAGGAGAAACGGAGTGGGAGAAAAACGTGCCATATAGCACACACCGTAGAAGATTGTAAGGCACCTGTTATGCAAAAAACAACATTGATAGAATGCACAAAATGACGAGATTGCGTGTGCAAACTTGCTTGTAGTAGAAACGGAGGCCGAAATGAGCCCGAATCAAAAATCTAAGCAGACTAAGCTCTACGAGCACTCCCAAAATATTTTTCGACCTACGAACGCTCGCCAAACCTCACTGTAATCGGATAAAGTGAGCAGGTGTGTGCTGGAGAAGCTGGCGACTAAGCCCGGGAGGATGTAACCTGCTCTAATACCAATTGTTGAAATTAGGGTTGCAGAGAGACACACACAGCTTGGAGAAGATGAAGGAAGCTCAAGGCACATAATAGAGAGTGTGTTACTTAGTGTGCAATGGAAAGATAGATAGCCCTAGAGTGATGGGTGTATATACAATGCTCGAGGGGAAAAAACCTCCTAAAGAGGAAAAAAATGCCCCAGCGGTCCTAGTGTGTTCACACACATCACTACCACATGTATATGGTTACAACCACCTCCCATTGATAAACTTTATCACATAAAAAAGACTGCCAAACTTTATGTTGACTAGAATGATGTTTCTCTCACTTGTGAGTTGGACATTGTTGATGCATTAGGTATTTCTATGGTGTTTCACTCTGTGTTATGCATAACGCTTCCATACATGACACTACAATCTCTCTATTACATGACGATGGCAATATACATGACTTTATCTTTGAAAGTCTCTCATGCAAATTGAATCTCACCAAAAAATTAAAGTCTCCATTTAAAGTTAAAAGTGCATTCAAAGTCACTAGCTTCAATGGTGTTTACATGGTTAGTGATTTAGAGCTCACTCTCGATGCATGCACACAAAACCTTTGTTTTCTTGTTGTACCCCTACAACCCAATGATTTCTAGTATGTGTTTCCATTATGAGGTGATATTGACTACAAGACACACAACGTGCAGGGAAGGAAAAAGAGAAGCTTGGCAAAGAAAAATTTTCTTCCCCCTCCACCCCTAGCGCTCACTACCACCAGATGTTGCTCATTGTCGTCTCTACCCTCGGTGGCAAGTGGCCCTTTTTTTTTAGCAACTGCAACCCCTCTTACTCCTCAACATTGCACCGCTAGCTTCCAAACCCCCTACTCACTCTTCTCTCTCTCTCTCTCTCTCATAGTCTCTCTCACTCTCTTTGTCTCATTCTGTGTGTGTGTGTGTGTGTGTGCACGCGCATGTACCTGTCATAGGTAGAACCATCTCTATCTATCCATCTTGTTGTTAATTTTCTTAGGTAATCTCTCTCTCTCTCTCTCTCTCTCTCTCTCTCTCTCTCTCTCGTACCCTATGTCTCTCATTTTTGTGGATTAAGGGGGGGGGGGGGGATGGATATGGAACGAGCATGAGCACATGACACATGACATCCCTTTTCATAGACTTTCATGTTCCCATCATGTAATGCATTCTAAACTAAATTGATAGCAATTATCTTTCGCATTCTATTTAAGGAGCCATACATGACATTATAGTTCATAGATTTTTGTACAATTTCAATGGAGTAACTAGCTAAGAAGTATTGCAAAAAACTCTTTTTGTGTCATAGCTTTGGCTATGTTTGAAACTATTTCAAGGATGAGAGAGAGAGAGAGAGAGAGAGAGAGAGAGAGAGATTGAACCCTGTATTCTTTTCGAAGACTTCCAGCTGAGGGTCATCAGAGATAGGATGATACAAGATGAAATGGTGTTGAAGTACAAAGATTTCAGAGATAGAGTGATGCATGTCCTCAACAAATTGATAGTTTGATGAGAAATCATGATAGTATGTAGAATGATATTGAAAGTATAAGAAAACAAAACAATTTCCCAGAAAGAAAAGAAAAGAGAGAGAGAGAGAGGGGGGGGGGGGGGGGAATGCATGCAGGCATGAGAGAGGGTGTGGCATAGCATGAGCAAAAGGAGACCAAGAGAGAGAAGTGGTAGTGTGAGCATGAGAGAGAGAGAGAGAGAGAGAGAGAGAGAGAGAGAGAGAGAGAGAGAGATTTTGTGTGTGCTTGCATGCGTGTGTGTTAGAGCGATAAATAGAGAGATAGATTCTACTATCATCCTCAAAAGTCAAATATGGCCGATGGGACCAAAGAAATATATGATCTACTTTGTATGGGGTTGATAAGTGATTCTCAACTCTCCAAGATCGTGATGATAAGAATTCAATGGAGAGCCCACAATGTGGCTAGAAGAGGAAAGTCTGTAGGTTTGTCATGGCTGAAAGTGTGAGGGAAGCAAGTTCAGATGTGAGCAAATGCTAGGCACTCTAGTAGTGTGTGGTACCAGGGGGAAAATAGTCACATAGTGGTTATCCAAAACATAAGCTCGTTTAGCAAAAAGGAGTACTACTATTCCTCCAACTCTGAGATACAAGTTTCCACCTAATGCATCTATAGGATATGGAAAGGGAGCATCGATCTATGCCGTAGAGGTATGAGGGGATAGGAACAATGCAGAGACCCATTGAATGCTCACCACAACCCTTCTGCAGAGCGAGCTAGGGGAAGGGGAAGAACCTTCTAGGTAGGAAGAGAGAGAGAGAGAGAGAGAGAGGGAGGGAGAGGTGGGATCTAGGGTGGATAAAAGTGATAGCTAGCCATATGAGAAAAACTCTAATGCATTATTTCAAGTTGGGTACAAGAGAGAGCCTCATATAGGCATAGTGATTTATAGTCATTGGCTAGAGACATTGCACTACTTTCCTATTGGACCAATTCATCATTCATCCATCCTAGTAGACTAGGGAATTTTCCCATGTCATGCTACTAGCGTGGGCCTATCCTAACAATCGCCCCCTTAAGCCAACACTTGGGGCAAAATACAAAGATGTCATAATCTTCATGTCATAGTGTACTCCTAGGTTCTACTCATACATCTAGGTGTAGTACATGTAATTCATCATGGCGGTTCTCATAATGGATTCATTGTCCATGGTTCAATAGTACTCATCCTAGGCTCATGAGGTATTCCTAATTAGTACAAGAGATTTCATTCATTCATTCATTTGTGTGTGAAGAAGTATTCATGTGTTTCTTCTTCAAAATTTTGTTCATTTTGTTGTGGTCGTCGTTCTTCATCTTCATCTTGTCGTTTTCATGTTGATGTCGATCTTCACTAGAGTCATTGGTCCATTTTGTCGAGGATGCGGCCTTCGTGGCTAATGGTGTAAACCACCCATACATTTCAAAAGTGTTGTGCATCCTTTGTGTGCTCATGCTTGTGTGGAGGAAGGTCTTGCCATCCTTGTAGAAGGTAGTGTCTAGTCCTCGTACATCCTTGGAGGATGGATTTGGCATACATAACATAAAACATGTCTATTGATCAATAATGCTCATCATGCAAAAATAAAATGCATGTTTGTACAAATTCAAATGAGAAACATGTGTAAGCTTTGAGCCTCCCAAAGACTTGGTATTCCTCTTCCGTTGTTGTCTACACTCGGACTCTACAATGGGGATAAACACGAGTGCTTGTGAAAACTCTAAGGTTGTGGAGCCTTTTGGATAGTTGAAGCTGCACACGAACAACCTCTTAACCTTGGAGGCAAAGGAACTCAAATGCTCTCTGATGTTAATGCATGTGGGAAAAGGCTTTTGAAGACAACACTTGTCAAGTTTCAAACTCTATGGGAATGTCCTTATTATAGAGGTTGAAAACAAAAGCTTCCTGAAACAGAAATTTGGCGAGTTGCAAGCCGAGATGAAAAATGGGCTGCACAACGAGGACCTGTAGAAGGTGGATTTGGTAGGAGACTCTGTGTGCACTATATTCGAAATAATTACGTGAGCTTAGAAGCTAGATGATTATGGTCAGCACTAACAAGGGTGGAAAGAGGTTTCATCAATTGCGTCCTCAGATGGCAACCAAGAGCATTGGACTCTCAGCTAGAATAGGGCCGTAGTCAAGTGAGTGTAGATGATGAAGGTAGAGTTGATGGGATGGTTGACAAAGGCAACAACAAAGGCTTTGCATTTTGTGTAAGAGCAAAGCTCGCAGCTAAACCAAGCGTTGAGCGTGCAGAGCAAATTTTTGTGCAGCAAAAAATAAAGCGTAGTAAGGCTTTGGGCCTCTCACTAGTTGCAGATAAGATGGCGCAAGAAGTGCTAGGTGGGGATGGAAAGGCCTGGTGGCGCGAGTGCAATGGAAGGTGGCCTTTGGAGGGTGGATTTTGATGAGTTAGACAACAAAGAAGGAGAGCCCTTATGTGAGATCACGAAGCATGATGAGGGCGACGCCTTGTGCTAAAGTTGCAAAACAGGTAAACTTTCACCAAATGCACATTAGAGCAAGCTGAGCTTTAATGGTAGGCTTGCGAGTTTGAGGAAGATGGCGAGTAGGTAAGGCTTCAAAGATGAGCCTCGTGGATAATCCACTTGCCAACTTAACTTGAAGTTTTTCCTTTAGCTAAAGATGATTACCATTAAATGTTACATTGGTATCAGAGCAATTAAATAATTAAACTAAACTCTCATTGGACCCCTTTGCCTCCTGGCCAATAGGAATTAGGCAAGCCATGGGGCTCCTGAATGCTCATTGGACCCCTTGGGAGACTGCCCAATAGTCTTCTAGGAGACTTAATTCTCATTGGTTTCTTTTATTAAATGTTTTTAAATTAATTAAACTAGATTTACTCTAGCTTAATTCTCATTGGTCCACTTCAAGGGTCATCCAATAGAAATTGGGCACACCTTGTGGGCATCTGGCCTAGGGAGCTGACATGTGTCTCTCATTCCCTTTGTGTAAAGGGAGCCTGTGTGTGTGTGTGTGGCTTTCTCTCTCATCCCCTACCTTTAGGGCTCGCTCCCTCCCATGTAGGGATATGCCAAGACTTTTTAGTCACACACAAAGCATCCAATTTCCCCTAGGTTTGACCTTTGGACACAACCTTTGAATTTTGGAAGTCTTAATGGGCTGAACCTTAGGGTCTTTTTAGCCCATTGTTGCACATGGCTCTTTTGCAGATGGACTCCCCTTTGGATCCCTATTTTCGCTCCTTTGGATCCCTACTGTGGCCGGTCTGCTAGCTTAGTCAATATTCTAGCTTTTTCTCCCCTGGCACTTCCCCACATTAAATGAATAGTTTAATATGAGAAAATCATTTAGGAGAATTAGATATTGATTATTATGACAATCCTTTTCTTCAGCACCAAATTCAAAGACAAGTTAAGGAGCTTCTAGAAAAAAGGAATTATTAGACCTCACTCTTCATCATTTGGCTCACAAATTGTTCTAGTTGAAAAGAAATATAAGTCTTTTAATATGTGCATCAACTATAGGGATTTTTTTTATAAGGTTACTATAAAGAAGTGCTACCCAATTTTATGTGTAGATGATTCACTCGACCAATTGAAAGGTGCTTCTATGTTTAGTAAGATAGAACTAAAGTCGAATTTGCATGCACACTCCAAACAATATTTTTAAGATAGTGTTTTATATGCAGTTTGGGAATACAAATTTGTAGTACTTTCGTTCGGTCTCAACAATGCACCCATCACATTCTCTCACATGATAAACTTTTGGGATCACTAGTATTTTGTTACCCTTTTTTTATGACATGTTAAGTCAAAGGAATCGAAGAACATGTAAAGCATTTGCAGACTTTAATTGCATTATTGTGTGACAATGAACTTTATGCTAACCCTAAAAGGAGTCACTTATCTCAACATGAAATAGAGTATTGAGGTCACATTGGCTCTAGTGAAGATATTCTCCTTGACCCTATAAAGATAGAGACCATTCAAAATTGACAAAAACCTAAAAAAGTGCATGAAGTAAGATCAAATTTAGGACTCTCTAGGTTCTATTGCAAGTTTGTTAAGAACTATTATCGGATTGCACTTCCTCACACTATTCTCACACATAAGCGCACATTTTTTTAAATAGGACAAAAGTCAACTAAAAAAATTGGACACACACTAAGTATTTACTTACACATGCATCTATTTGACTATTACCTAATTTTGCACAAGATTTTTTTTTCACTGATGCTAATGGCTGAAGTATAGGTGCTATGTTAATGCAAGATGATTATCCCATTGCATTTGAGAGTAGGAAACTAAAACTAAGCGAGGCCAATTATAGTGACTATAATAAGGAGCTTCTAGATGTAGTCCATGCATTAGACATTTGGAAGCATTATCTCATGGGTTTAGAGGTTCTTATTAAGACCATCTAGTAGGCTATTAAACATCTCCTTTCTTAGTCTACCACCTTTGATAGTCATATTAAATGGGCTAGTTTGATTCAAAATTTTCATCCCATGATTTGGTACTAGCCCGATAAGGCTAATGGTTTAGCCAATGCCCATAGTCGTAGACCCAAATATAAGAACACCCTTGATCTTTGGTCTCACACATTTGATAACGTTTGAGAAGTGTACCTTAACCTGATTTTTATTATTGAAATTAAATCATTAGATGTTATGATTGGTGCATATGAGACTAATATGGATTTTTAATAACTATTTGCCTCTTGATGATTGCTCTTTTTCCAATGGTCATCTATTATATTGCAATAAGCTTTGTGTGACAACATATTTTAGAGGGTTAGCTATCCATGAAATGCAACACCTAATTACACGTGTCATGGTAGAATTCAAAGTACTCACTCTGCATGTAATGATTCTATCTTTTGGCTTGATGTAAAGCATAATATCACACAATTTGTGTCATAATGCATTGTAGGTCAACGTGTTAAGAGGCCACATGGTAAAACTCATGGACTTATCATGCCTTTACCTATCCCAAAAATCCCTTGGAAAGAGATATCCATGTATTAGAGTTGCTACACCTATTGAGGTAGGACTCTTCACGATGAATTATAAGTGGAACTAGACCACTAGATCATTAGATTTTATTATGTGTAGCCGTAGGTCAATTGCCTTTTTAACCTCAGGGTATGTTATTTGCAATGGATGAATGGATGGAAAGGTTGATGGGGGGATATGAATATGTTGAAAGTCTTATAGATGATGTGTTTTGTGATGTAGCAGGTCAAGGCAATTAATATGTGGGCATGAAAGATGATTATAGTTATCTAGCAAACATACAATAATACTAGTATTTTATTTAAATAAGAATCCCACAAAGTGGAATGTAGATAGACTCATATATATGAGCTAACTCTTTTTGGAATAATATTAGTACATGCCCAGGGAAAGCCAACTCTCTCTCTCTCTCTCTCTCTCTCTCTCTCTCTCTCTCTCTCTCACACACACACACACACACACACACACACACACACACACACACACACAGAGCGTCCTCAATCTCAAGGAGTGTGCATGTCTACAAGGTATATGGCTATTGCATCATGTTTCCAGTTTTCAAGAATGTGGTAATTAGGACAAATTAGTTTGTTGATGTTCATGCAAAATGATCTTTTATGAAAAGCAATCAAAACGGCTGTACATTCATCAAATGTGTGTTTTGGTCCTCAAATCATCAAAAAGGTTTGTATCCCACTAATTGACATAATGATCCACTAAGGAGTCTTTTTTGTATTTGTTTGTTGGGAGTTTGAGCAATAATTTATGGAGGTTTATGGAAGATGAAGGAAAGTGCTCTCTCTCTCTCTCTCTCTCTCTCTCTCTCTCTCTCTCTCTCTCTCTCTCTCTATATATATATATATATATATATATATATATATATATATATATATATATATATATATATATATATATATATATATATATATATATATATATCACACATGCACTCGCCTATAAATGCACACACATTGTGGGGATGAGAGAGGGTTGTGTGAAAAGTGGTGGTGAGAAGCAAGGAGAAGAAGAGTATGAGGCAAAAAAATGATTAAGGGTCTAAGCACTTTGTGAATTGCTTCTAGTTTGAAGTGCAAAGACATTGAGCGGCTACTTTCCCATGGTCGTAGCCCACACTTGGGTGAACCACATATATTGTGTGTGTGATTTCTGTCTCACTTCTCTATTATCTCTCTTTTTGTAAATTTATCTCTCCCCATTAAGTACACCACTCTAATATGCTACTTAGCTATTGCATTAATTCATAACAACTAGTTCAAAGCGAGCTTTACTACTAGTATCTAAAATATCTAAAGGAAAGGATTTCTTGAACTGAATGGGAGTGATGCCAAAGGAAGGTAAGTTCAAGATTGAGAATTTCAACGGAAAGAACTACTAGCACTCGAAGATGCAGATCAAACATTGTCTCTACTAAAAGGATCTCTATTTGCCACTAGGCGGTCTTGCGAAGAAGCCCACAACAATCATATATAAAGCTTGGAATGTTCTTGATCAACAGACATTGGAAACAATTCGGCTATTCTTGGTGTCAACAATGGCTTTCAACATTTTGGACACAAAGACCATTGAGGGCTTGATGAAGTCCCTTGATGACCTCTACAAGAAACCATTGGCATCCAACAAAATATTTCTCATGAAGCAATTAGTCCAATCTAAAAATGGTAGAGAATGGTTCAGTTATAGAACCCTTGAATGACTTCAACACCAACATTAAATATTCAATTATGTCACCCATTTCATATTTGGTGTGATCCTTAAAACACTATCTTCACTTTTTTACATCCAAGAACTTTATAGTGGTCTTTAGAGTTTAAGCACAGTATTGATACCATGCATCTTGCTAGATTTTTGAATTTCAACATTGCATTGAGACCAAGAATCCTTGAGAGGTACATGACCAAGCATAGCAAGGTCATTGAATCATGCATTTTGGACAAGATTCCAAGCATGGTCATATAACCAAGCATTGTGGAAACGTCTTGTGTGAGTAAGCATCCTTGCATGGTCGAAACATTAAGATTTATCAATGAAATATCTAGGTACTTCAACATAAATGCTTGTTATGAAAATATCAAGGGACAAATTAAAGAAGACACTAACACTATTTCAAGAGGATTACATCAAGAAGGTACTAGAAAAGTTTGCAATGCAAGATGCAAAAATAGTTTCTACACTTTTGTGTAGTGACTTTTAAATTAACAAAGGATATGTGTCCAAAGACACAAGAGGAGATAGTCTATATGTCAAAAGTTCCATATGCTGCAACAATAGGTTCTCAAATATATGCTATATTCTAGATAAGGCTAGATATTGCACGTGTAGTCGGAGTTGTGAGTAATGATCCCGATAAAGTACATTGACAAGCTATAAAATGGATATTTAGGTGTCTAAAAGGAACCACCACAAATTTTTAATGTTTTGGAGGCACTAACAGGATATGTTGATGCAGATATGGCAGGTGACAAAGATACTTAAGGAAGCACTACTAGCTACGTCTTCACCATTGGAGGCATAGCAATACATTGGGATTCAAAGTTGAAAAACGTGGTCTCACTTTTTACCACAGAAGCAAAATATGTAGCTCTTATAGAGACTAGCAAAGAGATTTTGTGGCTTCACATATTTATGGAGGAGCTCGGATACAAGCAAGACAATTGTGTCTTGTACATTGACAATAAAAGCGTCTTTCGTCTTGCAAAGAATTTATCCTTTCACGCAAGGATGAAGCATATAGATGTGAGATGTCACTTTATGTGTACTCTTTTGGAAGAGGGACAACTAAATATTGGAAAGGTGCACACAAGCAAGAATCCTGCATAATGCATTCCAAAGCCATGCCTTGAGCATCTATTTGAGCCATTTGAATGGTTTCAAATTGTGGCAACAATGGATACATTTGTGAATGAGTCCACTCCTACTAGATTCTGTGACAAAGAGGGGTATGGCATAATCCCAATCTAGATGGTGTTCATAACAAATGACAACAAGGAGGATCCAAACGAGGAATCTCAACCATGAAAGAGTGAACATGAAAAGGAGATACCAATATAAATATACAAGAAGCGATCTCCATCAACAACTTGCATGAGTAAGATTAAGAGGACAAAGTTTCCGTCTATGATGTTGCTAGAGCAATAAAGAGCATGGTTGTTGACAAGGAATGGGAAAGAAATTTTTTCTGAAAGAAACAAGAGGCTAAACAAGTAAAGGTGCATTCAATGCCAACCATAAAGGGTAAAACTCATTATTTGATGGTGGTAAAAGCTAATGATTGTGTCAAACACAAAATAACGGGGTGTTATTTGTCACAAGTGAACAAACCTTGAGATAAACCAAACAAGAAAGTTAAGTTAGAAAAGAAACCTAAGTGGACAATTGAGTTTGATTGTGAATCAAATTTTTCAAAAAACAAGTAAAGAGTAAAATATAGGGAGCTGAAAAAGACCTTGAAAGAGGTCTAAAGAACAAAAATGGAATTGGATTAGGGTAATGGGATGGAATATTTATCGCATCACTTGGCGTATACGCCAAGTGATGCGATAAATATTCCATCCCATTATAAGAAATATACCCTTCAAGATTGAAGGATTGTGATTCAACAACCTATATTAGTTTTAAAGGCCAGGTATTTTATTTCATTGAGTATTTTGGGCCTTTATGATGATAGGGTGAAGCCCCTCCTCATAATAGTCTTTGAGGTTTTGAAATTTTTACTTGGAGAAGCCCTCTTGAACCTTACGGTTCGGCTTTGAATGGTTCCCAAAAGTGAAATTATATAGACTTGAGGGATTATTCTTATTTTGGAAGAGCTTTCAGAACGAAATATGTTTGAAAGTTGTAGGATAATTACTCTAAGTTTGTTTTTTATAGTAAACCTTGTATTTATCTGGGTACCTTGGTCTTTGCACATATGTCTGTTTATCTGTGGGTAATATATGTAGATAACTAAAACACACACACACTACACACACTACCTCATATTCACACTATCCCATACCCACACTCCTACACATACACACCCTTGTGCTACATGCTAGTAGCATGAAACTTGATCACATAATCACATAATCACAATAGCATCACCATCACCATGCACAAAATGAGCACCATGTCTCCACACACTTGTATACGTAATGAAGGATTGAAGGCGTGATTTCAAGAATAAGAATGATGGCTACACTCATGATATTCCTCGCCCATCAACTCCCATCCCTCCATTACGCATCCTACAATTTTTTCTCCTTCTCATCTTCTTGCCCTATGCTACCTATTGTATTCATCTTTTGAAAGCAATCAACACACTCCATCTTGGTGCCATAGCTTGTGTTGTTTGGAATATACTTCATTGTGAGTATGGTTTATGCTTGTTTCTTTCCATTTTGCTTATGTTGAGGTGTGTTGATTTGCCGCCATACAACACTCCCTCTCGTCCTCTCATATTCCTATGCTTTTTTCTTGTGAGTATGGTTTATGCTTGTTCTTTCCATTTTGCTTATGTTGAGGTGTGCGGATTTTCCACCATTCACACACTCCCTCTCTCCCTCTCATATTATTATCATCTTGCCAGCTGCATCTTAAGGTGTGTGGATTCGCCACCTCTTGTATGAGAAGTGAGCATACTTGCATGTTTCCCTTACCTCATTATCTTTCTTATTACATGCACGAGTAAAAAGCCCATTCTTAGTCACTCACCATTCCTCTCATCTTGTTTTTCGACCACCCCATCCCACACTTGGGCGTGGATCTTGAAATTATTTTCCATGGCATGTTTGATTGCGTATATGTATACGTCCTAGGCACATGTCTTGCTAGGTGGTGCCCTTATTGTGTACCTCCCATGATGAGGCCAACATGCATAGTCTTTGTGTAGAGGGCACCCAGTCTGTTTTGCACTTCCACCTCTCATTTGGTGCCCCTGCGGAGGAGGGCTTTGCAAAGACCTTAAATCAAAAAGAGTAGCGATGCATGCCATCAATCATGGACGAGTGGATACAAGATTTTTCAAATCGGAGGACTGAAGAAGAGGAGATTGTAGAAGCACTCAAGGCCTTCATCGAAGTGCTACTGCGAGGTTGTAGCTTCATTGATATCCAAGAGGTTAGCTCCCCATCTCGCATTGCTCGTGCTAATCACAAATCAAGAGCATTTAGAGCGAGGGCTACAAAATGTCATCACTATTGTTAACCAAAGCATTCTACCAATGAGTGCCGACAAAGGAGGTGAAGAAAGAACAGTGAATTTTGCTATTAAGAACCGCATCAACACTCTCACATCAGTCAGATTTTGTGTAGCAAAAAGTGTTTTCTCTCCAACAGTCAGAGAAGAGTTTCCAACTACATCAACCACAAAGACTAAATCATTTGCTGAAAGCAAGTGGGGCTACGCTCTCTCTAGGCCTAGAAAGTTCAAGTGAAGTACGACCACCCAAGTGTCACCGCCGCTTGCAAAATGGAAAGCCGATTGAGGTAGACTCTTTCTCGCCCAGTCTGTTTTGAGCCCAAATTGGAGGATTATGTGGGCTTCAAAAAGAGGTAGAGGTCTACGGTGAAGGTTTCACCTAGTCAACACTTAAGGTATGCAAGTCTAGTGGTCAAAGCCTTGCCCTACACCCAACATAGATAATAACAATAGGCCAGAAGTCTTTCCTTTCCATTTCTTGCAACACATGCATGTAAACGTGCACATAGATATGAAGATATTTTACCAGCAAAAGAATGTTTTCCTATTCAGAGCAGAGATGCTTGAGAAATCCTTTGATCCCCACGTCCCATTATCTTTCCCATTCTTGATTACTACCACTCTTTTGATGTAATCATCTTTATTCTATTCTAGCCTTGCGCTCTTCTTAGCTCCTACTCAAGTTTTCCACTCATGTATAAACCTTT
This sequence comes from Adiantum capillus-veneris, assembly GCF_014529385.1. Classification (NCBI taxonomy): domain Eukaryota; kingdom Viridiplantae; phylum Streptophyta; class Polypodiopsida; order Polypodiales; family Pteridaceae; genus Adiantum; species Adiantum capillus-veneris. Next base: position 132,072,455 of record NC_140935.1, read on the forward strand.
ATAAATCACTAAGTCATTTTTTTTTTTTGTGTGTGATTGTCTACTCATTGATTTACTACCATGGCAAGTATTTCTTTTTTCTACATTCATTGGCAAGAAGGGAGAAGACATCACCACTCATTTTTTGGATAACTTTAACACTAGGTTGGTAACCTAACAGGACATAAAAGTGTCCTTTCAGGGTCTTGAAAAAAACCTCCAAAACCATAGTAGATCCACTCATTTTGTAAAATCCTTTCATGAGGTTAGAGTTCAAGGCCTACTACACATGGAAAAAATAAGAAACTTGTAAAATTTCTCATCTTTTGGTCACACCAAGCCTCCAAAGTTGATGGACCAGTACATTTTCATCAAAATAGTCATTTCTTATGTTTTGTTGCATCAAAATAAGATTAGGGATTTTTGTAGGATTTGAGATAAATTCCCTAGTTAACTTCAATGGGTTGGTGATCAGAACATATGATTGCTTCTCACTCACCATTTTTTGTTTTGCCAAAAGAAATAGGTACAAAAAGGTTGAATTTTTACCATTCTGCAAACCTTTCATCAAAGTTTCTATAGACACGCTCAATACAAATAATATATGCATGTTTTCTCAGTTCTCTATTGTCCTTTAGGTTCATAAGAAGCCATGGAGCATGTCAAAAGAATAATACATCTCTTACCAAGGGGAATCTTGGGGACAAAGATGAAGTGCTAAATACAGCAAACATGAAAAAAATGGACTCAACATTATGAGTTGTAGAATCCCATAGAAACTATTCAATATCTAGCCAAATTTGATCCTTATGACTAGATATGGTTACTACCTACAAAATGCATGTAGTTTTCACAAGAAACTAACAATATTTTAAAAGCTATACTTGATATACTAGAATGTTTCGTTTTCTTCTATAATTGAAAAAATCAACCATCGTTGTCTACTATGCAAAATAGGGTATTAGGTGCCCCAAAACTCAAGGAATATTAGCTTTATGTTACATTATGCAACATAAAAAATCAAAACTGCATTTGGATATCATAAAATCCACCAAAAAAATCATAGAAGAGCTAAAATTGGCTAAAAAACAGGATTTGATAATTTTTGTAATTTGGTCATAACTTACAACTTTAACATTTATTTCTCCCTAGAAGCATCAGGACATGTTGAGGACTACTAAAGACATTTCTCTAGCATTATAGACCTCACAAACATGAATTCTAGAGTGGTGTAGTTGCAAAAAGTTGAAAAAAGCCAAAAACAGAACCCGTTTTTTCACACAATATATTTAGGTTGTGAAATATTGTGCAAGGACAAGGTTAAAGATGGAATTGATATTCCAAAAAAATGTCGAGTTTTTTTCAGCTCGTGAGACAAATTTCTAGACAGATAGCACCTCAAAATCCATTATGAAACTCTTGACATAATTGAAGGAAAATGGTCACTTAATAGGACATAAAAGTGTCCCAGGACATAAAAGTGTCCCATTACCAACCTAGTGTTAACATTGCTTGTGTGGTTTCCAACAAGGATGATGATGCCTCACGGCTACGAATCTTTCCTCTACTAATGAAAGTAGAGACCAAGTCTTGGTACAATGCTTTTCACCAAGCTACCAAGGATGCATGGAACTTACTATGTGATGCCTTTGTGAAGAGGTTTGGTGGAGGCACAACCTCAAAAAAGTTATGGTAGCTGCTGGAGTGATGGGTTGCCTCACTAGAGGAAGGTGAAGGAGTGCCTAATTTCCTAAAGAAGGACCGTTTCATTACAAGCATGTGGTTGCCTCTTAAAGAGAAGGTGAAGGGGAGATTCCTTGCAACGTATGATTTTGCAGTGGAAGTAGCCCGGCTTAAAGACAAGAAGCTACACATGCAGACAAGAGTAAACGAGGCAGAAGAATCAAGCTCTATCTAACTAACCCCAATAATTGCAACAGCTACTCCGAGAACCCAACCACAAGAGGCATCAGAAGAGTAGCAAGACTTGTTGAGTCGCATCACTACTGAGCTTGAGAATCTATCTGTGCATTTGGTGGAACAAGGGCATGCACACAACCAAAACCAAGAGAAAGGGAGAGGACAACAAAGACAAAACCAAGAATACCACTTCTATAATTGTGGGAAAGATGGCCATGGAATGTATTACTGCCCACACCCAAGGAGACAGAATTTCAACAGAGAAGCAAGAAAAAAATAGCTCTCACCACCGAGAGCAACACCACACCACGAAGGGCACCACAATAAGCACCACCTATGAAAATTTTACAACAACCCATGCAAGAACAACCACGACCACATACCCTCATTCCACCTTTACCACCACCACTAGCTAGAAACCAGGTAGTGAGTTTCATCAGTCTCCAAGGTAAGGAAAAGGTGAAAGTGGAGAAACCCATCAAAGAAGTGGAAAGAGGTGAGACAAGGGTAGAAGATTAAGACACCATGGGATTTGATCACACTATACATGAGAAAGATTCGCAAAGGGAAGAAAATATGAAGACCAAAAGGGATTCAATCAAGAGAAAGCCTAAGCCATGACAAAAAAATTAGCATTTCAGATTTCACAATTGGTAAGTCTAAAGAATCCTATGATCTTGTGAGTTTTGTTTCTATGAAGGGCATGAGTATCCTTAAGGGGGAGGGCTACTCAATTATCTCAGAGAGACCATGGCTCATGGCCATGAGAGAAAAGCAATATTTGGACACAAGAGTTGTCAATATGAAAGCTAGAAAGGGAAAGGACATTCTATACAATACAAAGACTAGTAAGCAACAAGGGATGGACCTAGAGACTACTGTATATGAACTCTCTAGCAGTTCTACTACACTAGAGGAGGAGGAATCTACCACAACAAATGATAGTGACAAATCTCTTGAAATCATGGGTCTCATTCTCAATGATAACAACAAGGTCGATCCACCAGACATACAATTTCAAGAAGTAAGGATGAGGTCTTTGGTACTACACCAATCAGAGGAAGCATTTTTACAGACCAAACTCAAATGGTTGTTACCAAGGAGTGGGAATTTGGAATCCACCCTAAGGAGATTCTTAAGCAAGTGGATGCAGTGGCAACTTATGGGAGATCTAGGTTTGGCAACCTAGATGTAGAGATTGTATTTGATTGTACTATTTTTGATCCATTTAAGAAAAGCTTTAAAGAACCCTTAGCACAAGGAGTGTTCATAAGAGTCATAGAGAATGAATCCCAGCATGAGAAAGATTGGAGCATGGTCTTGCATACATATAGTCGAGATGGAAATGTTTTCAACAACAAGTAGATTGCAACTTATCTTTTGTATATGCTATGCACTTTGGTACATTGTGTATCAAGCTTGTTTTTGAGCTACAAGGTTTGTGGCCCAACATCAAAGAAGGAAATGTACCTTTTTTATAGCAACAAAGAAGATATTGACTCTTTTACTAGCTTCACCTATAGTGGTAAGCTAGGTTCTGAAGACAATTGGAACTTGCCACATCGACAAGGAAGTCGTAGATGGAGGACACTTGGTACAATCTTGGGGATCATAATCCTAAGTATTTTCTTGGAAGGAGCTAAAGTACTTAATTATCCTTTCACTTATGGTGGTTACAAATCCTATTCTTTTTGTCATGACACAAGAAGTATTATTGCTAGGACATTGCAAGTAATTATCCTATTCTTTACCTGGGATCCTAGAGGATATTGGCACAAAAATTTGGAAGCCGTAGGCTTCCCATTTACTCAGAGGCAGTTTGAGTTGTTGATCATTGATAATGCTCTAACCAGGGAGCCTTATCAAGACATATTGCTTTTCTTGAAAACACGCGAATGTTCTAGAGATCTCACTAATGGCCAAATGCAATGGCTAGTTCAAAAGGCAACTAGATATCGGCTCCTCTACTACTCAATCAACTCAATCAAGTACAGATATGGAGGCATGAATGCCTCTAGATTCAAGGGGAGGGCTAATGAGGGCCACTTTTCAAAATTTGCTCCACCTCTCTCTTGGTATCCACTTGGTGGCAAGGCTTCAAGGACCTTAAGAGTAGAGGGACCTATGCATTAAATCTATGTTTATATTTTGTACATAGCTATGGTTTTGACACATTTGGATCTCGAAAATAATAAGAGGTAGAAACAAAACCTATGAAAAATAAATTTCACTGGATGCTGATTCTACCTGACGGTCACTACCTGACAATCACTACGTGGCGGTCACTACCTGACGGTCACTACAAATGAAGAAAAAGAGTCAATAGTGAAAGGGAGGAGAATCTTATGCATTATTGAGTCGAAGTCAACAAAATATTATCAAATTCAAGAATAATTCACTTGTGGACATGAGGCTTGCACATGGAGTCAAGAGAGGATCACCTAGAAGACTTTTGGAAGGTTAAAGACAGACACATATTTTTGTGGATTTTTTCTCTATTTTTTCCATTTCAAATTGGAAAAGTTTTCAATAGCAAAGTTGTAGGCATTGAGATAGTCTTTCTGTCCCTATTTTTTTAATAATTTTTGCAGCTACGGTTTGGGAGATATGGCCGAAATGGTGGAGTCTATCTGTCCATGTGGAAGGAAGTCATGACTATCTAACTCCACACACATACAGTTTCTTATAGGTTTCTCTCCATTATTGGTATCTTTTCTCTTATTTTTTCAAGATTTTTTAAAATATTATAAGGAAGCTCTTGGACTCAAGCTATGGAAGGTGGCATGGAGACAAAGCTCACCATGATGAAGGCGATTAGGAGGAAATTGGTCAATAAGCAGGGCACATGGAGCTCTCTCATTGGGAGAATGATTCTAATTGAGTTTACTTTGTGATAACTCCTCTTGCCCATAATCTCTTTCCTAGTCACTCTATTGGCCTATAAAAGGAGGCCTCCTCTTTTGTAAATGGGACACTCACCACACACTACACACACACACACATTACACACACACACACACTACACACACTACCCCATATGCACACTATCCCATACCCACATACCCACACTCTTATACATACACACCCTTGTGCTACATGCTAGTAGCCTGAACCCTAATCACATAATCACAACACCATCACCATCACCATCACCATTCACAAAATGAGTACCATATCTCCACACAATTGTAATGAAGGATTTAAGGCACAATTCAAGAAGAAGAATGATGGATACACTCATGATATTACTCGCCATCAACTCCCATCCCTCCATTATGCATCCTACGGTCTTGTCCCCTTCTTATCTTCTTGCCCTATGCTACCTATTGTATTCATCTTTTGCAAGCAATCAACACACTCCATCTTGGTACCATACCTTGTGTCGTTTGGGATATACTTCATTGTGAGTATAATTTATGCTTGTTTCTTTCCATTTTGCTTATGTTGAGGTGTGCGGATTTGTCACCATACACTCTCTCTCTCTCTCCCTCTCATATTCCTATCATCCTGCTACTTTCATCTTAAGGTGTGAGGATTTGCCACCTTTGGTATGAGAAGTGAGCATACTTGCATGTTTCCCTTATCTCATTATCTTCCTTATTACATGCACGAGTAGCAAGCCCATTCTCACTCACTCACCATTCCTCTCATCTTGTTTTTCGACTGTCCCATCCCACACTTGGACACGGATCTTGAAATTATTTTCCATGGCATGTTTGATTGTGTATATGTATGCGTCCTAGCCACATATCTTGCTAGGTGGTGCCCCTATTGTGTACCTCCTATGATGAGGCCATCATGCATAGTCTTGGTGTAGAGGCCACCTAGTGTGTTTTGCACTTCCGCCTCTCATTAGCATTAGGACAAGTGTCCTTCGTACCCCTTTGAGAGAGCGGGCTTGAATAATGCTTGAAAAACTAATTATACAAACTAAAATATTTTTGGACCCCTTTAGAGTCCAACCAGTAGGCTTGAGGCACTACATGAGGTCAACATGTGTCCTTGTTGCCTCATAGGTCTTAGGCATGCCTTAAGTGAGTGTGTGTGCATTCTCTCTCAGGCCCCTAGCTTTAGGGCTTGCCCGCTTTATTATAGGGATCATGCTTGACTTGCATACCTTAGTACCTTGGACTTCACGCATGGCAAGCACCTCAAGCATCTTAGTCATCAAGCATGACAAGCACCTCAAGCACCTTGGTCATCAAGCACGACAAGCACCTCAAGCACTTAGCTAGCTCAAGCACGACAAGCACCTCAAGCACATGCCTAGCTTGTCTAAGGTTTAAAATACCCTAAGGTCCTAGGTCTAAGGACTTTTAACACTAACCTTTGGAGGTCTTTAATGAATCTAACCCTTATCTCTTTTAAGATCCATTATTTGGTCATTGCTCTTTGATAGACCATCTCCCTTTTAGACACGTTGCATTCTCTCCCTATCATCCGATGCTAAGATAGTCCCAAAAACACATGTCTATATTATTCTAAATCTTGTTCCCATTTATTTCTCGATATTAAATGATCAACTCAATGTGAGAAAATCATTTGGTTTATTTAGAAATTAGATTTTATGACATTACCTCTCTATTTAAATCCTAGTCGTCGTTGACTATGAGGTAGAGAAGATAAAGCCTTAGTCATTAATCCATGTTTCTTGGTGGGTAGAGTATCCCTTTTTACCCTACAACATCTTTGGAGAATAGATGATTAGTCCATTTTTTGCTTGGGAGACTTAGCTACCGCAAGCATATCATACTCCCAAAGTAGAGTGACAAATTCTACTCGGTGTTTGAGAGACGTCGTCATTCACAAACACGATTCTAAGCATGCATACTGCTAAAATTTGTGCACAATAAAAAGAGAGACCTAGTCTTATAAGACAAAAACATTGATCATTTTTATAAAAAAAGCATTTTCTTACCCTCGTGTAGCGTGTAAGCATGACAAGGTTCATACTATCCTTAAGATGTGTTCCTTGCATCCATCTAGCATCTTCAAAAGGATAATTTTTGAATTAATAAGATACCGTCGGATAATCTTACCATGTATTAGTACCTTGTCTTCATGTTGAAGAATTGATTGTGGCTAAGGCACCTCTTCTGATCTTCAATCTCGGGCAGGTCCTCAGTGATTGGTTCTTGTGGTGGCTCAGTTGCTTTGTAAGGCTTAAGTAGGCTCACATGAAAAGAATTATGAATGAGCGAACGGTTGGGAATCTTGAGTTGATATTCCATATCATTGATTGGTTTTAGTATTTGAAAAGAACCAAAGTATCTTTTTACTAGTTTAGCATAATACTTTTGGTGGCCCGTAGGATTTTTTCCCGTAGTCTACCTTAATCGAGCCTTGGAAAATTTAAGTGGGACCCAATCATTTTTCTTGAATGCTAAGGCCTTCTATTCTTGTTAAGAGAATCCTTTATCCTTTGTTGCGAGATGGATATAGCCTCCTTAATCTTTTGAAAGATTCTTGTAGGTCTCGGCTATACTCATCGGCAACAAAGATCTTCACATGTACCTTAAGTAGCAAGGGACTAGTTTTATGTCTTCCTTCAATGATTTCAAAAGGTGCCTTCCCCATAGTAGTATGGAAAGTGTCATTGTATGCATACTCTACAAGGGATAGGTACTTTTACTATTGGGAACGTTGATCTACTTCGGTAACATAGGTCTTAAGTAGATCTAGAATCGTAAGGTTGGCTATTTCACTTTGGCCATCCGTTTGTGGGTGATAGGTCGAAAAGAAATTAAGCCTAGTACCTAGATTTTCAAAGAGAACCTTCCAAAAATTACTGGTCATTTGAGGATCTCTATCTGACACTATTGATGTTTGCAAGTCATGGTGCGAAAAAATTTGGAATATGAAGAGGGTTGCCATTTGGTGAGCCTTATTATTATTTTTGACAGGTATAAACTTTTCTTGTTTACTAAACCTATCTACTATTGTCCATATTCCCATATTTTCATGGATAGAATTGGGAAATCCAAAGATAAAATCCATGGATATGCTCTTCAATGGTAAATTAGGAATTGGCAAAGGCTGAAGAAATCCAGGTTGCTTCCCTCTATCATACTTGATCTTTTTTCATGCCACACATTGTGAAACATACTCTTGTATGTCCACTTTCATGATGGTCCAATAAAAATACATCTCTATTGCTCAAAGAGTAGGTTGAATCCCTCTCTGCCCCATATAGGGAGCAACGTGGGATTCATACATCACTTTCTAAAAAAGGGAGTGAGTAACAAATAGCTTGTTGCCATGGAGAAGATAACCATCGTGAAAGGTGAATGGCTCCTCTTTCTTCCCTAAGGCAAGGGTTGACATTATGTATTTAAAATCAAGGTCAACAGCATACTCATCTATCATGGAAGATAGATCATCGTGAGTTGTTATAGACATTGTATTTTTCCTCAATCATCGTGATAGTACATCGGCCACTTGATTATTCTTATCAACAATATGAGCAATATGAAAATTGTATTTGCAAAAGAAAAAAATTTCACCTCATTTGTTTGTCGGAAAGCTTGGTTTGCATCATGAAGTATTTAAGACTTTGGTGATCCGTTTGTAGGACAAATGGAGTCCCCAATAGATAGTGCATTCATGTACTGAGGGTGTATAGGACAACTAGTATCTCCTTTTCATACATTCTCAATACTCGCTCGTCAAAAATGAGTCTTCAACTCTCATATGCTATGGAATATTCTTCTTTAAGCAAAACTGCTCCAAGGAAATCTCCACAAGCATTGCATTGGACCTCAAATGGTTTTGAGAGATCCAGTAGTGTAAGCACCGATTTAGAGGTAAGTTTTCCTTTAAGCTTTTGAAAGCACTTTGATTTTTAGCAGTCCATATGTACTTAACATTTTTCTTGGTCAAGTCATGTAGTGGTCCTGCTATCTGGGAAAATTTAGCTATGAAGCGTCTATAGTATGTACACATACCAATAAAGATTTATAGATCATGTAGACTCGTTGGGTTAGGCCATCCTTTTATTACCTCAAGCTTGGTAGGATCCATACAGATACCATCTTGAGAGATAATATGACCTAGGTATTGAATCTCCTGGAGGAAAAATTCACTCTTCTTTTGGTTAATGAAAAGTTTATTCTCCTTCATAGCTTGGCAAACTATCTGGAGATGTTTCTTATGGTCCTCCAAAGATTTGGAGTAGATGATAATGTCGTCGAAGAACACTCCACTGAACTTGTGGTAGGGTCTAAAGATTTTCTCCATTAGGTGGTTGAGCGTAGCTGGAGCATTTGTCAAACCAGAAGGCATGACAAGATATTCATAAAGACCAAACATTGTACGGAATGGGGTCTTTACGATATCTTCATTCACTATCCCTATTTGATGATATCCACTTTTAAGGTCAATCCTACTGAAGTAGGTCAAACCTTGTAGCTTATCAAACGTATATTCTACCTACGATATGGAAAATTTGTTTTTGATAGTGATATGGTTTAGTGCTTGATAGTCCACACACATGCAGTATGTGCCATCTTTCTTTTGCACTAAAAGGACTGGTGAACAAAAGGGAGAGGAGCTAGGCCTCACCATCCCCTTGTCTACTAGCTCATGCACTTGCCTCATAATCTCCTCTTGTTGAGCTTGAAAACCTCTATAAGGAGGTTTATTAGGTGGTGAGCTCCCAGGTAGAACTCTATCTAAAAATCTATGATTAGTACATATGCAATAACGATCTCTTTCCCTTAGAGCAACTATTGAGACCTGCGCTATTGATCTCATGGTCCAAAGGTAGTAGATCAACTTCTGCAAGTAGATATTGCTCCAACTTCATTTAAGAGAAGATGATTTTCAAACAAACAGCTATCGACTGAGTCCACCCCACCAATACCCAATTCCACATTTCAAGAAGTAGAGATGGAGCTCTTTGACATGGATCCCATCATTGAAAACCTAGAAGGCGGTAACATTCAAGGAAACACTGCGAACCAACCTCAATCATCTCATCCATATCAACAGCATGATAGCAATAATAAAGAAGGAAATATGGTGCAAACTCTTGCACATATGCCGCTTTACAATGGTACAAAAATCTCAATTCTCTGTAGCTTTTTGGTAATGCTTAATTTGCAGTCTACCTACAGGTTGTCTGACGTCTTTGTCAGAAAGCTTTTTTAGGTAAATACATTGTATCCTAAGCATGCCAAATTGCAAATTACAATTAAATAATATGATCGTTCTGCACACATGTTGATGTAGCAACAAGTTGCTCAACAAGAAAATCTTTGTAATAGGACTAATCTTTGAAGTTCTTAAAGTCGAAAAGAATGTAGTAGGGCATATTTTTCGTTTAGCACGATTTGAAAGATTGTTGAATAGTCTATTAAATATAGCTTATATGAATGAGTTTGAGATATTAAGAGAGAACATATATTCTTTTTTTTAAAATAATACACTAAAGATATATTTGATAAATGTTAATGAATAACAGATAGTCTGTCTATGAAAAGTAAAATTGAGATTTTTATTAATATCAATGTTTTATATTTATGTGTTTTAGCTTAAAACGCATGGGTAGGCTTAAACCTAGTTGTAAAAGTAGTGGAGACCCAAAAATAAAGGTTTTATGGGTTGAGACCTAAAAGTTGCGTTTTCAGCCAAAGAAAGATGTTTTTTGCAATTCTGTTCGAGATGCCTTGCAGACCAAACTTATTCCCGTCGTTTTGAGTACCTGGATCGCTCTGCTCTGAGCTCATTTGTAAAAGTTATGATGAAAACAAATAGAAGACAACAGCAGTGTAGTATACACAGGGACATACAGACATACAACATCATACAGTTCTCCCTGCTATCAACCAAGAAGTGGATTGTTTCTTCATGGTAGAGTATGGCAATTGAGATTATGAAGGTATATAATTATGTTTTTTACTTTGATTATCATGTTGAATTGGTTGCACGAGTATGTTCTTTTGGCTATTTTGTAGGCGATGCAGAAATCAATGTGTGAAACAGGATCTGTGCAAAGTGTCATGATAAAAATCTAACCTTCACGGATCGCTTAGCGATCACGTTCTTATATTATTCTCGCAGGTATACTTGGTGCGAAAATCGTGCAGGCTTTTCGAGGAAAATAAGGATAAAAGCACGACGGGTGGTGCATTTTTGGATCATTCACCAATCTCTTCTTCTGCGAGTGTGAGTGAGAGTGAGAGTGCGAGTGAGACGCTTCATGCAAGCGAACTGAAGCTGAGAGGTGGTCGGGAGGTTCGAGCTCCGTACAACGAAGCGCGTCCATAATCAATTGCTCCTCTGTTGTATCAAAAGTCTGCAAATATTCATCAATACAAAGATCTCTTTCTCTACCTTTTTCTATCTATCTCTATTATTATGTTCCCGTGACAAGTGGTATCAGAGCAAGCGGTTGATTCTGGACATGGAAGGATACGAGAGGAGGATGAAGGAGCAAGAAGACCTGATTCGGCGACTATGAGAAGATCTGAAAATTGCAAATCAGGAGCGTGATGAGGCTCTGCGGGGCAAAGCAGCACGAGATCTTGATATCTATGTAGACCTTGATGGCCAACCTGAAGGTGAAAACCATGCTAATCCACCTGGAAACAATTATCATCGTGGCGGTGCTGGGGTACCGCCAAAAGAAACGATGACGATATGGGAGAAGCGACAACCAAATCATTCTTAACGAAGGCTAATCTTAAAGAGTTTGATGGCATAAGAAAGATATGCGAAGATTTAGAAGCGTGGATTAAAGAACTCAAAGATTTGGATTATACTTTCAATATCGAGAACACGACCACGAGACTTTCGAATGCTCGAGCAAGGTGACCGATAAGACAATACGTACCAAGATGGCTCAATTGGAGACTTTTGGCGATGCGTACGATAAAGGTAAGTCATCTAAACCTTCTTTGTGATGTTTTATGTCTTTGATACGTCCTTTGAAAGCTTCTGTGAGATCGAATTTATGCGTAAAAGTTGAGATTTAAATTTGAATTTCTTAATTGATTTGGATAGTATTCATTGCTTCTTATCGTCTAAATTGATTGAGAAATTAAACTTGAAATTAAATCGAGAAGTTAAAAGACTTTTGGACCTAACTAGTGGTAATAATAGTTTCACCAAAGAGTTAGTAGAAAATTTGTTTTTTTTTCTTTGAAGAGTCGAAATCATAAAGATGATTTCTATAACATAAACATTGATATGCATGATGTTATCATTGGCATCAATTAGATCATTGAAAATCATGTTTTGATTGATTGTTAAGAAAGAAAAATATATCTTTAATCATTTGATGATGATAAGTCACACTCTTTGTGGAAAGAAAGAGATTCTAAATCTAGTTTTGGCAATGAAATTGATAAGGTGACTTAGATAAGAGTTTGAGATGTTGCTTGTGTTTGCTAATGAGATTAAAGAAGAATCTGGGGATAAACATAAAGAGACAAATCTATAATTTATAGAGGATCTCTTACATGAAGTTAAGGATGTGTTCCGGACGATCTTCCTGGTATACCTCCACCTAGAGCGGTAGACCATGCCATAGATCTATATCCAGGAGCGACACCTTATTCAAGATCTCCATACAGGTTCAATATTGATGATCTTAAAGAGCTCAAGATACAACTTGATGATCTTTTGAAAAAGGGTTTCATTAAGCCTAGTGTATCTCCTTGGGATAGTCTTGTGTTATTCCAAAAGAAAAAGGACGGTACATATAGGTTATACATCGACTACAGGGGATTAAACAAACAGACCATTAAGAACAAATATCCTCTTCCTCACATAGATGAACTGATTAGTCATTTGAGTGGTGCCACAATATTTTCAAAGGTTGACCTTCGTTCTGGCTGCCATCAAATCCGTATCAAGGCCGAGGACATTCCAACGATTTCTTTTCGTACACGTTATGGACATTATGAATTTACAGTTCTTGCTTTTGGTTTGACTAATGCACCAACAACTTTCATGTGCTTAATGAATAATATTTTTCACCCGTATCTTGATGACTTCATTCTGGTATTCTTGGATAATATTTTTTTGTATTCTACGAATGAAGAAGATCATGCATTGCACTTAAAGAAAACATTTGAGGTTTTGCGTGATCATAAATTGTATGCCAAAGCAAGTAAGTATTCTTTTGCAAAGGATCAGATTGTGTATTTGGGAAGAGTGATTTCTAAAGAGGGGATTCACATTGATCTTGATAAAGTTAAGACTATGTTAGTAAGAGATGTAAGAAGCTTTATGGGTCTAGCACAATATGAGAGAGCACACATTAAAGATTTCTCTAAGATAGCAAGTCCTTTGACCGAATTGACCAAGAAAGACAAGGGTTTTGTGTGGACTTCTAGCTGTGAGACTGCTTTTGAGACCTTGAAGGCTAAACTAGCGGAAAATTATGTTTTAAAAGTTCCTGAGATGGGCAAACCAATTGTTGTGTCCTGTGACGCTAGTGGTGAACAATTAGGTTGTGTTTTGACACAAGAAGGAAGAGTGGTTGCATATGAGTTTAGGAAATTGAGACGACATGAATTGAACTATGCAACACATGATCTAGAATTACTTGCTGTTGTTCATGCATTGAAGCATTGGCATCATCTCTTGCTTGGTGTAAAATTTGAATTGCGTACTGATCATCAAAACTTGAAGTATATTTTCACTCAGTCATTGTTAAATAATAGACAAAGAAGATGGATTGAATTGCTGGCTGAGTATGACTTTGATTTGAAGTATTTGTGTGAAAAAGAAAATAAAGTTGCAGATGCATTGAGTCGTAGGCCCATGTGTAATTTGTTGACTATTGTGCGATCCAATTTGATTGATGAGATACATGCTGAAGTTGAAAATGATTCCTTTTATATGCCTATTTTGAAATTCTTGCGTGAGAATATTGGTGAGATGTATGAAAACAGATATCACTTGTATAAGGGAAATCTGTATTGTTATGACCGCTTGTGTATTCCTGCAAATTCTTCTTTTAAGAGTCAAATTCTGCATGAGTGTCATAATTCACCTTTTTCTGGTCATCCTGGATTAAATAAGACATATGAAAAGATTAAAACCTCATTCTTTTGGCCGCGTATGAAATTGGATGTTAAGAATTATGTGTGTGAGTGCTTTCAATGTCAACAAGTTAAGATTGAGCATAAGAGGATGCCTGGTGACCTTCAACCCTTAGACATTCCTTTACAGAAGTGGGAGTGTATATCCATGGAATTTATCATTAGACTTCCTACTACTCGTTGAGGGTATGATTCGATCTTTCTGGTGGTAGAAAGACTCACAACACAAGCTCACTTCTTTCCTGTACAAATAATTGATACAGCATTGACCATTGCACACTTGTTTATGAAAGAGATATTTCGTTCGCATGGCATGCCCAAGAGCATAGTGTCTGACAGAGATTCTAAGTTCACTTCTCATTTCTGGAGAGCGACCACTACAAGAGGCTATTCATATTAGCGACGCTCACACAGCGACGCTCAAAAAAAAAATTCCCGGCGTCGCTATGAGCGTCGCAAATTTACAAAGAAATTTGCGACACTCATAGCGACGCCGGCTAGGCTAAAAAAATAACCGAGCGCGCCCAAAAACTCAGATCTCAGATCTGAGTTTTTCGGCGCCCTCAAGCAAGGAGCAGGTAACGCTCTTCCTCTCTCTCTCTCTCTCTCTCTCTCTCTTTCTTCTCCACACACACACACACACACACACACACACACACACACACACACACACACGAGGAGAGGAAGAGAGCCAGGTATGCTCCTTCCCTCTCCTCATTCTCATGTTCCCTTCCCCTCTTTCTCTCTCCCTCTCTCTCTCTCTCACACACACACATATACACACACATAGTGTTTTTGAGAGAGAGAGAGAGAGAGAGAGAGAGAGTACAAACATAAACAAAAACGCACACACACATACATAAACAAAGAATGCACACACACATTGAGAGAGGAAAAGAGAGAGAGTATGCATAAACAAAAAACGCACGCATTGAGAGAGGAAAAGAAAGAGAGAACATGCATAAACAAAAAACGCACACATTGAGAGAGGAAAAGAGAGAGAAAACATGCATACGATCCAAAACAACGCACACATTGAGAGAGAAAGAGAGAGAAACTAATTTAACGTCGTAGGAAACTAATTAAAATTAAAAGACCTAAAGATCTAGCCGACGAGGAGTTGAACTCAAGACCTATTATTCAAGAGGGAAATGGCATAATCAATCTATCATACTTGGCATGGGTGATAGAAAGGTTATACCATTTATCTCTTTTTATTGGCACACACATCCACACACGCGCACACACACAAGAAGAAGAGAGTTATAACGTCGTAGGAAACTATCCTAAAAGACGTTAAAGATTAGGTTAGATGTAGACTTACGTTAAATTAGATTTAGGTTTATTTAAGTTAAATTAGATTAGATTTAGGTTTATTTTTAACTAGATTTACGTTTATTTACGCTAGGTTTAGATTTACGTTATATTAGATTAGATTTAGGTCTCCATAGACTGCGATGCCTGCATGAAGCGGGTGAAGAAAGCCCTCAATGGAATATAGGGTATTGCTGCCTTCACTCATGGTGGGCTCCGTCAATCCAAAAGTACTGGTGAAATGTCTTCAGAAGATAGGGAAGAAGGTGGATCTTCAGGGCGGCAAGAGTCACTACATCCCCGACACAATGACCATCTAGACAACCTCTAGTCATTCAATAGCAACTTCAAAGTTAGTAACAAGAGCAAGAACGGTCTAAAGGGCCAATTGCTGTCGTCAGATGTGGATGGAGATGAGGCAGCGTTGCCGCCGGAAGTTAACTCTCACATCTTTAGTGATGAGAATGCCAACTCTTGCCGAGTTATGTGAAAAATTATGTGTTAAATCAGTTTTAAGGTTCTTATAATCCCTGTTAGTTTAGTTCTTTGTTTTTAATATAACATAATTTACGTTAGATTTAGATTTATGTTATATTAGATTAGACTTAGGTTTATTTAGGTTTACCCACACACACACACACACACACACACAAGAAGAAGAGAGTTTTAACGTCGTAGGAAACTATCCCAAAAGACGTTAAAGATTAGGTTGGATGTAGACTTACGTTAAATTAGATTTAGGTTTATTTTTAGTTAGATTTACGTTTATTTACGTTAGATCGAGTCCACGCAAGAATTACTTACGGTTTAGGGTTTAGAGTTAGACGAACAGTGAAAAGATCTACTATGAAAAGATGTTAAGATGCTGTGAAGTGCTACAGCTAGAGAAGAGGCAAAGGGGTTTTGTCCACTACATGCAGTATCATGTAGACGTGGGTGTGTAGATTTCTTGTACCCACAAATATAGGTATTGACCAATAAAGACGAGATTATAACCCGGTGGTTCTGATCTCCGTGCACCTCTAGACCGAGGTGTGCGGGGATTGGACATGACTAGAGAATGTGAGGTAAGAGAGAGAGAGAGAGAGAGAGAGAGAGAGAGAGAGAGAGAGAGAGAGAGAGAGAGAGAGAGAGAGAGAGAGAGAGATAAGACGAAGAATGCCAATAGAATATTAAATTTGTTGTTCAGGTTATAAGATTTTTATCCTCATTATGAGTAGTGACGAGGATGTGGGACCGTCCAACCGAAACACCTATCTCTCAACGAGGGTCTTATGTCCTTGTAATCAATGCAAGCATGCTGTGCGACGGACAAGACGTGTTTATTTGCAGCACGTTCGCGAATTTGGCGAGTTTGATCCATCTATTATAGATCGAGTTGTTGCCAATTATAACTCGTCGGACTCTGACGCTGGCCAACAAGCAGCAATCTTGCAACCCAATAGACGTGTTCGCAGGCGCTTTGGTCAAGCAGCATATGTGAGGCCACAAGATGTAGCCTCTGACAGCTCGGGGGATGATCATGCAGAGCACATTCCCAACGAGGCAATGTTTGAGCCCGAGATTGATGAAATGATCGAGACGATCATGGATTCAGAAAGGCTTATCAATGATGATATGAAAAGTGAAGCCGATACGCCATTGTATAATGGAGCACGTATGTCTAGATTGAAAGCACTCCTGGTTCTTCTCAACATGCAGGCAAAGTTTGGATGGAGTGACACTAGCGTCACAGCGCTTTTCAGGTGATCTATTACAATTAGTTTACTTTAATAAAACTCTAAATGTATAATGATCTGATAGATTTTTACACGACTGTATCGTATTTTTATGTTGTGTAGATTGCTTAAAGAGCACATACTACCAGCTGACAATGTGATGCCAGATTCCCGAGATGAAGCAAGAAAGATTTTGCGAAACTTGGGGATGGATTACAATTCTATCCACGCTTGTCCTAATGACTGCATTCTTTTCAGAGGGGAATACATAGACATGGAGAAGTGTCCGTAATGTGATTCCGAAAGATATCGAGTAGATCTCCACGGGACAAAAATTCCACAAAAGGTTTTGCGACATTTTCCTCTGCTTCCTCGCATCAAGCATTTCTTCGAATGTAAGTCCATGGCCGCCCTAGCATCATGGCATGAGGAGAATAAATCTTCAGATGGTGTGCTACGAATTCCTGCAGATTGCGCAGCCTGGAAACATATAGATGGAACATGGTCGGATTTTGCCAGGGAAGCTCGAAATTTGCGCTTAGGCCTGGCTATGGATGGCGTAAATCCATTTGGTCAAAGATTAACATCTTACAGTGTATGGCCCGTTGTCATCGTCAACTACAACATTCCCCCGTGGTTGACTACGAAGAAGGGGCACCTATGGCTAAGCTTGGCATAAAAACAAGATTTACAGTGTCTGAGTGAGGAGTGTCAATAGATCACCTGAGCATTCTGTTAGCCCGGGATAGTCATGCATGGTCCACATTAGAATGCCTCTGATCAAAGCATTCCGTCGTCCTGTGTGTCGGCTCATATCCACCACCTCTATGCCAATCCACAATTGTTGTAGCTCTTCCAATAATGGACGAAGATACACATCCATATTCCCCACTTTATATCGCCCTAGCACAAGCTTAGCCATAGGTGCCCCTTCTTCGTAGTCAACCACGGGGGAATGTTGTAGTTGACGATGACAACGGGCCATACACTGTAAGATGTTAATCTTTGACCAAATGGATTTACGCCATAGTTGATCTATTATCATGTGTATACATGCAGCACATCTAATATCATTGCTGCACATACTTTACAGTTTATTTTACCGGTTGCCATTGAGGGATGTTTGTCTCTCGACATCCATAACACAATCTACAAACTTGCAAAGGTGGTGCAATGGATCTCACAAAAGGAGATCAACGTAGACTCCATACCATTCGCCAAACTAAATGCTGCGGAGCTTGTGTGCATGTTTGAGAAACATTTTCCTACTACCATGCTAACCATTCAGGTGCATCTTCTTGTTCACATAGTTGATGAGGTGGAAATAGCTGGCACAGTTTATTCCAGATGGATGTTCTTCTTAGAACTTTTCATGAAAACGCTTAAGGGATATGTGCGTCAAAAGGCACATCCGGAGGGTAGCATGGCAGAAGGTTGGTTGGTATCAGAGTCCCTAGTGTACATTGGAGAGTGGCTAGACGGATTTGATAAAGCCCGGGACACGCTATGGCGAACCATAGATGATGAGCGCATATCTGGGATTGTCATGTGCAATCTCGGTGTTGAGAAGAAGATGACGGAAGATCTAGAGGCTAAAATCAACTGATTTTGCATGCTTCACAATCCAGTGATGCAAAAGTGGATTTCACAATATGAGGATGCAAATCAAGAGCGACAAAGGGCACGAATCGAGTGGAGACGGGGAAGACGACCACCGATGCACTATCCAGCGGTTCTGGAGAGCCTACCAACCTTCATGAGCTTAAGATGGTTGCACAACCAATTGAAAAGCGCACAACAATGCGGTGACGAAGTGACTGAGGAAGAGTGGGAGTACTCTCGGGGTTGCGTGACCAAGGTAAGTTTGCAATGTACGACTAGCAAGTGACTTTATTTATAAAAGTTTGAACGGCCACTCATAATCTTTGTTCGTTGTAGTATAATTCATACACAGCAGCATGGTGTAAAGTTCTACATTTTAGGGTGGAACGAATCGACAAAAAGCGTTTTACTCAAGATTGTGGAATCATGGCAAAATTTGAACAGTCTAGTCGACGACGTTCCTCTGATGCAGATCCTGTGGTGGCGGAACTCACTTACTTCGGCATGCTGCAAGAGATTTTGAGGATCGATTACAGAGGATTTTTTGTCGACTTGTTCGACGTGCAATGGTTCAAGATAATCATGGAGGGTCGCAACGCTACTGTGCGTAGAGGAGAGTCTGGTTTTCTTGAGGTGGATTCTACTAAGAAATGGACTGACCTAAGAGACACTTTCGTACTACCCGAGCATTGTGAACAAGTATGTAAATAGTTAACATCCCCCTTTTACAAGTTATGTGCTTGAAAGCTCTCATGTAAGTTATGTGGCTCTGGTAGGTAATATTTCATCCTACAAAGTCTACATCAAACTGGTGGTACGTCATAGAGGTAGCCCCTCGTAGTGCAAGGACGTATGAAGGCTACCATGTGCCAATCACAACGGCATCAATGGAGGAGATCAGAGAAGATGCTCAATCAGAAGCCGCTGCGGTGGTGCCAGACGAGCATCAAGATGCTACTACTCTATATGGGGTGCATGCAGAGGAGCTACAAAATGAAACAGAGGATATGTGTTTAAACGGAGAGCTCTATATAGATATAGGAAGCTATGCTGAGTTATGCGAGGATGAGAGAGAGATCTCTTAAAGCCACAAATATTGTATTTGAACAATTTTGCTCCATGTTGTAAAAGCTCTGGCTCTCTAAGTACCTTCCATGGTGTATAACGCTCTTTTCTACTCGCGCTCACATCTTTTGATTGAAAATTCTGAGTTTTTGACTTGCCTCTTCTATCACTCAATTCATTGCGTCATTGTATTTATATGCGTCATTACGTCATTGTATTTAATGGTCTTTGCGTCATTGTTGTTGAGATGTAGAGAGAAAGAGAGAGAGACGAGACAAGAGACACACCATATACGCTCCCAAAGACTGATTCATATTGAAGACAAGATACAAATATATAGGTGAGACCAAGTTCAGTAGAGTGAGCCATATATAGCTCCAACACCCCCACTCAAACAAAGGTCTCTAGCTTTGGATGAAAAAACCCTTGGGGAGTTCAAGGGAAAAACCCAAGCCCCTATACAATGTGAAATATGAACCAGTGGTGATGATGTGAAAGTGAATTGTGCATCTATGTACAAATATTCAAGTGACTTAGATATCACAAGGTGCAAATGTGGAGTGTGCATAGTGCATGGTACCTAAAAGATTACAATGTCATATGTACAAAGCTATTACAATAGAAAAGAAGCTAATCTAGAAAGAGTGAGGCCGAAGCAACTCCAAGCTCCAAGCGCAAGAGGATGAAACGTGACTCATGGAGGCCTTTGGTCAAAATGTCTGCAATCATCTGGTCACTTGGACAGTGTTCAACCATAATGGTTCCCTTGCGTACTTCATACCTGACATAATGATAATGGACAACAATGTGCTTTGACTTATTATGTTGAACATAGTCTTTTGCAAGACTAATAGCACTTTGGTTGTCACACTGCAAGGGTGTGCTAGAAAGAGGAGAGTGACCAATATCAACCAGCATTTGTCGAAGCCAAATCAACTCACGAGCTGCAAGTGATGCCTCAACATATTCTGACTCAGTCGTAGAAACTGCAACACAACGTTGTTTCTTGCTGGTCCAAGAAACAAGACAACCATTTATAAAGAAGCAATTTCCACTAGTAGATCGCATAGATAAATGTGAGCTTGCCCAGTCTGCATCTGTGTAACCCAAAAGAGAAAGAGAGTGCATAGAATCCGATGTGAGTTGTCGTCGATAGACTAAACCAAAATTTGTAGTGCCTTTCAAGTATTTCAATACATGCTTTGCAGCAGACCAATGCTTAAGAGAAGGACATGCAAGATGTTGTCCAAGATAGTTAGCAGCGAACAGAATATCAGGACGAGTGTTCATGCCAACAAACTGAAGACATCCAATCAAGTTAGCATAAGGTTGATTTGTGACAAGTTGACCGCCATTGTCAGAAGTATTCTTCGTAGAGCTCGCAAGACAAGGTGTGTTGGCTGAATGTGCAGATTCCATACCAAATTTTTGAACAGTATCTGCAATAAACTTTGACTGTCGAAGGAATAAAATACCTTTTGTATGGTTCCGTTGGATTTGAATGCCAAGACAAGAGTGAATCTCTCCAAGATCCACCATATCGAATGCAGAAGACCACTTGCTGAAGAAATCCCAAATCATTGGAAACAAGGATGGTATCATCCACATAAAGAGCAAGAATCACAAAACTGCTACCTTGGCGTTTTATGTATAAGTTGGGGTCTGACGAGCAAGAGATGAATCCTTTAGAGGTGAGAAAAAGATCAAATTTTGTATACCAGGCTCGCGAAGCTTGTTTGAGACCATATAGTGCCTTATGGAGTTGAGCAACAAGGTCTTCTTTACCTGGAATAACAAACCCTTCTGGTTGTTCCATATAAATTTCCTCTTCCAAGTCACCATTAAGAAAAGCAGTTCGCACATCCATTTGATGAGCTTCTAAATCAAATTGAACAGCAAATGCCAATAAAACTCGAACACTTGTAATGCGAACAACTGGTGAAAAAGTCTCTTGATAATCAACACCAGCTACTTGGGAGTAACCTTTTGCAACTAAACGCGCCTTGAACTTGTCAAAAGATCCATCTGCTTTTACTTTTGTTTTATACACCCACTTACATTTAATAGCTGTACGACCAGGAGGTAATTCAGTTAGTATCCATGTACCTTTAGAGATAAGAGAATCGTACTCTGCTTCCATAGCCTCTTGCCATTGATCCTTTTGTGGTGAAGAGATAGCTTCATCATAAATAACGGGATCTTCAGAAGTAGAAAAAGAATTATCAGCAATATCGTCATCATAAACATGACATGAGCCATGTTCAAAATCAATAGGCAGATCAACAAAAATATCAATATCATCATTGGCAACATTTGGAATGGATGGTTGTGAGGAGGAAAGTTGCTCTATAGGAAGTGTTTCATCTTCTGAAAGAAATGGAAAAGCCTGAGGCAATGATTTAGTATCATCAGAATCATCCATGGACCATGAGCCTCCCATAAGCTGTTCGTTAAAAGTAGCATCACGATTCACAGTTACTTTCTTGGAGGAAGGGTCATAGAATTTGTAGCCTTTGGAAGTGTCAGAATATCCAATAAAAATAACTTTAAGACCAGGAGCATCAAGCTTTGTTCGTGTTTCTTTGGGAACATGAATATAAGCAATACATCCAAAGGTTCGAAAATGAGATACAGAAGGAATGTCACCTGTCCATGCTGTGATGGGTATCTTACCAGAGGGTGCAGTAGTAGGAAGATGATTCTGAATAAATGTTGCTGTCAAAGTAGCTTCAGCCCAGAAAACACGAGATAAGCCAGAATGAATCAACATACATCTTACAGCATTGAGAATAGTGCGATTCTTTCGTTCAGCAACACCATTCTGTTGAGGCGAATATGGAATAGTGTGTTCATGATGAATTCCAGTGTCAGCACAGTAACTCACAAACTCTCGAGAAACATATTCGCCTCCATTGTCACTACGAAGCTTCTTAAGGCGACGACCAGTTTGAAGTTCCGCAGCCTTGTGGAATTGTTTGAAAACAGATAAGGCTTCAGATTTTTGTCTAAGTAGAAATACAGTCGTATACCTTGAGAAATCATCAATGAAAGTAATGAAGTAGCGATATTGTGATCTCGAAGAAGGTAGAGGTCCACATATATCAGTATGAACAAGATCCAAGATGTCATGAGAATGAGTTGTATTTGAAAGAGGAAAGGGTTTACGATTGTGTTTCCCAAGAGCAAAAAATTCACAAATTCCCATATGGGGATGGGCTTTAAGATCCATGCCATGAACAAGATCACGACGTTGAAGATCAAGGAGTTTTGAGAAATCAGCATGAACAAAACGGTGATGCCATACTTTGCAATCATGATCACCTGGAGCAGTGACAATATTCGCTACAGCATCGTTGAGAGAGAGTTCAAATAAAGTACCGTTTCGAGGAGCAGTGGCTATAGTCTGTCCATCTTTCTCAATTCGGCATTTGGTATAATCAAATCCAACAAACAGACCAAGATCAACAAGTCTAGCAACTGAAAGAAGATTACGTTGAAGATCTGGTACATGTAATACTCCTCGCAAAATTCGAGTGGAAGAAGATAAGGTACCAAGATATAAGTCTCCAATACCCTTTACTTGACAAGTAGTATCATCAGCAAGATAAACAACACGTTGAACTGGCAGTGGATGATAGTTATGGAGCCACTTAGACTGATATGTCATATTTCCTGTAGCACCAGAATCGACAATAAAAAGTGATCCATCACGTACATGAAGTATTCTGTCTAGAGCAACTGAACATAGGACGCAGCTTGTTTCTGGTACAATGTTGTTTCGATGTTCAGTAGCATATGCTCTATTCCGATCTGTGTCGAATCGACGCTTATAGCACATATGAGTGGGATGATCAGATCGTCCACAATATTCACAAGAAGAAGAAGAAGAGTCTCTAGATAAACGTGGTTGTTTTGTGGTAATATTGTGTTCTTCATCATATTGACGTGCCCAACAATCATCTTCAGTATGGCCATTTCTATTGCAGTAAGAACATTGCTTATTAGGAAATTTGAGACGAGAGAAAATATTACCGCGACGGCCACCTCTACGGTTTCCTCGTTGAAATGGACGCCTTCGAGCATAAAAAGCACGTTCCATCTGTTGTGACTCAGTCTCCTCTTATGAAATCATAGCTGTATCGTGACCAGCATTCCGACGTTCTTGACGTTGAGAGTATTCAATTAAAGACATGCAAGCTTGGTCGAAATCAAGACCATCTTTATTAGAGAGAATAGTAACAATGTTATCATAAGAAGAGTCCTTCACCGTATCAAGGAGAAGTGTAATCAGTTGCTTTTGTGGAACAGGATCACCGGCAGCAGCAAGTTGATTAATAATAGATTTGAAAGACTCAATATGTCCCGTCATGGCAGTACCAACTTCATATTGTAACTTGTTAAGCAACCCTCTCAAATAAAGTATTTCTGTAACAGATTTCTTCTGAAAGTTTGCAATAAGGTACTTCCATACGTCATGGGAAGTAGGCAGTTCATACATATCAAGCAAAAGGGAATCAGTAAGAGCAGAAAGAATATACCGACGAGCTGATTTATCACGTCGTTGCCAATCCGTATAGGCAACATTCCAATCTTCAAATATAGGTCCTTCAGTGATAAGCACGTTATCATTATCCGTATCAACAGGCTGAGGCGGACAAACACGATTTCCAAGAACAACATCGGAGAGTTCATCGCCTTCAAGAATTAACAACATCTTTGCTTTCCAGCCTGGAAATCCTTGACCTTGGAAAGGAGGAACAGAACGTTGGCCAGAAGGAAAGCCGTTGACGAGAATATTCATAGCCATATCTTGTTGCGAGAAGACGTATAAGATAAGATCGCAGAATCTGCACACCATATATGGTGAAGGCCGCAATTGAGAATGAGAGAGATATGAGCACTGCGTTCTGTCAACGATAAACGTAAGAAGGATGCTCAAGGAACGTCCAAAGATGTGAGAGACGTCACCCAAAAAAGACAGGGTAAAGGAGACGTTAATAATAAACGAGTCCTCAAAATAGAGTGGCGTGAGACGCAAGATTGACGGCCACAATACGAATAGCAAAAAGCTAAATCTTCTCGAAAAAGTTAACGCCAAAATAAGAAAAACGATCGCGGACGCTTCACGAAGAAGTAGGACGAAGAAAGCTGCGTCAAGCTCTATTGCAGTAAAAACAGCATAACTTTCTGCTGCGAACTCCGATTGACGCAAACCTAGAACTCAAATCGAAGAGCTCAAGGAGACGAACAAGTTTTGGATGAAAAGTGCCATTGCGCTTTTCCCTTTTCTCCAAATTTTGAGCAGAACAGCAAGAAAAATTGAGATGAAGTTCAGGGTGTCATTAACAAGAAAACGTAATCAACGATTAGATTGATTATAAATAAACGCCACATAAAACACTAATCATATTCTTCTTAACACAAAACAACCACAGTTAACAAGAATCAATGCTCAAAAATAAAATTTCTAACAATTTTGAATCTTACATGCGAATCGCATACACATACTGTTGTCACCATGAATTGAATCGGCGCGTGATCGTTACCGCTCTGATACCATGTTGAGATGTAGAGAGAAAGAGAGAGAGATGAGACAAGAGACACACCATATACGATCCCAAAGACTGATTCATATTGAGGACAAGATACAAATATATAGGTGAGACCAAGTTCAGTAGAGTGAGCCATATATAGCTCCAACAATTGTCTACTCTATTCATTCAATATTAAGTTTAAATATTCGTGTGTTTAATGCAGGTATGGATGATGAGGAGTTTCTTTCTTCTTTGTCACCGCAACAGAGACAGTGGTACGTGGAGCGTCATCGCTCTGGCACATCATCGCGCGTTCCTACTCCATCCGCATCTCCCTCTCTTTCGGAGCATTCGGCGCGCTCCAAAGCTTCGGCGTCGACGAGATGAGCTTCACACTGGTCTAGACACCGGCGCTCTAGTGGTGGCGGTGGCGGTTGTTGTGGGGATTCCGCCACCGATGCCTCCACACCGCCTCGTGTTCGACGAGGCTCTTTACCCTCCCCTTCTTTGCCCGCCCCCACACCAGCCACAGCATCGCCATCTACGCGAGGTTTTGCACGGCTGACTGTTCCTAGAAGCTACACACCTCTACCTACTCCGCCAGGAGCCACCCCACTCGACACTCCTCGCTTCGGGGCCCAGACGCTGGTGGAGACACCTAACGTCCGTACCCCCATCGACACGCCGCTAGAGACCCCTGCCGGGACACCCAGGTTCACGCGTCACCGGCCAGAGGGCTTGTCTTACTCCGTCAACTTCAACAGCGGCATCATCATGGATGATGATGGCAAGAAGGTGATCTCGCGCATGCGTGGTCTTTGCTCTCAGCTGTTTAGACACTACATACTAAACAAATGGAGTGAAGTACCAACTGATTTAAAAAACAGAGTCATCAGCATACTTCATGATGAGTTTCCCGTTCCAACACGGGATCAGCGCTTCAATGATGACCTGATGAAGATTCGAATGCGCGAATACTGCAAACACAAGCGTTGCGAAGTACAAAAAGCAATCAAGAATGGGTGGAACAGGCCAGATTGGCTGGCCAAAGAAGATTGGAAGAATGCGAAGAAAGCAGCGCGTGAGAATCCCGACAAGTGGAAGCAACAAAAGGATGCAGCCAGAGCGCGAGTAGAGGCAGGGAGCTCGCACCACTTGGGGAGCGGTGGATGGGCATCATTTGAGGCCGATTTTGTAAGTGTTTTTGCATTGCTCTTTATGTTCGATAGTTTAGGGTTTATGAGTTTTTTAATTCTAACATAATGAAATCTTTGTATGTTTTGACAGTGGTCGATGACAGGACGTGATCCCACACCGTACGAGCGCGAGTACGCAGGCAGGAAGGGCTTAAACGCCCTGATGGACATTCTCAGTTCTCGCGGCGGCATGGTTAGTATTAGGGTTTACTCTTTTCTATTTTTTGTATTGTTTTATAAATGTCGTTATATGTTTATACTTACTGAAAGCTGTCTTATTGTCTTTTTTTGCAGAATCCGACGGATACGCCGCTTGGACGCGATGAGACGTCTGACTAGACGACGTCAGTTTAGCCATAGCTAGATAGCATTAGTTTAGGGTTTCTCATAGCTTATGTATCATGAGACAGATTTTATACGTCTTTTTGAACCATGTATATTATTACATTTGTCACCGCAGTTCCTTTTGCCAATCAATTCTTTATGCCTATGATGTTGTACAATTGTCATTATTACATTTGCCAATCAATTCATTTTGCCTATGATGTGTACAATTGTCAATTTTGCAAACAATTCGTCTTGTGGGTGACTATTTTGGGTCTATTATCTACCCTTGCACTTTTTTTAAAAAGTGAATCAAGTACAATATGGTTGATGGGTGGCAGGGCATTCAATGCCCTGCCACCAAAAAAAAATTCTCTCGGGCGTCGCTATAACCGTCGCTATTTATGGCTCTGTAGCGTCGCTATGAGCGTCGCTATAGTCTTCTGTGTAAACATCGCTATAACCGTCGCTATGAGCGTCGCTATGAGCGTCTTTATATAGAGACGCTTATAGGGATGCATATAGCGATGCTCTAGTAGCGACGCTCGTAGCAACGGTTTAAGCGACGCCGGGGGTTATAAAAACCCAGTGTATTTCCGTCGCTAACAGCGTCACAAGAGCACACAACCTCTTGTAGTGGACTTTTGACTCTATAGGTACCCAGTTACGCATGTCTAATGTTTTCCATCCTCAAACCGATGGGGAAACGGAGAGAGTGAATCGTATTTTAGAAGATATGTTACGAATGTATGTCAATGAAAACCAATCTAATTGGAATGAATATTTGCCTTTGGTTGAATTTGCATACAACAGTTCATATCATTCATCTATTAGGGTGACTCCGTTTGAGGCAATGTATGGCTATAACTGTCCCACACCTATAAATTTTCTTAGCTCGAGGAATAAGGTAGAACTGTCACGTGAGATGCTTGAGAAAATGGATAACGAGTTGGCCAAAATCAGGGGGAATATTAGAGAAGCCCAAAAGAGACATAAATTGTATTATGACAAGAAACATCGTGTTGTGGAGTATGAAACTGGTGATATGGTTTTCTTAAAGGTTATTCTTGAGAAGTCTCACTTGATTCTTGGAAAGGATAAAAGATTGTCTCCACCATTTGCTGGGCCATTTAAAATTTTGAAGCGCATTGGTTCATTAGCTAAACATCTGAGAAATAGAGATATTGTGGATGTTTTGGTTAAGTGGCAGAACTATCCAGTAGAGGATGCATCATGGGTTATTCTTAGTGTTTTGCAAGGAGAATTTCCCTCTCTTTCCAACTATGAGGATAGAGTTAATTTTGATAAGGGGAGAATGTAATAGGACTAATATTTGAAGTTCTTAAAGTCGAAAAGAATGTAGTAGGGCATATCTTTCATTTAGCACGATTTGAAAGATTGTTGAATAGTCTATTAAATAGAGCTTATATGAATGAGTTTGAGATATTAAGAGAGAACATATATTCTTTTTTTTAAATAATACACTAAAGACGTATTTGATAAAGATTAATGAATAACAGATAGTCTGTCTATGAACAGTAAAATTGAGATTTTTATTAATATCAATGTTTTATATTTATGTGTTTTAGCTTAAAATTCATGGGTAGGCTTAAAATAAGTTATAAAAGTAGTGGAGACCCAAAAATAGAGGTTTTATGAGTCGCGACCTAAACGTTGCGTTTTCAGCCAAAGAAAGACGTTTTTCGCAATTCTGTCCGCATTGCCTTGTATACCAGACCTATTCCCGTTCATTTGTAAAAGTTATGATGAAAACAAATAGAAGACAGAAGCAGTGTAGTATACATAGGGACAGACAGACATACAACATCATACAGTTCTCCCTGCTATCAACCAAGAAGTGGATTGTTTCTTCATGGTAGAGTATGGCAATTGAGATTATGAAGGTATATAATTATGTTTTTTACTTTGATTATCATGTTGAATTGGTTGCACGAGTATGTTCTTTTGGCTATTTTGTAGGCGATGCATAAATCAATGTGTGAAACAGGATCTGTGCAAAGTGTCATGATAAAAATCTAACCTTCACGGATCGCTTAGTGATCACGTTCTTATATTATTCTCCCAGGTATACTTGGTGCGAAAATCATGTAGGATTTTCGAGGAAAAGAAGGATAAAAGCACGACGGGTGGTGCGTTTGGGGATCATTCACCGATCTCTTCTTCTGCGAGTGCGAGTGCGAGTGCGAGTGAGACGCTGCATGCAAGCGAACTGAAGCTCGGGGGTGGTCGGGAGGTTCGAGCTCCGTACAATGGAGTGCGTCCATAATCAATTGCTCCTCTGTTGTATCAAAAGTCTGCAAAGATTCATCAATACAAAGATCTCTTTCTCTACCTTTTGCTATCTATCTCTATTATTCGGTTCCCGTGACAATCTTACCGTAAGGCAATCACATACCCCCTACCCGTCCAACCGCTAAAAGGCTTCTTACTAGCTTGGGCTTGGATTATCACACAAAATACATGTATGTCCTAATGATTGTATACTCTTTCTCAATGAGTATGAAAATTTAGAACAATGTCCCAATTGTTGATCAAACAGGTATAGAGAGGACACACAAGGAAAATTTATCCTTGCAAAGGTCCTTTGACAATTTCCTATCATTCCAAGAATAAACATCATGTTCAGGTGCAAGTCTATAGCCTCTTTGATGACATGGCACTTAAACACTAGATCAATAGATGCTGTGATGTGGGTACCTGCTGACTCTCGTGCATGGAAGAACATAGAGAAAAGATGGCTTACATTTAAGGATGAGCCTCGATGTATCCGTTTTGGCCTGGCAATGGACAGAGTAAACCCATTTGGGTTACGGAGCTCATCATGGGACACGTGGCCTATTTTCTTGGTTAATTATAATCTTCCACCATGGCTGGATATCAAGAAGGTCCATCTGTTGTGATCATTGATCGTCCCAAGAAAGTACAAAGCAAACAATATGGACGTCTATCTGGCACCACTTATATAAGAGCTCCAAATTTTGTGGATAGGGATCGATGTGGTTGATATTTCCCAACCAATCGAACAACGAAATGTACATGAGCCAGGTATTCTCATGTGGATCATGCATGATAGCCCATGCTTTGATGAGTGTTTAGGTAAGTATCTTTGAAACCCTCATATACATGCTATTCTTGGCTATGCCATCGCTTTTATACTTTAATTTTATGATTTTCCAGGCTTGAATTACTTGGACAATCATGCATGTACAAAATGTGGTCCTCGACTTAGCTTTCATCACTCTGATTATTCGAGAAAGACAGTTTGCGAGGATCATGGTAGATGTTTGTCTGAAAGACATGATCTACGTGGACCAAACATATGCAAACATGACATGCTTCCACTGAAAGGGATCGATTGGAAAAACATGTGGTTGGAAAGGGGAGATTTCATACCACGCGGAATAAAAGACTTTCTATTTTTCATGAACTCCCGTATTGGAGTGACGTACTGATTAATCACCTACTCGACACAATGCACATCTTCAAGAATGTGGGGCAGATCATATGGAGAACCATTGCTAGAAAAAGGGAGATCAAGGACCAAAGAGATGACCTACAGGCTGTGGGTCGAATTCTAGAGAGGTTGCCTCGACTTAAATCCAATGGAAAGTTTGCTATACCAAAAGGTCCATGGGTTTTGGGTTGTGTAGAAGAGCAAAAAATGAAGAAAAGGAAGTTGTGAAAATTTACATGCTAATCGCAACCCCTTGACATCTCCTCTTCCTCTTCAGTAAACAACACTCCATTCCCCTTTTTTCCTCTGAGATTGTCGCATCTAACCACCACCCAGTTGGAAAGTCATGCAATTTCTAAAGATGATCTGGAAAAGGAAGGTTTCCAATGGCAAAATTGTGCTTGAATTTCAAGCGATCTATCAAGAATTGTTGCTTTTCCCCTTTGTACCTCTCTAGTCACTTTTGCATGATGTGTGAGTTGAGAAGACAAAAGCTCATAACCTTTTCTTGCATTGTGATGTCCATCTTCTGAATGATGCTTGTCCATGCGGCTCGTCTCCTCTCACCTTGACATTGACCTCAGTAGTCCACATTTGGGGCATCTCTGGATTGATTGAGACAAAAAATTCACTGATGAGAACAAGAGACTCTTGTACAAGCCATCCTTTGGCCAGGCTACCCTCGGAACGATCCCTTTGATGAACGAACCCCTTTAAAGTCTTCATGAATCTCTCCAAGAAGAACATCTAGATGCTGTGGACTACCCTAGCAATTGCAACTTTATCGACCACATACACAAGTAGATGCATTTGGATGATAAGAATGTTTGTTAGAAAGTACTTCTCCACCATACATACCACTTCAATAGAATTTAAGAGTTATGCATCGATGCTATCTTTTCTTATTCCTTCTGAATTGATACATTGTACTAACTCACTGATTTTATAGTTTGTTCTAATGTCATCTATCAGACAATCCTTTATGGAAATTAGTAAGGTAAACTATAAAAATGTGTGCCAATCGTGAGACTTAAGACCACTAAGATTGTCATCTCTAGTAAAAGTCGTTGTCAAACATCGCATGCACCCAGTGGGAATCTTGAAAGTTCCACATGATCATATTACTTTAGTAACTTTACGTTTGTTTCAATTTTGTGGCTGCTGTAAGATCCTCAATTTTTGGGTCTCTCTTCTATTTCATCAAATTCCGATTTAGAATGCTTGCTTGACAGTATTGTAAGGTTCTAAAGTGAACAGCCATGTCGTTTCCATGTTCTAGTAGGTCAGATGGACGTTTGGTTTCGTTTTGAAAAAATCTGCTATTTTTAGTTTTTTCATGCTTTTTATGCTTTTTGGTTCTTTTTTGCAAAAAGAAAGGTCGGATCCTTAACCTACGTGTTCCAAGAAAGCTATGGTTCAATTTTGTAAAAATTTGCTTTTCGAGTGCGTTTTACGCTACTTTTAGCTTTTCATGATTTTTAGTGCTTTTTAGTGAAAAGCGAATCTTCCTTCTTATTCCTATGGACAAGGAGAACCCGTGGTTCAAGTTTAGAAAATTTGCTTTTTTGTTTTTGCTTTTTACGCTATTTTTAGCTTTTTGTGCTTTTAGGTGTTTTTGAAAAAGCAATGTCTAGATTCTGTTCAATTTCGGCATAATCTAGTCAAGGTTTCATTAGTTGGCCGGATACTATTCAATTGGTCAGTTTTACTGTAAAAATTGAATGGGAGAGTTGACCACCAAAAGCCAAGCCTTGTTTTTAGAAAAGTCCCAAAAGTTGTGCAGCTATTCCTAGCTGAGAAGGTAGCGCTAGCTTTTGCCTTGTGACTCACTCTAGCCTTGCCCAATGCCTATAAATTATCTGTAGTGCTCAGTTTTCAGGGTTGTCTATTGCGTTACCTATTACATGGAGTGGTGCAAGCTCTTCATCACCATCCCCATAATCTCTTCTCTCTCATTTACAAGAAGAAGAAGAAGAAGCATAAGAAAAAGAAGAAGAAGAAGAAGAAGAAGAACGAGAAGGATATTCTCTCTCTCTCTCTCTCTCTCTCTCTCTCTCTCTCTCTCTCTATCTACTTACTTACTATCTTCTCTGTCGTTTCACGGTGTACGCGTTCCCCGAAATCTCTCGTGGTGAATACCTCTATGTATCTCTCATCACCGCTCTCTTGCGGCAAAGCAAGAAGCCTTTTAGCACCCCCTAATCAATTCTAAATCACGATGAGAACCTCTAAAGTCCATAGCCATCATCATCATCTCTCTCTCTCTCTCTCTCTCTCTCTCTCTATATATATATATATATATATATATATGTGTGTGTGTGGTTTTTTGAGTAGACACCCTCTCAGTGGTTGTTTTTTTAATATATGAGTGTATGTATGGATTTTCTGAGTGCGTATGAAGTTGCCCCATGATTATTTTATTATGTTTAACACACTCATTTCTACGCACCATATGTTTATGATCACGTGTGTGCATACAAAGCGCTTTTTGTTTCACGTCATAGAAGCGATAGGAACACTATTTTGGTCATAGAAGTGATAGGAACACTATATAGATTCATCGGATGGACAAACCCACTTAGAATCTTGATTAAAATTGATGATAAATGTATTTAGGTCTCGGTTATCACCTTGGATATGCGAGGTATTAATCCGTGCATGATCGGGTTTACCTACGCGTGTAGGGGTGCTACCAAGGGGGAGTACCATATGATGTGGACAATGGCAAAGGCAAGGTGTTTGAAAGAGGGAGAAGCATGGAAACAAGTACATGGAGGAAGGAGGGCACCCCTAGTGCCTAGACACCTTGCATGTTTCCAAGATCTCATTAGTGCGGAGTGGATGCATGAGAGAACGACCAAACCAAAATCGCGTGGAGAAGACATCACCAACGAAGAATGGGAGTATGCACAAGGCTGCCTACCAAAGGTAAAGTGCTCATAGATCTAAACCATATTGTATAGTTTTTTATTGATTTTATCTTTGTAATTGATAAAATATATTTTCCTACTTAGTAGTGCCTTTTTTTTAACTCTATGTGGTCAAAGGGTCGTCACTCCACATTGATGAGCATAGTACCACCATGGAATGTGGCATCATGGGCAACTTTGACACAGATGGTGATGAAGTCACGTATTGTGCAACTATTGAAAGGATACTAAAGGTTAATTTTAGAACCTTTCATAAATTCATCTTTGAGTGCATGTAGTTTGCAAATGTGTCTAGACAACATGAGAATGGTCTCTACATGGTGGACTCTAGTGTGCATCACACAGGGAGGTATGACAATTTAGTTTTGCCACATAATTGTGAGTAGGTGAGTGACTACCCTTTTTATTCTTATTTGCTGGAACACCATACTAGTGAATTTGGGTATTTTCCAATTTTCACTTTCAAAATGAGCTTAAGATTTGACCACATGGCCAAATCTTAGCAAAAGTCTTGAGAGCATGGATTAAGAGATTTTCAAGTGCTACCTTGTAGAAGGAGATGGCCTTAAAAGATAGTTTCAGATTTGTCCATATGGCCAAATCTTTAAGACGTTAATGATTCCCAAATTGACTCTAAAGTCTCAAACTCTCTAATATGGTGTTCTTGTAGCATTAATTATTCCAATGTTACTCGATCACTTTGAGCTTCTCATCTATAGGTCATCTATATTCCAACAATCCACCAATCAAAACTTTGGTTCGTAATTTTCATAACACGTCAGGGAGAACCATTTTTTCCACTAATGAAGTGGAGACCATCTTTGACCCTCTTCCACCTCCTACTTTGGATGAGGGGAGATTGATGATTCAATTCCGGTGGCCGCACACCTTAGCAAGGATGATTGTCATGATGATGAGATGGAGGATGAAGAATTTGAAGATGATGAAGCCAATGCATTCACAAACGACAATACTATTTCTCTCTTTATTGATTTAGGAGCCATGGGCTTAGAATTGGATGATGCTTCTTGTAGGGATCTTTTGGAAGATGATTCATAAACATTTTGCATACTTTAAGTTATGGATTTTTTTGGTCAAGTCATCCATTCATCTCTCCCCCCTCTCTTCCTCTCTCTGATTTTGTGAAGCATGCTAAATTATGTTAATCTAGTGATAGTGATTAATTTACTTGTAACCAATTGTAATCCCACATAGCTAGCTATTGTTCCATGTTTTAGAATCTCTTTTTTTAACATTTAAAATTTTCATATATTGTTCTTTAAATTTTATTCAGAAGAGGGAAACAACAAAATTTGGGGGGGGGGGGACGGAAGTTCAAGCCAAAATTTGAATGTTTAGGCGCTAAATTGCGCTTCGTGAATAAAAACACGCGAATAGAAGCGGTAATACTAGAGGTATCTTTCGCGGTAATAATCGTGGAAATAATCCCATAATATTTGAACCGCAAAAAAAAAACCTCACCCTCTTGACAATACTATAGCCCACACGATTTTGGGTTAGAATAATCAATTGAAATTGACTCTGAGGATGAAGAATCTAAGTTAAATCTTAGTGCAAATGTGGGGACAAACCATTCAGGGCCCAGTGGTACCCTAGATGACAATCTATCCAAGGGAGCAGAAGACACAAGTAGCGATTCATCTAGTGACTCTTCACTAGAGATTGGTCGTAATAAAAAATTAGCCAAGAAGAGTAAGAGATATAAGAGGCGACGATATCGAGCAAATGTGTATGCTAGAATAAATGAAAAGAAATCTATCGCAACATGGCTTAATTATATAGGGGCATGTGATGCTCATCGGAAGTCGGTAAATAACTAGGGTGAAAACCTTCAAAGCGTTATGTGGTGTAGTCCACAACCCATTCACGTCGCACAACTAGAGGCTACAGAGAAGCCAAAGTTGAGTCGTATCGTAAGAAGACGAAAAAATCAAGAGTTAGCTCAACAAAAAAAGGAATCAGAAGTGAAATCACAGTCCACAGAACAACAGGACCCCATAGACTTACACCCTGCACCTGAAAATTTCAAATCCTACACCACAGAGGAACATAAGGTTGTGTATACAAAGACTCAAATAAAACCTATCGATGGAACCAATGGATTTTATGACGGTCTCATGATAGTTAAGGAAATAGAGTTAGCAGACCTAGGAGAAGAGTCCAAACCTGTTTTCAGTGCCCAAGATCAGACAGAGACTGAGCAGTGTGTACTTAAAGAGCTTCTGAAGTAATTCAAGGATATATTTTCTTGGACATATCATGATATGAAAGGTGTTACACCTTTTGTGGTGCAACACACAATCCCCATGAATAGCATGGCTAAACCAGTTCAGCGAAACGACCTTACCCAATGAATCCTGAATATGTAAAGATTGTTCAAGAAGAGATTGAAAATCTTGTGAAATGCGGATTCATAAGCCCTATTGAGAACTCAGAATGGGTTTCTCCACCAATAGTGATTGTGCCAAGAAATAATGGGAAACTCAGAGTGTGCATGGATCTCAAGAAGGTTAATGCCACCACTAGGAGGGACCATTACCCCTTGCCATATTTAGAACATGTTCTTGAAAGATTTGTAGGGAAGGGAAGCTTATAGCTTTTTAGATGGGTACTCTGGCTACAAGAATGGGTTTCTCCACCAATAGTGATTGTGCCAAGAAATAATGGGAAACTCAGAGTGTGCATGGATCTCAAGAAGGTTAATGCCACCACTAGGAGGGACCATTACCCCTTGCCATATTTAGAACATGTTCTTGAAAGATTTGTAGGGAAGGAAGCTTATAGCTTTTTAGATGGGTACTCTGGCTACAATCAAATCACAATTGCCCTAGAGGACCAAGCTAAAACAACCTTTATAACCAAATTTGGAGTGTTCGCATTTCGTGTTATGGCTTTTGGCTTAACCAATGCCCCTGCTACCTTTCAAAGATTAATAAACACTACTTTTAGAAAATATTTGAGGGAGTTTTGTGAAGCTTTCTTAGATGACTTTGTGTTTATTCCTCTTGGAAAGAACATCTATCATGCTTACGAAAAGTGTTTGAGAAGTGCAGATTGTATCGCATCTCCTTAAACCCTTTCAAATTTCAATTTTGAGTTAAACATGGAGTCATTTTAGGGCATATAGTGTCTAAAAATGGGATTTCCACATATGAGAGCAAAATTAAAGCCATTGCTTAATTGCCACTATCTACAAACTATAAAGGAGTTCAAAGGTTCATGGATGATTATCAACGGTTTATTTTAAACTTTGTCGAGATAGCCCGTCCTTTGTACAAGCTTCTTATTGAGTTCCACTGGACCGCAGAGTGTGACCATGCTTATGAGTCAATAAAAAAGACCTTGAGAAGTGCGGGGACAAGCACTCCCATTTTATGAGTGCCCAATTGGAATATAATTTTCCATGTGCATATTGTTGAGCTTATATGTGAAGCTACTCAATATATAGAGAAGCCATATATTGAGTAGCTTCACATATAAGCTCAACATTTGTCGAGATAGCCCGTCCTTTGTACAAGCTTCTTATTGAGTTCCACTGGACCGCAGAGTGTGACCATGCTTATGAGTCAATAAAAAAGACCTTGAGAAGTGCGGGGACAAGCACTCCCATTTTATGAGTGCCCAATTGGAATATAATTTTCCATGTGCATATTGTTGAGCTTATATGTGAAGCTACTCATGTTGAGCTTATATGTGAAGCTACTCAATATATAGAGAAGCCATATATTGAGTAGCTTCACATATAAGCTCAACATTTGTTGAGCTTATATGTGAAGCTACTCAATATATGGCTTCTCTATATATGGCACCCAGGTCCCCTCTATATATACATCATCTCATGTGTGTATTCTACACACTTTGGGGTTCTACTTCTGTGT
Source organism: Adiantum capillus-veneris (assembly GCF_014529385.1). Classification (NCBI taxonomy): domain Eukaryota; kingdom Viridiplantae; phylum Streptophyta; class Polypodiopsida; order Polypodiales; family Pteridaceae; genus Adiantum; species Adiantum capillus-veneris. Next base: position 132,109,461 of record NC_140935.1, read on the forward strand.
TCTCTCCTTCTCTCAACATGGTATCAGAGCAGTACGTTTTTGTTTTCAATTTTTCTCCTGATCAAAATTGATTTTGCAGAAACTACCCGCTAAAGGAATCGGAATCGATGTGGGCTACAACTTTGCAAAAGGAAGTTTCTTCAAATTCTGCACCGATTTTAAGTTATCGTTCACGGACTGCGTACATACCTGAAAAACAGCTTCCGCATATTGTTTTTGATTTTTCTGCTAATTGGAAACGATTTTGCAGAAACTACTCGTGTTTAAGACCGGAATCGATGTGGTCTACAACTTTACAGAAGGAAGTTTTTTCAAATTCTGCACCGATTTTGAGTTATCGTTCATGGACTGCGTACATACCTGAAAAACAGCTTCCGCGTTTTGTTTTTGATTTTTCTGCTAATTGGAAACGATTTTGCAGAAACTACCCGCGAGAGACCGGAATCGATGTGGTCTACAACTTTGCAGAAGGAAGTTTTTTCAAATTCTGCACCGATTTTGAGTTATCGTTCGCGGACTGCGTACATACCTAAAAAGGAACTTCCGCTTTTTGTTTTTGATTTTTCTACTAATTGGAAACTATTTTGCAAAAACTACCCGCGATGGGGATCGGAATCGATGTGGTCTACAACTTTGCAGAAGGAAGTGTTTTCAAATTATGCACCTATTTTGAGTTATCGTTCGCGGACTGCGTACATACCTGAAAAGCAACTTTCGCTTTTTGTTTTTGATTTTTTTGCTAATTGAAAACGATTTTGCAGAAACTACCTCCTAGGGAGACCGGAATCGATGTGGGTTACAACTTTGCAGAAGGAAGTGTTTTCAAATTCTGCACCGATTTTGAGTTATCGTTCGCGGACTGCGTACATACATAAAAAGCAATTTTCGTTTTTTGTTTTTTATTTTTCTGCTTATTGAAAACGATTTTGCAGAAACTACCCGCGTGAGAGACTGGAATCGATGTGTTCTACAACTTTGCAGAAGAAACTACCCGCTATGGCAGACCGGAATCGATGTGGTCTATAACTTTGCAGAAGAAAGTTTCTCTAAATTCTGCACCGATTTTGGGTTATCGTCTCGGACTGCGAATATGTTTGAAAATCAAAATTTTACTTTTTGCTTTTGATTTTTCTCATAATTGAAACTTCTCAATTATATTTTTCTTCATCAATCATATTTTGTTACTGACGTAATTTTGCTGCAGAAGCCAGTTACACATCGTTCCGATTCAGTCGAGCCGTTGATGATCGTCCAAATTCTATCGAGCTACTGTTGGTACATGATCTTTTGTTATATGATATACTCGTTCATTGATTCTCGTATAATTATTCTTTTAGAGATATAGTTTACGTCGTTTTATTGATAATTTCTCATTGATACCATAGTGATTTTGATGGTACCATGATGATGTTTTGTTAATACTTTGGTCATGGTGATTTTCGTTGATACCATGATGATATGTCATTGATATCATGGTTATTCTCGGTGGTGCCATTATGATATTTCATTGATACCATGGTTATTCTCGGTGATGCCATGATGATGTTTCGTTGATACTATGGTTATTCTCGGTGATGCCATGATGTTGTTTCGTTGATTCCATGGTGATTTTTGTTGATACCATGATGATGTTTTGTTGATACCATGGTTATTCTCGGTGGTACCATGATATTGTTTCGTTGATACCATGGTTATTCTCGGTGATGCCATGATGATGTTTCGTTGATACCATGGTTATTCTCGGTGATGCCATGATGTTGTTTCGTTGATACAATGATTATTCTCGGTGATATCATGATGCTTTTCGTTGATACCATGGTCATTTATTCATTTTTATTGATATAATGATGATATTTTGTTAATACTTTGATATCATGATGCTTTTCGTTGATACCATGGTCATTTATTCATTTTTATTGATATAATGATGATATTTTGTTAATACTTTGATGGTATTCATTGATCACTACATTGATAATGTTGTTTTATGTAGTATATACACATATCATTTGTATCATGTAATCACATTTTTGTACTTTTACGTTTATACTTTATGTACCATATGTTGTCGTGCGTATATATGTCGTCAAAAGAGTGGCGTCGCGAACCATCTCTTATGCATTGTGAACGTAATTATTTCATTAACGATGCTAATAATTTTCATGACATGTTCTTTTTGAGTCTATGATCTATGCAGGATTGATCAAAGGAATGATTTTATGAAGACAAACTTGGTGACGATAAAAGATTTATGAAGATATGTTTGGTGATGCCATATTGATGACAACATGAAGACATGTTGGTGATGCGATATTGATGACAAGCTACACAGCAGATTCCGGAGACACTTTTGATTACAAGCTAATCGATAGCTTTTATACCTCTTTATTGAACCTTTGTATTCATTATTGTATTTGATAGGATAGGAGTAATGTAACTCCTCATAAAAATTCATTGTAAAAGGAGTGATGTAGCTCTCGCAAACATTTGTATATTTAATGATTTTTATAATATAACGGTGGGTGTATATAGAGCTGTGGGTTTTTCCCTTGATCCCCCAAGGGTTTTTTCATCCACAGTTAGGGACCCTTATTTGAGCGGGGGTGTTGAGCTTATATGTGAAGCTACTCAATATATGGCTTCTCTATATATGGCACCCAGGTCCCCTCTATATATACATCATCTCATGTGTGTATTCTACACACTTTGGGGTTCTACTTCTGTGTTCTCTCCTTCTCTCAACATCCAGTAGGGGCTTCACCATTGGGTATGCGAGACAAATGATCCTCCATGACATGTCTTTTACCAGGTCTCACTACAATGGTACAATCAAACTCAAGGAGAATTAACAACCATCGTGTAATTCTTCTCATGGAACAAGGTTTATTTACCAGATACAACAAGGCTTGATGATCCACATACAAAACAAACTTGTTAGTAAGAAGGTAGTAGCAAAATTTCTTCATCACTGCATAATCATAGCTAAAGCTTCCCGCTCTGTAGTGGTGTAGTTTCTCTCGGCATCAGTCTATTGACGACTTGCAAAGCTTATGGGGTAGTCCAATTTATGTTCTCTTGGTTGAGCTAGAACACATCCAATAGCAAAGTTTGATGCATCAATATGTGTTGAGCTTATATGTGAAGCTACTCAATATATAGAGAAGCCATATATTGAGGGGACCTGGGTGCCATATATAGAGAAGCCATATATTGAGTAGCTTCACATATAAGCTCAACACTGGAGTCGATGATGAATAGCCTGATACTTCTCTATTCTTAGTCGAGACCATACCGGAATGGAGTGAGAAGATTGTGAACTTTTTAGTTAACGGTTTTCAACCCAAAGAGCTTCATAAGGACATAGATCAAAAACTGTTAAAAGAATGTGAACCTTATTCTCTCATTGCAGGAACTCTCTACAGGCTAGGGAAGGATGATATGCTTAGACGTTGTGCCTGTGAGGATGAATATTTATACATACTGCAAGAAGCCCACATGGGTAGAGCCAAAGGACATTTCTCAGGGGAGCTAACATCTAGAAAGGTATTTCAATCAGGCTATTGGTGACCTACCTTATTCAAGAATGCATCACTTTTTGCAAAAGGATGTGATGAATGCCAACGTTACGAGATTACACAACAAAAGGATAAGATGCCCTTACATCCTGTTAAAGTGACTCAACCATTTGAAAAATGGGGTTTAGACTTTGTAGGCCCAATTAGTCTGGCAGCTCGTAGCACTCAATCTCGATATATTATCGTTGCCACTGACTATGTGACAAAGTGGGCGGAAGCCAAGGTGACACGTAAGGCTGATGCAAGGTCAACTGCCAAGTTTCTCTTTGAGAACATTATTACAATATTTGGTTGTCCCTTTGAGATTGTGAGTGACAATGGCACTCATTTTATAAATTGAGTGATAAAAGAATACACTACCAACTTCATGATAGCTCACCATAAGTCCACGCCTTATTATCCAAAAGCAAGTAGTCGAGCTGAGAGTACCAATAAGACCTTAATTTATATCTTGACCAAAATGTTGGAATCTCATCGCACAGATTGGGATTTGAAGCTGACTTCAGCTCTATGGGCTTATCGCACTTCTTACAAAGTGGCTATTAGTTGTACACCATTCAAAATGGTATATGGGCAAGAAGCGGTTATGTCATGGGAGTTTGTAATTCCTAGTCTGCGTGTAGCTTCACAAGAAGTTTGGGATGGTAACCCTTTAGTTGAGCGCTTATATATCCTTGAGAGCCTAGATGAAGAAAGGAAATTGTCTGTGCAAAACGCACTTGTGGATAAAGATAGGAGGAAGAAATGGTTTGACCGTCATCTAAAGAATAAAGATATCAATGGTGATAAAGTCCTTATGTATGGAGTGCATAACAAAAAGAAAAAGTTGAAATATGTGGGAAAAGGACCACGTAGAGTATGTGAAATCACCCCACAAGGTACCATTCGTGTGGAGACTCTTGATGGAGTTAAAACCATTGGATTCCTCAATGGGAGCAATTTAAAAGATATTATGATCCTTTAAGCCAAGAGGAACTACATGCCATCCATAAAAAAAAGGCAGCCAAGGCACAAACAGAATTGAAGAAGATACAAGCTCAAGCTGAGGCTAAGGAGCAACAACAATGCATAAGACGCCAATGAGAGGCCATCCTTGGAGTTACACATGCATTCCATGTTGAAACAGAGGAGGATTGGTTGGACTGTGACACACCTCTATGATACACTATTGAGCTAAATAGCACCTATGAAAAAGTGCTATATAACGTCTTATGGGACACGGGTGCTAAGTATAATCTGCTATCATATGGGGTGTGGTGTCAGTTAGGAAAGCCACCTCTATTTGAGAGTATTATCCAATTCAAGGATATCTATAGGAAGAAGACCACTGTTTCTGGAATTTGGCACACTTTTGTCAGTTATGACAAAGGGGTTGTAGCTCAAGACTTTTTGGTCATGCTTGCTGGAACTATAGAGGGTAATATAAACCTAGGACGCACGTGGATGATAGCTACCAAATGCACTATTGATTGGGGGATTGGGGTGTCACAACGCAAAAACCAACTCTTAGACCAGCGACTCAAGCCATAGTCCCTGAGATATTGTCTCTTAAGGAAATAAAACCCAAAACATTGCATGTCCAAGAGGTTGAACCATATGTCTCCATAGACCAACTCTCTAGAGCTTCAACTGTTGTAATTGAAATAAAGCTTGAGAGACACAAGACCCATCCTAATATAACAAAGAAAACATACAAGTGGGTCCATAAAGCTTCTTTACCGACCATCTCTAGTGCTAAAAGACAGGATCCTAGTAAGAGACGTCCCACTCGTCCCAAGAAATGTAAAGAACCGTTGCGTTTCACTACAAGAGGTACTTCACATTAGCGATGCTCGCAGGGCGACGCTCAAAAGTGAAAACCCACGGCGCTGCTATGGTTATCGGTATGGGCATCGCTAGTTTACTTGTAACTTAGCGACACTCATAGAGACGCCCATAGCGACGTCGACAGGGGTAAACAAATAACCAAGAGTGTCCGAAAACTCAGATCTCAGATCTCGGTTTTTGGCGCTCAAGCAAGCAAAGGTAACCCGCGCTCTCCCTCTCTCTCTCTCTCTTTCTTCTCCACACACACACACACACACACACACACATACACGAGGAGAGGAAGGAGAGCCAAGTATGATCCTTCCCTCTCCTCTCTCTCATGTTCCCTTCCCCTCTTTCTCTCTCTCTCCCTCTCTCTCTCTCTCTCACACACACACACACACACACATTGTGTTTTTGAGAGAGAGAGAGAGAGAGAGAGAGAGAGAGAGAGAGAGAGAGAGAGAGAGAGAGAGCACATGCATAAACAAAAAACACACACACACACACATGCATAAACAAAGAATGCATACACACACATTGAGAGAGAGAGAGAGAGAGAGAGAGAGAGAGAGAGAGAGAAGAGTTTTAACGTTGTAGGAAACTATCCCAAGAGACCTTAAAGATCTAGTTGACGAGGAGCTAAACTCAAGTCCTGATATTTAAGAGGGAATGGCATAACCAATCTACCACACTTGGGTGATAGAAAGGTTATACCATTTTTCTCTTTTTATTGGCACACACACACACACACACACGAGAAGAAGAGAGTTTTAACGTCGTAGGAAACTATCCCAAGAGACCTTAAAGATCTAGCCGACGAGGAGTTGAACTGAAGACCTATTATTCAAGAGGGAAATGGCATAACCAATCTACCACACTTGGGTGATAGAAAGGTTATACCATTTCCTCTTTTTATTGGAACCCACACACGCCCACAGACACACACACCCGAGAAGAAGAAATTTTTAACGTCGTACGAAACTATCCCAAGAGACCTTAAAGATCTAGCCAACGAGGAGTTGAACTCAAGACCTGTTATTCAAGAGGGAAATTGCATAACCAATCTACCACACTTGGGTGATAGAAAGGTTATACCATTTTCCTCTTTTTATCGTTTAAGATTAGATTAGATTTAGATTTATGTTAGATTACATTTAGGTTTATTTAGGTTAGATTAGATTAGATTTAGGTTTATTTTGAGTTAGATTTATGTTAGATTAGTTTAGGTTTATTTAGGCGCGTTAGATTTAGATTTACGTTAGATTAGATTAAATTTAGGTTTATTTTGAGTTTAAGATTAAATTAGATCTAGATTTATGTTCGATGGACCATGCGGACCAGCAATTCCACGACATTCTACCGGTGGTGGTTGTTGTGGCGAGGAGCACATGTGTTGCAAAGTCCCTAGGACACACCAAGAAGTGTCCCTGCTTGTGAGACTGCTCAGACTACACCAAGGGATTATACTGCCTACGTGTTTGAGAGTGGTGTCCCGGACACTACGTCAGAGATGCTGAGGAGTGACCCGAAAACTGCATCGGGGTCACCTAGAGGCCTGGACAATGAGCATTCACCGGACAGGGTTGTTATAGTTCATGGGAGAGACATGTCAAAGGGATACACCTACCTCATCAATCGTATGTCTGATGAGATCATTATGATCCCTGAGGGGAAGCAGGTGATGGGCCGCATACAACAATTATGTAGATAGGTTTTCTGACACACTGTAGTCTGCCATGGTCTCTTGGATGGCTCACGATAAAGCCTCCAAGGATTATCTTATTGCTACGCTACATCGAGAGTTTCCAGTTCCCTCTCTGGAGAATACATTTGATGATGCTTGGATGAGGAGACGCATGTGCGACTACATGAAGCATCAACGGTCAGATGCATAGATGCCAGACGTAGCAAGAGTTCGCATCAAGACTGGATTATCCCATCACCTGGGGAGTGGCAGCTGGGCCAGCTTCGAGGAGGATTTTGTCCCATCACCTGGGTCATGGATCAACGGGGTGGAGAGGTGAGATTATTAAACTCTTGCATTGAAGTATCTATATATGTGAGGCCCATTCACATCTACGCAGCTAGTATCCCCATTGGTAGGTCTTTACCCTTCAATGGAGCAAATCACCACATGTTAGATTTAAGATTATATTTTGGATTGAGTTTTTATATTAGACTCTACCTTCCAGATTACGGTAAAAAAATTAGAGTTAGACGAACTGTGAAAAGATCTACTGTGAAAAGATGTTAAGATGCTGTGAAATGCTACAGCTAGAGAAGAGGCAAAGGGGTTTTTTCCACTATATGCACTATCATGTAGACATGGGTGTGTAGAATTCTTGTACCCACAAATATAGGCATTGACCAATAAAGACGAGATTATAACCCAGTGGTTCTGATCTCCATGCACCTCTAGACCGAGGTGTGCGGGGATTGGACATGACTAGAGAATGTGAGGTAGTTTACAGTGTGAACAAAGAGAGAGAGATATAAAAGACGAATAATTCCAATAGAATATTAAATTTGTTGTCTAGGCTATAAGGTTTTTACCCTCATTATGAGTAGTGACGAGGATGTGGGGCTGTCCAACCGAAACACCTATCTCTCAACAAGGATCTTATGTCCTTGTAATCAATGCAAGCATGTTGTGCGACGGACAAGACGCGTTTCTTTGCAGCACGTTCGCAAATTTGGTGAGTTCGATCCATCTATTATAGATCGAGTTGTTGCCAATCATCTATTTGATAAAGCCCGGGACACGCTATGGTGAACCATCGATGATGAGCGCATATATGGGATTGTCATGTGCAAACTCAGTGTTGAGAAGAAGATGATGAAAGATCTAGAGGCTAAAATCAACCGATTTTTCATGCTTCACAATCCAGTGATACAAAAGTGGATTTCACAATATGAGGATGAAAAGCAACAGCAACAAAGGGCACGAATCTAGTGGAGACAGGGAAGACGACCACCGATGCACTATACGACGGGTCTGGAGAGCCTACCAACATTCATGAGCTTAAGATGGTTGCACAACCAATTGAAAAGCGCACAACAGTGAGGGGAATAAGTGACTGAGGAGGAGTGGGAGTACTCTCGGGGTTGCGCAACTAGGGTAACTTTGCAATGTACAACTAGTGACTTTCTAGATGTTTGAACGGCCACTCATAATCTTTGTTGGCTGTAGTACAAGTCATACACAACAACATTGTGTAAAGGTCCACATTTTAGGGTGGAACAAATCGACAAAAAGCATTTTACTCAAGATTGTGGAATCATGGCAAAATTTGAACAATCTAGTCAACGACGGTTCTCTGATGCAGATCCTGTGGTGGTGGAACTCACTTACTTCGGCACGCTACAAGAGATTTTGAGGATTGATTATACAGGATTTTTTATCGACTTGTTTGACATGCAATGGTTCAAGATAATCATGGAGGGTCGCAACGCTACTGTGCACAGAGAAGAGTCTAGTTTTCTTGAGGTGGATTCAACTAAGAAATGGACTGACCTAAGAGACACTTTCGTTCTACTTGAGCATTGTGAACAAGTAAGTATGTAAATAGTTAACATCCAATTTTAGAAGTTATGTGCTTGGAAGCTCTCATGTAAGTTATGTGGCTCTGGCAGGTGATATTTCATCCTACAAAGTCTGCATCAAACTGGTGGTACGCCATAGAGGTAGCTCCTCGTAGTGCAGGGACGTATGAAGGCTACCATGTGCCAATCACAGCGGCATCAATGGAGAAGATTCTCAGTCAGAAGCCATTGAGGTGGTGCTAGACGAGCATCAAGATGATACTCTCTATGGGGTGCATGCAGAGGATCTACAAAATGAAACGAAGGACATCTTTTTAAACGGAGATCTCTATATAGATATAGTAAGTTATGGTGAGCTTTGCGAGGATGAGAGAGAGACCTCTTAAAGCCATAAATATTGTATTTGAACAATCTAGCTCTGTTTTATAATGTATATTGTATTCATGTGGCTTTTTGTCCATTTCTGTCTATAGGCATCATTGCGTCATTGTATTTAATGGTCTTTGCGTCCACTCCAAGTACATATGCTCTAGGTATCTTCTCACAAGCAGGGACGACGAGCATTGCGCTCCGAGTGGGATGGAGACTAAAGCTGCAATCGCGAAGCTAGTCTGTGCAATATAGATGCTGCTCGTCCCACCACTAGATCTAGTTCATGTGGTGAAAGAGACACTAAGAAGGACTACTACTGCTTCTCAGCATCTCTTTCACCCGATCAATTAGATTTAGTGGTCGGGCAAGAAACTTCTATGAGCAGACCATCGCGATGCAGCTTCAGTCTCCATCGCACCCGGAGCGCAGTGCTTTTACAAATTCATAGAAATTCAACGAAATCTCTCTTCACAAGAATCCCTCCCCCTTTATGAGTCCCCTCTCTCTCTTTCTCTCTCTCTCTCTCTCTCTCTCTACTTATCCATGTTTTCTTCTACATTCATTCAATATTAGGTTTAAATGTTCGTGTGTTTAATACAGGTATGGATGATGAGGAGTTTCTTTCTTCTTTGTCACCCTAGCAGAGACATTGGTACGTGGAGTGTCATCGCTCTGGTGCACCATCGCGTGTTCCTACTCCAGCCGTGTCTCCCTCTGTTTCCAAGCATTCAGTATGCTCTGAGGCTTCTGTGTCTACCAGACGATCTTCACACTCGTCTAGGCACCGGCGCTCTAGTGGTGGCGGCGGCGGTTGTTGTGGGGATGCCACCACCGATGCCTTGATACCGCCTCGTGTTCGACGAGGCTCTTTACCCTCCCCTTCTTTGGCCGACCCAACACCAGCCACGTCATCACCGCCTACACCAGGTTTTGTGAGACTGACTGTCGTTCCTAGCGGCTACACACCACTAGATACTCCTCCAAGAGTCACTCTAGTCGACACTCCTCGCTTCGGGGCCCAGACTCCAGTGGAGACACCTGACGTCCGTACCCTCGTCATCACGCCGCTAGAGACCCCTGCTGGGATACCCAGGTTCATGTATCACAGGCGAGAGGGCTTGCCTTACTCCGTCGACTTCAACGATGGCATCATCTTGGATGATGAAGGCAAGAAGGTGATCTCACGCATGCGCGGTCTTTGCTCTCAGGTGTTTAGACACTACATACTAAACAAAGACCATATTAGGTAAAGTGGGAAAATCCCAATTCCCAGGTTGGACAACTTTCAATATATCATGTATAAAATATAGAGATTTTGTCAAAAATTTGAGTTTTCTTAAGGTCTCATTCCACTTTATGCACATACAATACACAATGAAAACAACTAAAATATCATGGTTTCAATCAATTGGATTATTAGGAGAGGAGTATATTGCATCCATTATCGTTGTCTATGTTCTACTGTCCTACCTACAACTTATCTCAACATGGAGAGCTTGGTTTCTAGGTCCACCACTTGTCCAAGTTAATGTAAAAGTGACTCAAGGTTCACAACTTGTGAAAGCAAGGATCCATTGAGGAATACAATCCACTTGGCTATTTTTCCTTAATTTATTGCATGTGACATTTAAGCAAGGTCCACTTCTAATCTATAACTTCTTAATTTGAGGCATGGGGCATACATAAAATATGTAGCATATGCTCTATTGCCTCATAGGAAGGTTGGTTTCAAGGTGCACTTATCCATGCTAGCCTATCTTGGAGAAATGATGGAGCTTGCTTCTCTCCTTGTTTCAATGGAGACTAGCTTGGACAAGTGGTGGACCTTTGCTTCTCTCTATGTTTCAATAGAGTTAGCTTGGACAAGTGGTGATCTTGGAACAAAACCCCCATGTAAAACATATCATGGGTATTCCAAGTGATTAGAAAGATTACCATTTAAGATATAACCTTATAGGTTGGACAACTAGATCTTGGCTTGGAGAAATGGTGGACCTTTGATTCTCTCCATGTTTCAATGGAGTCTATCTTGGAGAAATGGTGGAGCTTGCTTCTGTCCATGTTTCAATGGAGCCTAGCTTGAACAGTTGGTGGACCTTTGCTTCTCTCTATGTTTCAATAGAGTTAGCTTAGACACGTGGTGGATCTTCAAAATAAACCAACTACTATCAATGTTGCCTAGCTTGGACAAGTGGTGGAGTGTTTCTCTACTCCATGTTTCAATGGATCTTAGCTTGGACAAGTGTTGGACCTTAAAACAAAAACCCCATGTACAACATAGAATGGATTTTCTAGATTTCAATGGAGTCTAGCTTTAACAAATGGTGGAGCTTGTCTTCATCCATGTTTCAATGAAACTAGCTTGGACAAGTGGTGGACCTTGTAACAAACCCCCCCATGTACAACATATCATTGGTTTTCTAAGTGATGGGAAGGAATACCATTCAAGATATAAACTTATAGCTTGGATAAGTAGTTGACTTTAAAACCAAATTCATCATAATACAATGAAATACAGGTCAGCCAATTCCTAAATCTTGAGACCAAACCTCCCATGCTATTAGAGATAATATATTGGATAAGTGGTGGACCTTCTATTATTTTCCCATGCCTAGTTTAGACAACCGGTACACTTCGCAGCTATAAAGGTTGGACGAGTTGTGGAGCCTTGTTTCTATCCATGTTTTAATGGATCCTAGCTTGGACAAGTGGTGGACCTTGGAAAAAAGCTTCCATGTACAACATATATGAGGTTTTCCATGTTTTAATGGAACCTATCTTGGACAAATGGTGAAGCTTGCTTCTCTCCATGTTGATTTTGGAACTACCTTAGACAAGTGGTGGAGCTTTTCTTTTCTACTCTTCATAATACAATGAAGTATATGTTGGTTACATGGTGAATCTTAAGGCCAAACCTCCCATTTTACTAGAGATGATAGGTTGGACAAGTGGATCAACCTTCTATCATTTCTCCATGACTATATTGGACAATTAGTAGACATAACATCTCTCTATGTTGTCTAGAGATGAGCTTGGACAAGTGATGGACCCTGCTTCTCTCTTCCCTTGGTTTACTAGTTTGAAGACTCAGTATATATACTTTCTTAGATCTAGCTTGAACAAGTGGTGGACCTTGCATCCACAATCTTAATTCAGTACAAAAAAGTATATGAAAAAATAACATAGGAATCTTGGTTTGAAGGTCAAGCAATTAGGTTCCAAATGCACATAATAATATATTTTCCACCCATATTAAAAGAAAGTTAAATATGTTATTACCAAATTGACAAAGGTAACGTCCAAGAATTATATCTTTCCATCTTGTCAGATCTAAATCTTCATCAAGGCGACATGCATGTATACATCAACTTTCAAGCCATTCAAGAATACATGCACTTAGATTCCATAGTTTTGTTTTCAAAGTCTTTTAGGTTCTAAAACTCTTTCACATAAAGTATGTAATGACAAAATTCTTGAAGCAAACATTTGTGCCCAAGAAAAAGATCCCTCTCACATATTTAAAGTCCATGAATTCTCTGATCCACACTTACAAGTTTTATTTTGACATCAAACATCAATTCTTTCATAGTTCCAAATAAATGCAACCTCGATATGAATTGACAAAAAATGAATTTCTTTTACTATATGACCCAACATAGGCCCCAATCAAATAAAAAATGAGTCCCCAAAAATTTGGGTGCACTCTAGCAATACATCAGAGTCCCCTTACAATAGGATGCACTCCAATAGTACATTGAAGTCCCCTTAGAGTAGGGTGCACTCCATTCAAGTGTTCATAAAATTGACACACCTTTAAAAAAAAAAAAAGACTATATCAAATTATACAAATGTTGAAAGATACACACTAGAATAAAAAAAGCATCTTATAGCCATATTTATTCAATGCTTTCGTGTTGACAAGTACACACCAAGGACATAATTTGTCTCAGAATCACTATACTGATTTACAATTGTGTTGTATGTATAGACTCTCTTATCTCTTGCATACAACCATCCTACCAACCATGGAATTATGGTTCTCTGCAAGAAGTTTTGAAGTTGCTCGGAAGTTTGCCTCCACATCTTTGGAAATATAAGATATGTCCCTGGCATGTTCCACATCACCCTATATGGAGTGTCATCAAAAATTAAGGTATTGTTTGCATCCAAATCCTCAAATATCTTCCAAATATCACTCAGATTTTTGTGATAAACCCTTGTAAATCCTAACATGATATTTGGATTTTGGCAATTTTTGTTACTCATAAACACCTTGAACTTGGTATACTGCTCAGGAAAACATTTTTGTGTGATGCGTTGCACCCTTGTTAAGTTATAGCAACTCCATATCCATAGCTCAAAGTATTCAGCACAAAAATCCAAAAAACTTTGTGCGTCTGGTCGCACCACATGATAAACTTCATCTTTGTCCTCCACAAGTCGCATGTGTTGAGCCCAAGATGGCATAGAATCTCCATGTTTCATTTCAACTGTCTTGAGAAGTAACCCCTCTAGATCCAAGATAAGTACTCTTTTGATGTCCTTGAAAGCAAGTGGTAGGTGATAAGGAGGTGATTCATTCCTTGGACAAGGTCTTGGAGGAGGTTGGATGGGTAATTCAATAGTTTTCTTCAATTTATGCCAGCATATAGCCAATCCATTTTTCTGTAATGGTTCTGAAATTAAAGAACAAGAACACTTAATGCAAACACAACAATAGACATGAGTTTTACATTGTCTACCCTAAGGTTTTATTAGATACCAAAATCCATCTATGATCTACTCATTAATAGAAAGAAAGTCAAATTAAAATCCTGACTCTTTTTTATGCTACACTCTCTCTTAGTCTCAATACCATGGAGTTCAACTAGACTTAAGTCAACTAATAACTACTACTTGTTGTTAAAGGTATGCTTGAAGTGTATAAGGCTTAACCAATGCTCTAGTGTAGAATGGGTATTTAGGTCTCAAGGTCTACCACTTATCCAAGCAAAGATCCATTTAGATATGGAAACCCAATTTTTCTTAATATAATGATATAGAGTGGACAAGTGGTGAATCCTGAGACCAAGCCACTCATGCTACTAGGGATAATAGGTTGGACAAGTGGTGGACCTTGAATGTAAACCCCCCATGTACAAAGTATCAGGGGTTTTGGGTATTTCAATGGACTCTAGCATCTTGGAAACATGGTGGAGCTTACTTCTCTCCATGTTTCAATGGAGTCTATCTTGGATAAATGGTGGAGCATCATTCTCTCCATGTTTCAATGGAGCCTAGCTTGGACAAGTGGTGCACGTTTGTTTCTCTCTATGTTTGAACAGATTTAGCTTGGACAAGTGGTGGACCTTGGAACAAAATCCCCATGTAAAACATATCATGGACATTACAAGTGGTGAGAAAAAATACCATTCAATATATAACCTTATAGGTTGGAAAAGTGGTGGACCTTAACACCCAATTATTATTAATATAATGACATAGAGTGGACAAGTGGTGAATCTTGCGACCAAACCTACTAGGAAAAGTACGTTGGACAAGTGGTGGACCTTGAATGCAAACCCCCCATGTACAAAATATTACTCATGCTACTAGGAATAATTTGGTATTAAGGTCCATGTTTCAATGGAGCCTAGCTTGGAAAAGTGGTGGACCTTTGTTTCTCTCTATGTTTCAATAGAATTTGCTTGGACAAGTGGTGAACCTTGGAACAAAACCCCCATGTAAAGCATGTCATGGGCATTACAAGTGGTGAGAAAAAATACCATTCAAGGTATAACCTTATAGGCTGGACAAGTGGTGGACCTTAGCACCCAATTCCTCTTATTATAATGACATATAGTGGAAAAGTGGTGAATTGTGAGACCAAACCTACTAGGGATAATAGGTTGGAGAAATGGTTGACCTTGAATGTAAATCACCCATGTACAAAATATCATGGGTTTTGCGTATTTCAATGGAGCCTAGCATCTTGGAGACATGGTGGAACTTACTTCTCTCCATGTTTTAATGGAGCCTATCTAGGAGAAATGGTGGAGGTTCCTTCTCTCCATGTTTCAATGGAGCCTAGCTTGGACAAGTCGTGGACCTTTGTTTCTCTCTATGTTTGAATATGGTTAGCTTGGACAAGTGGTGGATCTTGGAATGAAACTCCCATGTAAAACATATCATGGGCATTTCAAGTGGCGAGAAAGGATACCATTTAAGATATAACCTTATAGGTTGGACAAGTGGTGGACCTTAACACAATATAATGACATAGAGTGTACAAGTGGTGAATCTTGAAACCAAACCACTCATGCTACTAGGGATAATAGGTTAAACAAGTGGTGGGCCTTGAAATAAAACCCCCTAGAGTGTTTCAATGGAGCCTAGCTTGGAAACATGGTAAAGCTTGCTTCTCTCCATGTTTCAATGCAGCCTATCTTGGATAAATGGTGCAGCATCATTCTCTCCATGTTTCAATGGAGCCTAGCTTGGACAAGTGGTGGACCTTTGTTTCTCTCTATGTTTGAATAGAGTTATCTTGGAAAAGTGGTGGACCTTGGAACAAAAACCCCATGTAAAACATATCATGGGCATTACAAGTGGTGAGAAAAAATACCATTCAATATATAACCTTATAGGTTGGACAAGTGGTGGACCTTAACACCCAATTATTCTTAATATAATGACATAGAGTGGATAAGTGGTGAAATTGGGACCAAACCTACTAGGGAAATAGGTTGGACAAGTGGTGGACCTTGAATGTAAACGCCCCATGTACAAAATATCACTCATGCTACTAGAAATAATTTGGTATTAAGGTCCATGTTTCAATGCAGCCTAGCTTGGAAAAGTGGTGGACCTTTGTTTCTCTCTATGTTTCAATAGATTTATCTTGGACAAGTGGTGTACCTTGGAACAAAACCCCCATGTAAATCATGTCATGGGCATTACAAGTGGTGAGAAAAAATACCATTCAAGCTATAACATTATAGGTTGGACAAGTGGTGGACCTTAACACCTAATTCCTCTTAATATAATGACATAGAGTGGACAAGTGGTGAATCATGAGACCAAACCTACTAGGGATAATAGGTTGGACAAGTGGTGAACCTTGAATGTAAACCCCCCATGTACAAAAAATTATGGGTATTGGGTATTTCAATGGAGCCTAGCAACTTGGAGACATGGTGGAGCTTATTTCTCTCCATGTTTCAATGGAGCCTATCTAGGAGAAACAGTGGAGGTTCCTTCTCTCCATGTTTCAATGAGCCTAGCTTGGACAAGTGGTGGACCTTTCTTTCTCTATATGTTTTAATAGAGTTAGCTTGGACAAGTGGTGGACCTTGGAATGAAACCCCCATGTAAAACATATCATGGGCATTTCAAGTGGTGAGAAAGGATACTATTTAAAATATAACCTTATAGGCTGGACAAGTGGTGGACTTAACACATATTTCTTCTTAATATAATGACATAGAGTGTACAAGTGGTGAATCTTGAGACCAAACCACTCTTGCTACTAGGGATAATAGGTTGGACAAGTGGTGGACCTTGAATGTAAACCCCTCATGTACAAAATTATGGGTTTAGGGTATTTCAATGGAGCCTAGCTTGGAGACATGGTGGAGATTGCTTCTCTCAATGTTTCAATGGAACCTATCTTGGAGAAATGGTGGATCATCCTTCTCTCCATGTTTCAATGGAGCCTATCTTGGACAAGTGGTGGACCTTTGCTTCTCTCTATGTTTTAATGGAGTTAGCTTGGACAAGTGGTGGGTCTTGGAACAAAACCCCTTTGTAAAACATAGCATGGACATTACAAGTGATGAGGAAAAATATCATTCAAGATATAACCTTATAGGTTGGAAAAGTGGTGATGGACCTTGACAAGTGGTGAAGGATACCATTTAAGATATACCCTTATAGGTTGGACAAGTGGTGGACCTTAACACCCAGTTATTCTTAATATAATGACATAGAGTGGATAAGTGGTGAATCTTAAGACCAAATCACTCATGCTACTAGGTATAATACGTTAGAGAAGTGGTAGACCTTGAATGTAAACACCCCATGTACAAAATATCATGGTTTTAGGGTGTTTCAATGGAGCCTAGAATCTCGGAGACATGGTAGATCTTGATTCTTTCCATGTTTGAATGGCACCTATCTTGGAAAAATGATGGAGGTTACTTCTCTCCATACTTCAACGGAGCCTAGCTTTGACAAGTGGTGAACCTTTGCTTCTCTCTATGTTTGAATAGAGTTAGCTTGGACAAGTGGTGGACCTTTGCTTCTCTCTATGTTTGAATAGAGTTAGCTTGGACAAGTGGTGGACCTTGGAATGAAACCCCCGTGTAAAACATATCATGGGCATTTCAAGTGGTGAGAAAGGATACCATTTAAGATATAACCTTATAGGTTGGACAAGTGGTGAGAAAGGATACCATTTAAGATATAACCTTATAGGTTGGACAAGTGGTGGACCTTAATACATAGTTCTTCTTAATATAATGACATAGAGTGTACAAGTGGTGTATCTTGAGACCAAACCACTCGTGCTACTAGGGATCCTAGCTTGGACAAGTGGTGGACCTTGGAAAAAAGTCCCCCTGTACAACATAGCTGAGTTTTTTCATGTTTTAATGGAAGAGAGATTCGACAAATGGTGGAGCTTGCTTATCTCCATGTGGATTTTAGAACTAGCTTGGACAAGTGGTGGAGCTTTGCTTTTTTACTCTTCATAATACAATGATGTATAGGTTGGTTACATGGTGAATCTTAAGGCCAAACCTCCCATCTTACTAGAGATGATAGGTTGGACAAGTGGTCAACCTTCTATCATTTCTCCATGCCTATAATTAGACAATTAGTAGAACTAGCATCTTTCTATGTTGTCTAGAGCTGAGCTTGGACAAGTAGTGGACCTTGCTACTCTCTTCCCTTGGATTATTAGTTTGAAGACTCATTATATATACTTGCTTAGATCTATATAATTACTCATTAGTTAGGTTACAAGTGGGTATGTAATTTGTTAGCCTCAAGGGACTTTGAATATTGAATAGTAAGAAAGTCAAGTGCTGGTTTGAAGATCTTTTGCTTATCTAAACTAGACTCTAACTCAATAATAAGTTTCATAAGTTCCACGAATTGTCCTATCTAGGCTCCAAAAGAGTCTTAATTGGTTTGTGCTAGATTCTAACTTCCTTGATGGGGTAGAATCCTAGAAAAATGAGGCACTATAAGTTTTACCTTAGCTCAAATGGATTTTTCACTTAAACTCGACTGCAATTTGGCTATCTAGTCTTTGTCTCGATGGAGTTTAACACTAGATACATAGTAGTGATATTTAAGCTTCATGTCTCTTCACTTGATCGAGATATGAGACCATACTTTCAAGGTCACCACTTGTCTTACCTAAAGACCAATGTGAGACATGGGAGCAAGAAAGCCATCCGATATTGTTTTAAGGACTATTACATAGGCAATCAATAACTTAAGTAAAGCAAAAAGACTTGGATCTTTCACAATTAATAACTTAAGTAAAGCCAAAAAGACTTGGATCTTTGACAGTTTTTTTCAAACTAAAAAAGCACAATCTCATGCTAACAAAACTATAAATCACAATTGAAAGGTTTGAACAAGAAAAAGATCAACAATCTTAATAAGAAGGATACTTTTCATTTCATTTGATGATTACAAACTAAAATAAAGTCTCTCAAGAAATTGATAAACAAAAAATGTAGGTGACTGCTTCATTATTTTGAGCAAAAATATCAAAATCTCTATTGATTGAGCTCCATCTAGTAGTATCCTTTGTAAGATCCTGCAAGAAGGAATAAAAAGAAAGATTTGTTAGATACCATGCACATGAGTGTTCAAGCATGTGTATCAAGAATATATGACATGTCACTAGTACCTTAGGGTTGCTTTCTATCCAGCCTTAGAAGATTGTTCTCAGCTTTCACCTTATTTATATAAGCCTTTGCTGTGGTTGCCTTCAAAACTCCTTTTGTGTTACAACCCAATTGCCTAGCTAAAGTGGTCAATTGTGACGCCTTCATGCTTTCAATGGGTGTACGCTCCTTTGCCAAGATCTCTTGTATTTGGGCTCTTCTCATTTCATTGCGGTGGCTTGTGTCACTTGCATCTTCAATGATAGTTTCATCTCTGTCACCTTTTGCAGGTGGTATTCTTCTTGTAAAGAACACCTTAGCTGACCAAACATCATTTTTCTGCTTCCAATACTCCATGATTTGTTTGTATTCACTATCATTTGTCACTATAGGTTGTCCATAACGATTAGAAGCAATTAAATCACGCACATCCCTTCTCTCATCAAGCTGAATCAAGTATGGCAGTAGCTCCTCCAAGAGCATATTGTCAACCATCTTCTCAGCATCAAATTGTGGTGGAAAAATGCAATTGTTTGCTGGTGAAATACATCCCTTGTAAGGAGAGTCATCAATAAGCACTGTTCTTTGTGGATCACATTCAAACCCCATGGCAATTTTGGCTAGAGGCTTGAACATTGCCTCAACGTTTGGATTGTCGGGTCTAAACAATTTTTGAGTTTGAGCGGTGTAGCAAACATCTTGCGACCAAATTGCAAAGAAAGGCAATGTATCCTCAGCTAAGTTGTTTAGTGCTGCAAGGATTTGATACACATTATTCCTAGTAGCTGTCGACCAAATTGCAACATTAAACCTTTGTAAAATAGTCTTCAAGAATTGGATGCAACCTGGCCTGAGTATAATATATCTTTTTGAATCCATTTGCACTGAGTTGTGGTGTGAGGATGGTTGAGGGGAACGTTTCAACAATAGACCATTTAAATCCAATATAATTGTAAGCATGGATTTCTCAACATCTACGCTACATGACGTAGTACCAATTGGCAATAGCTCGTGAGTGGACTTTTCAGTCTCTTTTGATGTATGTTGCATTTTTGAAGCATCGATTTCTTGGTTCTCATTATTGGAAGCTTGCTCAAGTTGCACAACACTAGACTCTAGTATAGAAATATCATCCATCTTGGGCACTTTAGAAACCATAGAATCTATGGATTCTATAGTTGTTGACTGAACCATAGGAGCATTATCCATCCCAGTTTGTGAATCTAAGAAAACACACACACAAATGGTATCTCAAAACCACTAGAATTTTATTCACCATATTTATATGTAGAACTCCTAGTAAGAAATTTATTTAAGGTAAAGTCGTTGTTAGAATCCTTGCAACCATTTTCAGCATTCGTACACCAAACACCACTTGTCTAAAATACAATCTACTAACTCAACATTTTCCATCCTACACTTTATTAAAGATGAGTACTTAAAGTGAAAACTAAAAGCCACCCTTGTTGAGGAAACATGGATACAAGGTCCACCAAATGTCCAACCTAGACTACAAGAAAATAATTAGAGATTTGGCTTAGATTTGGATTCAAAGGCCACCACTTATTCAAGTAAGATAACTCCACTTGTTTAAGACAGTAATGTTTGAAGCCCCACCACTTGTCCAACCTAGACATTGATTAAATTTTGGTAAGATTTATCACAAATCTAGAGTAGAATCAAGATTCTATGGCCAAGGTAGTCAAATATGTTAGACAACACACAAAGCATAAGAGCACTCTAGATTCTCGTTGAGCATAAACTAAACAATAATCAAATGTTATATTCACTTGAGATTTCATCCATGAAAAATGAAAATGATGCATGTACTTGAGATTTCCATCCATGTACAATACTTTACAATGTCAAGTAAAGTTATAGTCAGCAAACAACTCTTCTCCTGCTTCAACTTGACAAATAGTCTCAATGCATACATGGCCATATTCTTCTGACTTGATGTGTGAAGAGGTGCATTTATGCCAAGGTGGCAAATTTGGATCAAATGTATAGCGTACGTTGGGACAGACATTTGTACTGTGAGAACTATTTATATAGCCCGACACGTTTCCTTCTTCTACACAACCAATAATGTATGATTGATCTTCCTCTTCTTCTATGTTTGGATCCTCTAGAAGAGAATATTTATAAGCTCTTGGAAATATTTTGCATATCTTTTTCCAGTCTTGAAATCTATACTTATGCCCTCCATAGTTTAGAATAGTCAAACCACTTTCCAGGGTAGTATGCACAAATAGCCCATAACCAGCTCCTTCAATACATGAAAGTCGCACTTCAAAATCCACACCGTTAATATGGAAAATTACATCTTTGGGAATAGGAAAAGTTGGTGTCCCAAAAGGATCTTCATGCCAATCATAGTGTGAAATACATCTAGTTTTTATATCACTTAACTCCTTTGTGTCTGCAAAAAGAAGAAAATATTATGCATAAAATAATGACAATATCAAAGAAAGATATCATTATTTTATAGTCCAATAGGTCCATTGTATGGAAGACTTAGAGTGCCTCTTACATGGTGCCTCCAAGGTTTCCAAAAAATAAAATCATTGGAAAAAAAAGGCCACTGTGTCTCCAATCTATTGCCCATTTGAAGCATAGAGAGAACCAAGGTCCACCACTTGTCCAAGCTAGACATGGAGCATTGACACAAGATCCAACACTTATCCAAGAACCCTATAGTATATGTGGTAACATGGGATGCATTGATGCAACAAAAGTAGTCTAGCCTCCTCATCCATCTCTTTTTTCTTGTAGCCTAGAGGGATTAGTTTCAAGGTCTATCACTAGTCAAAAACTACACATAGAACATTGATACAAGGTTCCACCACATGTGAAACCTATCATCTCTAGTAGCATGGATGGTTTGATATCAAGGTTCATCGCGTGTCCTACCTATACTCTATTGTAGCATATAGATTCTGGTTTGGTGGTACTACACTTGTCCAAACTTGGCTTGTTGTTGATATCTGGAGGTAATCAAGGGTCCTCCACTTGTCCAAGTTAGGCATATAAAACAATTGCAAGGTCCACCATGTGTACAACATATGATTGATTATAGCATGCATGGTCTTATTTCATGGGCAACCATCTTCTCTCCAACATGTGTCCAACCTCGGCTCCATTGAAGCATGGAGAGAAGCAAGGTCCACCACTTATCAAAGCTATTATTTTCTCCCAGTGCTTTCAAAACCCATAATACGTTGTACATGGGGGGGGGATTCTTGTTTCAAGGTCCACCCCTTGGCTAAGATTGGATCCATTGAAACATAAAGAGAAGCAAGCTCTACCATTTGTCCAAGCTAGGAGCCATTGAAACATGAAAACCCCATAATATGTTGTATACGGGGGGTGTTTTTCAAGGTCTACCACTTGTCTAAGCTATGGTCCATTGGAACATGGAGAGAAGCAAAGCTCCACCACTTTTCTAAGCTAGGATCCATTGAAACATGGAGAGAAGCAAGCTCCATTGTTTGTCTAAGCTAGGCTCCATTGGAACATGGAGAAAACAAGCTCCACCACTTGCCTATTATTGCATAGAGATTCTGGTTTGAAGGTCCACCACTTGTCCAACCTTGCCTTCATGTATGGAGATAATCAAGAGTGCAATGCTTCTCTAAGCTAGGGACATAAAAGAGTTTCAAGGTCCACTACATATACGATCTATGATGGGTTGTAGCATGGGAGGTTTCATTTTAAGGTTGACCACTTCTCCAGCTCCGCTTGTCCAACCTCAGATCCATTGAAGAATGGAGAATAAAGGTGTACCAACTCTCCAAAATAGGCAAGACAATCTCTATAAAACCCATGAATTGTTAATATATGCTATGCTGTGGAGTTTTGTTTGAAGTTCCACTCCTTATCCAAGCTACAATCCATTGAAGCATGGAACTAAGTAAGATATATCTCTAGTCCAAGATAGGATCCATTGAAACATAGAGAGAATCAAGGTCCACCACTTGTCCAAGCTATGCATGGGTAATTGATATAAGGACCACTACGTTTTCACCTATACTATGCTCTATCATGGATGGTTTCATATCCCACCAATTTTCCAACCTATTTAGTAGGTTGTATTATGGGGGTTTGGTTTCAAGGTACTTCACTTGTCTAAGGTGGGTTCCATTGAACCATGGAGAGAAACTATGTCTACCACTTGTCCGAAATATGCTCCTTTAAAACATAAAAACAAGGTCCACCACTTGTCCAAGCTAAAGTTTCTCTCCATTGAAGCATGGAGAGAAACAAGGTCTACCACCTGTCCAAAATATGCTCCATTGAAACATAAAAGCAAGGTCCACCACTTGTCCAAGCTAATATAACAAATGGGTGTTGGTTACAAGGTGTACCACACTTGTCTAAACTAGTCTTCATGCAAGGTCTACCACATGTCCAAGCTATATGAGCTTGTTTTGAAGGTCTACCACACCTCTTGAAATTAGGATCCATGTAAGGTCCACCTTTTGTCAAGCTATGCATTTAATGAGTACTAAAACTAAGTAAATTGCAGTACTTAAATACCTTTCCAAGCTCATTAAGATTTTGGTCTCTAAGGCCGGCCACCACCACATGTCTAATCTATGCTCTAATTGATTACTTATGCTAGTTCTCAAAGTCCAAACATAAGCTCCCTTCTAGCAAGGTTAGTTTAAATTTAGGCTCCAGCACCTGTCTAAGCTAGGTTCAATTTATGAAGCATCACCATTTAACCATGCTACGATCTAATGTATCATATCAAGGGGGTATTGATAAAAGGTCCAAAACTTATTGAGTTCAAGCTCTTAAGTAATTAAGTCTTTGTGAGTATTAAATGTTATAGTTTTAGTCTACAGATCCACCATTCAAAAACTCAAGTAATTTACTATTTACATTCAAACCTTGAATGCTTGAGATAAAAAATACAAACTCAATCAATACTATATAAAGCAAAATCTAACATTAAGAGTATCAAATCAGTAACAAGAAACACTAACATGCACAAGAAACTCAAAACATACGTGTCTCCATTTCCAAAAAGTCCTCCATTGACAGAGGATGGTGTTGTTGTTGTTCTTCTTCTCTTTGTGGAGAGCACTCCTCTGTAACAGGCACAATGTCGCCTGATTGCGAAGTGGATTGTTGAAGTCCAGCCCATTTTTCTATATCTTCATGAGACTTAACAAAGTCTAGCAGCATGGTCTCCACGCTTTTTGCCTCCTCCACACTATCAATTAAGCAGATAACTTCTTTTTTCTGTTGTATTCCTTCTTGTGCAACCAAGGAGCCATCACCAAAAACATCAACAAGCTTGCGGTCTTCAAAACAATATGTACGAATGTAGTGCTTGACCAAAGCTCTTTTTTTGGCCTCCAAATATTGCAAATCTGACATATCGTTATCTGCTACTTGAAGAAGAGAACAATCAATTGGCATGGGATGTTCCTCTGATCTTCTTCTCAGGTCTTCAAATGCATTGCCTTGTCCCAAGAAGGCAATAACTGTTAGGAATTGAATTGCTCCTTTGCAAGGAGCTGATGGAAAGTGATGCAATGCACCACAACAATGGTAGCTCAGATTATCTCCCATGGCGTGAAAGGCACATTGCAATTTTGTGAAGTTAGTGAAATCCACAAATGCAAGAAAGACAAATCCAGGATCTGTTGACCCTCCAGCAATAGCCAAGATCCCATCCAAAGCATTGTTAAATGTCTCCTCACTCCACTTCAAATTGCCTCCAACGTTTTTTGTCATATCTAAAACACATAAGCCAATAGGCACTTTATTATTGAAGTGGCGCATCAAGTAGAGATTGCCTTCCATTTGTAGGCTCACCACATAGATTGACCATGGCAAATCTCTAGGCTCAGTTTTCTCCTTTTGAAGGTGAATTGCCCATTGCATGTATTTTATTGCTCCATCTGGAAAAGCCATTTTCTTTGTTCCACGCGTCAAACTAGATCTGATCCATTCCTCGCATAGCATTAAAATTGTTTTATAAACAACATCATTGATGTTATACATTTTGACCACCTCCTCCCAGTCTTTACATGGTGAAGACTCATTCAAATTGTTGAAGCCTTCAAGAAGTGCATCTTGAATCAATTTGTCTTGCTTCAACTGCTTGATTCGATCATACATGTCAGTTGCATCACCATCCTTTGCACTCTTTGACAGTAAAATCTTCTCATCTCTAATCTCTTCTTGAATAGTCTTTACCTCTGATTCCTCAAGGCCACAAAGGTATCTAAATACAGTTGTTGGGGGTTTCTTATTCTCCTCTTCTAGATTTTCAATGATTTCTATCCAGCAATCATAAACTAAATCAGAGTACGTGACCATGTGTGCCTGTTTAGCAATCCAACTTGCTGCTGCACTCATTCTTGCCAATCGAAGAAAAGCCTAAAAAGAAATAGAGAAATAATTAAACTATTGAGCAAGATTTGTTAATTAAACACTATCAAAAAGACAAAGAAAATAACTTACATCCCATCCGGCACGAGATGCATGTCCCTCTGCAATTCCACTTGCTGCCTTTGGTGGTCGTCCTGAGAAGATCCATTGACTCCGTAAATGTCTCAATATTTGGCTGTAAGGTTGCTTGACATACAATGCCTGAGCCTCCTCATTTGCAATGGCAGATATAGCAGTTGCAACAAATGGAGGAGCATTCACAACAATGCGAGCCTTTCTAAATTTATACACGCTAATCAGTCTTTCAAAGATCTCTTTGTTGTTTTGTTCATTGTGAAGCAAAACTTTTGCAGCATAGATTGAATGCTGCCCATCAAGAATCCAATAATGATAATCTTTAATTTTTTGCTCCTCTACCTCTTCTACTGCCAAAGGAGTCCCCTTCTTTGATTTTGCATTTCGAACAGGCATCAAATATGCACATGCTGCAGGCTTGGTCGTACTCCGTGAAAATCCAAATAACACACTTTCAGCGTGTTTTTTATCCATAATACGTGCATTATAGTGATCAGGAGCAAGCCAACAATTTTGAATAGGGATATCAAATTCCCTATATTGGAAAGGAAAATAATTTATGTACTTATTCATTCCACCTGTATCTTTTTCTTGTCCTTTCATGGCCTCAGCTTCTAAAACATCTGGATCCACAATTCTCATCTTTGACATTGAACCCTCTGTTGATGAGGATGCCAAAGATGCCTTGTCTACATCCAAAATGGAACTAGTTCGCTTAGCTTCTACTTTCTGCACTTTTGCTTGCTTCTTTGTGGATGGTGGTCGTGAAGCTTTCACCTTTTTTCGTTGTAGTGTGGCAATGATGGAGCTTTGAAGTTGATCTGCTGTGATATTTGGATTTGATTCTGCAAACTTCCATCCTCGAGAAAACATTGTCTCTTCTTTGTTTCTAGACATGCGCTCCAATGCATATGCTCCTGGAGATAGTTGAAATTCTAGATTCATTGGAACTAGAATGTCAATGCATTCCACCTCTGGATGACTATCAACTACAGAGACAGATGCTTCCACAACTTGTCCAACATCTTCAAACAAGCTGTCATTCTCCTTTTTGGCAATAAATAGATGCACCTTATGAAATTGTGCACCCTCTATACCATGTATGTCCAAATACCATTTCCTAAGATCATTGCAAGTATAGTCAACTGAGACAGCAACCCTTGCAACCTGTTTTTTTGGAGCCATCTTTCCTGAAACAAAAAAAACCAAATGTTATTTTAACATATACTTTTTTGTAATGGATTAAGTTTGTGTGAATACAAGTTCCACCACTTGTTCAAGCTAGATCTAAGCAAGTATACATAGTGATCATTTAAGCTAGTAAACTAAGGGAAGGGAGAAGTAAGGTCCACCACTTGTCCAAGCTCAGCTCTAGACAACATGGAGAGATTCGAGGTCTACTAATTGTCTAATATAGGCTAACTATATTGAAACATAGAGAGAAGCAAAGGTCCACCACTTGTCCAATCTAGGGTCCATTGAAACATGGAGAGAAGGATGCTCCACCATTTGTCCAAAATAGGCTCCATTGAAACATGAAGAGAAGCAAGATGCACCATGTCTTTGAGATGCTAGGCTCCATTGAAATACCTTAAACCCATGATATTTTGTATATGTGGGGTTTAAATTCAAGGTCCACCACTTGTCCAACCTATTATCCCTAGTAGCATGAGTGGTTTGGTCTCAAGATTCACCACTTTTCCACTCTATGTCATTATATTAAGAAGATCTGGGTGTTAAGGTCCACCACTTGTCCAACCTATAAGGCTATATCTTAAATGGTATTATTTACCACCACTTGGAATGCACATGATGGGTTTTACATAGGGGTATGGTTCCAAGGTCCACCACTTGTCCAAGCTAACTCTATTGAAACATAGAGAGAATCAAAGGTCCACCACTTGTCCAAGCTAGGCTCCATTGAAACATGGAGAGAAGGATGCTCCACCATTTGTCCAAGCCAGGTTTGATTGAAACATGAAGAGAAGCAAGCTGCACCATGTCTCCAAAATGCTAGGCTCCATTGAAATATCTTAAACCCATGATATTTCGTACATGGGGGGTTTACATTCAAGGTCCACCACTTGTCCAACCTATTATCACTAGTAGCATGAGTGGTTTGATGTCAAGATTCACCACTTTTCCACTCTATGTCATTATATTAAGAAGATCTGGGTGTTAAGGTCCACCACTTGTCCAACCTATAAGGCTATATCTTAAAGGGTATTCTTTCTCACCACTTGGAATGACCATGATAGGTTTTACATGGGGGTTTGGTTCCAAGTTCCACCACTTGTCCAAGCTAACTCTATTGAAACATAGAGAGAAGCAAAGGTCCACCACTTGTCTAAGCTAGGGTCCATTGAAACATGGAGAGAAGGATGCTCCACCATTTGTCCAAGATAGGCTCCATTGAAACATGAAGAGAAGCAAGCTGCACCATGTCTCCAAGATGCTAAGATCCATTGAAATACCTTAAACCCACGATATTTTGTACATGGGGAGTTTACATTCAAGGTCCACCACTTGTCCAACCTATTATCTCTAGTAGCATGAGTGGTTTGGTCTCAAGATTCACCACTTTTCCACTCTATGTCATTACGTTAAGAAGATCTGGGTGTTAAGGTCGACCACTTGTCCAACCTATAAGGGTATATCTTAAAGGGTATTCTTTCTCACCACTTGAAATGTCCATGATATGTTTTACATGGGGGTTTGGCTCCAAGGTCCACCACTTGTCCAAGCTAACTCTATTGAAACATAGAGAGAAACAAAGGTCCACCACTTGTCCAAGCTAGGCTCCATTGAAACATGGAGAGAAGGATCCTCTACCATTTGTCGAAGCTAACTCTATTGAAACATGGGGGGTTTACATTCAAGGTCCACCACTTGTCCAACCTATTAACGCTAGTAGCATGAGTGGTTTGGTCTCAAGATTCACCACTTTTTCACTCTATGTCATTATATTAAGAATATTTGGGTGTTAAGGTCCACCACTTGTCCAACCTATAAGGCTATATCTTAAGGGTTATTCTTTCTCACCACTTGGAGTGACCAGCATAGGTTTTACATGGGGGTTTTGTTTCAAGGTCCACCACTTGTCCAAGCTAACTCTATTGAAACATAGAGAGAATCAAAGGTCCACCACTTGTCCAAGCTAGGGTCCATTGAAACATGGAGAGAAGGATGCTCCACCATTTGTCCAAGATACGCTCCATTGAAACATGAAGAGAAGCAAGCTACACCATGTCTCCAAGATGCTAGGCTCCATTGAAATACCTCAAACCCATGATATTTTGTACATGGGGGGTTTACATTCAAGGTCCACCACTTGTCCAACCTATTATCTCTAGTAGCATGAGTGGTTTGGTCTCAAGATTCACCATTTTTCCACTCTATGTCATTCTATTAAGAATATCTGGGTGCTAAGGTCCACCACTTGTCCAACCTATAAGGCTATATCTTAAACTTTATTCTTTCTCACCACTTGGAGTTACCAAGATAGGTTTTACATGGGAGTTTGGTTCCAAGGCCCACCACTTGTCCAAGCTAACTCTATTGAAACATAGAGAGAAGCAAAGGTCCACCACTTGTCCAAGCTAGGCTCCATTGAAACATGGAGAGAAGGATGCTCCACCATTTGTCCAAGATAGGCTCCATTGAAACATGAAGGGAAGCAATCTGCACCATGTCTCCAAGATGCTAGGCTCCATTGAAATACCTTAAACCCATGATATTTCGTACATGGGGGGTTTACATTCAAGGTCCACCACTTGTCCAACCTATTATTCTTAGTAGCATGAGTGGTTTGGTCTCAAGATTTACCACTTTTCCACTCTATGTCGTTATATTATGAAGATCTAGGTTTTAAGGTCGACCACTTGTCCAACCTATAAGGCTAGATCTTAAAGGGTATTATTTCTCACCACTTGGAATGACCATGATATGTTTTACATGGGGGTTTGGTTTCAAGGTCCACCACTTATCCAAGCTAACTCTATGGAAACATAGAGAGAAGCAAAGGTCCACCACTTGTTCAAGCTAGGCTCCACTGAGACATTTAGAGAAGGATGATCCCCCATTGGTGGAAGATAGGCTTCATTGAAACATGAAAAGAAGCAAGTTGCACCATGTCTCCAACATTCTAGGATCCATTGAAATACCTTAAACCCACGATATTGTTTACATGTGGGGTTTAACGTCAAGGCCAGTCACTTTTCCAAGCTATTATCCCTAGTAGCATGAGTGGTTTGGTCTCAAGATTCACCACTTTTCCACTCTATGTCATTATATAAAGAAGATCTAGGTGTTAAGGTCGACCACTTGTCCAACCTATAAGGGTATATCTTAAAGGGTATTCTTTCTCACCACTTGAAATGTCCATGATATGTTTTACATAGGGGTTTGGTTCCAAGGTCCACCACTTATCCAAGCTAACTTTATTCTTCTCATAGAGAGAAGCAAAGGTCCACCACTTGTCCAAGCTAGGCTCCATTGAAACATGGAGAGAAGGATGCTCCACCATTTGTCGAAGCTAACTCTATTGAAACATGGAAGGTTTACATTCAAGGTCCACCAGTTGTCCAACCTATTAACGCTAGTAGCATGAGGGGTTTGGTCTCAAGATTCACCACTTTTTCACTCTGTGTCATTATATTAAGAATATTTGGGTATTAAGGTCCACCACTTGTCCAACCTATAAGACTATATCTTAATGGTTATTCTTTCTGACCACTTGGAGTGACCATGAAAGGTTTTACATGGGGGTTTGGTTCCAAGGTCCACCACTTGTCCAAGCTAACTCTATTGAAACATAGAGAGAAGCAAAGGTCCACCACTTGTCTAAGCTAGGGTCTATTGAAACATGGAGAGAAGGATGCTCCACCATTTGTCCAAGATAGACTCCATTGAAACATGAAGAGAAGCAAGCTGCACCATATCTCCAAGATGCTAGGCTCCATCGAAATACCTTAAACCCACGATATTTTGTACATGGGGGTTTACATTCAAGGTCCAACACTTGTCCAAGCTATTATCGCTAGTAGCATGAGTGGTTTGGTCTCAAGATTCACCACTTTTCCACTCTATGTCATTATATTAAGAATTGGGTGTTAAGGTCCACCACTTGTCCAACCTATAAGGCTACATCTTAAAGGTTATTCTTTCTTACCACTTGGAGTGACCATGATAGGTTTTACATGGGGGTTTGGTTCCAAGGTCCACCACTTGTCCAAGCTAACTCTATTGAAACATAGAGAGAAGCAAAGGTCCACCACTTGTCCAAGCTAGGGTCCATTGAAACATGGAGAGAAGGATGCTCCACCATTTGTCCAAGATAGGCTCCATTGAAACATGAGGAGAAGCAAGGTGCACCATGTCTCCAAGATGCTAGGCTCCATCGAAAAACATTAAACCCACGATATGTCGTAGATGAGGGGTTTACATTCAAGGTCCACACTTGTCCAAGCTATTATTGCTAGTAGCCTGAGTGGTTTGGTCTCAAGATTCACCACTTTTATTAAGAATATGTGGGTGTTAAGGTCCACCACTTGTCCAACCTATAAGGCTACATCTTAAAGGTTATTCTTTATTACCACTTGGAGTGACCATGATAGGTTTTACATGGGGGTTTGGTTCCAAGGTCCACCACTTGTCCAAGCTAACTCTATTGAAACATAGAGAGAAACAAAGGTCCACCACTTGTCCAAGCTAGGGTCCATTGAAACATGGAGAGAAGGATGCTCCACCATTTGTCCAAGATAGGCTCCATTGAAACATGAGGAGAAGCAAGCTGCACCATGTCTCCAAGATGCTAGGCTCCATCGAAAACATTAAACCCACGATATTTCGTAGATGAGGGGTTTACATTCAAGGTCCACCACTTGTCCAAGCTATTATTGCTAGTAGCCTGAGTGGTTTGGTCTCAAGATTCACTTTTCCACTCTATGTCATTATATTAAGAATATGTGGGTGTTAAGGTCCACCACTTGTCCAACCTATAAGGCTACATCTTAAAGGTTATTCTTTCTTACCACTTGGAGTGACCATGATAGGTTTTACATGGGGGTTTGGTTCCAAGGTCCACCACTTGTCCAAGCTAACTCTATTGAAACATAGAGAGAAGCAAAGGTCCACCACTTGTCCAAGCTAGGGTCCATTGAAACATGGAGAGAAGGATGCTCCACCATTTGTCCAAGATAGGCTCCATTGAAACATGACGAGAAGCAAGCTGCACCATGTCTCCAAGATGCTAGGCTCCATCGAAATACATTAAACCCACGATATTTCGTAGATGAGGGGTTTACATTCAAGGTCCACCACTTGTCCAAGCTATTATTGCTAGTAGCCTGAGTGGTTTGGTCTCAAGATTCACCACTTTTATTAGAATATGTGGGTGTTAAGGTCCACCACTTGTCCAACCTATAAGGCTACATCTTAAAGGTTATTCTTTCTTACCACTTGGAGTGACCATGATAGGTTTTACATGGGGGTTTGGTTCCAAGGTCCACCACTTGTCCAAGCTAACTCTATTGAAACATAGAGAGAAGCAAAGGTCCACCCTTGTCAAGCTAGGGTCCATTGAAACATGGAGAGAAGGATGCTCCACCATTTGTCCAAGATAGGCTCCATTGAAACATGACGAGAAGCAAGGTGCACCATGTCTCCAAGATGCTAGGCTCCATCGAAAAACATTAAACCCACGATATGTCGTAGATGAGGGGTTTACATTCAAGGTCCACCACTTGTCCAAGCTATTATTGCTAGTAGCCTGAGTGGTTTGGTCTCAAGATTCACCACTTTTCCACTCTATGTCATTATATTAAGAATATGCGCGTGTTAAGGTCCACCACTTGTCCAACCTATAAGGCTACATCTTAAAGGTTATTCTTTATTACCACTTGGAGTGACCATGATAGGTTTTACATGGGGTTTGGTTCCAAGGTCCACCACTTGTCCAAGCTAACTCTATTGAAACATAGAGAGAAACAAAGGTCCACCACTTGTCCAAGCTAGGGTCCATTGAAACATGGAGAGAAGGATGCTCCACCATTTGTCCAAGATAGGCTCCATTGAAACATGACGAGAAGCAAGCTGCACCATGTCTCCAAGATGCTAGGCTCCATCGAAATACATTAAACCCACGATATTTCGTAGATGAGGGGTTTACATTCAAGGTCCACCACTTGTCCAAGCTATTATTGCTAGTAGCCTGAGTGGTTTGGTCTCAAGATTCACCACTTTTATTAAGAATATGTGGGTGTTAAGGTCCACCACTTGTCCAACCTATAAGGCTACATCTTAAAGGTTATTCTTTCTTACTACTTGGAGTGACCATGATAGGTTTTACATGGGGGTTTGGTTCCAAGGTCCACCACTTGTCCAAGCTAACTCTATTGAAACATAGAGAGAAGCAAAGGTCCACCCTTGTCCAAGCTAGGGTCCATTGAAACATGGAGAGAAGGATGCTCCACCATTTGTCCAAGGTAGGCTCCATTGAAACATGAGGAGAAGCAAGGTGCACCATGTCTCCAAGATGCTAGGCTCCATCGAAAAACATTAAACCCACGATATGTCGTAGATGAGGGGTTTACATTCAAGGTCCACCACTTGTCCAAGCTATTATTGCTAGTAGCCTGAGTGGTTTGGTCTCAAGATTCACCACTTTTCCACTCTATGTCATTATATTAAGAATATGCGCGTGTTAAGGTCCACCACTTGTCCAACCTATAAGGCTACATCTTAAAGGTTATTCTTTATTACCACTTGGAGTGACCATGATAGGTTTTACATGGGGGTTTGGTTCCAAGGTCCACCACTTGTCCAAGCTAACTCTATTGAAACATAGAGAGAAACAAAGGTCCACCACTTGTCCAAGCTAGGGTCCATTGAAACATGGAGAGAAGGATGCTCCACCATTTGTCCAAGATAGGCTCCATTGAAACATGACGAGAAGCAAGCTGCACCATGTCTCCAAGATGCTAGGCTCCATCGAAATACATTAAACCCACGATATTTCGTAGATGAGGGGTTTACATTCAAGGTCCACCACTTGTCCAAGCTATTATTGCTAGTAGCCTGAGTGGTTTGGTCTCAAGATTCACCACTTTTATTAAGAATATGTGGGTGTTAAGGTCCACCACTTGTCCAACCTATAAGGCTACATCTTAAAGGTTATTCTTTCTTACTACTTGGAGTGACCATGATAGGTTTTACATGGGGGTTTGGTTCCAAGGTCCACCACTTGTCCAAGCTAACTCTATTGAAACATAGAGAGAAGCAAAGGTCCACCCTTGTCTAAGCTAGGGTCCATTGAAACATGGAGAGAAGGATGCTCCACCATTTGTCCAAGGTAGGCTCCATTGAAACATGAGAGAAGCAAGGTGCACCATGTCTCCAAGATGCTAGGCTCCATCGAAAACATTAAAACCCACGATATGTCGTAGATGAGGGTTTACATTCAAGGTCCACCACTTGTCCAAGCTATTATTGCTAGTAGCCTGAGTGGTTTGGTCTCAAGATTCACCACTTTTCCACTCTATGTCATTATATTAAGAATATGCGCGTGTTAAGGTCCACCACTTGTCCAACCTATAAGGCTACATCTTAAAGGTTATTCTTTATTACCACTTGGAGTGACCATGATAGGTTTTACATGGGGGTTTGGTTCCAAGGTCCACCACTTGTCCAAGCTAACTCTATTGAAACATAGAGAGAAACAAAGGTCCACCACTTGTCCAAGCTAGGGTCCATTGAAACATGGAGAGAAGGATGCTCCACCATTTGTCCAAGATAGGCTCCATTGAAACATGACGAGAAGCAAGCTGCACCATGTCTCCAAGATGCTAGGCTCCATCGAAATACATTAAACCCACGATATTTCGTAGATGAGGGGTTTACATTCAAGGTCCACCACTTGTCCAAGCTATTATTGCTAGTAGCCTGAGTGGTTTGGTCTCAAGATTCACCACTTTTATTAAGAATATGTGGGTGTTAAGGTCCACCACTTGTCCAACCTATAAGGCTACATCTTAAAGGTTATTCTTTCTTACTACTTGGAGTGACCATGATAGGTTTTACATGGGGTTTGGTTCCAAGGTCCACCACTTGTCCAAGCTAACTCTATTGAAACATAGAGAGAAGCAAAGGTCCACCCCTTGTCTAAGCTAGGGTCCATTGAAACATGGAGAGAAGGATGCTCCACCATTTGTCCAAGTAGGCTCCATTGAAACATGAGGAGAAGCAAGTGCACCATGTCTCCAAGATGCTAGGCTCCATCGAAAAACATTAAACCCACGATATGTCGTAGATGAGGGGTTTACATTCAAGGTCCACACTTGTCCAAGCTATTATTGCTAGTAGCCTGAGTGGTTTGGTCTCAAGATTCACCACTTTTCACTCTATGTCATTATATTAAGAATATGCGTGTTAAGGTCCACCACTTGTCCAACCTATAAGGCTACATCTTAAAGGTTATTCTTTATTACCACTTGGAGTGACCATGATAGGTTTTACATGGGGGTTTGGTTCCAAGGTCCACCACTTGTCCAAGCTAACTCTATTGAAACATAGAGAGAAACAAAGGTCCACCACTTGTCCAAGCTAGGGTCCATTGAAACATGGAGAGAAGGATGCTCCACCATTTGTCCAAGATAGGCTCCATTGAAACATGACGAGAAGCAAGCTGCACCATGTCTCCAAGATGCTAGGCTCCATCGAAATACATTAAACCCACGATATTTCGTAGATGAGGGGTTTACATTCAAGGTCCACCACTTGTCCAAGCTATTATTGCTAGTAGCCTGAGTGGTTTGGTCTCAAGATTCACCACTTTTATTAAGAATATGTGGGTGTTAAGGTCCAC
Source organism: Adiantum capillus-veneris (assembly GCF_014529385.1). NCBI lineage: Eukaryota > Viridiplantae > Streptophyta > Polypodiopsida > Polypodiales > Pteridaceae > Adiantum > Adiantum capillus-veneris. The sequence continues at coordinate 132,144,986 of NC_140935.1, forward strand.
CACTTGTCCAACCTATAAGGCTACATCTTAAAGGTTATTCTTTCTTACTACTTGGAGTGACCATGATAGGTTTTACATGGGGGTTTGGTTCCAAGGTCCACCACTTGTCCAAGCTAACTCTATTGAAACATAGAGAGAAGCAAAGGTCCACCCCTTGTCTAAGCTAGGGTCCATTGAAACATGGAGAGAAGGATGCTCCACCATTTGTCCAAGGTAGGCTCCATTGAAACATGAGGAGAATCAAGGTGCACCATGTCTCCAAGATGCTAGGCTCGATCAAAAAACATTACACCCACGATATGTCGTAGATGAGGGGTGTACATTCAAGGTCCACCACTTGTCCAAGGTATTATTGCTAGTAGCCTGAGTGGTTTGGTCTCAAGATTCACCACTTTTCCACTCTATGTCATTATATTAAGAATATGCGCGTGTTAAGGTCCACCACTTGTCCAACCTATAAGGCTACATCTTAAAGGTTATTCTTTGTTACCACTTGGAGTGACCATGATAGGTTTTACATGGGGGTTTGGTTCCAAGGTCCACCACTTGTCCAAGCTAACTCTATTGAAACATAGAGAGAAACAAAGGTCCACGACTTGTCCAAGCTAGGGTCCATTGAAACATGGAGAGAAGGATGCTCCACCATTTGTCCAAGATGGGCTCCATTGAAACATGACGAGAAGCAAGCTGCACCATGTCTCCAAGATGCTAGGCTCCATCGAAATACATTAAACCCACGATATTTCGTAGATGAGGGTTTACATTCAAGGTCCACCACTTGTCCAAGCTATTATTGCTAGTAGCCTGAGTGGTTTGGTCTCAAGATTCACCACTTTTATTAAGAATATAAGGGTGTTAAGGTCCACCACTTGTCCAACCTATAAGGCTACATCTTAAAGGTTATTCTTTCTTACTACTTGGAGTGACCATGATAGGTTTTACATGGGGGTTTGGTTCCAAGGTCCACCACTTGTCCAAGCTAACTCTATTGAAACATAGAGAGAAGCAAAGGTCCACCCCTTGTCCAAGCTAGGGTCCATTGAAACATGGAGAGAAGGATGCTCCACCATTTGTCCAAGATAGGCTCCATTGAAACATGAGGAGAAGCAAGGTGCACCATGTCTCCAAGATGCTAGGCTCCATCGAAAACATTAACCCACGATATGTCGTAGATGAGGGGTTTACATTCAAGGTCCACCACTTGTCCAAGCTATTATTGCTAGTAGCCTGAGTGGTTTGGTCTCAAGATTCACACTTTTCACTCTATGTCATTATATTAAGAATATGCGGGTGTTAAGGTCCACCACTTGTCCAACCTATAAGGCTACATCTTAAAGGTTATTCTTTCTTACCACTTGGAGTGACCATGATAGGTTTTACATGGGGGTTGGTTCCAAGGTCCACCACTTGTCCAAGCTAACTCTATTGAAACATAGAGAGAAACAAAGGTCCACCCCTGTCCAAGCTAGGGTCCATTGAAACATGGAGAGAAGGATGCTCCACCATTTGTCCAAGATAGGCTCCATTGAAACATGACGAGAAGCAAGCTGCCACCATGTCTCCAAGATGCTAGGCTCCATCGAAAAAATTAAACCCACGATATTTCGTAGATGAGGGGTTTACATTCAAGGTCCACCACTTGTCCAAGCTATTATTGCTAGTAGCCTGAGTGGTTTGGTCTCAAGATTCACCACTTTTATTAAATATTAGAATATGCGGTGTTAAGGTCCACCACTTGTCCAACCTATAAGGCTACATCTTAAAGGTATTATTTCTTACTACTTGGAGTGACCAAGATAGGTTTACATGGGGGTTTGGTTCCAAGGTCCACCACTTGTCCAAGCTAACTCTATTGAAACATAGAGAGAAACAAAGGTCCACCACTTGTCCAAGCTAGGGTCCATTGAAACATGGAGAGAAGGATGCTCCACCATTTGTCCAAGATAGGCTCCATTGAACATGAGGAGAAGCAAGGTGCACCATGTATCCAAGATGCTAGGCTCCATCGAAATACATTAAACCCACGATATTTCGTAGATGAGGGGTTTACATTCAAGGTCCACCACTTGTCCAAGCTATTATGCTAGTAGCCTGAGTGTTTGGTCTCAAGATTCAACACTTTTCCACTCTATGTCATTTATTAAGAATATTTGCGCGTGTTAAGGTCCACCACTTGTCCAACCTATAAGGCTACATCTTAAAGGTTATTCTTCTTACCACTTGGAGTGACCATGATAGGTTTTACATGGGTTTGGTTTTTCCAAGGTCCACCACTTGTCCAAGCTAACTCTATTGAAACATAGAGAGAAACAAAGGTCCACCAACTTGTCAAGCTAGGGTCATTGAAACATGGAGAGAGGATGCTCCACCATTTGTCCAAGATAGGCTCCATTGAAACATGACGAGAAGCAAGGTGCACCATGTCTCCAAGATGCTAGGCTCCAGCGAAAAACATTAAACCCACGATATTTCGTAGATGGAGGTTTACATTCAAGGTCCACCACTTGTCCAAGCTATTATTGCTAGTAGCCTGAGTGGTTTGGTCTCAAGATTCACCACTTTTATTAAGAATATGTGGGTGTTAAGGTCACCACTTGTCCAACCTATAAGGCTACATCTTAAAGGTTATTCTTTCTTACCACTTGAGTGACATGATAGTTTTCACTGGGGGTTTGGTTCCAAGGTCCACCACTTGTCCAAGCTAACTCTATTGAAACATAGAGAGAAGCAAAGGTCCACCCCTTGTCTAAGCTAGGGTCCATTGAACATGGAGAGATGGATGCTCCACCATTTGTCCAAGATAGGCTCCATTGAAACATGAGGAGAAGCAAGGTGCACCATGTCTCCAAGATGCTAGGCTCCATCGAAAAACATTAAAACCACGATTTGTCGTAGATGAGGGGGTTTTTCGTTCAAGGTTCCACACTTGTCCAAGCTATTATTGGTAGTAGCCTGAGTGGTTTGGTCTCAAGATTCACCACTTTTCCACTCTATGTCATTATATTAAGAATATGCGCGTGTTAAGGTCCACCACTTGTCCAACCTATAAGGCTACATCTTAAAGGTTATTCTTTATTACCACTTGGAGTGACCATGATAGGTTTTACATGGGGGTTTGGTTCCAAGGTCCACCACTTGTCCAAGCTAACTCTATTGAAACATAGAGAGAAACAAAGTGTTGGAGCTATATATGGCTCACTCTACTCAACTTGGTCTCACCTATATATTTGTATCTTGTCCTCAATATGAATCAGTCTTTGGGAGCGTATATGGTGTGTCTCTTGCCTCGTCTCTCTCTCTTTCTCTCTACATCTCAACATGGTATCAGAGCAGTAACGATCATGCGCCGATTCAATTCATGGTGACAAAACAGTATGTGTATGCGATTTGTATGTAAGATTCAAAAATTGCTACAAATTTTATTTTTGAGCATTGATTCTTGTTAATTGTGGTTGTTTTGTGTTAAGAAGAATATGATTAGTGTTTTGTGTGACGTTTATTGTTAATCAATCTAATCGTTGATTACGTTTTCTTGTTGATGACACCCTGAACTTCATCTCAATTTTTCTTGCTGTTCTGCTCAAAATTTGGAGAAACGGGAAAAGCGCGATGGAGCGTAGCGCAATGGCACTTTTCATCCAAAACTTGTTCGTCTCCTCGAGCTCTTCGATTTGAGTTCTAGGTTTGCGTCAATCGGAGTTCGCAGCAGAAAGTTATGCTGTTTTTACTGCAATTGAGCTTGACGCAGCTTTCTTCCTCCTACTTCTTCGTGAAGCGTCCGCAATCGTTTTTCTTATTTTGGCGTTAACTTTTTCGAGAAGATTTAGCTTTTTGCTATTCATATTGTGGCCGTCAATCTTGCGTCTCACGCCACTCTATTTTGAGGACTCTTTTATTATTAACGTCTCCTTTACCCTGCCGTTTTTGGGTGACGTCTCTCACATCTTTGGAAGTTCCTTGAGCATCCTTCTTACGTTTATCGTTGACAGAACGCAGTCCTCATATCTCTCTCATTCTCAATTGCGCCCTTCACCATATATGGTGTGCAAATTCTGCGATCTTATCTTATACGTCTTCTCGCAACAAGATATGGCTATGAATATTCTCGTCAATGGCTTTCCTTCTGGCCAGCGTTCTGTTCCTCCTTTCCAAGGTCAAGGTTTTCCAGGCTGGAAAGCAAAGATGTTGTTAATTCTTGAAGGCGATGAACTCTCTGATGTTGTCCTTGGAAATCGTGTTTGTCCGCCTCAGCCTGTTGATACTGATAATGATAACATGCTTATCACTGAAGGACCTATATTTGAAGATTGGAATGTTGCCTATACGGATTGGCAACGACGTGATAAAGCAGCTCGTCGGTATATTCTTTCTGCTCTTACTGATTCTCTTTTGCTTGATATGTACGAACTGCCTACTTCCACGACGTATGGAAGTACCTTATTGCAAACTTTCAGAAGAAATCTGTCACAGAAATACTTTATTTGAGAGGGTTGCTTAACAAGTTACAATATGAAGTTGGTACTGCCATGACGGGACATATTGAATCTTTCAAATCTATTATTAATCAACTTGCTGCTGCCGGTGATCCTGTTCCACAAAAGCAACTGATTACACTTCTCCTTGATACGGTGAAGGACTCTTCTTATGATAACATTGTTACTATTCTCTCTAATAAAGATGGTCTTGATTTCGACCAAGCCTGCATGTCTTTAATTGAATACTCTCAACGTCAAGAACGTCGTAATGCTAGTCATGATACAGCTATGATTTCACACGAGGAGAGTGAGTCACAACAGATGGAACGGCTTTTTATGCTCGAAGGCGTCCATTTCAACGAGGAAATCGCAGAGGTGGCCGTCGCGGTAATATTTTCTCTCGTCTCAAATTTCCTAATAAGCAATGTTCTTACTGCAACAGAAATGGCCATACTGAAGATGATTGTTGGGCACGTCAATATGATGAAGAACACAATATTACCACAAAACAACCACGTTTATCTAGAGACTCTTCTTCTTCTTCTTGTGAATATTGTGGACGATCTGATCATCCCACTCATATGTGCTATAAGCGTCGATTCGACACAGATCGGAATAGAGCATATGCTACTGAACATCGAAACAACATTGTACCAGAAACAAGCTGCGTCCTATGTTCAGTTGCTCCAGACAGAATACTTCATGTACGCGATGGATCACTTTTTATTGTCGATTCTGGTGCTCCATAACTATCATCCACTGCCAGTTCAACGTGTTGTTTATCTTGCTGATGATACTACTTGTCAAGTAAAGGGTATTGGAGACTTATATCTTGGTACCTTATCTTCTTCCACTCGAATTTTGCGAGGAGTATTACATGTACCAGATCTTCAACGTAATCTTCTTTCAGTTGCTAGACTTGTTGATCTTGGTCTGTTTGTTGGATTTGATCATACCAAATGCCGAATTGAGAAAGATGGACAGACTATAGCCACTGCTCCTCGAAATGGTAATTTGTTTGAACTCTCTCTCAACGATGCTGTAGCAAATGTTGTCACTGCTCCAGGTGATCATGATTGCAAAGTATGGCATCACCGTTTTGTTCATGCTGATTTCTCAAAACTCCTTGATCTTCAACGTCGTGATCTTGTTCATGGCATGGATCTTAAAGCCCATCCTCATATGGGAATTTGTGAATTTTGTGCTCTTGGGAAACACAATCGCAAACCCTTTCCTCTTTCAAATACAACTCATTCTCATGACATATTGGATCTTGTTCATACTGATATATGTGGACCTCTACCTTCTTCAAGATCACAATATCGCTACTTCATTACTTTCATTGATGATTTCTCAAGGTATACGACTGTATTTCTACTTAGACAAAAATCTGAAGCCTTATCTGTTTTCAAACAATTCCACAAGGCTGCGGAACTTCAAACTGGTCGTCGCCTTAAGAAGCTTCGTAGTGACAATGGAGGCGAATATGTTTCTCGAGAGTTTGTGAGTTACTGTGCTGACAGTGGAATTCATCATGAACACACTATTCCATATTCGCCTCAACAGAACGGAGTTGCTGAACGAAAGAATCGCACTATTCTCAATGCTGTAAGATGTATGCTGATTCATTCTGGCTTATCTCGTGTTTTTTGGGCTGAAGCTACTTTGACAGCAGTATTTATTCAGAATCATCTTCCTACTACTGCACCCTCTGGTAAGATACCCATCACAGCATGGAAAGGTGACATTCCTTCTGTATCTCATTTTCGAACCTTTGGATGTATTGCTTATATTCATGTTCCCAAACAAACACGAACAAAGCTTGATGCTCCTGGTCTTAAAGTTATTTTTATTGGATATTCTGACACTTCCAAAGGCTACAAATTCTATGACCCTTCCTCCAAGAAAGTAATTGTGAATCGTGATGCTACTTTTAACGAACAGCTTATGGGAGGCTCATGGTCCATGGATGATTCTGATGATACTAAATCATTGCTTCAAGCTTTTCCATTTCTTTCAGAAGATGAAACTCTTACTATAGAGAAACTTTCCTCTTCAGAACCATCCATTCGGAATGTCGCCAATGATGATATTGATATTTTTGTTGATCTGCCTATTGATTTTGAACATGGCTCATGTCATGTTTATGATGACGATATTGCTGATAATGGTTTTTGTACTTCCGAAGATCCCATTACTTATGATGAAGCTATCTCTTCACCACAAAAGGATCAATGGCAAGAGGCTATGGAAGCAGAGTACGATTCTCTTATCTCTAAAGGTACATGGATACTAACTGAATTACCTCCTGGTCGTACAGCTATTAAATGTAAGTGGGTGTATAAGACAAAAGTAAAAGCAGATGGATCTTTTGACAAGTTCAAGGCGCGTTTAGTTGCAAAAGGTTATTCCCAAGTAGCTGGTGTTGATTATCAAGAGACCTTTTCACCAGTTGCTCGCATTACAAGTGTTCGAGTTTTATTGGCATTTGCTGTTCAATTTGATTTAGAAGCTCATCAAATGGATGTGCGAACTGCTTTTCTTAATGGTGACTTGGAAGAGGAAATTTATATGGAACAACCAGAAGGGTTTGTTATTCCAGGTAAAGAAGACCTTGTTGCTCAACTCCATAAGGCACTATATGGTCTCAAACAAGCTTCGCGAGCCTGGTATACAAAATTTGATCTTTTTCTCACCTCTAAAGGATTCATCTCTTGCTCGTCAGACCCCAACTTATACATAAAACGCCAAGGTAGCAGTTTTGTGATTCTTGCTCTTTATGTGGATGATACCATCCTTGTTTCCAATGATTTGGGATTTCTTCAGCAAGTGAAAAAGTTATTGTCTTCTGCATTTGATATGGTGGATCTTGGAGAGATTCACTCGTGTCTTGGGATTCAAATCCAACGGAACCGTACAAAAGGTATTTTATTCCTTCGACAGTCAAAGTTTATTGCAGATACTATTCAAAAATTTGGTATGGAATCTGCACATTCAGCCAACACACCTTGTCTTGCAAGCTCTACGAAGAACACTTCTGACAATGGCGGTCAACTTGTCACAAATCAACCTTATGCTAACTTGATGGGATGTCTTCAGTTTGTTGGCATGAACACTCGTCCTGATATTTTGTTTGCTGCTAATTATCTTGGACAACATCTTGCATGTCCTTCTCTTAAGCATTGGTCTGCTGCAAAGCATGTGTTGAAATACTTGAAAGGCACTACAGATTTTGGTTTAGTCTATCGACGACAACTCACATCGGATTCTATGCAATCTCTTTCTCTTTTGGGTTACACAGATGCAGACTGGGAAAGCTCACATTTATCTATGCGATCTACTAGTGGAAATTGCTTCTTTATAAATGGTTGTCTTGTTTCTTGGACTAGCAAGAAACAACGTTGTGTTGCAGTTTCTACGACTGAGTCAGAATATGTTGCGGCATCACTTGCAGCTCGTGAGTTGATTTGGCTTCGACAAATGCTGGTTGATATTGGTCACTCTCCTCTTTCTAGCACACCCTTGCGGTGTGACAACCAAAGTGCTATTAGTCTTGCAAAAGACTATGTTCAACATAATAAGTCAAAGCACATTGCTGTCCATTATCATTATGTCAGGTATGAAGTACGCAAAGGAACCATTATGGTTGAACACTGTCCAAGTGACCAGATGATTGCAGACATTTTGACCAAAGGCCTCAACGAGTCACGTTTCATCCTCTTGCGCTCGGAGCTTGGAGTTGCTTCGACCTCACTCTTTCTAGATTAGCTTCTTTGCTATTGTAATAGCTTTGTACATATGACATTGTAATCTTTTAGGTACCATGCACTATGCACACTCCACATTTGCACATTGTGATCTCTAAGTCACTTGAATATTTGTACATAGATGCACAATTCACTTTCACATCATCATCGCTGGTTCATATTTTCACATTGTATAGGGGCTTGGGTTTTTCCCTTGAACTCCCCAAGGGTTTTTTCATCCAAAGCTAGAGACCTTTGTTTGAGTGGGGGTGTTGGAGCTATATATGGCTCACTCTACTCAACTTGGTCTCACCTATATATTTGTATCTTGTCCTCAATATGAATCAGTCTTTGGGAGCGTATATGGTGTGTCTCTTGCCTCGTCTCTCTCTCTTTCTCTCTACATCTCAACACAAAGGTCCACCACTTGTCCAATCTAGGGTCCATTGAAACATGGAGAGAAGGATGCTCCACCATTTGTCCAAGATAGGATCCATTGAAACATGACGAGAAGCAAGCTGCACCATGTCTCCAAGATGCTAGGCTCCATCGAAATACATTAAACCCATGATATTTCGTAGATGAGGGGTTTACATTCAAGGTCCACCACTTGTCCAAGCTATTATTGGTTATAGCCTGAGTGGTTTGGTCTCAAGATTCACCACTTTTATTAAGAATATGTGGGTGTTAAGGTCCACCACTTGTCCAACCTATAAGGCTACATCTTAAAGGTTATTCTTTCTTACTACTTGGAGTGACCATGATAGGTTTTACATGGGGGTTTGGTTCCAAGGTCCACCACTTGTCCAAGCTAACTCTAATGAAACATAGAGAGAAGCAAAGGTCCACCCCTTGTCTAATCTAGGGTCCATTGAAACATGGAGAGAAGGATGCTCCACCATTTGTCCAAGGTAGGCTCCATTGAAACATGAGGAGAAGCAAGGTGCACCATGTCTCCAAGATGCTAGGCTCCATTGAAAAACATTAAACCCACGATATGTCATAGATGAGGGGTTTACATTCAAGGGTCCACCACTTGTCCAAGCTATTATCACTAGTAGGATGAGTGGTTTTGTCTCAAGATTCACCATTTTTCCACTCTATGTCATTATATTAAGAATATGCGCGTGTTAAGGTCCACCACTTGTCCAACCTATAAGGCTACATCTTAAAGGTTATTCTTTTTTACCACTTGGAGTGACCATGATAGGTATTACATGGGGCTTTGGTTCCAAGGTCCACCACTTGTCCAAGCTAACTCTATTGAATCATAGAGAGAAGCAAAGGTCCACCACTTGTCTAAGCTAGGCTCCATTGAAACATGGAGAGAAGGATGCTCCACCATTTGTCGAAGCTAACTCTATTGAAACATGGGGGGTTTACGTTCAAGGTCCACCACTTGTCCAAGCTATTAGTGCTAGTAGCATGAGTGGTTTTGTCTCAAGATTCACCACGTTTTCACTCTATGTCATTATATTAAGAATATTAGGGTGTTAAGGTCCACCACTTATCCAACCTATAAGGCTATATCTTAAAGGTTATTCTTTCTCACCACTTGGAGTGACCATGATAGGTTTTACATGGGGGTTTGGTTCCAAGGTCCACCACTTGTCCAAGCTAACTCTATTGAATAATAGAGAGAAGCAAAGGTCCACCCCTTGTCCAAGCTAGGGTCCATTGAAACATGGAGAGAAGGATGCTCCACCATTTGTCCAAGATAGGCTCCATTGAAACATGAAGAGAAGCAAGATGCACGATGTCTCCAAGATGCTAGGCTCCATCGAAATACGTTAAACCCACGATATTTCGTAGATGGGGGGTTTACTTTCAAGGTCCACCACTTGTCCAAGCTATTATCGCTAGTAGCATGGTTTGGTCTCAAGATTCACCAGTTTTCCACTCTATGTCATTATATGAAGAATATCTGGGTGTTAAGGTCCACCACTTGTCCAACCTATAAGGCTATATCTTAAATGATTTTTTTTTTGACCACTTGGAATGTGCATGATATGTTTTACATGGGGTTTTGTTCCAAGGTCCACCACTTGTCCAAGCTAGATCTATTACATATATATTATACGTACAATATTCAACTAGATTCCCTACCTATCATGTCCAGTAGCATGGATGCTCTAGCTTGAAGGTCCACCACTTTTCCAACCTATACTCTCTTATGTAAGGGAGATCTCGCTATAAATTCAAAACCTTCCCGCCTAAATTTAAAATATCCCTCCCAAATCTTAAATATCCCGCCTAAATTTTAAAATATCCCGCCCAAATTTTAAAATTCAAACTTTTTTATAAAAATTTAAATTTTACTACTTAAATTTAAAATATTCCACGCGAAATTGATTTTAAATTCAAGTTTACCACAAAAAGATATCATTATACCACCTAAATTCAAATATGCAATCCTCGAATCATTATATTGTACATAAATTCAAACAAATTCAAATTAACAAGCCTAAACTGATATTAGTTTGCATAGATATGAATTTATCACACCTAAATTATGTCACCATGTTAGAGAGAGTGGTTAGATAATTTGAACAAGGTCCACCACTTGTCCAACCTAGATACCAAGAAGGATTGAGTGTACAAGGTATTGTTTGGAGGTCCTTATAGTCCACTGGTCTCAAGGTCCACCACTTCTGGTAAGGGTCACCAAAAAGTGTATATATTCATCCAAAGAAATACACGTATTTTTGGTCTACATGTCCTAGTTTAAACCATTTATGTCCATTAGGTGTATCACTAAACAACACTACTATTTTTGAGAAACAGAAGTTACAATCATATCTACAAATGGATTAGAGGAAAATCAGCTCAGCATACATCCAGAACTCGCTACAAGAATCGACTTTAACAAATCACGCAAGTAAGTCTTCCATTCAATTTTACTAGTATTACAATGTGTTAGTTATTTGTGATATTTATGTATGTATATATACTATGTGTGCATATCGTAATTAAGTGTAATTGTGTATCTGCATTATGTATGAGTATTACAATGAAATAACACAAATATACATACATACACATAGATAACACAGACGCACACATACATGAGCATGTATTTTCAAGAGAGAGATAGCAAGATACAGAGATAGATAGATAGAGAGATAGCAAGATACAGAGATAGATAGAGAGAGAGAGAGAGAGAGATAGCAAGATACAGAGATAGATAGAGAGAGAGAGAGAGAGAGAGAGAGAGATAAATACCTGTTTTTTAGAGAGAGGAGAGAGAAAGATAATAGATTTCACTGTGTTTATGTATGTAGAAGAGAGGAAGACGATGTATGGGAATATGTGCACGTATTTTCAAGAGAGAGACAACAAGATAACAGATTTCATTGTGGTTATGTATGTGGAAGTGAGGAAGACGATGTGTGGGAATATGTGCATGTATTTTCAAGAGAGAGACAGCAAGATAACAGATTTCACTATGGTTATGTATGTGGAAGAGAGGAAGACGATGTGTGGGAATATGTTTATGTGTGCGGGGATACTTTTAAACTATGTATCTCTGTCTTTTGACGAGAGAGTGTGTGTGCAAGAAGAGTTACAGAGAACCATCTTCTCTATATGGAGAAAGACAGAGAGTGAGAGAGAGAGAAATACCTGTTTTTTCTCTATTCGTGAGGTGTGCAATGTCTCTTGAGAAGACTGTCCGATCTTGCCCTTTAGGAAAGCGTTGTGTACGCTGCTGTTTCTTTATCTTGTGCGCGAACTTTCAATCCTGTGCACTCCACCTGTGTGTTGTGTACGATGCCTAGCTTGCTCCTCTACGCGCGCGTATACTCCAACTGTGTGCGATCCGTGTGCGCTGTCTGTGTGTTTGCTGCTCGCCTGCTTTCTCTGTGTGCGTTGCTCGTGCGCTCTCTGTGTGCCTAATCTTGATAGGGTTTATTAGAATGCCACGTATGCTACAAGTCCATGTTTTATCATAGGATTAAAAAAAAAAAAGCAATATAAAAAATTAACCAATTCACACGGCCAAAATTAAAGAAATCATGGTTGAAAATATGAAAAACATGCGTAACTCTATACTAGGAATTCACCGCCCCTTGACCCCGCCCCTTGACCCCGCCCGGGGCGCTGCCCCGGACCCCGCCCAGAACAATATCCCAAAATCAACCTCCCAAGCCCCGCCATCGAGAGCGCTATATTCCACATCCTCATCAAGAGCGCTACCCCCAAACCTCACGTGGAAGCGCTGCCTTGTCACCCCATTGTGGCATTGCCCTAAGACCCCGCATCTGGAGTGCTAAATGGGAACATTCTTCATTAGTGAAATTTTGAACATAAATTATATTAGCATATACTTAAATATAATACAAATATTAACATATTAGCTATACTACTAATTTACTATAGCAATTCTAGATTATGTCCCATACTATATTTAAGGTGCCAAAGGTTTGGCCTTATGGTCCTAGATTTAGCCAAGTGGTCAACACATATAGGACCAAGTGCACACTGTGCCACAAAACTTGGCCACCACTTCACTTGCCAAAGTTTAGGCCACATGGTCAATCCTAAGTTTCCAATGTTCTTATTATGTCACCTTTTGCCTCGTGGAAAACCTAGGCTTGTTTTCACATACTCAGGTACTTCAAGACACAATAAATTGTCATTACTCTTCGGCAACCCTTTTGTTCAAGTCTTTGAAAAAACATTTTTTAAGGCCACCCTAAACCATTTTCATTTAGGGGTGTCTAAAACTAGCTTTTTGGCAATTCGAGAAGAAAATAGTCAAAGTTTTATACTTAGTTTTAACCACTTGACCAATTCAAATATTGGAAAGCAAGGTCTTGTAATACTTTTCTTTGGACATCACACATTAAAACTAGGTCCCTCACTTGTCCAAGCTATGCTCTAATACAATAAACGGCTTTTGGTTTCAAGATGCACCACTTTCCCAACCTTGATTCCATTAAAGAAGCTAGCTCTACTTAGACATTTAATAGCAAGGTCCTGCAGCAGTTCAGATTGAACATTTTCCATGGTAGCTAGGTCCACCACTTATCTAAGCTATGCTCTAATAGAGTAAGGGGGTTTTGGTTTCAAGATCCACCACTTGTCCAAACTTGATTTGGGAAGCAAGGTCCTATAATAGTTTGCTTTGGACATTCACCATTACAACTAAGTCCACCACTTCTCCAAGCTATGCATGTTCTAATACACTAAGGAGGTTTTGGTTTCAAGGAGAACCACTTGTACGACTTTGTTTTTGGAAGTAAGGTCTTTACATAGTTCACCTTGGACCTTGGACATTGGATACTACAACTAAGCCCACCACTTGTCCAAGATATCCTCTATATATAGCCAAAGGGTTTGGGTTTCAAGATTCACCACTTTTCCAACCTTTCTTCCATTAAAGAAAGGAGGGGCATTATAACTAGGTCCACCACTTGTCCAAGCTATGCTCTGATATAGAAAGGGGATTTTGGTTTCAAGGTCCACCACGTGTTCAACCTTGTAAGACTCAAGGGATACTTGGACATTGGAAAGCATAGTCCTATAGTAGTTGATAGGTGGCAGTGGGTATTACAACTAGGTCAAACCTATGCTCTCATATAGCAAAGAGGCTTTGCTTTCAAGGTCCACCACTTGTCCAACCTTGCTTCCATTAAAGAAATGAGGGGCTACGTAAACATTGGCAAGCAAGTTAGCAAGGTCCTAAGGTGTTTCACCTTGGATATTGGGAATTATAACTAGGTCCACCACTTGTCCAAGCTATGCTCTGATAAAGAAAGGGGATTTTTGTTTCAAGGTCCACCATGTGTTCAAACTTTCTAATATAGAAAGGGGATTTTCGTTTCAAGGTCCACCACGTGTTCAACCTTGCAAGACTCAAGGGATACTTGGACATTGGAAAGCATAGTCCTATAGTAGTTGATAGGTGGAAGTGGGTATTAAAACTAGGTCCAACCTATGCTCTAATATAGCAAAGAGGCTTTGGTTTCAAGGTCCACCACTTGTCCAACCTTACTTCCATTAAAGAAATGAGGGGCTACGTAAACATTGGCAAGAAAGGTAGCAAAGTCCTAAGGTATTTCACCTTGGATATTGGGCATTATAACTAGGTCCACCACTTGTCCAAGCTATGCTCTGATATAGAAAGGGGATTTTGGTTTCAAGGTCCACCACGTGTTCAACCTTGAAAGACTCAAGGGATACTTGGACATTGGAAAGCATAGTCCTATAGTAGTTGATAGGTGGCAGTGGGTATTACAACTAGGTCCACCACTTGTCCAACCTATGCTCTCATATAGCAAAGAGGCTTTGGTTTCAAGGTCCACCACTTGTCCAACCTTGCTTCCATTAATATAGCAAGGAGGATTTGGTCTCAAGGTTCACCACTTGTCCAACCTATGCAAACCTTTTTCATGTTGTAGCATGATTTTTTGTTTGAAGAGTATTTTTCTATAACTATGGATTTAACAATGTAATCTTTTTACTTACAGGATGGACTTCGAATTTGGGGAGAAAGTACATATGATACTTGACAATGAAATCGTTGGTATTGGTTGTGTGTGTAGAACAGATCCAGATTCCACTTGTGGTGGTACAAAGATAGGGCTGGGAAATGTCTCCATACTAGTGGAGGAATGCTTGAAGTATGTGGTCCTACCTTTTCCTACAATGGATACTTCATCTCTCCAAGACTCATTATGGAGTGTTGTTCGATGGTCAAAGCTTCTTTTGCAATCTTTTGTATTAAATGGGAACTTAATTGATCCACACGAAAGCTACAATGGTGATGAAGAACATGATCATTCTGATCCTCTAGTTACAGATGCAATACCTATGACAAACCCAGAATTTGAAGCAATGATTCGAGAGTCTTGGAGAAATCAGAGGGTCCTTTTAAAAGATGACACAATGATGCAAACCATGAATGAAGGGACCATCTTATATGTATTTCCACATGATTATGTCAACTTTCAGGAACTTGGTCCTGATTGTGTGGGTGTGGGTATTGAAAGAGAAAATGCAAGCATTGATGATGTGGTTGAAGTGGGTAGCATCACTTTGCTAAAGTGGCCCATCAAGCAGACAACAATGTTGAATGGGAGCCCATTACAACGCTTTGTTCCTGTTGATGGCATGCATGCTACATATGAGGATGTATCCAATGATGGCAATGTTGGAAAAAAACTTGATGGGAGTAATGTTGTCCAGTTGTCAAGGAAGAGACAATACACTTTCATGAACAGGACTCAAAAATCAAAAGCAGCACCAGCTTTGACTTTTTACCTTTCAAACAAATCAATTCAAAGGGTATCATGCATTGATTGTTGTGCACAAAAATGCTGCCAATTTGCACATCGTGATATGGTGACAAGGTTACGACAACAATTTTGGGGAGAGTCTCAAAAATCACGCACTAATTATGTTTATGATGTTCTTTCTATATGTTATCAGAAAGATGAGAAGTCACGATACCAATTCAGGCTAAATGGCTCTATTGTTTGTTGTAGAGCATGGTATGAGCTACATGGAATACCAAAGACATCATTTTATCGATACAATTAGGAGAACTTTGAAAATGGTGTGCGCCAATATGTACATGGGAACACATGTACATTGAGAAGGGGACTTCAACATACTAGTTTAGCAAGAGCACTACTAAATGAGTTTGTGGAAAACAACTCTGAGAAGATGCCACATAGAAGTAGAACACTGCTAGATGGCTCAAGAGAGACTCAATTGGTGATTCCATCAACATACAAACAAGTGGATATTTTATGTGAAATCAACACGACACTTGACCAAATGGGCTATGAGAAGAAGCTATCCCAATCTTCTTTTGGTAGAATTTGGAACAAAGAGTACCCACATGTCACTTTAACAAAGACGAGTGAGTTCTCTAAGTGCAATATTTGTAGCTCAATCAAGGCAAGGTTAGAAGCTAAACCTTCTCTTGAAGAGAGAGCTCTTCTCTTGAGGGAGAGAGAAGTTCACATGGCACAACAAAAGAGTTGCAGAAGCCTATATTATGCATGGCGCACGTATTCAGAAACTCAACCACAAAAATATGTATGCATAATCCATGATAAGATGGATCAAAAGAAGACTGCCATTCCTAGATTACGCATTGTTCCCAAGGGTGTGGATTCAGGATATAATCTGCAGGTGGCATTGATTGGCATGATCACTCATGGACATGGAGAAGGTCATTACGGACACTTTGTCTTGAATGGTTTGTGGCCAGCTGATCCAAATCTTACAATTGGCTCAATTGCTAATTTTTTACATAACCTCGAGAGGATAGATAAGCATCCTCTTGGTGATCTAGTAACAAATGGACTTCCAAGGAGCAATATTTCACTACTACATGCTTTGAACTCAAGGGATGCTTTGGACTACCATAACTTGAGTGATGGAAAAGAGCCCATTGTGCAGTCGTCAGAAATTGCAGAAGAGGAATTGGGGTCAACATTTCGCAGATTGCCAGAGAACTTGTTGCTACAATTGGATAATTGTGCAGGGGAAAACAAAAATCGATACTTATTTGCCTATTTGTCAATGCTTGTTGCAAGGGGTGTTTTCAAAACCATCCAGCTGGGATTTTTAATGGTTGGGCATACACATGAGGACATAGACGCCATGTTTAGTAGGTTTCAGAGAAGTTGAGAGTTACACAAACCTATACTTTGCCACATTTGATGGATACATTACGAAACAGCTCATCTTCATCTCCAGCTCCATTTTTTCTCACAAAGATCCCCGATTTCAAGCAATATTGTGATGGCTATCTTTGTGATGGACAAGACATACTTGTTGGACATTCCAAACCGCTTCAGTTCAGGTTCTTTATGCAGGATGAGACACCAATGATGCAATATAAGGCACATGTAGGTGTATCAAGTTGGAGTGGAAGTATTCGCCTTTGGAAAACAGACACAGAAGGCAAGCCAATGTTACCACATGGAGATCCACCTCTAGTACAAATGGCGGAGTATGTCAAGGCCCACGAAGAAGTCATTTTGGGGCTCAAGAACTATATAAAATTTTGGAAAAATTTAGGGAATGGTTCAAGTATTCCGCGATATTATAGACCCGTGATAGATTATTGGAGTAAGGTAATTGAAGAGATTGGAAAAGCAATCATATCAGAGGGAGTCTTGTATGAAATGTTTTGGCCAAAAACTCAAGAATATTCTCACCTACAAAGCACTACAATGAATTTGCAACAAGGAGCAGAAAGATTCCTAGGCCTTGAAGAGTTGAACGATCATTTTTGTGGGCCTCAACGAGATAGGCCAAGGGAAGAGTTTGACCCTATGTCTGATGTGCACCAAGGTGACTTTCTTATGCTTGTTCCGAGTGACACAGAAATCTATCCAGTGTGGCTTGCAATGGCTTTATCTGACATTGATAATGAGCCTACATCACCAAACTACAGAAAACTCTTGATTCAATATTGGGCACCTTGCACGAGAAAAAGTGGGATGACAGATACTCAAGCTTACAGTAATTGTTGGAAGGGTTATTGGGCTGTCAACTATAAGGACCCACAAGTGTGGGAAACTATAGATGCAATTGTTTGGTCCTGGAGACCCAACAAAGAAGGACCATTTTCTAGAATAAAGATTCCAGAAAGACATGCTCTAAAAGCCAAAGAAGGCCTCACTCGTGCACATCAGCCACACTTGGATCAAAGTTCAGCTATGGTATCAAATGTGGAGTAGAATTATGTGGAGCTTCTATTGTGACTATACTAGTCAATTTGTAAACAAAATCTTTTTTGTATCTTCCTTTGTTTTATGTAATTTATAGTTATTATTCAAATCCATGTGTTGTACATCCTCTTGACTTTTGGTGTTTATCAACACCACAATCCTATGAGATTTTCACTTTATTTACTAGCCACACACCTCAATTTTTCCCACTTTAAGTGGAAAATTCCCAAATTACATGAATTCGGTCGATTTGGAGATTCCCATAATGTGAGATTTTTACCAAAATACCTAATATGGTCTTAACACCTAGAGTGAAGTACCAAGTGATTTAAAAGACAGAGTCATTAGCATGCTTCATGACGAGTTTCCCATTCCAACACGGGATGACCGCTTCAATGAAGACGTGATGAAGGTTCGAATGCACGATACTGCAAGCACAAGCGTTCCAAAGTGCAAAACGCAATTAAGCATGGGTGGAACATACCAGATTGGCTGGCCAAAGAAGATTGGAAGAATGTAAAGAAGCAGCGCACGAGAATCCCGACAAGTGGAAGCAACAAAAGGAGGCAGCCAGAGCGCGAGTAGAGGCAGGGAGCTCACACCACTTGGGGAGCAGCGGGTGGGCATCATTTGAGGCCGATTTTGTAAGTGTTTCCGCATTGCTCTTTAGGTTTGATAGTTTAGGGTTTAGGGGTTTTTAAATTCTAACATAATGGGTTCTTTGTATGTTTTGACAGTGGTCAATGACAGACATGACCCCACACCGTACGAGCATGAGTACATAGGTAGGAATGGCTTAAACGCCCTGATGGACATTCTGAGTTCTCACGGCGGCATGGTTAGTATTAGGGTTTACTCTTTTCTATTTGTTGTATTGTTTTATAAATTATATGTTTATACTTAAAGAAAGCTCTCTTATTGTTTTTTTTTTGTAGAATCAGACAGATACGCCGCTTGGATGCGATGAGACGTGTGATTAGACGACGTTAGTATAGCTGTAGCTAGATAGCATTAGTTTTCTTTTGTCATAGCATATATGTCATCAAAGGACTTTTATACGTCTTTTTGAAAACCATGTATATTTTTCCAATAATGACAATGGTATTGTAACTATTACATTTGCAAAGTTTAACAATCAAGTGATTTTTCCTATGATGTGTACAATTGTCATTGATTTACTTTCATCAATTTACTTTTGTCAGTTTTTTATCTTTGTTCAGCAAACAATACTATGGATGATGGAGTTAATGGTTATATTGTCTTGTGGGTGACTACTTTGGGTCTATCTCTAATCTTTCACTTTCTTTAAAAGGTGAATCAATTATTGAAACATTCAATATGGTTGATAGATGCCCTGCCACCAAAAAACATTTCTCTCGGGCGTCTCTATATAAGGCTCTGCAGTGTCGCTATAGGTGGCCTGTAAATGTCGCTATAGGAATCGCTATATAGAGAAGGCTATAGCGATGCATATAGCAATGGTTATAGCGATGCTCATAGTGACGTTCCCATATCGACGATCTTAGCGACGCCAGGGAGTATAAAAACCCACTGTATTTCCGTCTCTAACAGCATCACAAGTGCACACAACCTCTTGTAGTGCTGGATTCCTAAGAAACTATTGGAAGCCCAAGGCTACTATGAAGAAAATGATCAAATCTGGGTGCCAAAACATAAATTGTGCTCTTACCTGTCACTTGACCCATGTGATCCCAATCCTGTAGGTTCAAAAAGAATTGACGATCGCGGAAAGAAAAAGATCGATCCAGAGCTAGTTTGGTACCGAAGAAAGAACGATTTATTCCACCTAGCTCAAGAGAACAGGGAAGTCAAATGAAGCTTCTTGCTCTTCATGTAGTTCCTATACGAAAATAGAAGCTTCAACACAACCTCCACCTACGATTGTACATATCCATACAAACAAGGAAGAGTTTGCACCTCCCGCTGTAAGTTCACCACCTACAACAATGTTGCAAATAAAATCATAAGAGAGTACCTTACCACCCTTGCAACTAGATGAAATGCATAGGGTGGTCAAAAACTATTGGTTAAAACCTTCACCCATAACAACTTCGAACAATTGGTTTCAAAAGGTGATGACATCATTCCAAAAGGTATGATCTACCCAAGAAAGGGGGGAGTGTTTGCTAACATCCATCATTCACTTGCTTCCATCTCAACCTTCCTCCTTGACCTCTCAATCTCCCAATCTTAGGTAGGGAATGTATATTTAAAGCCTTATACTCACAAAAAACAAAAATAAGAAAGTAAAAGAGCAAGAGCCACTAAACAAAAATCTCAAAACCTACGAGTTCCATACATAGCACAAAATCATAAACACACATTATGCAGAAGGACACAACCTTTTGACACAACCCTTATAATATTTTCACTCTAACCATCATCTATCTATGTGTACAGATTTGGATAGTACACTAGAGTCATCCACTCCTGCCTTGGGTGAGAGGTACTCTCTTTACTTTTCACAAGTGTTTCACATGGTCTTTCCGGTGCTTGCCTATGAATGGGATTTGGGAGGTACGCTAGCATGTGAGAGGAATTTCGAGGAGTTAGAATGGCTGATACGTCTCTTGACCACGACTGGTCCATACTTAGTAAAGAGTGTCTCTCCCATTGCACAAGCCTACCCTTTTGACCAAGATGACTATAGACCTCTAGTAACCTTCTTAGTAAAAATTGGTGCCTCTAATGATGAAGACGGTTTACATGATTACACACGGATGGCATATATGGTCTCACGGATGATGAATTTTTTTTTCTCAACGACGAGGATAAGGGTTTAGCCTTAGGGTTCCCCCCCAATCTCTACAATATCCTATTCCCTTGACTCTCTAGGGGGAGTGCAAATAATTAGGTTAGGTTTCCTTATGTTGTTTCATTGTGTTCAATAAGGGTTGGTACCTCTTCCCACTAATGTGTCTCCTAGAGGTATTCTTTGTGTTTCCTAGTGAGTAGAGGAACGTGTTGTTTTTGTTAGGATTTGGACCTTCATGGAATCTTTCTCTCGTTCACTCTTCAAATCAAGCGCAATCATAAACACAAACAAGTGTTTCTTGTCCATTAGCATTGCCCCTTATCTTTTTTGCAGCCATGTTTGTTTGCTTTAATTGTGATTGGTAGCATAATATTCAATGCATTTTCTTAGTATCAAACATTGAATTCAATGTAGTTTTTGGTCATAATCACTTGTCTAGGTTTAAAAATCAAGCAGTTTGACTAAGCTAGTTTGACCAAGCTAGGCGTTAGAGATCTTTTCTTAATACCATGGGGAATTCCTTCCTAATAATCAATGGTTACTTAGGTTCTTAATCCGATTTAGGCAGCATTGTGTGCAATGTACTAGGGCTTTCTAGTGGGCTTAGTCCCTATTGACCTTTAGCTTAAGTATTATAAAGGGAGTTTACTAATGTGATGAGCCTGGGGAGGGTAACAGTGTTATATAGCCCCCCAAAGTTACGAAATTAAAATGTTGAAAACGAACAAAAAAAAAATCAAAGTGCCATAATGTAAAATCTTAAGCGGGAAGAGAAATCTCAGCTTGATTTGATAGAAATTTCAGCTTGATTTGGTACTTCACTCACATGTATTGCCTATGGTACTAGAGCCCTAAAGGTTCCCAAAGTGAGCGCTTTTCCTTGAAAAGAAAAAAAATCCAAGGCATACAAAATAAGCACACACATGAAAATTGAATCAACGAAAAGGGTTTGTTATTTCAGGTAAAGAAGACCTTGTTGCTCAACTCCATAAGGCACTATATAGTCTTAAACAAGCTTCACATGCCTGGTATACAAAATTTGATCTTTTTCTCAGCTCTAAAGGATTCATATCTTGCTCTTCAGACCCCAACTTATACATAAAACAACAAGGTAGCAGTTTTGTGATTCTTGCTCTTTATGTGGATGATATCATCCTTGCTTCCAATTATTTGGGATTTCTTCAGCACGTGAGAAATTTATTGTCTTCTGCATTTGATATGGTGGATCTTTGAGAGATTCAGTTGTGTCTTGGCATTCAGATTCAAAGGAACCGAACAAAAGGTATTTTATTTCTTTGACAATCAAAGATTATTGCAAATGTTGAAGCTATATATGGCTCACTCTACTGAACTTGGTCTCACCTATATATTTGTATCTTGTCCTCAATATGAATCAGTCTTTGGGAGCGTATATGGTGTGTCTCTTGTCTCGTCTCTCTCTCTTTCTCTCTACATCTCAACATGGTATCAGAGCGGTAACGATCACGCGCCGATTCAATTCATGGTGACAACAGTATGTGTATGCGATTCGCATGTAAGATTCAAAATTGTTACAAATTTTATTTTTGAGCGTTGATTCTTGTTAACTGTGGTTGTTTTGGGTTAAGAAGAATACGATTAGTGTTTTATGTGGCGTTTATTTATAATCAATCTAATCGTTGATTACGTTTTCTTGTTAATGACACCCTGAACTTCATCTCAATTTTTCTTGATGTTCTGCTCAAAATTTGGAGAAACGGGAAAAGCGCGATGGAGCGTAGCGCAATGGCACTTTTCATCCAAAACTTGTTTGTCTCCTCGAGCTCTTCGATTTGAGTTCTAGGTTTGCGTCAATCGGAGTTCGCAGCAGAAAGTTATGCTGTTTTTACTGCAATAGAGCTTGACGCAGCTTTCTTCGTCCTACTTCTTCGTGAAGCGTCCGCCATCGTTTTTCTTATTTTGGCGTTAACTTTTTCGAGAAGATTTAGCTTTTTGCTATTCGTATTGTGGCCGTCAATCTTGCGTCTCACGCCACTCTATTTTGAGGACTCGTTTATTATTAACGTCTCCTTTACCCTGTCTTTTCTGGGTGACGTCTCTCACATCTTTGGACGTTCCTTGAGCATCCTTCTTATGTTTATCGTTGACAGAACGCAGTACTCATATCTCTCTCATTCTCAATTGCGGCCTTCACCATATATGGTGTGCAGATTCTGCGATCTTATCTTATACGTCTTCTCGCAACAAGATATGGCTATGAATATTCTCGTCAACGGCTTTCCTTCTGGCCAACGTTCTGTTCCTCCTTTCCAAGGTCAAGGATTTCCAGGCTGGAAAGCAAAGATGTTGTTAATTCTTGAAGGCGATGAACTCTCCGATGTTGTTCTTGGAAATCGTGTTTGTCCGCCTCAGCCTGTTGATACGGATAATGATAACGTGCTTATCATTGAAGGACCTATATTTGAAGATTGGAATGTTGCCTATACGGATTGGCAACGACGTGATAAAGCAGCTCGTCAAAATACTTTATTTGAGAGGGTTGCTTAACAAGTTACAATATGAAGTTGGTACTGCCATGACGGGACATATTGAGACTTTCAAATCTATTATTAATCAACTTGCTGCTGCCGGTGATCCTGTTCCACAAAAGCAACTGATTACACTTCTCCTTGATACGGTGAAGGACTCTTCTTATGATAACATTGTTACTATTCTCTCTAATAAAGATGGTCTTGATTTCGACCAAGCTTGCATGTCTTTAATTGAATACTCTCAACGTCAAGAACGTCGGAATGCTGGTCACGATACAGCTATGATTTCACAAGAGGAGACTGAGTCACAACAGATGGAACGTGCTTTTTATGCTCAAAGGCGTCCATTTCAACGAGGAAACCGTAGAGGTGGCCGTCGCGGTAATATTTTCTCTCGTCTCAAATTTCCTAATAAGCAATGTTCTTACTGCAACAGAAATGGCCATACTGAAGATGATTGTTGGGCACGTCAATATGATGAAGAACACAATATTACCACAAAACAACCACGTTTATCTAGAGACTCTTCTTCTTCTTCTTGTGAATATTGCGGACGATTTGATCATCCCACTCATATGTGCTATAAGCGTCGATTCGACACAGATCGGAATAGAGCATATGCTACTGAACATCGAAACAACATTGTACCAGAAACAAGCTGCATCCTATGTTCAGTTGCTCCAGACAGAATACTTCATGTACGTGATGGATCACTTTTTATTGTCGATTCTGGTGCTACAGAAAATATGACATATCAGTCTAAGTGGCTCCATAACTATCATCCACTGCCAGTTCAACGTGTTGTTTATCTTGCTGATGATACTACTTGTCAAGTAAAGGGTATTGGAGACTTATATCTTGGTACCTTATCTTCTTCCACTCGAATTTTGCGAGGAGTATTACATGTACCAGATCTTCAACGTAATCTTCTTTCAGTTGCTAGACTTGTTGATCTTGGTCTGTTTGTTGGATTTGATTATACCAAATGCCGAATTGAGAAAGATGGACAGACTATAGCCACTGCTCCTCAAAACTGTAATTTATTTGAACTCTCTCTCAACGATGCTGTAGCAAATATTGTCACTGCTCCAGGTGATCATGATTGCAAAGTATGGCATCACCGTTTTGTTCATGCTGATTTCTCAAAACTCCTTGATCTTCAACGTCGTGATCTTGTTCATGGCATGGATCTTAAAGCCCATCCCCATATGGGAATTTGTGAATTTTTTTCTCTTGGGAAACACAATCGTAAACCCTTTCCTCTTTCAAATACAACTCATTCTCATGACATCTTGGATCTTGTTCATACTGATATATGTGGACCTCTACCTTCTTCGAGATCACAATATCGCTACTTCATTACTTTCATTGATGATTTCTCAAGGTATACGACTGTATTTCTACTTAGACAAAAATCTGAAGCCTTATCTGTTTTCAAACAATTCCACAAGGCTGCGGAACTTCAAACTGGTCGTCGCCTTAAGAAGCTTCGTAGTGACAATGGAGGCGAATATGTTTCTCGAGAGTTTGTGAGTTACTGTGCTGACACTGGAATTCATCATGAACACACTATTCCATATTCGCCTCAACAGAATGGTGTTGCTGAACGAAAGAATCGCACTATTCTCAATGCTGTAAGATGTATGTTGATTCATTCTGGCTTATCTCGTGTTTTCTGGGCTGAAGCTACTTTGACAGCAACATTTATTCAGAATCATCTTCCTACTACTGCACCCTCTGGTAAGATACCCATCACAGCATGGACAGGTGACATTCCTTCTGTATCTCATTTTCGAACCTTTGGATGTATTGCTTATATTCATGTTCCCAAAGAAACACGAACAAAGCTTGATGCTCCTGGTCTTAAAGTTATTTTTATTGGATATTCTGACACTTCCAAAGGCTACAAATTCTATGACCCTTCCTGCAAGAAAGTAACTGTGAATCGTGATGCTACTTTTAACGAACAGCTTATGGGAGTCTCATGGTCCATGGATGATTCTGATGATACTAAATCATTGCCTCAGGCTTTTCCATTTCTTTCAGAAGATGAAACACTTCCTATAGAGCAACTTTCCTCCTCACAACCATCCATTCCAAATGTTGCCAATGATGATATTGATATTTTTGTTGATCTGCCTATTGATTTTGAACATGGCTCATGTCATGTTTATGATGACGATATTGCTGATAATTCTTTTTCTACTTCTGAAGATCCCGTTACTTATGATGAAGCTATCTCTTCACCACAAAAGGATCAATGGCAAGAGGCTATGGAAGCAGAGTACGATTCTCTTATCTCTAAAGGTACATGGATACTAACTGAATTACCTCCTGGTCGTACAGCTATTAAATGTAAGTGGGTGTATAAAACAAAAGTAAAAGCAGATGGATCTTTTGACAAGTTCAAGGCGCGTTTAGTTGCAAAAGGTTACTCCCAAGTAGCTGGTGTTGATTATCAAGAGACTTTTTCACCAGTTGTTCGCATTACAAGTGTTCGAGTTTTATTGGCATTTGCTGTTCAATTTGATTTAGAAGCTCATCAAATGGATGTGCGAACTACTTTTCTTAATGGTGACTTGGAAGAGGAAATTTATATGGAACAACCAAAAGGGTTTGTTATTCCAGGTAAAGAAGACCTTGTTGCTCAACTCCATAAGGCACTATATGGTCTCAAACAAGCTTCGCGAGCCTGGTATACAAAATTTGATCTTTTTCTCACCTCTAAAGGATTCATCTCTTGCTCGTCAGACCCCAACTTATACATAAAACGCCAAGGTAGCAGTTTTGTGATTCTTGCTCTTTATGTGGATGATACCATCCTTGTTTCCAATGATTTGGGATTTCTTCAGCAAGTGAAAAATTTATTGTCTTCTGCATTCGATATGGTGGATCTTGGAGAGATTCACTCTTGTCTTGGCATTCAAATCCAACGGAACCGTACAAAAGGTATTTTATTCCTTCGACAGTCAAAGTTTATTGCAGATACTATTCAAAAATTTGGTATGGAATCTGCACATTCAGCCAACACACCTTGTCTTGCGAGCTCTACGAAGAATACTTCTGACAATGGCGGTCAACTTGTCACAAATCAACCTTATGCTAACTTGATTGGATGTCTTCAGTTTGTTGGCATGAACACTCGTCCTGATATTCTGTTCGCTGCTAACTATCTTGGACAACATCTTGCATGTTCTTCTCTTAAGCATTGGTCTGCTGCAAAGCATGTATTGAAATACTTGAAAGGCACTACAGATTTTGGTTTAGTCTATCGACGACAACTCACATCGGATTCTATGCACTCTCTTTCTCTTTTGGGTTACACAGATGCAGACTGGGCAAGCTCACATTTATCTATGCGATCTACTAGTGGAAATTGCTTCTTTATAAATGGTTGTCTTGTTTCTTGGACCAGCAAGAAACAACGTTGTGTTGCAGTTTCTATGACTGAGTCAGAATATGTTGAGGCATCACTTGCAGCTCGTGAATTGATTTGGCTTCGACAAATGCTGGTTGATATTGGTCACTCTCCTCTTTCTAGCACACCCTTGCGGTGTGACAACCAAAGTGCTATTAGTTTTGCAACAGACTATGTTCAACATAATAAGTCAAAGCACATTGCTGTCCATTATCATTATGTCAGGTATGAAGTACGCAAGGGAACCATTATGGTTGAACACTGTCCAAGTGACCAGATGATTGCAGACATTTTGACCAAAGGCCTCAATGAGTCACGTTTCATCCTCTTGCGCTCGGAGCTTGGAGTTGCTTCGGCCTCACTCTTTCTAGATTAGCTTCTTTTCTATTGTAATAGCTTTGTACATATGACATTGTAATATTTTAGGTATCATGCACTATGCACACTCCACATTTGCACCTTGTGATATCTAAGTCACTTGAATATTTGTACATAGATGCACAATTCACTTTCACATCATCACCACTGGTTCATATTTCACATTGTATAGGGGCTTGGGTTTTTCCCTTGAACTCCCCAAGGGTTTTTTCATCCAAAGCTAGAGACCTTTGTTTGAGTGGGGGTGTTGGAGCTATATATGGCTCACTCTACTGAACTTGGTCTCACCTATATATTTGTATCTTGTCCTCAATATGAATCAGTCTTTGGGAGCGTATATGGTGTGTCTCTTGTCTCGTCTCTCTCTCTTTCTCTCTACATCTCAACAGCAAATACTATTCAAAAATTTGGTATGGAATCTGCACATTTAGCTAATACACCTTGTCTTGGGAGTTCTACAAAGAACACTTCTGACAGTGACGATCAACTTGTCACAAATCAGCCTTATGCTAACTTGATTGGATGTCTTCACTTTGTTGGCATGAACACTCGCCTTGATATTTTGTTTGTTGCTAATTATCTTGGACAACATCTTGCACATCCTTCTCTTAAGCATTGGTCTGCAGTAAAGCGTGTATTGAAATACTTAAAATTCACTGCAAATTTTGGTCAGCAGCAAAGCGTGTATTTAAATACTTTTGGAGCCATTCAAGCATCATAAACCTCATTCGAGCTATGATTCAAGAGCTGAATTTTTCATCCTTCTTTTGGTAGTTTGTGCTACAGAGCTTCCATAGCCATTACAGGTACCATTGTTGTAGTATCTTCCGTCTACGAGAGCCCACGGCTCATTTGGGAGTGTGTAGCCTCTTTTGGAATGGCCTCATACACACATATAGAATGGGAGTTTAACGGCATTTTCTTCTTTGACTACAGATATAGTTATAGGTACAAGTACAGGTACATGGAGCGGCTTGGTTATCTTTCTCTGTGCTTCTTGGCCTTGATCTCGGCTTCGTCTACGGCATCGAAATCAACTCACAGGCTACAGGTTTTAGTGCTTGCGATACTCTGTTCCAGTGGGAGCAGTTGTTTATTCATACATGCATATGTTGACACTTTTGATAGTGTTTGAGCTGTTTTGAGAGCGGTTTGACTCCCCGTAGGGATGTTTATTTTCATGCACATGCTTTTGATGCATGTTTGAGGGTCGTGACAAACTTGTACATCTTTGTGGATACTACGATGGTATGCTTTTGTTGAGCCATCTTTTGGCAAGGGTCGATAGCGTGAGGTTTTCATTGAGCTAGGGTATTCTCAAATGTGGAGATACCTTCGGTGATACAGGTAGCTGGAGCATCCCTTATGAGGCCTCGCCATAGAACATGTATAGAGTGGTATAGGTGCTTTTGACGCCTTGGCAGTCTATGGTCAGTTTGATAGTCTATGCACCTCAGTTGGTCTCTATACATTGTGATTTTGAGAGGCATTGTCCTCTTTTATGCTTTGTGAGTGACATACTTGATCATTTTGTCTTGTATTTTTGTTGACATAGTCCCAAATACAAAGGAGACTCTGCCAAAAATTTCCCAAAATATTTTGGTAGTTTTTTCACCATGCTTACTAGCAAAGACCGTGAAATTTATGACATAAAGAAGTTTGATGGCACTAATTTTCAGCTTTCACTATGAAAATCTCCAAGTGTTTACCGCGTTTTGTAGAGAGAAGGTGTAAATTCAATGAGAGAAACAAGAGAGAGGAGGCCGAAGGGGGGGGGGGGGGTCTGTTTAAAGTATTACCATGACTTTATCTACTATTATTACCGTTGTTATTACCGCGTCCATTGCCGTTGTTATATTCGCTGCCCAAATTTAGCGCCTAAACTTTCAAATTCTGGATTAACTCCTCCCTCCCCCCCCTCCCCCCCCCCCTTCAAATTTTGGTGTTTCTCACTTCTCAATAAAAATTAAAGAGTATTGTATATAATTTTCAAATATAAAAATGAAGAGAAAGAAAGAGAGAGAGAGAGAAAGAGAAAGAGGGGGAAGAAGGAGGCGGGTGATATAAGGCCCGGTCCAGACGCTACGACGGAAATGCTTTCCACAGGGGCGTTTAAGTTGTGTGGAAAAAGCCTATTTGCTGCAGTAGATATCACCTTCCTCCGGGCCCGCCGTTTTTCTTCCAGCACCCCCCCCCCCCTTCGAAAGAGCTCCTGGCCTCTCTCCACCTCTCTCTCTGTTTTTCGCTCTTCTTACTCCAGCACCGTTTAGACGAGGCGGCGGTAGACTTGCAGAAAGCCTTTCTTCCTCCAACCTTGTCTGAACCCAGCCTAGGATTACCCTTGTTTACAACTAAATTAATCATTGTCAATTGATTAACATAATTGAGCATATTCTCAAATCTAAAGAGAGAAAGAGGAAGGAGAGAGAGGTGAATGGATTACACGATCAAAAAACTTCATAACTGCAAAATTCTTATGAATCATCTTCCAAAAGATCTCTACATGAAGCATCATCCAATTCTAAGCCCATGGCTCCTAAATCAATAAAGAGAGAAACGAAATAGTCGTTTGTGGATGCATTGCTAGCTTCATCATCTTCGAGTTCGTCATCCTCTGTCTCATCATCTTCATCATCATGACAATCATCCTCGCTAAGACTTGCTGCCGTTGGACTTGATTCATCAACCTACCTCTCCTCTATTTCCACCTCATCCAAAGTTCGAGGTGGAAGAGGGTCGAAGATAGTCTCCACTCCATTAGTGGAAAAAATGGTTCTCCCTTGAGGTGTTATGGGAATTATGAACCAAAGTTTTGGTTGGTGGATTGTTGGGATATAGATGACCTATAAAATAGAAGCTCAAAGTGAAACATTGGTATAACTAACGATACAACAAGTAAATAAGAATAAAAAAGGTACATGTCACTCACCTACTCACAATTGCGTGGTAAAACTAAATTGTCATACCTCCCTGTGTGATGCACACTAGAGTCCACCATGTAGAGGCCATTCTCATGTCGTCTAGACACATTTGCAAACCACTTGCACTCGACAATGAAGCTATGAAAGGTTCTAAAAATAACCTTTAGTATCTTTTCAATAGTTCCGTAGTACCTGGCTTCATCACTGTCTGTGTCAAAGTTGCCCATGATGGCACAATCCATGGTGGTTCTACGCTCGTTAATGTGGCACGTACAAAAGTGACGACCCTTTGACCACATAGAGTTAAAGGAAAGGCACTACAAAATTGAAAAATATATTAATTTATCAAATAAATATTAAAGATAATTTCAACAAATACCGAGACAATATGGTTTAGGTATATCTACCTTTGGTACGCAGCCTCGTGCATACTCCCATTCTTTGTTGGTGATGTCTTCTCCGTGCGCTTTTGCCTTGGTCATTCTCTCATGAATCCACTCTGCACTAATGAGTTCTGGGAAACATGAAAGGTGTCTAGGCACTGGGGGTGCCCTCCTTCCTCCATGTGCTTGTTTCCATGCTTCCCTCTCTTGCAAACGGCTGGACTTTGCCACTGTCCACAAGCTGTCCACCCACTTAGTCATAATCTTTGCATTGAGAATGCAAAAGTTATCGATCACTCGGGATAGATTCATATCCATGTTAAGTAATTTCTCCTTTCCACTTGTCAAGTGTGAAGTCATCCTTGAATCTTCCTCGTGTGACCACATGCGAGGCATTGAAGGATCAACTTGTGCCAAATACTATGATATGTAAACAAATGCGTCTTGAACAATCCACCCTTCGGCCATACATGCCTCTGGTTGAGACCGTAGCCGCACAAAATCTTTGAGAGTCTTTAAAAACCTCTCTAAGAAGAACATCCATCATGCATGCACTACTCCACATATAGCTATCTCCTCCACCACGTGAACCAAGAGGTGAATTTGACTAAGAAGAATTGATCGAGGAAATGCATCCAAAATGGCACACACAGTTTCTGTTGCAAGTGTTTGAGCAACAGGGATATCATCTATTTCGATTTCCTTGGAGCTCACAAATCTGCAAGAAAACACACAAGGATACACTAAGTGCTAGTTGAAATTATTGTGTACATAAAAAAGGTGACAGTAGTCGAGTGGAGTCTTGTGGTGTACCTTACTAGCTCTCCTAATTTGAAAATAGCGTATTAGTATAATTCCTAGAAGACAACACCATAAAGAAGAGGGAGAGAGTATATAAACACCACATTCTATACTTATAGAAGTAGTCCAACCGAATTTTTCTTGCAAGTTGAGTACTTCCAATGACGCTCGGAGCACCGAGTACCGTGCACTGTCGTAAAGAGGTGTTTGGGCACTCGTCATCAATCTATCCTCCATTTCGGCAGCCCGTTTAGTGCAGGTTTGACAATCTTCTTCGTACACATCACGCTCATGAGCTAGTAGCTCATCACACATGTCGAACATGTACTCATCCTCTACCTCAAAGTGTGAATAAGACGCCATAGGAGTTGCCGACGTAGAGCGAACGGCAGGATCACCATGCGGTGCATCCAAATCGCCCAGTCGCTCTTGCCTCTGCCGTTCGGCCTTGCGCGTTGGTGCACCATCACCGAACACAGACCAATGGGGCAACTCCACGTGCTCCAAAGCAATGTGCCTCAAGCGAGGAATTGCCCTTTTGCACTTGGCGCAAGGACAAGGTAGTTTTTCCTTGAGCCAACGATCTTGCTCTAGGCCTCCTGGAAGACCACGATCATCCCAGTCAATGTCCTGCACACACGAAAGGTTGTTTATTTAGTCATGTGTTGTAAAAAATAAATAATTAAAAAATACTTAATTCAATTAGAAAAATTATATATAGTTAAAGTCAAAGGGAATAAATGACAATGAGTGTTAAAATTATTTTTTAACTAAAAGAGATTTGAAAAATTCAATTATCAAACATTTAAAAGTACTACAAAATAAAGTATCCATAAAAAATTAAAAATCTTTATTAAAAAACTCAAAAGGCTAAAAAATGAAATAATATATAGCTAAGGGTGGGGGGGGCGGGGGGGTACCCCCCCCCCCCCCCCCCCCCCCCCCCCCCCCCCCAACCTTGGATTTGCATGTATCCGTTTGAAATAACTGGTCGCGGTAATATGGGCGGTAATAGTCGCGGTAATAACTGGAGCCTAAAAAAAGGAAAGAAGGTAGAGTATGTCATGTTTTTATAGCATACCCTGCCTTCCTTGCGTTTCTTGCTCTCTACCATCGCTCACAAGCTTTCCCCTCCTCCCCTCCCCCACTCCCCATCTCTCTCTCCTTCAACAAGCCTCCCCCCCCCCCCCCCCCCCCCCCCCCCCCCCCAACTCTCCCTTCCCCCTCTCTCCTTCTCCAAGCTTCTCAAGTTTCGTGGAAGAGGGTTTGGTGCAAATTTCGGCAAGGGGGTATTCCGCCATCTTCTTTGGACGCTCAACCTATTCGAAGCTAAACCGCGCTACAAAGAAGAGGTAAACACAAAAGCACATCCTCCCTCTTTCCCTTTTGTTTTCTACTACACACACACACACACACACACACACATAAATAAATAAAAATAGAGAAAATAGAGAATCCATTATAACATACCTCGTTCATTAGGAAATGATTGTTTCGCACGGCTTGTTTGCAATGGTTGTTTTGCTAAGCACGTTTGAAAATGGTTGCTTTGCTACGCATGTTTGAAAATGGTTGCTTTGCTACGCATGTTCGAAAATGATTGTTTCGCACGGCTTGTTTGCAATGGTTGTTTTGCTAAGCACGTTTGAAAATGGTTGCTTTGCTACGCATGTTCGAAAATGATTGATTTTTCATGCATGTTTTGGAAATGATTGTTTGGATAGTGTTAGATGAGAGAGAGAGAGAGAGAGAGAGAGAGAGAGAGAGAGAGAGATTTAAAGAGAGGGAGAGAAATAGATAAAGAGAGAGAGAGAGAGAGAGGGAGAGAAATGTTAGATAAAGAGAGGCAAATGTTAAATAGAGAGAGAAAAATAGATAAAGAAGGAGAGAAATGTTAGATAGAGAGAGAGAGAAATAGATAAAGAGAGTGAGAGAGAAAGAGGGATAGAGGGAGATAGAGAGAGAGAGAGAGAGAGGGAGAGAGGGAGAGAAAGAAAGAGAGAGATAGATAGGGAGAGAAAGAAAGAGAGAAATAGAGATAGAAATAGGGAGAGAAAGAGAGAGATAGAGAGGGAGAAAGAGAGGTAGAGGTAGAGAGAGAGAGAGAGATACAGTGAGAGAGGGAAAGAGAGAGAGTAGATAGAGAGGGAGAGACCGAGAGAAAGAAAGAGAGAGATAGAGAGGGAGACAGGGAGAGAAAGAAAGACAGAGAGTAGAGAAAGAAAGAGAGGGAGAGAAAGAAAGAGAGAG
Source organism: Adiantum capillus-veneris (assembly GCF_014529385.1). NCBI lineage: Eukaryota > Viridiplantae > Streptophyta > Polypodiopsida > Polypodiales > Pteridaceae > Adiantum > Adiantum capillus-veneris. The sequence continues at coordinate 132,178,336 of NC_140935.1, forward strand.
ATAGAGAGGGAGAAAGAGAGGTAGAGAAAGAAAGAGAGAGAGAGAGAGAGAGATAGAGGGAGAGAAAGAAAGAGAGAGATTAGATAGAGAGGGAGAGAAAGAAAGAGAGAGATATAGAGGGAGAGAGGAAGAGAAAGAAAGAGAGGAATATAGATAGAAAGAGGAAGAGAAAGAGAGAGATAGAGAGGGAGAAAGAGAGGTAGAGAGAGATAGAGTGAGAGAGGGAAAGAGAGAGAGTAGATAGAGAGGGAGAGAGGGAGAGAAAGAAAGAGAGAGATCAAGAGGGAGAGAGGGAGAGAAAGAAAGAGATAGATAGAGAAAGAAAGAGATATATAGAGAGGGAGAGAAAGAAAGAGAGAGATAGAGGGAGAGTAGATAGAGAAGTAGAGAAAGAAAGAGAGGGATAGAAAGAGAGAGAGAGAGAGAGAGAGAGAGAGAGAGAGAGCGGGAGAGAAAGAAAGAGAGAGATAGAGGGAAAGAGGTAGAGAAAGAGAGAGAGAAAGAAAGAGAGATAGAGAAAGAGATGGAGGGAGGGAAAGAGGGAGAGAAAGAGAGAGATAGAGGAAAATAGGTAGAGAAAGAAAGGGAGAGAAAGAAAGAGATGTAGAGAGGGAGAGAAATTGAGAGACACAGGTAGAGAAAGAAAGAGAGAGAAAGCGAAGTGCAGCCCATCCCCAAGCTTGGAGGGTGTAGGTAGAAGACAATGGGTTCCACTTGTAAAACATGATGATCTATGTTTTGCAATAACGGGATGAAGTGGCTGCCTCACTTTGTGAGGCCATTCTATGACATGATGGATGTCCTTGGGGTCGCTCTTGTGGATGTACACGAAGCCCAAAAAAGTGGTTCCCAAGTCCAAAGCCACCGTAACCTTAGCCGACACCTCCATGCCTCGGCAGAAGATGTCGTCCATGTTTGGCTTCTCATCTGTGAGAGTGTTTGCTTTACATGGAGGCACAGACATGACTCTCGGATAGAGAGAGAGAGAGATAGAGTGAGACAAATAGAATTACTTATTGCATTACATTAAAATTGTAATGTTACGATCAATTGATCACTTGGATGTTGAATTTAGGTGCAGCCAACACAGAACGATGGCTACATTTACAACCTTAACATATATATGTGTGTACATACATATCTATTTATGCATATATGTAGGCACTAAGTACGGGAGCATAGCATCCAAAAGATAGACGTTTCCTCTTGGGTATAGTCCTTTTTTAATCGTGGCATTGTGGCCATTGATCCACTCATGCATGGATTACCGCAACATAATCACGGTTGAGACTGCGATGATATCTAAAGAGGTGCAGTTGACCTTTGGCACTACTAGCCTCTACTTAGGTCTGCTAGAATGTATATGTATCTACATGTTTGTGTGGTAATATACTGGTGTACGTATATTTAGATGAGTGAGTAGGGTGGAAAGCTTAATCTTATATTGCTCTTTGTAATGTAGATGTCTGACGATAGACCGACTGGTGACGAGCAGCCAACTGGCGCTTCTTTTGGTTGATTCACATCTCAGGTGAGCTCCCATCCGGGGTGGACATCGCCTCCAGTGGACGCGAGTCTTGAGTCGGTGAGAACAAGCAAACAAATAAATAATGTTCCTACATAGTTAACCATAAACCATGAGTGTCATAGGTCTTTTTTTGTTATTTGTAGGCATGGCCATCCTACACCTACCCTTCTCAGATTCTTGCACCGGTCGTAGATCCTGACTTACAGTGGCCTATCTCTTTATGAGAGCAGTGCCTCCGTTCGACGGAGGATTTGTTTGGCCGCTACACTCCACAACAGCTTGCGACCTACGATATTTCTCCGTAGATTACACCATGGGGAAGTCAGGGAGGGACTCCTTACCTATAGAGCCTCGCACCGACGGCACCTCCCTCTACTCTCCCTTCCAGTCGTCCTACTCCTATTCCATCACAGGGTCCTACTCCTCTTGCATTGCAGGGTCCTACTCCCATGGCATCACAAGGTCCTACGCCACTCCGGCTTCGCCACAACATCCTCGACGGACTTCCTTTGGCAGCGCACGTTGACGCTCGTCTCAGGGTAGCGAGCACCATGAGAGACAAAGCAGCAGCAGATCTTGTGGTTTTGCATGTTTTGGTAGTGGCGGCGGAACGGAGTCCCCACTTTCACAACGTGTCGCCCCTGACGTAGAGGACGAGGATACTGATGCACCGTGCCAGACACGCATGGGTGCTACTACAGGGTTAAATATGGTGGGGAGGTTGATTTCGGCATAGCACAGGGCAGGGTATTTTGACGCCATCTATAAATTCTTATACATTCAACGTATAAGAATTGTTAGTATAAAGTTCAAAGACCAACTACCCGATCATGCACGGTACATTGAGGACGCTCTGTTAGCTAGATTTCCAAACGTCCCTTATCAACGTTTTTCACAACAATGGTTGGAAGGCTACATAAAGACATTTCTAAAAAACAAGTATTCCATTGTGCGGTGCGCAGCAGCCAACCAAGTCAGAGATCCAGACAGGAGTTACCGTGGTGGCAACATGGCAGATGCAGAGTGGGAGTGGGCAATTCAAGAGAAGAGCGATCAAGCTGCGAACGGGCTCATGATATAGACAACAACGCGAGGCCCACGCAAGACAAACTCCCACGCACTATGGCTCAGGACGCAAGGGAGCTTGGAAGGATAAATATGTAAGATTATTTGAATTATAACATCGATCGTTGATTATAAAGATTGTAGTTGATAATTTGGTATTGTTATTGCTAACTTAGGAAAATGTCACTCTCTCTCAACCAACCAAAGAGATGGTCAAATATCGGAAGCAACATATAGAATTTGATACTTGGCGATGGTTGTTGAAAACAACCACATCTCTCACGAGAAATTGGACGTGGCGGTTGGACCACTACAAGCAGTAAGTTTAAACAAGTAATTTTGTATCAATTGTTTTGAGCTGTGGATAATTTTTTAATTTGGTTTCGGTTTATGTAGAGTCAAAGTGATCCAATATACGTGCCTCTGGATGACAACGAGGATTATATTAAAAAATGTTTTGTCAAAACTTTTGTAAAGTCCCAATGTGGCACAATGTATATACAACATTTTACTTTTTATAGTAACTTTTTTAAATAGTTGATCTTCTACATTTTTAATTGTCAAGGTAAAGTAAATTCAATTTTCAGTTCTTTGGTATTTTTTATACTTTTCCAAAAACCAATTGATGTCTTACTGTTTTTATGCAGGTCAAAAATAAAGGTGCTCATTTGGGCCACCCAAATGAGCACCTTTATTTTTGAACTGGTGTTTAGCGGTAATAGACGCGGTAATAGCAGCGACAAAGGTCACACTAATAGCAGCGGGTATATTGTCGCGACTATTACCGTGCTTATTACTGACAAACCACTACAGCGTTCATAGCTACGGTTATTGCTGTCCACACAAACTTTCATCTCTCCTTTTTCCTTTGTTTTTCCATGGCAACGCTGGCGGTTTTCAACAATTCCTCTTATAGTGTTTGGAAGAACCAAATGCATTATGTGCTTGTCCAAAAGAAGCAAAAGTTTCTTATTGTCTATGCGGCTAGAACTGAAGATATACACATGACTTAGTTTCCGTGGGAGGAGCTTGATGAGCTATGCAGATCTACGATTAGATTGCACTTTGGTGAGTCGCTGTACTTTTCAATGTTAGAATGCGAGACTGCTGATGATTTATGGCAAAAATTATGCGACTCTGCTTTTAATGGGACACTTAAGTACGATGATGTTACTAGTGCACTTTTGTCAGAGGAGATGCGTCGGAAGACCATGACTAGCTCACATTATGGCGAAGCTCATTATGTGCAAAAGTATGATAAGCAATGTCAGGTCCGTTCTTCGCAACGTGAGTTCAAGAAAGTGGGCAATAGAGATGCATCAAAGGGTAGATCACAATCTTGTGGCCGCCGCAATATTCAATGCCATTATTGTGATAAATATTGTCATAATAATCAATATCTAATTCTCCTAAATGATTTTCTCATATTAAACTGATCATTTAATGTGGGGAAGTTCCAGGGGAGAAAAAGCTAGAATATTGACTAAGCTAGCAGACCGGCCACAGTAGGGATCCAAAGGAGGGAAAATAGGGAGCCAAAGGAGGGAAAATAGGGATCCAAAGGGGAGGCCATCTGCAAAAGAGCCATGTGCAACAATGGGCTAAAAAGATCCTAAGGTTCAGCCCATTAAGACTTCCAAAGGTCAAACCTAGGGGAAATTGGATGCTTTGTGTGTGACTAAAAAGTCTTGGCATATCCCTACATGGGAGGGGGCGAGCCCTAAAGGTAGGGGATGAGAGAGAAAGCCACACACACACACACAGGCTCCCTTTACAAAAAGGGAATGAGGGACACATGTCAGCTCCCTAGGCCAGATGCCCACAAGGTGTGCCCAATTTCTATTGGATGACCCTTGAAGTGGACCAATGAGAATTAAGCTAGAGTAAATCTAGTTTAATTAATTTAAAAACATTTAATAAAAGAAACCAATGAGAATTAAGTCTCCTAGAAGACTATTGGGCAGTCTCCCAAGGGGTCCAATGAGCATTCAGGAGCCCAATGGCTTGCCTCATTCCTATTGGCCAGGAGGCAAAGGGGTCCAATGAGAGTTTATTTTCATTATTTAATTACCTAAATCTCTCACAAAAGGGGAAAGAGGGACACATGTCAGAAGGCTATCACTTATGCTGCTTAATTGTAATTGGCTTGACTTGGGGAGGGCCAATGAGGCTTCAGCAAGAGCAATTAGCAAGAGGGCTCGCCCAAGAGAGAGAGAGAGAGGGGGCTGATTTTTGCAAGGCATTATCACACACACAGTCTATGTGTGAAGAAAATAAGACTATCTCTTCCCAAGCTTTAATGGAGATCTCATCACCTACTCCAAGCTTGTGAGATAGAAGCCTACATCAACACACTCTTGGCATGCGGATGCAAATCCAACCAAGAGCCAAGCTTCAATGCATGCTCATCTCCTCTACCAAGCTAATTACTTAGCTAAAGCTATGCTAATATGAGTGATTATGTGAGGAGATGTACATCTTTCTCATAAGATACTCCTTCTTGCTCTCAATCTACTCTCATACCCTGCTAGCTCTCACCATCTTCGAAGGTGTGTGAGGTCTTGGGTCTGAGAACGGGGATAATTAAAGTTGTGTTTGTTAAGTGTTTTGCTTAGTGCATGAAGCTTTCATCTTCATTGCACTAGCTAGTCTTAAAGGAACACAAGGCATTGTATTGTACAATGTCTCTCTTGATGGGAGAAACCATAATACAAAGCCTTTTGGAGGGGGGACCGGCTCCATGAAAATCGGGTACTCAACTGTTGTCAATAGCTTAATTTCTCTCTCTTTTGAAAGTATTGTCGATGCTATCTAACTAGGTGTTATGCTTTTTGTTTCTCTCTCCACCCAAGCACTCTTGTAATTCTCATTAGGAATCTATTCTAATGAAATGCCCACTATGTTGATGCTCATTTCCGCTACACACAAGTTATTAGGCCATGAAATGTTACATTGGTATCAGAGCTCAAGGTTTCTCTTTTCTTGCTCAAGAAGGGAGGTCCTCAAGCTAGCTACAAATGGTTGGTATTATTAATTGCCAATGAGTAAGTAGAATAGGGATTTTTCATCCTTGTAGTGCACCTGCCTTTGTGTAGTTAACGGGGCATCACCGTCGAGAGCTATGGTCTTAATAGTGGAGTCCTACGGGGCTTGCCTACGGCTTAACCACTATTGAGCTATTAGAAGCTTGACAGGAGCCGGTGTTGTTTTGGTGTCGAAAGACCCTCTCTTCTATTCCTTGCAATTAATGGTATTCGAGCCGCGGGTACAGTAGCTTGAGTGCTTTTTCTGAAGGGGTAAAGAGGAGTAGAAACTAGGGCTTGAAGTGCCAAAGTACACCTAAAAAGTTTACACCTAAAAGTTGTTAGAATGGCTGACAATAGTAAAGAGAGTGAAATTAATGTTGATAACTTTGATTTTGCTCATGAGCAAGCTACTAATGATGCTTCAATGCTTGTTAACTATCTTGTTACTAGGCTTCAACAAGCCATGGGCAATCCATCTCTCCAAAGTGAAGTGCAACGGCAGCTCCGTGCTCACGGGATTCTCCAAGCGCATCACCATGACGAGAGAACACCTAGGAAGCCTCCTTGTGAGACTCCCAAAAGAGGTCTCTCTCCGATTCGGGAAGAAGAAGAGAATCCTTATGAAGGGCTCAAGAATTTACTTCTTGATGATGTATCTCCTTCCCAAAGGAGAACTCAAGAGCCTCCACCGAAGGAACGAGAAAGAAGCGAGTCTCCCGCCACCTCAGCGGAGATGGCTCCACGAAGACGGCGGGCTAAACACTCTCCATCACCACCAAAGCGGAGAAGACCATCGTATTCTTCTCCTCACCACAATTCGAAGAGGGATGATAAAGAGCAAGAGAAGAAAAAGGAGAGAAAGAGGACACCCTCTTCTCCATCTTCTTCATCCTCTTCCTCTTATGAAAGCTATGGTGAAGACGACAAAGATCAGGACAAGAAAAAGGCGAGAAAGAGGTCACCCTCTTCTCCACCTTCTGAAGAAAGTGATGGTGCAACTTTTGAACCATCAAAAAAAGAGGCCATAGGAAATCCTATGCCGCATGGAAGAGGTCGTCCAAGCTGAAGAAATTCAAAGAGGGAGGGAAGAGCATCTCTTTCCTTACCTATGATGGTACCTTTGGTGCCACGGACAAAGTCTTGGCCTTTATCCAGCAATTCGATGCGGCGTTTGGAGATGAGGGCTTTACAGAGTCCTCTAAGCTACGCCATGTAGCTATGCACTTTCAAAAGTCCGCGAGACAATGGTGGTCTAGCCTACAAGCCAACGGTGAAGCTCCACGCACATGGAAAGCTTTAAGAGCTTCCATTATGAAGCAGTTTTTGGCCACCGATGCCAAAGACAAAGTACTCACTGAATGGCGAAGCTTAAAGCTCTCTCCCAATGAATCCATCCACAAATATGTAGACAAGTTTTGGGACCTACAACTCAAAGCCACTGTCTTCAAAAAGTTGGATTTTGGAGAGAAAAAGCAACAATTTTGTGCAGGCTTAACCAAAGAAATGGCGGAGTATGTCAACTCCCAAAGGCCACGTACCATATCGGCGGTAATACACCACACTATGGTGGCCTCTCGGATCAATTTCCAAACGGGGGCAAAAAGAAATAATAAGCCCCCGGAAAACAAGGGTTCGAATGAGCCTAAGGGGAAGGACAATGTCCAAAAGTCTCCTAAGGGCAACTCCAACAAAGCTAAAGAGAAGGAAGTTTACAAAGGTAAGAATAAAATCTCTCCTGAAGAGCTTGAGCGTTATCATAAGGATAACCGATGTTTCAAGTGCGGCGAACAAGGGCATGCGTACCGCGCTTGTCCCCAAAAGAACAACCGCCAAGATCCTCCTAGAGCTTCCTTGGTTGAAATCCAAGAGAAGTAAATTCACCAAACTCATCACAAAGGATCTCCTCTATGCCATGCTTGGGGAAAGGTAAGGGAACATGATGCTTTTATTCTCTTTGACCCTGGTTCTACTCACAATTTATATCTATGGAGTTAGCCACCAAGCTAGGCATACAATCCTACGAGATGGGAGATGTCCTACCCGTAGACAGTGCCTTCAAGGGGCAAGAAGCTTCAGTCACTCCCTTAATCGGGAAATTGAGGCTTCATGTCCAAGGCTATGTGGACAAAGAGGACTTCTTTATCTCTCCTCTCAAGCATGAGGATGTAATCCTAGGGGCACCATGGTTTGACCGCGTGGCTGCCGATGTTAAATTTCCTGAAAGGAGAATCTCCTTTAAGTTCAGGGAAAAAGACATGTATATAAATGCTAAGGAAATGGGTAACACCATCCCCATTGTACATACACCAGCTTTCAACAAGTCAATAAAGAGCTCTATTTCTGTGTACATGATTTTTGTTAAAGATTCTCAAAATGAACCTAATGCTTTAACAAAAGAAAATAAAAGCAACCAAAAGGAATTAGAGTTATCAAACTTTCTCAAGGGGTTTCAAGATGTTTTTATTGACGACATCCCTTGTGAGCTACCTCCTAAACGAGGTAATGATGACCATGCAATCGAACTTCTTCCATGAAGTTCACCGCCTTACAAACCTCCTTATAGAGTTTCTCAAGCTCAACAAGAGGAGATTATGCGGCAAGTGCATGAGTTAGTTGAGAAGGGTATGGTTAGGCCAAGCTCATCTCCATTTTGCTCACCTGTGCTATTAGTGCAAAAGAAAGATGACACATATCGTATGTGTGTCGACTATAGAGCACTAAATAGGATCACTATCAAGAATAGGTTTCCCGTTCCACGGGTAGAAGACCTATTTGATAAGCTACAAGGATCCACTTACTTTAGTAGGATTGACCTAAAAAGTGGCTATCATCAAATAAGGATAGTTGATCAAGACATTGTAAAGACCGCATTTCGTACCACATTTGGTCTTTACGAATACATTGTCATGCCTTTTGGCTTGACCAATGCACCAGCCACATTCAACCGCTTGATGGAGAAGCTGTTCAGGCCTCATCGAACCTTCACTGGAGTGTTCTTTGATGATATTATCATCTACTCTAATTCATTGGAGGAACACAAGCAACACCTCCAGGTAATATTTCGAGTTTTAAGAGAGAATAAACTTTATGTTAATCGAAAGAAAAGTGAATTTTTCTTGCAAGAGATTCAGTATTTAGGTCACATTATCTCTCAAGATGGCATCCAAATGGATCCATCCAAGTAAGAGGTAATAAAAGGATGGCCTAAACCAAGGAATCTTCATGAACTAAGAAGCTTTATATATAGGTATGTGTGCATACTATAGACGCTTCATAGAAAAGTTCTCACAAATTGCGGGACCATTACATGACCTAACAAAGAAAAGCGTTAGGTATACATGGTTTGCTAAGGAGAACAATGCTTTCGAAAAGCTTAAACAAAAGCTTATCTCTCAACCTGTGCTTACACTACCGGGTCTCTCAAAACCGTTTGAGGTCCAATGTGATGCTTGTGGTGATTGCCTTGGAGCTGTTTTGCTCCAAGAAGGGCACGCAATAGGCTATGAGAGTCGAAGGCTCGACCCTGTTGAGAAAGCTCTAGGCATATACGAAAAGGAACTCCTTGCAGTTCTACATGCCTTAGACTCATGGAAGCACTATTTATTGGGGACTCCTTTTATTCTGCGAACGGATCACCAAAGTCTTAAGTACTTTATGACGCAGACCAAGCTCTCCGACAAACAAATGAGGTGGGCAAATTTCCTTTCGCAATTTCATTTTCATATTGCTCACATTGCTGGAAAGCATAATCAAGTAGCTGATGCACTCTCAAGACGGCCGAAAGTGAATGCGGTTTCCATAGCAACTCACAATGATCTATCTTCAATGATAGATGAGTACACTATTGATCCTGATTTTAGAGATGTGATTTCAGCCCTTGCATTGGGGAAGAAAGAAGAACCATTTACTTTACAAGATGGTTATCTTATCTATGGCAATAGACTATGCGTTACTAACTCACTACGTGAGAAAGTAATGTATGAATCTCATGCTCCACCTTATGCGGGGCATAGAGGGATTCGGTCTACCTTAAAGGGAATTGAAACATATTTCTATTGGCCTACCATGAAAGTAAACATACAAGAGTATGTTTCCAAATGTGTGGTATGCCAAAAGACAAAATTTGATAGAGGGAAGCAACTTGGATTGCTGCAACCTTTGCCAATCCCTAATTCACCATGGGAGAGCATATCCATGGATTTTATCTTTGGATTGCCTAAGTCTATCCATGGGAATACGGGAATATGGACGATAGTAGACAGATTCAGTAAACAAGCTCATTTTATACCTGTCAAAAAGACTATCAAAGCCCATCAAATGGCAACCCTCTTTATTTCACAAATTTTCAAGTACCATGGCTTGCCAATGTCCATAGTGTTGGATAGAGATCCTAGAATGACCAGTAATTTCTGGAAGGGTCTCTTTGAGAATCTAGGGACAAGGCTAAACTTCTCTTCGGCCTATCACCCACAAACGGATGGCCAAAGTGAAATAGAGAACCTAACCATTCTCGATCTACTAAAAGCCTATGTAACGGAAGTAGATCAAAGATCCCAATGGGAGAAGTACTTACCCTTAGTGGAGTATGCTTACAACAACATTGTACATACTTCCACGGGAAAAGCACCTTTCGAGGTAATTGAGGAAAGATAAAAAATTCCCTTGCTACTTAAGGTACATGGGAAGATCTTCGCTGCAGATGAGTATAGCCGAGACCTACAAGAATCTTTCCAAAAGATTAAGGATGCTATCTCTATCTCACAGCAAAGGCAAAAGGTTGCTGCTGACAAGCACAGAAGAGCCCAAGCCTTTAAAGAAAATGATTGGGTCTTGTTAAAGTTTCCAAAGGCTCGATTGAGGCACACGATGGGCAAGAATCCTACGGGCCACCAAAAGTACTATGCTAAACTAGCAAAAAGGTACTATGGTCCCTTTCAGATTCTTAGGCCAATCAATGAGATGGCCTATCAACTCAAGTTGCCCAATCATTGGCTCATACACAATGCTTTCCATGCGAGCCTATTAAAGCCTTACAAAGGAGAGCCACCTCAAGAACCAATTGAAGACCCACCGGAGATTGAGGACCAAGAGGAGGTGCTGCAGCCCGAGTCCATTCTCCGACATGAAGACAAGGTACTAAGAGGCGGTAAGACTATCCGACGATATCTTATTAAGTTTAAGAATTATCCTTTTGAAGATGCTAGATGGATGCAAGGCATACAATTAAAGGATAACCTAAACCTTGTCAATGCTTACAATGCTTCCCAAGAGTAAGAAAATGTAAAAAATATTAAAAATGAACAAAGTTTTTGTCTTATAAGACTCTCTTTTTCTTTATTGTTCACAAAAATGAAGTAGTATGCATGCTTAGATCAAGTTTGCGGAGACGACGTCTCCCAAACACCAAGTAGAGCTTGTCACTCTACTATGGAAGACTGATAGGACTAATGTGCAGACATGCTTGCGGCAGCCTCAGGCTCTCAAGTGCCAAATGGACTAGTCATCCATTGTGGAATGATGTTGTAGGGTAACATAGGGATCCTCTACCCGCTAAGAAAAGGACTCATGAATATGCTTTATCTTCTCTATACCATAGTCAAGGACGACTATGATTTCGAGAGAGAGGTAATGTCATAATAATCAATATCTAATTCTCCTAAATGATTTTCTCATATTAAACTGATCATTTAATGTGGGGAAGTGCCAGCGGAGAAAAAGCTAGAATATTGACTAAGCTAGCAGACCGGCCATAGTAGGGATCCAAAGGAGGGAAAATAGGGATCCAAAGGGGAGGCCATCTGCAAAAGAGCCATGTGCAACAATGGGCTAAAAAGACCCTAAGGTTCAGTCCATTAAGACTTCCAAAATACTAAGGTTCCAAAATTCAAAGGTTGTGTCCAAAGGTCAAACCTAGGGGAAATTGGATGCTTTGTGTGTGACTAAAAAGTCTTGGCATATCCCTACATGGGAGGGGGCGAGCCCTAAAAGTAGGGGATGAGAGAGAAAGCCACACACACACACACACACACACACACACACACACAGGCTCCCTTTACACAAAGGGAATGAGGGACACATGTCAGCTCCCTAGGCCAGATGCCCACAAGGTGTGCCCAATTTCTATTGGATGACCCTTGAAGTGGACCAATGAGAATTAAGCTAGAGTAAATCTAGTTTAATTAATTTAAAAACATTTAATAAAAGAAACCAATGAGAATTAAGTCTCCTAGAAGACTATTGGGCAGTCTCCCAAGGGGTCCAATGAGCATTCAGGAGCCCAATGGCTTGCCTCATTCCTATTGGCCAAGAGGCAAAGGGGTCCAATGAGATTTTAGTTTCATTATTTAATTACCTAAAGCTCTCACAAAAGGGGAAAGGGGAACACATGTCAGAAGGCTATCACTTATGCTGCTTAATTGTAATTGGCTTGACTTAGGGAGGGCCAATGAGGCTTCAGCAAGAGCAATTAGCAAGAGGGCTCTCCCAAGAGAGAGAGGGGGCTGATTTTTGCAAGGCATTATCACAAACACAGTCTATGTGTGAAGAAAAGAAGACTATCTCTTCCCAAGCTTTAATGGAGAGCTCATCAGCTACTCCAAGCTTGTGAGATAGAAGCCTACATCAACACACTCTTGGCATGTGGATGCAAATCCAACCAAGATCCAAGCTTCAATGCATGCTCATCTCCTCTACCAAGCTAATTACTAAGCTAAAGCTCTACTAATATAAGTGATTATGTGAGGAGATGTACATCTTTCTTGTAAGATACTCCTTCTTCCTCTCAATCTACTCTCATACCCTGCTAGCTCTCACCATCTTCGAAGGTGTGTGAGGTCTTGGGTCTGAGAACGGGGATAATTAAAGTTGTGTTTGTTAAGTGTTTTGCTTAGTGCATGAAGCTTTCATCTTCATTGCACTAGCTAGTCTTGAAGGAACACAAAGAATTGTATTGTACAATGTCTCTGTTGATGGGAGAAACCATAATACAAAGCCTTTTGGAGGGGGGACCGGCTCCATGAAAATCCGGTCCTCAACTATTGTCAATAGCTTAATTTCTCTCTCTTTTGAATGTATTGTCGATGCTATCTAACTAGGTGTTATGCTTTTTGTTGCTCTCTCCACCCAAGCACTCTTGTAATTCTCATTAGGAATCTATTCTAATGAAATGCCCACTATGTTCATGCTCATTTCCTCTACACACAAGTTATTAGGCCATTAAATGTTACAAATATGATCACATAAAGATGGTTGGTAACGTGACAAAGAGAGGGACAAATGTAAAGGCAAAGATTATGATGATAAAGAGGAGAAACCAAAGAGTTTGGTTAAGGTTGAAGAACTGAACATAGTTCAGGATGACAATGATGCGCAAGACGTTAATATGTTGATAAAAATAATAATGTCTTTTATGATGCACATGAAACTCTATCTTTGCATTAGTTTTATGCCAGCTGAACTCCTTGTTAATGGCGAAGTATCCCATACATGGATTTTTGATTCGGGTGCTTCGTTTCATGTCACACCTCATAGGCATTGGTTTACTACATATGAGAAAACCTGCATTGGCCCCGGGGAGGTCACCTAACAAAAATGTAACCTATCACGTGAGTTCAACAGAAGGGTATTTAAAGTTCTTGAAACTTACACAAATTATATATATAGAAGGGAATTATTTTCTCAAATTTGAAAAAAAACTTACAGATTTTAAAAGAAAAGGATACATTATATTCTTTAAAAAATCCATAGATAAGGGGTTTTACAAACATGTCTTGAATGCACATGATATGTTAGTTTTACACATAGTGAACCCCCCGAGCCATTGGCTCTGTTACACTAGTTGGTGACAGTTACTCTTATGACATTGTTGGCATAGGTGATATTGCCATGGTTATGGAAAATGGGGGTGAAGCTTATCATCCATAATGTGCATCATGTTCCAGCCTTGACACGCAAAGGGTTACAAAGTCACTTTTCATCAACAGTCTTGGCATATTGCGAAGGGTCATCTTATTATAGCCCATGCTTCTAAAGTTGGTTCAGTTTATCCTCTTTATGTATTTGATAAAAACAGTGTTCTTTCTGTAATCGAGCTGCCAATCGTTGCTTTGTGGCATAGCCGGTAAGGATATGTCAAAGAAGGGAATGGAGACACTCTCTCATTTAGGCTACTTATTGTCTCTATCATTTTTTTATTTTCCCTTTTGTGAGCACTGTCAATATGGAAAGCAAACACGCACACATCCTACACATTCTTTTGACAAAGAAAGAAAACTCTTAGAGCTTGTGCACAGTGATCGATGTGGGCCTATGCCTTCTAAATCCCATGGTGGTGCCTCCTATTATGTTACATTCATTGACGATGCAACACGGCATGTATGGGTCTATGCCATGAAGTCTAAAGATGAGACCTTTTCTTGCTTCAAGAAGTTCTTATCTAGTGTTGAAACTCAGTTTGAACATGAGATGAAAGCCTTGCACTCAGACAATGGTGGAGAATATGTCTCCAAATTAGAGTTTACAGACTTCTATTCAAGTAGGGAAATTAAGCATGAGTTTATAGTTCTTTATACCCCTGCACAAAATGGTATTGCAGAACGAATGAATAGGACCATCCAAGAGTGGATTATGTCTATGCTATCATAGGCTAATTTATCGCAAGGTTTTGGGTTGAAGCATTATACACAGCCGTGTACTTGATCAATAGATCACCACATGCTTCAATACAGTTTCTTGTACCTTTGGAGTTATGGTAAGGACATAAATTGTCTTATGAAAAACTCCGCACATTTGGTTGTGAAGCTTATGCACATGTATCCAAGGAGTTGCGTGCTAAGTTAGATCTTACGTCCAGGAAATGCATCTTCATTGGCTATGGTGTAGATGGGCAATTTGGCTATTGTATATGGGATCCGAAAAGTCAATCAGTGATCCGTAGTAGTGATGTTGTCTTTAATGAGACTAAGATGCATAGACAACCGGTAAAAGAGGTTAAATTCTGAAAAGTGACATTTTTTGATGTATCACCTCCTGTCCAGACAGCTCTCCAGCCACTTACTACAGACGCTAGTACAAGTTCTAATCAGCGACGGAGATCTCAAAGAGTCTCACATCTGCTAGAATGTTTTGTTCCAGACGTGGATTTTGTTTTGTTGACAGATAGTGGCGAGCCTTCTTGTTACAAAGAGGCTATGCTAGCCAATGATAAGGTTCAGTGGGAACATGCTATGAAGAGGGAGATGTCCAGTATTGCAAGGAATAAAACATGGAAACTTGTTCCATTTCCAAAAGATAGGAAAGTATTGCCTTGTAAATGGGTTTACAAGAAGAAGATTTCCAATTACAAAGCTCCTTTAGTGGCCAAAGGTTTCAAGCAAGAATATGGTGTCGATTTCCAAGAAATCTTTTCTCTAATGGTCAAGATGACCACACTGAGAATGTTGCTTGCTTTGGCTGCCACTGAAGATATGGAGCTTGATCAAATGGATGTCATTAAAACTTTTTTACATGGTGATCTCGAGGAAGAGATTTATATGCAGCAACCTGAAGGGTTTGTGCTAAAGGGCAAGGAACATTTGGTCTGTAAGCTTTTGAAAAGTCTCTATGGCTTGAAGCAATCATCTGGATAATGGTATCAAAAGTGTGATGCATTTATGCGTTCCCTAATCTATAAGCACAATAATGAGGATCCATGTCTGTACGTGAAAATCCAACCTGATGGACAGCTTATTATGCTCATCCTTTATGCAGATGAGATGCTTATTACTGGTCATTCCAAGAAGGACATTGATGACATGAAAACCAAGCTAAAAATTCAATTTGACATGAAATATTTGAGTGAATCCAATCACATTCTAGGTATGTGCATTACTCGTGATCATGAGAAGAGGTTGTTGTACCTTTCTCAAAAAGAGTATGTACACAAGGTTCTTGATCGTTTCAACATGCAGAAGGGGAAGACTTTGAGTACTCCATTGCCTGCATATTTGAAACTTAGCAAGAAAGACTGTCCCAAATCTGTTAAGAAAAAAAGGTTCCTTATGCTTCATCTTGTGGTAGTCTCATGTATGCCATGTTGGCTCCAAGACCTGACATTGCACATGCAGTGGGAGTCGTCAACAAATTTATGTCTAAACCTGGTAAAAAGCATTGGGAGTGATGTCAAGTCTATTCTCGGATATTTGAGTGGCGTTGCAGATAGACAATTATGCTATGGTCATGGAGAGTCATCCATTCACGGATTTGTAGACAGTGATTATGCAGCTTGTGTTGGTAGTCATAAATCATCAATAGGTTGGATTTACACATTTGCTGGTTCTACTATTTCTTGGAGATCCGTTCTTCAAGACTGTACATCCATTTCTACCACAGAGGCAGAGTATGTTGCATTGAGTGAGGCATGCAAAGAAGCTATTTGGCTTGCTCTCCTAGTGAAAGATCTTGGATTGTTGGAGCAGCATACACCAGTTCTTCATTGTGACAATCATAGTGCTATTGCCTTGTCTAACAATACAGTGTTTCATTCCAAAACAAAACACATTGATGTGCGTTATCACTTCAGTCGTGAATGCCTGGCAATTAAGAGCCTTGATTTAGTGAAGATTCCTACATCAAAGGACACAACGGATGCACTCACTAAAAGTCTCTCCAGCCATCAGTTTAAGCATTGTCGTGAGTTGATGGGAATTGGGTGAAGAGTGGTTCTCTTCCATTCTTATGGTCTCTCATATTAGCCATCAAGACGGAGAATATTAGGTTTAATGGCCATGTGGACGACCGTCAATCACTAACTGCTACTAACCCTAAGTGTATAGCTATACACTTGTGTGAGCCACTAACACTAAGTACAATGTTTATTGTGTCTTAGTGCATAAGATAGAGAAGAAAGAAAGGGGACACACAATATGTGTCGGCTCTCCCCCTCCAACCTGTGTGTGTGGCTATATTGGTGGTGAGTGTGTGAGTGTGTGTGTACATTTTTTCTTCCTCTTTCGCTGTGCTCCCGGCTCCTCCCCTTCACAGACTAGACAAAATCACATTTATCTATGCGATCTACTAGTGGAAATTGCTTATTTATAAATGGATGTCTTGTTTCTTGGACAAACAACGTTGTGTTGCAATTTCTACGACTGAGTCAGAATATGTTGTGGCATCACTTGTAGCTCGTGAGCTAATTTCGCTTCGACAAATACTGGTTGATATTGGGCATTCTCCTCTTTCTAGCACACTGTTGCGGTGTGACAACGAGAGTACTATTAATTTTGCAAAAGACTATGTTCAACATAATAAGTCAAAGCATACAATGCTATGCATTATCATTATGTCAGGTATGAAGTACACAAAGGCACCATAATGATTGAATATAGTCCAAGTGACCAGATGATTGTAGATATTCTTACTAAAGGCCTCAACGAGTCACACTTCATCCTCTTGCGCTCAGAGCTTGGAGTTGCTTCCGCCTCGGTCTTTCTAGATTAGCTTCTTTGCTATTGTGATAGCTTTGTACATATGACATTGTAATCATATAGGTACCATTCACTATGCATACTCCACACTTGCACATTGTGTTCTCTGAGTGACTTGTATATTTGTACATAGATATACGATTCACTTTCACATCATCATCGTTGGTTTATATTTTCACATTGTATAGGGGCTTGTGTTTTTCCCTTGAACTCCCCAAGGGTTTTTTTCATCCAAAGCTAAAGTGGAGGTGTTGCAGCTATATATGGTTCACTGTACTCAACTTGGTCTCATCTATATATTTGTATATTTTCCTCAATATGAATCAATCTTTGGGAGCGTACATGGTGTGTCTCTTGTCTCGTCTCTCTCTCTTTCTCTCTACATCACAATAGTTGATGGGGAGCAGTGTACAAGTAAAAAATCTCAACTCCCGCAAGTCGTGAGGCAACAAATCTGCAGCAAGTGAGGAGGAGGAGGGCAAGAGAGGAAGAGAAGAAAGGAGAAAAATGCACAGGAGATATTCGTGGTTTTGTTTTTGCAAAATCCACCGATATAGATGCCGGTATGTGCGCTCGTACAGGTGCCGGTATTGAAGCCGGTATGCACATCGATATATGTGACGAAAAGTGTACTGGTATACGCGTCGGAAATTTGAAAATGATATTTTTAAATTGATCTCTCTCCATATTTACCTACACATATACCGATACCCGCCATTGACATCGAAATTTAAACGATCTCTTGTAGTGAACTAGCCAACTTAATTTGAAAGCTTTGGACTTCAAAGACTTGGTACTGGGGAATCGCAAAGGGCTTGATATACCGCTATTGAACATTTGGAGAAGCTTGCTATTGTAGTTTATATGGCTGCAGAGAAACGCCTCAGTTTTCAAAAATTCATCTCCTTACCCTTTTGACCTTCTTAAGTTGGAACTCAAGCAAAGTGTTTTGAGACTTTGTAAAAAAGCTAATGAAGCTTTCCCAGAAGGTTGTACTATATCCCAAGTTATAAAAACTACCAGATGGCAATAGTGGAGTTTCGTTATCCCTATATTTTATCACCCTATCCGACGCAGAATGTCCCTCTTGCTGTAAAGCCTTTGCCTAGGGGCTGTCCCTCCCCCCTCGTGTGGGTCCCTTGTATGTTGTCTTTACCATCTTAATCAAACTTCTACTTTCCTCAAAAAAAAAAGAAAACACCTTCAAAATTGGGTTGGTTCCACTGTAATATTTTCCATAAGGAGTGGCTTGGAAGGAGCATTAGAAATCCTTGGATTGTGAAATCTAGGGTTAAATTAGGTGCGTCACAATCTAGGGTTAAATTAGGGTGCGGAACAGCATTATACTATAATTCATGCTATAAAGGCTAGCCGATGTTTCATTTTAGTATTGTTGCGCTGAAGTTGCGCAAGCATTATATGCGGGTTGCGCAAGCGTTTGTAGCTGTAGCCCATTATACCAATTTGTACGACGGAAGGCTGCAGGTTCTCTCTCTCTCTCTCTCTCACACGTAGCAAGTAGCACTAACACAGCAGCTAGTTGCTTCAGTTTGGATAGCGTTTTTTGCAGCAGACTTTTTACGACATTAATTACTTCAGAATGGTGATTATCAGTACTTCTCGTCGGCTTATTAAGGATTGCATTATATAGCATCACTTCAGAATGGTGATTATCAGTTCTCGTCGGCTTATTAAGGATTGCATTATATAGCATCACTTCAGAATGGTGATTATCATTTCTAGTCGTCTTATTAAGGATTTCGATTATATAGCACTTATCACGTCGCTCCAAGACATTGATTGAGCAGACGATTACATGCATGGCGATTTTGTAACTTAATGCGCATTTATCTCATCAGTATTAGCTATGGTGCAGGCGCCGCGCCTTAGCGGTATCCTCGTCGTATCTGCAGATCACCATCATTATGCAGTCCCATGATGATCAGCTTGCAGATATTCTGCCTGAATTGCAGTCGGAGATAGCACTCTTCGGGAAAGCAACACGGTCCTCGCCGCAACAACTGGATCTAATCATAACTGTAATCCAGTCTGTCCAGAAGGCTATTAAGGCTCTTTGGCCCCATGCTCGTGCAGAGGTATTACTTCATGATTTACATCTGTTTATTACAAAACCCCGTTGTTCATTCTCAGTGTGCCCTTGTGCGTGGCTTTCTAAACGCTATATCTTAAACATGACTGTTCAATAATTGTACACTAATTGTTACAATAATATGCAGACATTTGGCTCCTTCGGCACCGGCCTGTCGACACAGCACAGTGACGTCGACCTTGTGGTAGTTGGAGCTGGTCTGCAGCATGCAGCCCGATGTAATTTCAAGAAACCCATTATCCATACACCTGATGATCAAGTAGCGCCGCTTTTATCAGAGCTTTCTCTCACCCTCGAATCTTATGATTGGTGCGACTCCAATATCAGAGTTATTGTGCATACACCCATCCCTGTGCTGAAGTGTACTTATCTTCATCTTGCCAACAGTAAGTCCAATGTCGACAACGCAACTGGGAAACGAAGTGTTGTCAATAGAATCGATGTCGACATATCGCTTCAGACTAGCGGGCACAGCGGGATGGAGGCTAGGGAGTACATTTGTCACAAAACAACAGAGCTACCTGCATTGGCACCAATGGTACGTCACCTCTCTATCTCTCAATTGATGTTTATGTGATACAAGAATTGATTCTCTGTGGGTACAACTATGGTACAAGAATTTGGGTGACATGCATTATTCGTGATGTTTTGATTAGCTTGATGTAGATGTGTCTTCTTGATCTGTCAAGAGAAAAAAAACTTGTTGTGGCTACTCATATATATATTCTGATCAATTGATTGAATTTTTGGATTCTTAACAGGTTTTGCTTCTGAAATCGTACCTTCATCATAGAAACCTCAGCACTCCGTATCTTGGCGGTCTAGGTTCCTACTCCTTAGTTCTTCTTGTGGTCACCTACTTAGAGGTATATACATACCATTTTCCTTGCAAGTTTCTCGTTATCGCGCTTATTGCATATTTCAGTCGATGTATTTTACCCTGTTCTTTTAACAGATGCCCCCTTTTTATATATTTAAGCAGGCTACTAAGTAACAGGCATTTTTTGTTGTCTTAGAAGCTTAGTGATGCTGATGAGGGAATAATTTGGCGGGATTCCTTCAACAAAAATGTCGGCACCGGCGACCCTTTACCTGATCACGTTAGCCAAGTGGCACACACTGTTGATGCCCTCTTGTCGACATGGCTTCAAGACGGCTCCGGGAAGCTCGGATCATGGTTCCTAGGCTTTCTTGAGACCTTTGGTTATACTGACCTGTCTGTACATAAAGTTGCTCCGAAGGTAGAGAGCCCATCATTTTCAATCGGACATAATTGTCATGATCTATATATAATTCTTATAATTGCTTTGTTTCTTTGCTTTGTTGATGAGCAAAGAGCATCTATCGACCAGACAATAATGGAATACTAAAGAAGGGTCATATGATTAGCGGGACTCTGTGGATAGATGATCCACATCGAAAAGAGGAAAGAAATATTGGAAAACCTACCTATAGAATCAAGGATGTTCAGGTACAGATCCCCGTCCCTTGAACCATAGTTTTAGGTACCGATACATATTCACCGCACCTCGCTACATCTAATTACATACTGATAGTGTGGTTTAATAGATCATGATAACCTTGTTTCTTTTGCAGAAAGCATTCATAAACATGTTGAATGCAATGACCGTGCCAAACTACGTAGCACCCGACCCATGGGTGCCTTCGCAACTATGCTGTGAAAACGACCAATGTAGAGAGGTGGAGTTCATGCGGATCTTGATCCGTATGCGATGCAGGTTTATCTATCACCAGATTCACTGATCAGACCCAAGGAAACCCTAGCTACCAATCAATATTATCTACCTGCTGACAAGAAATCGATCAGACCCAATCAAGCAACCCCACCTATGAATTCACCATCAGCTCACATACTCAATAGTTAATTCTAAGGAAGGCAAGCTAATTGCAACCAGTTGCAGAATCTTGTTGATCAAGAGCCAACTCCTGGTACTCACGGCGCCAGAAATGGACCCATGTGGAGCAATTAATCAACATCAATGCTACATTGCAAGAGACTGCAGTAATGGTTAATAAGAACAGATGGAGCAATGTAGAACAATGCTCGCATTGCGTGAGACGGAAGTACTGGTATCCTAGAGATCGATATCTGTAGAGGATTTGTATCTCCAGCAGCCGTGCAGTCTGGTGGTCCACCATGATTGCTAATGCTGCTGGCCTCTAGTTAGTGCAAGTTACTGCTCAATATATTGTATGCTGAGTTGAGTGTTTGAGTGAGAGAGAGAGAGAGAGAGAGAGAGAGAGAGAGACATTCTGTGAAAGCTGATCGGTGCAACATAAATAAGTGATTACAGGTCTGGGTTCTAGTGTTTGTCTTCATCCAGTGAGCAACAATTATTTCCATATAGTTTCTATTCAACTATATGGAGAGTTGAATAGCCATATGGCAATTTACGTCTCAATATGGTAAGAAAATTGCTAGTTCAATGTAGGAGTTGACTCGGTTACTAGTTTGACCTAATAAGTCAACTAGAATTTTTGTTTGCGACCTAGCAAGTCATCTAGTAATAAGCAAGAACGGTTGCTTGCAAACTAGTAATTCATCTAGCAACTTTCTTATAAACAAACTAATAAGTCATCTAGCAACTTTCCTAGAAACGCCCTAGTAGTTCACCTAGTAATTCATTAAGGAACATGCTAGTAGTTCATCTAGAAATGTTTCCATGAGGAAACAATTTAGGAGAGTTTGCAACATTAGGAGACTAAAGTAGGCTTAATTCATAAAGATAGCTATGAGTACAACAAATGAAATTTAGCAAGCTTCCATAACGTGTGATACATGCTACAATTCTTAAATCATGTGGTTTGATTATAAAAAGCTTGTCATTTGTTACAATGATATCCTTCATGGATAAAGAGCCAACTTTTTCAAAATAAAAAATTATCAGGCCTTCTAATTACAAAAGCCATGTAACTAAATCTTCACACATAGTGAAGGTATTAGCATCCTCATTTGCTCTCTTCTTGAGGAAACTATTCGATTTCTACATAGCAAAATACGTTGGCTTGATCAAGAGGTGCAAGTCTTGTACTTTCTTGAGATTTAGCCACTTCAATGATATATTTTCTTTGTCATCTCTGGACAAATTTTGCACCTACACAATTGTCATAACAAAATAACATGGTTTAAAACGAGACACATATTATTTCTATAAACAGAAGTAAGGCAATGTACTTGTAATTAGCTTTTATTACAAACCTAAGATTCCAACACACAATGATTTTGATTCATTGAACATCCCCCATCAGATTTGTGCTCCCAAAACATTTAAAGACTTTATTTTGTAGCCACATGCAAAAAGAATCTTATTCTTGTGAAGAACAATACCTTTTTCTTTTTAAGCTTCAAAAACTTTGAAGCTTGATTCTTCTCCTTTAGTAGCTCTTCAATCTTAGATGTAGCCTATGGAAGTGGGAAAACATGGCTTTTCTATAACATTAAAATATAGTAGGGTAAGTATTTCATTAACTAAATATTCCATGTGAAGCATGTTTGAATAGTACCTTGCGCTTTCATGTGCTTTTTTCTTTTTGTTCTTGGCTTGGACCACATATAATTTGTGGCACCCTTGCATTGATTTTTTCCTTCACAAATTATTCAAGAAGAGAGTGCAATATTATTTGACACAACAAAAAGTTTAGAGTGAAAAAACTATGTAAATTAGAATTGTACGTACCAAGTTTGTGATATGGTCATCAAACTCATCTAATTCATTGTTTACTTCCATATCCTTTTCTTGAAAGTAGTGGACAAAATCTTCATCTTGTATATAGTTTCTATATGCATGTGCATTAAGCCATCAAATTTGGATATCTCACACACACACATACACACACGCACACAAAATTAGTTGAATTTATCTCAATGATTCCAATTGATATCTTTGTGTGTGTGTATATATGTGCAGCGTGCTTGAGAGAGAGAGAGAGAGAGAGAGAGAGAGGAGTAAACCACACATACCTCATAAGCATGGCTTTGTAAATCATGATTTTCCCATGGAATCTTAGGAACGTATGCTTCCATCTCTCTCTAAACACATAATAACAAGTTTTATGATCGTATGTCATACATTATTGTTATTTTAAGATAAAAGTGCTTACATGAGTAGATTATCGTTGCTCTTCTTCTTCTTCATTAGGTATACAAGTGGTTTCTTATGCACAAGCGTCCTTTAGCTATTCAATCACAACAAAAGTATTATTTTCTTCATCATTAGTTTTCATATAAATTTCCAATACCTTACAGGATTACTCACAAGTTCATTACTTAGAGAAAATCCTATAAAATGACACATACCATTGGGGTGGTAGAAGATGATTCGTTGTTTGGTTTCTTTTTTCTCTATTTTCGTTTTGCCGCAAGAGACTTGATGGCCCATAACGTCCTCTTTGTTCCAATGATAATTTTGTCCAGCTACTCTTACAGGCTTAAGTTCGCATTTATTTTGTAAGGACATGGGTCCTATGGGCAAGGCCACCGGCACCGTCGGACAATGTGTACACTAGGGGAATGCTATAAGATAGTACGGTTGGGTGGAGACTAGCACACGCATTACCACCACCCTTTCACTTGTATCCGAGCTATTTTTGGGAGGAGGCTAAAAGCGGCTTGCATGTGCGTGCAATGCTCTGCTTCTCTCCCATGTTCCGCAGACAACGACGTCTTTGCTGTGCAGCAAAAGAAGATAGGCACGCCTTTCTGTGCGCAAGGCATGGAAAGACGGCGACAACTGATCGCGGCTGCCCCATCTACGCCCTACATAACGCACGACTAAGGCGGGCGACCAAGTCAAACTCGAACGGCAACTCGACAGCACCGAGGCTCCGAAGGCTTCCGTTGGCTGCGTGCGTAGGAAGGCCTGCTTAACCCTTGCATGAAGGAGGGTTGAATCCACTCCATGAGAGTAAGAGGTGTACACTTTACCATGAAGCTATTGACCCTTGTTGTGTCTAACAAAGAAAGATAACCTACTTGTGTTGAAAGGAAAACTAGAAGGAAAGGGAAAGCTTCAAACTTCAAGGAAGTAGCTTCACCCTTCCTTTTCACTTCTTGGAGGAAGGCAAATTTTCGTCCAAAAATTCTTTTTTCCTCAAGGAGGTAGCTTCAAAGTGAACAAAAGTCTTCACAAAAACGACGGGTTTTTGTGAAGAATCATCAAAGTTGTTCTTACAAGAAACGACAAGTGAAGCACTCAAATTCTCGCAAGGCGAAGTTCGCATGCAATTCAAATCACGGAGCATACAAAACACAAAGACTTCAATTTCTCAAGGTACAAGTTGTCATTTTTTTTTCTCTCCTTGCATTAATGTGTGTTTACCATGGCTAATCTAGGAGATCATGGACTTGTAGGTATGGCTTCTTTCAAGACTTTTGGAACATCGCCAAAGCGTACTTGAAAGCAACCTCTCTGCACTCAATGCAAATGTTACCAATCTTACGGAGTTACTTGTGAAATATATGAATTCACAAACGACTCAAGGAGCCACAAGTGGCACGGTTCAAGGGAACCAAGCTCGCACGACTCAAGGAGTCCAAGAGACAAGTGTTGCAGAAGATGCAGAAGGTAGCAATGCATTACTTAAGAATATCACCATTCCTGAGTTTCACGGGGAAGAGCGTGATCTCAACAAGGATGTGGTCAATACGTTCTTACACAAATGGAGTGATATTTATAGATTGAAACACACCCCGGATATGGAAACAAGTCTCTATAAAAATTTGTGCCAATCGTGGGACTTAAGACCACTGAGATTGTCATCTCTCGTAAAAGCCGTTTTCAAACATCGCATGCACCCTGTGGGAGTCTTGAATGAAGACATAGTCTTCTTCACTTGTTGCTCTTTTGCATGACTTAAAACCCATGGACCTTTTGGTATAGCAAACTTTTCATTGGGTTTAAGTCAAGACCACTTCTTTGGCATTCGACCCACAACCTGCAGGTCATCTGTTTGGGCCTTTCTCTCCCTTTTTCCAGTGATAATTTTCCTTATGATCTCCCCCACATTCTTGAAGATGTGTATTGGATCGAGAAAATGATTAATGAGCAGGTCACTCCAGTACGGGATTTCATGGAAAATAGAAAATCTTTTCATTCTAGGTGGCATCCAATCTCCCCTCTCTAGCCACATGTTTTTCCAATCGCTCGCTTTCAGTGGATGCATGTCATGTTTGAATATGTTTGGTCCATGTAGCTTCTGTTCTTCAGGCAAAAATCTACCATGATCCTCGTAAATTGTCTTGCTCAAATGCGCAGAGCGGAGGAAGCCAAGTCGAGGACCACATTTCGGACATGCATGATTGCTCGAGTAACTCAAGCCTGAAACAAGGGATTTAATATTTACGTAATTACGTGAAATTTTGTGTGATCACAAGGTCTTATTGACATATTTACATGATCACAGTAAACATGATCACACAGAACCCGGTTAATGGTGACGCAAACCCACAAAATTCTCGTCGGGCTTTTTAGTATCCCGGGCGGGCCCGCCAGGATTTCCTTGCGGGCCCGTCGGGGATACTGAAAAGCCCGGCGGGCTGTCAGCGTTATATGTACGCGGGCCGGATTGTCTTAGAGAGAGAGAGAGAGAGAGAGAGAGAGAGAGAGAGAGAGAGAGAGAGAGAGAGAGAGAGAGAGAGAGAGCTTGCGACCACCTTTGCAAGTACATCGAGAGGCGAGAGGAGGGAGGGAGAGAGGGGGTCGTGTGGGAGCATGCTTTGCATCGCAGTGTGTGACAACAATAGAGTACCTGACCACACGATCCGGGTATGTGTTGTGTGTGTTTGTATGCGTTGTGTGGTAGCGTACCTTTTGTCGTAGTGCATAGAAGTAATAAGGTACCTTACCACACAATGGGAGTGTATGTGTAAGCTGTTCTACGGAACAGTGTTGATCACGAGGGCATCACCTCGGTGACGCGGGGAAGATGATGTCCTTGTGGTAAGTATTGGCTTACTGTTTGGGTACTACGTTAGTAACGCAGCGAATCTAGTATCCTTATGGTAAGTCAACTTCCCTTCCCCTTTCCCAAAAAACATATGGGCATCGGTCGGTAACGCGGCTATATGATGTTCCTATGTAGGCCATTGTTTTTCCTTAGATTCAGGCGGCACTTGGTCGGTAACGCGGCTAATAGAGTGTCGTTTTTTAGAAGCATATGTTTTTGCATAAATGTGGCGTTCAGGTCGTTAACCCGGCCATACGAATGTCATATAATTTGTATATGCATGTGTAGTTAATTTTTTAAGTATTAAGTATATGAAATACTTGGTCGGTAACACGGCTATGAAGAGTATTTCATATAGAAAATGTATGAATTTTTTATTTTGTTGTTTTTAACTGCCCATTTGAAATTATATACTAGCTAATCATATTCCAAAGAATACTTTATTCATCAATCATTGCTATTTTAAATGATCCATTTATATAGAATACTTTATTCATCAATCATCGCTATTTTAAATGTTCCATTTATATAGAATACTTTATTCATCAATCATCGCTATTTTAAATGTTCCCACTTATATAAATTACATGTAAAAAAGTATTTGCACACAAATTGTATGTTTAATATTTGTTTTTAATCTTTTTAAAGGACTCTCAAGCATTGTCGTTGTTTTTAATGCTTCATTTACATAAATTCTCTGTAAAAAATCTAAATGCACACAATTTGCATGTTAAATATTCTTTTGTATCTTTTTAAAGAGTATCAATTATCATCGCTTTTTGATTGCTACATTTACATAAATTCTATGTAAAAAAGTGTGTGAATACAATTTTCTAGTCCAATTTGTATACTTCCAATGTTTTAAATGTTTTTGAAGTTTTTAAGTCGGTGTGTGCTTTGTTTGAATTAGTATGTGCGCACGGAGAAAAATATAAATTAAAAATTCAATATATGCTGAAATGTTAAAGATCGTTAACATGTATTGTTTGATCTAAATTAAGTTCTTATAAACCACTTGTTTGAACTGCTTTTTACACGTGTAACAGATTGCAATTTTAAGTGAAGATTATATTCAATTTTTATCAATATTTTCTTGCACATTTGCTAAAGTCTTCAAGTGGTGGTTAAGAGTTACCTGAGATAGTGTGAGAGTGTTAGTGTCATTCGCAACCATGAATTTGTATTTGATATGCGGGTTTTGTATTGTCCAGTGCAAATATGACGCCAGATCAAAAGAAATGTATTATGCGTACCATTTGTAAAGAATGTATTTTGGCAATCTCATCATGTGCAGCTGATCGCATACAACAGATTATGAAAGCGATGTCTACATCAAAGACATTACTACCGCTGTATGGGAGAACACAGAGTGCAGGATGCAGCTTGAAGTCCAATACAAGTTGTTGCGTCAAGCTGGGATACGAGAATTTGACCCCCACCACAAGGTCAGGACAGTGTTGGGCAATATGAAATTATGTTGCAGAGACTTAAAGGAAGATATCCCACCTGCTTGCGACATCTCAAAATTAGAGCTCTGGGATAAATTGTGGAAAGAACAAAAGGTAAAGATGAAGCATGTGAAAGTGTAGGACCAAGCAGCCTTATCCAAGAGATTGAAGATGGCCCAAGATGCGCAAGTAGCTTTGGGAGGTCGATCCGATACCAACGGCACCAGCACAATCATGCGCACTGCTTTGAATGCAAAGTGCACTCATCTTGTCGGCATCCCTCACAAAGCCTTGGTAGAAGGTATGAGGATTGGAGCAGGCTCCTTCGGTGTGTGCACAATGTACACCATCAAAGGTATCTCATTTTTTCCAGACTACATTACATATGTGGGAAAACGTTACAAGGGAGGGAGTGAGGCGAAATTTGACAGCTTTCAGACAGAACAAGGAATGCAAACGCTTCACCCCTCCATTGTAAGGTGCATTGGGTTTACTACAGAAGCTCCTTGGATCACGATATTGTTGGAACTATATATGGCTCATTCTACTGAACTTGGTCTCACCTATATATTTGAATCTTGTCCTCAATATGAATTAGTCTTTGAGAGCGTATATGGTGTGTCTCTTGTCTCGTCTCTCTCTCTTTCTCTCTACATCTCAACATGATATCTGAGCGGTAACGATCACGCGTCGATTCAATTCATGGTGACACAACAGTATGTGTATGCGATTCGCATGTAAGATTAAAAATTGCTACAAATTTTATTTTTGAGCGTTGATTCTTGTTAACTGTGGTTGTTTTGTGTTAAAAAGAATATGATTAGTGTTTTATGTGGCGTTTATTTCTAATCAATCTTATCGTTCATTACGTTTTCTTGTTGATGACACCCTGAACTTCATCTCAATTTTTCTTGCTGTTCTGCTCAAAATTTGGAGAAACAAAAAAAGCGCAATGGCATTTTTTATTCAAAACTTGTTCGTCTCCTTGAGCTCTTCGATTTGAGTTCTAGGTTTGCATCAATTGGAGTTCGCAGCAGAAAGTTATGCTGTTTTTACTGCAATTGAGCTTGACGCGGCTTTCTTCATCCTACTTCTTTGTGAAGCGTCCGCGATCGTTTTTCTTATTTTGGCGTTAGCTTTTTTGAGAAGATTTAGCTTTTTTCTATTCGTATTGTGGCCGTCAATCTTGCGTCTCACGTCACTCTATTTTGAGGACTCGTTTATTATTAACATCTCCTTTACCCTGCCTTTTTTGGGTGACGTCTCTCACATCTTTGGACGTTCCTTGAGCATCCTTCTTACATTTATCGTTGACAGAATGCAGTACTCATATCTCTCTCATTCTCAATTGCGGCCTTCACCGTATATGGTGTGCAGATTCTACGATCTTATCTTATACGTCTTCTCGCAACAAGATATGGCTATAAATATTCTCGTCAACGGCTTTCCTTTTGGCCAGCGTTCTGTTCCTCCTTTCCAAGGTCAAGGATTTCCAGGCTGGAAAGCAAAGATGTTGTTAATTCTTGAAGGCGATGAACTCTCCGATGTTGTTCTTGGAAATCGTGTTTGTCCGCCTCAGCCTATTGATACAGATAATGATAACGTGCTTATCACTGAAGGACCTATATTTGAAGATTGGAATGTTGCCTATACGGATTGGCAACGACGTGATAAAGTAGCTCGTCGGTATATTCTTTTTGCTCTTACTGATTCCCTTTTGCTTGATATGTATGAACTGCCTACTTCCCACGATGTATGGAAGTACCTTATTGCAAACTTTCAGAAGAAATCTGTTACAGAAATACTTTATTTGAGAGGGTTTCTTAACAAGTTACAATATTAAGTTGGTACTGCCATGACGGGACATATTGAATCTTTCAAATCTATTATTAATTAACTTACTGCTTGTCGGTGATCCTGTTCCACAAAAGCAACTGATTACACTTTTCCTTGATTACACTTTTCCTTGATACGGTGAAGGACTCTTCTTATGATAACATTGTTACTATTCTTTTTAATAAAGATGGTCTTCATTTCGACCAAGCCTGCATGTCTTTAATTGAATACTCTCAACGTCAAGAACGTCGGAATGCTGGTCACGATACAGCTATGATTTCACAAGAGGAGACTGAGTCACAACAGATGGAATGTGCTTTTTATGCTCGAAGGCGTCCATTTCAACGAGGAAACCGCAGAGGTGGCTGTCGCGGTAATATTTTCTCTCGTCTCAAATAAGCAATGTTCTTATTGCAACAGAAATGGCCATACTGAAGATGATTGTTGGGCATGTCAATATGATGAAAAACACAATATTACCACAAAACAACCACGTTTATCTAGAGACTCTTCTTCTTCTTCTTGTGAATATTGTGGACGATATGATCATCCCACTCATATGTGCTATAAGCATCGATTCGACACAGATCGGAATAGAGCATATGCTACTCAACATTGAAACAACATTGTACTAGAAACAAGCTGCGTCCTTTGTTCAGTTTCTCCAGACAGAATACTTCATGTACGTGATGCATCACTTTTTATTGTCGATTCTGGTGCTACAGGAAATATGACATATCAGTCTAAGTGGCTCCATAACTATCATCCACTGCCAGTTCAACGTGTTGTTTATCTTGCTGATGATACTACTTGTCAGGTAAAGAGTATTGGAGACTTAAACTTGGTACCTTATCTTCTTCCACTCGAATTTTGCGAGGAGTATTACATGTACTAGATCTTCAACGTAATCTTCTTTCAGTTGCTAGACTGCCGAATTGAGAAAGATGGACAGACTATAGCCACTGCTCCTCGAAAGGGTAATTTGTTTGAACTCTCTCTCAACGATGCTGTAGCAAATATTGTCATTGCTCCAGGTGATCATGATTGCAAAGTATGGCATCACCGTTTTGTTCATGCTGATTTCTCAAAACTCCTTGATCTTCAACGTCGTGATCTTGTTCATGGCATGGATCTTAACACTAGGTTGGTAATGGGACACTTTTATGTCCTGTTAAGTGACCATTTTCCTTGAATTATGTCAAGAGTTTCAAAATGGATTTTGAGGTGCTATCTGTCTAGAAAGTTGTCTCATGAGCTGAAAAAAACTCGACATTTTTTTGGAATATCAATGCCATCTTTAACCTTGTCCTTGCACAACATTTCAGAACCTAAACTGTGTGAAAAAACGGGTCCTGTTTTTGGCTTTTTTCAACTTTTTGCAACTATACCACTCTAGAATTCATGTTTGTGAGGTCTATAATGCTAGAGAACTATATTTAGTAGTCCTCAACATGTCCTGATGCTTCTAGGGAGAAAAAAATGTTAAAGTTGTAAGTTATGACCAAATTACAAAAATTGTCAAATCCTTTTTTTTAGCCAATTTTAGCTCTTCTATGATTTTTTTGGTGGCTTTCATGATATCCAAATGCAGTTTTGATTTTCTATGTCGCATATTGTAACATAAAGCTAATATTCCTTGAGTTTTGGGGCACCTAATACCCTATTTTGCATAGTAGACAACGATGGTTGATTTTTCCAATTATAGAAGAAAACGAAACATTCTAGTATATCAAGTATAGCTTTTTCAATATTGTTAGTTTCTTGTGACAACTACATGCATTTTGTAGGTAGAAACCATATCTAGTCATAAGGATCAAATTTAATGGCTAGATATTGAATAGTTTCTATGGGATTCTACAACTCATAATGTTGAACCCAATTTTTTCATGTTTGCTATATTTAGCACTTCATCTTTGTCCCCAAGATTCCCCTTGGTAAGAGATGTATTATTCTTTTGACATGCTCCATGGCTCCTTATGAACCTAAAGGACAATAGGGAACTAAGAAAACATGCAAATATTATTTTTATTGAGCATGGCTATAGAAACTTTGATGATAGGTTTGCAGAATGGTAAAAATTCAACTTTTTTGTACCTATTTCTTTTGGCAAAACAAAAAATAGTGAGTGAGAAGCAATCATATGTTTTGATCACCAACCCATTGAAGTTAACTAGGGAATTTATCTCAAGTCCTACAAAAATCCCTAATCTTATTTTTATGCAACAAAACGTAAGAAATGACTGTTTTGATGAAAATGTACTGGTCCATCAACTTTGGAGGCTTGGTGTGACCAAAACATAAGAAATTTTAAAAGTTTCTTATTTTTTCCATGTGTAGTAGGCCTTGAACTATAACCTCATGAAAGGATTTTACAAAATGAGTGGATCTACTATGGTTTTGGAGGTTTTTTTCAAAACCCTGAAAGGACACTTTTATGTCCTGTTAGGTTACCAACCTAGTGTTAAAGCCCATCCCCATATGGGAATTTGTGAATTTTGTGCTCTTGGGAAACACAATCGTAAACCCTTTCCTCTTTCAAATACAACTCATTCTCATGACATATTGGATCTTGTTCATACTGATATATGTGGACCTCTACCTTCTTCGAGATCACAATATCGCTACTTGATTACTTTCATTGATGATTTCTCAAGGTATATGACTGTATTTCAACTTAGAAAAAAATCTGAAGCCTTATCTGTTTTCAAACAATTCCACAAGGCTGCGGAACTTCAAACTGGTCGTCGCCTTAAGAAGCTTCGTAGTGACAATGGAGGCGAATATGTTTCTCGAGATTTTGTGAGTTACTGTGCTGACAGTGGAATTCATCATGAACACACTATTCCATATTCTCCTCAATAGAACGGTGTTGCTGAACGAAAGAATCGCACTATTCTCAATGTTGTAAGATGTATGCTGATTCATTCTGGCTTATCTCGTGTTTTCTGGGCTGAAGCTACTTTGACAGCAGCATTTATTCAGAATCATCTTTCTACTACTGCACCCTCTGGTAAGATACCCATCACAGCATGGACAGGTGACATTCCTTATGTATCTCATTTTTGAACCTTTGGATGTATTGCTTATATTCATGTTCCCAAAGAAACACGAACAAAGCTTGATGCTCCTGGTCTTAAAGTTATTTTTATTGGATATTTTGACACTTCCAAAGGCTACAAATTCTATGACCCTTCCTCCAAGAAAGTAATTGTGAATCGTGATGCTACTTTTAATGAACACCTTATGGGAGGCTCATGGTCCATGGATGATTCTGATGATACTAAATCATTCTTTCAGGCTTTTCCATTTCTTTCAGAAGATGAAACTCTTCCTATAGAGCAACTTTCCTCTTCACAACCATCCATTCAAAATGTTGCCAATGATGATATTGATATTTTTGTTGATCTGCCTATTAATTTTGAACATGGCTAATGTCATCATCTTGCGCTCGGAGCTTGGAGTTGCTTCTTTCTAGATTAGCTTCTTTGCTATTGTAATAGATTTGTACATATGACATTGTAATCTTTTAGGTACCATGCACTATGCACACTCCACATTTGCACATTGTGATATCTAAGTCACTTGAATATTTGTACATAGATGCACAATTCACTTTCACATCATCACCGCTGGTTCAGATTTTCACATTGTATAGGGGCTTGGGTTTTTCCCTTGAACTCCCCAAGGGTTTTTTCATCCAAAGCTAGAGACCTTTGTTTGAGTGGGGGTGTTGGAGCTATATATGGCTCACTCTACTGAACTTGGTCTCACCTATATATTTGTATCTTGTACTCAATATGAATCAGTCTTTGGGAGCGTATATGGTGTGTCTCTTGTCTCGTCTCTCTCTCTTTCTCTCTACATCTCAACAAATATTTCCATACTACAATGGGGGTACCGTGGGCGACATGATGTGTCGCTTATCGTTCACTCACGGATTGTTCAAAGGACATGTGTACAGGCTACAACTTGGCTCGAGGTCATTGCCTATAGCAAACAACCCTGTAAGAGAGATAGATACGGTGCGGATCAAAGTAGTTGATCGAGCAGATGTCAGCAATTTGTCATGCCTTAATCGACGGCGTTGTGGCTGCCCACTAGGCCGGTATAGTGCACAGTAATCTGCACCCGTTCAACGTAATGTTGGACTTCACTCGCGCCAATAAATCCTGCATCGGCATCATTGATTGGGGTATGATGCTGAGAACATCTGCTAAGCGCGTAGCAAATAATTATATGTCTCCAAGCGCACACTCGGACGAAGCAATTTTGAATGCACAGAGAGTAGGGAATGCCGAGATGGCTAAGCGATTGGGGATTGCTCCCAAACTATACAATCCACGATGCACAAATGCATACAAAAAAGCGAGTGACATTTATGCATTGGGCTACCTATTCCACATACTGGCAGATTTTTGGAGTGCAGCCAGAAAAGTTTATTTTCCAGAAGAAGTTTTTCACCACTCGGACGAAGATGGTATGAGGGCTATTCGAATTAAAGTAGATTGTTAGATGAAGTTAAAAGAGCAAGACCAAAGAAGGAATGCTTCTGACGTGTTGATATTTTTCAAAGAACATTTAAAGACAGACCCTAACCTTGTCCAATGTCCACTTGTTGAACTTGCATCATCATTTTTTCCGATTTAAACATTTCTATGATATACATGTCTTGTCAAGTGTATTCGTTTTTTTATCGAAGTGTATTATCTGGTTTGAAGTGGGTCACCTAATTGAGTCAATTATATTTAGTCATTTCAAATTTGTCATTTAACTGTCAATATTTCAAATTTGCCTTGTGGTTCAATTAGTCGCATTTGTTGTGGTTTGATTTAGTGGCTTCCACGCAGTGTCCCAATGAGTGAGAATATATATTTTCCAATGATATTGAATATTTGTCTATCTGTTGACTGCAGCTCTAAGAGAAAATAGCCGATTAAGAACAAGATATTGGCACCCAATCATTGCCTGATGATCAACAACAAGCGACTGTTAATGCATTTCAGCGCATGAAATCTCTGGCACACGGCATATCGGCACAACAAGCGACGTGTACTACTCGCCGACTGTCAAAGTGGAAAAATCCAAACCATATGCAATGGAAAGAGATCAATAAAGAAGTGACAAAGGACATGATCAAGACAATATATATGGCCATGTGAGGACGCAGAGATCAGGAAATTTTCCTTCTTTTAATCTAAATGCACTCATTTCATTGATGCAATCAATTCGGTCCTGAACGTTGGAGTAGAACGTGTTGACTACGTGATAGAAATCGCCTACCACCTCTGTATTGGACATCAGATCTAAATTCCAATACTCTGGATCAAGCATGTAAGCCACGCTATGGAGTGGACTATGAGCGCTCTTCCACCTTGCATGAAAATACTTAGCCAAAAGTTTCCACTGTTTGCCAGAGAATGGTAATCGCCACTCCTTCTTTACTATAGACTCTTTCAGTTCTTCACAATTTTCAGGACTCTGTTGGACTGACCACCATGTCATCCACACTTTGCCCAAGTTTGGTGCCCTTTGATCAAGATTGCGGATCGCGAACATAACGAGCATCATTACATGGTATGCATCCATTAGACTCCGCCACCAAGCAACCTTGTTTACATTGCCATGTAGACATGTAATTTTATTTTTTACTGCTTCTTTCTGCTCAAGATTCCATTCATCAAAGGCTGCGCAACTGAATGTGTCAGTCACAGTACACTTATTACGGAGAAGTGATTCCAAGGTATAAAAGTGTGTGCAGAACCGAGTTTCAGCAGTAAGTTTCAGCATCACTGACATGCGCATCCTATACAAATCGAGCACTCTTTGTCGTTTCAAGATAAATTTCACAACCTGACGTGCTGTATCAATTATTTTGGCGAACCATGTGGTTTCTTCGCTAGTGTACCAATCTTTCAGCACCAAGTTCAAGTTGTTCTCCAAGGTTAGTTGGCGTCACTACAGGATCTGCGGAGTTAATATTTGGCTCTGGGAACTCTTGACTCGAAGGAACAGAGCTATATATCTATCGTCTCTTGCCACCTATTTTAGCGAGCTCTTCTCTCAAACACTTTGCAACTGTAGGTGCCTGAGAATGTTTTCTTACAACTGTTTTTAGCGCTACCCAAAAAATGATCCCTAATACATGGTGTACCACCAGATTTTGTTTTGTGACAAAATTTACATTGCCACTCCATATATTGGTCGCATATGTTGTGAGCATAATCCCACTCTTTGCCAGGAGCTTTTTTATTCTTTGGCTTCTTCGTACCACTTGTGTCCACATTTGTTTCCATTGCTTTTAAATTAAAACTGAAGAGAAAAGAGCAAGATGTTCAGTTTTGAAAAAAAAAATTATTTTCAATAAATATTATAATTTAAAAACCATTCAATATGAAAGTAACCATGATGCACAATATGAGATTTTCAATGCATGCTAGTCAATCCACATATCGATCACCTTATTGTGAGCAACCATACACATTGCAATGTAGTCTAAACATGGCATAATAAGTATAACAATGCTATGAATCTCTATATGCAATTATTATCATAATGATTATTTACATGTCCACTTTGATTTGCAAACAATAAGACACATCTAATTTCATTTGCTACAAAAAAACAAACGAAAGAAATAAAATATATGATTGGTCATTTCATGCACTAATAATCTATCGTAATACATAATGCACTCTCTGTATAAACCAATGCATGAACTAACGCAAATAAATCTTCAATATAGTCACCCAATTGGGGACTACTTGTACCCAGTGAAGGATTGTAGCCCACCCATGCAACCAATTCAATATATAAAAGCTATTTTAACCTAATCAAGGATTATAGCTCTTATATTGTAAATCAACTCAAATGCAAGACTTCAAGGATCTTTATATGCCCGGTACACTAGTAGAGGACATCCGACCCTTGACTATCGACTCCTCATTTACATATGCTCATCTTCTAAAACCAATTATAGCCCTCATTTGGATCAATGGCTTCTTCGCAATGAGCATGATTCTCCAAGTTTTCAGTTGTTTTGGTTTCGTACCTTTATATCGGTAAACGAATTAAATTTTTTTTAGAAGTGGTTACCAAATTAAGAATCATGTTCGGCCCAAAAAAAGGACCTGTGACTCTGTGACCTTAGGTCAATTCACAAGGAGATGACAATACCCGGCACACTCGGATACACTCCCCAAGGATTTGCCTAGCTAAACGACTGGGGTTAGCACACTATTTACTATATATAATTACTTGCACCGGGATTTTTCATTTTCATGGCGGGCCCGCCGGGCTACTGCATATACCCGGCGGGCCCGTCGATAAAATGAAAAAGCCCGACGGGCCCCGCAGGGAAAATGAAAAAACCCGGAGGGCTAACCGATTCTTTAGGTTTTTGCAGGTCAAAATCAAAGTCACGTTAACAATTAACATAATCACGTGATTTTTTTGTGTAAATATTAGAGTTATTTACGTAATCACCCGATCCTTATTACGTTAATGCAATCCCTACCTGAAAAATCACAAAACTAAGATATAAAAGCGTTGGCATAGCCAAGAATCACATGTGTGTGAGGGTTTTAAAGGCACTTACCTGAGCACTTAATGAAGCATGGACAATTATGCATGGTCCACATGAGAATACCTTGCACATGTACATTCCGTCGTCCGATTGGTTGGGACATATCAACCACATCGAGTTCTGTCCACAAGATTTGGAGCTCTTCTATAAGTGGTGCCAGATAGACGTCCATGTTATTTGCTTTGTATTTTCCAGGGACGATCAATGACAACAATAGATGGCCCTTCTTGATAGCTAGCCATGGTGGAAGATTATAATTAACCATACAAATAGGCTACGTGATCATGAAGAGCTCCGTAATCCGAATGGATTTACTCCGTCCATTGCCAGACCAAAGCGGAGACATCGAGGCTCATTCTTAAATGTAGGCCAACTTTCCTATATGTGCTTCCATGCACGAGAGTTAGTAGGTACCCACATCACATCATCTGTTGATCTAGTATTTGAGTGTCATGTCATCAAAGCGGCTATGTGTCCTCCCTGTACGTGTTTGATCCACAATTGGGACATTGTTCCAAGTTTGCATACTCATTGCGAAAAAGTATACAATCATTAGGACATGCATGTATTTTTTGATAATCCAAGCCCAAATTAGTAAGAATCTTTTTAGCAGTTGGACGGGTAGGAGGCATGTGATTCCCTTATGGCAAGATTAGCTCATTGAGAAACCTGTCATTACATGAACAAGTCAGCTCTTTGATCACCTTATATAAACTATAATTTGCACTTTATCATGTATTTACCTGAAAAGCTCTGTGATTGAGGCGTTTGACCAATCGTAGACAGATTGCAAATTTATTAAAGTTCTTGAAGTCTATGTGCACTTTTGAACTCCGATTGCATTTTTTAACTATTTGATGCTATCTCTAACAACCTCACATTCTCTAACTAGGCTCGATCTCCGCACACCTCGGTCTAGAGGTGCATGTACTTTTGAAGTCTGATTGCATTTTCCCTACTATTAATTTGTCGCTAGCTCTAACCTAACCTATAATCTGACCTAGCCTACAACTTAAACCTAACCTAACTTAATGTAACCTAGCTTATAACCTAATCCTAACCTATAACCTAACTTAACTGAAGTTTGTTTGTGTTTTTAGAAGTACACAATTCATCTTCGAAGTCCGTTTGCATTTTTTCTACTATTAATTTATCTCGCTAGCTCTAACCTAACCTATAATAACCTCACCTAACCTATAACTTAGACCTAACCTTACGTAACCTAATATAAAAACAACAAAATGGTGAGGCGTTTGGCAAAATGGCAAGCGATAGAGCTTGCCTACAATGCATATGCGATGTCGGCAAGCTCTATGGCTTGCCAATTTGGCAAACGGCTCACCATTGTGTTGTTTTTAGGGTTGCAAAGCAATTTAGGGGCTTGAAAACCGCTCGCAGACATATAGACAACACAATGGCGAGATATTGGTAATATGGCAAGCCATAGAGCTTGCCCACAATGCATATGCCTTGTGGGAAACCTTTATGGCTTGCTGTATTGCCAAACAGATCGCCATTGTGTTGTTTTTTGAGACACGAGACAATTTTAGCCCTTGAAAATTTCTCACAAATATATAGACAACATAATGGCCAGTTATTGGCAACATGGAAAGCCATAGAGCTTGCCCACAATGCATATGAATTGCGGGCAAGCTCTATGGATTTTTGTTTTGCCAAACGTATCTCCATTGTATTGTTTTTAGGGCCGCGAGGCAGTTTTAAAGCTTGAGAATTTCTCACGGACATATAGACAACAAAATGGCTAGCCTTTTGGAAATAGACCAAACCATAGAGCTTGCACACAATGCATATGCATTTTGGGAAAAATCTATGGCTTCTCGTATTGCCAAATAGCCTACCATTGTGTTGTTTTTAGGGCTGCTTAGCTATCTTAGGGCTTGAAAACCGCTTGCGGACATAAAAACAACACAATGGCAAGTTGTGGGAATACGGCAATCCATAGAGCTTGCCCTCAATGCATATGCATTGTGGGAAATCTTTATGGCTTGTCGTATTGCCAAACGGATAGCCATTGTGTTGTTTTTAGGGACACGAGGCAATTTTAGCGCTTGAAAATCGCTTGCAAACATATAAACAACACAATGGAGATCCGTTTGGAAATACAACAAGCAATAAAACTTTCCCACAATGCATATGCATTGTAAGCAAGATCTATGGCTTGCCGTATTGCCAAAAGGCTTGCCATTGTGTTGTTTTTAGGGCCGCTTAGCTATTTTAGGATTTGAAAACCGCTTGCAGACATATAGAAAACACAATGGCGAGCCGTTTGGCAATGTGTCAAGCCATAAAGCTTTCCCATAACGCATATGCATTGTGGGCAAGCTCTATGGCTTGCTGTATTTCCAAACGGCTCGCCAGGGTGTTATTTTCAGGGCCGCTTAGCTATTTTAGGACTTGAAAACTGCTCGTAGACATATAAACAACAGAATGACGAGCCATTGGGAATACATAAATCCATAGAGCTTGCCCACAATGCATGTGCGTTGTGGGTAAGCTTATGGCTTGTCGTATTGACGAACGGATCGCCATTGTGTTATTTTTAATATACGTTGTGGGTAAGCTCTATGGCTTGCCGTATTGCCGAATGTAGCTTAACCTTGTTGAGATGTAGAGAGAAAGAGAGAGAGACAAGACAAGAGACACACCATATACGCTCCCAACGACTGATTCATATTGAGGACAAGATACAAATATATAGGTGAGACCAAGTTCAGTAGAGTGAGCCATATATAGCTCCAACACCCCCACTCAAACAAAGGTCTCTAGCTTTGGATGAAAAAACCCTTGGGGAGTTCAAGGGAAAAACCCAAGCCCCTATACAGTGTGAAAATATGAACCAGCGGTGATGATGTGAAAGTGAATTGTGCATCTATGTACAAATATTCAAGTGACTTAGATATCACAATGTGCAAATGTGGAGTGTGCATAGTGCATGGTACCTAAAAGATTACAATGTCATATGTACAAAGCTATTACAATAGCAAAGAAGCTA
Organism: Adiantum capillus-veneris; assembly: GCF_014529385.1. NCBI lineage: Eukaryota > Viridiplantae > Streptophyta > Polypodiopsida > Polypodiales > Pteridaceae > Adiantum > Adiantum capillus-veneris. The sequence continues at coordinate 132,218,372 of NC_140935.1, forward strand.
ATCTAGAAAGAAGTAACTCCAAGCTCCGAGCGCAAGAGGATGAAACGTGACTCATTGAGGCCTTTGGTCAAAATGTCTGCAATCATCTGGTCACTTGGACAGTGTTCAACCATAATGGTTCCTTTGCGTACTTCATACCTGACATAATGATAATGGATAGCAATGTTCTTTGACTCATTATGTTGAACATAGTCTTTTGCAAGACTAATATCACTTTGGTTGTCACACCGCAAGGGTGTGCTAGAAAGAGGAGAGTGACCAATATCAACTAGCATTTGTCAAAGCCAAATCATCTCACGAGCTGCAAGTGATGCCGCAACATATTCTGACTCAGTCGTAGAAACTGCAACACAACGTTGTTTCTTGCTGGTCCAAGAAACAAGACAGCCATTTATAAAGAATCAATTTCCACTAGTAGATCGCATAGATAAATGTGAGCTTGCCCAATCTGCATCTGTGTAACCCAAAAGAGAAAGAGATTGCATAGAATCCGATGTGAGTTGTCGTCGATAGACTAAACCAAAATATGTAGTGCCTTTCAAGTATTTCAATACACGCTTTTCAGTAGACCAATGCTTAAGAGAAGGACATGCAAGATGTTGTCCAAGATAATTAGCAGAAAACAGAATATCAGGATGAGTGTTCATGCCAACAAACTGAAGACATCCAATCAAGTTAGCATAAGGTTGATTTGTGACAAGTTGACCGCCATTGTCAGAAGTGTTCTTCGTAGAGCTCGCAAGACAAGGTGTGTTGGCTGAATGTGCAGATTCCATACCAAATTTTTGAATAGTATCTGCAATAAACTTTGACTGTCGAAGGAATAAAATACCTTTTGTGCGATTCCGTTGGATTTGAATGCCAAGACAAGAGTGAATCTCTCCAAGATCCACCATATCAAATGCAGAAGACAATAACTTTTTCACTTGCTGAAGAAATCCCAAATCATTGGAAACAAGGATGGTATCATCCACATAAAGAGCAAGAATCACAAAACTGCTACCTTGGCATTTCATGTATAAGTTGGGGTCTGACGAGAAAGAGATGAATCCTTTAGAGGTGAGAAAAAGATCAAATTTTGTATACCAGGCTCACGAAGCTTGTTTGAGACCATATAGTGCCTTATGGAGTTGAGCAACAAGGTCTTCTTTACCTGGAATAACAAACCCTTCTGGTTGTTCCATATAAATTTCCTCTTCCAAGTCACCATTAAGAAAAGCAGTTCGCACATCCATTTGATGAGCTTCTAAATCAAATTGAACAACAAACGCCAATAAAACTCGAACACTTGTAATGCGAACAACTGGTGAAAAAGTCTCTTGATAATCAACACCAGCTACTTGGGAGTAACCTTTTGCAACTAAACGCGCCTTGAACTTGTCAAAAGATCCATCTGCTTTTACTTATGTCTTATACACCCACTTACATTTAATAGTTGTACGACCAGGAGGTAATTATGTTAGTATCCATGTACCTTTAGAGATAAGAGAATCGTACTCTGCTTCCATAGCCTCTTGCCATTGATCCTTTTGTGGTGAAGAGATAGCTTCATCATAAGCGATGGGATCTTCAGAAGTAGAAAAAGCATTATCAGCAATATCGTCATCATAAACATGACACGAGCCATGTTCAAAATCAATAGGCAGATCAACAAAAATATCAATATCATCATTGGCAACATTTGGAATGGATGGTTGTGAAGAGGAAAGTTGCTCTATAGGAAGAGTTTCATCTTCTGAAAGGAATGGAAAAGCCTGAAGCAATGATTTAGTATCATCAGAATCATCCATGGACCATGAGCCTCCCATAAGGTGTTCATTAAAAGTAGCATCACGATTCACAATTACTTTCTTGGAGGAAGGGTCATAGAATTTGTAGCCTTTGGAAGTGTCAGAATATCCAATAAAAATAACTTTAAGACCAGGAGCATCAAGCTTTGTTCGTGTTTCTTTGGGAACATGAATATAAGCAATACATCCAAAGCTTCGAAAATGAGATACAGAAGGAAGGTCACCTGTCCATGCTACGATGGGTATCTTACCAGAGGGTGCAGTAGTAGGAAGATGATTCTGAATAAATGCCGCTGTCAAAGTAGCTTCAGCCCAGAAAACACGAGATAAGCCAGAATGAATCAGCATACATCTTACAACATTGAGAATAGTGCGATTCTTTCGTTCAGCAACACCGTTCTGTTGAGGCGAATATGGAATAGTGTGTTCATGATGAATTCCACTGTCAGCACAGTAACTCACAAACTCTCGAGAAACATATTCGCCTCGATTGTCACTACGAAGCTTCTTAAGGCGACGACCAGTTTGAAGTTCCACAGCCTTGTGGAATTGTTTGAAAACAGATAAGGCTTCGGATTTTTGTCTACGTAGAAATACAGTGGTATACCTTGAGAAATCATCAATGAAAGTAATGAAGTAGCGATATTGTGATCTCGAAGAAGGTAGAGGTCCACATATATCAGTATGAACAAGATCCAATATGTCATGAGAATAAGCTCTATTTGAAAGAGGAAAGGGTTTACGATTGTGTTTCCCAAGAGAAAAAAATTCACAAATTCCCATATGGGGATGGGCTTTAAGATCCATGTCATGAACAAGATCACGACGTTGAAGATCAAGGAGTTTTGAGAAATCAGCATGCACAAAACGGTGATGCCATACTTTGCAATCATGATCACCTGGAGCAATGAAAATATTTGCTACAGTATCGTTGAGAGAGAGTTCAAACAAATTACCGTTTCGATGTTCAGTAGCATATGCTCTATTTCGATCTGTGTCGAATCGACGCTTATAGCACATATGAGTGGGATGATCAGATCGTTCACAATATTCACAAGAAGAAGAAGAAGAGTCTCTAGATAAACGTGGTTGTTTTGTGGTAATATTGTGTTCTTCATCATATTGACATGCCCAACAATCATCTTCAGTATGGCCATTTCTGTTGCAGTAAGAACATTGCTTATTAGGATATTTGAGACCAGAAAAAATATTACCGCGATGGCCACCTCTGCGGTTTCCTCGTTGAAATGGACGCCTTCGAGCATAAAAAGCACGTTCCATCTGTTGTGACTCAGTCTCCTCTTGTGAAATCATAGTTGTATCGTGACCAGCATTCCGACGTTCTTGACGTTGAGAGTATTTAATTAAAGACATGCAGGCTTGGTCGAAATCAAGACCATCTTTATTAGAGAGAATAGTAACAATGTTATCATAAGAAGAGTCCTTCACCGTATCAAGGAGAAGTGTAATCAGTTGCTTTTGTGGAACAGGATCACTGGCAGCAGCAAGTTGATTAATAATAGATTTGAAAGATTCAATATGTCCCGTCATGGCAGTACCAACTTCATATTGTAACTTGTTAAGCAACCCTCTCAAATAAAGTATTTCTGTAACAGATTTCTTCTGAAAGTTTGCAATAAGGTACTTCCATACGTCGTGGGAAGTAGGCAGTTCATACATATCAAGCAAAAGGGAATCAGAGAGAGCAGAAAGAATATACCGACGAGTTGCTTTATCACATCGTTGCCCATCCATATACACAACATTCCAATCTTCAAATATAGGTCCTTCAGTGATAAGCACGTTATCATTATCTGTATCAACAGGCTGAGGCGGACAAACACGATTTCCAAGAACAACATCGGAGAGTTCATCGCCTTCAAGAATTAACAACATCTTTGCTTTTCAGCCTAGAAATCCTTGACCTTGGAAAGGAGGAACAGAACGCTGGCCAGAAGGAAAGCCGTTGACGAGAATATTCATAGCCATATCTTGTTGCGAGAAGACGTATAAGATAAGATCGAAGAATCTGCACACCATATATGGTAAAGGGCGCAATTGAGAATGAGAGAGATATAAGTACTACGTTCTGTCAACGATAAACGTAAGAAGGATGCTCAAGGAACATCCAAAGATGTGAGAGACGTCACCCAAAAAAGGCAAGGTAAAGGAGACGTTGTGGGCGGAATGAAAACACACACAGCGCCTCTATAACGACCCGACACACACTCTTGGGAAGATACACACACACACTATGGGGCACCACTCGGTGTAACACCTGGCCGAGACAGGGAACACACCTCTGGAGTGAGAGGAGAGAGACTATCCACTCGCCCACTCCACACAGACACACACACACACACACACACTCAAAAAACTCAGCTCAACAGAGGAGAATTTCTGATGTTTAGATACAAATGAGCTTGGGCCAACACCAATGGGGCAAACAGCTCACACAATATGGGTAAAAGATACCGGATACAATCACAAACTGGAGCAGAAACTTCGCTCATAGGAGAAACTTACACAGAAAAACAGCAGGAAAAGAGTGAGGAATCTGGCAAAATGGACAGCGCCATCGCGTCCGGAACGGCCCAAAACCCCAGTCTACAATGTCAAAGTGCTCAAATCCGACCTCGAATGAGCAGTTTAGGGCCAAAACAGGCTCCAAAATGGGCAAAAACACACCTGCGGCTGTTCCTCCTCTCTTCTCCACGTTTTTTCTGGTCTTCTCTCTCTTTTTTCAGTTCCCACACTTAGCTTTTTTAGTTGGGCACCCTTGGCCTTTTAGATGACCTCAAACGGACCCCGAACAGGCCAAAAACTGACCTCGCAGTGCATAGTTGTCACCTTTTTGCATCATTTGCACACCTGGCACTCAGCTTTTTTCCAATAATGCATCTCGCCACCACGTGAAGTGGCCCCAAAAAAAGGTCCTCATGATGACCTTTCTGCATAATTCTCACAAGCAAACACCCACGTTGTGTCCGTCCTCATCTGCGTGCAAATATTGACCTCGTTCGCCCTCCTGACGCCACTAGATGCCATCTGACGCACCTGCTGACCTCACGTCGTCGGCCCGCGGATAGCTTCCTCGAGAAGTTTTACGTGCTACCAACTCCTCCTTATTGTAGAAAAACACAATGGTACTAGTAACGATGAAAATCGATGCACTATGTACATGGTGTCCTACCTGTACACATGTGGGCCCCACGTAACCACCTGGCTCTGGAAAATGGGCAATACTTTATTTGATGCACCATGCATGGGTATGTACATATGCGCAATCCCTTGCTCCAAAAAACTCCTGACAACGTTAATAATAAACGAGTCCTGAAAATAGAGTGGCGTGAGACGCAAGATTGATGGCCACAATACGAATAGAAAAAAGCTAAATCTTCTCGAAAAATTTAACGCCAAAATAAGAAAAACGTTCGCGGACGCTTCACGAAGAAGTAGGACGAAGAAAGCTACGTCAAGCTCAATTGCAGTAAAAACAGCATAACTTTCTGCTGCGAACTCCGATTGACGCAAACCTAGAACTCAAATCGAAGAGCTCGAGGAGACGAACAAGTTTTGCATGAAAACAGCCATTGCGCTTTTTCCATTTCTCCAAATTTTGAGCAGAACAACAAGAAAAATTGATATGAAGTTCAGGGTGTCATCAACAAGAAAACGTACTCAACGATTAGATTGATTAGAAATAAACGCCACATAAAACACTAATCATATTCTTCTTAACACAAAACAACCACAGTTAACAAGAATCAACGCTCAAAAATAAAATTTATAGCAATTTTGAATCTTACATGCGAATCGCATACACATACTGTTGTGTCACCATGAATTGAATCGGCGCGTGATCGTTACCGCTCTGATACCATGTTGAGATGTAGAGAGAAAGAGAGAGAGAGAGATGAGACAAGAGACACACCATATACGCTCCCAAAGACTGATTCATATTGAGGACAAGATACAAATATATAGGTGAGACCAAGTTCAGTAGAGTGAGCCATATATAGCTCCAACAAACCTAACCTAGCCTAATGTAGCTTAACCTAACCTAACCTAACGTAGCTTAACCTAACCTAACATAACCTAATCTAACCTAATGTAGCTTAACTTAACCTAACCTAACGTATAAGATAACCTTAGCTAACCTAACCTAACAGCTTAACTTAACGTAGCATAACGTATAAGATAACCTAACCTAACATAGCTTAACTTAACCTAACTTAACGTAGCATAACGTATAACCTAACCTAACCTAACTTAACTTATAACATAAACTTAACCTAGAACATAAACCCATCAATTGCATAATTTCAAAAACGACGTAATTCAAAACAAAATTTCTTCAAAACAAGATTTTTTCATAAACCAAAACAAATTTTTTTCATAATTCAAAATGAAATTTCACATCACAAACCATAATTTCTTTTAAAGCATGAAACTTTCTTTTATTAATATATAAATTAATTTAAACAAATTTAATATTCATTTAAAGGTTTGAGCACTCACATTCGTTGTATTTGAGCAATAAAAGATGTTGTAAACATCCTGGAACTTGCAGAAACTCACACACAAACACAAAGTTAAACCCTAAACCCTAAATCTACAAGTAAACATGAAAATACTCTCACCTTAGTGTTATGGGCTAACCCACAAGCAAGATTAGCACTTCCAACAGCTTGTTTTGCACCCGATCTGTAAGAGGTGAGGAAGAAGAGATCTTGAGAAAAGGTGCAAGAAGAAGAGAAATGCGCAAAGAAAGCCCGAGGTTTTGTTTTTTGTAGGTACCGTTGGTACAGAAATCGATATAGGTGTCAAAAAACGCGCCGGAGAAAGCATCGACAAGTGCATACGCGCTGACGTCGGAATAGGCATCGGAACAGGCGTCGGATATTTGAAAAACAATTTTTTTTAAAACTTTACCTCCCTCCATACATATCTACAGATATAGCGACGCCCGCCAGTGACGCCGGTAATGTGGCACCGGAATTTAAGTGACCTCTTGTAGTGTCTATGTCTTTCACAGACCACCCATGATCTCTACTATGGTTGTAGAAGTTGTGTGCAATGTCAATCAACAAAAATCCCAAAAAGTGCATTTCAAGAGGAATGCCACTAACAACTCTCAAAAGATATGGTAGACACTATATGAACTTTTGGTTCTCCTTTGCCTTGAAGCTTGCAAAGTAGATGCTTGGGCAGTTAGGCCAACGTCCATATCAAATGGAGGTAGGTGCTGCCTTTTTAACAACGTGCACAACAACATCAATTTCTTTTTTTGGAGGAGCCTCATAAATGTGAGATATATTTCTTGAATACATTCAATTATAAGATATGCATTGGGTCGTAGACTAAATCTAGAGAGAGATCAAATCCATATAGATCATATAATCTCCAGAGTATGGACTCTCCTGAGAGACTAGCTTCTTTCCGTGATGCTTCCTTTTCTTTGTATATGCAACACCGTTTATCTTCATCAAGAGCTTTTTTCATCTTTTCGATGGTCATCTTTGAAGGTGGACATCTAGCTTGTCAGCGGTTTTCACTATAGATGTATTGTCCCTCTTTTGATCCTATACCAGGCCGTATTAGAGTTGCTTGAGGTTTATCATGCATGCAAAACTCTTGTCCTCCAATATTCTTGAAGAGGCCTATTTTGCACTGTGCCAATGGTCTCCTGTAACCATCATGACCATAGCGCGTATTGTACATATCTTTGAAAGACCTTGTTGATTGGCACCAAAGATCTATGGGATAGTCATACAACACCTCGACACCATTTAGATATAGGCTTTCCAGATCATCTAGAAAAGGTCCAAAAATGCCCCAAAAAATTCACCAAAAACCTTCATAATTCTCTTGCAGCTTTGAGGGATAAACAAATTTGGGTAAGATATCAATGAAAGACTTGATTCCTAGATTCAACACCATGACCTCTACTACTCCACAGCTTTTTTGGGTTGCCTGTGATGTCTGAAATCCATCCCAATGTATCAGCAATGCTACATTTCAAGAATCACCCTATTCACATGGCCACCCAGAAAAAAATCTTTGTTTGAAATCATGAGATCTTTCAAAAAAAACAACGATGTGATGCTTCTATGTACCTTTTGTAGGCTCTGTTTACGCACAATGTCCTCTTTACACTCGATGCAGACAAAGTTGTACTCTTCTCCCATAACATTTTGAAGAGCTTTATAACATCTATTGGTAGAAAAGGTAGTGTAAGACTTCTTGCAAAAGGATTAGAGCAGACAACCGGTAGCTCATAAGATGCTGATGGATCCCAAAAGTTCTTGACTTCTTGGAATTTTTGTCCATCCCAAAAATTATTAATGCTTCTTTGGTTGCTAATTGCATCTCCCTTGAGCCATTTCTCTTTGTGCCTCCATAAGCATAGTATCTCGTGGCAATAAGTGCTACTCTTTTCAATAGATTTAGTTGAGGCCCAATGGGAATGTAGTGAAAGGAAAGCATTGATTTCCTTGCTTTGGCACAAACTGGACACTTCTTGCAGCATTCCAAGAAATCACGTTTAAGCCTCGATGACAATGATCCACCTTCACATGTGCACTTAAGAACCTCTCCTGTAAAGTTGTCCTCATTGCTTGGTTGAAGAAGCTTGGGTGGATGCTTGGCTACATCACTACCTGTGTAGATGCAATAGTGCAAGGAAGAAACCATGCCAAGACCTTTAAGCATGGTTTGCAATCGATCCCAGCAGGTTGGAAATTGAATCCCTCCAAGGTCACCTTCCCATGTAGGAGGAAGTTGAAGTGATAGCCTGGCCATGCTTCTCTTCGAGGAATTTTTAATCACTCTCTAGAGCCCCCCCCAAGTTTCCAAATACGATGCAAATCGTTCTATCTTGCACACCTGCTGGTAGTTTATGTTCATCCCATAAAATTTGGAGCTCTAGTATCCTCTCAAACAACTAGATCCAAGTATTCTTCATTCTCACTAATAGACATTGGCTCATCAATGATGTCATTACCATCACCATCAACCTGAGAGACTTGAGCGTGATGTTCATTATTCTCTTCCATATTTCCTTTTGAATCTAGTAGAGAAGATAAACCAAAACTGTTTTTGAAGCTTTCAAAGTTATGTGCCAAAGCTTGATGGCGATAATAGGTTGATGCATGAACTTGTCTACCACTTGCACAATACATGTTACATGTGCACCATGTATTTCTTTTGAGAATTTTTGGGCTTCTTGCCTTCTCCCATGGCTTAGGTAGGTGTTGCGTTATGGGTTCCATCAATGTGTTCGGCTAGATGGTTAGTTGCTCTACTATCACTCAGGTCATTGGCAAGATCTAGTCTTTGTTCTAAATCCATTTTTTGTTTTTTGCTAATGGAAGGATGGAGATTTCCTAGAACATCTTGTTGTTTGTGGTGATAAAAGGTACGCTTGGTTACAAGGCACCAACCATTGTTGGAATGCTTGCAAAGATAATTGCAACCACACTTCCAAGACTGTGTTCTCTCCATAATTGTCAAAGGAAAATAACTAGTCATGTTTGTAATATTCATTAAGCTACAACACAACATGCTCTAAGAGAAATAAACTATGGCTTCCCAAGAGGTACTAGCCCATTAATCAAAAACAAATTCTATCCCCATTACAAAGTTAAGCACTTCAATGTTGTGAAAAATAAAGAAACATGAAAATACATAAAATACTTTAACTTCGCAAGAAGTAAATGATCTCATAAAAACATTCTTCTATTTCCAATACAAAGGTTAGTACCCGAAATAGAAGTTCCTTCGATGTGGTTAAGGAACATTTCGATCTTGGCTTGCCTTCATGAGCTTGGTCTCTCTCTCTCTCTCTCTCTCTCTCTCTCTCTCTCTCTCTCTCTCTCTCTCTCTCTCACACACACACACACACACACACACACACACACACACAAGTTTCTCATACACACGTTCATAAATCCTTATCTCTTCATAACATCAATCCATAAGGAGTCCATGACTACAAGATGCGTAAGTTCCTGCTTGAGTAAGAAGGATTTTTATCTATGCCAACAAAATTTAGTGTAGAAATCTTCAAAGTCAACATGATCGAGAATAGCCGTTTAATGTAATCCCACTCACAAATTTTGAGATTTACCTCTACATTTTGAATTTGAAAGTGAAAAGACCTTCAAAATATATAGAAATTTTGTAAGAAAAACCTTCAAATTTAGTCAGTTTACCTCTAATGTTCTCATACCTAGATTTTGCAAAGACAATGCCAAGCAATGTTTAGGAAAATTCATTTTTCCAAACATACAAAATTCCTTTCCTTGAATTTGCCAAAAGGAAATGTTAGGAAATTAGGTTTAATTTTAGGGTTTTAACACTCCTTTTCCCCTTGCCCTCAAGCAGAAAAAAGCACGATATTAACCTAAGACACATTTTTGCCAAACACTAACATTGTCATTCTCAAGTTATAGAAAAAAGGTTTTTTATTTATTTCTGTTTTTTTTTTCCTGGGGGGGGGGGGGGGGGGGGGGGGGGGGAGACGATTTATAGGACTAGCTTTTAAAGAAAAATAAGAAGAACACTAACCTGAGGTGCAATCGGGCAGCAAGCCAAGGAGCCGATGCAACAACTGCAGGGCAAGGCAGGGCGGGAGCCGCGAGACAATTCGATGAGAGGTCTTGATTTCACGATCTGACGGACAACAAATCTCCGTGAGCGTCTGAGATAACCACTTTTCCATACCAGCTTGTACGTCTATTGGTGCACCAAGTGTCCTTTCTATGGGGTAAGGACAAGTCTTGAAAAGGGGGCGTGTCCTGTAATTGGCCCCTTTACCCTAAGCACGTTCTCTTTTTGGGTGGCGGGAGGCTCAGATTGAAGATTTTCTTTCTTGGCCTTTCCCCGTTTAGCTCCAAATATTTGAACTTCACTTATGCCTTAGTCCTCCACATTTTCAAAATTCCTCGAAAAATGAAGCATGGAAATTTTCCTCTCTCTCTCTCTCTCTCTCTCTCTCTCTCTCTCTCTCTCTCTCATAACAGGTATTGAGTTCAACTCTCCTTGTCGAATAGATCTTTAAGGTCCCTTGGGATAGTTTCTTCCAACGTTAAAAATTCTCTTCTTCATCTTCTCTCCCTCTCTCTCTCTCTCTCTAACTTGACTCGAGCAGGTATCTCACTTCTTTGTGTCTCTCCCGCCCTTTGAGGCAAGATGTGTTTGAGGTTTTAAAGATTGCTCCATACTCGTTGCAATCATGGACCGTAGGGAATGTAGAAGTCTAAAATTTAAGGTTGGGGATTCAATTCAAGGGCTATAGTATAAGGTTGGTGGATGTTGTACAAGAATCCCTCACATTCGTGGGGTCTCTCATGCCATATAAGCTCCCTCCTTGAACAATCTTCAAGCGATCAAATGGAGTGATTGGGGTGAGATTTGAGGTGTAGGCACAAACATGAGAGGGACGTCTTTTTTTTGGGGGAAAGGTAGGGGGGTTTCAAGAGATGCAAAGGGTTTTTCTTCTCTCTCGACCTTGGTGTGATCGATGGCCTTGCGCAAGACGGTGCTCAAATCTTTGACATTTGCATTTGAATTTCAAAAGCAATACTTGCTCAAAGGGTTTTTTCTTGATTATTCTTGTGTGATGTTCATGTATAAGCAGCAGTAAATATTTTGCTTTAGCTTGCTACCTAGTATGAGCATGGTATTTGATAGTTTTTTCTTATTTTACTCTTTACAATGTCCTCCATAAAGTGAGGTGCATGTTGCTCCTCCATAACATCTGATGTTTGATTTTTGCTACATTATGCTACAGTCACAAGAGGGTTCTCTTGCATTGATGGTTAATGCACTTTTACTAACCTTGTAGGGGATCATAGTGGTGTGATACATGGACCGAAACCCTACTAGCATGCACTGTCTCCAAAATAATAGATAATGCAGGCCCTTCTTGGCTTATTTCCTCTCCAATACTTCTATTTGTTGTATCATCCTTTTATTTTGTCAAGCACGTGCCCATTTCCATAGCCACAATCTCCACATCAGCACTCTTATACAATCAAGGATAACAAATACCATTCCAATAATAGAGTATGGGGTCCTCAGAAGCTGGTTGAAATAACGCAAAATTCGGTGTCTTGTCTCCTCCCTCCCTCTCTCTTTCTCTCTCTCTCTCTCTCTCTCTCTCTCTCTCTCTCTCTCTCTCTCTCTCTCTCTCTCTCTCTCTCTCTCTCTCTCTCTCTCTCTCTCTTTCTCTCTCTCTCTCTCTCTCTCTCCCCCTCTCATGCGCACACACACACACACAATGTTTGTGATCTTCAATGCTCTCTATGTATTTAGTATCTCTCAAAAAAGGGGGCCAAATCAGAAGTAAAAAGGAAGGTTTGTTTTGTGTGAAGCATAGATCTTATACTTTTAAAGTCTTTTGTTGTTCCACCTAGCATGTGGCTTGGTTGGTATAATAGAGGATACCCGCTACACACATATTGATAGAGGATATTGTAGAGATAAAAACTCAAAGGTAGATAAGCGTTCTCCTTTTTTTATTTCACAATCGTGAGTAGATTATATTGATCCTACCAAACAATTACAGATTCCTGCCATGCTCATGATGAGCCATGCTAACTTCAACGGTTCATAGATACATCGGCTGATAGGGGAGCCACTCCACGACATTATATGAGTCCACTCTTTCACCTATGGGTATTCACAAGTTGTTCTCCATTGCGAGAATCTATCTAGACCAATTTCACTTGCAAGAACTTTCACACTAGACAACATGGCCCCTCATAGCACCTTCCATAAGAAAACTTTCATACCATATGACCAATGAGGGCTACACGTGTTTTTAACAACCGTCTCCCATCTTGACCTTAGCCAGTTGTTGCCCCATTACTTGTTTAGTGGGAAGAACCAATCCTATGATGCCATAAGGGTGAGGTGCACATACTTAGTTTGCGATTTTAGGAAGTGTCTGTTCATAGGCCACTACCAAGCTTTCCACTCGAACTTGGATTCATAGTTCGGCAGATACCACTTGTTACGATGTTCTAGGGCTCTTCAGATCAACAGTTGTTCTGACACACTAAGGTTAAACTGGAAATCCTCTTGTTCCATTCCTTTCCAAAAGCCTCTACTATAGTCCCACAGTTGGCCTTTATGTCTAATACCCTTGTTATTACCCTTTCTAGCAACTTCCCTCTCGAAAGGAGTCAAAAGACAACCACCAGCCTTGGAGAGCCAAGGGGACCAACAAGTTATAGAATTGTGGAAGTACCTTGACAACTCTTCCCTTTCCAAGGACTCTGTTGCTCTATTGCATTTGCGAGTGAGCTCGCCCTTCAAACCCCCAAGTTTCAGGACGGCCCATTGAAGGGCCATCAGCTTGTCTGCACCTCAAGCCCTTTCCACTCACCACCTTGCGAGCATACCTTGGATTTGTCTATCATATCCTAAGCCATAATAGCCCTGCAAGCCTGTCCCTGGCCTTTCTTGGTGAGAACCACCACAAACTTGGAACATTGGGTCTCTGCATGAGTGTTAGGGTTAAGAATCCTGAGCCCGTCTTGCTCAATAGGTCTCGCAACTGTCTCCCATTTAGTCCATTGCCAGGGCATTGCGTCTTTAGTGTTTTTCTTCCACAAAAATCTCTCAATTGGTTTCAAGAAATATTTATAGTAGCATTTAGAAAGCTTTAACAGTTACCATTAAAGGCATTGTAGGGGAGCATAAAAGAATTGATACCCTTCACTCTACTCAAAAATAGGAGAAGCACATACTCCTGTCTTCGCATCTTAATCTTTAATTTATATATAATGCATAAGAATCTAAGCTCACGAGTAACATCCACCCCTAGAGGGGCTCCGAGGTACCGGAGTATCGTCCCTTTTAAGTTTTGCAACTATCTCCTTGGTCTACATAGACGGATCAAAATAGTCATTCTCGGAGAGGGATATCAATCTTGATTTTCCAATGCTACACTTCGACCTTGAGGCTAAGACAAATGTTTTCACGATATCCAAAGCCTTCTTGATAATCTTAGGGAAATCCTTAAGGAAGAGCAGGAAGTTATCATCATAAAGCTTTGCCAATAGTTGGTTGTTGTTAGGCAGAGCCAATCCTTGAATCTCCCCTTTAGCCGAATTTTCTTCAAGCAATGTAACCAGAGTGTGGGATCTGATGGTGAACATTAGGGGGGCAAGTGGGTGTCCTTATTTTATTGATCTTTTGACCACAAAAAAGAACCCACAATTCTTTCATCAAAGAGGAGCTCCGATTGGCTTCCATCACGAGGGTGTTGGACTAGGCGGCACATCCGTGGCCCAAAGCCTAATGAATTCATGACATCTTCAATGAACGACCATGTTATCATGTCATAGGCTTTATCAAGCAATGGTAGAAAGATACACTCTTGCTTAGTGAAAGTGGCATATTCAATGCCGACCATTGTTGCCAAAATGTTATCACATATTGACCTTCCCTTGATGAATCCATGTTGATGGGGAGTGAGGACTTTGTGGAGGAGGGGGGAGAGCTTGAGGGCTACAATTTTGGCGATAATTTTATAGGCTATATACATCATCGTTATGGGTCACCAATGTTTAAGTTGGGAGCAACAAACTTGTTTGGGGATAGGCTTAATGAGGCGTCTTTTAATGTTCAAGTCCTTGATTCCGTCAACTAAGGTTTGGTTAGCCATTCTTGTGATTGGAGACTTAAGATCACCTCAAAATTCCTTGGAAAACTTAGTAGTTGACCCCACCCAACCGGGGGACCTCTCTTTGCCCAAGGTTTTCAAGCGAGGGAGCATTCTCCTATATGGACGTTCTTCTATATGGTGAGTGCTCAGAAGCTTTTAGTTACTATATAACATAAGTCTAGATCTACACTTGCTATATAAATACTATAGGAGAACAAGGCTTTTCTACTTCCAATTAGCAAGTGGTCTGACTAACTATATAGAAAATGAAAAGATGTTATGGAGTTGCTAGTTTCATATAGCAATACTTTACTTACTACATGCAAAATTTGTGAAAGGTAAAACATTACTAGTTATATATGGCAATTACATTATAAAAATTGTTGATTTGCTACTTTTACGTAGAAGATCGATCAAACGTCTTGAAAATTGCTATATGGTAACGTGTCCAAAGATCCTTGTGAAGTCTCCACTGTCGACCTTGCAGATAGACAACAAAAGGTTCTCAACATTGCAGCTCAGGGAGGGGGTATGTCATGCACGATGTGTAGCATCACAAAGAGCTGCATAGAGTAGTAGAACCCCTAAAAATGATCCTATGCTACATGTGGTGATGTACACTAGTGTAGCGGACGACCATAGCACATCAAGCCTGAGTGTGTACTATCAACAGAAGGATAATTTTATGTACCTGCTTAAATTTAGAGAGAGTTCCATAGTGACTACACACAGAGCATTGTGCGCGCGCACACACACACACACACACACAGAGGTTAATCATTGATGATTGATTACATTTATATATAGACGATTGATTACAATTATATATAGGAAATAAAAGGTGTGATTTGAGAGGGTGTGAGTTGTGTGTGTCGATTGAATTTTGAGCGATGAACAAAAAATTAAATGCCCGATTACGCTTGAACTCCAACAACCTCCCTCAAGCGCAATCACGTCATGAGAGAGAGAGAGAGCCGGATTTTATTTGACATTGTGCATATCTGCAACTACAACAGTGCATTTTTTTTTTTGGTGCCTTGCGACACGTGCGATGCATAGGTAAATCATACAAAATTTGATGACAAGGTTTCTATCCGGGATCAATGACGTGCTTTGATTGAAGATGGCCTCGTAGTGATGAATTCTTCCTTGAGATATGCGCTTGTTGTTTCATATGCGGCATCTTCATCTTCACAGTTGGCTTTGCATGCATTTCTCGAACTTGAGGTACTTGTATGAATTTCCCCCCTCAAGGATAGAAATGGACCAGCGTCTTCATCTTTGTTTTCGTCGAGCATGGGAACAATTGTATAGGCTTCTTGATAATGAAGCAAGAAAATGTGAGTATTGACTAGACTTTTGGGTAATGAGCAAATAAAAGTTACTGTATCAAGAAGCAGTCGATCATCTACTTCCTCCTTTCAATCTTGGAGTGCTAGAGACATATTCATGATGGGTGCATCCATGTCCACTCTGACAGCATCTTTCCTTGCACTTTCAAGCTACATGTCATTATAAGAACTTTGTTTGGGCTCCTCCAGGACTGTGTTCTGATCATCTCTCCTTGCGCTATGTTGGGCAATTTGTTGTCCATGCAAGCTTTCATGATGCTGTTCAAGACCTCCTTGAGCTCCGAAGAAGTACTCTATGCACCAAGAGAAAAGGGTCGCATGATGCTCGTAGTTTTCTAGCGAGGGCTCTGAAGCCAAAAGAGTTGGGAAAGATAGGAGCCCCCCCATAGGTTCTAGAATCGCCATAAGGCTTCAATAGGGAAGGGTGGTATGGGTCCATTAGGCTACCAAGAAGGAGGTTGTGATGCCATACTGAAATTTAGAGAGAGAGAGAGAGAGAGAGAGAGAGAGAGAGAGAGAGAGAGAGAGAGAGAGAGAGAGAGAGAGAGAGAGAGAGAGAGAGAGAGAGAGAGAGAGAGAGAGTCATAGTGGCTACACACAGAGTATTGCGCATAGAGACACACACACACACACACACACACAGACAACACTGAGAGAGGTTTATCGCTGAGGAGTGATTACAGTTATATAGAAACTAAAGGTGTGATTTGAGAGAACCTGAGTTGGGGTGTGTGTCGATTGGATTCTGGGCGACGAACAAAGAATTAAATGCCCGATTAAGCTTGAACTCCAACAATACCTTCTTCTGAAGGGGATAGGTCCAAGTTAATGAGTCAAAGTTAAGAGGAGGCCATGAAAAGATAAGTTCTAGTATGTAGCCTACGGACACTGGATACACTCTAAAAGGAAAATTACAAAACCGCTAGCATTAATTGTTGCAGACTAACAAAGAAAATTAAAAAGAGAAAAGATTGTGCGTGCGGCAATAAAAGCAGCAACTCTGCGTGATGGTGTTTTAACAACAATATACGTGGTAATAATTGCAGGAATATATCTGCGGTTATTACTTCGTCTATTGTCACCACTATTACTGCGGCTATTACCGCTAAACGCCTATTGAAAAATAAAGGTGCTCATTTGTGCCACCCAAAATTTGGTGGTTCAATTGAGAACCTTTATTTTTTACCTGCATAAAACATATAGCATCAATTGTTATTTAAAAGAGTATATACAAGAAACAAAAAATTGAAAGTGGATATACTTTACTTTGACAATTTAATGTGCAGAATATCAACTATTTAAAAAAGTTAAAAATAAAATGAAAATATTTGTATATACATTGTGACACATTGGGACTTTATGAGAGTTTAGACAAATAAATTTTTATCTCCTCGTCCTCATCGTCGTCCACACGCACATACGTTTGATTTCCCTGACTCTACATTAACCCGAACCAAATTAAACAAATATCAAAAGCTCAAAACAATTGATACAATATTATTTGTTTAAACTTACCGCTTGTAGTGATCCAAATGTTGCATCAAATTGCTCGCGAGAGATGTGGTTGTTCAACAACCATCGTCAAGTTTCAAATTTTATATGCCGCTCTCAAAACTTGACCATCTCTTTGGTTGGTCGACTAAGAGTGATATTTTTCTAAGTTAGCAATAACAAAAACAAATCATTAACTAAAATCTTTATAATCACCGGTTTAGGTTGTAATTTAACCAATATTACATATTTGTCCTTCCATGCTACTTTGTCTCCCAAGCCATAGTGCGTGGGAGTTTGTTTGGCCCAAAATTCACGTTGTTGTCTGTAGGATGAGCCCGTTGAAGCATGATCGCTCTTTTCTTGCATTCCCACTCCCACTCCACATTTTCCATGTTGTCACCATGATATCTCATGTCTGGATCTCTAACTTGGTTGGCCGCTGTGCGCCGTACAATGGACTGCTTGTTTTTCAAAATTGTTTTCATGTAGTCCACCAAGCACTCTTGTAAAAAACATTGATCGAAGGCATTTAGAAATCTAGCATGCAACGCGTCCTCAATGCAGGGTGCATGATCAGGCAGCTAGTCTCTAACCTTTACAAAACAATTCTTATACGTTGAATATATAAAAATCTGAAGGTGGCATCAAAACGCCCTACCTTGTGCTCTACCAAAGTCCAAATCCCCATGATACTTTACCTTATAGTAGCATCCATGTGTGTTTGACATGGATGCGTAAGTATCCTTGTCCTCTACGTCTGGGGTAGCATGCTTTGAAATAGGAGACTCAGTCTCCCCCCACTACCTAAACAAGAGAAGCCACAAGATCCCCCACCGCTTCGTCTCTCTCAGTGCTCACTGCCCTGAGACGAGTGTCGACATGCACCATTAGAAGAAGTGCGTCAATGGTGCTCGAGAAAAGCATGAGTGGAATGGAGTGGCATGGGACCTACGATGCCATGGGAATGGGACCCTACGATGGAACGAGAGTAGGACGGTAAGAAGGGGTCATAGGCTGAGGTGTCATCGATGCAAGGCTCTGGATATAAGGAGTCCCTCCTTGACTCCCACATGTGGTGTGATTACAGAGAAAGACCATAACTCGCAAGCTGCTTCGGAGTGTAGTGGCCAAACAATCCTTCTCTCAAATGGAGATACTGGTCCAGTAAAGAGGCCACCCACTGTAGGTTTGGATCTGCCAGTGGTGGAGGAACATGAGTAGAGTAGGTGTAGGATGGCCATGCCTACAAATAACAAAGAGAAACCTATAATACTCATGGTCACAAATAATCTTAATTTCTTTGCTTGGTCTCACCGCCTCAAGACTCGGGTCCTTTGGAGACGATATCCACCTTGGATGGGAGCCCACCTAGGATGTGAACCAACCAAAAGAAGAACCAAATGGCTGCTCCCACCAGATGGTCTCTCGTCTGATATCTACATTACAGAGAGAAATATGAGATTTATCTTTTTTCCTCTACTCACTCATCTATATATATGTACACAAATATGTATGCACACAAGCACGTAGATACGTATACATACTAGTAGACCTAAGCAGGGGCTAGTAGTGTCAAAGGTCAAGTGGCACCTCTTTGGATATCATTAGAGTCTCAACTGTGGTAAAACCAGAGGTACGTTGCGATAACCTCATGCATGAGTGGATCGATGACCGCAATGTTGGAGCTATATATGGCTCACTCTACTCAACTTGGTCTCACCTATATATTTGTATCTTGTCCTCAATATGAATCAGTCTTTGGGAGCGTATATGGTGTGTCTCTTGTCTGGTCTCTCTCTCTTTCTCTCTACATCTCTACATGGTATCAGAGCAGTAACGATCATGCACCGATTCAATTCATGGTGACAAAACAGTATGTGTATGCGATTTGCATGTAAGATTCAAAAATTGCTACAAATTTTATTTTTGAGCATTGATTCTTGTTAATTGTGGTTGTTTTGTGTTAAGAAGAATATGATTAGTGTTTTGTGTGACGTTTATTGCTAATCAATCTAATCGTTGATTACGTTTTCTTGTTGATGACACCCTGAACTTCATCTCAATTTTTCTTGCTGTTCTGCTCAAAATTTGGAGAAACGGGAAAAGCGCAATGGAGCGTAGCACAATGGCACTTTTCATCCAAAACTTGTTCGTCTCCTCGAGCTCTTCGATTTGAGTTCTAGGTTTGCGTCAATCGGAGTTCGCAGCAGAAAGTTATGCTGTTTTTACTGCAATTGAGCTTGACGCAGCTTTCTTCGTCCTACTTCTTCGTGAAGCGTCCGCGATCGTTTTTCTTATTTTGGCGTTAACTTTTTCGAGAAGATTTAGCTTTTTGCTATTCATATTGTGGCCGTCAATCTTGCGTCTCACGCCACTCTATTTTGAGGACTCTTTTATTATTAACGTCTCCTTTACCCTGCCGTTTTTGGGTGACGTCTCTCACATCTTTGGAAGTTCCTTGAGCATCCTTCTTACGTTTATCGTTGACAGAACGCAGTCCTCATATCTCTCTCATTCTCAATTGCGCCCTTCACCATATATGGTGTGCAAATTCTGCGATCTTATCTTATACGTCTTCTCGCAACAAGATATGGCTATGAATATTCTCGTCAATGGCTTTCCTTCTGGCCAGCGTTCTGTTCCTCCTTTCCAAGGTCAAGGTTTTCCAGGCTGGAAAGCAAAGATGTTGTTAATTCTTGAAGGCGATGAACTCTCCGATGTTGTTCTTGGAAATCGTGTTTGTCCGCCTCAGCCTGTTGATACGGATAATGATAACGTGCTTATCACTGAAGGACCTATATTTGAAGATTGGAATGTTGCTTATACGGATTGGAAACGACGTGATAAAGCAGCTCATCGTTATATTCTTTCTGCTCTTACTGATTCCCTTTTGCTTGATATGTACGAACTGCCTACTTCCCATGACGTATGGAAGTACCTTATTGCAAACTTTCAGAAGAAATCTGTCACATAAATACTTTATTTGAGAGGGTTGCTTAACAAGTTACAATATGAAGTTGGTACTGCCATGACGGGACATATTGAATCTTTCAAATCTATTATTATTCAACTTGCTGCTGCCGGTGATCCTGTTCCACAAAAGCAACTGATTACACTTCTCCTTGATACGGTGAAGGACTCTTCTTATGATAACATTGTTACTATTCTCTCTAATAAAGATGGTCTTGATTTTGACCAAGCCTGCATGTCTTTAATTGAATACTCTCAACGTCAAGAACGTCGTAATGCTAGTCATGAAACAGCTATGATTTCACATGAGGAGACTGAGTCACAACAGATGGAACGGGCTTTTTATGCTCGAAAGCGTCCATTTCAACGAGGAAACCGCAGAGGTGGCCGTCGCGGTAATATTTTCTCTCGTCTCAAATTTCCTAATAAGCAATGTTCTTACTGCAACAGAAATGGCCATACTGAAGATGATTGTTGGGCACGTCAATATGATGAAGAACACAATATTACCACAAAACAACCACGTTTATCTAGAGACTCGTCTTCTTCTTCTTGTGAATATTGTGGACGATCTGATCATCCCACTCATATGTGCTATAAGCGTCGATTCGACACAGATCGGAATAGAGAATATGCTACTGAACATCGAAACAACATTGTACCAGAAACAAGCTGCGTCCTATGTTCAGTTGCTCCAGACAGAATACTTCATGTACGCGATGGATCACTTTTTATTGTCGATTCTGGTGCTACAGGAAATATGACATATCAGTCTAAGTGGCTCCATAACTATCATCCACTGCCAGTTCAACGTGTTGTTTATCTTGCTGATGATACTACTTGTCAAGTAAAGGGTATTGGAGACTTATATCTTGGTACCTTATCTTCTTCCACTCGAATTTTGCGAGGAGTATTACATGTACCAGATCTTCAACGTAATCTTCTTTCAGTTGCTAGACTTGTTGATCTTGGTCTGTTTGTTGGGTTTGATCATACCAAATGCCGAATTGAGAAAGATGGACAGACTATAGCCACTGCTCCTCGAAATGGTAATTTGTTTGAACTCTCTCTCAACGATGCTGTAGCAAATGTTGTCACTGCTCCAGGTGATCATGATTGCAAAGCATCACCGTTTTGTTCATGCTGATTTCTCAAAACTCCTTGATCTTCAACGTCGTGATCTTGTTCATGGCATGGATCTTAAAGCTCATCCTCATATGGGAATTTGTGAATTTTGTGCTCTTGGGAAACACAATCGCAAACCCTTTCCTCTTTCAAATACAACTCATTCTCATGACATATTGGATCTTGTTCATACTGATATATGTGGACCTCTACCTTCTTCGAGATCACAATATCGCTACTTCATTACTTTCATTGATGATTTCTCAAGGTATACGACTGTATTTCTACTTACACAAAAATCTGAAGCCTTATCTGTTTTCAAACAATTCCACAAGGCTGCGAACTTCAAACTGGTCGTCGCCTTAAGAAGCTTCGTAGTGACAATGGAGGCGAATATGTTTCTCGAGAGTTTATGAGTTACTGTGCTGACATTGGAATTCATCATGAACACACTATTCCATATTCGCCTCAACAGAACGGTGTTGCTGAACGAAAGAATCACACTATTCTCAATGCTGTAAGATGTATGCTGATTCATTCTGGCTTATCTTGTGTTTTTTGGGCTGAAGCTACTTTGACAGCAGTATTTATTCAGAATCATCTTCCTACTACTGCACCCTCTGGTAAGATACCCATCACAGCATGGACAGGTGACATTCCTTCTGTATCTCATTTTCGAACCTTTGGATGTATTGCTTATATTCATGTTCCCAAAGAAACACGAACAAAGCTTGAAGCTCCTGGTCTTAAAGTTATTTTTATTGGATATTCTGACACTTCCAAAGGCTACAAATTCTATGACCCTTCCTCCAAGAAAGTAATTGTGAATCGTGATGCTGCTTTTAACGAACAGCTTATGGGAGGCTCATGGTCCATGGATGATTCTGATGATACTAAATCATTGCTTCAAGCTTTTCCATTTCTTTCAGAAGATGAAACTCTTCCTATAGAGCAACTTTCCTCTTCACAACCATCCATTCCGAATGTCGCCAATGATGATATTGATATTTTTGTTGATCTGCCTATTGATTTTGAACATGGCTCATGTCATGTTTATGATGACGATATTGTTGATAATGCTTTTTCTACTTTCGAAGATCCAGTTACTTATGATGAAGCTATCTCTTCACCACAAAAGGATCAATGGCAAGAGGCTATGGAAGTAGAGTACGATTCTCTTATCTCTAAAGGTACATGGATACTAACTGAATTACCTCCTGGTCGTACAACTATTAAATGTAAGTGGGTGTATAAGACAAAAGTAAAAGCAGATGGATCTTTTGACAAGTTCAAGGCACGTTTAGTTGCAAAAGGTTATTCCCAAGTAGCTGGTGTTGATTATCAAGAGACTTTTTCACCAGTTGTTCACATTACAAGTGTTCGAGTTTTATTGGCATTTGCTGTTCAATTTGATTTAGAAGCTCATCAAATGGATGTGCGAACTGCTTTTCTTAATGGTGACTTGGAAGAGGAAATTTATATGGAACAACCAGAAGGGTTTGTTATTCCAGGTAAAGAAGACCTTGTTGCTCAACTCCATAAGGCACTATATGGTCTCAAACAAGCTTCGCGAGCGTGGTATACAAAATTTGATCTTTTTCTCACCTCTAAAGGATTCATCTCTTGCTCGTCTGACCCCAACTTATACATAAAACGCCAAGGTAGCAGTTTTGTGATTCTTGCTCTTTATGTGGATGATACCATCCTTGTTTCCAATGATTTGGGATTTCTTCAGCAAGTGAAAAAGTTATTGTCTTCTGCATTTGATATGGTGGATCTTGGAGAGATTCACTCGTGTCTTGGCATTCAAATCCAACGAAACCGTACAAAAGGTATTTTATTCCTTCGACAGTCAAAGTTTATTGCAGATACTATTCAAAAATTTGGTATGGAATCTGCACATTCAGCCAACACACCTTGTCTTGCAAGCTCTACGAAGAACACTTCTGACAATGGCAGTCAACTTGTCACAAATCAACCTTATGCTAACTTGATTGGATGTCTTCAGTTTGTTGGCATGAACACTCGTCCTGATATTCTGTTTGCTGCTAATTATCTTGGACAACATCTTGCATGTCCTTCTCTTAAGCATTGGTCTGCTGCAAAGCGTGTGTTGAAATACTTGAAAGGCACTACAGATTTTGGTTTAGTTTATCGACGACAACTCACATCGGATTCTATGCAATCTCTTTCTCTTTTGGGTTACACAGATGCAGACTGGGCAAGCTCACATTTATCTATGCGATCTACTAGTGGAAATTGCTTCTTTATAAATGGTTGTCTTGTTTCTTGGACTAGCAAGAAACAACGTTGTGTTGCAGTTTCTACGACTGAGTCAGAATATGTTGCGGCATCACTTGCAGCTCGTGAGTTGATTTGGCTTCGACAAATGCTGGTTAATATTGGTCACTCTCCTCTTTCTAGCACACCCTTGCGGTGTGACAACCAAAGTGCTATTAGTCTTGCAAAAGACTATGTTCAACATAATAAGTCAAAGCACATTGCTGTCCATTATCATTATGTCAGGTATGAAGTACGCAAAGGAACCATTATGGTTGAACACTGTCCAAGTGACCAGATGATTGCAGACATTTTGACCAAAGGCCTCAACGAGTCACGTTTCATCCTCTTGCGCTCGGAGCTTGGAGTTGCTTCGACCTCACTCTTTCTAGATTAGCTTCTTTGCTATTGTAATAGCTTTGTACATATGACATTGTAATCTTTTCGGTACCATGCACTATGCACACTCCACATTTGCACATTGTGATCTCTAAGTCACTTGAATATTTGTACATAGATGCACAATTCACTTTCACATCATCATCGCTGGTTCATATTTTCACATTGTATAGGGGCTTGGGTTTTTCCCTTGAACTCCCCAAGGGTTTTTTCATCCAAAGCTAGAGACCTTTGTTTGAGTGGGGGTGTTGGAGCTATATATGGCTCACTCTACTCAACTTGGTCTCACCTATATATTTGTATCTTGTCCTCAATATGAATCAGTCTTTGGGAGCGTATATGGTGTGTCTCTTGTCTGGTCTCTCTCTCTTTCTCTCTACATCTCTACACGCAATACCACAATTAAAAAATGACTATACCCAAGAGGAAGCGTGTAACCATCAGGTGCTATACTCCTGTACTAAGTGTCTACATACATGGATAAAGAAATATATATGTACCATCCCCCCCCCCCCCCCCCCCCCCCATAATTTAAGTATATATAATTACGTACTCTCTACAATTAAGTATAATTTAAGTAGATACAATTACGTATATTTAGCCATCGTTCTGTGTAAATTATATAATCTAAGTGTATACAATTACATAAATGTAGCCATCGTTTTGAGTAGAGATAAAGAGATATGGTTGTAAATGTAGCCATCGTTTTGTAAATGTGCGGGAGTGCTCCTGCTTTTATAGAGGGTTTTGAAGAAGAG
This sequence comes from Adiantum capillus-veneris, assembly GCF_014529385.1. Taxonomy (NCBI): domain Eukaryota; kingdom Viridiplantae; phylum Streptophyta; class Polypodiopsida; order Polypodiales; family Pteridaceae; genus Adiantum; species Adiantum capillus-veneris. The sequence goes on from NC_140935.1 coordinate 132,243,219, forward strand.
CTTATTTATTGTGCTTCTTGCACATCATCTCTTCACAACGGCTCCTTGTTCGAGGGATTATTGTGCACATTGCATACTTGCCTCCATTCTGAGGTACCATACTGTTGAAAGCTTTCCAACCTAATGCAGTGTCCCTTGGGAGAAAGATAAGAAGAAGAGAGTAGAAAGTTGTTTTTGAATTCCATTGTTTTCACGTAAAGAAGGGCTTTTTCAAATCACTATACAAAAGCGGAGGCATACCCGCAGTGCGCACACCACAAAATGGTTGCTTCGTCTACAACCACTTTATCTCTTTCTAAGCTCAGATGCACATACCTCTCTCTCTGTCTCATTTTCTCTTTACCTCCATCTCTCTCTCCTTCTCTCTCCCTCTCTTCCTCTCTCTCTCTCTCTCCCTTTCTTTATCTCTGTCTTTCTCTCTATCTCTCTATCTTCCTCTCTATCTCTCTCTCCCTCTCTTCCTCTCTCTTTCTCTCTTTCTCTCTATCTTTCTTTTTTAATCTCTCTCTCTCTCTCTCTCTCTCTATCTCTATCTGACAACTGTCCCTCTCTTTCTCTCTTTCCCTCTATCTCTCTCTCTACTTCTCTTTCTCTCTCTCTCTCTCTCTCTCTCTCTCTCTCTCTCTTTATCTCTGTCTTTCTCTCTATCTCTCCTTCTCTCTCCCTCTCTTCCTCTCTCTCTCTCTCTCTTTCTTTATCTCTGTCTTTCTCTCTATCCCTCTATCTTCCTCTCTATCTCTCTCTCCCTCTCTTCCTCTCTCTTTCTCTCTTTCTCTCTATCCCTCTATCTTCCTCTCTATCTCTCTCTCCCTCTCTTCCTCTCTCTTTCTCTCTTTCTCTCTATCTTTCTTTTTTAATCTCTCTCTCTCTCTCTCTCTCTCTCTCTCTCTCTCTCTCTATCTCTATCTGACAACTGTCCCTCTCTTTCTCTCTTTCCCTCTATCTCTCTCTCTCTCTACTTCTCTTTCTCTCTCTCTCTCTCTCTCTCTCTCTCTCTCTCTCTCTCTCTCTTTATCTCTATCCCTCTTTATATCTACATAAACCAAAGATGAATTTTTTTCTCATAACTCTTCTATGTTCTCTCCCTCTACTTTTCTCTTTCGATTTTTTTTATTTTTATCTATCATTTCAAACTCTTTTTCTTTCTGTACAGTTCCTCTTTCATTTCTCAAGTTTTTTCCTCTTTTATTTACTTTAAGCTATTTCTTTTTGTATTCTAATCACAATCTATGTTCAAACAAAGCTACTTGAGTATCCATTTGTAAACAAAGCAAACAAGTTTACAACAACACGCGAGAAGATTTATCTACTTCACTAAGCAACCTACATCAAAAAATCATTAACGATAATCCCTATGGCATCAGTTGGTCAAATGAATGAGGTATGTGCACTTTTTAATCTCCTATTGTTTTTATCTTTTGAATTGTAAGTGTGTGTGCAAGCTTGTGTGTGTTTGTATGTGTGTGTGGAGTAGAATACAATAGGGAAATAAGGGGGGAGGTTATGTGATTACCTTAAGTTGTAGAGATGATTGACCATTAGATTGAGCGTCCTATGTCGATCGCGATAAGTCCCCCATTCAAAGACTCCTTCTCAAACGACCCAAAAATGTGTGTGTGTGTGTGTGTGTGTGTGTGTGTGTGTGTGTGAGAGAGAGAGAGAGAGAGAGAGAGAGAGAGAGAGAGAAGGAGAGGAGACATGTACAAGGGAGAGAGGGTGTGGGAGGTAGGGAGGGCTAAGCAAGGTGCATGTGATGGTAAAGAAGAGAAGGGTAGAGTATGCCGCAAATATGTGGCATGCTCTGCTCTTCTTTCTTTTTTAGGCACCAGTGAGATAACCGCAGATATTATCGTACCTACTAGCGCATAACGTCATTTCAAACTAATAGAAATGTATCCGAGGTAGCCGGGGAGGGAGGGGGGGTAGAAACCGCCACCCTCTACCCTTAGATTACCATAAGTTAATACATAGCCTTTTTTTTAATGATACTTTTCTTTTTTTGAATTGATAGTATTGAATATTTCATACTAACACGTACTTAAATAATTAGCATATGTTAATTTGTAGCACTTTTAGATGTTTTTTATATCAAGTTTTTATTCTTTTAAAAACATTTGTGATTAAAAATCAAGCCATTTAGTATAAGTATTGATTGCACTTTATTTAAAAAGATTATAGCACTCATTGTACTTTGTTCTCTCTGTATTTTAGTCATTTCTCTCTTTTTATTGAAATATGTAATTGACATTATTTTTTGTTGAGCTTATATGTGAAGCTACTCTAAACATAGCGCGCCATGGGTCCCCTCTATATATATATCATCTAGTTCTGTGCGTATTCTACACACTTTGGGGTTGCACTCATGCGTGTCGTCTTTTAGTTCTTCTCTTTCTTTGTTTTCTTAACATGGTATCAGAGCGTGGCTACTTTTTTCTCACAGAAACATAGTAGTTTTAGCCTCGCACGACTTTCGCAGCGCACGCCCAACAAAAATTTGCAATTCAGCAAAACTTAAAATCATCATAACTTTTTGCTCGATACTTAAATTTCAGTGTTTGAAGAGTCGTTCTTGAGCTTTTGGGGTGTTTTGAAGTTGTTGGTCATGACAGATTTGTCAAATTCTGCATCGAAAGTAACTTACAAAGAAGGTAACTATTTTTAATATGTTTTCAATTCAAATCGTCAAAAGGTAAGAGGTTTAATATTTTCAAATTCATTTGTGTTAAGCTTCTTATTATGAATCTTTGATTACCTTTCATACATCGTATTCAATTTGATTTGCATAAAATACCTTTAGATCAAGAATTATTTATGTTGTATTCAATTAGATTTCTATATTGATACCTGTTAAAATTCTTATTGCATGATTCTTTGATTTGATTTTTATAGATCTTATGTAGTTTGATTTGTGTAAAACAAATTAGAGTAAAAGTTAAGCATGTTGAATTTACATCGTCTTCAATTCTTCTTGTTGCTTATTTCTTGGATTTACTTTTTATGGATCATATGCGATTCAGCTTATGTAAAAGAAATCAAATTCAAAGTTAAGTATATTAAATTTGTATTGTCTTAAATTCGATTTATATATTGAAAGAAGTAGATAAATTGATCGATCATTATATTTGCTCTTTAGATACATATATTTCGATGCATGTATTTTGAGTTACATCAAAGTCACATCACTTGAAATATTTTTATTTTTGTTTTTGTTTAGATTGTGTATGAAAGTTAGAATCAATATATTTTTTTATTGAAACTACTGAGAGTTATACAATCTTGATAATTTTTGTTGTATTAAAAAAATTCATGTTAAAGAATTATGCTTGGATAAATTGTTTTATTCTTTCCATGTGAATATTAAAGTGTTATGTTTCAATGATTTATGTAGTTCCAAATACTTATAGTTTCGATGATTTATTGTATAATCTTCACCCAATATTGACACTTATGCTTTGATAGTTCACATTATTTCTCTTCTCTGTGAATCTCAATGGTTATGATATTGATGATTTATCAAAGAGTTATATTTTAATGATTTATTTTCTCTTTGATTGAAAATAATCAAAGAGTTACAACTTTAGTAATTTGATATCATTGATAACTCACATCAAGCCGCTATGCTTTATTGATTCATACCAATTATTTAAATATAGATGTTGAAGAGTTATAATTTTGATCATTTATCAAATTAAGAGCTATATTTTAACAACAAAATTTCACCTAAAACATGAAAAAATATGATTTTTGCTCATCACTAGTTTTTATGATCGTTTGTTATTGAGATTTACATTTTCATGTGATGATTAGAAGTCTTCGTAGTGATTTCTTGTTACTTAAATGATTATTTATTTATGGAGTTGTTTCATGATTCCATGATATGTTTTTATGATTAGAAGTCATTATTGAGATAATTATTATTCCATGAAATTGTTTTATCACTTCATGATGCATTTCTTGGTGATAACAAATTGTTCGTACAAATAATTTCTCATTTGATAGTAATTACAAATGATTTGTATTGATAGTTTCTTATTGAGATGATTATTTTCTTAAGGTGTTGTCTTATGATACCACGATATGTTTTTATGACTACGAGCTATATGTACAGACCATTCATTATTGAGATGATTATTATTATTGTTCTATGTAGTTGTTCGATAAGGTCATAAACTTTTTTTATGATTAGAAGTCATTCTTACTAATCGTTCATTGAACAAATTACTATTATTATATGGAGTTATTCTATGAAGCGTTTTCATGATAGAAATCGTTTAAACTATTCATTCATTTTATAAAGATGGTTATTATTCCATGCAGTTTTTCCATGATTATTACAAGTTGTTCACATTGAGATGGTTACTATTTTGTGAAGTTGTTCCATTCTACCATGATACGTTTTTGTGACGATTACAAGTGGTCACTACAATACGTTGTGAAAAAATAGACGCGGATATCAACGACTTAAAGCTTGTTTTAAAAGTAAAAATCCCTGGAATAAGCGTCAGAATAACCATCGACATTGTATCATCAGTATATGCACTGGTATAGTCACCGTCGAAACGTGCAAGGGAACACACTGGTATTTACGCTCTAATAGACGCCAAAAATTAATTTTTCCATACCGACGTCTATACCGATACCTGTACTCGCGGAAAAACTTGCGAGAAAGAATTCAGACAAAGAGGACTAGGAACTGATGCTGCATATACTGCAGCAGCATGAAACAACCCTCTCTGTCCAAAGAAAGAGTGCACAAGAAACCGCACTCCACCTACAGTTTAAAGCTGAAGAGTGAGTGAGTACAGATTAGAAAAATTGTCAGCATAACAAAACCACAAAATCAAAAGCTTAAACATGACAAGTTTCCAAAAGCATAACCATAACATCAACTCCCAAACTACAGGCACAATGGCATGAATATTTTCTAGCCATAATTTGAATATGACTTGAAAACCACAAAACCATAAACATAACCCACTTGCCATACCATAACCATAACCTGCTTGTCATACCATAATCATATCCTCTTTGTCATATCATAACTATAATAGCCATACCATCATTGCAAAACCATAACCACAACCTGAATGCCAAACCATAACCATAACATGATTGACAAAGCGTATTTGGAAAACCATAAGCATAATCTACTTGACATACCATAACCATAACCATAACCTTCTTGTCATACCATAACCATAACAGCCATATTATCATTGCAAAACCATAACCATAACCTGATTGCCAAACCATAACCATAACATGATTACCATACCATCATTGCAAAACCATAGCCATAACTTAATTGTAAAACCCTAACCATAACATGATTGCCATACCATCATTGCAAAACCATAACGATAACTTGATTGCCAAACAATAACCATAACCTCTGTGCCATACCATAACCATACCATAATTGCAAAACCATAACTATAACCTGATTTTCATATCATAATCATAATCGTAAATGAAATGCAAAACTATAAACATAAGCGTGAACATGTACATGTATACAATGAGTGAGAACAACTGTATCAAGAAGATCACAGCTACAAAAAAAACATATATGGAGGATGTCACCCTCATGGTAATGCCTCCCTATCGAGAGTCTCTCCCTCCTCCCGCAGCTGGGTCAAAAGGGCCACAAGTCCATCCTTGTACCCATACTTCTTCTCTCGGCATGTTAGAGGACACTTCACGACAACTTCCTGCAAAATTAACAATTAATCATAAGATAAATCTTCAAATAACATATACATTTTTGACAATTTAAAGCATACGTATAATACTTACAAACTCATGCCAAAGTGCGTTGTAGCCTCCACTCCCGAGTCCCAAGATGTGACGCTCTAGCATAATCCAAACGTGCTCTGGCTACATCTCTCTAATGTTGAATTATCTAAGGAATGTAGTGTGTCTCACGTGCAATCCCCGCCCACTCCTCCACGTCCAACCATGCCGGCTTTCTTGTACATGTCTCTCGTCTCTAATCGACGGTGTCACATTGTGACAATTGCCACGCTCAAAATCCAGTCATTCAAGATTGGATCATACCCCTCTTTCGGCCTAAACTCTCTGTAAATGGCCTCAACCATGTAATTCTTTCTTTCATTATCTTGACTATCCCAAATCTCCATCACAAAGTGGCCAAACTGAACTGTACAGAGCTATCGAATCCTCTGTTGCATGGCCTTTTCGACCCTATCCATCACAATAGCCCTATCCCTGCTCTTGTACACCTTGATAGGATCATGCTCGTGTGATCCCCAAGGTGTACGTGATGTGCCAATCGATAAAATATCTAGAGAAGAGAGTGGCTGACGCTCTCTCAATGGTGTGGACACATAAAGAGAACCGCTATCACAACAACCATTACCTCCAGAAGGACATGTACCTCGTCTTGAAGATGAACCAGCCGTCGATGTAGGGTGCATACTCGACTGAAGTTTAGGTCTGGTCGATGTAGGGAGCACACTAGTCGTAGGTGTAGGGGTGGCCGTAGTAGGTCTAGAAGAATCAGCTACCCAAATGTTTTGTGAGGGGAGAAAACAAAGACAGAGAGAAATAGATTAAACAAATCGAGAAAATATGAATTAATGAAATGTTATATTAAGATTTAGGATAAGGTTAGATTTAAAATTACATCTAAGATTATGTTAGATTAAGATCTAAGATTAGATTAGATTAGATTTGAAATTAGGTTAGACTTAAGACTAGGTTAGATTACATTTAGGTTTAGATTAAATTTAAGATTAGATTAGATTTAGGTTTATGTTGAGTTTAAGATTACATTAGATTTAGATTTATGTTAGATTTAAGATTCAGACAAGATTTAAGATTATCTACGTTAGATTTAGATTTAGATTGAAGTTAGATTTTAGGACATGTCAATGAAGGTGGAGTTTCAGCTAAGCTCAATGCTTTGCCCAAAGAGAAAACACTAGGTATACAACGCAATGAACTATCCCATCAGAACTGACACCTATTAACTCACCCATTAACCATGTTCAATTAGCTCAAAATCACCATATGTTCAATTAGGTTAGATTTAAGATTAGATTTTGGATTTAGTTTTTATATTAAAGTCTACCTTCGAGATTATGGAAAAAAATTGGAGTTAGGCCAACGGTGATCCCTCTCTTCCTCTCTACGGATGCGACCTTAAGTTGGAAATCTTTCAACGATATGATACTCAGACTGGAGGCCAACATGTAATGTGTACAATAATCCCTCAAACAAAGATCTGCTATATATGAAGAGATGTTAAGTCGATGCTATGAATTGCTATAGCTAAAGAAGAGGCAACAAGATTTTTTCCACTACATGCATTGCCATGTAGACGTGAGTGTGTAGATTTCTCGTATCCACAAATATAGGCATTGAAAAATAAAGACGAGATTATAACCCTATGGTTCTAATCTCCGTGCACCTCTAGACCGAGGTGTGCAGGGATTGGACATGACTAGAGAATGTAAGGTAGTTTACAGTGTGATCAAAGAGAGAGAGAGAGAGAGAGAGAGAGAGAGAGAGAGAGAGAGAGAGAGAGAGAGAGAGAGAGAGAGAGAGGATGCCAACAGAAGATTAAATTTATGTCTAGGTTATAAGGTTTTTACATTCATTATGAGTAGTGATGACGATGTGGGCCCGTCCAACTGAAACACCTATCTCTCAATAAGGATCTTATGTCCTTGTAATCAATGCAAACATTATGTGCGACGGACAAGACGCGTTCCTTTGCTGCACGTTTGCGAATTTGGCGAGTTTGATCTTTCTATAATAGATCGAGTTGTTGCCAATAATAACTCGTCGGACTCTGACGCTGGTCAACAGGCAGCAATCTTGCAACCCAATAGACGTATTCGCAGGCACTTTGGTCAAGCAGCATATGTGAAGCCACAAGATGTAGCCTCTGACAACTTGGAGGATGATCATGCAGACCACATTCCCAATGAGGCTATGTTTGAGTCCGAGATTGATAAAATGATCGAGAAGATCATGGATTCAGAAAGGCTTATCTACGATGATATGAAAAGTGAAGCCGCTACGCCGTTGTATGATGGAGCACTTGTGTCTAGATTGAAGGCACTCCTAGTTCTTCTCAACATGTAGGCAAAGTTTGGACGAAGTGACACTAGCGTAAGAGCGCTTTTCAGGTGATCTATTACAATGTGTTTACTTCAATAAAAAACTATAGATGTATAATGACCTAATAGATTACTTATACAAGTGTACCGTATTTTTTTCACTGTGTAGATTCCTCAAAGAGCACATACTGCCAACTAATAATGTGATGCTAGATTCCAGAGAGGACGCAAGAAAGATCTTGCAAAACTTGGAGATGGATTACAATTCGATTCATGCTTGTCCTAACGACTGCATTCTTTTTAGAGGGGAATACATAGACATGGAGAAGTGTCCAAAATGTGATTCCCAGAAATATCAAGTAGATCTCCACAGGCACAAAATTCCATAGAAGGTTTTGCGACACTTTCCTCTACTTCTGCGCATCAAGCATTTCTTTGAATATAAGTCCATGGCCACCCTAGCATCATCGCACGAGGAGAATAGATCTTCGGATGGTGTGCTATGGATTCTTGCAAATTGTGCAGCATGGAAACATATAGACGACACATGACCAGATAATTTGCACTTAGGGATGGCTATGGATGGTGTAAACCCATTTGGTCAGAGGTCAACATCTTACAGTTTATGGAACGTTGTCATCGTGAACTACAACATTCCCCGGTGGTTGATTACCAAGAAGGGGCACCTGTTTCTAAGCTTGATTGTGTCGGGACGGTATAAAGTGAAGAATATGGATGTTTATCTTCGTCCACTATTGGAAGAGCTACAACAATTGTGGATTGGCATAGAAGTGGTGGATATGAGCCTACACACAGGTCGATGGAATCTTTGATTAGAGGCATTCTAATGTGGACCATGTTGAAAGAGAAAGAGAGAGCACAAAAATAGAACCCCAAAGTGTGTAGAATACAGACATGAGATGAGGTATATATAGAGGGGACCTAGGTTCCATATATAGAGAAGCCATATATTGAGTAGCTTCACATATAAGCTCAACACCCCACTCAAATAAGGGTCCCTAACTGTGGATGAAAAAACCCTTGGTGGATCAAGGGAAAAACCCACAGCTCTTTATACACCCACCGTTATATTAAAAAAATCATTGAATGTACAAATGTTCATGAGGAGCTACATCACTCCTTTTACAATGAATATTTTATGAGGAGCTACATCATTCCTTTTACAGTGAATGTTTTATGAGGAGTTATATTACTCATATCCTATCAAATACAATAATGAATACAAACTTTCAATAAAGAGGTGTAAAGGCTATCAATTAGCTCGTAATCAAAAATGTCTTCGTGAATCTGTTGTGTAGCTTGTCAATAATGTGGCATCACCAAACATGTCTTCATAAATCTTTTATTGTCACCAAGTTTGTCTTCATGAAATCAATTCTTTGATCAATCCTACATAGATCATAGACTCAAAAAACATAGTTATGAAAATATTAGCATCGCTAGTGAAATAATTACATTCACAATGCCATAAGAGATGGTTCGCGACGCCACTCTTTTGACGACATATATACGTTTTCAGGAGTTTTTTGGAGTAAGGGATTGCACATATGTACATACACATGCATGGTGCATCGAATAAAGGATTTCCCAATTTCCATAGCCAGGTGGTTACGTGGGGCCCACGTGTGTACAGGTAGGACAGGGTGTACATAGTGCAGCGATTTTCACTATTATCAGTACCACTGTGTTTTTTCTACAATAAGGAGGAGTTGGTAGCGCGTAAAACTTCTCAAGGAAGCTATCCGCGGGCCGACGACATGAGGTAAGCAGGTGTGTCAGATGGCATCTAGTGGCGTCAGGAGGGCGAACGGGGTCAATATTTGCACGCGGATGAGGACGGACACAACGTGGGTGTTTTCTTGTGAGAGTTATGCAGAAAGGTCATCATTAGGACCACTTTTTGGGGCCACTTCACGTGGTTGCGAGACGCATTATTAAAAAGAAATGAGTGCCAGGTGTGCGGATGATGCAAAAAGGTGACAACTATGCACTGCGAGGTCAGTTTTTGGCCTGTTCGGGGTCCGTTTGAGGTCATCTAAAAGGCCAAGGGTGCCCAACTAATAAAGCTAAGTGTGGGAACTGAAAAAACAGAGAGAATACTATAAAAAACGTACAGAAGAGAGGAGGAACAGCCGTAGGTGTGTTTTTTGGGTTTTTGGAGCCTGTTCTGGTCGTAAACTGCTCATCCGAGGTCGGATTTGACCACTTTGACATTGTAGACTGGGGTTTTGGCCGTTCCGGACGCGATGGCGCTGTCCATTTTTCCAAATTTCTCACTCTTTTTCTGCTGTTTTTCTATGTAATCTTCTCCGGTGAGTAAAGCCTGTGCTTAACTTTGTGGTTGTATCTGGTGTATTTCTTCAATATTGTGTGAGCTATTTGCCCCATTGGTGTTGGCACAAGCTCAATTGTATCTAAACATCAGAAATTCTCCTCTTTTGAGCTGAGTTTTTTGGGTGTGTGTCTGTGTGGAGTGGGCAACTGGATAGTCTCTCTCCTCTCACTCTAGAGGTGTGTTCCCTGTCTCGGCCAGGTGTGTTGTGTAAGCCGAGTGGTGCCCCATAGTGTGTGTGTGTGTATCCTTCCCAAGAGTGTGTGTCGGGTCGTTATAGAGGCGCTGTGTGTGTTTTCATCCCACTCACATTCTTTTGGCCCCCCCACGGAGGATCTTCTTCGAGTACCTTCTGCTTCGAGCTTCAAGCTTCGAAATTCGAGGCTACAGGTTACAGGTTACAGGTTACATGAACAGGTACAGGTACAGGTACAGGTGATTCACACAGGTACAGGTAGCTGGAGTACACTGATATACTAGCAGTGATGTCACTTGCAGTTGTTGTGGGTATGCATCACTTGGCGCCTATTTGAGCGCATTGTCTGCTGGATTGTACGTTACTTGTGGAAACTGCCATTGTACGCATTTTTGGAGCCATACTTGGTTGTATTTGGCAGTCCCAGCCATTTCTGAGACTTGGTTTGGAAGATAGTCATTTCTGAGACTTGACTATACGCGATTTGCATTTGCCTTCGTGTGAGGGTCGATAGCGTGAGGTTTTTATTGAGCTGGGGGATTCTCAAATGTAGAGATCCTTTTGGTGATACAGGTAGCTGGAGCACCCTTTTTGTGACCTCGCCATAGGCTATGTACTAGTGAGTCCTACTTGATGCTCGAGTTCGATTGTTGGCAGTTTATGCATACATATACAGTCTATATTTTGGGTTCCTACTGCTCTACTTCTGGGGAAACTCTGTCAAAATTTTTTCAAGTTATGATGGCTAGTTTCTCGGTCTTTTGAGCCATTTATGTTGTTATGCTGCTGAAATTTTGGCAAAATCAGAGGTTAAGTCAGGTGTGCCTTCTTGGGAGCTTCATGGTTGGCTTTAATGGATAATCAAAATGGCCCTCAGTTCACTCCTTTTCATTTAACTCAAAGAATTCAGATTAATGTTCATGTGTCCAGGAAGATCTTTTTCCAGCAGAGCATAGTCTTTATGTTTGGGCCAAGAAGATTGAGAGAGATCCTGGAATGTCCTTTGCCTGTTGTCATTCCGATGATTAACTATGAAAACTCATTTGATGTGCATGTGTTTGTCCTTATCTAAAGCTGAGCTCCATTGAAGTTTCTAGGGATTGGGTACTCAAAAGTTTTGGGTTCTTGCACGTGTGTTCAAAGGGGTTCTCAAAGCATTGAAACTTGGGTAGCCATGGCTTTCTCTTATCCGGAGTTTCATGGAGGTTGCCTGCATTAGCAACCAGATTCATGACCCTGCGCAGATGTTACGTCTTCTCCAAATTTGTTTGAAGAGTGATGCACGAGTTTGGTCTAAAGCATTTGAAGAGGAGTTGCGTGTGGATGATCCACCTGTAAGGTTGAGTTGGGACAATCTACGACATGGGTTGGAAGTGGAGTTTGTGAATATAGAAGATCCTGACAAAGTGTGGCAAGAAGTACAGGATTTGGTGCAAAAGGAAGGTGAGCCAGTAGATGCGTACATATGTAAGTTTTCATTGGCATGGGAGCGAATGTACAAGGCCTTAGCACCACAGGTACCCTCGCCTCACATGATGAAGAAGGACAGGTTCTTGGCTGGTCTTTGGGAGAATATACGTTGGAGAGTGGAGCTAAAGAAGCCTAGGACATATGAAGATGCACTAGAGGTAGCAAGGAACAAAGAGTGGAAGATGAGGAAAATGAGCCAGTTAGGGGTGGAGTCTTTGCCCATGAGGTTTGAATTTAAGCCTATGGACTCTTTACAAGGTCGCATGCCAGCGGTTCATCATGAACCAGTGGTTCCTGTTACTACTCAGGTTATGCCAGCAGTGGTCACTACAACAGTGCAAGATGATGGGCTAAGGCAAGACATGAGGCAAATGGTAGATTTGATGAAGAATCTCAGCCTAAACATGCTAGGTCAAGTGGGAAATAATCGAGGTCGAGGGAGGTTTGCAAATCAGCCAGGAGGTGAAGACAGGCCTAGGAATGGTGTTGCACAAAGCAATGGTAGGTTTTGGAGGCAGACACCCACATGTTATAATTGTGGAGAGTTGGGTCACATCAGCCCACAATGTGATAAGCCACCAAGGATGGGGGGAGACATGTATCCATTGCCAAGACAGGTGCTAACTAGGTCAAATGATTATGGCATCAAAATTAAGGGAGACGAAGGAACCAGTGGACTGACCCAGGAGGAAAAGGGAAAGACAAAAGTGCTAAGTGTAGTCACCTTGGAGAAGGCATCAAAGCTAGAGGATACATTAGTGATGCCTATTGGGAAGAGGACCACAGAGGATAAGGAAGGAAGAAGTGCCATGAAGAAAGGAAAGAGCCATGAAGGCGAGGATGTCAAGGCCAAGAGGAAAAGGAGAGCTCGTCGAAAGTTTCATGTTTCAGATTTTCCACTTGGGGATGGGCAATTAAGCTATGACTTGAAGGAGGATCTGACGAGCAGGAAGGCAGATGTTACTTTTGGGCAGCTTATAGAGATGGTGCCTAAGCTAAAGCGACAGTGGAAGAGGATGGTTAACCCAATGGAGAAAGAGCCAGAGAGAGGTTCAGTAAAGGTGTTGGCAATGGATGAGCTACTAGACATTTGTCCAATAGTAGATGTGTGGCATAAAAGGAAAAATTTGGGACAAGGTTATGTGGATGGCGGAGCCCAAATATGCGTCATAACACACTCATGCGTTGAGAAGATGGGTCTCATAGTGGCTGGGGTGTCAAGTTTTCGGATCAGATTGGCAAACCATCAAAACGTAAAATGTTTGGGTGTTGTAAAGATCTTAGAAGTGGAGGCATATGATGCAAAGGCAGTGGTTGATTTTCATGTGATGCCAGCAGGGTTGGGAGCATATCCTATTATACTGGGCAGACCATGGTTACGTGCAGTGGGAGCTGTTCAAGATTGGCGACATGGTATGATTAGCCTCTATGGAAAGACAGGTACCAAGAATCTTTATAATATGGACACAAGGAAACGATTAGAGGAGCTTTATGAAGATGAGGATGAGTCTAGTGATGAAGACTCTTGCACGGTGACAGATGAGGACAGTGATAGCACTACCAGCAGTGATGAGGATGCTGATGTTGCATTTCTTTTGATGGACAAAGAAATCCAGGAGTTTGGTTTAGTTGCATTTGCGAATGAGGTTGAAGATGAAAGTGAAGGGCTAATGCAAACCAAGGTTGAGTTGTCAAAGAAGCAGGAATTGATGACACAAATGATTAGTGGAGACCTCTCAGCTATGGAGAAGGATATATATTTGCACATGCTGGCTAGTTTTCCTGATTTGTTCATTAGTTCATATGAAGAGATCAGAGGGTTCAAGGGCGAAGAGATGCATATAGAGCTGAAAGAAGGTGCTAAGCCAGTGCGGCAAAGGCTAAGAAGGATGGGTCAAGAGAAAATGGAAGCCTTGCGAGAAGAGGTGGACAAGTTGTTGAAGGGAGGGTTCATAGTCTCTGTGGAGACCACAGAATGGGTGAGTCCAGTAGTAGTCAGTCCAAAGAAGGATGGGAAGTGGAGGATTTGTGTAGATTTTAAGCCCTTAAACGCAGCCACTAAGAAGAACCCATATCCTCTTCCATTCATCGATTAGATCTTGGATTCAGTGGCAGGTTATGAGAGGTACAGTGTGTGTGATGGTTTTTCATGTTATTTTCAATTGAAGATTGCTCTTAAAGACCGCACAAAGACCACTTTTATTACGCCATGGGGCTGCTATTGCTACACAGTATTGCCATTTGGGTTGTCAAATGGACCTTCCTTCTATCAAGAGAGAGCGAATTGGGTGTTGGAACCATTCATTGGTAGTTGTGTTAAAGCTTTTATGGATGACTTCTGTGTTTATAGCAGTAGGGCTGAACACCATGAGAAGCTGCAGATGGTATTGGCTCGATATGATGAATGTGGAGGACAACTAAATCCAAAGAAATGTCATCTAGCACAGCCAAGGGTGAAGTTATTGGGCCACATGGTGTCAGAAAATGGCATTGAGGCTGATCCAGACAAGGTTAAGTCTATTATTCTTCTTCCATCACCTACGAGTACAAAGCAATTGGCAACCTTTATACACAAAGTGAAGTACATGGCAAGGTTTATTCCATTGTATTCTCAGATTCTTTATCCATTACAACAAGTGGCAAAGCATGATCCATTGCAATGGGATGACAAGTGTGAAGAAGTGTTTCAAGAGGTGAAAGAGGTGTTAGGGGGGTTGTCAGCCATGCCGGCTCCTGATTGGGAGAAAGTGTTTTATGTAAATCCATCAGTAGGGGATGATGCCATTGGAGCCATGCTATTGCAAAAGGGGAAGGGCAGCCATTATATGAGGCCAGTGTATTGTGCAAGCCGAGTGAAGTTGGTAGTTGAGAGAAAGTTCTCGAAAGTAGAGCTAGTGATGGCCAGTGTAATATTTGCTTGTCGACGATTTCGTCATTACTTGCTACCACGGCCTTTTGTTTTTTTGACGAGTTATGCCTTTTTGCCACAGTTAATTAATGGTACTAACATGTCAAATGTGGTGAAGAAATGGGTAATTGAGCTGCAAGAGTTTGAGTTCTCTTTTCTAGTGGAAGATAGTACAAGGGCTACCCTAGCTGATTTGTTGACCTACAAGGAGAATCCCCTTATTGTTAAGGAAGAGGTGGTGAGAAAGGTAGTTGAAGAAGTGCCACAGATCAGCAATGCACATGTGTTGTTCTTTGATGGTTCATACAGAAAGAGCCATGATGCAGCTTCAGGGGGTATAGCACTTTATGATCCAGAGGGGAAGCTAGTATGAAAGAGAGGGTTCAAATTGGATGCTCATAGTAACAATGAGGCTGAATATGCTACTCTGGAAGCCGGATTACACATTTGTTTGAAGCATGGGGTTCGAAGGTTGAGCATAAAAGGTGATGCCTTGTTAGTGGTGAAGCAAGTGCTGGGTGTGTGGAAGAGCAAGAACACCTCATTGAAGGAAATGTGCTTCAGAAATAAAGGCCTGTTAAAAAAGTTCGAAGCATGGATCATCAGACACATTGAATGTGCTCTAAATGGAGAGGCACATGAAGCATCTCAAGGCATGATTGGGGAGCTATTTGTGTTGAGGACCACTTTACCTCTTTATCATGGCCGAGAAAGTTTGGCTCAAGAAGAGGAGTTTTTGCTAACAGGAATCATTCCAAAGGAGATTCAGAAGTCTAAGAAGTATGGCTTTGTGCGTAGAGCATACATGTACAAATTGATTGGTGATGTCTTATACATGAAAGGGGCTGATCTCGTGTTGAGACGTGTACCTTGGCGGGAGGAGCTTTACAGAGTGTTGGAAGAGAATCATGAAGGCGCATGTGGTGGCCATTTTGCTCTAAAGATCACCTTGCATAAGATTTTGCAAGAGGGGTATGTATGGCCTAGTTTGCACAAGGATGTTCACCATTGGTGTAGGTCTTGCAATAGGTGTCAAGCATTTGGGAAGAGAGTGTTGAAGCCAGAGCTACGAAAAACCATTATGGCGTTTGATGTATTTGAAAAGTGGGGGATTGATGCAATAGGCCCGTTACCTATCACAAGCAGGGGCAAAAGCTATATCTTGACGGCAGTGGACTATCTCTCTAGATGGGCAGAGGCTATAGCAGTAAAACAGATCACTGCAAAGGATGTGGCAAAATTTGTGTATGATGAAATATGTTGCAAGTTTGGGGTGCCATTAGAGCTACTTTCAGATAAGGGGCCAGGATTTAGAGCTAAACTGCTAGACTTCTTATGCACAAAGATGAAGATTAGGCAGCAGCATACCACTCCTTATTACCCTAAGTGTAATGGCTTAAATGAAAGATTCAATGGTGAGTTGGTACAAATTCTTTCTAAAGTGACAGAGCACCAAGGAAAGAATTGGGATTTGGAATTGCCTAGTGCATTATGGGCCGGCTTACCGTACTTCGGTGAAGACAGGTACAGGGTTTACTCCATTTCATTTGGTGTATGGAAAAGAAGAACTATTGCCTGTGGAAGTAGAGTTGCCTGCGGTCAAGATGTTAGAGAAGTTGCTTTAGCCGCCTAGTGATGCATTCGAAGAGAGGCTCTTACAGCTACAAGAGGTTCAACTGGATAGAATGAGTGCATTGGAGCATTATGGGTAGATGCAGGATAAGTCTTTGGCAAAGATAAATGAAAAGGTCAAAAGTAAGGGTATCAAGAAACATGAGTTGGTTTTGCGCTACAACAGTAAGTTGGATAACACCTTTCAAAAGAAGTTTCAAATTAAGTGGGAAGGCCCTTTCAAGGTAGTGGAGTGTTTTCCAAATGGCACATATCAGTTGGCTAACCTGGATGGTGTTCTACATAAGTCAAGGGTAAATGGATTGCGTCTTAAATTGTATCATGCTAGATTGATGATGGTGGAGCAAGATTATCTGTCTGTGGATCAAGGAGTGTTTGTGAAGGATGAGGAGACTTGTGACTCTGCGAGTCTCATATCGCTTTTTGCTGCTGCTGATCATGAATGATCTAGCAGGCTAGGGGATGGGCAAATTATGTCAGGAGTTTTTTGGAGTAAGGGATTGCGCATATGTACATACACATGCATGGTGCATCGAATAAAGGATTTCCCAATTTCCATAGCCAGGTGGTTACGTGGGGCCCACGTGTGTACAGGTAGGACAGGGTGTACATAGTGCAGCGGTTTTCACTATTATGAGTACCACTGTGTTTTTTCTACAATAAGGAGGAGTTGGTAGCACGTAAAACTTCTCAAGTAAGCTATCCGCGGGCCGACGACATGAGGTAAGCAGGTGCGTCAGATGGCATCTAGTGGCGTCAGGAGGGCGAACGGGGTCAATATTTGCACGCGGATGAGGACGGACACAACGTGGGTGTTTTCTTGTGAGAGTTATGCAGAAAGGTCATCATTAGGACCACTTTTTGGGGCCACTTCACGTGGTTGCCAAACGCATTATTGAAAAGAAATGAGTGCCAGGTGTGCGGATGATGCAAAAAGGTGACAACTATGCACTACGAGGTCAGTTTTTGGCTTGTTCGGGGTCCGTTTGAGGTCATCTAAAAGGCCAAGGGTGCCCAACTAATAAAGCTAAGTGCGGGAACTGAAAAAACAGAGAGAATACTATAAAAAACGTAGAGAAGAGAGGAGGAACAGCCACAGGTGTGTTTTTGGGGTTTTTGGAGCCTGTTCTGGTCGTAAACTGCTCATCCGAGGTCGGATTTGACCACTTTGACATTGTAGACTGGGGTTTTGGCCGTTCCGGACGCGATGGCGCTGTCCATTTTTCCAAATTCCTCACTCTTTTTCTGCTGTTTTTCTGTGTAATCTTCTCCGGTGAGTGAAGCCTGTGCTTAACTTTGTGGTTATATCTGGTGTATTTCTTGAATATTGTGTGAGCTATTTGCCCCATTGGTGTTGGCCCAAGCTCAATTGTATCTAAACATCAAAAATTCTCCTCTTTTGAGATGAGTTTTTTGGGTGTGTGTGTGTCTGTGTGGAGTGGGCAACAGGACAGTCTCTCTCCTCTCACTCTAGAGGTGTGTTCCCTGTCTCGGCCAGGTGTGTTGTGTAAGCCGAGTGGTGCCCCATAGTGTGTGTGTGTATCCTTCCCAAGAGTGTGTGTCGGGTCGTTATAGAGGCGCTGTGTGTGTTTTCATCCCGCTCACAACGTACGATAACATATAAGTATGAACGTAAAAGTACAAGATGCGTGATTACGTGATGCAAATGACATGTGTATATACTACATAAAACGATATTTATCAACGTAGTGATATCAATGAGTATCATCAAAGTATTAACAAAATCTCATCATAGTATCAATAAAAATGAATAAATCATCATGGTATCAACGAAAAGCATCATAGAATAATCATTGTATCAACGAAACAATGTCATGGTATCACCGAGAATAACCATGGTATCAACGAAACAACATCATGATATCACTAAGAATAATCATTGTACCAATGAAACAACATCATGGTATCACCGAGAATAACCATGGTATCAACGAAACAACATCATGATATCACCGATAATAACCATGGTATCAACGAAACAACATCATGGTATCACCGAGAATAACCATGGTATCAATGAAACAACATCATGGTATCACCGAGAATAACCATGGAATCAACAAAATATCATCATGGCATCATCGAGAATAACCATGGTATCAACGAAAATCACCATGACCAAAGTACTAACAAAACATCATCATGGTACCATCCAAATCACTATGGTATCAACGAAAGATTATCAATAAAACGGTGTAAACTATATCTCTAGAAGAATAATTATACGAGAATCAATGAACGAGTATATCATATAACAAAAGATTATGTACCAACAGTAGCTTGATAGAATTTGGACGATCATCAATGGCTCGACTGAATCGGATCAACGATATGTAACTGGCTTCTGCAGCAAAGTTACGTCAGTAACAAATATATGATTCATGAAGAGAAAATATAATTGAGAAGTTTTTAATTATGAGGAAAATCAAAAGCAATAGGTAGAATTTTCTTTTCAAACATATTCACAGTGTTGAGCTTATATGTGAAGCTACTCAATATATGGCTTCTCTATATATGGCACCCAGGTCCCCTCTATATATACATCATCTCATGTGTGTATTCTACACACTTTGGGGTTCTACTTCTGTGTTCTCTCCTTCTCTCTCCAAACATGGTATCAGAGCAGTACATTTTTGTTTTCGATTTTTCTCCTGATCAAAATCGATTTTGTAGAAACTACCCGCAGAAGGAAGTTTTTTCCAATTCTGCACCGATTTTGAGTTATCGTTCACGGACTGCGTACATACCTGAAAAACAGCTTTCGCGTTTTGTTTTTGATTTTTCTGCTAATTGGAAACGATTTTGCAGAAACTACCCACAAAACAGACCGGAATCGATGTGGTCTACAACTTTGCAGAAGGAAGTTTTCTCAAATTCTGCACCGATTTTGAGTTATCGTTCACGGACTGCGTACATACTTGAAAAACAGCTTCCGCGTTTTGTTTTTGATTTTTCTGCTAACTGGAAACGATTTTGCAAAAACTACTCGCGAGAGAGATCGGAATCGACGTGGTCTACAACTTTGCAGAAGGAATGTTTTTCAAATTATACACCGATTTTGAGTTATCGTTCGCGGACTGCGTACATACCTGAAAAGCAACTTCCGCTTTTTGTTTTTGATTTTTCTGCTAATTAGAAACGATTTTGCAAAAACTACCCTTTAGAAGAGACCGGAATCGATGTGGTCTACAACTTTGCAGAAGGAAGTGTTTTCAAATTCTGCACTGATTTTGAGTTATCGTTCGCGGACTGCGTACATACTTGAAAAGCAACTTTCGCTTTTTGATTTTGATTTTTCTGCTAATTGAAAACGATTTTGCAGAAACTACCCGCGTGAGAGACCGAAATCGATGTGTTCTACAACTTTGCAAAAGAAACTACCCGCAATGGGGATTGGAATCGATGTGGTCTATAACTTTGCAGAAGAAAGTTTCTCTAAATTCTGCACCAATTTTGGGTTATCGTCTCGGACTGCGAATATATTTGAAAATCAAAATTTTACTTTTTGCTTTTGATTTTTCTCATAATTGAAAACTTCTCAATTATATTTTTCTTCATCAATCATATATTTGTTACTGACGTAACTTTGCTGCAGAAGCCAGTTACATATCGTTCCGATTCAGTCGAGCCGTTGCTGATCGTCCAAATTCTATCGAGCTAATGTTGGTACATGATCTTTTGTTATATGATATACTCGTTCCTTGATTCTCGTATAATTATTCTTTTAGAGATATAGTTTACGTCGTTTTATTGATAATTTCTCATTGATACCATAGTGATTTTGATGGTACCATGATGATGTTTTGTTAATACTTTGGTCATGGTGATATTTCGTTGATACCATGGTTATTCTCGGTGATTCCATGATGATATTTCGTTGATTCCATGGTGATTTTTATTGATACCATGATGATGTTTTGTTGATACCAATATGGTTATTCTCGGTGATACCATGATGTTGTTTCGTTGATACCATGGTTATTCTCGGTGATGCCATGATGATATTTCGTTGATACCATGGTTATTCTCGGTGATGCCATGATGTTGTTTCGTTGATACAATGATTATTCTCGGTGATATCATGATGCTTTTCGATACCATGGTTATTCTCGGTGATGCCATGATGATATTTCGTTGATACCATGGTTATTCTCGGTGATGCCATGATGTTGTTTCGTTGATACAATGATTATTCTCGGTGATATCATGATGCTTTTCGTTGATACCATGATCATTTATTCATTTTTATTGACATAATGATGATATTTTGTTAATACTTTGATGGTATTCATTGATCACTACATTGATAAATGTTGTTTTATGTAGTATATATACATATCATTTGTATCACGTAATCACACATTTTGTACTTTTACGTTTATACTTTATGTACCATATGTTGTCGTGCGTATATATGTCGTCAAAAGAGTGGCGTCGCGAACCATCTCTTATGGCATTGTGAACGTAATTATTTCATTAACGATGCTAATAATTTTCATGACATGTTTTTTGTTTTTTTTGGAGTCTATGATCTATGTAGGATTGATCAAAGAATTGATTTTATGAAGACAAACTTGGTGACAATAAAAGATTTATGAAGATATGTTTGGTGATGCCATATTGATGACAACATGAAGACATGTTTGGTGATGCGATATTGATGACAAGCTACACAACAGATTCACGGAGACACTTTTGATTACAAGCTAATCGATAACTTTTACACCTCTTTATTGAACCTTTGTATTCATTATTGTATTTGATAGGAGTAATGTAACTCCTCATAAAACATTCATTGTAAAAGGAGTGATGTAGCTCCTCGTAAACATTTGTATATTCAATGATTTTTATAATATAACGGTGGGTGTATATAGAGCTGTGGGTTTTTCCCTTGATCCCCCAAGGGTTTTTTCATCCACGGTTAGGGACCCTTATTTGAGCGGGGGTGTTGAGCTTATATGTGAAGCTACTCAATATATGGCTTCTCTATATATGGCACCCAGGTCCCCTCTATATATACATCATCTCATGTGTGTATTCTACACACTTTGGGGTTCTACTTCTGTGTTCTCTCCTTCTCTCTCCTGGGTGCCATATATAGAGAAGCCATATATTGAGTAGCTTCACATATAAGCTCAACACACAGTACGAGAACGGTAACCCAAAATCGGTGCAGAATTTAGAGAAACTTTCTTCTGCAAAGTTATACACCACATCATTTTTCTGCATAGTTTCTGCAAAATCATTTGCAATTAGCAAAATAATCAAAAAATCAAAAATTAAAAACAAAAGTTTCTTTTCAGGCATGTACGCAGTCCGTAAACGATAACTAAAAATCAATGCAGAATTTGAAAAAAAAATTTCTTCTGCAAAGTTGTAGACCATATCGATTCCAGTTTCTTCGCAGGTTGTTTCTGCAAAATCGTTCTCAATTAGGAGAAAAAAAAATGAAAGTTGCTTTTCAGGCATGTACGTAGTCCGCCAACAATAACTCAAAATCAGTGAAGAACTTGAAAAAACTTTCATCTGCAAAGTTGTAGACTACATCGATTCCGCTGCCTAGAATGGGTAGTTTCTGCAAAATCATTTTCAATTAAGATTAGAATCAAAAACATAAAACGAAAGTTTCTTTTCAAGTATGTACGCAGTCCGCGAACGATAACTCAAAATCGGTGTAGAATTTGAAAAAACTTCCGTCTGCAAAGTTGTAGACCACATCTATTCCGATGGCAGAACAATCAAAAACAAAAAGAAAAAGTTGCTTTTCAGGTATGTACGCAGTCCGCGAACGATAACTCAAAATTGGTGCTGAATTTGAAAAACTTCTTTCTGCAAAGTTGTAGACCACATTGATTTTGGTGCCTCGCACTGTTAGTTTCTGCAAAATCGTTTTCCATCAGAAGAAAAATCGAAAACAAAAACGTACTGCTCTGATACCATGTTGAGAGAGAAAGAGAGCACAGAAATAGAACCCCAAAGTGTGTAGAATACACACATGAGATGATGTATATATAGAGGGGACCCGGGTGCCATATATAGAGAAGCCATATATTGAGTAGCTTCACATATAAGCTCAACAGACCATCCATGACTATCCCGGACTAATATAATGCTCAAGTGATTTATAATCAAACTCAAATACTGTAAATATCGGTTTTTCTCAAGCTTATCTATTGTCATGTGTGTACATGCAAGGATTCAAACAAGCGGATACAGAGCATGTGTCACATGTGGACCTAGACTTAATGTAGTTCGGGGCCCTCACTAAAGAGAAAATCTACAAAGGTCATCAAGAGCATCTTCCAGAGAATTATGAGTTACACGACGGTTCTTTTCGAAGAGAGCCACCGAGGGTGTCTGCACAAGTATGGTTAGAGCCCAGGGAGGAATAGACTCTCTCTATGGTACGAGTTACCATATTGGCCCAAACTCATGATCAATCACTTGCTCGATCCAATGCACATATTCAAGAATGTGGGTAATCTTCTATGGAACCATCTAATTGGAAAGAAATATAATTTGGGAGCCAGAGTTGACCTTAAAAATATGGATCATATGGAGAAATATTGGCCGTAGCAGACATCACCCGATGGATCAATAAAACTCCCTAAAGCGCCATGGATTTTGACTGGAGTCCAAGAACGCAAAGTAAAAGAGACCATTCGATATATGCACACCCCCACTGGTGTAATGCACTCGCTCTAAACGTGTTTCACTAAAGAAGAGGAACTTACTGGTTTGAAGTCACACGACTGGCATAAAATGTGTCAGGTATGTTCGAAGTGGAATATATCATAGTGAGAATTGTGTAACAAATTTTTGTGTGGACTTTAATATCATTGCTAGACATGTTTTGCAGTTTATTTTACCTGTGGCCATTGAGGGGGGATGTTTGTCTCCTGACGTCCCTACCACAATCTACAAACTTGCAAAGTTGGTGCAATGGATCTCACAAAAGAAGATCCATGTAGACTCTATACCATTCGCCAAACTAAACGCTGTGAAGGTTGTGTGAATGTTTGAGAAACACTTTCCTACTATCATGCTAACCATTCAAGTGCATCTTCTTGTTACATAGTTGATGAGGTGAAAATAGTTGGCACAGTATATTCCAAATGGATGTTCTTTTTAGAATGTTTCATGGAAATGCTCAAGGGATATGTGTGTCAGAAGGCACGCGTCCGGAGGGTAGCATGGCAGAAGGTTGGCTGGTATCAAAGTCCCTAGTTTACATTGGAGAGTGGATAGAAGACGGATTTGATAAAGCCGGAGACACGCTATGGAAAACCATAGATGATGAGCACATATCTCGGATTTTTACGTGCAATCTCGGTGTTGAGAAGAAGATGACGGAATATCTAGAGGCTAAAATCAATCAGTACTACATGCTTCACAATCCAGTAATGGAAAAGTGGATTTCCCAATATGAGGATACAAAGCAAGAGAGACAAAGGGCACGGATCGAGTGGAGGCAGGGAAGCCGACCACCAATGCATTATCCGGAGGGTCTGGAGAGCCTACCAACATTCATGAGCTTAAGATGGTTGCAAAACCAATTGAAAAGCGCAAAACAGTGCAGTGAAGAAGTGACTAAGGAGGAGTGGGAGTACTCTCGGGGTTGCACGACCAAGGTGAGTTTGCAATGTACAACTCGCAACTTTCTAGATGTTTGAACAACCACACTACAAGAGGCTCTTCACATTAGCGACGCTCACACAGCGACGCTCAAAAAAAAAAATCCCGGCGTCGCTATGAGCGTCGCTATAAGCGTCGCTATGAGCGTCACAAATTTACAAAGAAATTTGCGACGCTTATAGCGACGCTCATAGCGACGCTCACTGGGGTAAAAAAAATAACCGAGCGCGCCCAAAAACTCAGATCTCAGATCTGAGTTTTTCGGCGCCCTCAAGCAAAGAGCAGGTAACGCTCTCCCTCACTCTCTCTCTCTCTCTCTCTCTCGCTCTTTTTCTTTTACACACACACACACACACACACACACACGAGGAGAGGAAGGAGAGCCAGGTATGCTCCTTCTCTCTCCTCATTCTCATGTTCCCTTCCCCTCTTTCTCTCTCCATCGCGCTCTCTCTCACACACACACACATACACACACACATATAGTGTTTTTGAGAGAGAGAGAGAGAGAGAGAGAGAGAGAGAGAGAGAGAGTGCAAAAACGCACACATACATAAACAAAGAATGCACACACACATTGAGAGAGAAAAAGAGAGAGAGAGCATGCATAAACAAAAAACGCACGCATTGAGAGAGGAAAAGAGAGAGAGAACATGCATAAACAAAAAACGCACACATTGAGAGAGGAAAAGAGAAAGAAAACATGCATACGATCCAAAAAAACGCACACACATTGAGAGAGAAAGAAAGAGAAACTAAGGGAGCGTCGTAGGAAACTAATTAAAATTAAAAGACCTAAAGATCTAGCCGACGAGGAGTTGAACTGAAGACCTATTATTCAAGAGAGAAATGGCATAATCAATCTATCATACTTGGCATGAGTGATAGAAAGGTTATACCATTTATCTCTTTTTATTGGCACACACATCCACACACGCGCACACACACAGGAAGAAGAGAGTTATAACGTCGTAGGAAACTATTTTAAAAGACGTTAAAGATTAGGTTATATGTAGACTTACATTAAATTAGATTTAGGTTTATTTTTAACTAGATTTACATTTATTTAAGCTAGATTTAGATTTATGTTATATTAGATTAGATGCGGGTCTCCATAGACTGCGATGCCTGCATGAAGCGGGTGAAGAAAGCCCTCAATGGAATATAGGGTATTGCTGCCTTCACTCATAGTGGGCTCCGTCGATCCAAAAGTACTGGTGAAATGTCTTCAGAAGATAGGGAAGAAGGTGGATCTTCAGGGCGGCAAGAGTCACTACATCCCCGACACAATGACCATCTAGACAACCTCTAGTCATTAGACTTACGTTAAATTAGATTTAGCTTTATTTTTAGTTAGATTTACGTTTATTTAGATTTACGCTTATTTACGTTAGATCGAGTCCATGCAAGAATTACTTACGGTTTAGGGTTTAGAGTTAGACGAACAGTGAAAAGATCTACTGTGAAAAGATGTTAAGATGAAGTGAAGTGCTACAGCTAGAGAAGAGGCAAAGGGATTTTGTCCACTACATGCAGTATCATGTAGACGTGGGTGTCTAGATTTCTTGTACCCACAAATATAGGTATTGACCAATAAAGACGAGATTATAACCCGGTGGTTCTGATCTCCGTGCACCTCTAGACCGAGGTGTGCGGGGATTGGACATGACTAGAGAATGTGAGGTAAGAGAGAGAGAGAGAGAGAGAGAGAGAGAGAGAGAGAGAGAGAGAGAGAGAGATAAGATGAAGAATGCCAATAGAATATTAAATTTGTTGTCTAGGTTATAAGTTTTTTATCCTCATTATGAGTAGCGACGAGGATGTGGGACCGTCCAACCGAAACACCTATCTCTCAACGAGGGTCTTATGTCCTTGTAATCAATGCAAGCATGCTGTGCGACGGACAAGACGTGTTTCTTTGCAGCACGTTTGTGAATTTGGCGAGTTCGATCCATCTATTATAGATCGAGTTGTTGCCAATTATAACTCGTCGGACTCTGACGCTGGCCAACAAGCAGCAATCTTGCAACCCAATAGACGTATTCGCAGGCGCTTTGGTCAAGCAGCATATGTGAGGCCACAAGATGTAGCCTCTGACAGCTCGGGGGATGATCATGCAGAGCACATTCCCAACGAGGCAATGTTTGAGCCCGAGATTGATGAAATGATCGAGACGATCATGGATTCAGAAAGGCTTATCTATGATGATATGAAAAGTGAAGCCGATACATCATTGTATAATGGAGCACGTATGTCTAGATTGAAAGCACTCCTGGTTCTTCTCAACATGCAGGCAAAGTTTGGATGGAGTGACACTAGCGTCACAGCGCTTTTCAGGTGATCTATTACAATTAGTTTACTTTAATAGAACTCATGGTGTATAATGATCTGATAGATTTTTACACGACTGTATCATATTTTTATGTTGTGTAGATTGCTGAAAGAGCACATTCTACCAGCTGACAATGTGATGCCAGATTCCCGAGATGAAGCAAGAAAGATTTTGCGAAACTTGGGGATGGATTACAATTCTATCCACGCTTGTCCTAATGACTGCATTCTTTTCAGAGGGGAATACACAGACATGGAGAAGTGTCCGAAATGTGATTCCGAAAGATATCGAGTAGATCTCCACGGGACAAAAATTCCACAAAAGGTTTTGCGACATTTTCCTTTGCTTCCTCGCATCAAGCATTTCTTCGAATGTAAGTCCATGGCCGCCCTAGCATCATGGCATGAGGAGAATAAATCTTCGGATGGTGTGCTACGAATTCTTGCAGATTGCGCAGCCTGGAAACATATAGATGGAACATGGTCGGATTTTGCCAGGGAAGCTCGAAATTTGCGCTTAGGCCTGGCTATGGATGGCGTAAATCCATTTGGTCAAAGATCAACATCTTACAGTGTATGGCCCGTTGTCATCGTCAACTACAACATTCCACCGTGGTTGACTACGAAGAAGGGGCACCTATGGCTAAGCTTGATTGTGCCAGGGCGATATAAAGTGGGGAATATGGATGTGTATCTTCGTCCACTATTGGAAGAGCTACAACAATTGTGGATTGGCATAGAGGTGGTGGATATGAGCCGACACACAGGACGACGGAATGCTTTGATCAGAGGTATTCTAATGTGGACCATGCATGACTATCCCGGGCTAACAGAATGCTCAGGTGATCTATTGACACTCCTCTCTCAGACACTGTAAATCTTGTTTTTCCCCATAGTTGATCTATTATCATGTGTATACATGCAGGGCTTCAAACAAGCGGATACAGAGCATGTGTCACATGTGGACCTAGACTGAATGCACGTAGGGCACCCTCACTGAAGAAGCAAATCTACGAAGGTCATCAAGCGTATCTTCCGGAGAATCATGTGTTACGCGACGGCTTTTTGGGAAGAGAGCCACCAAGGATGTCTGCACAAGCATGGTTAGAGCAGAAGGAGACGTGCGATGACGGATTGCCTCCAGGGATGAAGAGACTATCTCTATGGTACGAGTTACCATACTGGCCTCGACTCGTGATCAATCACTTGCTCGATCCAATGCACATATTCAAGAATGTGGGTAATCTACTATGGGACCATTTGACCGGCAAGAAAGATACTTTGGGAGCCAGAGTTGACCTTAGAAATGTGGATCGTATGGAGCAATATTGGCCGCAAACAGCGTCTGATGGATCGATAAAACTTCCTAAAGCACCATGGATTTTCACAGGAGCCCAAGAACGCAAAGTAAAAGAGGCCATTCGATCTTTGCGGACCCCCACTGGCGTAATGCACTCGCTCCGAACGTGTTTTACTAAAGAAGGAAAGCTTACCGGTTTGAAGTCACACGATTGGCATAAAATGTGTCAGGTACGTTCATAGTGGACTTTAATATCATTGCATAAAATGTGGACTTTAATATCATTGCTGCACATACTTTACAGTTTATTTTACCGGTTGCCATTGAGGGATGTTTGTCTCTCGACATCCGTAACACAATCTACAAACTTGCAAAGCTGGTGCAATGGATCTCACAAAAGGAGATCGACGTAGACTCCATACCATTCGCCAAACTAAATGCTGCGGAGCTTGTGTGCATGTTTGAGAAACATTTTCCTACTACAATGCTAACCATTCAGGTGCATCTTCTTATTCACATAGTTGATGAGGTGGAAATAGCTGGCACAGTTCATTCCAGATGGATGTTCTTCTTAGAGCGTTTCATGAAAACGCTTAAGGGATATGTGCGTCAAAAGGCACGTCCGGAGGGTAGCATGGCAGAAGGTTGGTTGGTATCAGAGTCCCTAGTGTACATTGGAGAGTGGTTAGACGGATTTGATAAATCCCGGGATACGCTATGGCGAACCATAGATGATGAGCGCATATCTGGGATTGTCATGTGCAATCTCGGTGTTGAGAAGAAGATGACGGAAGATCTAGAGGCTAAAATCAACCGATTTTGCATGCTTCACAATCCAGTGATGCAAAAGTGGATTTCACAATATGAGGATGCAAAGCAAGAGCGACAAAGGGCACGAATCGAGTGGAGACGGGGAAGACGACCACCGATGCACTATCCAGCGGTTCTGGAGAGCCTACCAACCTTCATGAGCTTAAGATGGTTGCACAACCAATTGAAAAGCGCACAACAATGCGGTGACGAAGTGACTGAAGAAGAGTGGGAGTACTCTCGGGGTTGCGCGACCAAGGTAAGTTTGCAATGTACGACTAGCAAGTGACTTTATTTATAAACGTTTGAACGGCCACTCATAATCTTTGTTCGTTGTAGTATAAGTCATACACAGCAGCATGGTGTAAAGGTCGACATTTTAGGGTGGAACGAATCGACAAAAAGCGTTTTACTCAAGATTGTGGAATCATGGCAAAATTTGAACAGTCTAGTCGACGACGTTCCTCTGATGCAGATCCCGTGGTGGCGGAACTCACTTACTTCGGCACGCTGCAAGAGATTTTGAGGATCGATTACAGAGGATTTTTTGTCGACTTGTTCGACGTGCAATGGTTCAAGATAATCATGGAGGGTCGAAACGCTACTGTGCGTAGAGGAGAGTCTGGTTTTCTTGAGGTGGATTCTACTAAGAAATGGACTGACCTAAGAGACACTTTCGTACTACCCGAGCATTGTGAACAAGTAAGTATATAAATAGTTAACATCCCCCTTTTACAAGTTATGTGCTTGAAAGCTCTCATGTAAGTTATGTGGCTCTGGCAGGTAGTATTTCATCCTACAAAGTCTACATCAAACTGGTGGTACGTCATAGAGGTAGCCCCTCGTAGTGCAAGGACGTATGAAGGCTACCATGTGCCAATCACAACGACATCAATGGAGGAGATCAGAGAAGATGCTCAATCAGAAGCCGCTGCGGTGGTGCCAGACGAGCATCAAGATGCTACTGCTCTATATGGGGTGCATGCAGAGGAGCTACAAAATGAAACAGAGGATATGTGTTTAAACGGAGAGCTCTATATAGATATAGGAAGTTATGCTGAGTTATGCGAGGATGAGAGAGAGATCTCTTAAAGCCACAAATATTGTATTTGAACAATTTTGCTCCGTGCTGTAAAAGCTCTAGCTCTTTTGATTGAAAATTCTGAGTTTTCGACTTGCCTCTTCTACCACTCGATTCATTGCGTCATTGTATTTATATGCGTCATTACGTCATTGTATTTAATGGTATTTGCGTCATTGTCTACTCTATTCATTCAATATTAAGTTTAAATATTCGTGTGTTTAATGCAGGTATGGATGATGAGGAGTTTCTTTCTTCTTTGTCACCGCAGCAGAGACAGTGGTACGTGGAGCGTCATCGCTCTGGCGCATCATCGCGCGTTCCTACACCATCCGCATCTCCCTCTCTTTCGGAGCATTCGGCGCGCTCCGAAGCTTCGGCGTCGACGAGACGAGCGTCACACTCTTCTAGACACCGGCGCTCTAGTGGTGGCGGTGGCGGTTGTTGTGGGGATTCCGCCACCGATGCCTCCACACCGCCTCGTGTTCGACGAGGCTCTTTACCCTCCCCTTCTTTGCCCGCCCCCACACCAGCCACAGCATCGCCGTCTACGCCAGGTTTTGCACGGCTGACTGTTCCTAGAAGCTACACACCTCTACCTACTCCGCCAGGAGCCACCCCACTCGACACTCCTCGCTTCGGGGCCCAGACGCCGGTGGAGACACCTGACGTCCGTACCCCCATCGACACGCCGCTAGAGACCCCTGCCGGGACACCCAGGTTCACGCGTCACCGGCCAGAGGGCTTGCCTTACTCCGTCGACATCAGCGGCGGCATCATCATGGATGATGACGGCAAGAAGGTGATCTCGCGCATGCGTGGTCTTTGCTCTCAGCTGTTTAGACACTATATACTAAACAAATGGAGTGAAGTACCAAGTGATTTAAAAAACAGAGTCATCAGCATACTTCATGATGAGTTTCCCGTTCCAACACGGGATCAGCGCTTCAATGAAGACCTGATGAAGATTCGAATGCGCGAATACTGCAAACACAAGCGTTCCGAAGTGCAAAAAGCAATCAAGAATGGGTGGAATAGGCCAGATTGGCTGGCCAAAGAAGATTGGAAGAATGCGAAGAAAGCAGCGCGCGAGAATCCCGACAAGTGGAAGCAACAAAAAGATGCAGCCAGAGCGCGAGTAGAGGCAGGGAGCTCGCACCACTTGGGGAGCGGTGGATGGGCATCATTTGAGGCCGATTTGGTAAGTCTTTTCACATTGCTCTTTATGCATGTTCGATAGTTTAGGGTTTATGAGTTTTTTAGTTCTAACATAATGAAATCTTTGTATGTTTTGACAGTGGTCGATGACAGGACGTGATCCCACACCGTACGAGCACGAGTACGCAGGCAGGAAGGGCTTAAACGCCCTGATGGACATTCTCAGTTCTCGCAGCGGCATGGTTAGTATTACGGTTTACTCTTTTTTATTTTTTGTATTGTTTTATAAATGTCGTTATATGTTTATACTTACTGAAAACTGTCTTATTGTCTTTTTTTGCAGAATCCGACAGATACGCCGAGATACGCCGCTTGGACGCGATGAGACGTCTGATTAGACGACGTCAGTTTAGCCGTAGCTAGATAGCATTAGTTTAGGGTTTCTCATAGCTTATGTATCATGAGACGGATTTTATACGTCTTTTTGAACCATGTATATTATTACATTTGTCACCGCAATTCCTTTTGCCAATCAATTCTTTATGCCTATGATGTTGTACAATTGTCATTATTACATTTGCCAATCAATTCAGTTTGTCTATGATGTGTACAATTGTCAATTTTGCAAACAATGCGTCTTGTGGGTGACTATTTTGGGTCTATTATTTATCTTTGCACTTTTTTTAAAAAGTGAATCAAGTACAATATGGTTGATGGGTGGCAGGGCATTCAATGCCCTGCCACCAAAAAAATATTCTCTCAGGCGTCGCTATAAGCGTCGCTATTTATGGCTCTGTAGCGTCGCTATATGCGTCGCTATACTCTTCTGTGAGAGCGTCGCTATAAGCGTCGCTATAAGCGTCGCTATATAGCGACGCCTATAGCGACGCCTATAGCGACGCCTATAGCGACGCATATAGCGACGCTCTCGTAGCGACGCTTTTAGCGACGCTTATAGCGACGCCGGGGGTTATAAAAACCCAGTGTATTTCCGTCGCTAAGAGCGTCACAAGAGCACATAACCTCTTGTAGTGCCACTCACAGTCTTTGTTGGTTGTAGTATAAGTCATACACAGTAGCATGGTGTAAAGGTCGACATTTTAGGGGGGAGTGAATCGACAAAAAAGTGTTTTACACAAGATTGTGGAATCATGGCAAAACTTGAATAGTCTAGTCGATGACAGTCCTCTGATGCAGATCCTGTGGCGGCGGAACTCACTTACTTCGGCACGCTACAAGAGATTTTGAGGATCGATTATAGAGGATTTTTTGTTGACTTGTTCGACGTGCAATGGTTCAAGATAAACATGGAGGGTCGCAATGCTACTATGCGCAGAGGAGAGTCTGGTTTCCTTGAGGTGGATTCAACTAAAAATTGGACCGACCTAAGAGATACTTTGGTACTACCCGAGCATTGTGAACAAGTATGTTTGTATTTAATATCCAATTTTAGAAGTTATGTGCTTGGAAGCACTCATGTAAGTTATGTGGCTCTGGCAGGTGGTATTTCATCCTATAAAGTCTGCATCAAATTGGCGGTACATCATAGAGGTAGCCCCTCGTAGTGCACGGACGTATGAGGGTTACCATGTGCCAATCACAATGGCTTCAGTGGAGGAGATCGGAGAGGATGCTTAGTCAGAAGCCACTGAAGTGGTGCCAGATGAGCATCAAGCTTCTACTCTCTATGGGATGCATGCAGAGGATCTACAAAATGAAATAGAGGACATCTGCCTAAATGGAGAGCTCCATATAGACATAGGGAGTTATGTTGAGCTATGCGAGGATGAGAGAGAGGCCTCTTAAATCCATAAACATTGAATTTGAACAATTTTTCTCCATTTTATAATATATTTTG
This sequence comes from Adiantum capillus-veneris, assembly GCF_014529385.1. Taxonomy (NCBI): domain Eukaryota; kingdom Viridiplantae; phylum Streptophyta; class Polypodiopsida; order Polypodiales; family Pteridaceae; genus Adiantum; species Adiantum capillus-veneris. The sequence continues at coordinate 132,276,059 of NC_140935.1, forward strand.
TATTCACGTGGCTTTTTCCATTCTTGTCTATATGCTTCCATTGTTGAACACCTTGTCGTTGATGCTGTTGCATACAATAACGCATGATAAGATTTTCTATGAGTCCTCTCTCTCTCTCTCTCTCTCTCTCTCTCTCTCTCTCTCTCTCTCTCTCTCTCTCTCTCTCTCTCTCTCTCTCTCTCTCTCTCTCTCTCTCTCTCTCTCTCTCTCTCTCTCTCTCTCTCTCTCTCTCTCCACAGGAATCCCTCCAATATTTTCTTCTTTCTTCAATATTAAGATTAAATGTTCGTGTGTTTAATGCACGTATGGATGATGATAAGTTTCTTTCTTCTTTGTCACCCCAGCAGAGGAGGTGGTGTGAGGAGCGTCATCGCTCTGGAGCACCATCACGTCGTTCCACCCCTTCATTGTTTCCCTTTGTTTCAAAGCATTCAGTACGCTTCGAGACTTTGGTGTGGATGAGACGATCTTCACACTCTTCTAGGCACCATCGCTCTAGTGCTGGCAGTGGCTACAGTAAAACTCACCAATCGAACAATATCCGGTCAACTAATGAAACCTTGACTAGACTATGCCGAAATTGAACAGAATCGGGTCATTTTTAAATGTGACGGAGACTAAAGTTAATATTTTTATGCTTAGGTCATTGTAAAAAGCACATTGCTTTTTCAAAAACACAAAAAAGCACGAAAAGCTAAAAACAACCTAAAAATAATATAAAAGAAAAATTTTCTAAAATTGAACTAGGGGTTCCCCTTGTCCACTAGAATAAGAAAGCGGACTCGCTTTTCACTAAAAAGCACTAAAAATCATGAAAAGCTAAAAATAGCATGAAAAGCACTCGAAAAACAGATTTTTATAATATTGAACCATAGCTTCCTTGGAACACGTAGGTTAAGGATCCAACCCTGTTTTTTGCAAAAAAAAGCACTTAAAAGCATAAAAAACATGAAAAAGCTAAAAATAGCAGATTTTCTCAAAACTGAACCAAACATCCGTCTGACCTACTGCAACATGGAAACGACCTTGCTTTTCACTTTAGAACATTACAATACTGTCAAGCAAGCATTCTAAATCGAAATTTGGAAAAATAGATATTGAAAGCTATTTTTCTTATTTTTAAAACAGACCCAAAAATTGGGGATCTTACATCCTCCGACACTTGGAAAATTTGCAGTGTCCTCACCTCGACGTGAATAACAAATGAGCAAGTCTAGAACCTTCTATAGATATAAGCTAAATTGTCTACTTTATTTTTCAATTATGATCCTGTCTTGTAGAGAGCCACAGTATTAAATAATGTTGGAGCATTAGCAAGTCCGAAAGGCACCAAAAGTTCTTCATTTTCTTCTTCATGTGCAGTAGCTGCATGGAAACGAACATTTGATGGATTTCCTCCACCTCGAGCATTCCGAGTTCTTTTGGCTTGGTTTCCTCCTTGAGGCTGTTGAATTTCGCTGAACAAGCTGGTCTATTGGATTGTTCCTTTCTTGTGAAGGCTGGATTAACAATATATTACATTAATCTTCCCGCACTATAAGTCAAAAAGGATGGGCGGGATGGAAAATTTTTAACCATAATTTTCTAAGCAATGGGTAATCATTTACACCCAATCGAAAGACAAGATCTAGTTACGAGCCATTAGCCTAGTCACCTCAAGAGTCATTACTGTAATAAACATTCAAAGAAATTCTTGATACACTTGTTGAACACTTCAATCACTTCATCATAACTCGAGACCACATAATCCCATGTAAGAACACAAGTTAAGTAAGTACCACCAATCAATGTCACTCGTAGATGCATCATGAATATAGTATCCTTTTCCAAACAGCATGCATGAATGTATACACGATGCATAACTAACCTGACTAGTATCAGGCTTTAGGCTATTCCCTTAACCTTAAACATAGGATTTCATACCAGGTAAGAGATACCCCTCCTTAGGGGTCTATGCACAAAATATACAATTTACATCTTTATGCAATTTTCAATATATCATAGAGTTGCAGAAGCGTTTACATAGGGACTTCACCTCTCTAGCACATAGAGCTAGTTTTGACCTAGAAACGTGGAAAGCAATCATACCCATGCACATGAGGCATCCACATCTATCCATAACATTCCATACATCATATGATATCATTCCATTACCATAAACATGATGCAAAATATCTCCGACCCTTAGGTCTACCATAAACCATAACTTCACATATATGCAAAAACTTTTTGCCATTTTTGTGTAATATGACTTATTCTGCAAAGTTTTGATGAATATTTTTGTTTAGAGTACATTTTGTTCATTCCAGTGTTTTTCCACAGTATAGAATTTCATTTTAATCGTTCTCGTGAAGTTTCAAATTTTGACCTGGGACACCCCTTGGGAGCCGGTTTCGAGGGTACTATGGTCAAAATTTGGGAAAGTTTTGTATGTAGCACTTGTAGCCCTCGACACGAGGATAAATAATGCTTCTTTGTGCTTTTGCTTGTTCCTGCATTTTGATGCCCGTTTCAGCCCGTAGATTAGAGAAAAAGTGAGAAAATGCTGTTTTAGACTGTTTTTGTGAAAAGTGCTGACTTGTAGGTAAATTTTCGGGCAAACTGAGCAGGATATGGTTTTTTCACGTCTTACAACTTTCGAAGAGCTCAATGAGACGAACAAATTCATGTGAGACAAACCCAGTCAAATTCTGAACTGTTTGGGAGAGTTATGGCTTGCTGAAAATGGCCACATAAAAAAAAGTTTCTAAAATTGCTAACTTGCGAGTGTGGGTTGCGTTTGTAGTTCTTATGCGTTTGAATGCAGGACGTCTCTTTTCGGAACGTATTTTGGACCGCTTTTGCTAAAGACTAAGGGAAGGACGAAAATAGCCACTTTTTGGCCTCGCGTGAAGAAGACAGCCTGTGGAGAAGGAGGCCATTCTACAGTGAAGGCGCCTTGTGATTGAGATTGAGAGTGAGAGTGAGAGTGCGATTGAGAACTGTGCACAAATTGAGAGTGAGAGTGAGATAGTTCGGGGGTGGCCGGGAGGTTGATACGAGCTACGCTCTTCTTGTACTCGGGAATTGATTTCAATATACATCTCTGATTTCCTGTGTCTACTGTGAGTACTTGCAAATTTCTGTTATTCAGTTTTTGTATTCCCGTGTCTTGTCACATTTTGGGAGCATACATCACATGCAAATGAAAGTGTTTGACCTCAAACCAATGCATCAATATTAGCTTCATAATATAGACTAACCCTCTATCACATCACTTTGTCCATTTGACACTCACACAACAAACGGTAACACAAAAAGAAATCCACTTTATTCATGTATCTGCCTATGCGGTTTGGGTTGACTAACCATATAGCCTTACATGAGTTTATGGACATCTAATACTTGAAATCAACTCACCAAAATAAACCATAAATCATAGATAAATGGCTCAATTAACTCAAGTCCGCCCACTTAGTCATAGCCTTTGCATTGAGAATACAAAAGTTATTGACCACTTGGGATAGATTCATATCCATGTTAAATAAATTTCTCTTTCCACTTGGCAAGTGTGAAGTCGTCCTTGCATCTTCCTCGTCTGACCACATGCTAGGCATTGACGGATCAACTTGTGCCAAATACTGTGAGATGTGAATAAATGCCTCTTGAACAATCCACCCTTTGGCAATACATGCCTCTTGTTCAGATCGTAGCCGCACAAACTCTTTGAGAGTCTTGAAAAACCTTTCTAAAAAAAACATCCCGTGTGTGCACTACTCCACATATAGCAATCTCCTCCACCACGTGAACAAGTATTTGAGCAACAAGGATAGCATCTATTCAATTTCCTTGGAGCTCACAAATCTGCAAGAAAAAACACAAGAATACACTAAGTGCTAGTTGACGTTATTGTGTACATAAAAAAAGTGTAGTGGAGTGGAGTCTTGTGGTGTACCTTACTCCAAGTTTAGAAATAGCATCCCCGACTTTCTTGTCCAGACATATACACATACTCACCGGAAGAATGAACTACAATGTAAAGTAGGGGAAGGGAGAGTGAGAGAAAGTCATACACACAAACAATAGATAGAATAGACAAAGGGACATTATCTAAATCATCTTGTTCCAATCATGGGACTTTAACACATACAATTAAACACTTCCACCTTTCTTCGCTTATGTGAAAGCTCCCTTTAGAGACCTCATGTATCCTGTTGGTGTGCGAATAGACGCAATGGTACCTTCACTTTGTCTAATTCTTCTTTAGCTAGCATCCATGGAACTTTAGGAAGCACAATCTTCCCATAGGTGGCACAACATGAAATAGCAGATGCAAGGAGACATTTCAAGACCCTCAAATCCTCCCTCGCCCCCAATGAGTTATTCTTTCCAATAATGTGGTCCCATAGGGTGTGGGCTACATTCTTGAATATGTGCATGGGATCCAAGAGGTGTTCTATTTGTATTTTTAATTCCTTCCAATATGGAAGCCTTAAAAATATGGAGTACCTTGACATACGTTTTTGTGGAGTACTCGGAGCCGGATTGAATTGTTGTAGTGCTCTTCCCAATTGGTTGCCCAATCTGCCATTGTGAGCTTTAGAGGCGTCTTCGCATTTGCTGGAGCCTTGTGCTTGCTATGACCTAAGGGTAAGAAACGATGGTTGTTTGGATAGATTACCTTGCACAAGGCATCCAACCTCTCTATCTACCACTGATTGCCCGTAAGTAGGACATGCATTGTGACTCGATGTGGACAATCTTGCATACATATCATATCATCAAAGAGAAGCTTCAAACTAAAGGGAGAAAGAATAGAGAGAGAAGGAGAAGGGAGAGACCAAAAATATCTCCAAGTGTAGGATAGTTGTGCATAGTCCACATAAGGGTTCCCCTCACAATGGCGTCCCTCCCCCCTTTTGCAAGTGATACATCTACAACAAGAATGCCTCTCCATAACTCCTACAACTCTCGATGAGGGGCTCAAGGTAGACATCAATATTTGACACTTTGTACTTCCATAGCACATACAAGGAAAGAAATATATTGCCCTTCTTGGTTGTCTTCCATGCTTGAATATTGTAGTTGGCTATCACCACATGCCAAGTGCTCCATGAAGTAGACTTAGTGACGAAGGGGTTGACACCATCACTTGCTAACCCAAGCCGGCCTCAAGTGTGAATGCCCCAACCCAAACTCTGGCAATTGAGTTTTGATGTGCCTCATGTAGGTGAATCGTCTAGGACATGCATCATTCCATCGTTTGAGAGGTGGTTGGCGTGCCACGCAAGAAGCTCCAAGTAGAGCTGCTTTTAAACATGTATTGAATGCAAGGGCTTAATGGAAAATGCCGCAGTACCTTGCGGGGTAGGTGTGCCCCGCTCACTCCAGTCTTGTATTATGCTTCCCCGCACATGGGACATGAGGTAGCATGTGCATGTTCATTACAGTATAGTATCCAATCCTTGACACACATGTGGATGCGCTCATACTCCATGACAAGTGCAATGACACACGATCTAGCTTGTTGACGTTCGAAGGCATGTGGTGATATTTTGTCAATATTTTTCCCAATAAACAGGTGTATTCACACAATTGCAAGGGGGCACCATTAGGCGAGAGAGATGTATATAAAGCCATATAACAAATTACCCAAGGAGTGCATCCACACTTCCATTGCTCTGACTAATTTTTCCTTACAAGTTGAGGACTTCCAACAATAATTGGAGCACCGAGTACTGTGCACCGTCATAAAGAGGTGTTTGGGCACTCACCAGCAATCTGTCCTCCGTTGCCACTTCCCATCGAGTGCATGGCTGGAAATCCTCCTCGCACACATTGCGTTCATGAGCCAGTAAGTCATCACACATGTCAAACATGTGCTTATCCTTTTCCTCAAAGTGCAAATGATACTCCAAAGGAGGAGCTCTCAAATTAGAGCTAGTGGGAGGATCACCATGCAGTGCGCCAAATTCGTCCAATAGCTCTTGTCTTTGTTGTTCAGCCTTGCATGTTGGCAGCACCACCACCGAACACAAAATAAGGGGGCACATCCTCAAGCGAGGGGTGAGTGGTGCTCTCATCTCTTTGAGTGATTTCTTGCCATCCGGCTTGCGTTTCAACTTGTAAACCCACTTCGTACCAATGGCCTTTCTGCCAGGAGGCAAATCACATAAAGTCCATGTGTCATTTTCTATAAGTGCATCATATTTTGATTGCATGGAAGCCATCCAATTTTTTGAATTCTATGCTTCATCAAAAGACAGAGGTTCCTCAACATCATGTAAGCTAGACACAGCCAAAGCAGAACAATCTGATGCATAAGATGCATGGCAAGAGCCTGAACGAGTACGACTAGACAAAGGTGCATCCAATTTACTGTCACGCAATGTATTCACCAGCCATTTTGGCATACCTCTAGCCTGCTTATTTTCACCCCTTTCCTCATTAAGTACATCATGTACATCTACATCGGTAATAGGCTGATCTGTAACATTTTTGGAAACCCCCATAGGATGTACATTTGCCTCATTGGAATTTACATTTGAACTTCCACCATTGAAAAGAGGCAACAAAGTGTGATAAATGTCCTGTGAGCTTACATTACTGTCTCTAGTACATGACAACAAGGGCTATACAGAATCTTCCACAAACACTACATCCCATGAAACCAAAATACGCTTTGTTTACGGATGATACAACCTGTAACCTTTGCCTTCAGCACTATAGCCAACAAAATACATTTGACAGCCTTATCATCTAATTTTCTGCGTTATGTTTATGGCACCAAAGCATATGCCAAACAGCCAAAAACACACATGTGCTCAATATAAGGCTTTCTATCATGCCATGCTTCATATGGAGTAATAGACTGCAAAGCTTTCGTAGGACACCTGTTAAGTACATAAGTGGCACACATGATGGCCTCAAGACAAAAAGAATGCGCAAAGCTTGAATTTTGACCTTACATCCTGCCATTTTCGTAAGTGACATGTTTTTCCTCTCAACTACACCATTTTGTTGAGATGTATAAGGCACTATACATTGGTGTTTTATCCCACAACTAGCCAGAAATGCATTAAATTCATGAGACATATACTCCCTCCCTTGATCAAAACGGAGGGTGCCCATAGTACATTTTGAGACATTTGCAGCCATAGCCAGAAATTATTTGAAACACATAAAAACTTCGGACTTCTCTTTAAGCAGAAATACCCATGCATGTCTGGAGTAATCATCAATGAAGTCACGAAGTAAAGGTAATTGCCTAAGGACAGAGTTTGCATGGGCCCACCAACATCATTATGCACAAGCTGCAACCTGCATGTGGCCCTAAGTGAACCATCCTTTTGAACCTTCAAATGATGCAGCTTACCCAAAATACAGCTTTCACAAACATGTTTGACAGGTGCTTCAAGAGGCGGCAAAGAAGCAACCATATCATATTTTTACAAACGGAGTAAACTGGTAAAATTCAGATGATCAAAACGTGCATGCCAAAGTTTTGCATCTGAAATAGCCCTTGAATCTGCAACTGCATTTTCTAAATTTTGTATACACTTATCATAGAAAGTGAGCTTATACAACCCACGGCACAAAAGCCCAGATGCAACAATTTCATCACCAAAACTGAGATCATGAACTGTACATCTGTCATCCACAAATTTGACTACAAGTCCAAGTCTAGCAAGTGCAGATACAGAAAAAAGATTCTTCTTGATCCCAAGTACATAAAGTGCATCAACAAGTGTCAATGAACTGCCATTTGCAGCAGTAAGCAAAATCTTTCCAACTCCCTGAACCAGATAAGAGGCATTGTTGGCACAAGTGATTGAATTCCCATGAGGGACAAACTCAAGAGAGATGAAAAATTCATGATGTGAGGTAATGTGCTTTGTAGCACCACTGTCAAAATACCACACATGTGAATCTGCAGCAAAAACTAACATGCATGCATCATGGACAGCATGATTATAGGTACACTCTGCACTAAAAGCCCATTCGGCATCAACATCAACATCACAGTCTCATTTCATAGAAGACTCAACAATGGTTGCATTCGTAGTGGAACCACCCTCTTTCTTCTTAGCCTCTTTGGCCTTTAACTTAGGACACTGCTTGATCAAGTGATCGTTAGATTTACAATAATCACAACGCATCTTCTTTTTGCCCTTATCACCAAAATTGCTAGACATAGTGCTGCCCGTAGAAGCATTGGGAACGTAAGTTTTGCCACTCGCAGTAGAACCATAAGAAGTGGCTCCATTGCTATTACCACCCTTTCTTTGAGAAGCAATAAAAGCTTGTTTAACTGCACGCTGTCTAGTCCTGTTCTTTGTAGAAAGTGACTCTTGCAAAAGCAATGTGCATAATGCCTCAAACTTGACAACTTCATGATTTCCTTGGGTCATAAGTCTTCAAGTACTAGCAAAAAGTCTGGTAAGAATCTGGTAAAGCATCAAGGAAAGTTTGCACAATGGAACTGTCTAAAATGACTTCACTCGCATAAATAAATTGCTCATTGATATCCTTGACACTAGCAAGCAAAGTTTCCATATCATCTTCCTCATCCATAATCTTGATTCCAGCTCTTTACGTAGCAAAGCAATTTTAGCCTCATTGCAGCTTTCATGAAGACCTGCTAGAATATCCGCCCAAACCTGTTTTGCAGATTTGTTGAATGAAAGTGAGGAGTAGTGGTGCGCTTCATAGAAAACGCAATCAATGCATGAGCCTGTGCATCCTTTATATCCCAAAAAGCTTGTTTTGTTGTAGTCAAAACAACTCTAATAGCAGTAATCCTTGCAGCAAGACCTGCAACATCCTCAACATCGCTTACATCCTCAGAACCAGGATGTACATCAATGCCTTGCACAATATTCCAGATGCCCTTGGACACAAGAACATGTTGCATCATGTAAGGCCACATAGGGTAATTGTCCCCATCCAACCTGTCCTGAGTAGCAAACATGTTGAACACATCTGTGTTGTTGTCAGCCATGGCAAATGTCTGCACCTGATGTGAAAACTGCCCGAAATGAGGAGAAAGTGAGTGAGACTAGCACATGCTATATAGCACAACCCATAGTCGACTGTATAGGACCTGTTATGCAAAAAATGGTGCTGACAGAAATTTTTCACAAAACGACAAAATTATCTGCACAGACCTGGCTATAGTGGAAATGGAGGCCGAAATGAGCCCGAATCAAAAATCTGAGCAAACTAAGCTCCATGAGCTTACCCAAAAATTTGTCGACATGTGAACGCTCCCGTAAGATGACACAAAACAAAGAAAGGGAGAGGCGTGTGCTGGAGCTGCTGGCAACTCAACCCGAGAGGACGCAACCTGCTCTGATACCAATTGTTGGAATTATGGTTCCAGAGAAATGCACACAGCTTCGAGAAGATGAAGGAAGATCAAGGCATACAATAGAGAGTGTTTTACTTACTGTGTAATGGAAAGATAGATAGCCCTAAAATGATGGGTGTATATACAATGCATGGGGAAAAAAACCTCCCAAAGAGGTCCTAGTGTGTTCACACACATCACTACCACATGTATATGGTAGCAGCCTTTGCCATTGTCTATAAGTCCACCCACTTAGTCATAACCTTTGCATTGAGAATACAAAAGTTATTGACCACTCGGGATAGATTCATATCCATGTTAAATAATTTTATCTTTCCACTTGGCAAGTGTGAAGTCATCCTTGCATCTTCCTCGTCTGACCACATGCAAGGCATTGAAGGATCAACTTGTGCCAAATACTCTGAGATGTAAACAAATGCCTCTTGAGCTTTAGAGGCGTCTTTCCATTTGTTGGAGCATTGGGCTTGCTATGACCTTGGGGTAAGAAACGATGGTTGTCTGGATAAATTACCTTGCGCAAGGCATCAGTCCTCTTTGTCACCAATGATAGCCCGCAAGCATTAGGGGAATTTTGAGGTCACTTTTGTGCCCTGTAAGAATATGTAGAGAGAGAATATATACTTTATTTTAAAAATAGTGAAATGTTTGTAAAAGGGTGAGTTTGCGTCCTTTTTACCTCCACCGAAACATGTCATTGTCAAATCTTTCTAGGATCTTTCGTATTCTAAAAAATACTCCCTCCAAAACTAACGAAAACGTCAGTTCTAGCCCAAAATTCAAAATTCCTAAAAGCTGAAACAAACCTTTTCTGTGTCGTCTTCTTCCTCGTATCTGCACAGCTTTTTCCTATAGTACTATCTCTGACAAATACTGTTAACAGACTTCCATGAGGAAGAGAAGTGTTGGAATTAGGGTTGCAGAGAAACACACACAGCTTGGAGAAGACGAAGGAAGCTCAAGGCACACAATAGAGAGTGTGTTACTTAGTGTGCAATGGAAAGATAGATAGCCCTAGAGTGATGGGCGTATATACAATGCACGGGGGAAAAAACCTCCTAAAGAGGGAAAAAATGCCCCGGCGGTCCTAGTGTGTTCACACACATCACTACCACATGTATATGGTAACAAATCCCCCCTGGAGTGATGCGGTGAACGAGAGCTGGCACATGAGTAAAGGGAAGTGCCATGCCCTGAGGACAGGATCAGTCCACAAAGGGGAGTAAGCCCAAAGCTTTGCGGAAAGCTTCAAGCTTCTCACGAGACAATGCCTTTGTGAAAAGATCTGCAAGGTTGTCCTGTGTTGGCACATAAGCCAAGCTGATCTCTCCTGCTGAGAGCCTCTCCCTGACATAGTGGTAATGCACCTCAATGTGCTTTGAGCGAGCATGAAAAACTGGGTTCCTCGCAACTGCCAATGCGCTCTGACTGTCAGTGTAGATAGTGTTGGCAGTGTCCTGTCCAACACCCAAGTCAGCCATAAGGCGTCTGAGCCATACACACTCAATCGTAGCTGTGAAGACTGCCCTGTACTCAGCCTCACAACTCGAAGTGGCCACAGTAGGTTGCTTCTTGCTCAACCATGATATACATGAACTGCCAAGCATGAAACAAAAACCACTAGTGGAAACTCGCGTGTCAAAACAACCAGCCCAATCTGAGTCCGAAAAAGCATGTAAGTCTGGCGGCAATGATCCCCCCTTGGGATAAAACAAGCCAAGATGTAAAGTGCCACTAAGGTAGCGGAAAATCCTCTTGACAGCCTGCCAATGCTTAGACCCTGGGCTATGCATAAATCTGCTGACCTGCGAGACTGCAAACTGAATATCTGGCCTCGTGTTGCATACATAAATGAGGCAGCCAACAGCAGTTTGGTAAAGAGTGACATCAGCAGGATCGCCAGCATCATGTAGACTCAACTTCAAACCTGTTTCCATGGGAGTGGCAATAGGTTTGCAATCCTCAAGTCCAAACTTACATAGCAATGTCTCTATGTAACTTTTCTGACACAAGGCAATACCACCATCACACTGCTTAAACTGTATACCCAAGTAATGATGCAACAGCCCCAAATCTTTCATCTTGAAAGTAGCATTCAAATCAGCCTTAAATTCAGCAATATGTCTCTCATTTGGTCCAGTGATCAGCAAATCATCAACATAAAGAACCACAATGAGAAATACATCATCCTCACGCTTTACATACAATGTGCTTTCTGTTGGACTGTTACGAAAGCCTCGTTTAACCAAATGAGTGTCAGCTTTCTCATACCAAGCACGAGGAGATTGCTTCAACCCATACAAAGCCTTCTTACATTTGCACACTTTGTCCTCTTGTCCTTTTATGACAAAACCGCGAGGCTGCGTTACATAAACTTCCTCAAATATGTCACCATTCAAGAAAGCAGTAACAATGTCTGATTGATGTACATCCCAACCAAAATGAGCTGCCAATGCACATAGAAAACGCACAGTAGTCATACGACAAGTGGGAGCAAAAGTCTCTTCATAATCTATGCCTTTTTGTTGTGCATAACCCTTTGCAACAAGTCGAGCCTTATGGCGATCGATCTCACCATCCGGCTTGCGTTTCAAGTTGTAAACCCACTTCGTACCAATGGCCTTTTTTCCAGGAGGCAAATCACATAAAGTCCATGTGTCATTCTCTATAAGTGCATCATATTCTGATTTCATGGCAGCAATCCAATTTTCTGAATTCTGTGCTTCATCAAAAGACAGAGGCTCCTCAACATCATGTAAACTAGACACAGCCAAAGCATAACAATCTGATGCATAAGATGCATGGCGAGAGCCTGAACAAGTACGACTAGATAAAGGTGCATCCAATTTACTGTCACGCAAAGTGTGCACCAGCCATTTTGGCATACCTCTAGCCTGCTCATTTTCAGCCCTTTCCTCATCAAGTACATCATGTACATCTGCATCAGTAATAGGCTGTTCTAAAACATTTTCAGAAACCCCCATAGGCTGTACATTTGCCTCATTGGAACTTACATTCGTATTTCCACCACTGAAAAGAGGCAACAAAGTGTCATAAATGTCCTGTGAGCTTACATTACTGTCTCTAGTACATGACAGCAAGGGTTGAACAGAATCTTCCACAAACACTACATCCCGTGAAACCAAAATACGTTTTGTTTGCGGATGATACAACCTGTAACCTTTGCTTTCAGCACTATAACCAACAAAAATACATTTGACAGCCTTATCATCCAATTTTCTGCGCTGCACTTGTGGCACCAAAGCATATGCCAAACAGCCAAAAACACGCATGTGCTCAATAGAAGGTTTTCTATCATGCCATGCTTCATATGGAGTAATAGACTGCAAAGCTTTCGTAGGACACCTGTTAAGTACATAAGTGGCACACATGATGGCCTCAAGCCAAAAAGAATGCGTCAAAGCTTGACTTTTGACCATACATCGTGCCATTTCCGTTAGTGACCTGTTTTTCCTCTCAGCAACACCATTTTGCTGAGGTGTATAAGGCACTGTACATTGGTGTTTTATCCCACGACTAGCCAGAAATGCATTAAATTCATGAGACATATATTCCCCCCCTCGATCGGAACGGAGGGTGCCCGTAGTACATTTTGAGACATTTTCAGCCATAGCCAAAAATTGTTTGAAGCACATAAAAACTTCGGACTTCGCTTTAAGCGGAAATACCCACGCATGCCTGGAGTAATCATCAATGAAAGTCACGAAGTACAGGTAATTGCCCAAGGACGGAGTTTGCATGGGCCCACAAACGTCACTATGCACAAGCTGCAACCTGCATGTGGCCCTAACTGAACCATCCTTTGGAAACTTAGAACGCTGCATTTTACCCAGAATACAGCCTTCACAAACATGTTTGATAGGTGCTTCAAGAGGCGGCAAAGAAGCAACCATATCAGATTTCTGCAAACGCAGCAAACTGGCAAAATTCAGATGACCAAAACGTGCATGCCAAAGTTTTGCATCTGAAATAGCCCTTGAATCTGCAACAGCATTTGCAAAATTTTGTCCACACTTGTCATACAAAGTGAGCTTATACAGCCCACGGCACAAAAGCCCAGATGCAACAATTTCATCACCAAAACTGAGATCATGAACTGTACATCTGTCATCCACAAATTTGACTACAAGTCCAAGTCTAGCAAGTGCGGATACAGACAATAGATTCTTCTTGATCCCAGGTACATAAAGTGCATCAACAAGTGTGAAGGAACTGCCATTAGCAGCAGTGAGCACAATCTTTCCAACTCCCTGAACTGGATAAGAGGCGTTGTTGGCACAAGTGACTGAATTCCCATGAGGGACAGACTCGAGAGAGGTAAACAATTCACGATGTGAGGTAATGTGCTTTGTAGCACCACTGTCGAAATACCACACATGTGAATCTGCAGCAACTGACAAGCATGCATCATGGACAGCAGGATTGTAAGTGCACTCTGCGCTAAAAGCCCATTCTGCATCAACATCAGCATCACAATCTCCTTTCACAGAAGACTCAACAATGGCTGCATTTGTAGTGGAACCAGCATTTGCAGTGGAACCACCCTCTTTCTTCTTAGCCTCTTTGGCCTTCAACTTAGGACACGACTTGATCAAGTGATCATTGGCTTTACAATAATGGCAACGCATCTTCTTTTTGCCCTTATCACCAGAATTGCCAGACGAAGTGCTGCCAGCAGAAGCATTAGGAACAGAATTTTTGCCACTCGCAGCAGAACCATAAGAAGTGGCTGCATTACTGTTACCACCCTTTCTTTGAGAAGCAATAAAAGCCTGTTCAACTGCACGCTGCCTAGTCCTGTTTTTTCTAGAAAGTGACTCTTGCAACAGCAATGTGCATAATGCATCAAACTTGACAACTTCAGGATTTCCTTGGGTCATCAGTCTCCAAGTACTAGCAAAAGTCTGGTAGGAATCTGGTAAGGCATCAAGAACAGTCTGCACAAGGGAACTGTCAGAAATGACTTCACCTGCAGAAATGAGTTGCTCATTGATATCCTTGACACTAGCAAGGAAAGTGTCCATATCATCTTCCTCATGCATAATCTTCGACTCTAGCTCTTTACGCAGCAAAGCAATTTTAGCCTCATTGCGGCTTGCATAAAGACCTGCTAGAATATCCCAAGCCTGTTTTGCAGATTTTGCTGAACGGATGTGAGGAATAATGGTGCGCTTCACAGACAACGCAATCAATGCATGAGCCTGCGCATCCTTAACATCCCAACGAGCTTGTTCTGCTGTAGGCAAAACAACTCTAACAGCTGCAATCCTTGCAGCAAGACCTGCAACATCCTCAATATCGCCTACATCTTCAGAACTAGGACGTACATCAATGCCCTGCACAATGTTCCAGACACCTTTTGACACAAGAACGTGTTGCATCATATAAGCCCACATAGGGTAGTTGTCCCCATCCAACCTGTCCTCAGCAGCAAACATCTTGAACACATCTGTGTTGTTGTTGTCAGCCATGGTAAATGCTGCACCTGATGTGAAAACTGCCCGAAAATAGGAGAAATGGAGCGGGAACAACTTGTGCTATATAGCACAAACCGTAGAAGACTATAAGGCACCTGTTATGCAGAAAACGGCACTGACAGAAAATCTGCACAAAATGACAAAATAACCTGTGCAGTACTGCCCGTAGTGGAAACGGAGGCCGAAATGAGCCCAAATCAAAATTCTGAGCAGATCGAGCTCTTCGAGCTCACCCGAAATATTTGTCGACCTGCGAATGCTCGCCAAAGCTCACTGAAATCGGAGAAAGTGAGCAGGCGTGTGCTGGAGCAGCTGGCGACTAAGCCCGGGAGGACGTGACCTGCTCTGATACCAATTGTTGGAATTAGGGTTGCAGAGAAACACACACAGCTTGGAGAAGACGAAGGAAGCTCAAGGCACACAATAGAGAGTGTGTTACTTAGTGTGCAATGGAAAGATAGATAGCCCTAGAGTGATGGGCGTATATACAATGCACGGGGGAAAAAACCTCCTAAAGAGGGAAAAAATGCCCCGGCGGTCCTAGTGTGTTCACACACATCACTACCACATGTATATGGTAACAAGAAGAAGCTTATACCATCTACACATTGAGCTAAATGAAGAATATTGTCCAGTGCGCAAGAGAAACAAATGTGCAGAGGTGTCCTCGTCCATATTTGAAGCAATGCGCCAAGATTAAAAAAATCACATTGATCTCTGGACTGATGGAAGATTGTATCCAGTGGACCCAATGACAAAGAGCACTCCCCCATTCTCAAATTGTTCATCTTTGATAAAATTTGTGGGTGATGGTCAAAGAGGGTTGCTGGGTTATACACAGAGTCTTGCGGCAGAGAGAGATATTCTTAAGTTAGAAGATCATTTGACCAAACAAATGATAAATACTCTTAAACAACAACTTGAGGAATGTAAAGAGAGCAACGAAAAGCTACAAACTCAGCTCAAACAAGCTAGAAGCAAGAATACAATGTTAGGAAACAGACAAAGAGAAAAGAAGTTAAAGAACATTGAAGCCTTGAGACGTGGTGGAGGAGGTTGCAGCAGGAGAATCAGAGCAGCAAGGTATTGTTATTTTATATGATTCTGCTTATGCTTATTTTATATGATTCTGCTTATGTTAGGTTGTTAATCTTTTTGTTGAGTTGTATTGTGATTCTGCTCCACATTATTATGCTTATGTTGTTGTTATTATGCTATTGTTCTTTATTAAATGATTAATATTCAGTTAACTTTAATTTAGTTTGTTTATTTTGTTGGTGTCATTTGGACAATAATCAGTTAATTTTGTACCTTTTGATTTAGGACTTTGCTACAACCAAACTCTGCATCAAACATGGAAATGGCAGCTAAACATTATTGTGATGTTTTACCTCTCAAGGTTGCCAAAAAGATTTTCACAGAGAAGAAGTTTAAAAAGTCAAAGGATCAGTGCATTGAGGGATTTTTTCAGAGCTCTTGCTTGGACAAGGAGGATGTGCAATATACTATGGATAAGGTAGGCATTAGCAAAGATGGTTATAGCAAGCTGTTCAGAAATATGAAGTCAAGGTTAAAGCAATGTAAGGTCAGGTCCTCTTTGCTTCCAAAGCCATCCATTGTGCAGCAGGCAAAGAAAAAGATCAATGAGAGGATAATGGAGATGTTGGGTGAGCCTCACCACATTCATGGTACCTATCATGGTAAAAAGAGGGATCTTCAATTTGACGAGTTCAATAATATTTTCCTTGACTTGAAGACACTTCAGAAGGAAATGATCAGATTCTATGAGCTGGAGCATATAGAAGAAAATGGTGTTGTCAGTTTTGTGATAAAGCTTGATGAATGTGAGATTGTTAAGAATAGAAAAATTGAGAGGATTTCCATAACTTTAATGAACAGAGCATTGAAACCGAAGGATACCAAGTACTTCAGCGTGCAATCGGAGAAGAATGTCTGGTGGCTAGGTGCTTTTGAAGTAGAGAGTGAAGACTTTGATGTTCTGGATTGGGTTTTCCATCAA
Source organism: Adiantum capillus-veneris (assembly GCF_014529385.1). Taxonomy (NCBI): domain Eukaryota; kingdom Viridiplantae; phylum Streptophyta; class Polypodiopsida; order Polypodiales; family Pteridaceae; genus Adiantum; species Adiantum capillus-veneris. The sequence goes on from NC_140935.1 coordinate 132,292,923, forward strand.
ACAACAATACCCGAAGTCATTAATGCACAAGAATTAGGGGAAGAGCTTGAAGTTGAAGGGTTTGGAAGTTACAAGGTGGAATGGCACATGGGAGGAGACCTTAAAACCCTTAAATGTATGTACAATGTCTCCAAAGGAGCTATGGCAAAGAGCCCTTGTCTGTATTGTATGGCATCAGCAAAAGAATGTAATCCTGCAAATTGGAACAAAGCACCCAATAGGCATACTCAAGATCCAAACTTCAAAGCGGTTTTAAATATTCCACTTGCTAATGTCCACATACGCACTCTGCATGCTCTTTGGAGAATTGTGGAGAAAATTGTACATCTCTATGTGGGGTTTGCCTGGAAGTTATAGCCAAAAGCAGCTAGAGATGCTGCAATCAAATGTATTGAAACGGTTTTATCAGAAATTGGCCTTCACAGTGGTAAGGTTAAGATTGAAACAGACCTGAAGAGGTCTTCAAATGGAAACAATGTGCCTAGAAAGGTATCTGTTGGTGGTGTGAAGGCCAGAGCTTTCCTAGGGTTTCATGGCAAACTAGGAAAGGTAAATGCCAAGAAGGGTTTATCCAATGTGAAGTATAACCAGTGAAAAGCTCTCCACAATGCCATCAAAGATCATGGTCTTGAAGGTACATCAAGAAACAAAAAGGCAGAGGTATGGGAATCACTAGACAAAGTATTTTCCTACTGTGATAAGACATCCTGGGGAAAAAATGATCTGCCAAATTTCAAGAAAGTGCTCAATAACTTCAGAAGTGCAATGAAAGATGCTTGGGATCAGGAATTCACACATTACATGGTAAGTTTTTTATTCCTTTTTAATATGTACATACTTTTAGTTTGGAAGCATATGATTAATCTCATACTTACTAATTATTGACACACTTTTACTTTGCCAGCATATAATTTACAATCACACTCCCTGGTTTGTAAAGAGATGGGGCTCCTTGTCCATATGGTCTACACAAGGCATGGAGAAATCCCATTATCAAGCAAGAACCAAGTTTTTCAAGCATACAAGACATGGAGAAGGTGCAGTGAAGGCAAACAGCTTGCTTGAGGTTTTCCAATGGTTCTATAGACAAATATGGCATAGAACCAGATCAAAAATGACAAAGAAAGCACTATTGAACTCAGATTTAGCAAATGCCTTACACAGGAACAAGCAGAAAAGACAAAATTCATATAATAGTTCCTCTGCAAATGAAAAATTCTTACAATGGCTAGCTACAAGAGAGAGACAAGGTAGAAAGTGGGCCAAAGTACAGGTATGAGCAAAGTCAGTCTTTTGATGAAGGTACATCAACTTCACCCCTAAACTTCAAAAACTTCTGCTTATTGTAGCCTATCATTTGTCTCTTGAGGTCCCCAGAGTGGGCAAGCACATAGGATGTCATTGTTACAAAATAACCAGCTCTAGAACCAGTAAGGCCAGGGAAGAATCCAAAAATTATGATGGCTTCCTCCTTTTCCACCAATATTAACTTCTCTAACCCTAGAGGAAGATGATATGAACCAACAACCTTTCCAAGTGCTTTAATTGCAAGCATTGGCAGCAATGGTTCTCTTGTAAACTTGTTATGGAATATAATGACAGTCTCTTTGTTGAGCTTCCCAATAAAGTGTCCCAAGCTCTGGTTCCTTCCTAAATTTAAGGGTCTGTAACCCTTCCCCCTGCCAAGGAATTTTTCTGTGTCCAGTATTTCAATCTGCAAAAATATGTCTTGGTTAATTGTTCAGCACATTAATAAGACAGGGCAAAATGGTCATTAACATACCTTAGGAGACTCATCCTCCTCAAACAAGGCAGGTTCCCATATATCAATGGATCTAGTTGGCCTTACTTCATAATCTCTGGTCTTTTCCTCTCCCATATGCTCTATTTTAAGCCTTTTTTGGATCTCATTGAACTCCTCTTCAGAAGGTACACCCTGTTGCTCATATCTCAGAACAATGTCCTGCACATGCTTTCCAACACTTGAGCTGTCAATAAAATTTTCTGCCTCTGTGTCCAAGACTGCTAAGGAGCAAGGTGATTAATCAATAAATCCTATGTCATTAGATCCCCACTCAGCCAAAACTGCCAAAGCATAATCTTCCCTTAGATCAAAAAGATGCTGAATGTCATTCAGCAAAACATATTCCTTTTTGTTAACTTTGTATGTGGGAAATGTTGCTGTGCAATGCAAAGGATCAACATCTTCATCCTCAATGTCAACATTCTCCACTTTGGTGATGTTTTCTGCTTTAAATTTTGCAATGTCCAGCATCTCAGTGCTTTGTAGCTTCTCTTCCTCTTCATGGAACTCCATCTCTATCTCCTCTTTCTCCTAGTCCTCCTCAGCCTGGGAAATCTGCTTTGGAATCTCTTTGCCCTCTGGTGTTGGGAGTACACTGAAGAAAATGATAAGTCCAAGGTCATAATCTACCAACTGGCAATGCATATTACCATGAAATTTGCAAGGTTTTATGATCTTTTGCCAGTCTGGATGAAGGCTTGACCACTTCTTTGCAATACCTGTCCTTGACAAGCTACCTGCTTTGCATATATCAACAAAATGAACAAGATTGTCAAGCCTGTGATCTCTGATCAATTCTGTATATATCTCTTTCAAGTCACTAATTTGTGTAGAGAAGCCATCCACAAGTGCTTGAAGATCAAAGGCACCATTAAAAATCTGTTTGACACTTTGAAATCTTGTAAGTTCATTAACTTTGTAAAGAAAAGACATCAGCCTGTCATCAGCGGTCTCTTGTATATCCTTTGTATCCATTATGACAATCCACAAATGCTCAGCTGAAAAAGAGAAAAGAGAAGTCTATCAAGACATTAACCACCCTTCTTTATATCAAGTCTACAAACAAATTAAAAGCATAAAATTGTCAAGCAAATTAAGCGCACAAATTAAACGCAAGCAAAAAAGAATTACATAAAATTGTGACATGCTAAGTTTGTCACTTGCTATGAGAACTTTGAGAAGTTAAGAGAAACTCGGCACTCACTAACTACGCGCACAGAGTGACACTTGGTACGCGATTTCCTATTGCTAGGAAGAGGTTGACGTCCCCCAAAATCGCGCACGGGTGTCGCGGTGTGTCGCTTGGAGGGTTGGAGGCTTAATTTCGAAGCCTTGTGAATGACAATAAGGGAAAAAACGGGTTGGGTAGGTTCCTTTTATGGCCAAAAACGCCGCCTCGGGGGGTGTGCAAATCGGTTTCCGCCTCGAAGTTTGGTCCAACGGCTAGTTTTTATGCGCCTAGGGACTTGCGCCATGCACCCTATATAAACCTCCTCAGAGCCGAAACTAAGCGCATTTTGAAGGAGGTTTTACCCGGTTCTCGCACTTCCACAACCCAAAACTTCGAGCGCTTTGACCGTCACACCATGCGCGATATTCGTAAGTGAGAAGACTTTGCCTCCTTTGTCATTTCGCGTACGGAGTTTCAAAGCAATGTGTTCCACTATGTCCACAAATGTGATCATGTTTACGATGTGTACCGCAATGTGTGCCACTATTTTCACCATGCATACAATATGTCTCAAGAGGTTTAAGAGGTTTTCACCTCTTGGGACTCCCGTCACCCCGTGCGCGAATTTGGTAAGTGAGAGGACTGTGCTCCCTTCGCAATTTCGCGTACGAAGTGTCACCGCCTCTGTGTAATGCTCCGTCACCCCGTGCGCGATCAGCGTAAGTGTGAGGACATTGGTCCCTTTGTGATTTCGCGTACGGGGTGTCATCGCAATGTGTTCCACTATGTACGGAAATGTGTGCCACTAAATATACATCGTTTACTTTTTTTACTAATGTTTGTTGTGTAACAATCATTCCTATCCCTTTTGAAGATGGCAAGGACCAAGAAGACTGCAAGGAAGGTTGATAAGCCGGTTGATAAGCCTCTATCCAAAGATGAAGAAGAAGCTCAGCCTAGCAAAGATTTAGCTGGTACTTCAAAACCAAAGAAGACCACATCTCAGAGCAAGGACCCTAAACCAAGCACACCTGACCCTCAACCAAGCAAAAGAAAAACTACACATCAGAGGAAAGCTTTCAAGCCAGTGCAGCTTAAGCCTCTCCTTACAAAGAGAAAGTTCAAGCAAGGGGTCAAATGTCTAAGAGAGATAAGGAAGGCCATAAAGGCCATCAATCTTGCAATTCCCAAACTGCCCTTCCAAAGATTATGCAGACAAGTTGCAGAGGAGTACAAGATTGACATGAGGTGGACTAGAACTGCATTGGCATGTATCCAGGAGGCTTCTGAGGACTTTATGATTGAGCTTTTCCAAGATGCCTATATCTGTGCAGCTCATGCCCATAGGGTTACTTTGATGGACAAAGACATGATCACCCTCAGGAGGTTGAGATACAGGTTTTCAAGAATGTTGGAGCCTGTCCCTATGCATGATATTAAGGCCTTTAATATTCTCAACATTCCTCCATGGAGGAAGCCCAAGGAGCCTGAAGTAGGAGTAGTTGATATTACTGAAGAAGAGGAAAAGGAAAGGAAAAAGAGAGCAAAGGAAGACAAGGAAATTGCAGAGAGAAAGGAGCTTGACCTGTTGGAACCTCAACTAGTGCCCCTCTTGAGGAGTGTCAATCCTACTGGTTTTGTTGTCACTCTATTCAGTGAGGAGGATCCTAGGGAGGATTACAATTCACTTGACTCTGAGACCTTGGAAATTCTCAAGGACTGGACCAAGGAGATCAATTCTCCACTCCTTATCACATGCCTCAGGTTGTTTTTGTTTTCCTATGTATTTTTGTTTATAGCAAGAACTCTTTATGTAACAATATCTTGTACCAGGTTAATGATGCATACATATGAGCCAGACCTTCAACAAAAGGTGGAATTTTTAGACCCTTCTATCTCCCACTTTCTCAGGACAGAGACAAATATTAGAGAGCTCACAAAGTGGTTGATTCATGTGGACTTGGAAATCTGTGAAATTTTCTTGATTCCTTATCATGAGAGGTAAGTTTCCTACCTACACCTTGTGAAGAGAATTTACTAATTCATGTTAGAAGGCTAACTGAGGCTTGTTTTTATAGCTCACATTGGAGTTTAATTGCAATTGATATTGTGAAAAGAAAATGCTACTTTGTCAATTCTCTTGCTGGAGTACATGGTCAAGCAAAATTGTAAGTATAGTAGCAGACACATTTTGTAAACCACAAGCAGAACCTCAAGCACATACTTTTAATAAAGAATTTTGGACAATGTTGCTACAAGATTTATAGAGACACTGGAGAATTGTCCACCCATGCCAAAGATGCTGACTGAAATCCAATTTTCAGTTGTGAAGGTTGGAATTCTTTATGCTTTGTTCACTTCAATGGATTATCCTCAAATATTTTTTCCCATAAATACGTGTAATGAGTTGCAGGTTCCAATCCAGCCTGAAAGCCATTCATGTGGATGGAGGGTAGTGACAAATGCCAAGCTCCTCTTGGACTTCATATACTGCAATGACAATCAGAATATAGAAGTATAGCATATTTCATATTTGCTAGCTGTATTTTTTCTCATTTTATTGTTCCTAAAACTTGCTTTCTATTGCCTTGTATAGATCAACAGAGAGTGCTATAGTGAGAACCATGTATGGTTGACAAGAGCAAAGATTATCAAGTATATGATTGAAGCAAATGGACGACTGCAAGAGGTATTTAAAGATGATGATGCTGAAGAGCTAGAAAAGGCAAAGGGGAAAGAAAAACTAGAAGAGGCAAAGGGGAAAGCAAAGCTAGAAAAGGCAAAGGGGAAAGCAAAACTAGAAGAGGAAAAGGGAAGTGAAGAGGAAGAAGAGAGTGGTGAGCAAGAAAAGGCAAGTGAAGAGATGGATGATAAGAGAAAGAGGAAGCAGCCCTCAAGCCCTCCTGCCAAAGAGCCCACAAGAAAATCTCCCAGGACAAAAGAGCCCACTGCAAAAGCACCAACCCCTAGGGACAGGAAAACTCCTGGCAGAAAACTATTCTAGCTTTTTGTAGCCCACTTGTATCAAGCTTCCCACTTGTATCCAATTGTCTATTCTATAGCCCTTTGTATCAAGCTTGTATCAAGCTTTTTATATCAAGCTTGTATCAAGCTTTTTGTAGCCCACTTGTATCAAGCTTCCCACTTGTATCCAATTGTCTATTATATAGCCCACTTGTATCCAATTGTCTATTCTATAGCCCACTTGTATCCAATTGTCTATGTAATTGCAAATATTTGAAATTGAATACATTTTGATCACCTTGTTTTAAGACTCTGTTACAAAATCAAATCATTGAAGTAAAATCATTGATGTTTGGAAAAGTTGCATTTCAATAACAAAATAAAGATCCTTTTAGATCTTTATTTCAATAAGATCCTTGCAGGTCATGTGATACAAAACAAGATCCTTGCAGGTCATGTGATACAAAATAAGATCCTTGCAGGTCATGTGTTACAAAATTGCCTTAAAGGATGTTCAAGGCACCAAATGTACAATGCCATCCAAGATGTCCTTGCACTGTAGCCTCTTTTCATTCCTTTTTGATACCTACAAAAACAGCCCAAGTTAAATAAAGAACCAATAAGAGAACAAGAGACTTTTAGGGATAACAGTTACCTTTCCACCATTTATTTGAAAGCAGAATGTTGTGGGCAGTTCAATTTCATCATTTTGCAGGTCCAATCTCAATTGATGTAAGCTACACATGCCTCTTATCTTTACAATTGACAGATGCTCATTGTTTACCCATATATCAATGTCTTCTATTGGGCTGTCAATGAAGTCCTCCATGTCTTGATCAAGTGGAGTTAGCTGACCACCAACATAGTGCCATCTTCTGTAATAAAATGACATAATGAAGTTTTGTGTCCCTATCATGTATTTGTAAGCAATTGAGCCAGCTTGCACATTACAAGTGATTCCATTCACTGTTTTGGTCTTCCAACCCTCATCCACAAATTCAAGTACATTTGCTGAGTCTAAAGTCTTCACTGAAAACATTGTTCTAGATTTTCTGACTTCAGCATTAGAGAAGAAGTCTACAAAAACTGTAATGGGCATGAATATAGAAATTCTACTCTGTTTGCTTTCAAACACTTTTGAATCTCACAAAACAGTTTGCACCTGTAGCCCTCACTTGTATTTGAGCTAGGGAGTGACCATTCTCCACTTTTGAAATCAGGCAAGTCTAGCTTAGTTGTGGCTCCAAGTTCTCCAGTCCTTCTAGGTGGAACATAATAATGGTCAAAGAAGAATATTCCATTCTCTGCCAATGAACCCTTAGTCCTTCCCTTGTATATTTCTTCACCAATTGATCCATGACACACATCCAGAATATTTATAACACATTCTACTGGCTGCCATTCCATAATGTTTGAAGGATACAAATCTGTACAACAAATAACCTTATACAACATGCATTACAAATAAGAATTTAAGTTAAGAGACTTACAGTTTGGTCTATGTAATGGCAAAGCAGAACTCTCTGAGTCAATATGCAGATCTTTATGCATGTACACATGCTGCACCAGCACCTCTTTGATTGAGTTTTTGTTGTCTCCAAAGATGAAATCTTTAACAATGCCCTTCCATCCCGCCAAGAAAGAGTTTTTGGTGGAAGACTTTATTCTCTTGTTCTGTTGCATTAGTATCCACGTTCCTTTGTGTATAGTTATTGGAATCCATTCTCCATTTTGATCAATCGTGTTGTAAGTGACAATGGCTTCAATGGAAGTTCTTGGTCGTTTTGATCGTGATGAAGATTCCATGGTGAAAAAAGAAATGAGCAGAGAAGTTTAGCCCGAGTTCAAGAGAAGAATAAGCAGAAGCAAAAAACGGTTCAAATCTGGAAAAGATCATGAGATAGAATCCAAACATTGTTTTATGATGACGACGTGCAAAATGAAAACAATATAATATGAGAAGTACGTCTTTCTAAAAGCGACAGCTATTGAATGCCTTTGCACTTTTACTTGTTTACATTGCTATTTACCAGCTCAAAGTTGCGGTAAAGATAGAATATTTGCTTTTTTTGTGAGTTTTCAAGAATAGAGGTTCCGTAACGGAAGCTCTTCAACCATTGGTTGAGACCACTCTCTCTCTACACGCTAAAAGGCACAAAAATGACCTCAAAATTCCCCTAATGTAGGGCATGCATTGTGAGCCCGATGTGGACAACTCTGCATACATATCATTAGAGGACTAAAGGGAGAGAGAGAGATATAGAGAGAGGAGAAAGTATATGCCAACAATCTCTTCAAGCCCAGGATAGTCGTGCATAGTCCACATATGGATTCCCCTCAGAATGGCTTCTCTCTGCCCCTTTGCAAGTGAGACATCTACAACAGGAATGCCTCTCCATAACTCCTCCAACTCCTTGATGAGGGTCTCGAGGTAGAGGTCAACATTTGACACTTTATACTTCCCTGGAACAAGCAAGGAAAGAAGTATGTTTTCCTTCTTGGTTGTCTCCCATGGTGGAATATTGTAGCTCACGATCACCACATGCCAAGTGCTCCATGAAGTAGACTTAGTGCCGAAGGGGTTGACACTATCACTTGCTAACCCAAGCCTTAAGTGTCGAGGCTCCAACCCAAAATCTCGCCATTGAGTTTTGATATGCCTCCATGTAGGTGAATCGGTAGGGACACGCATCATTCCATCATTTGAGCAATGGTTGGCGTGCCGTGCGAGAAGCTCCACGGTAGACCTGCTTTTAAGCATGTGTTGAATGCAAGGAATTCAAGGAAAATGTCTAAATACCTTGCAAGGTAGATGCACCCCGCTCAATCCGGTCTTGTATCGTGCTTCCCCACATAGGGGACATGAGGTAGCATGTGCGTGCTCATTACGGTATAGCATGCAATTGTTGATGCACGTATGGATGTGCTCATACTCCATTCCAAGTGTAGTGACATACGATCTAGCTCATTGGCAATCTAGAGGCATGCATGTGGTGATCTTTTGGTGAAATTTTTTCCATCAAACTACAAAAAACAGGCGAACTAATACAATTGCAAGGAGGCAACACCATAAAGGGAGCTAGAGAGATGTATAAAGAGTCATATTTCAAACTTACCCAAGGAGTGTATCGACACTTAGATTTAGCCGGAATCTCCTCAGGATGAGAGGGGGGATGAGACTGAGCCCCATGTACATTTTGCATGACCACATTCTCATATACATTCTCAGTAGAGCGCTTATGCACATTTCAGGGAACATGATAGATATGAGGCGAGAAGCCCCTACCTAGTTCCCCATGCGGAGAGGGCCTGAAAATAGGGTTGAAGAATGTATCTTGGGACCCTCTAAGTAAGACAATGTAACCATCGGAGCCTGATTCATCACTGGAGGAAGGGGGAGCATATGCTGCATGTGTTGCACGTTGTTAGCCATGAGGGGTCTAAAACCTTCTGCCTTCGAGATGACCTGATGAGACCCCTCCCCCAAGTGCATTGCATGCGACTGGGGCATGACTCTTCCTGGGAGAGGAATGGCAAAAGCTGGCGAGGAAGAGGAAAGGGCTTGTATGGTTAATAGGTCCGAATGAGACATGGCAGGGCCGGATTGGGCTTGGAATGGTAAACCATTAACTAGGGCATCTTGGAGCGCCATGGGGTCTTCCCCCAAAGGAGATCCACAAGAAGATTTAGAAATTTTCTCATGTAGGAAAACGGAGTCTTTTTCATTGTTTTATATACAATGCATAACATCATGAGCTTCTGCTCAAGAGGCACCGCATACCTAGCTAGGTACGATTGGGGACACTGAACCACCCCCCCCTTTCACCGGGCCGGGTCCCCTGCCCCCAATCGTACCTAGCTAGGTATGCAATGCCTCTCTCACAAAAGCTCATGATGTTGAGGTAAGTCGCAATGTGGGAATTTGTCCAAAGCTTCTTGTGGGAGAGCCAAGGTTCAATAGGAGGAACGATGAAAAGAGGCACGCGAGCGAGGGGAAAATCTGCATAAACAGGTCTGTAGACTTTGATTTTGAATTAGTCTACTTTATGAAAATTCCGACAAAAGTTCATTTTTGTTTTCCGACTAATAATCAAAATTTCAAAATGGGTCTAGAAGCACTTCATAAAGTCGAAGTCGACTAATTCACGACTTGACTAATTCTCTTCACCCACGTACCCTTTCGAATACCCACGTACCTTCCTAAAAGATCATTCAAATACGCAGCCTCATTCATCTCCAAGCATTAATTTTTCTTCCCAGGAACACACTACGCAGCTTACCATTAGTTATAAGGAGCAAACTCGCATTTCTGTTCTCGTCATAACCATTAATCATCTCCTGGTATAATATTAATTCTGATCTCTAATTGTCCTGCCGGCATAGCGATTCCACCTGTAATTTCAACACCTGCACGCTGGCAGGTAATTAAACAGAAGCTTGATCAGTATTATATGACGTAGTTGGCGTTGTCTTAATTTTCTAATTGAGAAAGCTTGCATTTTGTGACGACAGATGACAACAATGGCTCTGCATGAGCTGCCACTCCGAGTGATCGATATCCCTGCAACGCTTGCTACCACCGGGGGAATCCGCCTCACCCAACCAATGGATTGGGATTTCCATATCCTGTCTCATACATGGAGTGCAGAGATTCACAATTTGTCCAAGAAAATCGGAAAAGTGACGAAGCTAATGGGCGTCGAGTACAGTGCTGCGGCTTACAATGTTGCTGTCGAAGATGCTAATTTCAAAGACGATCCTGAGTCCAGAGAAGCTTACGAGCACCTGAGAGAATTTTGCATTCTGATGATGAAGGATGGAGTGAAAAGGATTTGGTTGGACGTCCTGTGTATTGATCAAACAAGTAGAGATGAGAAAGGTCGGGAGATCCCTCGCATGGCGGACTACTACAGTAGGAGCAAAGGGTGTTACGTTCTGACTTTTGGTGTTGGCCGCGGTTATAGGTTTTGGAGTGGCATTAAGGAAATGATGCCCAATTGGTTTCAAAGGGTGTGGACACTCCAGGAGTTTCTACTCCCTAAGAAATTGACCTTCGTGGTGGAAGGCTTGGATGTACAACTGGTTCACATGGTGAAAGATTTAAGCTCTACACTATGGAACTCAAAGTTGGGCTTCTGCAAATGCGGCATTCCCTTGGATTTGCTGGAGTTCGACCCTCCTTCTATTCGTCAATTATTTCTGGAGGGGGCAAAAGGAGCTGCGCCGCCGCCCAAATATAAAGATGTTGTTGATTCCGTAGATGGTGTTTGCCCAAGATGTAACAAGGGTATGCTGATGAGGGGGCCAAGTTGTGTAAATGGAAAGCAGATTCACTTCATCGAGAGGGAAGCATACCTGTTCATAGTGCGAGCCGGTATTGCAATAGGAGAAGGATCAACAAACAGGAAGCACGAGAAAATGTTGTGTGGTCTGTTTGGCATGTTGGAAGCTGGTAAGGTGGATCCACGGTTGGTTATCCTGAAGATTGGGGAGCGCTTCTGCTCCCATGCGGAGGATAGAGAGTTGTGCTTTTAGGTGTGAACTTGGAAAGTAACAAGCAAGTAAGAGCAGGAAGGACCTTGGAAGAACAGATCGTTGAAGCAGCCTAGAAGCTTCATCCGGACACATTAGTTCTGCTGTTTTCCACAGATGGAGTGGGTTATCCCACAGTGGGAATGTCATGGGCTCCCAATTTTCGGGACAGCTGGGAGTCGCTTATTTGCGGGTGGAAGGACAATTCTCATTGTCGCATTGATCGTGATACCAAAAGACCGTGGGTGGGCGGGATTCAACGCTTTGACAGGAAGGTGGAGGTGGTAGGGGTAGGCACAACTGGGATTAGGGCAGCATGCAAGAAGGTGAATGGTTACCTGAGCGCAATCGATGTCTGCAAGGGCGTCCAGGTGGACGTGGATGAGCAAAGTGGAATTGTAGATGCAGCCACCCACAGTCTGTTTTGCAGCAATGGCGAACGGATGATGTCAATGCAGTCCAGCACCTGGATGTTTGACGCGGTGCCGTCAGAGAAAGGTGAAAGCAGACACGCAAAGTGCAGGGTTGTAGATGGGAAGTTTCAGATCATCTATCTTGTGAGCACAAGCGACAACCATTCGCGATTATTGTGAGATGCTTCCTGAAGATGCAAACACGAAGGCGGGAAGAGCGCTAGAAGGATTTGATGTGTGCATGGTGCAACTGGGGCGCATCGAAGAGGATGGCATGGACCTCGTAATGGTGTGCTTGGAGGATCCGGTGGAGGAGGAGCTGCACCAGATCGGGATTGTGGTTCTGCCGGTGAACCAAAGCAACATGTGTTTTGGGGATAGGCGGACAGAAGACTGCGTGATAGGTGGGTTCGGCAGAGATTTGAGCAAGTACGTGAAGGTAGAATACAACGAAGAGGGGCTCATTTTTTAAGGGTGACCCTAATCATTCATTTGAAGGGTAAATTTTTACCTATCCTTCATTAAGCTTTATTTAGGTAAAATTAGAAGGGCTACTCATAGATTTTTCAATATTCTATCCTTCTTTCGAAGGGTAAAATTATTTTTGCCCTTCACTCAAGGATAAAAGTGCATCCGCAGGGCGTCGAAGCCTTCAAAAATTAGGCCATGGACTCCTATGCCCACCCATGGGAGGCCCTCCAATGCCCCCACATCTCCAGCCATACCTTTGCAAGGCCCTTCATGATCGTTTGCCATACCCAGAATTCCAATCCGCCTCACACCTTCTTAATCTCAAATATCTCTAAGCCCAGCTCTACGACGAGCTAGACTATGCAGTCATATATGCCTTGATTTAGTTCAAACAAATTTATGTACATTTTCATATTCTTTAAATCGATAGAGGTCAAACAACACTTGGAAAAAACTTGGAATGTTTCTAGGTCATGGATTCCATCTTCAACCTTATGCTTTGGAAAGATTTTACATTTATGTCACACTGTTGTTTTCTGCCAAGTTTCTCCTCACCTCGGGCACCGGTGTTACTGCGCTCACTTGCTCCACCCCTATGCAAGACACTCCAGATGCACAAGAGCCATGTCATCATCCTCACCAAAGAGCTATGCCATGTCCTCCAGCGTCCGCCCCTTCGTCTCCGGCACCAGCACCCACAATGAGCTTGAACTTCACGGCAGAGGATAAAAGCTGAGGGACAAAGAACTGGGGTGCATGGCCTTATTTTTGCAGTATTACAAGGTATCCGTTACTGTCGACGTGGTGATTGATATAGTCGGACGCCAATTATCGGGGCACTGATATGTCTTTGCATGTTTGCAATGCATGCACTTCCACAGAGTCCTCTTCAAAACTCCTCTACTATGCTCCTGTAGTCACTTTGAAAGATTTATTTTGACATATTAACTATTCTAATGATGTATACACTCTTGAGGGTGCTAGGAGAAAATGATGTGCTATGCAACGCAATTTATTTTCATCACCTAATGCATCCAAGAGTACTCTCCTATCCTCTTTTCAAAGGAAAACTAGAGTATATCTACTTTGGAGCTTGCAACTTTTAGATTTGATTTTTTTTACCTTCACTTTAATTTTATCACTATCGTACGGCCTTGAATTTTCCCAAGAGAGGATTGCATTATATTTTCAAGTATTTAGAAATACAATATTTTTTAAAGACCCTAAAATGGTCAAATTTTCGACCCATAAGGTTGCCAACTTAGTGTTAACACTAGTTCTGTAATCGGACACTCAAATGTCCTGAGACACTAAAGTGTCCTATTTTTCTAGCAACTTGTCATAATTATTTGGTGAAATTTAGAAAAAAAAAATTCATAGGTGATGTTCATATCTTAGGTCAGCTATGAAGTGAAGAACATAGACAAATTTTACTTTTACAAAAAATAATACCAAATTAAATTTATAATGATAAGTTTTAAGATGAAAAAATCATAGAAATTTAGTGCAGTTTTAACAAAATTTTCATAAATTGAATATAACTTCTCATCAAAATAAGATTTTGCATAGATTTCAAGGTGTATGGGTTGGAAAAACCTTATTACTGCAAGAAATTGAGCTTCACAACCTAGTTATGGGATTAGATTTTTGTTATAATTCAAAACCCAAAATCTTGAAAATGCTGACAAAGAGGAAAATTTTGGTCTTTCAAGGCCTCTTTCATTAACATGACGAGGTTATGGGACAAAACCTAAGGTGTATAATGTATCTATAGTTCAATACCCATCAACTAAGCATTTTTCAAGGGTTCAAACTCAAAGGCATCTTGTAATTTAAGCTCATTTAAAAAAATTTGTAGTGCATAATTTCTCGCAAAAAAAACATGGCTATGAAAAACTAATGAAAGTGTGTATATAAATCTCCCAATTGTGTCCATATGAGGTATTTGTATACAAATAAGTGAGATAAACAAAAAAATCCAAAAATAGACTTTATATTAAGGCTTATCTTTTATAAAGAAAAAATCATAATTACAACATGCGTAGTTTTTTGGATATGCCATAAATCACCAAATCTGGCTTGCACAACCATTAGAAATTATCACCTTATGTAATGGAGTCATAGATCTAGTATATATGCATCATAAGACATTGTAAATTTAGATATACTAAATGTTTTTGTGATCGTTAATTGAATTTGTGAACGTTATATATTTGACCCACAGGAATTTCTATATTTAATTTTAGTCGCAAAGAAATTTTTTCTCACATGACAATTGCAAAAATATCAAATAGTGATAAAATTCTCCTTTATTCCAAAAAAATATGTATTAACTAGAAGATGATTTCTATAAGTTTAATGAACCTATATTGTGGCCATAAAATTTGAAACTGGGAGGGTGATCTCTTCTTCTCTTTCATTTCTAGTAAGCTCTCTCTCTCTCTCTCTCTCTCTCTCTCTCTCTCTCAAAGATAGAGATCGATGACATATATATATGATGTAGAGGCCCATTCGAGACTTTATGTGATACTAGGAAGGACATATAGCCTTTGTAGGGTCCCTTCCTCTTAATTTTATTGTATCCTACTATGGATGACGTGCGCAATCTACACCTTACACCTTAGTAGTAGTTTCCCACTAGGATTTTCAGTCCTATTATTACTACATTTGGACCTTTTTCGTTGTACCTTTTAAGACATTGTATCACATAGTAGGGGATTGTAATTGGTTGGTCTCATGAAGTGATTATATTTATATCATTGCATGAAAGAAAACTAAAGAGATTAATAACAGTAGCTCAAATTTTAATTTTTATAACTACTTTTAGTTCTCAAAGAAAGATTAATAAAAACACAAATTTTCTATATATAATTATTAGCTTCAACACCATATTTGTACAAAAATAAAAATGTTAAATTAAAGGTTGAATAAAAGAGCACAATATTTGTACTCTTACACTAAAATAAGAATACAGACACAAGAAATTTAATTACAAAATTCAAAGATAATCTTCATTAGGTACAATCCACTTAGTCCTTAATTCTCTACAAAATCAATAAGAATGCTAACACTATGTTCTTAATTATAAATAAGGGATTGTGATGTAATTAAGAGTGGGCGATCGTGTGTAGAGATTGCGTGTGAACGCGATGGATAGAATTATTATTCTTGTTTGGAAAGCACATGATGAGGGTGGGTATGCCGAGCAAGGTATGGGTGGTTCTAGGCATTCTTGAGGGTGGTTCTAGGCATTCTTGAGCTCTCGTTTCTTCACAGTGGTATCAGAGCAGGGTGCAGTAGCCATAGTTTCTCGCTCAAACTAGTGTCTGCGGCCATAGTCTGTGTGTGTGTGTGTGTGTGTGTGTGTGTGTATGTGCATGTGTGCCATAACAATAGCATAAGGGGAGCATCCAGAGGTGCATCTCCCTCTCATATACGGACAAGACAACAAATGTGCACTCTTTTTTCCCTTGGTCATCTGCTTGGCGTGGCCATAGGTCGAAGGCTTAAAAACCAGCACGAGCATCCCGAATGCCAACAAGCAAAATCGGGCACCCCCGCCATCATTGCAAGCGCACCTATGGGCAAGACCCCATATAGGAGGCGCCACCAAGCTTGAGGTTGAGCTCAAGTCGCACTTAAAGAGCATCAAAGAAAAGGAATCAACATCAATAGTTTCAAGGGACGTACCATAGCTAGAGTTTACTAGCATAGCAAATCTTTCACATGTGCATGAGACTAGCAGTGTATGAGCATTGATCGATCGACACTCTTGATAAAATCCATCTTTGGCACACTTCAAGAGTGTTCTATATATTTGTGCATAGCTTTGTTGGCACACTTTTTTCCATATTTTTCAAAGTTTTCCAAAAAAAAAAAGACCAAAATCAAAACCAACACAAATCAAGATAAAAACATGCATGGTATTGAAGACATGGGTGATGAATGGGATGTACCTTCTTGTGAGCAGCATGACCTATTAGAACCAGAAGTATAAAATATTGAAATGTAGTTGAGAAATTTCTTTAATGCTTTAGACACTATTAAAGACCAAATCATTAATATAACCAAGTTCATGCAAAAGTTCGTGGCGTAGTCTTTTGTGCCACCTGATCCAAGTATGCCTTCCACATCTAGGGATGTTGGAATCATGAATAGAGAAACTGCTATATCTCCTCTTAAAACTCATTTAAGATCTAGAGAAAACTTTGTCCTCAAAGATATGAAACCTCTTCAATTCAATGGTGAAGAAAGGGATAGAAATAAAGATGCAGTCTATACTTTCCTGCAAAAATGGCAAGACCTTCATAGGTTAAAAAATACCACACCCGAATACCAAGCATTAGAGGCTAGTCTATTGTTGGTTTGTTAGAGGCGCATGTGCCCGTATGGGAGTCTCTCTGGTGCCCCATTAGAAAATTTTGGAGGTCATTTGGAGTGCCTTATTGAAGAGAGAGAAAAGAAGGCGCAACCAATGAGCAGTAACCTTACGTAACGTAGAAATGCATGGAAAATATCACAAAAATGAAAGAAATCATTTTAAAATATTGAGATTTTTCCCATTTTTGTAAGGTAACTTCCTCGTCTCACAAAGTAGGGCCCACTGCCAGTAGCCGTTAAGTTGTTGAGACCTGACTACTGATTGATAGCTAATTTTCTCCCTTTATTAAAAGATATCCACTCCCTTTATGAAAGGCTTTCAAAACTCATTCTCCCTCCATTGTAGCTATGGCTTTGTCTTCTTTCCACCCAAGAAGTTCTAGAGGTTGCTCTACACTATCCCCAACTAACCTCACCATTAGTGTGCCAAGAAGACCATGTAGCAGCATAAGAACTATCTCAATCTCAAACTCTCTCACTAAAAATAATAGGTGGCAAGAGTAGAGGATAAGCAAACGTTCTTGGGTTCTTATGCAGCCAAGAAGGAGAAAAATCTCGAAGGCAACAAATATGTTTCGTTCTGCATGGAAAGCAAGAGTTTTGGAATTCAAAGTCGAGGTTGGTAAGAAGACAGTGAAAGAGGTCTTTGTTCAACATGTTTTCACTCTGATGTGATTGCTAACGGCGGTGATGTCTCCATGGTGCATAATCCACGGTGCAACTGGGAGTTAATTATTTAGCACTCCTGTATAAATGTTATTTCAAATGTGAATTTGTTTTTTTCTTCTCTTATTTCAGATATTTAATTAGGTTATACATTTGTTTGTTTCTATTCTTTTACATTCATAGATGTTTATCCTTCCTCATACAAGGAATGGGAGCGACTGGAGTGCATTATAGGTCTCCTCTCTATGACCCATGCTCATATTGGGGTTTTGCAATATACGGGCAGAACTAGCAAAAGCCTTGCAGACAAGGATATTTTCTTCTTTGACCGTTTCTCCAACTCAATCAAAGGAACCAGAGAGGAGTTTTGATGAAGGTTTCACTACCAACCAACTGGAACTCCGTGGATTGGCCTGTTCGCAACACAACAACGAGTGAGGCATTGAGGAGCAGGCTCTCTAGGGATGTTCAGAGGTCTCTTTGAAACTCTGTACCCACTAAATTGTTGAAACTTGCAAAATTATGTCCAGTTGGTCTCTTTGTTTATTTATTTCATACCTGCAATGTAGATATTGTTGCTAAAACTACGCTGCTCTGCAAATCATTTGATTCCCTCTTGTGTGATAAGCTTCTTGATAGAGGGTGGTATGTGAAAGAAACAAATGGAATATGTTGCGAGACTGCTCTTGACACTTCCATCGTCAAGTGTATGCTTGCAACACAGACACTAATAATCTCCTTTTGGTACAAGTGTTCTCACCTTGTTGAAGGTTGCTATGCGCCTATGGATCAAGAGGCACCAAGTTTGGCAAACAATGTTGTCATAGACGTGGAAGTGGTGGACAAACACCTAAATCTTATGATAGTTATTACAATAAGGCAGCAATGCAATCTTCTGCAACTTCGACATGACATAGCGGAGGAGATTGCCGACATTGACTCCATAAACTTTTATTTCTTGTTGACGGACGAAGAGTAATGCAATGAAGGGAGAGCATTTTGTGTGTGGAGACCTTTCTGGCCGTATTCAAATAGTGTCCATGTAATCTAGCCTGAATGGCTTCAACAAAATGTAACTTTTTTGACTAGTTTCATCCTAATATCAAGTGTTTGCTCACAGCTCTCTCTCTCCCTCCCCCTCTCTCTCTCTCTCTCTCTCTCTCTCTCTCTCTCTCTCTCTCTCTCTCTCTCTCTCTCTCTCTCTCTCTCTCTCTCTCTCTCAAAACAGGTACAACGAATCATTATCAACTGTATTTTCGAGTAAAAATTATGGGATGCGTAAGCGGCTTAAATATAGTTACTAAAAATATGGGATCTTGCTATTAATTTTGTGTTAAGAGCTCTCTCTATCTCTCTCTCTTTCTCTCTCTAAGTATTCAAAACACATAGACATGTAGACAATATCAATTTAATGTATAAACAATGAATTACTAAGTACATTTGTAAGTACAGATTTCGATGTGCTCAATGGGCTTAAGTACATTCCTTGCAGGTATGGGACCAAAATGTCCTTTAGGTAAAAATTGTGAAGATGCCCTTCAAATAAAGGTGGGAAAATAGTACTGTTGGGTGGATGAATTAAACCCTTATGTGTTGTGTCGCCAATCAACAAAGTATTGAGAGCATCACAAGTCATAGTGATCTATGCAAAGGGCTTGTAGAAAAGTGGTACATGAGCTTTAGTGGGAGGAAATGTCCCGCAATGGTACTACAATTTCTTTGACTTTACACAAAATAAAAATCCGATCTTTGAATTGCAGCCAAACTGCAAGCTATGGAAACAAGGAGATTCAAGTTTTGGTGTTGCATTGAAGACTAGATAGCAACCCTAAACCGTGGAATCAAAAAATTCAAAAATTCCTTCGTGCCTGGTCATGTATAATGTTGACATTCTATTGTTGAGTGTCGATGTTCCCTTATGCATTGACAAAGGTATCCACCTCTTGTGGTTGTGTAGTACATGACTCTTGTGTTTTCATGGCCGAATGGTTAACTTGTTATGATGTATGCTCCTGGCTTTGATTTGCAATGTTGGCCTCCTCCTCTACATGGCCTAGACACTCTATATTTTCTCTCGACTCTAAAGATCTCTTCACATCAACAATTACTGGAGTTTGGACTCTCTCATATTGATCATGTGCATCATCCTATGTCACAATAATAGGCACTCCCTTATCCTCCTTTACTTGGCCTAGACGCTCTATTGCATTCCTCGGCTCTGAAGAGCATTTTACATCAGCATTTTCAAGAGCTTGGTCTACTTCACATTGATCAACTCCAACTTCCGTTTCAGCCACTCCAGCTACAAAGCAAACCGGTGTCTGTTCCTCTAATATTGGGTCAGTTTTAGGGATTTGGTTTCCAGTGGTGGAAACTGGCATGACTTCCTCATCACCGGTCATTGTTAAAGTTATTATATGGTCGTCGACAAAATTGTCTTTTGCATCTAAAACTCTTGGAGTTGAAATAGATAGTAGATGTTGAATAATTGATGCGTAGTACCTTTGTAAATATTCCAAGGTGTAATTTTTCACAGTATTCGGCAAAATTAGGTTAAGTGGCATAGAAAACTGTGGATCTAAAACATGTATTTCAGTATGGGTTTGTTGAGGGAGTTAGCTCTTCATTAAGCTACAATCAATAACAAGGATTTAATTAGTGACCAACTACAAAAGTAAAGGATCTTAAAGGTATAGAAGGGTACTTACTTTAGGCATAAATAAATAATAGAGTCTATCATTTGTGCATTGGGATCTTTCAAAATCCCAATATCAATAGAATCCAGAGCTAATTTCCGAGCACCATGAGCAAGGGGAATGGTTGCTAGCAGTCCTTCTTTCATGGAATGTAAATTATCGTTGTTTCTTTCATTTAAGTCTGTGGTAACTAGCCCATAATTTTTCTTCTGTGCCTCTTCATCAGCAGCAGTAGTCTGTATCTTCTTTAATTTTTTGCTTCCAGGTAACGTCTTTCTTCTTGCTCAGCTTTGTCCATGGTGTTCACATCATGAGTAACCTCATGAATCTTAACCCCATGCTTCCATCGGCCTAGTGGTATTAGCAATATATCCTTCATTTTAGGGTGAGTAAACTCATTAGAGATGAGGAGCTTATCGTACTCTCTTGAGCGTCTCACTGTCCTTGTCCATTATTGTGACCGGTGAGCTTGAGCAGCAACAATGGTGATATCATTAAAGTATTCTAGTAAAAATTCTTCTGCTGCTTCTTGAAGACAGAGCAGGGCAACATCCTTCCATCTCATTGTACCAGCACATTCTTCCTCACAAATTTGCCTTACTGCTCTTTGGAAAGCAATTTTAGGGACACAAAGGTCAATACATTTTTCAGATTTTTTAATCTCTTTGAATAAACACATGTTTCCCTAAATATTCTTCATTCTTGGTCCCTTCAATATCTTCACTTGTTTACCTGGTCTTTTCTTCTTACTAGCAGACCTTCCACATGATTTCTTTGAAAGCCCGGGTGCTTTCCTTGCCTTCCTTGATGTTGCCTTTGTTCTTGCCATTCCAATGTAAGAGAAAAATGCAAGGGATCTCTGTGTGTGTGTGTGTGTGTGTGTGTGTGTGTGTGGATCACGGCGTGCGGGGTCAAATTTGAGAGTGAACATAGCCTAGCCTATCGCACGCGACGTGTTCCAATTCGTGTATTCTCTCTCTCTCCCCTCTCCTCTCCTCTCTCTCTCTCTCTCTCTCTCTCTCTCTTTCTGTGTGTGTGTGTGTGTGTGTGTGTTTGTCTTCCTCTTTCAAAAACAACAAACACTTAAAAACACTATCTCTCTCTCTCTCTCTCTCTCTCTCTCTCTCTCTCTCTTAGATCAACAAACACTCTAGGAAGTATCATATACAAAGTAAATTATTACATAAAAGCTTTTACAATATATCGATGTATAAGCTTCTTGTATTGTGGATCACGATGCGCGTCAGGGATTTTCAAAGGATTATTTTGACTAAAGCACGTCGTGATCCTCAAAAAAATTCTATATTTCAAATGTCTTATCTCTTGCAACTATTTCTCTCTGTCTATATGTCTATCTTCCATACCATATTAATATAAACTAGCTTAGCTTACATGATCATTATGTTTGAATTCTGGCAGAGTTTTAAACAACAAGCTAGTCAGGTCATAATACCTCTCTTGTTGGATAAAAGCGGCTTGAAATGAGTATACGAGGTGGATTCCCCTAAGTGCTACTTTCAATGGGTTGAAAACGCTTGAAGGAGTTCGTTTGACCTTAGTAGCTCTTCACTCTGTGTCTTTAGCAATATCAGTTGTGCACCTTGGTTGTTGCAGAGGTCGTCTCGGATGATGCAAATCTCTTTGGTAAGTTCTCTCCCTCTCTCTCTCTCTCTATATATATATATATATATTTTCTCGTTCTCTCTTTCTCTCTCTCATCATGAATCCAAGTGTGCATTGGTTACCATAAATAGTACCCGTATTTTTCGATTGTAAAAAAATCTTTATTGTGGTCGTACTAGCCATTTAATGCATTTCTTGCTAACACATGTAGAATATTTTTTGGTGTGCTTCATAAATAACGCTAACGATAATGTCTATTATTGTATGAAAAGGAGAGAGAGAGAGAGAGAGAGAGAGAGAGAGAGAGAGAGAGAGAGAGAGAGAGAGAGAGAGAAAGAGTAACTTAGTAAAGGGGAGAAGAGAAATCATTTGCAGAAGCAAGTAGAGACATCGAGAGAGAGAGAGAGAGAGAGAGAGAGAGAGAGTTAAATAGGCCTCTAGCTCCTTTAAGGTGCAGGAATCAGAAGCGTGAAGACCAACAACAACGTTCCCAACCCTGAATCTCTATCCCAAGAGCAATGTCTAGTCTTGGAAAAGGTAAAGACAATCTCTTCACGCCTATTTGGTCAATGGTTTAGTTGTGTCTAGGAATTGTGCTACAAAATGTGAAAGGAAGTTTAACATTGAACCTAACAAAAGTGGATCACGGCATGCTAGTAGTTTTGTGGAGTTTTGTTTGTGTACTCTACGCGTCGCGATCCCCTTTTTAAAGTATACAAGGTTTTTTTTTGGGAGTATAAAATTCTTTGATTTTTTGGTAGCTATTACTGTGTAGAAAGTAGATATTGTATTATAAATATGTATATGATTATTACATACTGCTTGCTTTTGGTGCTTTTCTTCGATTGCCGTTTCTAGATCAGGCATGAAAATTGCAGGAGACCTTACCTTGCCCGAATGATTGGCTTTTGCTCTTCACAACTATAGAGCAATTTTGCATTTGATCAATCATTATGCAGGGCAAAAGTTTAGTGACCCTTCACACAAACCATCAAAAGATGCACATATGCTAATCATCTTGAGTTATTGTCTATATGATCAGTAGGAAATAATTGTGAGATACCTAGCTATTGTTTGTTGAAAACTTATATGATCATATGGTGCTCCTTTTTATTTATATTTGAAGAAACTTATATGTCTCAGGATGAAATAAATGGCACGATGAAGATCTCCTAGGAGGAAGAGGCAAAAAATAGATCCCGAGCGCATCGTTAGCAAAGAAAACGTTCCGAAAAGACTTCAGGAGCTGTTAAAAACTTCAATGAAGAGGAATGTAGAATTGACAAAACCCATTGATATATCTAGTCCACAACCTGCCATGAGTTTGGAAGAGCCTGATACTGATCCATTTGTCAATATGAAGTCCCCTACTAATCCAAAATTTACTTTATTGAACTCACTTAATAGAAATGTGGATTTTTCAGCACCTACTTTGCAGAGTGCCCGATGTGTTGCAACACTCCCAAAGAAAAAAGAGGCAATTATTTATGAAGACCCTACAGTGATTGATTAAAGGCTTTTAAATTTTGCAGTTTCTTCTGGGGCTGGTGATAAGTTTGACTTGGTCTCCTGCATTTTTAATGCTTCAATGAAGAGGAATGTAGACTTGACAAAACCCATTGATATATCTAGTGCACAACCTGCCATGAGTTTGGAAGAGCCTGATACTGATCCATTTGTCAATATGAAGTCCCCTACTAATCCAAAATTTACTTTATTGAACCCACTTAAGAGAAATGTGGATTTTTCAGCACCTACTTTGCAGAGTGCCCAATGTGTTGCAACAATCCCAAAGAAAAAAGAGGCAATTATTTATGAAGACCCTGCAGTGATTGATGAAAGGCTTTTAGATTTTGCAGTTTCTTCTGGGGCTGGTGATAAGTTTGACTTGGTCTCTTGCATTTTTAATGCTCCATTTAATCTTGATGTGTTTATAGCTGAATAGAGTGAAAACTTGAAGCTGGAAGGA
Source organism: Adiantum capillus-veneris (assembly GCF_014529385.1). Lineage (NCBI taxonomy): Eukaryota > Viridiplantae > Streptophyta > Polypodiopsida > Polypodiales > Pteridaceae > Adiantum > Adiantum capillus-veneris. Next base: position 132,316,612 of record NC_140935.1, read on the forward strand.
GAAAAGTTTGAGCTTCATACTCAAGAGGGCCGAATAATGTTGCTGAAATGGTGGTAGTCTATTTAAAAGACTGTGATCCTAAAGATAGTCCCTTAAGAAGTACAATCAGCTGCCTCTGATGTACATCCCCCATTGGTGCATCTTACATGAACGAGAGTGAAAGCTGGTTCAAGAATCCTTTGGATTCCTAATATTTTTAAATGGATTATTTACAAGTCTTATGAAAGATCCTAAGGAGGTCATGGAGGAACATGATTTACCAGTAGATGAAAAAGAGAAAAATAATGAGGAATACATTGAAGTGGCGGAGATAGAGGAGTCCATTGATCTTGAAGAAGAAGCAAAAGAGGTAGAACAAAAGAATCTTACCTCAGTGAAAACCTCAAATATCAAGCAACCTCTAGATGTGTCAGGTTCAATGAGCGGAAAGCCACCTTAATGCTATCTGGAGTGCCATAGTTTAAATCTGGAGATAGGTCATACGTTTTCCTTCATGATATACAAAGTACTATCTGGAGTGCCATAGTTTAAATCTGGAGACTTTGCACTGGTCACTATCTCCAAGTATCAGGAGGAGAGGAATGGATTTGTTCCAAATGACAGTAGTGATGACGAGGCAATGGAGATCTCCACTAACCCACTGGGCTTAAATGGAATGTCACAAGAGGGGAATACTACAACCTATGCTTTCAAGACATTATCTCGCTTCTTAGGTGGTCCAATGCTGCCACAAAAAGTAGACAAAGTTATCCTCGTTGACAAGGTTTTTGGGAGAGAATGTTTTGGTTACTGATCGCCATGATATATGGGGGCCGTGCAGCACATTTCTACACATACACAACAATGGAATTATCTTTAGGGAAATAAAACCCTACTGAACTCTTAGAGTATGGAAAACATTTAATGATCAGATATAAGGGCGAGGTTCCAGATTATATTTGCAAGTCATCTAAACATATTGAATTCAATTCTACAGGCATCTGTGGTACATTCGATCATCTAAACTCTAATTCGCTTGTTCCACCGATGATTGGCATATTGCATTGTCTCCCCCCACATCATTTGACTTTCAAGAGCACTTGAGTTGTTGAATGTGTCTGCTTGCTTTCTTTTTTGAAGTTGCAAATGTCTGATTGCCTATACGGTTTCTGAAGAGGCCAATACTTTTTTTTGTTGTATGAGGTGAATGATTCTGAAATAAAACCACTGAAATAACTCCTTCAGACTATTTGCCTTATTTCAAGAGCCTCCATGCTGTGTGTGTCTGAAGTAGGCATTTCTATCCATGTAATGAGACTTCTCCAAGCCCTGGGTGTTCCATATACCTGGATTCCCATACTTTTGGATGAAGTATGGCAAATGAATAAAAATAATGTGCTGCAAAATAAGAAATTTATTTCAAAATTTAAACATAAACTTAGTATTTTGACTATCTGAGGTGATTTGAATTTACCATGTAATGAGTGATTTGAGTGTCAGTCCATGCTGTCTTGAAGGATTTTTCCAGTAGAGCTGAAGGTTCTATTTAAACTTGCTGAGATTATCGTGTGACCAATCATCATTCTCACACTTTTGAAATAACATGTCAATGGAACGCAACACATCATCCTTTGCATTGCGAGTTGTTGGATTTTGGTCTTTCACTGCTAAATGAAGTTTTTTCCAGTGCATATACTGAACTTTTCTAATGTAGGTAGAGTGATATACTCTCCCTCGCTTTGTTAGCTTCACATCTTTCATACCTTGAGGTTTAGATAGAAAACGACGTTCCTTGACCCCATCTATTTATGGTTTGCAGGGTACATCTTTCTCATTGGTTGACCTTTTTTCGTCCCGCTGGATTTTCACATTGCCCCCATGTAGACCAATATCTGACAAAACTAGTTCCAAAGCCTCTAGAGCAACCTGTCGTTCAGCTGACTTCTTGATTTCCAAGCAAACGCAATGTACATATATACCAACTTCTCTACAATTCGGCAAAGACCATGCATTGTACAAATATGGACATTAGCAAGTGGTATATCCAAAGCTGATTGGAAATTAGAGTCTTGATTGTGATGAGTAGGAGCCTTTCTCCATCACTTTGGGTCCATCACCTTTGTAGGCTCCATGTAATACAAGCATGGAGACTTTGCCATGGCACCCATTCCACAATTATACATACACTTCAGTGTGTTAAGTTCACGTGTAAGATGCCACTAAACTTGAAGGTCTCCTCTCCCATCTACAGCCAGTACCTCTCCTAGATTCATTTTCCTATCAATGATATCTGGAATAGGGGTTTGATGGAACACCCATAAAATGTCATGGTATTCTTTCTTTACCTGCAAGATTAATCCTCACGAGATACAAAAAATAAATCTAAAATTTAGGTACAATAGAGGGTTTGCTAAAGCTGCAAAATTGGAAATGACTGGATTACCTGAAATGCACCAAGCCACCATATGTTTGTTTCTGATTGAACACTGAAGTATGAAGGATCATTAATGCGACATTTTGAAAGAGCCCTATTCATTAATGTGATTGTAACTCACTCTAGCTTCTTCTCTTTAATAATTTTACACTCATCTAGCTTCAAAACAAAATCTAGAATGACATCCCGTTGCAAAACCTAAAACTTTTTGTTATTCATTATATCCTTTGCAAGACCACTAGTTATCCTACATTATATCCTTTGCAAGACCACTTTGCATTATATCCTACATTGGCCTTCGGGTCTATGTTTTCTTTGTATGGATAGATAGAATCTCTACAAAGAAAGCATAACTACCATAAGAAAAAACATAGATTAATTTAAATTAATTAGATAGTTTACAATGCTCACCTGAATGCTTGGATTCTTTTCTTAAGGCCTCCATAGTTTCTTCTTTCGCACATTGTCTCTTTGTTTTGTAATATCTATACCTTTGTTTGCAAGACATGTGATCCTTGTGTGCCCTGCATTACAGTCTTTTGGTCCTCATAATGCAAGCTAAAAAGTCTCTGAATCTCATCTGCTTGGTGCTTCACCGTGTCTTTATAAGTTTTTGATTTGCTGTTTAGAGCTTTACAGTAGCTAAGCAATCCACTCTCTCCATTACCTGCAAAGGTCAATAAGTTAGTGGGATTTGAAAATGCAAGGAAAGAATTGGTCATAGGATTCAATGGATAGAGTGAGTCTTTTGTCCAAATATATAAGTGTTTTGCTCCCTCTACTCTGAGTCTCTCTAGCATCATGATCGGTGTCACTTTGATGTTAGTTTTGCCTCGCTTACAGAGTGGTGTAAATTGGGGATCCAGGTGAACGTGTAGATGATAGAAGGGTCTTTTAAGGAGAACATTTGTGGGGGTGGAAGAAGAAGCCATGTATGCAACAATGCAAGAAAGGGAGGATTTGTTTAAGGTTATCATACAAACAATCAGAGACTAAGGAGAGAGCAGGTTTGGAAGGATACGTCTTTTTTCCTTTATTCGTACATTCCACATAAAGGAAACTCCCTCCAATTCTACGAAGTTCATTAAATGCAACTGAAAAATGATTTATTTTTCAATCATCATGGCCGTTATGACGTTGTGGCAAGAATCTACTTGTAAGAACACTTTTTGAATGGTTATTCCAAATTTACAATTGCTTTTACCACACCTAGTTTCTAGACAGAGAAGGTCAAAATTCTATTTTTCTTAAAAGGCCCTCCAAATGACCTCCAAAATTTCCTAATGCCCACATCTCTTTGCAAGGCCCTTCACGATCATTTGCCATACCCCAAATTCCAATTTGTCGAACACCTTCTGAATTCAAATATGTTAAACCCTACTATCTAGACTATGTAGTATGCGCCTTCTACAAAAGGGTTTCAGGGTTTCTGAGTTTTTATTACCCTCAATATGCACACTACGTATACATGAAATAAATATGACCAATTGATTTACTTATTTGTGTTATTTAAATAACCATAGCAAGATGAGCTAGACTAGTAGTTGTATAGAAAACAATAAAAACATAAACAGAAATAAGAGAGTTAACAATTGTTGAGGGCCGATGTTATGAGGCCGGCCCCCCTCAAAAGGAATATGTATTTCTTATGCTCTACAACATAACAATCATGGCTAGAGCTATAATCAACAAAGGAACCTTTGGTTCTCAGAATCTCCATATCCGTAGCAACTTGGTGGCGTACATAGGTTTGCATCAAACGTTTTCCTCTTCTCAATCCCTCAAATACCACGTGGGTAAAGAGGAACTAGCAGAGAAAATAAGTAGAATATATTGCTAGAAGCTTGAGGCTATGGGCTACTGCCTCATAGATCAAGTAAATACATAGACTACCTAGGAGGGTAGCATCATAGATGAAGAAGAGAGTAGAAGCATGTAGGCAATCATGAGAGCAATCACCAGCACCTGTCCAACCCTCAAAGTGATCTCAGATGAGGTAGATATAGCATAAAAACAAGTTCACGTGATTCTTTTTTTTAGTGCAAATTTGTTTTTTTTAGCACTGAAGAGAGAATATTGCTGAAATAGCCAAAAAAATCTCCATCGGAGAGATAGAGAGAGGAAAAGAGGGAAAGAGAGAGAGAGAGAGATAGAGAGGGAGAGGGAGAGAGAGAGAGAGAGAAATAGAGAGGAAGAGAGGGATAGAGAGAAAGAGAGAAAGAGGGAAAGAGAGAGAAATAAATAAATAAATAAATAAATAAATATATATATATATATATATATATATATATAGAGAGAGAGAGAGAGAGAGAGAGAGAGAGAGAGAGAGAGAGAGAGAGAGAGAGAGAGAGAGAGAGAGAGAGAGAGAGAGAGAGAGAGAGAGAGAGAGAGAGAGATAGGGAGGGAGGGAGGGAGGAGAGAGAGAGAGAGAGAGAGAGAGAGAGAGAGAGAGAGAGAGAGGGGGGGGGGGAAGAGGGAAAGAGAGAGAGATAGAGATAGAGAGGGGGAGAGAGAGAGAGAGAGAAATAGAGAGAAAGAGAGAAAGAGGGAAAGAGAGAGAAATAGATTGAGAGAGAGAGAGAGAGAGAGAGAGAGAGAGAGAGAGAGGGTGGGGGGAAAGAGGGAAAGAGAGATGGATAGATAGACAGTTCTATTATCATCCTTGGAGGTCAAATATGACCTATGGGACCAAATGAACATGTCACGTGGTGTGAGTGGAAGGCATAAGCGACTGTCGATGCTCAAAAATGGCTGAAATGAGCGTCGCAATGGAGATTCCACATCGTGGCTTTGGGAGAGGAAGGTATGTAGGGAGAGCTCATGGCTGAATATATGGGGAAAAGAGGACCTAATGTGGTCAAAAGCTGAGCACTCAAGTAGTGTGTGGTACTCACTCTCTCGCACTTGACGAGGGCATAAGGTGCAAAGTCAATGAGACTCCTCGCCAGTGCCCCAATGTCTTGTCTCATAGAATAGATAATGGGAGCTAAGGCGAATGGAGGCAATGGTGCAGATCGCACTCAACGGAATAGGCTCAAGGATGTAGGGATGGGTTTGGTTACCTCATTCAAAGAAGAAGAGAGATTTGTAGTTTGGGGCAACGTGTGTGGTGTAATGGTTGAAGCGAGAACCTCTGGATTTCTCCCAAGCCATGATACATTGGCATTGTAAGAAGGCCTCATTAACTTGGGAGTCGAGCGAGGCATCCTTGACCACCCCAAACTTAGTATTTTTCTATTGCATGTCTTTTGCACCTTTTGACTTACTTCATATGCAATTCTAGAAAGTCGAATCAAAGGGCTACATGAAATAGAGAGAGAGAGAGAGAGAGAGAGAGAGAGAGAGAGAGAGAGAGAGAGAGAGAGAGAGAGAGAGAGAGAGAGAGAGAGAGAGAGAGAGAGAGAGAGAGAGAGAGGAGAGAGGAAGAGAGGGGAAGAAAGAATGTTGGGCTCCTCCTCTAGGCCTCCTTAGGGTTTACGCTTTGTGTCTAGACAATCCCAATCGTGGTGGACTACGTTTACGCCGCACCTAGGGCCTACTCTGTAGTCGGGAAGGAGACATTAACCAGCTGGGACTCCTTGTTCAGACCTCGTCACTGCTTTCTTCTCCATTTGACACATGATCAGGTCCTCATTTTGATATTTTTGCACAATGGCTCTCCCCACAGTGTTTTTCCTCAATCCTTGTGAAGCTTCACTATCGCCTGTGGTGGCTAATAATGTCTGTGGGCGAGCTTACTGACTGTCTTACTGAAGCTTTAACCTCTAACCCCTTGGTTAAAAGGAGCACACAAAGTCACCATTCCTGCTGTGACTGTAGTGTTGCAAGTTTCTGTTTTCAAATCTCGTGCTATATTTTACTGGCAAGCTCCCTTCTGCAAATGAAATTTCCAGCTTTCTAGACCAAGGCTTCAAAAACATTGTGGTAGATAAAGTGTTATACAATGGCTCAGGGCTATATGAAGTTTAAGTTTTTTACTGCTGAAGATCAAAGGTGATTTCAAAATGCTTCTACTATCATTCTTTGCGGGCAGGTTGTCCATGTTTTCCCATGGAAACCTTCAAACAAACCAAAGAAGAGCTACTATCTAACTGCCCTATCTGGGTTGATTTCATTGACTTGCCTGCTTTTTAATGGCCATGCAAGATCTAGTTGCATCACTTGGTAAAGTTTTTTTCTCCCCCACCATCACCTACCCTAGCAGAAATTGGACCATAGAGATAGAAGTAGAATCTGTTGGTAAATTAGTTATCTATCTCAAGTGGGGCAACTTCTCAAGTTCCTACTACCACTGTGGACACCTAGGTCACTTTTCCAAAAACTACCCCACTCTAGCTACAGGAACTGTGAACCTCATCGCCTCTTATCCAAGTAGCAAGCATACGGTGCCTAAAGAGCAAAGGTAAATCCCCTCGAGCTCAACTAGAGATGACTCCCCCACCCGCACCTCAAGGAGGCATTCTTGAGTATGCTTCTCCTCCTGGGAGATATAAAGCTGCTCTTCATAACACAAGAGGGAAAAACAACCCCCATGCAGGGAACCAGGCATCTTCAATACCATCCACCTCAAAACATGTAAAACAATTTGAAAAAGCTAAAAGGGTGGTAGACAATGAGGGGTACCAACTATCTAAGAGGACCTTTAGAAATCGTCCAGGCATCAGTGGCTATGCATCTCCCAATGTGTTTGATGTCCTGCAAGACATCCCTTCACCTAACACCCTGGCTGCCATTGATTCTGTGATACTCCAATACTCAGCTATGTTAAAAATGTTGTCCCTCAAATATGGACATCCCATTTCAATATAGAGGTGCATATGACAGATAACACTAGTAATGAGGAGACTCAAGTCATTATGAATTCCCATGCATCTTAAATGAAGATAGCATCCTTCAATGCAAAGGAATTGAGCCACCCCTCAAGGCTCCTAGCTTTTCAAAATTGGCTTATGCAATCTGATCTTGATATTTCCTTAGTTCAAGAACATAAAATGCATGCTAAAGCAGGTATGACTATGCATTTAAAGGGATACACTCTATTCTTCTGAGGGAAGCAAGGTAGCTATTCTGGTACCTTGACTTGCACCAAAAATTCCATGCATCCTAAACTCACTAGCTTAGGTTATCGATCCCCGGCAACGGCGCCAAATACAGGGAGATGTTGTAGCACGACCTAATCGCAACCCACACAAAATTTTCAAATCCATGGATCTGGCAACCCAGCTAGGGCATGGAAGCACGAGCGTAAGATGAATGGAATAGAGGATTCAAGAGATCACCTCTCCATTGCAAGTAGAGATTAGCCATGGCAAGACTAACTCTTAACCTACTCTAATCACTAATCAATTAATCTCCTACCACATCAAGCCCACCAAAGTCCGACTTGCCATAGACTAGAAACTCCAAACACACTAATGATAAGCACACACTAATTACCACACGTCAATTAAGGCACTTCATCAATAGATTACACACACGAGGTGAATGGTGCTAGAGCTCCATAAAACCTATCTACTTACATAAGCAAAGAATAGGGAACACACACAAATTATAAGATTAAGACCCAACTTAATCACCCTAATTTATGATGCCACTGTATCATGGCTTGCTTTCACCACTTTCCCTTCTACTATGGGTTTAAACTTGAGCCCTCAAACTACCATATACAACTTTGGAACTCCAAGTGAGCCCAAGACTTTACAAAGTGTGTGGGAAATATTGTGACATCCATAGATATCTCCCGCTTGACGCATATTTGGTGTAGCCTGTGTTACCCGCTGCTAACATTCCCCCCTTTCTAATTTGACACATGTCCTTGTGTGCCGGTGAAGCAAGACACGCTGACATGGTAGAAAGCAAGTCCATGGAAGAAATGTTGAGCTGCAAAACATAAGAACAAGTAATGAGCATCAAAGGCCACCAAGAATGAATAAAAAATGAAGCACAAATGAACAATCATGCAAAGTGATTTTTTGCTTCTAAAAGATGGATCAATCATAGTCAAAAACTAAACAACATAAAGCAAAAAAACACCTAAACTATTGTGAAGATTAAACCATTTGAAATTTCAGTTTTATACATGAAACAATCAATCAATTATGACCCTAGGCTAATGCAAGCTCATAAACCTATTAGCCTAAAAACTATTTGAACACATCTTAATAAATAATCCAAATCTAGCACGTCTACGGCTATAAAAAAGCTCCTAATCTATTAGTACATTGTCACAGCTTTTTGAAGCTCATGGAAGTTTTGATTTTGTCATTCATTGAAAAAATTAAAGTGCAATCACAAGGCTACCACCCCAAGGCAAGTCTAGGTGTGACTCTCGGCTTCTTGAACCCTCAAGAAGGTGTTCCAAAAGCCTACTAACCTACCAAGGCTATGGCTAACCCCTATCAGCCAAGGGCATCGGTTTAGGGCCTTGACCAAGCGAGCCAAGGTGATTCCCCTCGCCTGCCAAGTGCCAATAAGGCGCTAGGCCCCACAAAGACACAACATAACATAAAATTTTCTTTTCATGTGTCTAGTAGCATTTTTGCTACTTTTTCTTGACACTTTTTTGCTTCATTGGTTCACTTTTTAGCACTTTATTGCTTCCAACATGAGATGCTTTATGGCAATTGGACTAAAGAGACTAAAGCCTAATCATAGCCCTAGGTCATGTAAAAGATGAATGGAGTGTTCAGAGTATCACTAAGAGTCTATGACTAATGAGGAATGAACCTATATTAACCTAAGGTCAGGGCCAATTACCTATGATTAGCACACATAAAACCTAAATTTTTTTAATGAGTTAATTTTCACAAAGCAAGGTGTTGAAACTTTAAAATTCTTATCTTTCGAACATGAAAAAAACCATATCTTAGAAGAAAAATTTCACTTAAGCCAAGCATAGAGAATGAGAGGATGAACAAAATAGAAAAATCTGGGAAGAATTACACCTATTCATGCTCTTTTGAGCATCCTTGAGCAAGCATCCCCTTTGTATAGAGAAGCCTCTTGATCCTTTTATTTGCAAAAGAAGCTGATTTGAAGCTAAGTTTGACCACAAGCTCCAAAAGCCAATTATTAAAAGCCAAAAGCACACAAAAAACATTAATGAAAACCTAAAGCTAGGGTCTTGCATACCCGAATTTGCCAAAGGAAAAAAACCCAAGGGAAAAAAGTGCCTTTGGTTATGCACATGATGCTCTTAAGTAGCAAATTTATGCATACACAACAACAATGAGAGAGATAAAATGCTTCTACATAAGCAAATTTTACAATGTTTACCATCTCTCATGCATAATTTAAAAGTCGATTAATTTCTAGCTCAATAAAATATGGAGTTAAAAACAAGCCAAGAACTGAATATAATGCAACTTTTTAATGAAATGAAGTGGCTCTTGATAGCCAAATTTTACAATTTAAAGCTTTTCAAAAAGTTGGCTAACAACTAGCTCAATAAATTTTACAATTTTAGAGCATGCTATGAGCTAGAGATGACTGCAACTTGATGAAATAAAAATAAATGAATGGCTCTTACTAGCCAAATTTGTACTTGAAAGCTCAAAAAGTTGGCTAAACACTAGCTCAAATGAAAACATTTACATTTTAGACCAAGCTTTGAGCTAGCATATATACAACTTTTAGTCCAAATAAATGGAATCGCTTTAATTAGCCAAATTGTTGCAATACATTGCAATGATGACCCCTCCTTGGATCAATAAAATCACACACCTTCCACATCTCTTCAAACCACTCAAATCATTAGTGGTTCTTAAACATTTAGAAATTCAACACAAGCACTAAAAATTGCACTATCAACCACAACCCCAACAGTTTAATGCTCACTCTTGGCCATCAAACAAGCTTTATTTTAGTGCTTTCCAATGTTTATTTATGTTCAAGCTAGCACCAAAGTTCGACCAAGCAATCACAACTCATCATTTAGTGCAACTCTCACATGAAGCTCACATGCATGTCAAATAGAACTTTCAATTTTAGTGCAAATGACTTCAATCAAATCGAGCAATAAACCATGCACAAGTCAAATTATTGATGCAAGTATGGTCATTTGTGCATAGACAAAATCATAACACACACAATCGATGTCCACACCATGCATTTACACAACATATATGGAATTCAGTGCAAGTGGGCGAGAAAGCATGTGCTGAAATGATTCATCATTGAAATCACACACTAAGGGAAATCCAACTCGAAATGCATCACATAATAAGCATGTCAATTGACAGAATTTTGGTTGGATTTAGTGCTATCATGTGTGCAATGTTTTCTCATGACGGTCACTCGTAAAAACAATCATCTTTGATGAAAAATGCAACACATTTTTATTTTATTTTTACTCCTAGTGAGCATCCCCAAAGATTTATCAAGCTCAAGGTTGCTTGCCTGACCAGATATTTGCTCATGAAATCTCCAAAAGAGTTTCATTCTTGTTCAAGTGTGGGAACAAGCTTTCATTTTTTTAATTTTAATTTTCTCATTTCTTGAAAATGACTGCGAGCTGTAGCTACCGGGCTGTCTCAGTGTGGGGCCGCGAGAGTGAGAAAGAGAGAAGATTGTTTAGCATGTGTGTGTGTGTGTGGGGGGGTCTTGGGCCCGATGGCGCATCAGAAAGATTCCCACACCATGCCGAGCGAGTGTGTGTGTGTTTTTTGCGTGGATTGGCCAGAGGCGGAAAACAGGCCAGAGCTTGCGAAAAAATCGTTGTGTGTGTGTGAGTAGCGCTAAGACAAATCAGGCAAGTGGGCGAGAACTCAGCAGTCAGGAGGGTCGTACGTACTCAATTTGAAGGGGGTGTGTGTGTGGGGTCATGCCAAGCCTCAGCTGGGTGGGGTCGGCTCCGGCTCAACATCAATTTAGCTGATCCGAGTCTCGAGAAAGTGTTTGAGTGGGCCTCTGCACACGCCAAAGCTGCCTGGTTGGTTGGTTTTAGTTGAAAATGTGTGTGTGTGTGTGTGTATGTGCTTGCACTAATCCCGGCAAGGGTGGACCATCTCGAGCATGGGATGTGAGCGCTAATTCGAGGTCGAGCCAAGCAGCATTGTAATGTGATTTGAAATAGTCACTTTAATATATATATATATATATATATATATATATATATATATATATATATATATATATATATATATATATAACTTAGAGTATGTTCACGCTCAAAGTAAACTTGCCATTGTAATGGGTGCAATTGGGCACATCAAGTGCATGCATGATGATGCACACACCACAAAATGAAACCAATTGCTCGAATTCATTTTCTTTTCCAAAAAACGACTTCAAATCATGCATCATATATGAAAAATGTAAGGCAAAAATGTTTTATTTGCAAGACCATACATATATTCATTGCAATCTCGATTGCTCCTATCCCATATTGGTTTTCTTTTATTTTGGTTCATAAGGCTATGCACACTTGATTATGGAGATTCATGATTGCACAAATTAATGCATTATTTACCATCTTTAATCAATTTGTCAGACACCATAATGGAAATGCACATAAATCATTCTCAGTTGTGCACAAATTGAGTCATTCATCTCAATTGATTTGACGACACACACACAAAGGTTTAGGTCTATTCAATCATTATGAGTAGTGATCAACACCCATCATTCACTCCAAATTGGATATCAAATGCCATTAAGTAGGCACACACATCAACTATACGGCCAAATTAATCATCATAATTGGTACAAAATACCAATTATTCATTCAAGCACCGGATTGCACATGCCATCGAATAGGCACACACACCCCAATTTAGGCCAAAACTTTTATGCAATTAATCCATCAATTACACATTGAAATTCTCAAATTGCAAACTTTTTATGAACTTTTCACAATAAAAAATCATTTAGGTGCCCTAATTGACAATCAATCATAGTAAATCAAGTGGTCTCGAATAGACACGCACACTCAATCTTTGCCCAATTTTTTGGCATTTAGGCTTATCCAATGATTAAATTAGCCTAGCATACACATCATTTACATGATTTCATACTCATACATCAACAATTCCATCACTTTTTATGTATGCACACATTCAAGATTAGGTACACACATACTTGAAAAATTTGATAGTTTTTTTCCCTCATGCACACACACAAATATTTTTATGCACACACATGATGTTTTCTTGAGAATTAAGCATTATCTTGACACAAACATCATTCATTAGTCAAAATTGACCATAAGTTTCATCCCAAAACAATCAAATTAGGCATTCAAAGTATGTTGATTGAATTACACACCTAATTTTAGCAATATATTAGCAACACATTGGAATCAAATTTTCCACTCAAAAATTGAATGGAGTAGGTCAATGTACTTACAAATGACTGCATCCATGCTAATCCTTGCTCCACGCGATGAGTCCATCATGCACACACATGTGTGGCTCTTCCAAATTAGCCCAAAAATTGACCATTTAAGGCCAAAAATCATACACTCAAATAATCAAATGAGGCCTGGATTAGCACAATTAACTTGATAAAAGTGTTGATTCCACCTCTTGCAAGGGGATTTAACATACTTTGCACTTCAAATATTAGTGGTTAGGTTAGCAATGTTAGTCAAAATTAGTAAAGATTAGCATGAAATTAGTAAAAATTAGCATGGAAAGAAGAGAAATTAGTAAGGGTTAGCATGAAATTAGTGAAATTGGGGGTGGAATTGGCGGTTTGGGGTATTCATAACTCAACATTAGCATTAATTTCTTACACAACATCATCAAATCAAAACCAAAAATTGAGTTACACACACTCAAAAACTAAAAAAATTAGTAGTGAAATTACTCTATTCTACACATCCTAAACTCACTAGATTAGGTTATCGATCCCCGGCAACGGCGCCAAATGTAGGGGTGCGTTGTAGCACAACCTAATTGCAACCCACAAAATTGTCAAATCATGGATCGGAAACCCGACTAGGGCATGGAAGCACGAGCCTAAGATGAATGGAATAGAGGAAAGAGATCACCTTTCCATTGCAAGTAGAGATTAGCCATGGCCAGACTAACTCTAAACCTACTTCAATCACTAATCAATTAATCTCCTACACACATCAATCCCACCGAAGTCAGACTTGCCATAGACTAAAAACTCCAAACACACTAATGATAAGCACACACTAATTACCACACGTTAATTAAAGCACTTCATCAATAGCTTACACACACGAGGTGAATGGTGCTAGAGCTCCATAAAGCCTATCTACACACACAAGCAAAGAATAGGGCACACACACAAATTAGAAGATCAAGACCCAATTGAATCACCCTAATTTATGATACTAAATATCACAAATCAATTGCTCGTAGAGAGATAAGAGTGGTTACTAGCAAGAAGTACATACATCTCTCAAATCTAGAATAATGAAAGTGTAATACTACTTCATGACAAGATGAAATGTAGAGAAGAAGTGACTAATCAAAAAATAAGAATTAGATCAAGAAGATCTTACACTAATTACAATGGTTAGCACTAGCCTCTCAAACATAGACATTAATCTCAAGGCTAGGCTAAAGATTAAACATTCTAGAGAGAGGGAGCTCTCAAAAGTGGATCCTCAAGAGTGGATATTCAAGAATAAAAACCTCCTTACACAAAGGCTTCCTTTTAAGGGCTTTCACCACTTTACCTTCTACTATGGGTTTAAGCTTGAGCCCTCAAACTACCATATACAACTTTGGAACTCCAAGTGAGCCCAAGACTTTACAAAATGTGTGAAAAATATTGTGACATCCATAGATATCTCCAGCTTGATGCTTATTTGGTGTAGCCTGTGTTAGCCGCTGCTAACCTTATGTATTTAAAGGGATACACTCTATTCTCCTTAGGGAAGCAAGGTAGCTATTCTGGTACCTTAACCTATGCCATAAATTCCATGCATCCTGGGTTGCATGATTCGTTATTCGACATTCATTTTATTCGTGAATAATGTTCGATTAATACATTCTAAAGATTTATTCATGCGTATTATTCTCTGCCACATCATCTTTTTTCAAAAAACGTTTTATTGCTTACATACTGATCGATATTTAATCAATCGATAGGCTTTTGATCGATAATATAAATCGATCTATATGTTTTCGATTGATATAGTAATAGTATATAAAGCTCAAATTTGCATGTTTTAGCTACAATTCCTTTCACCAAAGTGTCAGGTTACCTCCGCCATAGAAAGGTTGACTTGTGAACTTAAAAAATCTTTGATTTTTTAAGAAAATATTATTTTTAATGCTTATATATTAACAATAAAATAATGATATAGATTTAAATCACTTATAATTCTTAACAATAGAAGTTATTCTTTAACTGTATTAATAAGATTAAATAAATACTTCTAAGTAATAGAGACTATACTTTAGCTTTACTTGTTTAAGAATAGATAAATAAATAATTGTATGCATTAGAGGCTACTTTTCCATCTATAGTGCGAAGGTATAATTCTAAACATTAGAAGCTATACTCTTAGCTCTATATTTTTTAGAATAGATACTAAAAGTGATATTTGATGGTTAAAATCTATCATAGCTATAATATGTGCACAAATAATAGTGTTAGTTCATATAGTTTGGAACATATACACATACATGTAGGGTCTTTTGGTTGTCATGAACAAATGTTCCTACCTCCATATAGACATAGAATAGGTCCGCTTAGTGCCTCTTGGTTTTTATGAGATGATTCTCTTACTTCCAAGTGACTAGGTTTAAGGTATGAAGTAGGATTCACTTGGTTGCATAGAATAGATCCACTTAGTGCCTCTTGGTTGTTATGAGATGATTCTCTTACTTCCAAGTGAGTTTTTACCTCGTAGTGAATATTAGTCATGCATAGTACTTGGGAATCACATGGATGTTATGGAGCTCATGCTCTTACCTCTATGCTGATACAGAAATTAGAGACCTCAGTTATTTTAGGGTCAATTGGTTGTTTTTGAGCGGTAGATCGTACCTCCAAGAGACATAGATAGTGGAATGTCAGATGACTCCATCACTCATCTAGGTTGTCTTGAGCAAACACTCTTTACCATCTAGTAGCCAAGAATGATATATCCATTCGTGATCTTCCCTAAAATATTATCTTAACACTATTCATTCATCATTATAATTTAGCAGATCATACCTATAACATTTTATCTTTCTCATTACACTATTATGGTGAAAAATTATAATCATAGTGTATCTACTGATTGTAGGATATATTTTGTTGAAGTCAGAAAGCATGGTGCGAGGAAAAGAGTGGCTATATGTGGAGTAAAAAGAGAGAGACAAAACAATTTCATTTTTGGAATGCAAACATTGTGGGCATAAGTGGCACGGCAATGCAACTCCCATCAAAGAACATTTATTCCACACTAGCCCAATGTGAAAGAATGTGGAGCACCAACTAACGACATATGGGTTTATTTTGCAGGGTATGTAAAGAAATGCAAACAGGTAGGACTTCTTTCTAAGAGACAGAAGCGCATAACAGGTGGGTCATCTGTCAACATAGAAGAAGTGAGTGTGGATCAAGAAGACATGCGAGCTAACCAAGGACCTTCATTGGGAACAACGCGAACACCTCAAAGTCCTTACACTTTTCCAAATGGTGCCATGGGAGGGATAGATACTAATGTCGGGACATCTAGCAAAGCCGGTACACCTGGGACTCTACAGGCAGTATCACTTACCAGGACATGCTCGAATTGCATCTAAAGTGGATACGAGCCTTCATGGCTTGTGGAATCCCATTTAATGTCATAAGAAATTCTATTTTCAAAAATTCTCTAATGTCAACTGCAAAAAAAGGATTCATCTATCCTAATTATAATAAAATGCGAACAGAGTATATTGACATTAGCACACCACAACCCCCTAAGCGATACGCTCATTTTGAGGTATCACACACTCTAATCCAAAAAATCAAGCGGCTAACATTCGAGGGTACTCGACGATGCTTGTAGGGTGCCAAAGATACATGCATCTACGCTCTGGTCGTGTGCTAGAGGCCAAGCAGCTAGCGAGCACTTTGAATTATGTAGGTTCTCAATACCCACCTACCTTAGGTTTTGAACCCTCGGCGGGGACCCAAGGTAGTACAACCCAAGACCCAAACATAGCGGCTAGTGACTCTTCCTTTGACTACGATATTATGAAAGGGAATCCTACACCAAACCACGAGTAGGTAAACAAAAATGTACCTGTCTGGGCCCCACATCCTAGATCTAGTGTGTTTAGTCGCTTTATAGAAACCTTTAGTAGAGCTACTCGCTCTGAACCTATGCCTAGTGAAGTTAACGAAGGTGAGGGAGAGGTAGATTTTCCTTTGATATCTCAGGGGGAGCCTTTACTCTCCAAGAGTTTCCACTTCTATATCCTACCCCCTACTTTCATGGAAGACCCTGCAAATCAATCACTCCCTGAAGTTGTACTACCCGATGGTAGGAGTCTTACAGAGGTGCAAGAAGTTGAGTGCTATATGCAAGAGGCTAGGGAGAGGGATATGGAGATTTTCCTAGAACAACACCGAGCCATGAAGGGAAATACCCTTGGGACAACAAGTGTAGCAATCGAGCAATTGAGTGCTCCTAAGTTTAGGCAATGTGGGTCAAACTGTGGGGAACAACAATGCTTCCATCTCAAGGGAAACCTCTAGTACGGCTAGCCTAGAAATTTTGTTTCTCAATAAAAATTGACCTACAAACTGAAAACTTCACTAACCTGTACACGGGTTACACATACCATATAGGTTGGTTAAAAGTTGTACAATCTACTTTTAGCCCCACAAGTCTAGAGGAGTGGCAACAGATGGTCTACAATGTCATCCATATCATCATCCAATCGGAGAGGCAAAACCGAGGGATTATCCAAGCTCCTATTCAAGTGGGGACATACCATTTAGCAAAAACATGTTGTATTCGGCATCGCCTATGCCTAGGGCCACACCTATGAACTTTGGACAACCACGTGGTACATCACCATACGAGGTATGGGACCCGAGGGCCACGCGTATGCCAAGGCCAAGGTCAACTCCCATACCACAGGTAGTTCCAGGAGCGCTTGCACCTGTGGCCACTATTCCCGCTTATTTAGGAGATTTGGAAGCATTTGCTCAAACCATCGATCAACCTATTGCTGAGAATATGCATAACATGCCTGATAGAGAGCCTAGAAGTAAGGTTGTACAAATAGCCAAGCTGGAACGAGGGAAAGGGAATATGAGAGAGAGGAGAGGGAAGGAGCATACCTCGCTCTCCTTCCTCTCTTCATGTATGTGTGTGTGTGGGGGGGGGGGGGAAGAGAGAGAGAGAGAGTTTGAGAGAGAGAGAGAGCGGGTTTACCTGTTTTGCTAGAGCACTGAAACTCAGATCTGAGATCTGAGTTTTTGGTGCTCTCAGTTTATTTTTTACTGCTATGGGCGTTGCTATGCAACAAAGAAAATAGCGACGCCGTGGATTTTCACTTTTGAGCATCGCACTGTGAGCATCGCTAATGTGAAGTACCTCTTGTAGTGACCATCTTTATTAGAAAGAATGGTAACAATGTTAATCATAAGAAGAGTCCTTCACCGTGTCAAGCAGAAGTGTAATCTGTTGTTTTTTGTGGAACAAGATCATTGGCAGTAGCAAGTTAATTAATAATGAATTTGAAAGACTCCATATGTCCCATCATGGTAGTATCAACTTCATATTGTAACCTGTTAAGCAAACCTTTCAAATAAAGTATTTATGTGATAGATTTATGTTGAAATTTTGCAATAAGGTACTTCCATATGTCATGGGAAGTAGGCAGTTCATACACATCAAGCAAAAGGGAATTGGTTAAGAGCAAAAAGAATATACTAGCAAGATGCTTTATCACATCATTGTCAATCTGTATATGCAACATGCCAGTCTTCAAATACATGTTTTTCAGTGATAAGCACGTTGTCATGATCCGTATCAACAGGCTGAGGCAAACGTCCACGATTTTCAAGGATAATATTAGAGAGATCATCACCTTCAAGAATTAACAACATCTTTCCTTTCCAACCTGGAAAATCCTTGGCCTTGGAAAGGAGGAACAAAATGGTGGCTAGAAGGAAAACTGTTGACGAGAATAGCCATAGCCATATCTCGTTGTGAGAAGACGTATAAGATAAGATCGTAGAATTTGCACACCATATATGGTGGAGGCTGCAATTGAGTAGGAGAGAAATATGAAAACTATGTCTTGCCAACGATAAATGCAAGAAGGATGCTCAATAAAAGTCCAAATATGTGAGATACGTCACCCAAAAATATAGGGAAAAGGAGACGTTAATAATAAAAGAGTCCTCAAAATAGAGTGACATGAGACTCAAGATTGACGGCCGCAATATGAATACCAAAAAGATAAATTTTCTTGGAAAAGTTGATGTAAAAACTAGAAAAACAATCGTGGACACTTCTCGAAGACGCACGAGGACAAAACCTTCGTCGAGTTCGATTGCATTAAAAACAACATAAGTTTCTGTTGCAAACTCCGTTTGCTACAAACCTAGAACTCAAATTGAAGAGCTTGAGGAGACAAACAAGTTTTGGATGATGAGTGCCATTGCACTACACTCCATAGTGCTTTTTTCGTTTCTCCAAATTTTGAGCAAAAGACCCCCAAAAATTGAGACGAAGTTGAGGGTGTCAAAAGACAAATCAACAAGAAAATGTAATCAACGATTCACCATATTGATTAACAATAAACGCCACATAAAACACTAATCATATTCTTCTTAACACAAAACAACCGCTGTCAAAGAGTTGGCGGTCTTGCCAGGAAGACGCCGGGCCTCTAGCTGTGAGGGTTTGTGGGGAGACTATGAAGGTTTCACTTAAGCAAGCTTAGTGTGTGTAGCAAATACATTGTGTGTAGCCATTGGAATCTTACACGGAGACACACACATACGCACACGTGAAACCCTCAAAACAAAACAAAGATGAAAACATCAAGGCTTTGATCGTATCTAATCAAAGGTAAGATGAAAGGGTTCACTAAAGCATTTATAGCAACAAGTCGTTGTGCTCCAAATAGACTACGAATGGTTCTTTGAAACTGTAACTTAGTGCTTACAAAGATGTAGATGGTTTTGCTAGTGATAGGAGTGAGCCGTGTGTTCAAGTCTTCTTGGTTCATAGTAATATTAAGAAAGCAAGACTCAACCCCTAGAGGAGAATAAATATGTGCACAGCAAAAATTAGAGTAGTCTAGTAGTGGCTAAATAAGAGGACGTGGAGAAAGAAGAATTTCTCGCAATCTTTCTGGCCCAAAGAGTAACACAATTCTCTGTTGGAAGTGTATTTTATGGCTAATACAAACGTTAATCCTAATATTTTGCACAAAGTGAAAGGGTTGAAAGGTTACACCATTGGGATTATTCATCTAAGAAAGTTTAGAAAGCAGTCAAACAATGGAGGAAAGAGATAAGAGAGACAACCAACACACAAAGACCCACACAAGCCCAAGCCAAAGAAGTGAATCACACCGCAAGACTTTATGGTCTTGTAGCCAACTTAATGAAGTAGAAGATGAGTAGTAGTACCCAACACCGTTTGTGAGCCACCAACAATGCGTCTTTATTAATGAAAGAAGGTTACATAGAGTGTATGAGTATTACAAGTGAGGAGATAGAAGGCTTGAGGCATGAAGTAGCAATCTCAAGATGTGTTGGCTGAAATTGAGAGAAAGTTTCACTCAAGAAAATGGCTAGGAGGTTGGGTGATGGCTTGATAGAGTGGCTTGATTATGGGGATTGCTTGAGCGCTTGATTGCTTGATGGTTTGCTTGATGCTCAAGTGAGGGACAACAGGATCTATTTATAGGTAGAGTTGCCCCTTGAAGAAGATATTTGCTTAGAAATATCCGAGGGATTTGTGTGACAAGTGTGTACCTTTTTAAAATATTTTGAAATTATCTTCAAAGTTTCTAGATCTTTCTCTTCAAGAAATATCTAGAGGCTCTTCTAGATCCTTCTCCAAATATCTTCTCCTTGCCGCCACTTGTCAAGGGTGAAGCCTCCAAGAGTTGTTGAGCTATGGTGAGAACATGTGCATAAAGTATCTTCATAAAAAATTTAGAGAGAGCTTGGCATACGTCATGGATGACATCAAACAAACTCGTAACCACTTTTCTAAGGGATTTTTTCTACGTCCATAATCACTCCAAAGTGCACCTACTATGTGTAGAATGACACTTCATGGGATATACAATGACTAAGGAGACTTTTGGCCATGCTACACATGTCGTATGCCACCTAGGATGCCTAGTAGATAGGAGGTATGTTTTATAGGCTGAAGCTCGGGATCATAGGATGAAGCCCATTCCCAACAAGAGTGACACATCAGACTTTGACTAGCTTTTTGCATGCTAAATAGAAAATGCATATACTTATGCACACTTAAGGCATACACATAAAATCCATAATATTGTAGTTTTTAGCTTACATTCCCACTATGCACGTGCCACGGCACGACATCCACCCCCTCTAAACCTGCACATCCTCTGGTATGTGCCATAGCCGATGTTTGCAGGTTTGAATCTCTTGGAGTTTCTTCTTCTTCATCTTCACTGGGTGATTCCAAACCTTCATTCTCACTTACTTCATTATCCAGATGACTATCCTCTCTTCTTTTGAATACCTTGATTGTCTTTCCTGCAATGGGTATCTTTATCTCTTGTCATGTACGTATTTGACTATATACAATGCAAACCATCTTTTTGAAACCTTTTTCATGACAGTATGCTGGTTATCAAGACTACTATCATACACTGAAACCCAATCTCCTTGCTTAATTACCTTCCTTCTTAGCCTCTGTCGTCTATCAAAGTAGTCCTTGCTTTTCAACCTGGCGTTGTTCAATCTTTCTTTTGCAACCTCAATGTCTTTAGGCCTTCTTTCTAGCTGTCTTATACACAAGGAAAGGATCTCTTCTCTGCTAAGCCCATCTTTCCAAGGTAGCACATTCCATGTGGGAATGGTCTCTTCAATGGGCTTTACAGGCTTTTGACCATACATCAATTCTGCAGGCATGTAGCCAGTTACTGAGTTGTGTTTCTTGCGATCAGCCCATAGAGCATACGGCATAGTTTTGGCCACTCACTAATTCTCCCTCCACAAGATTTAGCCAAGGCTTTGATGATTGGCGGATGCCCTCTTTCACTTTTCTCGTTGCCTTATGGATTGTAAGTGGTGGTAAGGGAAAGCTTGATTTCTATCCTGGAAAAGAATTCCCTTGCTTCCTCGGCATCCAGCTCTCCTCTGTCTGCAGTTATCGTTCCACACAACCATAGCGAAAAATTACATCCACAAGGAAAAATTACATACTGCCTCTGTAGTATTTGTCCTTAAAGCTCGCCCTTCAACCCGATTAGTCAAGTCTTCTCTTGCAAGAACCAAGTACCTCATTTGCCAGAGTCCTAAAGGCATGGTGACTAGATCCACAACCCATTTGTAATGCATGGCTAGTGGATAAGTAGGATGTAACCTATCACGATGTCATACATCTGAATACATTTGACATGCTACACATGATTCCACAAAGTGGGATACATCCTTGTACATACCTTTCCACCAATAACTTTCCTTTAGCTTTGAAAAGGTTGCCCACACACCACGGTGTCCAGCCCATAGGTTCTCATGAAACTCCTGCATGAGCTTAACTTGACTCTGTTTGTTACAAACTACCCTTTTTGATATAGCACCTCTCAGTTTTGGATGTTTTCATAAGTAACCATCCTGCAGAAAGTACCCATATGCTTTTCTGTGTATCCTCTTAAACTCATGCTCAGACCAATCAACTTGTTTTGTTAAAGTACTCAAATAACGACCAATAAGCAATCAATCTCCTTCATACCCATCTTCTAAAAAAAACTCAAGTGCACTAGGTGTGCCAACATCATTATGTTTAACATGATTAATGGAGTAGAGCCTTGTGCGTACATCTTCACTATCATCTACCATGTCTTGCTCATCCTCATACCTTGCCCTTGATAGCATATCCGCTACCGGATTCTCTTTTCCTGCAATATGCTTGTACTCCGGATTCAAGGACTTAACGTAGGCAATCCATCTTAGCATGGCAATGTCTGGTGTTGAGCAGCTTGTAATCATTCCAAGGAGTGACAGACAATCTCTTTCCACAACCACATATGCTCCAATCAAGTAATCCTCTTCACACTTTAGCGATGTAACCATGCCCCACAACTCCCATTTTACCTGTGGTTAGTTTCTTTGTTGAGTACTTAGAACCTTGGCTCCAAACCTTACCACATACCTATGTCCCTCTTCTTCATCCTACCCTATTGCCCATCCAATTTTTGTCGGACTCGTATCCACTATCACTATTACTGGATTTCCACACTCATAGTTTACCTTTCTTAAAGTCGGTGCTTATTGTAGCAATCCTTTAGCTTTCTTTTAGCCCTTGCTTGTGCGTCTCCCAAATGAAACTTTTGATTTTTCCTTAACAACTAGTACAAAGGACTTGCTACATGTGCATAATGTGAAATCCATATAACATAAAACACATATGCACCAAGAAATCTTTGAAATTCACTCACAGATATGAATACCTTCTTCACCTTCTGAATTGCATCAATTTTTGCTGGACAAGGTCGTCTCCCATTGGGACCACACATGTGCCCAACAATAAACACCTCCTTCACTCCAAACACAGACTTTTGTCCTGAGAGGGTAAGGTTCACCTCTTCCAGCCTGGATAGGATCTTGTCACAATCATCTATGTGTTGTGCCACAAAGTTGCGGCACCCCTTGGAATCCAAAGCTTCATCTTGAATAGTTACTTCACATCCTTTGATAGGAACATCATCAAGAAAGGGCATAGTTACTGGGGGAATAAAGTTACGTAAGACCTTATTCATACCATTCGTCATATGTGCAACCGAATTGGTTACTCCCTATGGTAAGGTACGCATCCTTACCAAACCCAAAGGTGTCCTCATGGTAGTCAGATCCCTGTTTTCAACTGCTAGTTGGAACTGATCATACCCTGAGGAAAAATCTCCCATAAAATATATTTCCCTTCCTGCAAATGCTTCTGCAAACTCATCCACAATTGGCACTGTACCCATTTTCCTGATTGTGACTTTGTTGACCGGTTTCATATCTTGGATGAAGCGCAAAGCTCCATTCTTCTTTGGTACTATGAACCACCTGTTTGAGTATGGAGCACATGAAAGCTCCAAAATACCCATCTTGATCTTCTCATTTAGTAGCTCAATTAACTTTGGTAAGTGAGCCTTTGGAAGTGGTATTGACCGTAAGTTCCAAGGTAGATGAGGGATGGTAAAGATCACCATAGGAGCAACAATGGTAGGATCTACACATACTATCTCATGTGGCTCAAATGCAAATGTTTTTCCATGTTTAGAGATCATCTCTTCAAAACATTCCCTTTCAACCTGTGTCAAGGAGTCCTCATTCCCAATCTTCAATTGCTTTCGAGACTCCTTTGTAAACCTGTGTCCAATCCCTTTTGGATCTCCGAGACTAGGTTGCAAAGAAGCATGTTCTAGCTTTTCCTTGCAGTCCTTTGGCAAAGAAAGTGCCACTGGTTTTACCTTCTTTGCCACAGTCTTGTACTTGGTGTCCACCTTTACTTCATGTTTTTGCTTCCTATCCTCCTGTTCCTTTTGAAATGCCTCAGCCACATTGTACATTTCAAGTGAGCACACTTTCACTATCTCATTTTGGTCATGCAAATGATAATCTACTATAGACTGCAGATCTTGTAATGTGTCCACAAAAGAAAACTCCTCAAACACACCTGTTATGTTTTCATTGTTTCCTAGCAGACCATGTTCTTTCACTCCTTTTGTAGACTATGTACATGTTTGCGGGAACCTTGACTCAAGTTCTCACATTTTAGAAAAGAGACATATCCATATTCTCTTAGAACTGCAAAACCTGTACAGAAAACCTCCTTATGCGAGAACCTTCCCCTGTTTGTACCATTGTAATCCCGCTCTACAATGGTACCTGGCCAAAAACCATTATCTCTTGATGATCATAAAACTATTTACTAAATCTGGGCAGTGGGCGCTCTCGGAGACTGTCACGATTTCTTTCATGATTCACACAAACAATGAGAAATTGAACAGCACATTTTCCATCTTTACTTCTTATCCTAGCATAAGCAGAACCATCATCCATTACCTTTGTTTCCATTCTAACTCCTACAATGTAGAGTTGTCCAAGGATGAGATCATAAGATGTGTCCTGTACAAAGAAATTATGCTCTTCCTTTACATCTCCAATAGTCACTTTCACACTAGGACAAGCTGCATATAGCTCACCTAATGAATTATTTGCTACCTTAACCATCCACCCATGATTTGTGTCCATTGGTAATTTGCACTTGTTGAATAATCTCTTTGACATTATGTTTATTTATGAGCCATGGTCAATCAAGGCAATAAACAGCTCTTCAAGATCACCCACCTTGACCATTGTCTCTGGCGTAGCTCTTGTCCAATGATTCTTGGAAAAGTGACTTCTTGGAATGGATTTGTACTCCTCATCTCCATTTGAAAACTATACTTTCTTTGTTCTTCCAGAAGAATGGTAGCACCCTACGACATCCTCATCATGCTCTCTGTCTTCCACCTGTATTACCTGTGTCTTTAAGCTTTCTCCTTCAGATTGCGGGAGAATGGTGTCAACAAGATTTTGCCTCTTCCTCTTGATGATATCAATGATCTCCTCATGAAACTCGCACTTGGCTGTGCCAAGGACCTCCCCCAAGGTAAACTCTATTTTGCTATTCAAAATTATTTCTTCTAGAACTTTCTTTAAGTCTGTAGCAGCCTCAATATCCGATTGTAACTTATAAGTTTGAGTTTTACGCTTACCTTTTGATAACTCCTTTTTCCTCTCAGTTGTACTTTCTTCCATAATCGCTTCAGGTGGGGGTGTTTCTTGTGTCAGAGGTTCTCGAGGAGGTATTGTGTTGCTTCTTCTAGTAATTCTTTTTCATGGTTCTTCATCACCACTCTCTCGCCTGCGCTTTTCTTCCACATGGGGTATACTATAACTAAGGCCACTTTTGGCCATGCTACAGATGTCATATGCCACCTAGCATGCCTAGTAGATAGGAGGTATGTTTTATAGGCTCATTTCATCATGGATCCAAGAAGAGTTTCACAAAGAAGCCCGGGATCATAGGACGAAGCCCATTCCCAACAAGAGTGACACATCAGACTTCGACTAGCTTTTTGCATGTTAAATAAAAAATGCATATACTTATGCACACTTAAGACATACACATAAAATCCATAATATTGTAGGGCTTAGCTTCCGTTCCCACTATGCACGTGCCATGGCACGACACCATAGTTAACAAGAATCCTCAAAAATAAATTGTAGCAATTATGAATCTTACATGCGAATCGCATACCCATACTCTGTTTTGTTACCATGAATTGAATCCTCCTCTGGTGATCATTACCATTCTGATATCATGTTGACATGTATAGAGAAAGAGAGAGAGAAGACAAGAGATACACCATGTACGCTCACAAAGAATGGTTCATATTGAGGACAAGATACAAATATCTAGATGAGACCAAGTTGAGTAGAGTGAGCCATATATAGCTCCAACATCAACATGGTAAGCTGGTTTTCAAGTTTATTTGTAGGTTTGTGCACTTGTGTGTGTGTGTGTGTGTGTGTGTGTGTGTGTGTGTAACAAAGTGTATGTGTGTGTGTGTGCACTTGTGTGTGTGTGTATTTTTGCAGGTTTGAGGATATTTTCTCAATTGTTTCTTGATCAAATAGGCCACATGTAAGTGCTTTAACATTCTTTTTTGTTGCATACACACATACACACACACATTCACATAAACATGTACCCAAGTAAATAAAATGCACACTAAAAAATATAAACACACGATACATGATGCGCACATACATTTTTTAATTCTATTTTCCTATCATCATTAACTAGGAAAGATAACGATATTTTATCATTAAAATAAAGATTTTTCTTTATTTATATTATTTTATAATTAGGTTTTTTTTGTGTAAATAAATTGAGAAATTAGAAAACTATATTGTTATTTTTGTAATTGTGACTTATCGTAGGCTATTCGTTAAATAGGTTTATTCCTTCAACACTAATAGTTATAGTAATAAGTGTTTTTCTTGCTTAGGATTGGTCCGCATACGATGAAGGTTAATTGCTTAATTAGAGTGCCTAGTTGCTTATGTATTGAATCGTTTAGTCGAGCCCGCTTAGTCCTGCACGCGGCTCGGCTAGTTTTGTTATTTAGTCACTAAGCGACTTAGAGATAGTCGTCTAGGTTTCATCGTTATTCAAATGGTTTATTAGGGCTTTCCGCTTAAAGGTAACCGCTTAGGTATCTAGTCGCTTATCGCTGAGGACGGACTACTCCATATTTAGGCCGTTGAAGGCTACACGCTTAGGGCTAGCATCTTAGTGTTAGCCGCAAAAGGACTTCAACAAACGAAGTAAAATAATGCAATCGAACTTCAATAGTGCACATAGACTTCAAAAGGCAAACATATTTCAAAAATAGACTTATGTTAAACCCTAATATATAGGCATTAACCAATGGAGACGAGATTATTACGCGATGGTGTTGATCTTCGTGCACATATAGACCGAGGTGTGCAGAGATCAAGCATGGCTAGAGAATGTGAGGTTGTTAGAGCTAGCGGCAAAACGTTAGAAAAACTGCAAACGTACTTTAGAAATGCAATAGTCTTCAAAAGTGACTTGTATACTTCAACACTGAAACGGACTTTAAAAAAGGAATTAAAATAGCACAATCAAACTTCAAGAAGGAAAACAAATTTCAAAAAAGATGTATGTCAAACCCTAATATATAGGCATTGACCAGTAAAGACGAGATTATTATACCCAATGGTCCTGATCTCCATGCACCTCTAGACCGAGGTATGTGGGGATCAGGCATGGCTAGAGAATGTGAGGTTGTTAGAGCTAGCGGAAAATAGTAAAAAAACCACAAACAGACTTTAGAAATGCAACACTCCTTAAAAGTGACTTGTGTACTTCAAAAACGCAAAAGGACTTCGACAAACGAAGTAAAATAATACAAATGGACTTCAATAGCATACACAAACTTCAAGAACACAAACAAATTTTAAAAACAGAGGTATATCAAACCCTAATATATAGGCATTGACCAATAAAGACAAGATTATAACCTGATGGTCCTGATCTCTGTGCACCTCTAGACCGAGGTGTGCGAGGATCAGGCACGGCTAGAGAATGTGAGGTTGCTAGAGCTAGCAGCAAATGGTAGAAAAATCGCAAACAAACTTTAGAAATGCAACAGTCTTCAAAAGTGACTTGTGTACTTCAAAAACGCAAACACACTTTGACAAACACAGTAAAACAATGCAATCGAACTTGAATAGCGCACACAGACTTGAAAAACCCTAATATATAGTCATTGACCAATAAAAATGAGATTATTACCTTGTGGTCCTGATCTCCGTGCACCTCTAGACCGAGGTGTGTGGGGATGAGGCATGGCTAGAGAATGTGAGGTTGTCATGTATTATCATATAGTGGTGTGTACATATAGCAAGAGTGATTTATCTATTTGTTGCATCATTGTGGTAGATAAAGTATGGACGATGGGATGGCGTGTTCTTCTGTGCATTGTAATCATTAGATCTTTCAAAAAAATAAATTGCGATTAGCACATATGCAATAATGGTCTCTTTCCCAAAGAGCAACTACAAGACCTGCGCTATCGATCTCACAGTCCGGAGGTAGTAGATCAACCTCTGTAAGTAGATATTGTTCCAACTTCATCCCAGAGAAGATGATTTTCAAACGAACATCCATCGATTGAATCCACCCTACCAATACCTGATTCCACATTTCAAGAAGTAGGGATGGAGTAGATGTTAGACACGTTCTTTGACATGGATCCCATCATTGAAAACCTAGAAGGAAACAACATTCAAGGCCACACTATGAAGAACCAACCTCAATCATCCCATCCATATCGATGGCATGATAGCAATGATAAAGAGGGCAAGATGATGCAAACTCTTGCACGTAATTACCACTTTACAACGGTGCAAAAATCTTAGTTCTCCGGATCGCTTTGGCAATGCTTAATTTTTAGTATGTCTACGGGTGGTATGACGCCTCCGTCACAAATCTTTTCAGGTAAATACATATTTGTATCCTAAGCATGCCAAAATGCAAATTACAATTCAATAATATGATCGTTGTGTTCACTTGTTGATGTAACGTCAGGTTCCTCAATGATTAGATCTTGCCAAAAGGAAATCACGTGCCCCCTACCCATCCAGCCGCTACTAAAAAGCTTCTTACTAGCTTGGGATTTGAATATCTCAAAATACATGCATGCCCTAATGATTTGTATACTCTTTTGCAATGAGTATGAAAATTTGAAACAATGTCCCAATTGTGGATCAAACAGGTATAGAGAGGACACACGGAAAATTTATCCCTACAAAGTTTTTTTGACACTTTCCTATCATTCCAAGAATAAAGAGCATGTTCTGGTGCAAGTCTATAGCCTCTTTAGGAACATGACACTCAAATGCTACATCGATAGATGATCTGATGCGGGTACTTGATGACTCTCATGCATGGAAGCACAAAGAGAAAAGATGGCCTACATGTAAGGATGAGCCACGATGTATCTGTTTTGGTCTGGCAATGGATGGAGTAAACCCATTTGGATTATGGAGTTTGTCATGGAGAAACTGGCCTATTTGCTTGGTTAATTATAATCTTCTACCGTGGCTAACTATCAAGAAGGGCCATCTATTGTTGTCATTGATCATCCTAGGAAGCAAAGAACATGGACGTCTATCTGGCATCACTTGTAGAATAACTCCAAATCGGACGACAAAATGTACATGTGCAAGGCATTCTCATGTGGACTATGCACGATTGGCCAGACTTCGGTCAGTGTTTAAATAAGTATCTTTTAAACCCTCACATACATACTATTGTTGGATATCATCTCTAATTGTGCACAATTTTTTATCGCGTTTTGTAAACATGGAACAATAGTTAGCTATGTGGAATTACACTTGGTTACAACTAAATTAATCACTATCACTAGATTAACATAATTAGCATGCTTCACAAAATCAGAGAGAGGAAGAGAGGGGGGGAGAGATGAAGGACTTGACCAAAAAAATCCATAACTTAAAGTGTGAAAAATGTTTATGAATCATCTTCCAAAATATCCCTACGAGAAGCATCATCCAATTCTAAGCCCAAGGATTTTAAATCAATAAAGAGAGAAATATTACTGTCTTTTGCCAATGCATTGGCTTCATCATCTTCAAATTCTTCATCCTCCATCTCATCATCATCATCATCATGACAATCATCCTCGCTAAGACGTGCAGCCACCGGAATTGAATCATTGATCTCCCCTCATCCAAAGTAGGAGGTGGAAGAGGGTCAAAGATGGTCTCCACTTCATTAGTGGAAAAAATGGTTCTCCCCTGAGGTGTTATGAAAATTAAGAACCAATTTAAGTTTTGGTTGGTGAATTGCTGGGATATAGATGACTATAGAAGAGAAGCTCAAAGTGAGTAACATTCAAAAAATTAATACTACAAGAACACCATATTAGAGAGTTTGAGACTTTAGATTCAATTTGGGAATCATCAATGTCTTAACACTAGGTTCGTAATGGGACACTTTTATGTCCTGGGACACTTTTATGTCCTGTGAAGTGACCATTTTCCTTGAATTATGTCAAGAGTTTCAAAATGGATTTTGAGGTGCTATCTATCTAGAAAGTTGTCTCATGAGCTGAAAAAAACTCGACATTTTTTTGGAATATCAATTCCATCTTTAACATTGTCCTTGCACAACATTTCACAACCTAAACTGTGTGAAAAAACGGGTCCTGTTTTTGGCTTTTTTCAACTTTTTGCAACTATCCCACTCTAGAATTCATGTTTGTGAGGTCTATAATGCTAGATAACTATCTTTAGTAGTCCTCAACATGTCCTGATGCTTCTAGGGAGAAATAAATATTAAAGTTCTAAGTTATGACCGAATTACAAAAATTGTCAAATCCTGTTTTTTAGCCAATTTTAGCTCTTCTATGATTTTTTTGGTGGATTTCATGATATCCAAATTCAATTTTGATTTTCTATGTCGCATATTGTAACATAAAGCTAACATTCCTTGAGTTTTGGGGCACCTAATACCCTATTTTTCATAGTACACAACCATGGTTGATTGTTTCAATTATGGAAGAAAACGAAACATTCTAGTATATCAAGTATAGCTTTTTCAATATTGTTAGTTTCTTGTGACAACTACATGCATTTTGTAGGTAGTAACCATATCTAGTCATAAGGATCAAATTTGGCTAGATATTGAATAGTTTCCATGGGACTCTACAACTCATAATGTTCAACCCAGTTTTTTCATGTTTGCTGTATTTAACACTTCATCTTTGTCCCCAAGATTCCCCTTGGTAAGAGATGTATTATTCTTTTGACATGCTCCATGGCTCCTTATGAACATAAAGGACAATAGGGAACTAAGAAAACATGCATATATTATTTTTGTTGAGCGTGGCTATAGAAACTTTGATGATAGGTTTGTAGAATGGTAAAAATTCAACTTTTTTGTACCTATTTATTTTGGAAAAACAAAAAATAGTGAGTGAGAAGCAATCATATGTTCTGATCACCAACCCATTGAAGTTAACTAGGGAATTTATCTCAAGTCCTACAAAAATCCCTAATCTTATTTTTATGCAACAAAACGTAAGAAATGACTGTTTTGTTGAAAATTCACTGGTCCATCAACTTTGGAGGCTTGGTGTGACCAAAAGATGAGAAATTTTACAAGTTTCTTAATTTTTCCATGTTTAGTAGGCCTTGAACTATAACCTCATGAAAGGATTTTACAAAATGAGTGGATCTACTATGGTTTTGGAGGTTTTTTTCAAAACCCTGAAAGGACACTTTTATGTCCTGTTAGGTTACCAACCTAGTGTTAAAGATTTGGCCATATGGAAAAATCTGAAACTATTTTTTAAGGCCATCTCCTTCTACAAGGTAGTACTTGAAAATATCTTAATCCATACTCTCAAAACTTTTGCTAAGAATTGGCCATGTGGTCAAATCTTAAGCTCATTTTGAAGTGGAACTGGGAAATAACCAAATTCACTAGTATGGTGTTCAAGCAAATAAGAATAAAAAGGGTAGCCACTCACCTGCTCACAATTACATGGAAAAACTAAATTATCATACCTTCCTGTGTGATGCACACTAGAGTCCACCACGTAGACGCCATTCTCACGTCGTTTAGACACATTTGCAAACTATTTGCACTCAAAGATGAAGGTATGAAAGGTTCTAAAATTAACCTTTAGTATACTTTCAATAGTTCCACAATACCTGACTTCATCACCATCTGTGTCAAAGTTGCCCATGATGCCACATTCCATGGTGGTACTATGCTCATTAATGTGGTGCGTACAAAAGTGACGACCCTTTGACCACATAAAATTAAAAGAAAGGCACTACTAAGTAGGAAAATATCATTTATCAATTACAAAGATAAAATCAATAAAAAACTATACAATATGGTTTAGGTATATGAGTACTTTACCTTTGATATGCAGCCTTGTGCATACTCCCATTCTTCGTCGGTGATGTCTTCTCCATGTGATTTTGATTTGGTCATTATCTCATGCATCCACTTCGCACTAATGAGATCTCGGAAACATGCAAGGTGTCTACGTACTAGGGGTGCCCTCCTTCCTCCATGTACTTGTTTCCATGCTTCTCCCTCTTTCAAACGCCTTGCCTTTGCTATTGTCCACAAGTCCACCCACTTAGTCATAGCCTTTGCATTGAGAATACAAAAGTTATTGACCACTTGGGATAGATCCATATTCATGTTAAATAATTTTCTCTTTCCGCTTGGCAAGTGTGAAGTCATCCTTGCATCTTCCTCGTCTAACCACATGCGAGGCATTGATGGATAAACTTGTGACAAATACTATGAGATGTGAATAAATGCCTCTTGAACAATCCACCCTTTGGCCATACATGCCTCTGGTTCAGACCTAGCCGCACAAAATCTTTGAGAGTCTTTAAAAACCTTTCTCAAAAGAACATCTATCGTGTGTGCACTACTCCACATATAGCGATCTCCTCCACCACGTGAACGAAGAGGTGGATTTGACTAAGAAGAACCAATTGAGAAAATGCATCCTCAATGGTACACACAATTTGTGCTGCAAGTATTTGAGCAATAGGGATAGCATCTATTCAATTTCCTTGGAGCTCACAAATCTGCAAGAAAACTCACAAGAATACATTAAGTGCTAGTTGAGGTTATTGTGGACATAAAAAAAGTGTAGTGGAGTGGAGTCTTGTGTTGTACCTTATTCCAAGTTTAAAAATAGCATCCTTGACTTTCTTGTCTCGACATATACACATACTCACCGGCAGAATGAACTACAATGTAAATTAGGGGAAGGGAAAGTGAGAGAAAGTCATACACACAAAAAATAGATAGAATAGAGAAATGAACATTATCTAAATCATCTTGTGCCAATCATGGGACTTTAACACATACAATTAAATGCTTCCACCTTTCTTCCACCTTTAGAGACCTCATGTATCCTGTTGGTGTGCGAATAGACGCAATGGTACCTTCACTTTCTCTAATTCTTCTTTAGCTAGCATCCATGGCACTTTAGGAAGCACAATCTTCCCATTGGGGGCACAACATGGAGTAGTAGATGCAAGGAGACATTTCAAGATCCTCAAATCCTCCCTCGCCCTCGATGAGTCAGTCTTGCCAATAATGTGGTCCCATAGGGTGTGGGCTACATTCTTGAATATGTGCATGGGATCCAAGAGGTTTTGTAACTTGTATTATTAAGTTCTTCCAATATGAAATCCTTAAAAATATGGAATACCTTGACATATGTTTTTGTGGAGTACTCGAAGCCAGATTGTTGTTTTAGTGCTCTTCCCAATTGGTTGCCCAATCTGCCATTGTGAGCTTTAGAGGTGTCTTCACATTTGATGGAGCCTTGTGATTGCTATGACCTAAGGATAAGAAATTATGGTTGTTTGGATAGATTACCCTACACATGGTATCCAACCTCTCTATCACCACATATGGCCTGTAAGTAGGACATGCATTGTGACTCGATGTGGACAATCCTGCATACATATCATATCATCAAAGAGAAGCTTCAGACTAAAGGGAGAGAGAATAGAGAGAGAAGGAGAAGGGAGAGACCAAAATATCTCCAAGCGTAGGATAGTCTTGCATAGTCCACATAAGGATTCCCCTCACAATGCCATCTCCCTCCCCTTTTGCAAGTGAGACATCTACAATAGGAATGCCTCTCCATAACTCCTACAAATATCGATGAGGGGCTCGAGGTAGACGTAAATATTTGACACTTTGTACCTCCCTAGCACAAGCAAGGAAAGAAGTATATTGCCCTTCTTGGTTGTCTCCCATGCTTGAATATTGTTGTTGGCTATCACCACATGCCAAATGCTCCATGAAGTAGACTTAGTGCCGAAGGGGTTGATACCATCACTTGCTAACACAAGCCTCGAGTGTGAAGGCCCCAACCCAAACATTGGCAATTGAGTTTTGATGTGCCTCATGTAGGTGAATCGGCTAGGACACGCATCATTCCATCATTTGAGCGGTGGTTGGCCTGCCACGCAAGAATCTCCATATAGAGCTGCTTTTAAACATGTATTGAATGCGAGGGATTAATGGAAAATGTCGCAGTGCCTTGCGGGGTAGGTGCGCCCCTCTCACTCCGGTCTTGTATTGTGCTTCCCCGCACATGGGCCATGAGGTAGCATGTGCGTTTTCATTACAGTATAGTATACAATCGTTGACACACAGGTGGATGCGCTCATACTCCATGCCAACTGCAGTGACACACGATCTAGCTTGTCGACGATCCGAAGGCATGTGGTTATCTTTTGTCAATATATTTCCCAACAAACAAGCATATTAACACAATTGCAAGGAGGCACCATGAAGCGAGGCAGATGTATCTAAAGCCATATAACGAATTACCGAAGGAGTGCATCCACACTTGCATTGCTCCAACTAAATTTTCCTTGCAGGTTGAGGACTTCCAACAATGGTCGGAGCACCGAGTACTGTCCACCGTCATAAAGAGGTGTTTGGGAACTCGCTAACAATCTGTCCTCCGTTGCCGCTTCCCATCGAGTGCATGGTTGGAAATCCTCCTCGCACACATTGCGTTCATGAGCTAGTAACTCATCACACATGTCAAACATGTGCTTATCCTTTTTCTCAAAGTGCAATTGATATGCCAAAGGAGGAGCTGTCAAATTAGAGCTAGTGGGAGGATCACCATGCAGTGCGCCCAATTTGTCCAATAGCTCTTGTCTTTGTTGTTCAGCCTTGCATGCTGGAATCACCACCACCAAACACAGAATAAGAGGTCACATCCTCAAGCAAGGGGTGAGTGGTAATCTCATCTCTTCGAGTGCCATCCGGCTTGCATTTCAACTTGTAAACCCACTTCGTACCAACGGCTTTTTGCTAGGAGGCAAATCACATAAAGTCCATGTGTCATTTTCTATAAGTGTATCATATTTTGATTGCATGGCAGCCATCCAATTTTATGAATTCTA
Organism: Adiantum capillus-veneris; assembly: GCF_014529385.1. Classification (NCBI taxonomy): domain Eukaryota; kingdom Viridiplantae; phylum Streptophyta; class Polypodiopsida; order Polypodiales; family Pteridaceae; genus Adiantum; species Adiantum capillus-veneris. Next base: position 132,351,722 of record NC_140935.1, read on the forward strand.
TGCTTCATCAAAAGACAGAGGCTCCTCAACATCATGTAAGCTGGACACAGCCAAACAATAACAATACGATGCATAAGATGCATGGGGAGAGCCTGAACGAGTACGACTAGACAAACGTGTATCCAATTTATTGTCACGCAATGTATTCACCAGCCATTTTGGCATACCTCTAGCCTGCTCATTTTCACCCCTTTCCTCATCAAGTACATCATGTATATCTGCATCAGTAATGATAGGCTGATCTGTAACATTTTTGGAAACCCCCATAGGCTGTACATTTGCCTCATTGTAATTTACATTTGAACTTCCACCATTGAAAAGAGGCAACAAAGTGTCATAAATGTCTTGTGAGCTTACATTACTGTCTCTAGTACATGACAGCAAGGGTTGAACAAAATCTTCCACAAACACTACATCCCATGAAACCAAAATACGCTTTGTTTGCGGATGATACAACCTGTAACCTTTGCTTTCAGCACTATAACCAAAAAAATACATTTGACAGCCTTATCATCCAATTTTTTGCGCTATGTTTGTGGCACCAAAGCATATGCCAAACTCCCAAAAACACGCATGTGCTCAATATAAGGATCTCTATCATGCCATGCTTCATATGGAGTAATAGACTGCAAAGCTTTTGTAGGACACCTGTTAAGTACATAAGTGGCACACATGATGGCCTCAAGCCAAAAAGAATGCGACAAAGCTTGACTTTTGACCTTACATCCTACCATTTTTGTAAGTGACATGTTTTTCCTCTAAGCTACACAATTCACGATGTGAGGTAATGTGCTTTGTAGCACCACTGTCAAAATGCCACACATGTGAATCTGCAGCAACAACTAAGATGCATGCATCATGGACAGTAGTATTATAGGTACACTCTACACTAAAATCCCATTTTACATCAACATCAACATCACAGTCTCATTTCAGAAAAGACTCAACAATGGTTGCATTTGTAGTGGAACCTGCATTTGTAGTGGAGCCACCCTCTTTCTTCTTAGCCTGTTTGGCCTTTAACTTAGGACACTGCTTGATCATTAGCTTTACAATAATGGAAACGCATCTTCTTTTTGTCATTATCACCAGAATTTCCAGACAAAGTGCTGCAAGCAGAAGCATTGGGAACATTTTGTCACTCGTAGTAGAACCATAAGAAGTGGCTGCATTGCTGTTACCACCCTTTCTTTGAGAAGCAATAAAAGCTTGTTCAACTGCACGTTGTCTAGTCCTATTTTTTGTAGAAAGTGACTCTTCCAACAGCAATGTGCATAATGCATAATGATTTCCTTGGGTCATAAGTCTCCAAGTACTAGCAAAAGTCTAGTAAGAATCTGGTAAATCATCAAGAACAGTGTGCAGAATGGAACTGTGACTTCACCTACAGAAATAAATTGCTCATTGATATCCTTGACACTAGCAAGGAAAGTGTCCATATCATATTCCTCATGCATAATCTTGATTCCAGCTCTTTACGCAGCAAAGCAATTTTAGCCTCATTGCGGCTTGCATAAAGACCTGCTAGAATATCCCAAGCCTGTTTTGCAGATTTTTTGACCAAATGTGAGGAGTAGTGGTGCGCTTCACAGAAGATGCAATCAATGCATAAGCTTGTGCATCCTTTATATCCCCACAAGATTGTTCTACCGTAGGCAAAACAACTCTAATAGCAGAAATCCTTGCAGCAAGATCTGCAACATCCTCAACATTGCCTACATCCTCAGAACTAGGACGTACATCAATGCCCTGCACAATATTCCAGATGCCCTTTAACACAAGAACATGTTTCATCATGTAAGACCACATAGGGTAATTTTCCCCATCCAACTTGTCCTCAGCAGCAAACATCTTGAACACATCTGTGTTGTTGTCAGCCATGGAAAATGTCTACACATGATGTGAAAACTACCCAAAATGAGGAGAAATTGAGTGAGACTAGCATGTGCTATATAGCACAACCTGCAGTAAACTGTATATGACCTGTTATGCAAAAAACGGTGCTGACAAAAAATTTGCACAAAACGACAAAATTTCCTACAGAGACCTGGCTATAGTGGAAACGAAGGCCGAAATGAGCCAGAATCAAAAATCTAAGCAAACTAAGCTCCATGATCTTACCCAAAAATTTTGTCGACCTACAAACGCTCGCCTAAGCCAACAGAGAACGAAGAAAGTGAGAGACGTGTGCTGCAGCTGTTGGCGGCTGAGAGCCCGAGAGGATGCAACCTGCTCTGATACCAATTTTCGGAATTAGGGTTGCAAAGAAATGCACACAGCTTTGAGAAGATGAAGGAAGCTCAAGGCATACAATAGAGAGTGTGTTACTTACTGTACAATGGAAAGATAGATAGCCCTAGTGCGATGGGCGTATATACAATGCACGAGGGAAAAAACCTCCTAAAGAGGGAAAAAATGCCTCGGTGGTTGTAGTGTGTTCACACTTACTACCACATGTATATGGTAGCAGCCTTTGCCATTGTCCAGAAGTCCACCCACTTAGTCATAGCCTTTGCATTGAGAATACAAAAGTTATTGACCACTCGGGATAGATTCATATCCATGTTAAATATTTTTCTCTTTCCACTTGGCAAGTGTGAAGTCATCCTTGCATCTTCCTCTTCTGACCACATGCAAGGCATTGAAGGATCAACTTGTGCCAAATACTCTGAGATGTAAAAACATGCCTCTTGAATGATCCACCCACTTTGGCCATACATGCCCCTAGTTGAGACCTTAGCCGCACAAAATATTTGAGATTCTTGAGAAACCTTCCTAAAAAGAATATCCATTGTGAATGCACTACTCTACATATAGCGATCTCCTCCACCACATGAACCAAGAGGTGGATTTGACTAAGAAAGACTGATTGAGAAAAAGGAAATTCACGAATGGCACACATAGGTTTCTGTTGCATGTGATAGAATCTATTTCAATTTCCTTGGAGCTCAAAAATCTGCAAGAAAACACACAAGGATACACTAAGTGCTAGTTGAGTTAAATTTTGTGTACATAAAAAATGTGTAGTTGAGTGGAGCCTTGTGGTGTACCTTACTATCTCTCCAAGTTTTAAAATAGCATCCCTGACTTTCTTCTCCCGGCATGTACACATACTCACCGGAAGAATGAACTGCAATGTAAATCAGGGAAAGGAAAAGTGAGAGAAAGTCATACACACAAACTAAAGATAGAATAGGAATAGGTACATTACTTCAAGCATCTTGTGCCAATCATGAGACTCCAACCCATACAATTGCACTCTTCCACCCTTCTTCACTTTTGTGAAATCACCCTTTAGTGACCTCATGTATCCTATTGGTGTGCAAATAGAAGGAATGGCATCCTTGATCACTTTGTCTAATTCTTCTTTAGCTAGCATCCATGGTGATTTAGGAAGCACGTCCCATTAGGGACAAAGCATGGACTAGCAGAGGCAAGGAGACATTTCAAGACCCTCAAATCCTCCCTTGTCCCCAATGAGTCATTCTTGCCAATAAGGTGGTCCCATAGGGTGTGGGCTACATTCTTGAATATGTGCATGGAATCCAAGAGCTATTGTGACTCACATTTTTAAGTCCTTCCAATATGAAAAACTTAAAAATATGGAGTACCTTGACATACCTTTTGGTGGAGTACTCGGAGCTGGATTGTTATTGTAGTTCTCTTCCCAATTGGTTGCCCAATTTGCCATCGTGAGCTTTAGAGGCGTCTTCCCATTTGTTGGAGCATTGTGCTTGCTATGACCTTGGGGTAAGAAATTATGGTTTTTTGAATAGATTACCTTGCGCAAGGCATCATGCCTCTTTGTCACCAATGATGGCCCACAAGTAGGGCATGCATTGTGAGCTTGATGTGGAAAACTCTGCATATCGATAAAGAGATAGATGACTAAAGGGAGAGAGAGATATAGAGAGAGGAGAAAGTATATGCCAATAATCTCTCCAAGCCAAGGATAGTCGTGCATAGTCCACATAAGGATTCCCTTTAGAATGGTTTCTCTCCCCCCCTTTGCAAGTGAGACATCTACAACAGGAATGCCTCTCCATAACTCCTCCAACTCCTTGATGAGGGGATCAAGGTAGAGGTCAACATTTGACATTTTATACTCCCCTGGAACAAGCAAGGAAAGAAGTATATTTGGTTGTCTCCCATGGTGGAATATTGTAGTTGACAATCACCACATGCCAAGTGCTCCATGAAGTAGACTTAGTGCCGAAGGGGTTGACACTATCACTTGATAACCCAAACCTCAAGTGTCAAGGCTCCAACCCAAACTCTCCCCATTGAGTTTTGATGTGCCTCCGTGTAGGTGAATCGGCACGGACACGCATCATTCCATCATTTGAGCAATGGTTGGCGTGCCATGCGAGAAGCTCCATGGTAGACCTGCTTTTAAGCATGTGTTGAATGCAAGGAATTAAAAGAAAATGTCTACATACCTTGCGAGGTAGATCCACCCAGCTCATTCCGATCTTGTATCGTGCTTCCCCACACACGAGACATGATGTAGCATGTGCATGCTCATTGCGGTATAGGATGCACATATGGATGCACTCATACTCCATTCATAGTGTAGTGACATACGATCTAGCTCGTTGACAATCTAGAGGCGTGCATGTGGTGATCTTTTGGCAACATTTTTTCCATCAAACTACAACAAACAGGTGAATTAATACAATTTCAAGGAGGCAACACCATAAAGCGAGCTAGAGAGATGTATAAAAAGTCATATTTCAAACTTACCCAAGGAGTGAATCGACACTTACATTTAGCCGGAATCTCCTCAGGATGAGAGGGGGGATGAGACTGAGCCCCATGTACATTTTGCATGAGCACATTCTCATATACATTCTGAGTAGAGCCCTTATGCACATTCCACGGAACATAATAGATATGAGGCGAGAAGCCCCTACCTGGTTCCCCATGTGGAGAGGGCCTGAAACTAGGGTTGAAGAATCTATCCTAGGACCCTCTACTAAGTAAGACAATGTGAGCATCGCAGCCTGATTCATCAACTGGAGGAAGGGGGAGCATGTGCTGCATGTTGTTATCCATGAGGGGTCTAAAATCTTCTGCCTTCGAGATGACCTGATGCGACCTCTCCCGCAAGTGCATTGCATGCGACTGGGTCATGACTCTTCCTAGGAGAGGAATGGCAAAAGATGGCGAGGAAGAGGAAAGGGCTTGTATGGTTAATAGGTCCAAATGAGACATGGCAGGGATGGATTGGGCTTGGAATGGTAAACCATTAACTAGGGCATCTTGGAGCGCCATGGGGTCTTCCCCCAAACGAGATCCACAAGAAGATTTAGAAATTTTCTCATGTAGGCAAACGGAGTCTTTCTCAGTGTTTTTCATACAATGCATTACATCATGAGCTTCTGCTCGAGAGGCACCGCATAGCTAGCTAGGTACGATTGGGGACACTGGATCACCGCCCCCCCCACCGGGCCAGCGGTCCGCTGCCCCCAATCGTAGGTGTATGTATACAATTTCTGGTTATGCATTCATAACGTAGGTGTATGTATACAATTTTTGGTTATGCACGTGCTTCACTTGTTATAGAGAACTTTGCGAGTTCTTCAATAGAGATAGGTGGGGAGCATAAAGATGTATTGTTCCTTATTTGAACTTAATCCTAATCTAGTTGCACAATGTGTCACATTAGCATTGGTTACGTCTATTCTCACGACTTGATTAAGCTTGTCACGGGAGATCGCTCACATGGCGGACTACTACAGTAGGAGCAAAGGGTGTTACGTTCTGACTTTTGGTGTTGGCCACGGTTATAGGCTTTGGAGTGGCATTAAGGAAATGATTCCCAATTGGTTTCAAATGGTGTGGACACTCCAAAAGTTTCTACTCCCTAAGAAATTGACCTTCATGGTGGAAGGTTTCGATGTACAACTGGTTCACATGGTGAAAGATTTAAGCTCTACACTATGGAACTCAAAGTTGGGATTCTGCAAATGCGGCATTCCCTCGGATTTGCTGGAGTTTGACCCTCCTTCCATTCGTCAATTATTTTGGGAGGGGGTAAAAGGAGCTACGGCGCCGCCCAAATATAAAGATGTTGATTCCATAGATGGTATTTGCCCAAGATGTAACAAGGGTATGCTGGTGAGGGGGCCAAGTTGTGTAAATGGAAAGCAAATTCACTTCATTGAGAGGGAAGCATACATGTTCATAGTGCGGAACAAGTATGTGAAGGTAGAATACAGTACGTGCAGCCATGCAGGGGAGCTGGACAACGACGAAGAAGAAGAGCGGTTGTTCCTGGTTTGTAAGGGGCACCTGTGCCCACCCATGGGAGGCCCTCCGGTGCCCCCAGATCTCCAGGCAGACCTTTGCAAGGCCCTTCACGATCATTTTCCATACCCAAAATTCCAATCCGCCTCACACCTTCTTAATCTCAAATATCTCTAAGCCCAACTACGATGAGCTAGACTATGCACTCATATATGCTTTGATTTAGTTCAAAAAAATTAATGTACATTTTCATATTCTTTAAATTGATAGAGGTCAAACAACACTTGAAAAAAACTTGGAATGTTTCTAGGTTATGGATTCCATCTTCAACCTTATGCTTTGGAAAGACTTTACATTTATGTCACACTGCTGTTTTCTGCCAATTTTCTCAAATATCAACTAAAGAGGACTTTAAATTTACTTCTAGTACTTATGTCACACTGCTATCAACTTAAGAGAACTTTAAATTTACTTCTAGTACTTTTAGACATGTTTCCATTCTTTTAATGGAGAAGCCATGTTCATATTACATGTCCACCTTTATAGCTCCTCATCTATAGCTTCTTTGAAAAATATTTTTATTTTCCTTTTTGAAAAATACTACATTTTTTTTCAAAACTGACCACCCCAAACTTGCCCTTATTTAACCTTATGCGAAAACCCACCCCCATTCTACACCCTCCCTGTAATTCTCTAAATTTAAAGGATCCATTTTCTCTCTCTATACACACACTCTCTCCTTGGACTCTTCTCTCTCTCTTCACAGTCTCTCTCTCTCTCTCTCTCTCTCTCTCTCTCTCTCTCTCTCTCTCTCTCTCTTTCCACGTGACAGTACGACCCCTCCTCACCTCGGGCACTGGTGTTGCTGCGCTCACTTTCTCCACCCCTATGCAAGGCACTCCAGATGCACAAGAGCCACATCATCATCCTCACCAAAGAGCTATGCCATGTCCTCGAGCGTCCGCCCCTTTATCTCCAGCACCAGCACCCACAATGATCTTGAACTTCAGGGCAGAGGAAAAAATCTGAGGGACAGAGAACTGGGGTGCATGGCCTTTTGTTTGTACGATTTCAAGGCATCCGTTACTCCTGACGTTGCGATTGATATAGTCGGACACCAATTATCGGGGCACTGAAATGTCTTTGCATGTTTGCAATACATGCACTTCCATAGAGTCCTCTTCACAACTCCTCTACTATGCTCCTGTAGTCACTCTCAAAGATTTATTTTGACATATTAACTATTCAATGATGTATGCACTCTTGAGGGTGTTAGGAGAAAATGATGTGCTATGCAAAGCAATTTATTTTCATCACCTAATGCATCCAAGAGTACTCTGCTATCCTCTTTTCGAAGGAAAACTAGAGTATATCTACTTTGGGAGCTTGCAACTTTTAGATTTGATATTTTTCTACCTTCACTTTAATTTTACCACTAGCCTATGGCCTTGAAATTTCCCAAGAGAGGATTGCATTATATTTTCAAGTATTTAGAAATACAATTTTTTTAAAAGACCCTAAAATGGTCAAATTTTCGACCCATAAGGTTGCCAACCTAGTGTTAAAGCCTCCCAAATTAGCTTAAGAGCAGGGTTCATCTTGCCTTTAGGACCTAAGATGGATTATCTCCATGCATGAAATTCCTAACATCCCTTCATACCCATTGCACTACACAACAAGTTTTAGACACTTTTTCACTTTGTGAAAATTTGTGCAAAAATTTGGAACTCTCCTAAAAACTTGAGAAAACCAGTATATGGGAAAATATCTTATTTTTATATGTGATAATATTTATCCTATCCATTTTATAATTAAAAAAACACTTTTTTAAAGAGAAAATTGAGATAATTGATAGCTCTTAAAATTTTGAGGCAAAAGAATTTTGTGATTCATTTAAATGCAATTTAAAACATGTCATGCATGACTATTTCATGTGGAGTTATTTTGCTCTCACACTTGCCACATATTGTACTTATAGTAATAAAAATTCTCCTTTATTCCAAAAAAATATGTATTAACTAGAAGATGATTTCTATAAGTTTAATGAACCAATATTGTGGCCATAAAATTTGAAACTGGGAGGGTGATCTCTTCTTCTCTTTGATCTCTAGTAAGCTCTCTCTCTCTCTCTCTCTCTCTCTCTCTCTCTCTCTCTCTCTCTCTCTCTAACAGGACTTGATTTTGAGGTGTTTTAGTAATAAATTTTGTATTTCTAGGAAGTTTTGGTCGTTTTAAAGCGAGTCAAGTGTGTAGAAGGATGTGTGGATTGTTTTCGTCCAATAATTTTTTTTGATCCGGAAGGCACTTTCTGGGGCATTTTCGAAGGTGCTAACGTGGGATTTTGAAAAAGTGATGTATGAAGCGATTGAAGCCTGCGTTATAAGGAACAACTTTGGTTCTTTGAGTCTTTAGAGATTTTGATGTTTTGATGCTCGTTGAGGGCCAAAGATTAAGAAAAAAGTGGGATTTGTTGTTTTTGCATCGTTTTTGTAGAAAATCCTGTTTTGCAGGTTGATTTTCAGCAAATCCGAGCAGGCTATGGAGATTTTCCATCACATAGCCGTCCAAGAGCGCAGCGAGGGCAACAAGATTGTGTGAGACGGACTTGGGCTGTTTTGGCTCCGTTTGGGAGTTATGTTCAGTTGAAGACAACTGAAAAATTTGTGGACAACAAAGTCATTAAGGGATGTGAGAAGCTTTATGGGTCTAGCACAATATGAGAGAGCACACATAAAAGATTTCTCTAAGATAGCGAGTCCTTTGACCGAATTGACCAAGAAAGACAAGGGTTTTGTGTGGACTTCTACCTATGAGACTGCTTTTGAGACCTTGAAGGCTAAAATAGCAAAAAATTATGTTTTGAAAGTTCCTGAGATGGGCAAACCATTTGTTGTGTCATGTGATGCTAGTGGTGAACAACTAGGGTTTGTCTTGACACAAGAAGGAAGAGTGGTTGCATATGAGTCTAGAAAATTAAGACGACATGAATTGAACTATGCAACCCATGATCTAGAATTGCTTGCTGTTGTTCATGCATTGAAACATTGGCGTCATCTTTTGCTTGGTGTCAAATTTGAATTGCGTATTGATCATCAAAGTTTGAAGTATGTTTTCACTCAGCCATTGTTAAACAACAGACAAAGGAGATGGATTGAATTGCTGGCTGAGTATGATTTTGACTTGAAGTATTTGTGTGGGAAAGAAAATAAAGTTGCAGATGCATTGAGTCGTAGGCCCATGTGTAATTTGTTGACTGTTGTGCGATCCAATTGGATTGATGAGATACATGCCGAAGTTGAAAATGATTCTTTTTACATGCCTATTTTGAAATTCTTGCGTGAGAATATTGGTGAGATGTATGAGAACAGGTATCACTTCTATAAGGGAAATCTGTATTATTATGACCGCTTGTGTATTCCCGCAAATTCTGCTTTTAAGAGTCAAATTCTGCATGAGTGTCATAACTCACCTTTTTCTGGTCATCCTGGATTGAATAAGACATATGAAAAGATTAAAGGTTCATTCTTTTGGCCACGTATGAAATTGGATGTTAAGAATTATGTGCGTGAATGCTTTCAATGTCAACAAGTTAAAATTGAACATAAGAGGATGACTGGTGACCTTCAACCCTTAGACATTCCTTTACAGAAGTGGGAGTCTATATCCATGGACTTTATCATTAGACTTCCTACTACTCGCGGAGGGTATGACTCGATCTTTGTGGTGGTAGATAGACTCACAAAACAGGCTCACTTCTTTCCCGTGAAAATAACTGATACTGCTTTGAACATTGCACGCTTGTTTGTGAAAGAGATATTTCGTTTGCATGGCATGCCCAAGAGCATAGCGTCTGACAGAGATTCTAAGTTCACTTCTCATTTTTGGAGAGCGACTTTTGACTCTATAGGTACCCAGTTACGCATGTCTACTGCTTTTCATCCTAGAACCGATGGGGAAACGGAGAGAGTGAATCGTATTTTAGAAGATATGTTACGAATGTATGTCAATGAAAACCAATCTAATTGGAATGAATATTTGCCTTTGGTTGAATTTGCATACAACAGTTCATATCATTCATCTATTAGGATGACTCTGTTTGAGGCAATGTATGGCTATAACTGTCCCACATCTATAAATTTTCTTAGCTCGAGGAATAAGGTAGAACTGTCACGTGAGATGCTTGAGAAAATGGATAACAAGTTGGCCAAAATCAGGGGGAATATTAGAGAAGCCCAAAAGAGACATAAATTGTATTATGACAAGGAACATCGGGTTGTGGAGTATGAAACTGGGGATATGGTTTTCTTAAAGGTTATTCCCGAGAAGTCTCATTTGATTCTTGGAAAGGATAAGCGATTGTCTCCACAATTTGCTGGGCCATTTAAAATTTTGAAGCGCATTGGTTCATTAGCTTACAAATTGGAATTGCCTTCTCATGTCAAAGTGCATCCTGTATTTCATGTGAGTTTATTGAAAAAGTATGTTCCTAACGTGCATCATGTTTTATAGGACAACTCTAAGTTGAAAGATGACGGAACATTGACAGTAGAGCCAGACTTAGTGCTAGATACGCGTGTCAAACATTTGAGAAATAGAGACATTGTGGAAGTTTTGGTTAAGTGGCAGAACTATCCAGTAGAGGATGCATCATGGGTTGATCTTAGTGTTTTGCAAAGAGAATTTCCCTCCTTCCAACTCTGAGGACAGAGTTAATTTTTAAAAGGGGAGATTGTAACAGGACTTGATTTTGAGGTGTTTTAGTAATAAATTTTTTTTTTCTAGGAAGTTTTGGTCGTTTTAAAGTTAGTCCACTGTGTAGAAGGATGTGTGGACTGTTTTCGTCCAATAAATTTTTTTCATCCGGAAGGCACTTTCTGGGGCATTTTCGAAGGTGTTAACGTGGGATTTTGAAAAAGTGATGTATGAAGCGATTGAAGCCTGCGTTATAAGGAACAACTTTGGTTCTTTGAGTCTTTAGAGATTTTGATGTTTTGATGCTCGTTGAGGGCCAAAGATTAAGAAAAAAGTGGGATTTGTTGTTTTTGCATCGTTTTTGTAGAAAATGCTGTTTTGCAGGTTGATTTTCAGCAAATTAGAGCAAGCTATGGAAATTTTCCATCACATAGCCATCGAAGAGCGCAGCAAGGGCAACAAGATTGTGTGAGACAGACTTGGACTGTTTTGGCTCCGTTTGGGAGTTATGTTCAGTTGAAGACAGCTGAAAAATTTGTGGACACCAAAGTCATTAAGGGATGTGAAGCTTTATGGGTCTACCACAATATGAGAGAGCACACATAAAAGATTTCTCTAAGATAGCGAGTCCTTTGACCGAATTGACCAAGGAAGACAAGGGTTTTGTGTGGACTTCTACCTGTGAGACTGCTTTTGAGACCTTGAAGGCTAAAATAGCAGAAAATTTTGTTTTGAAAGTTCCTGAGATGGGAAAACCATTTGTTGTGTTATGTGCTGCTAGTGGTGAACAACTAAGGTGTGTTTTGACACAAGAAGGAAGAGTGGTTGCATATGAGTCTAGAAAATTAAGACGACATGAATTGAACTATGCAACCCATGATCTAGAATTGCTTGCTGTTGTTCATGCATTGAAACATTGGCGTCATCTTTTGCTTGGTGTCAAATTTGAATTGCGTATTGATCATCAAAGTTTGAAGTATATTTTCACTCAGCCATTGTTAAACAACAGACAAAGGAGATGGATTGAATTGCTGGTTGAGTATGATTTTGACTTGAATTATTTGTGTGGGAAAGAAAATAAAGTTGCAGATGCATTGAGTCATAGGCCCATGTGTAATTTGTTGAATGTTGTGCGATCCAATTTGATTAACCTTTACGGATTGCTTGGAGATCACGTGTTTACGTTGTTCTCGCAGGTATACTTGTCGAGCAAGTCGAGTCGACCGAACACCAAAAATAGAAAAGCGGCTATTTCGATAGGTCGCGTGCTTTTAGAGGAAAAAAAAAATCAGAATAGAAGGACGGGTGGTGCGTTTTGGGGATCATTCACCGATCTCTCTTCTGCGAGTGCGAGTGCGAGTGAGACGCTGCATGCAATCGAATTGAAGCTCGGGGGTGGTCGGGAGGTTCGAGCTCCGTACAACGGAGTGCGCCTATAGATTTCTCTCCTCTGTTGTATCAAACACGATCAATACAAAGATTTCTTCCTCTGTTTTTGTTGTCTATCTCTATTATTCTGTTCCTGTGATACTCTCTCTCTCTCTCTCTCTCCCAAAGATAGATATCGATGACATATATGATGTAGAGGCCCATTCGAGACTTTTTGTGATACTAGGAAGGACATATAGACTTTGTAGGGTCCCTTCCTCTTATTTTTATTGTATCCTACTATGGATGACGTGTGCAAGATACACCTTACACCTAATTAGTAGTAGTTTCCCACTAGGATTTCCAGTCCTATTATTACTACATTTGGACCTTTTTTGTTGTACCTTTTAAGACATTGTATCACATAGTAGGGGATTGTAATTGGTTGGTCTCATCAAGTGATTATATTTATATCATTGCATGAAAAAAAACTAAAGAGATCAATAAGAGTAGTGCAATTTTTAATTTTTATAATTACTTTTACTTCTCAAAGAAAGATTAATAAAAACACAAACTTTCTATATATCATTATTAGCTTCAACACCATATTTGTACAAAAATAAAAATGTTAAATTAAAGGTTGAATAAAAGAGCACAATATTTGTACCCTAACAATAAAATAAGAAATAAACACATAAGAAATTTAATTACAAAATTCAAAGATAATCTTCATTAGGTACAATCCACTTAGTCCTTAACTCTCTAAAAAATCAGTAAGAATGCTAACACTATGTTCTTAATTATAAATAGGGGACTGTGATGTAACTAAGAGTTGGCATTAAACAAGGACTTAGCCATCGCGTGTGAACTCGATGGATAGAATTATTATTCTTGTTTGGAAAGCACATGATGAGGGTGGGTATGTTGAGCAACGTATGGGCGGTTCTAGGCATTCTTGAGCTCTCGTTTCTTCACAGTGGTATCAGAGCAGGGAGTAGTAGCCATAGTTTCGCCCTCTAAGTATTGTCTATGGCCATAGTCTGTGTGTGTGTGTGTGTGTGTGTGTGCGCGCGTGCACGTGTGTGCCATAACGATAGCATAAGGGGAGCATCCAGAGGTGCATCTCCCTCTCATATACGGACAAGACAACAGATGTGCACTCTTTTTTCCCTTGGTCGTTTGCTTGGCGTGGCCATAGGTCAAAGGTTTAAAAACCAGCACGAGCGTCCTGAATGCCAACAAGCAAAATCGGGCACCCCCGCCATCATTGCAAGCGCACCTATAGGCAAAACCCCATAAAGGAGGCAAAACCCCATATAGGAATCAACATCAATAGTTTCAAGGTACGCAACATAGCTAGAGTTTACAAGCATAGCAAATCTTTGACATGTGCATGAGACTAGCAGTGTATGAGCATTGATCAATCGACACTCTTGATAAAATCCATCTTTGGCACACTTCAAGAGTGTTCTATATATTTGTGCATAGCTTTGTTGGCACACTTTTTTTCCATATTTTTCAAAGTTTTAAAGTATGTTTTTTTCCCAAACAAAAAGACAAAATCAAAACCAACACAAATCGAGTTTAAAAAAATGCATGGTATTGAAGACATGGGTGATGAATGGGATGTACCTTCTCGTGAGCAACATGACCTATTAGAATCAGAAGTAGAAAATATTGAAATGTAGTTGAAACATTTCTTTAATGATTTAGACACTATTAAAAACCAAATCATTAATATAACCAAGTTCATGCAAAAGGTCGTGGCGTAGTCTTTTGTGCAAAAAATGGCAAGACCTTCATAGGTTAAAAAATACCACACCCGAACACCAAGCATTAGAGGCTAGTCTATTGTTGGTTTGTAAGGGGCACATGTGCCCATATGGGAGTCTCTCTGGTGCCCCATTAGAAAATATTAATTTTGGAGGTCATTTGGAGGGCCTTATTGAAGAGAGAGAAAAGAAGGCGCAACAAGGTAACTTCCTCGTCTCACAAAGTAGGGCCCACTGCCAATAGCCGTCAAGTTGTTGAGACCTAGGTACTGATTGATAGCTAACTTTCTCCCTTTATTAAAAGATATCCACTCCCTTTATGAAAAGCTTTCAAAACTCATTCTCCCTCCATTATAGCTATGGATTCGTCTTCTTCCCACCCAAGAAGTTCTAGAGGTTGCTCTACACTATCCCCAACTAACCTCACCATTACTGTGCCAAGAAGACCATGTAGTAGCATAAGCACTATCTCAATCTCAAACTCTCTCACTATAGATAATAGGTGGCAAGAGCAGAGGATAAGCAAAGGTTCTTGGTTTCTTATGCAGCCAAGAAGGAGAAAAATCTCGAAGGAAACAAATATGTTTTGTTCTGCATGGAAAGCAAGAGTTTTGGATTTCAAAGTCGAGGTTGGTAAGAAGACTGTGAAAGAGGTCTTTGTTCAACATGTTTTTACTCACTTTGATGTGATTGCTAATGGCAGAAATGTCTCCATGGTGCATAATCCACGGTGCAACTGTGAGTTAATTATTTAGCACTCCTATATAAATGTTATCTTACATTTCAAATGTCACTACAAGAGGCTATTCATATTAGCGACGCTCACACAGCGACGCTCAAAAAAAAATTCCCGGCGTCGCTATGAGCGTCGCAAATTTCTTTGTAAATTTGCGACGCTCATAGCGATGCTCATAGCGACGCCGACTGGGCTAAAAAAATAACAGAGAGCGCCCAAAAACTCAGATCTCAGATCTGAGTTTTTCGGCGCCCTCAAGCAAGGAGCAGGTAACGCTCTCCCTCTCTCTCTCTCTCTCTCTCTCTCTCTCTCTCTCTCTCTCTTTCTTCTCCACACACACACACACGAGGAGAGGAAGGAGAGCCAGGTATGCTCCTTCCCTCTCCTCACTCTCATGTTCCCTTCCCCTCTTTCTCTCTCCCTCTCTCTCTCTCTCTCACACACACATACACACACACATAGTGTTTTTGAGAGAGAGAGAGAGAGAGAGAGAGAGAGTACAAACATAAACAAAAACGCACACACACATACATAAACAAAGAATGCACACACACATTGAGAGAGGAAAAGAGAGAGAGAGCATGCATAAACAAAAAACGCACACATTGAGAGAGGAAAAGAGAGAGAACATGCATAAACAAAAAACGCACACATTGAGAGAGGAAAAGAGAGAGAAAACATGCATAAACAAAAAAACGCACACACATTGAGAGAGAAAGAGAGAGAAACTAATTTCACGTCGTAGGAAACTAATTAAAATTAAAAGACCTAAAGATCTAGCCGACGAGGAGTTGAACTCAAGACCTATTATTCAAGAGGGAAATGGCATAACCAATCTATCATACTTGGCATGGGTGATAGAAAGGTTATACCATTTATCTCTTTTTATTGGCACACACATCCACACACGCGCACACACACAAGAAGAAGAGAGTTATAACGTCGTAGGAAACTATCCTAAAAGACGTTAAAGATTAGGTTAGATGTAGACTTACGTTGTGAGCGGGATGAAAACACACACAGCGCCTCTATAACGACCCGACACACACTCTTGGGAAGATACACACACACACTATGGGGCACCACTCGGCTTAGACAACACACCTGGCCGAGACAGGGAACACACCTCTGGAGTGAGAGGAGAGAGACTATCCACTTGCCCACTCCACACAGACACACACACACACACACACACCCAAAAAAACTCAGCTCAAAAGAGGAGAATTTTTGATGTTTAGATACAAATGAGCTCGGGCCAACACCAATGGGGAAAACAACTCACACAATATGGGTAAAAGATACCAGATACAATCACAAACTGGAGCAGAAACTTCGCTCATAGGAGAAACTTACACAGAAAAACAGCAAGAAAAGAGTGAGGAATTTGGCAAAATGGACAGCGCCATCGCGTCCGGAACGGCCCAAAACCCCAGTCTACAATGTCAAAGTGCTCAAATCCGACCTCGGATGAGCAGTTTACGGCCAAAACAGGCTCCAAAAACACCAAAAACACACCTGCGGCTGTTCCTCCTCTCTTCTCCACGTTTTTTCTGGTCTTCTCTCTGTTTTTTCAGTTCCCACACTTAGCTTTTTTAGTTGGGCACCCTTGGCCTTTTAGATGACCTCAAACGGACCCCGAACAGGCCAAAAACTGACCTCGCAGTGCATAGTTGTCACCTTTTTGCATCATTCGCACACCTGGCACTCAGCTTTTTTCCAATAATGCACCTCGCCACCACATGAAGTGGCCCCAAAAAAAGGTCCTCATGATGACCTTTCTGCATAATTCTCACAAGCAAACACCCACGTTGTGTCTGTCCTCATCTGCGTGTAAATATTGACCTCGTTCGCCCTCCTGACGCCACTAGATGCCATCTGACGCACCTGCTAACCTCACGTCGTCGGCCCGCCGATAGCTTCCTCGAGAAGTTTTACGCGCTACCAACTCCTCCTTATTGTAGAAAAACACACTGGTATTGGTAATGATGAAAATCGATGCACTATGTACATGCTGTCCTACCTGTACACATGTGGGCCCCACGTAACCACCTGGCTCTGGAAAATGGGCAATACTTTATTTGATGCACCATGCATGGGTATGTACATATGCGCAATCCCTTGCTCCAAAAAACTCCTGACATAATTTGCCCATCCCCTAGCTTGCTAGATCATTCATGATCAGCAGCAGCAAAGAGCGATATGAGACTCGCCGCATCACATGTCTCCTCATCCTTCACCAACATTGCTTGCTCCACAGACAGTTCATCTTGCTCCACCATCATCAATCTAGCATGATACAATTTAAGACGCAATCCATTTATCCTTGACTTATGTAGAACACCATCCAGGTTAGCCAGCTGATATGTGCCATTTGGAAAACACTCTACTACCTTGAAAGGGCCTTCCCACTTAATTTGAAACTTCTTTTGGAAGGTGTTGTCCAGCTTACTGTTGTAGCACAAAACCAAGTCATGTTGCTTGATACCCTTACTTTTGACCTTTTCATTTATCTTTGTCAAAGCCTTATCCTGCATCTGCCCATAATGCTCCAATGCGCTCATCCTATCCAACTGGACCTCTTGTAACTGCAAGAGCCTCTCTTTGAATGCATCACTAGGCGGCCCAAGCAACTTCTCTAACATCTTGACCGCAGGCAACTCTACCTCCACAGGCAATAGTGCTTCCTTTCCATACACCAAATGAAATGGAGTAAACCCTGTACCTGTCTTCACCGAAGTACGGTAAGCCCATAATGCACTAGGCAATTCCAAATCCCAATTCTTTCCTTGGTGCTCTGTCACTTTCGAAAGAATCTGTACCAACTCACCATTGAATCTTTCATTCAAGCCATTACACTGCGGGTAATAAGGAGTGGTATGCTGGTGCCTAATCTTCATCTTTGCACATAAAAAGTCTAGCAGTTTAGCTCTATAGCCAGGCCCCTTATCTGAAAGTAACTCCAGTGGCACCCCAAACTTGCAACATATTTCATCATACACAAATTTTGACACATCCTTTGCAGTGATCTGTTTTACTGCTATAGCCTCTGCCCATCTAGAGAGATAGTCCACTGCCGTCAAAATATAGCTTTTGCCCCTGCTTGTGATAGGTAACGGGCCTATTGCATCAATTCCCCACTTTTCAAACACATCAAACGCCATAATGGTTTTTCGTAGCTCTGGCTTCAACACTCTCTTTCCAAATGCTTGACACCTATTGCAAGACCTACACCAATGGTGAACATCCTTGTGCAAACTAGGCCATACATACCCCTCTTGCAAAATCTTATGCAAGGTGATCTTTAGAGCAAAATGGCCACCACATGCGCCTTCGTGATTCTCTTCCAACACTCTGTAAAGCTCCTCCCGCCAAGGTACACGTCTCAACACGAGATCAGCCCCTTTCATGTATAAGACATCACCAATCAATTTGTACCTGTATGCTCTACGCACAAAGCCATACTTCTTAGACTTCTGAATCTCCTTTGGAATGATTCCTGTTAGCAAAAACTCCTCTTCTTGAGCCAAACTTTCCCGGCCATGATAAAGAGGTAAAGTGGTCCTCAACACAAATAGCTCCCCAATCATGCCTTGAGCTGCTTCATGTGCCTCTCCATTTAGAGCACGTTCAATGTGTCTGATACTCCATGCTTCAAACTTTTTTAACAGGCCTTTAATTCTGAAGCACATTTCCTTCAATGAGGTGTTCTTGCTCTTCCACACACCCAACACTTGCTTCACCACTAACAAGGCATCACCTTTTATGCTCAACCTTCGAACCCCATGCTTCAAACAAATGTGTAACCGGCTTCCAATGTAGCATATTCAGCCTCATTGTTACTATGAGCATCCAATTTGAACCCTCTCTTGCATACTAGCTTCCCCTCTGGATCATAAAGTGCTATACCCCCTGAAGCTGCATCATGGCTCTTTCTGTATGAACCATCAAAGAACAACACATGTGCATTGCTGATCTGTGGCACTTCTTCAACTACCTTTCTCACCACCTCTTCCTTAACAATAAGGGGATTCTCCTTGTAGGTCAACAAATCAGCTAGGGTAGCCCTTGTACTATCTTCCACTAGAAAAGAGAACTCAAACTCTTGCAGCTCAATTACCCATTTCTTCACCACATTTGACATGTTAAAACCATTAATTAACTGTGGCAAAAAGGCATAACTCGTCAAGAAAACAAAAGGCCGTGGTAGTGAGGCGGTCCGGGGCGGGCAACAAGAAGAGTGGCCTCTAGACACCCTTCAAGGCTCCCGTGCTGCTCAATGGGGCTGGGGCACAACACAACACAAACCAAAACAACAAACCCACCGCCAAATCCCAACTACACAAGGGGCACCACCTAGTTTAAGAGCGAACTAGGACACAAAAGAGGAGAATCGTTAGAGCAACCCACAAACAAGCAAGGAATTACACTAACCCTAACACCAATGGAATACTCTCACACACTAAAACACGAGAGAGAGAGAGATAGAGAGAGAGAGAGATAGAGAGAGAGAGAGAGAGAGAGAGAGAGAGAGAGAGAGAGATAGTGCTCGGGCTGCTTTGAAACGTATCGACGATGATCAAGCAAACACAACTATATATTTAAGAAAGAGAGAGAAAGGGGGGAGGGGGTGCTTGTTGCATTAATACCTTCTTACAAATCTGTCATGACAAATCAAAGTGAGATTAGTACTTGTTCAACATAGCTTGCGTAAATTTCACCACAACACATCACAAGAAAAGCCACCCCAATCACTGTCTTAAGGCCAGGGGAGTCCTCTCCACCCTGTCGCCCTCTTACAGTATGTGGGATTTATGGCTAGATTGATGACAACACCAGAGACAAGCTATCAAGAACTTAACAAAAAAAAACACCAAGACACTTACACATCATTGTTGTCCATTACTTCACGTTGGAAGGGAGAAAAAGTATCCAAGCTTAGTCCAAATCCACCCTCCTTGATTCAGCGAATGTTGGGCTTACACTAGTAGGAGAAATGATAGATTTCCTACTCTCAATTGAATGATCACTCTCTCTCTTACAATGGCATAGATTTCCCTTGCTAATCCCCTATTACAACACATGCACATGCATAAGACAATGAGCTTCCACTCAAGAGCTCCTTCTAGAGAGGTTGAGCTTGGCTTCTCAAGCTATAGCATAGTGCTCTTGCTTATGGCTCCCCCCCTTTTATGCTAGCTACAGCCTCCTTTTATAGCAATTTTGAAGGCTAGGGCTACTCCTCTAACCATTGTTGGGTTAGATTTTCAGCAATTTATCTAATTTCTTTTGCTTGGAATTATCAAGAAGTTGGTGGGGAAAGAGAGAGGAGAGAAATGGAGGTGATAGGACTTTTCATAGTGGGTTAGTGTTAGTAGAGTTAGTATTAATTTACAAATAGAATTGGATATTTACAATGGGAGTATCCATGTAGGATACAAATAAGGAAGAAAAACTCTTAAGAGGTAAGAAAAGGTGGATTTCTTACAAGGTTGATGCTCCAAGTGTCTTGAGTAGGGCCAATTTTGACGCTTGTTGACGGTCCACTAGCTTTGACGGTACATTTTTTCTCCACTCTTGACCTTCCTTGAGAGACAAGGTAATTGAAGCTGAGTAATCAACCATCATGATGCTGTCTTTTTAAGAGAAGAGGCTGAATTTTGTGGTTTTTAGATAGATATGGGTAATTTGGAGGAGGAAAAATGAGACTAGGTGGTCAATTTTGGAATGGAATTGTGTGTGGGAGGTATGAGTTCACCATGGTTTCTCTTATTCTTCAAGGTTGAGGAGAAGGTGAGTAGTGTGCAGAGAGGAGTGGTGAGAGAGATGGGGATGATGAGTGGAGAAGTGTGTGTGAAAGAGGAAAATGATAAAGTGGAAGAGAGAGTGTGGCTGCATAGCATGGGAAAACTGGGGTCCACTAAAAAAATCATAGCTCACAGCTGGTAGCTCCAAAAATCATGAAAAAATTTGGGGTGATTATTCAGAGCGTGGGCTACATTTTCTCTTTTGACTACCGCTCCAAATTCGGAGTGGAGATAGGTGCCAAAATTCTCACCAAAAAGCCTGTTTTTTAGGCCTGCAAAAGTCTTTTAGTGGTCCCCTCCTTTGTTGAATTTGTACAATGCATCCAAGAGTGAGCCCCTCCTTTGTCATATTATAATACAAAGCATTCAAGTTTCCCTTGACCCATGCATGGAGGAGGATTATTGGTGAAATAAGAAATATATACATGGTGGGACTAGTGTATGGACTATTCATGGACTTTAGCTCAATGAGCACATGGTGTTAGAATAATGAGTAAAAATAATAATAAAAATATGGAGGAGTTATGGATATGGAAAGATATTGGAATCATATGATATGGTCCCTCCTTGAATTATTTTGGGTGAAAGAGGAAAATGTATGCAAGTAAATAATATAATAAAAGTAACCAATGAGTAGAAATCAATTTTTTGTTTTCACGAGGGTGAGGGTGAAAATGTGGGAGTGATTTGTATAAAGGAAAAATATGAGGTTAGAGTATGTACATATTGGCAAAAAAATAAAATTATGGTGTAAGAGGATGAAAGAAGGTGTACATAGGTTTAATAAAACACACACCTAAGTAGAAATATTTAAATAAAATACCAAAATAATTATAAAAAATCCCTATATTTAGGCCATATATACAATGAAATATTTACACACAAAGAGGTCATAATATACTTTTATTTTTTTATTTTTTTTATTATTTTTTGGCTCACCTACCCCAGTGACTAGCTAGCTGAGGGTTTTTAAGAAGATATGGGAAAAGTCCCGTGACTCACGCACGCCTATGTACAGTGAAATGGTAGGGATAGCCACAGTGTTTGGGTGATTTTGGTAGGGTGAGGTAACTCACTGTGGCAATTACAAAGAGCCGAAAAAACGGCTATCATTAGCCCTCCCCCTGGATGATGGTATATTCATGTACCATCATAGAGCATCTTTTCCAAAGAGAGTGCTTCAGAGTCCTTGACGAGATCTTCATTGTTTAGCCCCTCAGAATTTTGGCTGGAGTTACACTCATGCTTCATGTAACAATACTTACATAAGACAGTGGCCTTTGGACAGATCTTTGGTAGATCCTTTGGTAGAAGGCGACTCAAATAGGGCTTCAAGCGATACCCGTTTACTTTCCTGGAGTGCTCTTTACCATTCAAGTCCATAAGCTGATAGTAACTTGAATTGAAAGCCTTCTTGACTATGTATGGCCCTTGCCATCTTGTTTCAAACTTGGCATCAAAACGATTGTCAAGTCGATTGTCATACCTTAGCACAAGCTCTCCTTCCTTGATGCCTTTGTCCTTCAGTTTCTTGTCGTGCGTTTCTTTCGCTTGTGTGGCTTTCCTCTTGTAGCACTCATATGCTGCTTCTCTTTTCCACTCAAGCTCCACTAACGTAAGAAGTCGATCCATCCATACCTCTTGATCATCTTGTGCTTCTTTGCCATGAAGTCGCATTGTTGGAATGTTGAGCTCGATAGGCTGCAAAGCCTCTTGACCATAGACCAAGTGAAATGGTGTGAACTCCGTGGCTTCCCTATATGTGGTTCGATATGCCCACAAGGCACCATCCAAGAAGTCATCCCATACTTTTGTCTTGTTTTGCACCATCTTTCTAATGATTCCTGCAATGACACCATTAGCCTTCTCCACCAAACCATTTGACTGTGGGTAGTATGGTGTGCTATGACGATGTAGAATGTGAAGCTCTTCACAAACTTCTGTGAGCAATCCTTTTCTAAACCCTGGACCATTATCAGAAACAATTTCCAAAGGTGTGCCAAATCTACAACAAATGTGAGTGTAGACAAATTTGCTCACTGTCTTCTCATTTACCTTTGCCACACTTTGTGCTTCCACCCACCTAGTCATATAGTCTACAGCCACTAGAATGTAGAGTTTACCATTTTTCGTCCTAGGCAGAGGACCCATAGCATCAATGCCCCACTTTTCAAAGGGTCCATTTGCAAGCACTACTTGCCTCGGGCCATGCACCAACCTTCTATTTCCATTTATCTGACAAGTGTGACAGCTTTTACACCAATGTTGAACATCCACATGCAAACTTGGCCAAACATACCCCGAAAACAAAATCTTCTTCACAGTTAATTCTTGGGCAAAATGACCACCACATGCCTCTTCATGCAAACCTTTTAGAATGGCTGGAATTTCCTTGATAGTTGGTACTCGTCTGCACACTTGATCCTTCCCTCTTTGATAGAGGGAGCCTTCTAGGAAGAGATATACGCTTGCCTTCTTCATGAGTCTCCTCTTTTGAGCTTTTGTGAAGTCTGGTGGAAACTCACCCTCCAAAATGTAGCCAATGATGGGAGCCAATGACTCCAATCCCTGGTACCTCGGTTGCTTCACAGCAGCCGCCACCATGATGACCTGCACTTCTTTCTTTACACATGCAATGGCTTGTTGTGCAAGTAAATCAGCATCTTCGTTCTGTTTCCTAGGAATATGATATAGTTGCACTTCTTCAAATTGATTAAACAATCTACGAATGGCATGAAATTTTGTCCGTAAGCTCTCATTCTTGCATGCCCAAATGCCTAAAATCTGTTTAACAATGAGAAGTGCATCTCCCTTTACCATGAGGCGTTGTATCCCTTGGCCAATGCACATCTTCAAACCATGAAGTAGAGTGTCATATTCTGCTTCATTGTTGCTAGCTGAACTTGGTAGATTGAACTTCTCTTTCATGACCACCTCTCCACTTGGGTTGAGCAACACTAGCCCTCCCCATGCTTTTCCTGTGGCTCGACGAAAAGCTCCATCAAAGAACAAAGTAAAAGCATTAGGAATACTTTTTGGTGGTGACAATGGTAGGGTCTTTACTTCAGGCACCTTAATTTCCTTTTCGTGCACCCTATAAGTGAGAATCCCTGCCAATTGTGCACGCACACTATCTTCTACCTTGAAAGAGTATTGAAACTCTTGCAACTCCATAATCCACTTTGAGATCCTAGTACTAAGATTCATTTGAGATGACACCCAAGGGAACAAATTTTCTGCAGTGAGAATTACAAAAGGTTTTGGTAGCAGGTAGGATCTAAACTTTCTCACCGCAAACATGAGAGAAAGCATCATGAGTTCTGCTTCTGTGTAGTCTCTCTCCAAAGCATTCATGACCCTACTAGCAAAGTAGATGGGTCGCATCCTTGTACTGTGGGGATCTTGTTGTAGCAACACAGCACCAATTGTTTCTTTCCCAGCACTAGAGCTAACAAAGAATGTGTACTCCCAACAAGGAGGCATGAGTGTTGGTAGCTCTGACAAAATGACTTTAATGTTACGAAAGTACTCTTCAAGCTCATCAGACCATGCAAATTCTACTTGTTGTGTCAACTTTTGCAAAGGGTGAAGTAACTCCGAGGCTAAGTGAATGAAGCGTGACATATACTTCACCTTTTGAATGAATGATATGACCTCCTTAAGACTCTTGGGTGATGGTAGCTCAATAAGATCCTTTGCCTTCGAAGGATCCACTTCAATGCCTTTGTAAGAAACTTTATGACCAAGCAAGATTACTTCATCCTCACCTATATGGCACTTGTCGGGGTTGAGTTGACCTCCCATGTCGTAGAGCTTCTTTAAACCTTCTTCTGCCCTTTGTAGATGCAATGATTTTGAGCTATAAATACAGAAATCATCAATGAACACCCTAATTGACTTTCCAAAGAATGCTTGAAACACCATATTCATGAAACGTTGGAATGTTGCAGGAGCATTTGTCAGACCAAATGGCATGACTCTAAAAGCATAACAACCCCAAGGAGTGATAAAGGTTGTTTTCAATTGATCCTCCAGTGCAATCCCTATTTGAAAGTAACCTGAGTAACCATCGCACACAGTGTACTTCTCATGACCAGCTACCTCATTTAGTATCTCATCCTGGAATGGGAGGGGAAAGTGATCTCTCTTTGTTGCCTCATTGAGGGGACGGTAATCCACACACACCCTCCACTTGCCGTTCTTCTTAGGAGTGACAACAACAGGAGAGACCCACTCTGAATTCTCCACTGGATAAATGAACCCTGCTGCTAGAAGCTTTCTTACCTCCTTGAGTAAAGCCTGCTCCTTGATGACTCCTAGCCTTCGTAGCTTCTGAGCCTTAGGTGTGGCCTCTGGCTTCAACTCAATTTTGTGTTGAACAGCATCTACTCCACGCACATCGGTATAGTCTTTAGGCAAAAGCCTAGGAAACTTCCTTAGCACACATTTGAACTCCTCTCTTTCATCCTTTGTAAGTGTTGTTGATAGCATACCTTCTAGCATCCCTTCATCTTGATATTCACCTTCGTTCTCTTGAGGACCTACCTCCTCCAAGCCTTGACAAGAGGTCTCTTGGTTGCTTGGCTTAAACCTTACCCCCATGACTTCGATGGAAGACTCCTCTTCAGTAATGCTGCCGCTACTTTCTTCTTCTGAAGTGCTATCGGTCCAACCTTCTTCCGTCTCACTTTGAGATGATTCTTCATGGAGCTCCTCTTGGCGTTGCTCCTTCATGTCAAAGACAACCTTCTTGTGATTGTCATTCCTGCAAATTAGCTTTCCACTCTCCCAATCCTGCAAAGCTCGCATTTTCATTAGCCATGGTCTTCCTAGGATAAATGGGTAACCATTTCCCTTGGTAGACATGACATAGAAATCCACTGCCTTCTTAATGCCAAAGGCCTCCACAAAAACATTTTTACAAATG
This sequence comes from Adiantum capillus-veneris, assembly GCF_014529385.1. Lineage (NCBI taxonomy): Eukaryota > Viridiplantae > Streptophyta > Polypodiopsida > Polypodiales > Pteridaceae > Adiantum > Adiantum capillus-veneris. The sequence continues at coordinate 132,377,270 of NC_140935.1, forward strand.
CCTACACACCTAGCCTTGCTATTGTTTGCCATCTTGACCCTAATTTCAGGTGTCTCATGGATGTGCATGCCTAGTTTTTGCATGAGTCCCTCTGTCATGATGCAAATTTGTGCACCCCCATCCACTAGACCTTTCCTAACCAATCTCCCTTTGATGTAACAGTCTAGCACCGGTGTAATGTCCTCATTCATTTCAGCTTGTGCAATTTTTACAACAGGCACACTCTCTTTTACCTTTCTCCTAGTGCTAACTGCCCTTGTCAAATCCCTCCTAACTTGTGGACATAATGCAAGAAATTGAGGCCATGAAATATCAGGACCCTTACCTCTCATGTCTTCCAACAAGTTGTACGGAGCCATACCATGTCCAAGAGGGAAGTCTTGGAGGTTGATACGACGTCGAGTCCTCTTGGTTTCCTTGGTTCCCTTTGCCTTCTTGCCTTGTCCATGGTCACTCTGTGATGTGACTCCTTCTTTCTCTTTACCTTTTCCTCGGCCACACTTAATTCCATTGGCTTCCATGTCAACCTCATTTGAATTTGTCACCTCTACCACATGCACATTTGGATCTGGCAAAGGTGGAACTCCTTCTACCCCTTGTGGAGGTGGTCTTGGTCCATTTGGCCTTTGTAGAAGCCTTGGTTGTTGACCAGTTCCTTCACCTGCATTCATCACTGGGTAATTCAAGTTAGGCCTCCCTGGCTCCCCACGGGGCCAAGGACAATTATACATCCCATGTCCAGACTCTCCGCAATTCCAACATTGCAAGACTCTCCTAGGTCGTGGATCTCGCTCTTCAGACTTCTTTGCTTGTCCCTTTGGACCTACAGCTTGTGCAAGGTGAATTGACAGGCTGCTTAAAGATTCGTTTAACTTCTCAATTACTTCCGTCGTTACCTCAGGAAGCTCCCTCGATGTTGATGCTTGTGACTTACCTTTGGGTCTAAGACCTTCTATTGGAACCTCTCCCCTTAAGCACTTGAGTTTCCTATACTTCTCAGCAGCCCTAGTTTCAGCTGCATCAAAAGTAGCAGGTGCACCCGCCTCAACTTTTACCTTAAGGTCAGGAAAGAGTCCGGCTATGAACCTCTCCTTCTTTAAAAATTTTGCACCATCACCAGGGTTAGTAACATTTCGTATCCATAGAGCCCAAAGACGTAGAAACTCTTGCTTGTACAAGTAGTAGTCATCTAAGTCTTTTTGCTTATGAGAAACAATGTCTTGCCATAGTTTTTGAGTGTTTTGGGGATCAAAGAAGTATCTCTTAAAACGATTCAAAACTTCTATGTAATTCCCCTTAACTTCCTCAGGCAAAGAGTCAAACCAAGTACTAGCATCTTTCCTAAGGACCACCTCAAACATTTCTACACGTTCTTGATCGGTTACTATCCTCTTGATACGGCAAGACATCTTGAAATTTGCTAAAAATAATTCTGCATCCTCTCCAGGCTCTCCAAAGAAAAGAGGATATCCAGACATTTGGCGTTGGCTCTCCATTATTATGAAAGATTACAATACGAGTTACAATAAGGGATACAATAGAGATCTAGAACCACTCGCCTGCAAATGAAGAAGTGAGAAAATACCACTCTAGGTTTTCTTCTTCAGCTATCCAAGCTTCAATAAGGTCTCGATTTGTTTGATCAAAACAAAAGGGTAGACTATTGATGAGCTCTAAGAAGGGTTGAAATTCTTCAAAGCTAAGGCGATAAACAGAAATCTCTAGAACTTCCTTTTCTGGATCCAAAAGAGCAACCACGTCCCAAGTGATAAATTGCACTTGCTCTACAATTCCCAATGCACAAGCAGTTTGTATAAAAACTAGATCTTCATGCTCGTCGAAGGCCGTGAGAAAGTAGCAATTGACTAGGAGCTCCTTTCCTTCGAGTTCCACACAGTCGGAGTGAGGCAACCTTCTCACAATTTCATAAAGAACATCCTCATCAAGTCCAATCAAGTTTGCAAGATTTAAAGACTCCACTTGTGCTACAAAATTCCTGGACAAAAACTCCTTAGGATTATGGTTAAATCATTCAAAAGCATAAAGAGATTTACAATGTCTCTATGAACAAAGTGTCATAGAAAGTAGAGAAGGATGAGAATTTATACAAATTTGCAATCTTCTCTATGCTCTCTTTATTAAGACAAGCTCTGAATAGCTCCCTATCTCCTTTGTTGAAAGCGAAAGGAAGACTATTAATAAGATGCAAATGAGGGAAAAATTCACCCAATGTGAGTCTATGAAGCATGAACTCTGGCCGCAAGTTTCCTGAAGAGTCTTCCTCAATGGTGAAATGCACTCGCCAAACGCCAAATTTCACTCTATTTACCAATCTTAGGGCACACACTAGTTGGATGAATGCGCGGTCTTCCTTAGTGCCCAACAACAAGAGGAAAATGGAATCAACGCGTAGGACCTTCCGTCTTAACTTCACCACCCTCTTGTTATGAGGGAGACGCCTTACTACTTGCTCCTGTAACTCAATTGGTAATAGAGCTAGATCTCTAAGGATTGAACTTTCACTGCACACACATTCCCAATTAGAACAAATGATCGTTTTTTTGTTTCTTGTAACAACTTGGACAAAGAAGAAACAAACATACACACTACTTTGCCGGGCTGCACTTCATTTTAAAATAAAATGAACACATGTACATCAAAAGAAGTGTGGTAGTTGATGAGAGGTAGAATGACAGGGTTTGGTGATGCAAGAATTTCTCCTGCTCTTTGGGCACCAAACATGAACACCATTCGTTGTTGAAAATGGATCTTTCTACTAATTGCAACGTTTATTCTAATGTGTGGAGTAAAATGAAAGGGAAAAACCTCTATTCCTGGGCCATTATCCATGGCCTATGCATGTCCTAATGCTTAAAACAAAACAAAAATATAGACGTCCAAACTAAGGTCGTACCTAATGAGAGGCAAAATAAAAGGATTTACTGAAGCGTTTATCTCGGCCAACCTAAGAGGACCTAAAATTCTACGAATGACACGTTGAAATTGCAACTTAGTACTAACAATTATGTGTACCTTTTGCCTTGCAATGGGAATGAAGGGATCATACAAAGCTTCGTGATTCATGCAAACTACTTGACTATGCTAAAGGTTGATTCTACACAAAAATACACAAGCCGTCCTCAGTGGGGGCACCAATTTGAGGCGGTCCGGGGCGGGCAACAAGAAGAGTGGCCTCTAGACACCCTTCAAGGCTCCCGTGCTGCTCAATGGGGCTGGGGCACAACACAACACAAACCAAAACAACAAACCCACCGCCAAATCCCAACTACACAAGGGGCACCACCTAGTTTAAGAGCGAACTAGGACACAAAAGAGGAGAATCGTTAGAGCAACCCACAAACAAGCAAGGAATTACACTAACCCTAACACCAATGGAATACTCTCACACACTAAAACACGAGAGAGAGAGAGATAGAGAGAGAGAGAGATAGAGAGAGAGAGAGAGAGAGAGAGAGATAGTGCTCGGGCTGCTTTGAAACGTATCGACGATGATCAAGCAAACACAACTATATATTTAAGAAAGAGAGAGAAAGGGGGGAGGGGGTGCTTGTTGCATTAATACCTTCTTACAAATCTGTCATGACAAATCAAAGTGAGATTAGTACTTGTTCAACATAGCTTGCGTAAATTTCACCACAACACATCACAAGAAAAGCCACCCCAATCACTGTCTTAAGGCCAGGGGAGTCCTCTCCACCCTGTCGCCCTCTTACAGTATGTGGGATTTATGGCTAGATTGATGACAACACCAGAGACAAGCTATCAAGAACTTAACAAAAAAAAACACCAAGACACTTACACATCATTGTTGTCCATTACTTCACGTTGGAAGGGAGACAAAGTATCCAAGCTTAGTCCAAATCCACCCTCCTTGATTCAGCGAATGTTGGGCTTACACTAGTAGGAGAAATGATAGATTTCCTACTCTCAATTGAATGATCACTCTCTCTCTTACAATGGCATAGATTTCCCTTGCTAATCCCCTATTACAACACATGCACATGCATAAGACAATGAGCTTCCACTCAAGAGCTCCTTCTAGAGAGGTTGAGCTTGGCTTCTCAAGCTATAGCATAGTGCTCTTGCTTATGGCTCCCCCCCTTTTATGCTAGCTACACCCTCCTTTTATAGCAATTTTGAAGGCTAGGGTTACTCCTCTAACCATGGTTGGGTTAGATTTTCAGCAATTTATCTAATTTCTTTTGCTTGGAATTATCAAGAAGTTGGTGGGGAAAGAGAGAGGAGAGAAATGGAGGTGATAGGACTTTTCATAGTGGGTTAGTGTTAGTAGAGTTAGTATTAATTTACAAATAGAATTGGATATTTACAATGGGAGTATCCATGTAGGATACAAATAAGGAAGAAAAACTCTTAAGAGGTAAGAAAAGGTGGATTTCTTACAAGGTTGATGCTCCAAGTGTCTTGAGTAGGGCCAATTTTGACGCTTGTTGACGGTCCACTAGCTTTGACGGTACATTTTTTCTCCACTCTTGACCTTCCTTGAGAGACAAGGTAATTGAAGCTGAGTAATCAACCATCATGATGCTGTCTTTTTAAGAGAAGAGGCTGAATTTTGTGGTTTTTTGATAGATATGGGTAATTTGGAGGAGGAAAAATGAGACTAGGTGGTCAATTTTGGAATGGAATTGTGTGTGGGAGGTATGAGTTCACCATGGTTTCTCTTATTCTTCAAGGTTGAGGAGAAGGTGAGTAGTGTGCAGAGAGGAGTGGTGAGAGAGATGGGGATGATGAGTGGAGAAGTGTGTGTGAAAGAGGAAAATGATAAAGTGGAAGAGAGAGTGTGGCTGCATAGCATGGGAAAACTGGGGTCCACTAAAAAAATCATAGCTCACAGCTGGTAGCTCCAAAAATCATGAAAAAATTTGGGGTGATTATTCAGAGCGTGGGCTACATTTTCTCTTTTGACTACCGCTCCAAATTCGGAGTGGAGATAGGTGCCAAAATTCTCACCAAAAAGCCTGTTTTTTAGGCCTGCAAAAGTCTTTTAGTGGTCCCCTCGTTTGTTGAATTTGTACAATGCATCCAAGAGTGAGCCCCTCCTTTGTCATATTATAATACAAAGCATTCAAGTTTCCCTTGACCCATGCATGGAGGAGGATTATTGGTGAAATAAGAAATATATACATGGTGGGACTAGTGTATGGACTATTCATGGACTTTAGCTCAATGAGCACATGGTGTTAGAATAATGAGTAAAAATAATAATAAAAATATGGAGGAGTTATGGATATGGAAAGATATTGGAATCATATGATATGGTCTCTCCTTGAATTATTTTGGGTGAAAGAGGAAAATGTATGCAAGTAAATAATATAATAAAAGTAACCAATGAGTAGAAATCAATTTTTTGTTTTCACGAGGGTGAGGGTGAAAATGTGGGAGTGATTTGTATAAAGGAAAAATATGAGGTTAGAGTATGTACATATTGGCAAAAAAATAAAATTATGGTGTAAGAGGATGAAAGAAGGTGTACATAGGTTTAATAAAACACACACCTAAGTAGAAATATTTAAATAAAATACCAAAATAATTATAAAAAATCCCTATATTTAGGCCATATATACAATGAAATATTTACACACAAAGAGGCCATAATATACTTTTATTTTTTTATTTTTTTTATTATTTTTTGGCTCACCTACCCCAGTGACTAGCTAGCTGAGGGTTTTTAAGAAGATATGGGAAAAGTCCCGTGACTCACGCACGCCTATGTACAGTGAAATGGTAGGGATAGCCACAGTGTTTGGGTGATTTTGGTAGGCTGAGGTAACTCACTGTGGCAATTACAAAGAGCCGAAAAAACGGCTATCAGTAGCAAGTAATGACGAAATCGTCGACAAGCAAATATTACACTAGCCATCACTAGCTCTACTTCCGATAACTTTCTCTCCGCTACCAACTTCACTCGGCTTGCACAATACACTGGCCTCATATAATGGCTGCCCTTCCCCTTTTGCAATAGCATGGCTCCAATGGCATCATCCCGTACTGATGGATTTACATAAAAAACTTTCTCCCAATCAGGAGCCTGCATGGCTGACAACCCCCCTAACACCTCTTTCACCTCTTGAAACACTTCTTCACACTTGTCATCCCATTGCAATGGATCATGCTTTGCCACTTGCTGTAATGGATAAAGAAGCTGCGAAGACAATGGAATAAACCGTGCCATGTACTTCACTTTGTGTATAAAGGTTGCCAATTGCTTCGTACTCATAGGTGATGGAAGAAGAATAATAGACTTAACCTTATCTGGATCAGCCTCAATGCCATTTTCTGACACCATATGGCCCAATAACTTCACCCTTGGCTGTGCTAGATGACATTTCTTTGGATTTAGTTGTCCTCCACATTCATCATATCGAGCCAATACCATCTGCAGCTTCTCATGGTGTTCAGCCCTAATGCTATAAACACAGAAGTCATCCATAAAAGCCTTAACACAACTACCAATGAATGGTTCCAGCACCCAATTTGCTCTTTCTTGATAGAAAGATGGTCCATTTGACAACCCAAACGGCAACACTGTGTAGCAATAGCAGCCCCATGGCGTAATAAATGTTGTCTTTGTGCGGTCTTTAAAAGCAATCTTCAATTGAAAATAGCATGAAAAACCATCACACACACTGTACCTCTCATAACCTGCCACTGAATCCAAGATCTGATCGATGAATGGAAGAGGATATGGGTTCTTCTTAGTGGCTGCGTTTAAGGGTTTAAAATCTACACAAATTCTCCACTTCCCATCCTTCTTTGGACTGACTACTACTGGACTCACCCATTCTGTGGTCTCCACTGGAACTATGAACCCTGCCTTCAATAACTTGTCCACCTCTACCCGCAAGGCTTCCATTTGCTCTTGACCCATCCTTCTTAGCCTTTGCCATACTGGCTTAGCACCTTCTTTCAGCTCTATATGCATCTCTTCACCCTTGAACCCTCTGATCTCTTCATATGAAGTAATGAACAAATCAGGAAAACTAGCCAGCATATGCAAATATATATCCTTCTCCATAGCTGAGAGGTCTCCACTAATCATTTGCGTCATTAATTCCTGCTTCTTTGACAACTCAACTTTGGTTTGCATCAGCCCTTCAATCACTTCATAAGGCCCTTCACTTTCATCTTCAACTTCCTTCGCAAATGCGACTAAACCACACTCCTGGATTTCTTTATCCATCAAAAGAAATGCAACATCAGCATCCTCATCACTACTGGTAGTGCTATCACTATCCTCATCTGTCACCGTGGAAGAGTCTTCATCACTAGACTCATCCTCATCTTCATAAAGCTCCTCTAATCGTTTCCTTGTGTCCATATTATAAAGCTTCTTGGTACCTGTCTTTCCATAGAGTCTAATCGTACCATGTCGCCAATCTTGAACAGCTCCCACTGCACGTAACCATGGTCTGCCCAGTATAATAGGATATGCTCCCAACCCTGCTGGCATCACATGAAAATCAACCACTGCCTTTGCATCATATGTCTCCACTTCTAAGCTCTTTACAACACCCAAGCATTTTACTTTTTGATGGTTTGCCAATCTGATCCGAAAACCTGACACCCCAGCCACTGTGAGACCCATCTTCTCAACGCATGAGTGTGTTATGACGCATATTTGGGCTCCGCCATCCACATAACCTTGTCCCAAATTTTTCCTTTTATGCCACACATCTACTATTGGACAAATGTCTGGTAGCTCGTCCATTGCCAACACCTTCACTGAACCTCTCTCTGGCTCTTTCTCCATTGGGTTAACCATCCTCTTCCACTGTCGCTTTAGTTTAGGAACCATTTCTATGAGCTGCCCAAAAGTAACATCTGCGTTCGTGCTCGTCAGATCCTCCTTCAAGTCATAGCTTAATTGCCAATCCCCTAGTGGAAAATCTGAAACATGAAACTTTCGACGAGCTCTCCTTTTCCTCTTGGCCTTGACATCCTCGCCTTCATGGCTCTTTCCTTTCTTCTTACTAGGACCTGAGGCACTTCTTCCTTCCTTATCCTCTGTGGTCCTCTTCCCAATAGGCATCACTAATGTATCCTCTAGCTTTGATGCCTTCTCCAAGGTGACTACACTTAGCACTTTTGTCTTCCCTTTTTCCTCCTGGGTCAGTCCACTGGTTCCTCCGTCTCCCTTAATTTCGATGCCATAATCATTTGACCTAGTTAGCACCTGTCTTGGCAATGGATACATGTCTCCCCCCATCCTTGGTGGCTTATCACATTGCGGGCTGATGTGACCCAACTCTCCACAATTATAACATGTGGGCGTCTGCCTCCAAAACCTACTATTACTTTGTCCAGCACCATTCCTAGGTCTTTCTTCACCTCCTGGCTGATTTGCAAACCGCCCTCGACCTCGATTATTTCCCACTTGACCTAGCATGTTTAGGCTGAGATTCTTCATCAGATCAACCACTTGCCTCATGTCTTGCCTTAGGCCATCATCTTGCACTACTGTAGTGACCACTGCTGGCATAACCTGAGTAGTAACAGGAACCACTGGTTCATGATGAACCCCTGACATGCACCCTTGTAAAGACTCTATAGGCTGAAATTCAGACCTCATTGGCAAAGACTCCACCCCTAACTGGCTCATTTTCCTCAGCTTCCACTTTTTGTTCCTTGCTACCTCTTGTGCATCCTCATATGTCCTAGGCTTCTTTAGCTCCACTCTCCAACGTATATTCTCCCAAAGACCAGCCAAGAACCTGTCCTTCTTCATCATGTCAGGCGGGGGTACCTGTGGTGCTAAAGCCTTGCACATTCGCTCCCACGCCAATGAAAACTTACGTATGTACGCATCTACTGGCTCACCTTCCTTTTGCACCAAAGCCTGTACTTCTTGCCACACTTTGTCAGGGTCTTCTATCTTCACAAACTCCACTTCCAATCCATGCCTTAGATTGTCCCAACTCAATCTTATAGGTGGATCAGCCATACGCAACTCCTCTTCAAATGCTTTGGACCAAGCTCGTGCATCACTCTTCAAACAAATTTGGAGAAGGCGTAACATTTGCGTAGGGTCATGAATCTGGTTGCTAATGCAGGCAACCTCCATCTTTTCCAAAAATTCTTCCACATCTTCATCACTTCTTCCATGAAACTCGGGATAAGAGAAAGCCATGGCTACCCAAATTATGATGCTTTGAGAACCCCTTCGAACACACGTGCAAGAACCCAAAACTTTTCACTTCCCAATCCCCAGAAACTTCAATGGAGCTCAACTTTAGATAAGGACAAACACATGCACATCAAATGAGTTTTCATAGTTGATCATCGGAATGACAACAGGCAAAGGACATTCCAGGATCTCTCTCAATCTTCTTGGCCCAAACATAAAGACTATGCGCTGCTGGAAAAAGATCTTCCTGGACACATGAACATTAATCTGAATTCTTTGCGTTAAATGAAAAGGAGTGAACTGAGGGCCATTTTGATCATCCATTAAAGCCAACCATGAAGCTCCCAAGAAGGCACACCTGACTCAACCTCTGATTTTGCCAAAATTCCAGCAGCATAACAGCATAAATGGCTCAAAATATCAAAAAACCAGCCATCATAACTTGGGAAAATTTCGACAGAGTTTCCCCAGAAGTAGAGCAGTAGGAACCCAAAATATAGACTGTCTATGTACGCATAAAGTGTCAACAATAGAACCCGAGCATCAAGTAGGACTCACTAGTACATAGCCTATGGCGAGGTCACGAAAAGGGTGCTCCAGCTACCTGTATCACCGAAAGGATCTCCACATTTGAGAATCCCCCAGCTCAATAAAAACCTCACGCTATCGACCCTCACACGAAAGCTAATGCAAATCGCGTATAGTCAAGTCTCAGAAATGACTATCTTCCAGACCAAGTCTCAGAAATGGCTGGGACTACCAAATAAAACCATATATGGCTCCACAAAGGCGTACAATGGCAGTTTCCACAAGTAACGTACAATCCAACAGACAATGCGCTCAAATAGGCGCCAAGTGATGCATTCCCACAACAACTGCAAGTGACATCCCTGCTAGTATATCACTGTACTCCAGCTACCTGTACCTGTGTGAATCACCTGTACCTGTCCCTGTCCCTGTAACCTGTAACCTGTAACCTGTAATCTGCAATCTGCAACCTGCAACCTGTAATCCCGAAGCTCAAAGCTCGAAGCTCGAAGCAGAAGGTACTCGAAGAAGATCCTCAGTGGGGGCACCAAAAGAATGTGAGCGGGATGAAAACACACACAGCGCCTCTATAACGACCCGACTCACACTCGTGGGAAGATACACACACACACTACGGGGCACCACTCGGCTTAGACAACACACCTGGCCGAGACAGGGAACACACCTCTGGAGTGAGAGGAGAGAGACTATCCACTTGCCCACTCCACACACACACGCACACCCAAAAAAACTCAGCTCAAAAGAGGAGAATTTCTGATGTTTAGATACAAATGAGCTCGGGCCAACACCAATGGGGCAAACAACTCACACAATATGGGTAAAAGATACCAGATACAATCACAAACTGGAGCAGAAACTTCGCTCATAGGAGAAACTTACACAGAAAAACAGCAAGAAAAGAGTGAGGAATTTGGCAAAATGGACAGCGCCATCGCGTCCGGAACGGCCCAAAACCCCAGTCTACAATGTCAAAGTGCTCAAATCCGACCTCGGATGAGCAGTTTACGGCCAAAACAGGCTCCAAAAACACCAAAAACACACCTGCGGCTGTTCCTTCTCTCTTCTCCACGTTTTTTCTGGTCTTCTCTCAGTTTTTTCAGTTCCCACACTTAGCTTTTTTAGTTGGGCACCCTTGGCGTTTTAGATGACCTCAAACGGACCCCGAACAGGCCAAAAACTGACCTCGCAGTGCATAGTTGTCACCTTTTTGCATCATTTGCACACCTGGCACTCAGCTTTTTTCCAATAATGCACCTCGCCATCACGTGAAGTGGCCCCAAAAAAAGGTCCTCGTGATGACCTTTCTGCATAATTCTCACAAGCAAACACCCACGTTGTGTCTGTCCTCATCTGCGTGCAAATATTGACCTCGTTCGCCCTCCTGACGCCACTAGATGCCATCTGACGCACCTGCTAACCTCACGTCGTCGGCCCGCAGATAGCTTCCTCGAGAAGTTTTACGCGCTACCAACTCCTCCTTATTGTAGAAAAACACAATGGTACTAGTAATGATGAAAATCGATGCACTATGTACATGGTGTCCTGCCTGTACACATGTGGGCCCCACGTAACCACCTGGCTCTGGAAAATGGGCAATACTTTATTTGATGCACCATGCATGGGTATGTACATATGCGCAATCCCTTGCTCCAAAAAACTCCTGACAACGTTAAATTAGATTTAGGTTTATTTAAGTTAAATTAGATTAGATTTAGGTTTATTTTTAATTAGATTTACGTTTATTTACGCTAGATTTAGATTTACGTTATATTAGATTAGATTTAGGTCTCCATAGACTGCGATGCCTACATGAAGCGGGTGAAGAAAGCCCTCAATGGAATATAGGGTATTGCTGCCTTCACTCATGGTGAGCTCCGTCGATCCAAAAGTACTGGTGAAATGTCTTCAGAAGATAGGGAAGAAGGTGGATCTTCAGGGCGGCAAGAGTCACTACATCCCCAACACAATGACCATCTAGACAACCTCTAGTCATTCAACAACAACTTCAAAGTTAGTAACAAGAGCAAGAACGGTCTAAAGGGCCAATTGCTGTCGTCAGATGTGGATGGAGATGAGGCAGCGTCACCGCCGGAAGTTAACTCTCACATCTTTAGTGATGAGAATGCCAACTCTTGCCGAGTTATGTGAAAAATTATCTGTTAAATCAGTTTTAAGGTTCTTATAATCCCTGTTAGTTTAGTTCTTAAGACGTTAAAGATTAGGTTAGATGTAGACTTACGTTAAATTAGATTTAGGTTTATTTTTAGTTAGATTTACGTTTATTTAGATTTACGCTTATTTACGTTAGATCGAGTCCACGCAAGAATTTCTTACGGTTTAGGGTTTAGAGTTAGACAAACAGTGAAAAGATCTACTGTGAAAAGATGTTAAGATGCTGTGAAGTGCTACAGCTAGAGAAGAGGCAAAGGGGTTTTGTCCACTACATGCAGTATCATGTAGACGTGGGTCTGTGGATTTCTTGTACCCACAAATATAGGTATTGACCAATAAAGACGAGATTATAACCCGGTGGTTCTGATCTCCGTGCACCTCTAGACCGAGGTGTGCGGGGATTGGACATGACTAGAGAATGTGAGGTAGAGAGAGAGAGAGAGAGAGAGAGAGAGATAAGACGAAGAATGCCAATAGAATATTAAATTTTTTGTCCAGGTTATAAGATTTTTATCCTCATTATGAGTAGTGACGAGGATATGGTACCGTCCAACCGAAACACCTATCTCTCAACGAGGGTCTTATGTCCTTGTAATCAATGCAAGCATGCTGTGCGATGGACAAGACGTGTTTCTTTGCAGCACGTTCGCGAATTTGGCGAGTTCGATCCATCTATTATAGATCGAGTTGTTGCCAATTATAACTCGTCGGACTCTGACGCTGGCCAACAAGCAGCAATCTTGCAACCCAATAGACGTGTTCGCAGGCGCTTTGGTCAAGCAGCATATGTGAGGCCACAAGATGTAGCCTCTGACAGCTTGGGGGATGATCATGCAGAGCACATTCCCAACGAGGCAATGTTTGAGCCCGAGATTGATGAAATGATCGAGACGATCATGGATTCAGAAAGGCTTATCTATGATGATATGAAAAGTGAAGCCGATACGCCATTGTATAATGGAGCACGTATGTCTAGATTGAAAGCACTCCTGGTTCTTCTCAACATGCAGGTAAAGTTTGGATGGAGTGACACTAGCGTCACAGCGCTTTTCAGGTGATCTATTACAATTAGTTTACTTTAATAAAACTCTAAATGTATAATGATCTGATAGATTTTTACACGACTGTATCGTATTTTTATGTTGTGTAGATTGCTTAAAGAGCACATACTACCAGCTGACAATGTGATGCCAGATTCCCGAGATGAAGCAAGAAAGATTTTGTGAAACTTGGCGATGGATTACAATTCTATCCACGCTTGTCCTAATGACTGCATTCTTTTCAGAGGGGAATACATAGACATGGAGAAGTGTCCGAAATGTGATTCCGAAAGATATCGAGTAGATCTCCACGGGACAAAAATTCCACAAAAGGTTTTGCGACATTTTCCTCTGCTTCCTCGCATCAAGCATTTCTTCGAATGTAAGTCCATGGCCTCCCTAGCATCATGGCATGAGGAGAATAAATCTTCGGATGGTGTGCTACGAATTCCTGCAGATTACGCAGCCTGGAAACATATAGATGGAACATGGTCGGATTTTGCCAGGGACGCTCGAAATTTGCGCTTAGGCCTGGCTATGGATGGCGTAAATTCATTTGGTCAAATATCAACATCTTACAGTGTATGGCCCATTGTCATCGTCAACTACAACATTCCCCCGTGGTTGACTACAAAGAAGGGGCACCTATGGCTAAGCTTGATTGTGCCAAGCCGATGTGAGCGGGATGAAAACACACACAGCGCCTCTATAACGACCCGACACACACTCTTGGAATGATACACACACACACTATGGGGCACTACTCGGCTTAGACAACACACCTGGCCGAGACAGGGAACTCACCTCTGGAGTGAGAGAAGAGAGACTATCCACTTGCCCACTCCACACAGAGACACACACACACACACACACACACAAAAACTCAACTCAAAAGAGGAGAACTTCTGATGTTTAGATACAAATGAGCTTGGGCCAACACCAATGGGGCAAACAACTCACACAATATGGGTAAAAGATACCAGATACAATCACAAATTGGAGAAGAAGCTTCACTCACCAGAGAAGATTACACAGAAAAACAGCAGAAAAAGAGTGAGGAATTAGGCAAAATGGACAGAGCCATCGCGTCCGGAACGGCCCAAAACCCCAGTCTACAATGTCAAAGTGCTCAAATCCGACATCGGATGAGCAGTTTACGGCCAAAACAGGCTCCAAAAACCCAAAAAACACACCTGCGGCTGTTCCTCCTCTCTTCTCCACGTTTTTTTCTGGTCTTCTCTCAGTTTTTTCAGTTCCCACACTTAGATTTTTTAGTTGGGCACCCTTGGCCTTTTAGATGACCTCAAACGGACCCCGAACAGGCCAAAAACTGACCTCGCAGTGCATAGTTGTCACCTTTTTGCATCATTTGCACACCTGGCACTCAGCTTTTTTCCAATAATGCACCTCGCCACCACGTGAAGTGGCCCCAAAAAAAGGTCCTCATGATGACCTTTCTGCATAATTCTCACAAGCAAACACCCACGTTGTGTCCGTCCTTATCTGCGTGCAAATATTGACCTCGTTCGCCCTCCTGACGCCACCAGATGCCATCTGAGGCACCTGCTGACCTCACTTCGTCGGCCCGCGGATAGCTTCCTCGAGAAGTTTTACGCGCTACCAACTCCTCCTTATTGTAGAAAAAACACACTGGTATTGGTAATAGTGAAAATCGATGCACTATGTACATGCTGTCCTACCTGTACACATGTGGGCCCCACATAACCACCTGGCTAAGGAAAATGGGCAATTCTTTATTTGATGCACCATGCATGTGTATGTACATATGCGCAATCCCTTGCTCCAAAAAACTCCTGACATAATTTGCCCACCCCCTAGCCTGCTAGATCATTCATGATCAGCAGCAGCAAAGAGAGATATGAGACTCGCCGCATCACATGTCTCCTCATCCTTCACCAACATTGCTTGCTCCACAGACAGTTCATCTTGCTCCACCATCATCAATCTAGCATGATACAATTTAAGACGCAATCCATTTACCCTTGACTTATGTAGAACACCATCCAGGTTAGCCAGCTGATATGTGCCATTTGGAAAACACTCTACTACCTTGAAAGGGCCTTCCCACTTAATTTGAAACTTCTTTTGGAAGGTGTTGTCCAGCTTACTGTTGTAGCGCAAAACCAAGTAATGTTTCTTGATACCCTTACTTTTGACCTTTTCATTTATCTTTGTCAAAGCCTTATCCTGCATCTGCGCATAATGCTCCAATGCGCTCATCCTATCCAACTGGACCTCTTGTAACTGCAAGAGCCTCTCTTTGAATGCATCACTAGGCGGCCCAAGCAACTTCTCTAACATCTTGACCGCAGGAAACTCTACCTCCACAGGCAATAGTGCTTCCTTTCCATACACCAAATGAAATGGAGTAAACCCTGTACCTGTCTTCACCGAAGTACGGTAAGCCCATAATGCACTAGGCAATTCCAAATCCCAATTCTTTCCTTGGTGCTCTGTCACTTTCGAAAGAATCTGTACCAACTCACCATTGAATCTTTCATTCAAGCCATTACACTGCGGGTAATAAGGAGTGGTATGCTGGTGCCTAATCTTCATCTTTGCACATAAAAAATCTAGCAGTTTAGCTCTAAAGCCAGGCCCCTTATCTGAAAGTAACTCCAGTGGCACCCCAAACTTGCAACATATTTCATCATACACAAATTTTGCCACATCCTTTGCAGTGATCTGTTTTACTGCTATAGCCTCTGCCCATCTAGAGAAATAGTCCACTGCCGTCAAAATATAGCTTTTGCCCCTGCTTGTGATAGGTAACGGGCCTATTGCATCAATTCCCCACTTTTCAAACACATCAAACGCCATAATGGTTTTTCGTAGCTCTGGCTTCAACACTCTCTTCCCAAATGCTTGACACCTATTGCAAGACCTACACCAATGGTGAACATCCTTGTGCAAACTAGGCCATACATACCCCTCTTGCAAAATCTTATGCAAGGTGATCTTTAGAGGAAAATGGCCACCACATGCGCCTTCGTGATTCTCTTCCAACACTCTGTAAAGCTCCTCCCGCCAAGGTACACGTCTCAACACGAGATCAGCCCCTTTCATGTATAAGACATCACCAATCAATTTGTACCTGTATGCTCTACGCACAAAGCCATACTTCTTAGACTTCTGAATCTCCTTTGGAATGATTCCTGTTAGCAAAAACTCCTCTTCTTGAGCCAAACTTTCCCGGCCATGATAAAGAGGTAAAGTGGTCCTCAACACAAATAGCTCCCCAATCATGCCTTGAGCTGCTTCATGTGCCTCTCCATTTAGAGCACGTTCAATGTGTCTGATACTCCATGCTTCAAACTTTTTTAACAGGCCTTTAATTCTGAAGCACATTTCCTTCAATGAGGTGTTCTTGCTCTTCCACACACCCAACACTTGCTTCACCACTAACAAGGCATCACCTTTTATGCTCAACCTTCGAACCCCATGCTTCAAACAAATGTGTAATCCGGCTTCCAATGTAGCATATTCAGCCTCATTGTTACTATGAGCATCCAATTTGAACCCGCTCTTGCATACTAGCTTCCCCTCTGGATCATAAAGTGCTATACCCCCTGAAGCTGCATCATGGCTCTTTCTGTATGAACCATCAAAGAACAACACATGTGCATTGCTGATCTGTGGCACTTCTTCAACTACCTTTCTCACCACCTCTTCCTTAACAATAAGGGGATTCTCCTTGTAGGTCAACAAATCAGCTAGGGTAGCCCTTGTACTATCTTCCACTAGAAAAGAGAACTCAAACTCTTGCAGCTCAATTACCCATTTCTTCACCACATTTGACATGTTAATACCATTAATTAACTGTGGCAAAAAGGCATAACTCGTCAAGAAAACAAAAGGCCGTGGTAGCAAGTAATGACGAAATCGTCGACAAGCAAATATTACACTAGCCATCACTAGCTCTACTTCCGATAACTTTCTCTCCGCTACCAACTTCACTCGGCTTGCACAATACACTGGCCTCATATAATGGCTGCCCTTCCCCTTTTGCAATAGCATGGCTCCAATGGCATCATCCCCTACTGATGGATTTACATAAAAAACTTTCTCCCAATCACGAGCCTGCATGGCTGACAACCCCCCTAACACCTCTTTCACCTCTTGAAACACTTCTTCACACTTGTCATCCCATTGCAATGGATCATGCTTTGCCACTTGCTGTAATGGATAAAGAAGCTGCGAAGACAATGGAATAAACCGTGCCATGTACTTCACTTTGTGTATAAAGGTTGCCAATTGCTTCGTACTCATAGGTGATGGAAGAAGAATAATAGACTTAACCTTATCTGGATCAGCCTCAATGCCATTTTCTGACACCATATGGCCCAATAACTTCACCCTTGGCTGTGCTAGATGACATTTCTTTGGATTTAGTTGTCCTCCACATTCATCATATCGAGCCAATACCATCTGCAACTTCTCATGATGCTCAGCCCTACTGCTATAGACACAGAAGTCGTCCATAAAAGCCTTAACACAACTACCAATGAATGGTTCCAACACCCAATTTGCTCTTTCTTGATAGAAAGATGGTCCATTTGACAACCCAAATGGCAATACTGTGTAGCAATAGCAGCCCCATGGCGTAATAAAAGTTGTCTTTGTGCGGTCTTTAAGAGCAATCTTCAATTGAAAATAGCCTGAAAAACCATCACACACACTGTACCTCTCATAACCTGCCACTGAATCCAAGATCTGATCGATGAATGGAAGAGGATATGGGTTCTTCTTAGTGGCTGCATTTAAGGGTTTAAAATCCACACAAATTCTCCACTTCCCATCCTTCTTTGGACTGACTACTACTGGACTCACCCATTCTGTGGTCTCCACTGGAACTATGAACCCTGCCTTCAATAACTTGTCCACCTCTACCCGCAAGGCTTCCATTTGCTCTTGACCCATCCTTCTTAGCCTTTGTCGTACTGACTTAGCACCTTCTTTCAGCTCTATATGCATCTCTTCACCCTTGAACCCTCTGATCTCTTCATATGAAGTAATGAACAAATCAGGAAAACTAGCCAGCATATGCAAATATATATCCTTCTCCATAGCTGAGAGGTCTCCACTGATCATTTGTGTCATCAATTCTTGCTTCTTTGACAACTCAACCTTGGTTTGCATCAGCCCTTCAATCACTTCATAAGGCCCTTCACTTTCATCTTCAACCTCATTCGCAAATGCGACTAAACCACACTCCTGGATTTCTTTATCCATCAAAAGAAATGCAACATCAACATCCTCATCACTGTTGGTAGTGCTATCACTGTCCTCATCTGTCACCGTGGAAGAGTCTTCATCACTAGACTCATCCTCATCTTCATAAAGCTCCTCTAATCGTTTCCTTGTGTCCATATTATAAAGCTTCTTGGTACCTGTCTTTCCATAGAGGCTAATCGTACCATGTCGCCAATCTTGAACAGCTCCCACTGCACGTAACCATGGTCTGCCCAGTATAATAGGATATGCTCCCAACCCTGCTGGCATCACATGAAAATCAACCACTGCCTTTGCATCATATGTCTCCACTTCTAAGCTCTTTACAACACCCAAGCATTTTACTTTTTGATGGTTTGCCAATCTGATCCAAAAACCTGACACCCCAGCCACTGTGAGACCCATCTTCTCAACGCATGAGTGTGTTATGACGCATATTTGGGCTCCGCCATCCACATAACCTTGTCCCAAATTTTTCCTTTTATGCCACACATCTACTATTGGACAAATGTCTGGTAGCTCATCCATTGCCAACACCTTCACTGAACCTCTCTCTGGCTCTTTCTCCATTGGGTTAACCATCCTCTTCCACTATCGCTTTAGCTTAGGCACCATCTCTATAAGCTGCCCAAAAGTAACATCTGCCTTCCTGCTCGTCAGATCCTCCTTCAAGTCATAGCTTAATTGCCCATCCCCTAGTGGAAAATCTGAAACATGAAACTTTCGACGAGCTCTCCTTTTCCTCTTGGCCTTGACATCCTCGCCTTCATGGCTCTTTCCCTTCTTCTTGCTAGGACCTAGGAAACTTCTTCCTTCCTTTTCCTCTGTCGTCCTCTTCCCAATAGGCATCACTAATGTATCCTCTAGCTTTGATGCCTTCTCCAAGGTGACTACACTTAGCACTTTTGTCTTTCCTTTTTCCTCCTGGGTCAGACCACTGGTTCCTCCGTCTCCCTTAATTTCGATGCCATAATCATTTGATCTAGTTAGCACCTGTCTTGGCAATGGATACATGTCTCCCCCCATCCTTGGTGGCTTATCACATTGCGGGCTGATGTGACCCAACTCTCCACAATTATAACATGTGGGCGTCTGCCTCCAAAACCTACTATTACTTTGTCCAGCACCATTCCTAGGTCTTTCTTCACCTCCTGGTTGATTTGCAAACCGCCCTCGACCTCGATTATTTCCCACTTGACCTAGCATGTTTAGGCTGAGATTCTTCATCAGATCAACCACTTGCCTCATGTCTTGCCTTAGGCCATCATCTTGCACTGCTGTAGTGACCACTGCTGGCATAACCTGAGTAGTAACAGGAACCACTGGTTCATGATGAACCCCTGACATGCGCCCTTGTAAAGACTCTATAGGCTGAAATTCAGACCTCATTGGCAAAGACTCCACCCCTAGCTGGCTCATTCCTAGGCTTCTTTAGCTCCACTCTCCAACGTATATTCTCCCAAAGACCAGCCAAGAACCTGTCCTTCTTCATCATGTCAGGCGGGGGTACCTTTGGTGCTAAAGCCTTGCACATTCGCTCCCATGCCAATGAAAACTTACGTATGTACACATCTACTGGCTCACCTTCCTTTTGCACCAAAGCCTGTTCTTCTTGCCACACTTTGTCAGGGTCTTCTATCTTCACAAACTCCACTTCCAATCCATGCCTTAGATTGTCCCAACTCAATCTTATAGGTGGATCAGCCATACGCAACTCCTCTTCAAATGCTTTGGACCAAGCTCGTGCATCACTCTTCAAACAAATTTGGAGAAGGCGTAACATTTGCGTAGGGTCATGAATCTGGTTGCTAATGCAGGCAACCTCCATCTTTTCCAAAAATTCTTCCACATCTTCATCACTTCTTCCATGAAACTCGGGATAAGAGAAAGCCATGGCTACCCAAATTATGATGCTTTGAGAACCCCTTCGAACACACGTGCAAGAACCCAAAACTTTTCACTTCCCAATCCCCAGAAACTTCAATGGAGCTCAACTTTAGATAAGGACAAACACATGCACATCAAATGAGTTTTCATAGTTGATCATCGGAATGACAACAGGCAAAGGACATTCCAGGATCTCTCTCAATCTTCTTGGCCCAAACATAAAGACTATGCGCTGCTGGAAAAAGATCTTCCTGGACACATGAACATTAATCTGAATTCTTTGCGTTAAATGAAAAGGAGTGAACTGAGGGCCATTTTGATCATCCATTAAAGCCAACCATGAAGCTCCCAAGAAGGCACACCTAACTCAACCTCTGATTTTGCCAAAATTCCAGCAGCATAACAGCATAAATGGCTCAAAATACCAAAAAACCAGCCATCATAACTTGGGAAAATTTCGACAGAGTTTCCCCAGAAGTAGAGCAGTAGGAACCCAAAATATAGACTGTCTATGTACGCATAAAGTGTCAACAATAGAACCCGAGCATCAAGTAGGACTCACTAGTACATAGCCTATGGCGAGGTCACGAAAAGGGTGCTCCAGCTACCTGTATCACCGAAAGGATCTCCACATTTGAGAATCCCCCAGCTCAATAAAAACCTCACGCTATCGACCCTCACACGAAAGCTAATGCAAATCGCGTATAGTCAAGTCTCAGAAATGACTATCTTCCAGACCAAGTCTCAGAAATGGCTGGGACTGCCAAATAAAACCATATATGGCTCCACAAAGGCGTACAATGGCAGTTTCCACAAGTAACGTACAATCGAGCAGACAATGCGCTCAAATAGGCGCCAAGTGATGCATTCCCACAACAACTGCAAGTGACATCACTGCTAGTATATCACTGTACTCCAGGTACCTGTACCTGTGTGAATCACCTGTACCTGTACCTGTCCCTGTAACCTGTAACCTGTAACCTGTAATCTGTAATCTGCAATCTGCAATCTGCAACCTGTAATCCCGAAGCTCGAAGCTTGAAGCTCGAAGCAGAAGGTACTCGAAGAAGATCCTCCGTGGGGGCGCCAAAAGAATGTGAGCGGGATGAAAACACACACAGCGCCTCTATAACGACCTGACACACACTCTTGGAATGATACACACACACACTATGGGGCACCACTCGGCTTAGACAACACACCTGGCCGAGACAGGGAACTCACCTCTGGAGTGAGAGAAGAGAGACTATCCACTTGCCCACTCCACACAGAGACACACACACACACACACACACACAAAAACTCAACTCAAAAGAGGAGAACTTCTGATGTTTAGATACAAATGATCTTGGGCCAACACCAATGGGGCAAACAACTCACACAATATGGGTAAAAGATACCAGATACAATCACAAATTGGAGAAGAATCTTCACTCACCAGAGAAGATTACACAGAAAAACAGCAGAAAAAGAGTGAGGAATTAGGCAAAATGGACAGAGCCATCGCGTCCGGAACGGCCCAAAACCCCAGTCTACAATGTCAAAGTGCTCAAATCCGACATCGGATGAGCAGTTTACGGCCAAAACAGGCTCCAAAAACCAAAAAAACACACCTGCGGCTGTTCCTCCTCTCTTCTCCACGTTTTTTTTTGGTCTTCTCTCAGTTTTTTCAGTTCCCATACTTAGCTTTTTTAGTTGGGCACCCTTGGCGTTTTAGATGACCTCAAACGGACCCCGAACAGGCCAAAAACTGACCTCGCAGTGCATAGTTGTCACCTTTTTGCATCATTTGCACACCTGGCACTCAGCTTTTTTCCAATAATGCACCTCGCCACCACGTGAAGTGGCCCCAAAAAAAGGTCCTCATGATGACCTTTCTGCATAATTCTCACAAGCAAACACCCACGTTGTGTCCGTCCTCATCTGCGTGCAAATATTGACCTCGTTCGCCCTCCTGACGCCACTAGATGCCATCTGACGCACCTGCTGACCTCACTTCGTCGGCCCGCGGATAGCTTCCTCGAGAAGTTTTACGCGCTACCAACTCCTCCTTATTGTAGAAAAAACACACTGGTATTGGTAATAGTGAAAATCGATGCACTATGTACATGCTGTCCTACCTGTACACATGTGGGCCCCACATAACCACCTGGCTAAGGAAAATGGGCAATTCTTTATTTGATGCACCATGCATGTGTATATACATATGCGCAATCCCTTGCTCCAAAAAACTCCTGACAGCGATATAAAGTGGGGAATATGGATGTGTATCTTCGTCCACTATTGGAAGAGCTACAACAATTGTGGATTGGCATAGAGGTGGTGGATATGAGCCGACACACAGGACGACGGAATGCTTTGATCAGAGGCATTCTAATGTGGACCACGCATGACTATCCCGGGCTAACAGAATGCTCAGGTGATCTATTGACACTCCTCACTCAGACACTGTAAATCTTGTTTTTTCCCATAGTTGATCTATTATCATGTGTATACATGCACGGCTTCAAACAAGCGGATACAGAGCATGTGTCACATGTGGACCTAGACTGAATGCACGTAGGGCGCCCTCACTGAAGAAGCAAATCTACGAAGGTCATCAAGCGTATCTTCCAGAGAATCATGTGTTACGCGACGGCTTTTTGGGAAGAGAGCCACCAAGGATGTCTGCACAAGCATGGTTAGAGCAGAAGGAGATGTGCGATGACGGATTGCCTCCAGGGATGAAGAGACTATCTCTATGGTACGAGTTACCATACTGGCCCCGACTCATGATCAATCACTTGCTCGATCCAATGCACATATTCAAGAATGTGGATAATCTACTATGGGACCATCTGACCGATAAGAAAGATACTTTGGGAGCCAGAGTTGACCTTAGAAATGTGGATCGTATGGAGCAATATTGGCCGCAAACAGCGTCTCATGGATCGATAAAACTCCCTAAAGCACCATGGATTTTCACAGGAGCCCAAGAACGCAAAGTAAAAGAGACCATTCGATCTTTGCGGACCCCCACTGGCGTAATGCACTCGCTCCGAACGTGTTTTACTAAAGAAGGAAAGCTTACCGGTTTGAAGCCACACGATTGGCATAAAATGTGTCAGGTACGTTCATAGTGGACTTTAATATCATTGCATAAAATGTGGACTTTAATATCATTGCTGCACATACTTTACAGTTTATTTTACCGGTTGCCATTGAGGGATGTTTGTCTCTCGACATCCGTAACACAATCTACAAACTTGCAAAGCTGGTGCAATGGATCTCACAAAAGGAGATCAACGTAGACTCCATACCATTCGCCAAACTAAATGCTGCGGAGCTTGTGTGCATGTTTGAGAAACATTTTCCTACTACCATGCTAACCATTCAGGTGCATCTTCTTGTTCACATAGTTGATGAGATGGAAATAGCTGGCACAGTTCATTCCAGATGGATGTTCTTCTTAGAACGTTTCATGAAAACGCTTAAGGGATATGTGCGTCAAAAGGCACGTCCGGAGGGTAGCATGGCAGAAGGTTGGTTGGTATCAGAGTCCGTAGTGTACATTGGAGAGTGGCTAGATGGATTTGATAAAGCCCGGGACACGCTATGGCAAACCATAGATGATGAGTGCATATCTGGGATTGTTATGTGCAATCTCGGTGTTGAGAAGAAGATGACGGAAGATCTAGAGGCTAAAATCCACCGATTTTGCATGCTTCACAATCCAGTGATGCAAAAGTGGATTTCACAATATGAGGATGCAAAGCAAGAGTGACAAAGGGCACAAATCGAGTGGAGACGGGGAAGACGACCACCGATGCACTATCCGACGGTTCTGGAGAGCCTACCAACCTTCATGAGCTTAATATGGTTGCACAACCAATTGAAAAGCGCACAACAATGTGGTGACGAAGTGACTGAGGAAGAGTGGGAGTACTCTCGGGGTTGCGCGACCAAGGTAAGTTTGCAATGTACGACTAGCTAGTGACTTTATTTCTAAACGTTTGAACGGCCACTCATAATCTTTGTTCGTTGTAGTATAAGTCATACACAGCAGCATGGTGTAAAGGTTGACATTTTAGGGTGGAACGAATCGACAAAAAGCGTTTTACTCAAGATTGTGGAATCATGGCAAAATTTGAACAGTCTAGTCGACGGCGTTCCTCTGATGCAGATCCTGTGGTGGCGGAACTCACTTACTTCGGCACGCTGCAAGAGATTTTGAGGATCGATTACAGAGGATTTTTTGTCGACTTGTTCGACGTGCAATGGTTCAAGATAATCATGGAGGGTCGCAACGCTACTGTGCGTAGAGGAGAGTCTGGTTTTCTTGAGGTGGATTCTACTAAGAAATGGACTGACCTAAGAGACACTTTCGTACTACCAGAGCATTGTGAACAAGTAAGTACGTAAATAGTTAACATCTCCCTTTTACAAGTTATGTGCTTGAAAGCTCTCATGTAAGTTATGTGGCTCTGGCAGGTAATATTTCATCCTACAAAGTCTACATCAAACTGGTGGTACTTCATAGAGGTAGCCCCTCATAGTGCAAGGACGTATGAAGGCTACCATGTGCCAATCACAACGGCATCAATGGAGGAGATCAGAGAAGATGCTCAATCAGAAGCCGCTGCGGTGGTGCCAGACGAGCATCAAGATGCTACTACTCTATATGGGGTGCATGCAGAGGAGCTACAAAATGAAACAGAGGATATGTGTTTAAATGGAGAGCTCTATATAGATATAGGAAGTTATGCTGAGTTATGCGAGGATGAGAGAGAGATCTCTTAAAGCCACAAATATTGTATTTGAACAATTTTGCTCCGTGTTGTAAAAGCTCTGGCTCTCTAAGTACCTTCCATGGTGTATAACGCTCTTTTCTACTCGCGCTCACATCTTTTGATTGAAAATTCTGAGTTTTCGACTTGCCTCTTCTATCACTCAATTCATTGCGTCATTGTATTTATATGCGTCATTACGTCATTGTATTTAATGGTCTTTGTGTCATTGTCTACTCTATTCATTCAATATTAAGTTTAAATATTCGTGTGTTTAATGCAAGTATGGATGATGAGGAGTTTCTTTCTTCTTTGTCACCGCAGCAGAGACAGTGGTACGTGGAGCGTCATCGCTCTGGCGCATCATCGCGCGTTCCTACTCCATCCGCATCTCCCTCTATTTCGGAGCATTCGGCGCGCTCCAAAGCTTCGGCGTTGACGAGACGAGCTTCACACTCGTCTAGACACCGGCGCTCTAGTGGTGGCGGTGGCGGTTGTTGTGGGGATTCCGCCACCGATGCCTCCACACCGCCTCGTGTTCGACGAGGCTCTTTACCCTCCCCTTCTTTGCCCGCCCCCACACCAGCCACAGCATCGCCATCTACGCCAGGTTTTGCACAGCTGACTGTTCCTAGCAGCTACACACCTCTACCTACTCCGCCAGGGGCCACCTCACTCGACACTCCTCGCTTCGGGGCCCAGACGCCGGTGGAGACACCTGACGTCCGTACCCCCATCGACACGCCGCTAGAGACCCCTGCCGGGACACCCACGTTCACGCGTCACCGGCCAGAGGGTTTGCCTTACTCCGTCGACTTCAGCGGCGGCATCATCATGGATTATGACGGCAAGAAGGTGATCTCGCGCATGCGTGGTCTTTGCTCTCAGCTGTTTACACACTACATACTAAACAAATGGAGTGAAGTACCAAGTGATTTAAAAAACAGAGTCATCAGCATACTTCATGATGAGTTTCCCGTTCCAACACGGGATCAGCGCTTCAATGAAGACCTGATGAAGATTCGAATGCCCGAATACTGCAAACACAAGCGTTCCGAAGTGCAAAAACCAATCAAGCATGGGTGGAACAGGCCAGATTGGCTGGCCAAAGAAGATTGGAAGAATGCGAAGAAAGCAGCGCGCGAGAATCCCGACAAGTGGAAGCAACAAAAGGATGCAGCCAGAGCGCGAGTAGAGGCAGGGAGCTCGCACCACTTGGGGAGCGGTGGATGGGCATCATTTGAGGCCGATTTTGTAAGTGTTTTCGCATTGCTCTTTATGTTCGATAGTTTAGGGTTTATGAGTTTTTTAATTCTAACATAATGAATTCTTTGTATGTTTTGACAGTGGTTGATGACAGGACGTGATCCCACACCGTAAGAGCGCGAGTACGGAGGCAGGAAGGGCTTAAACGCCCTGATGGACATTCTCAGTTCTCGCGGCGGCATGGTTAGTATTAGGGTTTACTCTTTTCTATTTTTTGTATTGTTTAATAAATGTCGTTATATGTTTATACTCACTGAAAGCTGTCTTATTGTCTTTTTTTGCAGAATCCGACAGATACGCCGCTTGGACGCGATGAGACATCTGACTAGACGACGTCAGTTTAGCCGTAGCTAGATAGCATTAGTTTAGGGTTTCTCATAGCTTATGTATCATGAGACGGATTTTATACGTCTTTTTGAACCATGTATATTATTACATTTGTCACCGCAGTTCATTTTGCCAATCAATTCTTTATGCCTATGATGTTGTACAATCGTCATTATTACATTTGCCAATCAATTCATTTTGCCTATGATGTGTACAATTGTCAAGTTTACGCTTGTCAATTTTGCAAACAATGCGTCTTGTGGGTGACTATTTTGGGTCTATTATCTACCCTTGCACTTTTTTAGCTCAATTTTTTTCAGAACTTTTGGAGTTATGAACACGGAGATATGATTTTTGTAGTGAACCACAGTTTTCTCGTGTAATGGTGACACACGCCATCCCCAATTTTCTTCCCTCTAGAATGGCTATGGTTCTACAAGTCTTCAAGCATGATTACAAGAGACAAGGATCTTTTAATGAGGTCTTGGCAAGTCTAGAGTGATTCTATCACCATTTTTGGAGGATCCATCCTCATCAACAAATATCCATCTTTGACAATCTCTCTTGTAAATTTCTTACCTCTCTCTTCTCTCCCTAATAAGCTTATGTCTAGCCAAAGCTAGACTATTGTAAATATCTCCTATCCTCTACATCCTACCCACATTCTCTCATCTTCTCTCTCTATTGACTCTGGTATTTTAAATAATGAGGAGACAAGATGGGAGCCACAGTCACATGCACCCCATTTTCCTAGTCACCAAAATGGGACACTCACCTCAAATAGAAATATTGCTAAATCCTCCCCTCCTTCCCATATAAGGAGACCATGAGAGCTCACTTAAGGACACACACACACACACACCTATCCATACACACTCTTGTGCTACATGCTTGTAGCATGAACCCTAATCACATAATCACAACACCATCATCATCACCATCACCATGCACAAAAGATGAGCACCACACCTCCACACCACTTGTAATTAAGGTTTGAAAGCAGAATTTCAAGAAGAAGAAGGGTGGACACACTCATGATATTCCTCGCCATCAACTCCCATCTCTCCATCATGCCTCCTACGATCTTGTTCCCTTCTCATTTTCCTGCCATATGCTACCTATTGTATTCATCTTTTGCAAGCAATCAACACACTCCATCTTGGTGCCATACTTTGTGTCTCTTTGGATACATCTCATTGTGAGTATGGTATATGCTTGTTCCTTGCCATTTTTTTTCTGCTTATGTTAAGGTGTGCGGATTCGCCACCATACACACACACTCTCTCTCCCTCTCATATTCCTATCATCTTGCTACTTCCATCTTGAGGTGTGCGGATTCGCCACCTCTTGTATGATAAGTGAGCATACTTGCAAGTTTCCCCTACCTCATTATCTTTCTTACTAATATGCACGAGTAACAAGCCCACTCACTCATTCACCACTCCTCTCACCTTATTCTCCGACCACCCCATTCCACATTTGAGCGTGGATCTTGAAATTGTTTTCCGTGGCATGCTTCATTGTGTATATGTATGGGTCCTAGCCGCATATCTTGCTAGGTGGTGCCCCTATTGTGTATCCCCCATGATGAGGCCATTGTGCATAGTCTTGGTGTAGAGGCCACCGGGTCTAATTTTCACTTCCGCCTCTCAATGTCAGTAACAAATATATGATTGATGAAGAAAAAATATAATTGAAAAGTTTTCAATTATGAGAAAAATCAAAAGCAAAAAGTATAATTTAGCTTTTCAAACATATTTGCAGTCCAAGACGATAACCCAAAATCGGTGCAGAATTTAGAGAAACTTTCTTCTGCAAAGTTATAGACCACATCGATTACGATGGCTTAAGCAAATAGTTTCTCATCGATTTCTATGCCTGCAGCGGCTAGTTCCAGTGTGTTTTTTCTACAGTAAGGAGGAGTTGGTAGCGCGTAAAACTTCTCGAGGAAGCTATCCGCGGGCCGATGACATGAGGTAAGCAGGTGCGTCAGATGGCATCGAGTAGCGTCAGGAGGTCGAACTGGGTCAATGTCTGCAGGCGGAGAAGTATGGACACGACGTGGGTGTTTTCTTGTGATACTTATGCAGAAAGGTCATCATGAGGAACACTTTTTGGGGCCACTTCACGTGGTTGCGGGATGCAATATTTGGAAAAACTGAGTGCCAGGTGTGCGGATGATGCAAAAAGGTGACAACTATACACTGCGAGGTCAGTTTTTGGCCTGTTCGGGGTCCGTTTGAGGTCATCTAAAAGGCCACGGGTGCCCAAATAATAAAGCTAAGTGTGGGAACTGAAAAACATGAGAGAAGACCAGAAAAAACGTGGAGAAGAGAAGAGGAACAGCCGCAAGTGTGTTTTTGCTGTTTTTGGAGCATTTTTTTGCCCTAAACTGCTCATTGGAGGTCGGATTTGAGCACTGTGACATTGTAGGGTGGGGTTTTTGGGCATTCCGGACACAATGGCGCTGTCCATTTTGCCAAATTCCTCACAGAGTTTTTGCTGTTTTTTCTATGTAATCTTCTCCGGTGAGTGAAGCCTCTGCTTAACTTTGTGGTTGTATCTGGTGTATTTCGTCAATACTGTGTAAACTATTTGCCCCATTGGTGTTGTTCTGAGCTTCATTGAGTCTAAACAACAGAAATTTTCCTCCTTTGAGCTGAATTGACAGTGTGTGTGTGAGTGTGTATGTGTGAGTGTTGAGTGGGCAAGTGGGAAATCTCTCTCTTCTCACTCCGTCTGAGTGTTTCCTGTCTCGGCCAGGCTGGTTGTGTAAGCCGAGTGGTGCCCCATAATGTGTGTGTGTATCATCCCAAGAGTGTGTGTCGGGTCATTATAGAGGCGTTGTGTGTGTTTCCATCCCGCTCACATTCCTTTGGTGCCCCCATTGAGGATCTTCTTCGAGTACCTTCTGCTTCGAGCTTCAAGCTTTGAGATTCGGGATTACAGGTTACAGGTTACAGGGACAGGTACAGGTATAGGTACAGGTACAGGTACAGGTGATTCACATAGGTACAGGTAGCTAGAGTACAATGATATACTAGCAGTGGTGTCACTTGCAGTTGTTGTGGGTATGCATCACTTGGCACCTGTTTGAGCGCATTGTCTGCTAGACTGTACGTTACTTGTGGAAAATGCCATTGTACGCATTTGTGGAGCCATACTTAGTTGTATTTGGCAGTCCCAGCCATTTTTGAGACTTGGTCTGGAAGATAGTCATTTCTGAGACTTGGTCTGGAAGATAGTCATTTCTGAGACTTGACTATGCGCGATTTGCATTCGTCTTCGTGTGAGGGTCGATAGCATGAGGTTTTTATTGAGCTGGGGGATTCTCAAATGTGGAGATCGTTTCAGTGATACAGGTAGCTGGAGCACCCTTTTTGTGACCTCGCCATAGGCTATGTACTAGTGAGTCCTACTTGATGCTCGGGTTGTATTGTTGACAGTTTATGCATACATATATACAGTCTATATTTTGGGTTCCTACTGCTCTATTTCTGGGGAAACTCTGCCAAAATTATTCCAAGTTATGATGGCTGGTTTTTTGGTCTTTTGAGCCATTTATGCTGTTATGCTGCTAAAATTTTGGCAAAATCAGAGGATAAGTCAGGTGTGCCTTCTTGGGAGCTTCATGGTTGGCTTTAATGGATGATCAAAATGGCCCTCAATTCACTCCATTTCATTTAACTCAAAGAATCCAGATAAATGTTCATGTGTCCAGGAAGATTTTTTTGGAGCAGCGCATAGTCTTTATGTTCGGGCCAACAAGATTACGAGAGATCTTGGAATGTCCTTTGCTTGTTGTAATTCCGATGATCAACTATGAAAACTCATTTGATGCGCATGTGTTTGTCCTTATCTAAAGCTGTGAGCTCCATTGAAGTTTCTGGGAATTGAGTCAGTAAAAGTCTTGGGTTCTTGCACGTGTGTTCAAAGGGGTTCTCAAAGCATTGTAACTTGGGTAGCCATGGCTTTCTCTTATCCGGAGTTTCATCAAAGAAGTGATGAAGATGTGGAAGATTTTTTGGAAAAGATGGAGGTTGCCTACATTAGCAACCACATTCATGACCCTGCGCAGATGTCACGTCTTCTCCGAATTTGTTTGAAGAGTGATGCACGAATCTGGTCCAAAACATTTGAAGAGGAGCTGCGTGCAGCGGATCGACCTGTAAGATTGAGTTGGGACAATCTACGGCATGGGTTGGAAGTGGAGTTTGTGAAGATAGAAGATCTTGACAAAGTGTGGCAAGAAGTATAGGCTTTGGTGCAAAAGGAAGGTGAGCCAGTAGATGCGTACATACGTAAGTTCTCATTGGCATGGGAGCGGATGTGCAAGGCCTTAACACCACAAGTACCCCCACCTGACATGATGAAGAAGGACAGGTTCTTGGCTGGTCTTTGGGAGAATATACGTTGGAGAGTGGAGCTAAAGAAGCCTAGGACATATGAAGATGCACTAGAGGTGGCAAGGACCAAAGAGTGGAAGTTGAGGAAAATGAGCCAGTTAGGGGTGGAATCTTTGCCCATGAGGTCTGAATTTCAGCCTCTAGAGTCTTTACAAGGTCACATGTCAGGGGTTCATCATGAACTAGTGGTTCCTGTTACTACTCAGGTTATGGCCGCAGTGGTCACTACATCGGTGCAAGATGATGGCCTAAGGCAAGACCTCAGAGTCAAGTGGTAGATTTGATGAAGAATCTCAGCCTAAACATGCTAGGTCAAGTGGGAAATAATCGAGGTCGATAATCGAGGTCGAGGGAGGTATGCAAATCAGCGAGGAGGTGAAGAAAGACCTAGGAATGGTGTTGGACAAAGCAATGGTAGGTTTTGGAGGCAGACGCCCACAGGTTACAATTGTGGAGAGTTGGGTCACATCAGCCCGCAATGTGATAAGCCACCAAGGATGGGGGGAGACATGTATCCATTGCCAAGACAGGTGTTAACTAGGTCAAATGATTATGGCATCAAAATTAAGGGAGATGAAGGAAGCAGTGGATTAACCCAAGAGGAAAAGGGAAAGACAAAAGTGCTAAGTGTAGTCACCTTGGAGAAGGCATCACAGCTAGAGGATACATTAGTGATGCCTATCGGTAAGAGGACCACAGAGGATAAGGAAGGAAGAAGTGCCCCAGGTCCTAGTAAGAAGAAAGGAAAGAGCCATGAAGGCGAGGATATCAAGGCCAAGAGAAAAAGGAGAGCTCGTCGAAAGTTTCATGTTTCAGATTTTCCACTAGGGGATGGGCAATTAAGCTATGACTTGAAGGAGGATCTGATGAGCAGGAAGGTAGATGTTACTTTTGGGTAGCTTATAGAGATGGTGCCTAAGCTAAAGCGACAGTGGAAGAGGATGGTTAACCCAATGGAGAAAGAGCCAGAGAGAGGTTCAGTAAAGGTGTTGGCAATGGATGAGCTACCAAACATTTGTCCAATAGTAGATGTGTGGCATAAAAGGAAAAATTTGGGACAAGGTTATGTGGATGGCGGAGCCCAAATATGCGTCATAACACACTCATGCCTTGAGAAGATGGGTCTCACAGTGACTGGGGTGTCAAGTTTTTGGATCAGATTGGCAAACCATCAAAAAGTAAAATGCTTGAGTGTTGTAAAGAGCTTAGAAGTGGAGGCATATGATGCAAAGGCAGTGGTTGATTTTCATGTGATGCCAGCAGGGTTGGGAGCATATCCTATTATACTGGGTAGACCATGGTTACGTGTAGTGGGAGCTGTTCAAGATTGGCGACATGGTACGATTAGCCTCTATGAAAAGATAGGTACCAAGAAGCTTTGTAATATGGACACAAGGAAACGATTAGAGGAGCTTTATGAAGATGAGGATGAGTCTAATGATGAAGACTCTTCCACGGTGACAGATGAGGACAGTGATAGCACTACCAGCAGTGATGAGGATGTTGATGTTGCATTTCTTTTGATGAACAAAGAAATCCAGGAGTTTGGTTTATTTGCATTTGTGAATGAGGTTGAAGATGAAAGTGAAGGGCCTTATGAAGTGATTAAAGGGTTGATGCAAAACAAGGTTGAGTTGTCAAAGAAGCAGGAATTGATGACATAAATGATCAGTGGAGACCTCTCAGCTATGGAGAAGGATATATATTTGCACATGCTGGCTAGTTTTCCTGATTTGTGCATATAGAGCTGGAAGAAGGTGCTAAGCCAGTGTGGCAAAGGCTAAGAAGGATGGGTCAAGAGCAAATGGAAGCCTTGCAAGAAGAGGTGGACAAGTTGTTGAAGGCAGGGTTCATAGTCCCTGTGGAGACCACAGAATGGGTGAGTCCAGTTGTAGTTAGTCCAAAGAAGGATGGGAAGTGGAGAATTTGTGTAGATTTTAAACCCTTAAACGCAGTCACTAAGAAGAACCCATATCCTCTTCCATTCATCGATCATATCTTGGATTCAGTGGCAGGTTATGAGAGGTACAGTGTGTGTGATGGTTTTTCAGGCTATTTTCAATTGAATATTGCTTTTAAAGACCGCACAAAGACCACTTTTATTACGCCATGGGGCTGCTATTGCTACACAGTATTGCCATTTGGGTTGTCAAATGGACCTTCCTTCTATCAAGAGAGAGCAAATTGGGTGTTGGAACCATTCATTGGTAGTTGTGTTAAAGCTTTTATGGATGACTTCTGTGTTTCTAGCAGTAGGGTTGAACACCATGAGAAGCTGCAGATGGTATTGGCTCGATATGATGAATGTGGAGGAAAACTAAATCCAAAGAAATTTCATCTAGCACAACCAAGGGTGAAGTTATTGGGCCATATAGTGTCAAAAAATGGCATTGAGGCTGATCTAGATAAGGTTAAGTCTATTATTCTTCTTCCATCACCTACGAGTACGAAGCAATTGGAAACTTTTATACACAAAGTGAAGTACATGGCATGGTTTATTCCATTGTCTTCTCATATTATTTATCCATTACAGCAAGTGGCAAAGCATGATCCATTGCAATGGGATGACAAGTGTGAAGAAGTGTTTCAAGAGGTGAAAGAGGTGTTAGGGGGGTTGTCAGCCATGCAGGCTCCTGATTGGGAGAAAGTTTTTTATGTAAATCCCTCAGTAGGGGATGATGCCATTGGAGCCATGATATTGCAAAAGGGGAAGGGCAGCCATTATATGAGGCCAGTGTATTGTGCAAGCCGAGTGAAGCTGGTAGCGGAGAGAAAGTTCTCGGAAGTAGAGCTAGTGATGGATAGTGTAATATTTGCTTGTCGACGATTTCGTCATTACTTAATGCTACCACGACCTTTTGTTTTCTTGACGAGTTATGCTTTTGTGCCACAGTTAATTAATGGCACTAACATGTCAAATGTGGTCAAGAAATGGGTGATTGAGCTGCAAGAATTTGAGTTCTCTTTTCTAGTGGCAGAGAGTACAAGGGCTACCCTAGCTGATTTGTTGACCTACAAGGAGAATCCCCTTATTGTTAAGGAAGAGGTGGTGAGAAAGGTAGTTGAAGAAGTGCCACAGATCATCAATGCACATGTGTTGTTCTTTGATGGTTCATACAGAAAGAGCCATGATGCGGCTTCAGGGGGTATAGCACTTTATGATCCAGAGGGGGAGCTAGTATGCAAGAGAGGGTTCAAATTGGATGCTCATAGTAACAATGAGACTGAATATGCTACTCTGGAATCCGGAGTGATGCCTTGTTAGTGGTGAAGCAAGTGCTGGGTGTGTGGAAGAGCAAGAACACCTCACTGAAGGAAATGTGCTTCAAAATTAAAGGCCTGTTAAAAAAGTTCGAAGCATGGAGCATAAAAGGTGATGCCTTGTTAGTGGTGAAGCAAGTGCTGGGTGTGTGGATGAGCAAGAACACCTCATTGAAGGAAATGTGCTTCAAAATTATAGGCCCGTTAAAAAAGTTCGAAGCATGGAGCATCAAACACATTGAACATGTTCTAAATGGAGAGGCACATGAAGCAGCTCAAGGCATGATTGGGGAGCTATTTGTGTTGAGGACCACTTTACCTATTTATCATGGCCGGGAAAGTTTGGCTCAATAAGAGGAGTTTTTGCTAATAGGAATCATTCCAAAGGAGATTCAGAAGTCTAAGAAGTATGGCTTTGTGCGTAGAGCATACAGGTACAAATTGATTGGTGATGTCTTATACATGGAAGGGGCTGATCTCGTGTTGAGACGTGTACGTTGGCGGGAGGAGCTTTACAGAGTGTTGGAAGAGAATCATGAAGGCGCATGTGGTGGCCATTTTGCTCTAAAGATCACCTTGCATAAGATTTTGCAAGAGGGGTATGTATGGCCTAGTTTGCACAAGGATGTTCACCATTGGTGTAGGTCTTGCAATAGGTGTCAATCATTTGGGAAGAGAGTGTTGAAGCCAGAGCTACGAAAAACCATTATGGCGTTTGATGTGTTTGAAAAGTGGGGGATTGATTCAATAGGCTCGTTACCTATCACAAGCAGGGGCAAAAGCTATATCTTGATGGCAGTGGACTATCTATCTAGATGGGCAGAGGCTATAGCAGTAAAACAGATCACTGCAAAGGATGTGGCAAAATTTGTGTATGATGCAATATGTTGCAAGTTTGGGGTGCCATTAGAGCTACTTTCAGATAAGGGGCTAGGATTTAGAGCTAAACTGCTAGACTTCTTATGCACAAAGACGAAGATTAGGCACCAGCATACCACTCCTTATTACCCGCAGTGTAATGGCTTAAATGAAAGATTCAATGGTGAGTTGGTACAATTTCTTTCTAAAGTGACAGAGCACCAAGGAAAGAATTGGGATTTGGAATTTCTTAGTGCATTATGGGCTTACCGTACTTCGGTGAAGACAGGTACAGGGTTTACTCCATTTCATTTGGTGTATGGAAAGGAAGCACTATTGCCTGTGGAGGTAGAGTTTCCTACGGTCAAGATGTTAGAGAAGTTGCTTGGGCCGCCTAGTGATGCATTCAAAGAGAGGCTCTTGCAGTTACAAGAGGTCCAGTTGGATAAGATGAGCGCATTGGAGCATTATGGGCAGATGCAGGATAAGGCTTTGGCAAAGATAAATGAAAAGGTCAAAAGTAAGGGTATCAAGAAACATGACTTGGTTTTGCGCTACAACAGTAAGCTGGACAACACCTTCCAAAAGAAGTTTCAAATTAAGTGGGAAGGCCCTTTCAAGGTAGTGGAGTGTTTTCCAAATGGCACATATCAGCTGGCTAACCTGGATGGTGTTCTACATAAGTCAAGGGTAAATGGATTGCGTCTTAAATTGTATCATGCTACATTGATGATGGTGGAGCAAGATGAGCTGTCTGTGGATCAAGCACTGTTGGTGAGGGATGAGGAGACCTGTCATGCGGCGAGTCTCATATCTCTCTTTGCTGTTGCTGATCATGAATGATCTAGCAGGCTCGAGGATGGGCAAATTATGTCAGGAGTTTTTTGGAGTAAGGGATTGCGCATATGTACATATACACGCATGATGCATCAAATAAAGGATTGCCCATTTTCCAGAGCCAGGTGGTTACGTGGGGCCCACGTGTGTACAGGTAGGACAGGGTGTACATAGTGCAACGATTTTCACTATTATCAGTACCAGTGTGTTTTTTCTACAATAAGGAGGAGTTGGTAGCGCGTAAAAATTCTCGAGGAAGCTATCAGCAGGCCGACGACATGAGGTAATCTGGTGCGTCAGATGGCATCGAGTGGTGTCAGGAGGTCGAACGGGGTCAATACTTGCACACGGAGAAGTATGGACACGACGTGGGTGTTTTCTTGTGATACTTATGCAGAAAGGTCATCATGAGGACCACTTTTTGGGGCCACTTCACGTGGTTGCGGGATGCATTATTTGGAAAAATTGAGTGCCAGGTTTGCGGATGATGCAAAAATGTGACAACTATGCACTGCGAGGTCAGTTTTTGGCCTGTTCGGGGTCCGTTTGAGGTCATCTAAAAGGCCACGGGTGCCCAACTAATAAAGCTAAGTGTGGGATCTGAAAAAACTGAGATAAGACCAGAAAAAACGTGGAGAAGAGAGGAGGAACAGCCACAAGTGTGTTTTTGCTGTTTTTGGAGCATTTTTTGGCCCTAAACTACTCATCCGAGGTCGGATTTGAGCACTGTGACATTGTAGGGTGGGGTTTTTGGGCATTCCGGACGCAATGGCGCTGTCCATTTTGCCAAATTCCTCACAGATTTTTTGCTATTTTTTCTGTGTAATCTTCTCCGGTGAGTGAAGCCTCTACTTAACTTTGTGGTTATATCTGGTGTATTTCCTCAATACTGTGTAAACTATTTGCCCCATTGGTGTTGGGCTGAGCTTCATTGAGTCTAAACAACAGAAATTTTCCTCCTTTGAGCTGAAATGAGAGTGTGTGTGTATGTGAGTGTTGAGTGGGCAAGTGGGAAATCTCTCTCTTCTCACTCCGTCTGAGTGTTTCCTGTCTCGGCCAGGCTGGTTGTGTAAGCCGAGTGGTGTCCCATAATGTGTGTGTGTATCATCCCAAGAGTGTGTGTCAGGTCATTATAGAGGCGTTGTGTGTGTTTCCATCCCGCTCACACCGTCACCTTGGTAGGCTAGTAGGCTTTTGGAACACCTTCTTGAGGGTTCGAGAAGCCGAGAGTCGCACCTAAACTTGCCTTGGGGTGGTAGCCTTGTGACTGTGCTTTAATTTTTTCAATGAATGACAAAATCAAAACTTCCATGAGCTTCAAAAATTTGTGACAATGTACTAATAGATTAGGAGATCTTTTATAGCCGTAGACATGCTAGATTTGGATGATTTATTAAGATGTGTTCACATAGTTTTTAGGCTAATAGGTTTATGAACTTTCATTAGCCTAGGGTCATAATTGATTTCTTGTGTTTCATGTATAAAACTGAAATATCAAATGGCTTAATCTTCACAATAGTTTAGGTGTTTCTTTGCTCTATGTTGTTTAGTTTTTGACTATGATTGACCCATCTTTTAGAAGCAAAAAATCACTTTGCATGATTTTTCATTTGAGCTTCAATTTTTATTCATTCTTGGTGGCCTTTGATGCTCATTACTTGTTCTTATGTTTTGCAGCTCAATATTTCTTCCATGGACTTGCTTTCTACCATGTCACCGTGTCTTGCTTCACCGGCAGACGAGGACGTGCGCAAAATTAGGAAGGGGGAAATGTTAGCAGCAGCTAACATAGGCTACACCAAATATGCATCAAGCGGGAGATATCTATGGATGTCACAATATTTCCCACACACTTTGTAAAATCTTGGGCTCACTTGGAGTTCCAAAGTTGTATATGGTAGTTTGAGGGCTCAAGCTTAAACCCATAGTAGAAGGTAAAGTGGTGAAAGCCCTTAAAAGGAAGCCTTTGTGTAAGGAGGGACTTGATGAAAGCTCAACAAGTCTTTTCAAACCTCTACTATGATGCAACCGATGAGTTAGAAGAACATTCAGCTACCTCAGATGATTCGAGGTTAGAAAAAGAACATGTGAGAGCTAAGCTACTCACGAAAGGAGGGGAGGAAAAGTTTTTTTAATTTCCAAACCAAAAACCGAGAAGACAAAAATAGTATAGAAGAAAAAGAGACACGAAAAACTTGAAAGCTAGACCTATGCCATCAGTCTCCGGTAAAACACAGTTTCTGATGCAGATAGATGCTCATGATTGTGTCAAGGACAAAATCATTGGTACATATTCTTTAAAAGAAAAGCAAAAAATATCAAAAACATCAAGAAAAACAAAAAAGGAAACTCAAGCAGAACCGAAACACCAGGACAAGAATTCAACCATGACACGAGAGTTACAAAGAAAGAAATATCAAGAGTTGAAAAAAATGTGAAGGAGATCTATACAACTGAAATGGAAACCATTGAGGAGGATGGTAAATGTAATGAGTGTTCCATCCCATTACAATAAGTATATTCTCCAAAACCGGAAAATCATAGTCGAACAACCTGTTAGGGAACTACGAAAACAAGGCGAGTCCTACGAAGGACCTGAAAGTGCAAAAAAGATATATCTAGCCAAACCAGGAACAACCTGTTAGGAAAATCATAGTCGAACAACCTGTTAGGGAACTACGAAAACAAGGCGAGTCCTACGAAGGACCTGAAAGTGCAAAAAAGATATATCTAGCCAAACCAGGAGAAGAGCCTAGACCTGCCTACATTGCAAATGACCTGATGGATGAAGAAGAAGAGATTTTGTTAAGCTTATTAAAAGAATACCGAGATATCTTTGCTTGGTCTTATAAGGATCTCAAGGGTGTTGATCCAAAATCTGTCAACATACCATATCGATGAGAGATGATGCGAAACCAAACAGACGAAGGCCATACACTCATAATGAGACATTTGCCAGGAAGATCAAAGAAGAGATTGAAAAGCTAAAGGAAGACAAATTCATTTATGAAATGGAACACATAGATTGGGTTGTCTCCAATTGTGTGATACTCAAAAAAATGGAAAACTAAGAGTGTGTGTCAATCTCAAGAAAGTGAATGCAACTACCATTAGAGACAACTTTCCTCTTCCAATCACTGAGCATGTTTTAGAACGAGCTGCAGGAAAAGAAGCTTACAGCTTTTTAGATGGCTTTTCAGGATACAATCAGCTTTTGGTTGACCCGGAGGAGCAACATAAAACTGCCTTTGCAACCTAATGGGGTATTTTTCCCTATCGGATTATGCCTTTTGGGTTAACCAATTATCCTGCCACCTTCCAAAGATTGATGAGCAATGCTTTTAAAGAATATCTCCGGAATTTTTTGGAAGTATATATGGATGATTTATGTGTTCATTCATCCATCCAAGCTGATCATTTTGAACACCTCAAAAAGTTATATGAAAAATGTAGACTTTATAGGATTTGCTTAAATCTTGAAAAGTGCACATTTACGGGTAGACAAGGAAAAATTCTTGGACATATAGTGTTTAAAAAACCGGCATAGCTATGGATATGGATAAAATTCATGTTATTGTTGAATTGCCTAGACCGACAATAGTCAAAGGGGTTCAAGCCTTCATGGGACATTGTGGATATTATAGACGATTCATTTACATGTACGCTATAATTGAAAAAACCATATATAGTTTGATTACACACTTTGAATGGATTGATGAGTGTGAAGAATCCTTCATGAAGCTTAAGAAAGCTCTCACTTCAGCTGTAATATTGAAAGCACTAGATTGGAATAAGATATTCCACATACATGTAGATGCCTCAAATTTTTCCATCGAAAGTATACTAGCTAGACCAGGAGATGAGAAAATTGATTTTCCTATTTCTTATGCTAGCCAAAAGTTGAATATGGCAGAGAAAATATACACCACCAGTGAAAGTAAGGACTAGGAATGATCTATGCCGTGAAAAAATATAGACATTATCTATTAGCAAACAAATTTGTGTTCTTTGTGGACCACAAAGCCTTATTTATTATACTTGGTCAGCAAGCCATGCAACACAAAAAGAATAGTGAGATGGTTCATCATTCTTCTAGAATTTGATTTCACTGTAGTTGTGAAAAAGGGTACCGCTGATCAAAGAGCATATCATTTGTCAAGGATTGTTTCGTGAGAACCACCTAAGGAAGTAGATGATAATCTACCAGATGCATATCTGTTGTCCGTTGAAATGATACCTCGATGGTCGGAAAGCATGGTATTCTTGATAACCATAGCTCAAGTGGATTTGCAAATACCACTTCCTATTACAATCAGATTAATTGATCAATTGGCTATGTAACAATTAATAGCTGGAAGGTCGTACAAAAGAAATCGAGATGGACTATTGCTTTTATGCATTAATCGTGAAGAGAGAACCCAATACTTGAGTCAAGCACATATTACCATAGTAGGACTTCACTCTGCGAAAGACCGAACTATGAGACGTATCTTGAGGCTTGGAGTATTTTGGCCAACTATGAGGAGTGATGTTCATTCTTTTGTGAAAAATTGTTCTCAATGTCAAAAACAAACACCCATACCTCATGTGACATTGTTCCAAATATCGTTTGTTCCTAAGTGGAGTAACTATCTAATTATTTACTTATCAAACCGCAAATTTCCTGAGGATATGATTAAACACCGTCAAAGTGCAATTGAATCTAAAGCAAGAGATTATGCTCTTATTGGAAACCAATTGTATCGGAGACATAAGAATCAACATTTGCATCTTTGTGCAAATGAAGATGAATATATTCCCATTATGGAAAAAGCACATGTTGGATTAGTTGGAGGTCACTTTTCTAGTGATACCACCGCAAGAGAAATCTTAATGGCAGGCATATGATGGCCAACACTTTTTGCGGATTCCAAGGAATATGTTCAAAGGTATGATGCATGCCAACGAGCAAAAATGCCAACCCGTGTAGATAGCATGCCCTTAAGACCAATGGTGGGGGCAAGATCTTTTGCAAAATGCGGTATAGACTTTGTTGGGCCAATACAACCACCTGCCTATAGAACCCAAGCTCAATATATCATTGTAGCTTCAAACTATTTGACCAAGTGGGCCGAGGCTAAAGCAACCCAAAAGAATGATTCCAAAACCACTGCCGCATTCTTATATGAGTATGTGTTCACAAGATATGGACTACCAATAGAAATTGCCAATGATAGGGGAACTCATTTTCTCAATGAGGTTATTGAATATCTGCTTAATGAGTTTATGGTCATCCATAACAAATTAGCTCCCTATCACCCACAAGGAAATGGACAAGTTGAGCATACGAATAAAATTCTTAGCACCGTATTGACTAAAGTGGTTAGTTCAGGAAGGACAGATTGGGAAATGAATCTCCATGGTGCTCTATGGGCTTATAGAGTTTCATTCAAAACAACTTTAAATGCTACACCCTTTAACCTTGTTTATGGTCTTGATGTCATATTGCCAATAGAGTTTCTATTGCCGATACTAAGGGTAGCTAAGGATCTTGAATGGACTGGACAGGAATTGTCAAAGAGACTTGAAGATTTAAAAAAGCTTGATGAGAAAAGGCTAACTACTATAGCTCACATTTATGCACAAAAGCGGAAACAAAAACAATTTTTTGATTCCATCTAATTACAAATATCTTCAAAAAAGGGGACTTAGTTTTAATCTATTCCCTGAAGCAACAAATTCCCAAGTTTAAGAAAAAGAAAAACGGATTGTTTATCATTGAACATGTATCTCCGAGTGGAGCACTTAAGTTGCCCACCCTAGATGGTGAACCAACGGCTAATTGGATTAGTGGATGTTGTTTAAAGAAGTACAATTTGCCACTAACCAATGAATTGCTAGAAAGAATGCATGCAGCAAAGCAACAAGAGATAAAACGATAGCAGGGTATTGATGAATCCCAAGAGGAAGCGCGGCTTTGAGTACTCAAAAGGAGAGTTGCTCTCAAGAATCAACAAATACCTATTCCCATCTACACTCTGGAACTAGATGACGGACAATGGGACTTACAGAAAGATACAGTGTCAACAGATGATGAATGGCTAGATGGAATGGACCTTCGCATCAAAGTACAGCTGAACAATCATAGCACAAATGCATTGATCGATACAGGAGCTCGATTAAATGCAGTCAATTATTCCATGTACAAGAAAACCACAAGTCAGTCTTTGACGTCAATAATATCGACTACTAAAGGATGCAACAAGAACTCAACACCGACATTAGGAGTACTCAACTTAAATGTGATAGTACATGGATTTTCATGCCTTCATCAATTTGAATGCTTACCAGATGAACACATGAATGAAACAATGATTCTTGAAATATCATGGATGCGGATGTACAAGGGAGTATTAGATTGGGATACCAATCAACTCAAGCTATCACCTAAAGGCGGACAACTCATTATTCCAATTGCACCAAGCAAGGAGGAATGGAAAGGAGGTTACCAGCAGAGCAAACCATGAAGAAATCATTCTTCTCCATCCTATCAACAAGCAAATGCTACAAGTAGCATGCAAGGAGTCAGGAAACTTTGGGTACAGAAGCACAGCTTAAAGACAAGCAGATTCAAATCTGGGTGCCCGAAACATCCTCTATGGTACCGAAGACGGTTCCAAGGTTTAAAACACACAGAAGAACATATCCAAGCAGAGAACCTAAAACAAAATGGATTTAGAAGACAAAGGATCACTTATCTTCTCTGCAAACTGCAAAATTGATAAAGCAATGGAGAGTTAAGTCTCATAGGACTCAACCACAACATTCTAAACAAGACTAACCAAGAGACCAATGGAGAGTTAAGTCTCATAGGACTCAACCACAACATTCTAACCAAGACTAGCCAACAGACTAATGGTGGATAAAAGCTTGACAACCATCATTATTGATACCAAAGCTTAGGATATCAGACTGCCAAAGCATCTTGATGGTATAATCAAGCAAAGAGCACACAAGCTACAAGATTTTCTCTTTGGAAGACAACAAAAGTGTAACATTTAATGGCCTAAAAACTTGTGTGTAGTGGAAATTAGCATGAACATAGTGGGCATTTCATTAGAATAGATTCCTAATGACAATTACAAGAGTGCTTGGGTGGAGAGAGCAACAAAAAGCATAACACCTAGTTAGATAGCATGAACAATACTTTCAAAAGAGAGAGAAATTAAGCTATTGACAACAGTTGAGGACCGGATTTTCATGGAGCCCGTCCCCCCTCCAAAAGACTTTGTATTATGGTTTCTCCCATCAAGAGAGACATTGTACAATACAATTCTTTGTGTTCCTTCAAGACTAGCTAGTGCAATGAAGATGAAAGCTTCATGCACTAAGCAAAACACTAAGAAAACACAACATCAATTATCCCCGGTCTGAGATCCAAGACCTCACACACCTTCAAATATGGTGAGAGCTAGCAAGGTATGAGAGTAGATTGAGAGGAAGAAGGAGTATCTTACGAGAAAGATGTACATCTCCTCCAATAATCACTCATATTAGCATAGCTTAGCTTAGTAATTAGCTTGGTAGAGGAGATGAGCATGCATTGAAGCTTGGCTCTTGGTTGGATTTACATCCACATGCCAAGAGTATGTCGATGTAGGCTTCTAACTCACAAGCTTGGAGTAGGTGATGAGCTCTCCATTAAAGCTTGGGAAGAGATAGTCTTCTTTACTTCTCACATAGACTATGTGAGAGTGTGTGTGTGTGTGTGTGATAATGCCTTGCAAAAATCATCCCCCTCTCTCTCTCTTGGGCGAGCCTTCTTGCTATTTGCTCTTGCTCTACCCTCATTGGACCTCCCCAGGTCAAGCCAATGACTATAATTAAGCAGCATAAGTGATAGCCTTCTGACATGTGTCCCCCTTTCCCCTTTTGTGAGAGCATAGTAACTTTTTGCTAGCTTAGCATAGTATTTTTGTTGTCCCGTAGGATTCTTGCCCGTCCTGTGCCTTAATCGAGCCTTGGGAAACTTTAATAAGACCCAATGGAATTTTTCTTTAAATGCTTGGGCTCTTCTGTGCTTATCAGCAGCAGCCTTTTGCCTTTGCTGTGAGATAGAGATAGCATCCGTAATCTTTCGAAAATATTCTTGTAGGTCTCGGCTATACTCATCTGCAGCGAAGATCTTCCCATGTACCTTAAGTAGCAAGGGACTTTTTGATCTCCTCTCAATTACCTCGAAAGGTGCTTTTCCCGTGGAAGTATGTACAGTGTTATTGTAAGCATACTCCACTAAGGGTAAGTACTTCTCCCATTGGGATCTTTGATCTACTTCCGTTACATAGGCTTTTAGTAGATCGAGAATGGTTAGGTTAGCTATTTCACTTTGGCCATCCGTTTGTGGATGATAGGCCGAAGAGAAGTTTAGCCATGTCCCTAGATTCTCAAAGAGACCCTTCCAAAAATTACTTGTCATTCTAGGATCTCTATCCGACACTATGGACATTGGCAATCCATGGTACTTGAAAGTTTGTGAAATGAAGAGGGTTGCCATTTGATGGGCTTTGATAGTCTTTTTGACAGGTATAAAATGAGCTTGTTTAGTGAATCTGTCTACTATCGTCCATATTCCCGTATTCCCATGGATAGACTTAGGCAATCCAAAGATAAAATCCATGGATATGCTCTCCCATGGTGAATTAGGGATTGGCAAAGGTTGAAGCAATCCAAGTTGCTTCCCTCTATCAAATTTTGTCTTTTGGCATACCACACATTTAGAAACATACTCTTGTATGTTCACTTTCATGGTAGGCCAATAGAAATATGTTTCAATTCCCTTTAAGGTAGATTGAATCCCTCTATGCCCCACATAAGGTGGAGCAGGAGATTCATACATTACTTTCTCACGTAGTGAGTTAGTAACACATAGTCTATTTCCAT
Organism: Adiantum capillus-veneris; assembly: GCF_014529385.1. Classification (NCBI taxonomy): domain Eukaryota; kingdom Viridiplantae; phylum Streptophyta; class Polypodiopsida; order Polypodiales; family Pteridaceae; genus Adiantum; species Adiantum capillus-veneris. The sequence goes on from NC_140935.1 coordinate 132,421,977, forward strand.
AGAGAAGATAACCATCTTGTAAAGTAAATGGTTCTTCTTTCTTCCCTAATGCAAGGGCTGAAATAATATCTCTAAAATCGGGATCAATAGCATACTCATCTATCATTGAAGATAGATCATTGTGAGTTGCTATGGAAACCGCATTCACTCTCGGCCGTCTTGAGAGTGCATCAGCTACTTGATTATGCTTGCCAGTAATGTGAGCAATATGAAAATGAAATTGCGAAAGGAAATTTTCCCACCTCATTTGTTTGTCGGAGAGCTTGGTCTGTGTCATGAAGTAATTAAGACTTTGGTGATCCGTTCACAGTCCCCAATAAATAGTGCTTCCATGAGTCTATGGCATGTAGAACTGCAAGGAGTTCCTTTTCATATATGCCTAGAGCTTGCTCAACAGGGTCGAGCCTTCGACTCTCATAGCCTATGGCGTGACCTTCTTGGAGCCAAAAAGCTCCAAGGCAATCACCACAAGCATCACATTGGACCTCAAATGGTTTTGAGAGATCCGGTAGTGTAAGCACAGGTTGAGAGATAAGCTTTTCTTTAGGATTTTCACAAGCATTGTTCTCCTTAGCAGACCATGTATACCTAACACTTTTCTTTGTTAGGTCATGTAATGGTCCCCGCAATTTGTGAGAACTTTTCTATGAAGCATCTATAGTATGCACACATACCTATAAAGCTTCTTAGTTCATGAAGATTCCTTGGTTTAGGCCATCCTTTTATTACCTCTAACTTTGATGGATCCATTTGGATGCCATCTTGAGAGATAATGTGACCTAAATACTGAATCTCTTGCAAGAAAAATTCACTTTTCTTTTGATTAACATAAAGTTTATTCTCTCTCAAAACTTAAAATATTACCTGGAGGTGTTGCTTGTGTTTGTCTAATGAATTAGAGTAGATGATAATATCATTAAAGAACACTCTAGTGAAGGTTCGATGAGGCCTGAATAGCTTCTCCTTCAAGCGGTTGAATGTGGCTGGTGCATTGGTCAAGCCCAAAGGCATGACAATGTATTCGTAAAGACCAAATGTGGTGTGAAATGCGGTCTTTACAATGTCTTGATCAACTATCCTTATTTGATGATAGCCACTTTTTAGGTCTATCCTTGTAGCTTATCAAATAGGTCTTCTACCTGTGGAACGGGAAACCTATTTTTGATAGTGATCCTATTTAGTGCTCTATAGTCGACACACATACGATATGTGCCGTCTTTCTTTTGCACTAATAGCACGGGTGAGCAAAATGGATATGAGCTAGGCTTAACCATACCCTTCTCAACTAACTCATGTACTTGCCGCATAATCTCCTCTTGTTGAGATTGAGAAACTCTATAAGGAGGTTTGTTAGGCGGTGAGCTTCCTGGAATAAGTTCAATTGCATGATCATCATTACCTCGTTTAGGAGGTAGCTCACAAGGGATGTCGTCAATAAAAACATCTTGAAACCCCTTGAGAAAATTGGATAACTCTAATTCCTTTTGGTTGCTTTTATTTTCTTTTGCTAAAGCATTAGGTTCATTTTGAGAATCTTTGACAAAAATTATGTACACAAAAATAGAGCTCTTTATTGACTTGTTGAAAGCTGGTGTATGTACAATGGGGATGGTGTTACCCATTTCCTTAGCATTTATATACATGTCTTTTTCCCTGAACTTAAAGGAGATTCTCCTTTCAGGAAATTTAACATCGGCAGCCACGCGGTCAAACCATGGTGCCCCTAGGATTACATCCTCATGCTTGAGAGGAGAGATAAATAAGTCCTCTTTGTCCACATAGCCTTGGACATGAAGCCTCAATTTCCCGATTAAGGGAGTGACTGAAGCTTCTTGCCCCTTGAAGGCACTGTCTACGGGTAGGACATCTCCCATCTCGTAGGATTGTATGCCTAGCTTGGTGGCTAACTCCATAGATATAAATTGTGAGTAGAACCAGGGTCAAAGAGAATAAAAGCATCATGTTCCCTTACCTTTCCCCAAGCATGGCATAGAGGAGATCCTTTGTGATGAGTTTGGTGAATTTACTTCTCTTGGATCTCAACCAAGGAAGCTCTAGGAGGATCTTGGCGGTTGTTCTTTTGGGGACAAGCGTGGTACGCATGCCCTTGTTCGCCGCACTTGAAACACTGGTTATCCTTGCGATAACTCTCAAGCTCTTCAGGAGAGAGTTTTTTTTTACCTTTGTAAACTCCCTTCTCTTTAGCTTTGTTGGAGTTGCCCTTAGGAGACTTTTGGACACTATCCTTCCCCTTAGGCTCGTTAGAACCCTTTTTTCCGTGGGCTTATTATTTCTTTTAGCCCCCGTTTGGAAATTGATTCGAAAGGCCACCATAGTATGGTGTATTATCGCTGATATGGTACGTGGCCTTTGGGAGTTGACATACTCTGCCATTTCTTCGCGGTTAAGCCCGCACAAAATTGTTGCTTTTGCTCTCCAAAATCCAACTTTTTGAAGACAGTGGCTTTGAGTTGTAGGTCCCAAAACTTGTCTACACATCTGTGGATGGATTCATAGGGAGAGAGCTTTAAGCTTCGCCATTCGGTGAGTAATTTGTCTTTGGCATCGGTGGCTAAAAACTGCTTCATAATGGAAGCTCTTAAAGCTTTCCATGTTTGTGGAGCTTCACCGTTGGCTCGTAGGCTAGACCACCATTGCCTGGAGGACTTTTGAAAGTGCATAGCTACATGGCATAGCTTAGAGGAATCCGTGAATCCCTCATCTCCAAACACCGCATCAAATTGCTGGAGAAAGTCCAAGACTTTGTTCGTAGCACCAAAGGTGCCATCATGGGTAAGGAGAGAGATGCCCTTCCCTCCCTCTTTGAACTTCTTCAGCTTGGATGACCTCTTCCATGCGGCATAGGATTTCCTATGGCCTATTCTTTTTTAAAGTTCAAAGGTTGCACCATCACTTTCTTCAGAAGGTGAAGAATTTGAAGAAGGTGGAGAAGAGGGTGACCACTTTCTCGCCTTTTTCTTGTCTTGATCTTCGTCGTCTTCACCATCACTTTCATAAGAGGAAGAGGATGAAGAAGATGGAGAAGAGGGTGTCCTCTTTCTCGCCTTTTTCTTCTCTTGCTTTTAATCATCCCTCTTTGAAATATGGTGTGGAGAAGAGTGTGATGGTCTTCTCCGCTTTTGTGGTGATGGAGAGCATTATGCCCACCGTCTTCGTGGAGCCATCTCCGCCGAGGTGGCGGGAGACTCACTTCTCTCTCATTCCTTAGGTGGAGGCTCTTGAGTTCTCCTTTGGGAAGGAGATGCATCATCAAGAAGTAAATTCTTGAGCCCTACGTATGGATTCTCTTCTTCTTCCCGAATCGGAGAGAGACCTCTTTTGGGAGTCTCACAAGGAGGCTTCCTAGGTATTCTCTTGTCATGGTGATGAGCTTGGAGAATCCGGTGAGCACGGAGCTGCCGTTGCACTTCACTTTGGAGAGATGGATTGCCCATGGCTTGTTGAAGCCTAGAAACAAGATAGTTAACAAGCATCGGAGCATCATTAATAGATTGCTCATTAGCAAAATCAAAGTTATCAACATTAATTTCACTCTCTTTACTATTGTCAGGCATTCTAACAACTTTTAGGTGTAAACTTTTTAGGTTTACTTTGGCACTTCAAGCCCTAGTTGCTACTCCTTTTTACCCTTTTAGAAAAAGCACTCAAGCTACTGTACTCGTGGCTCAAATACCATTAATTGAAAGGAATAGAAGAGAGGGTCTTTCAACACCAAAACAACACCGGCTCCTGTCAAGCTTCTAATAGCTCAATAGTGGTGACGCCATAGGAAAGCCCCATAGGACTCCACTATTAAGACCATAGCTCTCGACGGTGATGCCCCGTTAACTGCACGAAGGCAGGCGCACTGCAAGGTTGAAAATTCCCTATTCTACTTACTCATAGGCAATTAATAATACCAACCATTTATAGCTAGCTTGAGGACCTCCCTTCTTTAGCAAGAAAAGAGAAACATTGTGCTCTGATACCAATGTAACATTTAATGGCCTAACAACTTGTGTGTAGCGGAAATTAGCATGAACATAGTGGGCATTTCATTAGAATAGATTCCTAATGAGAATTACAAGAGTGCTTGGGTGGAGAGAACAACAAAAAGCATAACACCTAGTTAGATAGCATGAACAATACTTTCAAAAGAGAGAGAAATTAAGCTATTGACAACAGTCGAGGACCGGATTTGTATGGAGCCGGTCCCCCCTCCAAAAGGCTTTGTATTATGGTTTCTCCCATCAAGAGAGACATTGTACAATACAATTCTTTGTGTTCCTTCGAGACTAGCTAGTGCAATGAAGATGAAATCTTCATGCACTAAGCAAAATACTTAGCAAACACAACATCAATTATCCCCGGTCTCAGACCCAAGACCTCACACACCTTTGAAGATGGTGAGAGCTAGCAGGGTATGAGAGTAGATTGAGAGGAAGAAGGAGTATCTTACGAGAAAGATGTACATCTCCTCCAATAATCACTCATATTAGCATAGCTTAGCTTAGTAATTAGCTTGGTAGAGGAGATGAGCATGCATTGAATCTTGGCTCTTGGTTGGATCTGCATCCACATGCCAAGAGTATGTCGATGTAGGCTTCTATCTCACAAGCTTGGAGTAGGTGATGAGCTCTCCATTAAAGCTTGGGAAGAGATATTCTTCTTTACTTATCACATAGACTGTGTGAGAGTGTGTGTGTGTGATAATGCCTTGCAAAAATCAGCCCCCTCTCTCTCTTGGGCGAGCCTTCTTGCTATTTTCTCTTGCTCTACCCTCATTGGACCTCCCCACGTCAAGCCAATGACTATTAAGCAGCATAAGTGATAGCCTTTTGACATGTGTCCCCCTTTCCCATTTTGTGAGAGCTTTAGGTAATTTAATAATTCAACTAAACTCTCATTGGACCCCTTTGCCTCCTGGCCAATAGGAATCAGGCAAGCCATTGGGCTGCTGAATGCTCATTGGACCCCTTGGTAGACTGTCCAATAGTCTTCTAGAGGACTTAATTCTCATTGGTTCTTTTATTAAGTGTTTTTTAATTAATTAAACTAGATTTACTCTAGCCTAATTCTCATTGGTCCACCTCCAAGGCCATCCAATAGGAATTGGGTACACCTTGTGGGAATCTGGCCTAGGGAGCTGACATGTGTCCCTCATTCCCTTTGTGTAAAGGGAGCTTGTGTGTGTATGTGTGGCTTTCTCTCTCATCCCCTACATGCAAGGCTCGCCCCCTCCCAAGTAGAGATTGCAAAGACTTTTTTGTACACACACAAAGCATCCAATTCCCTTAAGGTTGACCTTTGGACACAACCTTTGAATTTTGGAACCTTAGCATTTTGGAAGTCTTAATGGGATGAACCTTAGGGTCTTTTTAGCCCATTGTTGCACATGGATCTTTTGCAGATGGCCCCCCCCCTTTGGATCCCTATTTTCCCTCCTTTGGATCCCTACTGTGGCCGGTCTGCTAGCTTAACCAATTTTCTAGCTTTTTCTCCCCTAGCACTTGCCCATATTAAATGATCAATTTAACATGAGAAAATCATTTAGGAGAATTAGATATTGATTATTATGAAAAAAAGAAAACCTCGTCTCATCAGAAACCCTTGAGTTAATTGCTCAAGACTCAACTCTTGCACATCATAATGGTTTGAAATACATTGATCTTCAAAGCATGGTAGAGCCAACCAAGGCTATGCATAGACAGGATTGTTCAACCCATGCACACAGTCATCCCGGAGTACGCCATCTAGGAGGGGTGGAAGGGAACTAAGTAATTAAGGGCAATAATGTTTGAAGAGGGAGGAAAAAGTTTGATGTTAACGTGTGATTTTTTACAAAAATACCTAATAATGCCTTGACAAGTCATCAACGGGGTAAATTTAACTGATAGTATCTCCCTGATGAGTGTAAATAGTGTATATACTATGAGAAAATGATCAAAAAATGATCTTTTTTGGTTATTTTTTATCATTTTTCATGATATTGGGACTTAAAAGTAGAGAAATCCAACAAAAAACAATAAAATTGTGCTTGTCAATGAATTTTCTTAATTATTGGATTTTCACTTTGGTTTTTTAGCGCATTTTGTTATTTTCTTTGTTTTTTTAATAAACAGGTCAAAAATTATTAACTAGCAAATGTCAAAAGGACAAGGCACACAGGCACAAAAATTTTCAATCGGATCGGCAAATGGAAGTAAGAAGCCTAAATTAGGCGACCCAAGGCCTACTTTTGCAGAATTCTTGAATGAGCCACAGGAACCCGATTGAGGAAATTTTTGAGTTTAACATAGATTTCACGGTCTAGTAAGACTAACAGAGGAATTTTTAGAAAAATGGTTTGGGAAGTCTGAGTATAGATATCCAAGGTAGTATAAAATCACCTCATTTTCACTTGTCGCCCTTGGAGAGAGAGCTTTTGACCTTCGCGCTCGATTTCTGGAGTCCACAATCGCCTGTTTACAGCGCCGTCTCACATGCGACATGAGGGGTAAGTTCTATACTTATCAATGATCCATTATGTATGGACGGTAGCTAGTCTACACCGTAGGAAAAAACCGTAGAATCCAAGCGGTGCACGAAGTCCTACGATCGAAAATTGACCATAACGGCTTGTCAGCTCAACCAAATTGGATGAGACTTGAACTGTAGCATGCCCCCATATAATAGAGCACTTCTATATCACCAATTGACCATTTGGTAGGGGTCGAGGGGGGTCCCAAGTAGAAAAGCTAGGTTTTTGCCAGATGCTAGAATTGGATTCTGACTCCATAGACAGCTTATAGACTGGGTCTATACACAATATATGTGATTGGTTTCAAAAAAACAATCAAGGCAAGCTCTCAAAAAGCAAAAACAACTCGAAGGCTACAAAGCGTCAAATTGAACATACGAAGTCAAACTGACTCCAAATGAACCAAAATTGGATGAGCTGCTTCAAGATTATGTAGCGTGCAAGTCCATAGCTTCAAAAGTGACTAACCAACTCCGCAGGCCGTGTAGTCACAAAAATTGGTGATTTCAGAGTTGACAAAGTACGAAGTGATGCCGACAAGACAAAACTTTACCAAATTCAATTTAGGACTTGTTTTAGATGTATTGGAAAGATCTTTACATGTTTTTATGCATCTATGCATGTTCAAAAATTGATTTGAAGCAAATTGGACTCAATTTGTTAGCATTTCAGACTAAAGGGCATTTCAGAGTGGAAATTACAAAAAATTTCTAACTTTGGTACTCTATTCACCTAACAGGAGCAATGCAAGATGCGAACAAGGGCAAGAAGAGGGTCTCTCAAAAAGAGAAGTTGCAAGAGCTACCACCATACCAATTGGACCCCAGTTCAATAAAGATGGCCAAAGCAACGTATCTGTCCAAAGAACAGCTTGAAGAGAACAACACCACGGTTTTCATAGGTAGGTTTAAAAGTGAATAAGGACATCAAGTAGAGTTGCAACTACTACCAAAAGAAATCTCTGATGTCGTGGCAAAGCCTGACACAAAGGAGGCCAACAGAAGGCTCGGACTCTGAGAATTCTACAACTAGGAACCATGTGGCAGAGACTTCTAGAAAGCCTATGAGCTCTTATCTACAATTAAGGAGAATGGATCAGCCCAAATTACTGACCAACAAGGGCAAAAGGTCGAATTAGTAATCACAAAGGAAATTGTGGCCGAGGCTTTGAAGTTTCCAACAGAGGGGATGACAATGAGGGCTCAAGACAGAAAGACAGCAGGCACCTTCACCAAGGAGACTACTACGGCAACCTTTGCTCACCTCATCCAGAAGCAAGTGGAAGAACCAACATGGTTGTATCACCAGCACTTCCACTTTCTAGCAAAGAGACCGCCAAGGTACACATCACCTAATCATGGAGTTGCGACTACAATATTTACACAAGTGTTGAAATGGACAACCAAGAAACACATTGATCACGCACAGTATGTGCTATCAACACTGAAGGGTACCAAGAAAGAGGATAAGATCACGTATTTGGGTGCACCTGAGGTATTAACAAGAATAGTGTACCATGCTATTGGCATGGCAGACAATTTGCCGCCTGTTCCAGATCAGAACACATGGATTGTGTCTACACAGCCATTCTCCAAGAACCGCACGGTTGTTAAAGAGAGTTTACAAGTCAGATGAAGAATCTGCTAAAAGCTTCCACGAAGCTCATAGCAGTGAAAGCTCAGACAATGAGGAAAGGTGAGCCAGAAGAGAAGAGATGAAGAAAAAAGCAGTGGATGCACACCAAGAGGAACCTCAATAGAAAAAGGCGAGGTTTGAAAGGGAAAAACAAACCTACGAAAGAAACCGCCAAGCTGCAGGTGAAGACCCGGAAAGGTGGATTCCAAGTGATATAAGAGGATCCGGAACCAAGAATCCTGCCACCAGGAGTGAACCAGAAGATCCCAAGGATTCTCTTGAATGCATGTACGAGGAAACAGAAGCCTTAAAGCTAAAAGAAGCTCAAGAAGCTGAAAGAAAATCAAAGGAAGATGTGGTGGCGCAACAGAGACAAGCTAAGCGGCCCAACAAAGTGAAGCCCAACATGAATAGGGTGAGATGTCTCCTAGACCATCATCACCATATATGGAACAAGAAGACCAACCTATGCCAAGCCCTCCCCGAGGGCTTCACCAATAGTTAGACCCACTGAGGGCGAGCAAGCCAAAGAGAAGGAGCCTGAACCACAAGAGGTAGGAAGTTTTGAGAAACCCAAGGCAACAAAAATAGAGGCCACCCCTTCTACAACCACCCAACAAGAAACGGCCGAGGCATATACGAAGCCTCAAAAAGACAAACCAACCGAGGCCACTACACAACCTCAAGGATAGGTAGAACCCCCGCCACAACCATAAGCCACCGCAACCCCACCCAAGGAGCCACACACAGAGACTACTGAAACATCTAGGCGGCCTACAGAACATGAAGATTGATAGAAGAATGACAAAGTCATCCTGCAAGTTAATGAACATGCCAAGCAGATGATCGAGATGACTGAGAAAATGCGAACAATAGCACTTAGCCGCACTGCTAAATCTAGAGATCTGGAGATGGTCATTGATGCTCTACAAGGAGAATTAGATAACAAGATGAATGTCATCTCAGATCTACAGAGACAAATCCAAGAGCTGAGAATTGAAACTGAACAACACCAACTAGCAAAAGAGAAGTAACAAAAGGAAATGAAGGAGCTATGTGAACTTCTCAACAAGTTAATAGATGCCTGCAAGATCAAAGACCAACATCTGATAGAGGTTACCAATGAAATCTTAACTACCACTCTGTCAGTACAAAAGATCCAAGTGCAGCTTGACGTAGCGAATGCTTCACTGCAATATTCAGAGCATCAATGATCAGGCAGCTTTCTTGAGACAGATGAGGGAAACTCTCGCAGTCGCCTCGACCAAAGGTACAGACGAAGTATATAAGGCATTGGTAAAGAAGAATAAATATCTTGGACTAGAGCTAAAGCTAGAGCAGTCACAACGAAGACACCTTGCATTGATGTGGGTACAAAGAGAAGAACATCTGCTCAAGGAGATAACAGAGCTCAAGTGAGTCAATCAGCTGCTTGCGAGAGGGACAGTCAAGACACAAGAAGAAGCTGGTACTTCAGAGAAACCAAGCATTGAAATTCCCTCAGTCTCTTTTGTTGAGATGGAAACATAGCCTGTAGAAGAGCTAGGAATAGAGAAAGATTTTTAGGTACCACTAACAGATGTTGAACAAGTGCCAATGGTCCAGCTGTCAAAAGATTAAGAAGATGCACTTACGAAGTAGGTAGCTCAAGCAACAGATGAACAATGGAGAGCAGCAATGGATTGGGAGTTGAGAGTTCTCCATTCAGCCAATGTTAACCAAATCAATGCACAATGGCATCAATAATCATTGCCATATCCTTTGATCAAGGTAGAGCTTTTACAAGTCATATAAATATTTACAAAGATATGCAGGTTGAAGGCGCAGAGGAAGTCCACCCCAAGTGGAGAAAGAGACGGTTGAACAAAAATCCATGATATTTGATTCTGTTCACGAGAGCACCTGTAGCTCTTCAGTAAGACCCAACCTTTTGTCATGTACCATGGATAAGGACATGGCAAGCACATGAAGCACTAGCTAAGAAGCAGCCTACATGACTGAACTATCCAAGATTGCCAGGATCAGACCAGGGAACACCGATGGAGGAATACATGGTGAAAACCCTCACGAGCGCCATGACATTCTTCAAAAGTCTCCCTGATCTCTCATGTGCCATGCTCTACAAAATTTGCCAAATGCTTCTCACGTGCATTAAAGCTTTCCACGAGCCTGAGCAAGCAGGAGCCCCATGGATGTCATAGGGTCTCTACTACAACCTAAGCGTCCAACCTTCCGAATTAGAAGTTCTTTATGGCTTCTACTCCCGATGCATGTTCTTACCTTCTAGCAATATGTTGGCGTTTGAGGGAGCATTCTACACAGGGTTCTTCACTTGGCAAACAAAGATATTTGGGCCAGTGATAAGAAAAATAACCTCCAGATTTGTAGGCTACTCAGCCATTGAGCTCAAAAACAGGGTCACCATGCAGTTCTTGCAGGTTCCAGACAAAGAAAGAAAGATCAGATATGAGAAGGCACTTCATGCATTTAAAGATCGCCTCGCCAGCCCTCAACCCAAAAATTACTTCAGCCCATAAAGCTCTGTCAAGGGATGACACAGGCAAGGAGGGGCAGAATGTTAGCAGCAAGCTAACTCAAGTACCATTTTTATGAGCTTTCGTTGTAAAAACATTTATTATTTTGATGAATTGGGAATATTGTAACTCCTATTTTTTGGATAAACTTTGTAATTGATGAGCCGGGGCTACAAGCTTCCAGATTGTATCAACCTGTCTTTAGTTAGAGCTCCCAGATTATTAGTTTTGACCACAAAAAACCTTGGCTAAGGTATAAAAGTCGATTTTGTAAAGTTATTATTAAGTTTTTGGATAATGAAACACAGCGTGAGCTAACGACGATCACTTCTCTCCTTCTCGTGCTTCCTACTCCCTCCCCGGTTGTCACATTGCAGTCGCATTTGTTGCGCGTTGCAACCGCAAGTAAGAGCTATACGAATTGACATAAGCATTTCATGGTATTTTGTAGCTTTTGGCATCACCAAGCCACGGATTAATCTCATCATAAGTAGGAATTTAAGCTTAAAAATCAAAAACTAAGTATAGGTGGGGTATTGGGGCATCATTGCTAAGCATTTAGATGCATTTAGGGTCAAAACTCAGTGTTGTTAATAATCGTGATTTTGCACTTGACCTGAAGTGAGGTTTGAGACCATAAGCATGTGTTCTTAGGTCTTATAAACATGTCCTAGAATTTTTGTTACGTTTGGATGTCATTTGATGCTATAACGGATGTGATTTGTTTGCCGATGAGCGATTGGCTTTTGGTGATTTTAGTCACTTGACGTGCCTTTGGACGACAAGACGAGAACGAGGAGGATTAGATAGAAAAATATTTGTCTAAACTTTTGTAAAGTCCCAATGTGACACAATGTATATACAAGTATTTTAATTTTATTTGTAACTTTTTTTAATAGTTGATCTTCTATACATTAAATTGTCAAGGTAAAGTAAATTTAATTTCAATTTTTATTTTTATTTTAATACTCTTTTTTAAAAAAATTGATGTTTCATTGTTTTAGGCAGGTCAAAAAATAAGGTGCTCATTTGGGCCACCCAAAATAAATGAGCACCTTTATTTTTGAATATTCATTTAGCGTAATTAGCACGGTAATCGAGCGGCCATTGATGCGAATATATTACCACAGATATTACCGTGATTATTGCTTTCAAACCACTACTGGGATATGAGCTATTGTTATTGCCGCGTACACAATATTTTCTCTTTCCATTTTCCTTTGTTTTTTGCGACAATGCTAGCGGTTATATACTACTCCTCTTATAGTGTACCGCGATTTTTATAGGATGCTCAACCTAATAGTCAACCATATCTACAACTTAAGGTAATCACAAAACATCTCTCTAGCTCCCCTCTCTTTCCCTATTGTATCCCCCCCCCCCCCCTTTCCACTCCATGGCACACATACAATCACACACACGCACACATACAAACACGCACACACACACCTTACATGCATAAAGATAGAAACAATAGGAGATTAAGAAGTGCACATACCTCATTTATTTGATCGATTGATGCAATAGGGAATATCGTTAATGATTTTTTGACGTAGGTTGCTTACTGAAGTAGATGCAATCTTCTCGCACGTCATTTTAAACTTGTTTGCAAATAGATGTAAGAGATAGATTTGTTGGGAAATGGATTGTGAGAGAAATAGATAAAGAAATAGGTTGAAGTGAATAAAATAGGAAAGAGAGAGAGAGAGAGAGAGAGAGAGAGAGAGAGAGAGAGAGAGAGAAAACGAGTAAGATAGGGAGAGATAGATAGATAGATAGATAGAGAGAGAGAGAGAGAGATAATAGAGGGAGAGAAATAAAAGAAAGAGAGGGAAAGAAATAGAGGAAGAGAGAAATAAAAAAAGAGATAAATAGAGAAAGAGAGGGACTTGAGAGAGATTTAAGAGAGATAGATAGAGAGAGAGAGAGAGAGAGAGAAAGAGATAGATATGTTGAAGCTATATATAGCTCACTCTACTCAACTTGGTCTCTTCTATATATTTGTATCTTGTCCTCAATATGGATCTGTCTTTGGGAGTGTGCATGGTGTGTCTCTTGTCTTCTCTCTCTCTCTCTCTCTCTCTCTCTCTCTCTCTCTCTCTCTCTCTCTACATCTCACCATGGTATCAGAGTGGTAGTGATCATGCAATGATTCAATTCATGGTGATAAAACATAGTATGTATATGCGATTCGCATGTAAGATTCAGAATTCCTACAATTTCTTTTTTGAGGATTGATTCTTGTTAATTGTAGTTTTGTTGTGTTAATAAGAATCAGATTAGTATTTTGTGTGGTGTTTATTGCTATTCAATATGGTGAATCGTTTTGATTATGTTTTCTTATTTATTTGTCTTTTGACACCCAGAACATTGTCTCAATTTTCGAGGTCTTCTGCTCAAAATTTGGAGAAATTGAAAAAGCACAATGGAGCATAGCACAATGAAATTTTTCATCCAAAACTTTCTCATCTCCTGGAGCTCTTCTATTTGAGTTCTAGGTTTACAAAAAATAGAGTTTGCAGCAAAAAGTTATGTTGTTTTTACTGCAATCGAGCTTGACAAAGGTTTTGTCCTTGTGCGTCTTCGTGAAGCATCCGTGATCATTTTTCTAATTTTGGCATCAACTTTTTGAGAAAATTTAGATTTTTGATATTCATATTGCAGCCATCAATCTTGAGTCTCACGTCGCGTCTCACGTCACTCTATTTTGAGGACTCTTTCATTATTAAAGTCTCCCTTTTCTTGCGTTTTTGTGTGACATCTCTCACATCTTTGGACGTTTATTGAGCATCCTTCTTGTGTTTATCATTGGCAGAACACAGTTTTCATATTTCTCTCATTCTCAATTGCAACCTCCACCATATATGGTGTGCAAATTCTGCAATCTTATCTTATACGTCTTCTCACAACCATATATGGCTATGGCTATTCTCGTCAATGGTTTTTCTTCTAGCCACTGTTGTGTTCCTCCTTTCCAAAGCCAAGGATTTCTAGGTTGGAAAGAAAAGATGTTGTTAATTGTTGAAGGCGATGAACTCTCCGATATTATCCTTGGAAATCGTGCATACATGTCTGCCTCAGCGTATTGATACGGATCATGACAACGTGCTTATCATTAAAGGACCTGTATTTAAAGACTGGCATGTTACATGTACATATTGGCAATGATGTGATAAATCAACTCGTTGATATACTCTTTTTTCTCTTATTGATTCCCTTTTCCTTTATGTGTATGAACTACCTACTTCCCACAACGCATGGTAATGAAAACTTTCAGAAGAAATATGTTATAGAAATACTTTTATTTGAGAGGTTTGCTTAACAAGTTACAATATGAAGTTGGTACTGCCATGATGGGACATATTGAGTCTTTCAAAACCATTTTTAATTAACGTGCTGTTGTCGATGATCCCGTTCCATAAAAACAACTGATTACACTTCTTCTTGACACGGTGAAGGACTCTTCTTATGATAACATTGTTACCATTCTTTCTAGTAACGATGTCTCGATTTCGACCAAGCCTGCATGTCTCTAATTGACTACTCTCAACGTCAGGAACGACGTAATGTTGGCCATGATACAGCTATGATTTCACAAGAGGAGACTGAGTCATTGTTGACCGCTGGGTCAACAACACAACATAACTCAAGTTTTGTACCAAAGTCTTATCTTTTGCGAGTTATGAAATGCTGCGGATTATGGCTATAAACGTCATTTGTAATGAGTAGTTATTCTAGTTTCAGAAGCCGGGGTGCAATGGCACTTCCAGATTGTAAATACAAAGCCATTTGACCCTTTCAACCCCATTTTTGGTTAAACCTAAGGTAGCCTTAGTATATAAGGTACCTAGGTCATTTTGTAAAGAAGACTTTTAATCATAATCAAAGCTTAGCGCTGCCGTCTACTGTGTGTGAGAGAGAAAGAGAGTGAGTGTGAGCTTCATCCTCCCGCTACGCCCGGCTCGCTCAACGCATTGGAGATCCGACTGCACCATTGTTGTAGGCTCGAGGAGAGCTACGCGACAACGCCAAGCATTCCCCGCGAGACGAGGCGCACACGCCAATGCATCTACGAGCTATTTGTGGTCGTAAGTGTATCAAACATTGTCTGTTTCTTGAGTGCTAGTAGTCTATAGAATCGTGGCGACATAAGCTACGCATAGGTACTCATAAATTTCAGTTTCGGGTACTTTCAAAATTCGGCTCTATCATCCTACGCGTTTTCCGCAGATGGGTTTTGAGTGAGGATTTTGAGTGTAGAAGCTTAGGGACAGGTGTATCCTAGTGAGGGGATGGTGCTCCTTAAGTTTCGTAGGAATCTGGCATGCTTAGGTGAGTTACCTTTCGTATGTGTGTATGTGGCTAGGTGGTGTAGTTGAGGGCAGTGAGGTTCTTGATTGTGGTTTAGTTGGCCTTCCAGAGTGTTGTATGTGTAGGATGGTCTCAACCTGACAAGATTAAGAGATTTCCTCTGTGTGCCTATCGTGTCATCTGTGTCCTCGATTGACATTATGTTGATCTAGGTAGTGTTTGCATGCACTTCATGGGTGTGTGAGTAGCTTCCCGTTATCCGCTATAAACGTCATTTGTAATGAGTAGTTATTCTACTTTCAGAAGCCGGGGTACAATGGCACTTCAAGATTGTAAATACAAAGCCATTTGACCCTTTCAACCCCATTTTTGGTTAAACCTAAGGTAGCCTTAGTATATAAGGTACCTAGGTCATTTTGTAAAGAAGACTTTAATCATAATCAAACTTTAGCGCTATTGTCTACTGTGTGTGAGAGAGAAAGAGGGTGAGTGTGAGCTTCATCCTCTCGCTACGCCCGGCTAGCTCAACACATTGGAGATCCGACTGCAGCATTGCGGTAGGCTCGAGGAGAGCTACGCGACAACGCCAAGCATTCCACGCGAGACGAAGCGCACACGCCGATGCATCTATGAGCTATTTGTGGCCGTAAGTGTATCAAACGATGTCTGTTTTCTGCGTGCTAGTAGTCTATAGAATCGTGGCG
Source organism: Adiantum capillus-veneris (assembly GCF_014529385.1). Lineage (NCBI taxonomy): Eukaryota > Viridiplantae > Streptophyta > Polypodiopsida > Polypodiales > Pteridaceae > Adiantum > Adiantum capillus-veneris. The sequence continues at coordinate 132,437,681 of NC_140935.1, forward strand.
ACGTAAGCTACACATAGGTACTCATAAATTTCAGTTTCGGGCACTTTCAAATTTCAGCTTTGTCATCCTACGTGGCAGCTTAGGGACAGGTGTATCCTAGTGAGGGGATGGTGTTCCTTAAGTTTCGTAGGAATCTGGCATGACTAGGTGAGTTACCTTTCGTATGTGTGTATGTGGCTAGGTGGTGTAGTTGAGGGCAGTGAGGTTCTTGATTGTGGTTTAGTTGGCTTTCCAGAGTGTTGTATGTGTAGGATGGTCTCAGCCTGACAAGATATATTAAGATATTTCCTCTGTGTGCCTATCGTGTCATCTGTATCCTCGATTGACATTATGTTGATCTAGGTAGTGTTTGCATGCACTTCATGGGTGTGTGAGTCTCTCACGTCCAACATTGGCGCCGCTGCCGGGGACACAAGGACCTAAGTAGGTTTCCTACTAACACTCGTGTGATGGTTGCTTGATTTAGTTTCGGCTAAAGAAAGCGTTTTTCTTAAGTGGATCCGGAAGAGGATATTCCGCGATCAAGTGGATAGCGAGGAAGCGTGTGTCTTGCCGAGGGTCTGCGACTAGATAGGTTTAGTTAGGATATGTGGATTAGAGTAGTTGTTGGTGGTCGAGTGATTTGTGAGGTGATAAAAGTGTTTACTAGTCCGTGTGTGGCACTGAAGCGTTTTTCTACTCATAGATGCAAAACCCCATATGATTTGTAGGAGTAGCTTTAGGTAAGTGATCCGATTTTGATCTAGAGCTATTCATCACTGAATTATTTGCTAAAGTACTTGATTGCATTTGAAATCACGTAAAAGTGTGCTTTTGAGGGTAAAATTGCATTAAACAAGCTTTTGTGGATATTTTTGTATGACTCACTGATGCTGTGCATATAAAAGGGCATTTGCAAGGGTTCTGTGAAGAAAACCTGCAATGCTGTAAACATAGACATCCTACACGTAGGATGTCTCAAGAGGGTTCTGGAGACCAAATTTTGAAATTCTGAGTTGACCAGTGGGTTCAGAGGGTAGGTTTTACCCTATTTTCACATGGAAAGTGGAAATTTGACCAAATTTTGACAGATCAAAGCCAAAAGACGAGAATTGCCAGACATCCTACCCAAATTTTTTCCAAGGCCTAATTTTGAGACCAAACCATAGGATGACTCCATAGGCATGTTCTAAATGTTGTATTGAGTGACTGAAAGGGGTTTCACCTCATTTGGGTGAGAAAATTGGGTTCAAAGCGGACTTTAACACTTTTGACTGAAAAAGGCAAGAACAGCTAAAATTTGGGTCTTTTGAGATCCAAACTCAAATCTAAGCATACCACTGGGTTACTGACATCAAGGGGAAGCTGTGGGACTTAATTTTGAGCATACCACTGTGATCAACACCATAAGGAGAGTCTGTGGTTCAAATTTGCGGAAATTCTGAGAAGTTAGACATCCTACGCGTAGGATGTCTACTGCATAATTCTGAAACCAAAATTCTATTGTGACCATAGCAGGGTGTTGTATAGCCTTAGGCAAGCCTCCTAGTCAAATTTGGTCCAATTTGGAGTTGATTTGACTTAGGAATTCATCAGAACAGACATCAGGATTTTGGAACAGATTCTTGATCCTTTGACCAACCTATAGGTGTCAGAATCAAAAAGTAAAAATAGCTGTGAGTTTAGCACATCAAGGGGAAGCTACAGTGCAAGTTTGAGCTGAAACAGAGCAAAAAGACATCCTACGCGTAGGATGTCTCTAGCTTGATTTAGGACTCCAAACCAACTTATGAGCACACCACTGTGATCAGCACATCAAGGAGAAGCTGGGGTGAAAATTTCAAGTCATTATGAGCAAAAAGACATCCTACGCGTAGGATGTCTCAAGGCCATGTTTAAATCCAAATGAAAATTTGAGCATACCATTGTGTTGCTGGACTTAAGGGGAGTCTATGAACCAAATTTTGTTAAATTCTGAGCAAAAAGACATACTACGCGTAGGATGTCTCTAGACCAGTTTTAGGATCCAACTGTACTTTTAACCACACAGAAGTGTTCAGAGTGTCACAGAGATCCCAAATCTTCTTTCAAAATTGAATTTGGACTCATTTTGACCATTCTAAACTGCAATTCACTGTTTTGGCCATAACTTTCACAAACGGTATCGGATCGGAAAAGTTTTTATATCAAAACGTAGCCTGAGAGCGGCTGTACAGATCTTAGAGCAAAACTTGAGCTAAATGCATGCCGACGGCAACCATTTAGTTCAACTTTGAAAAAAACGTCGTTTGAGGCCTCAAAATTCATCCGGAAGTCGGGGGTGTCTAAAAGCGACAATTTGCAAGAATTGTGACGAACTGGTTGCAGTTTTGCACATAGTTTCGACTTTTTCCTAACCAAAGCACTTGAACACAGTGGACTAATTCTACTTGAACCAAGAAAAAGCTCTTAAGCCTAGAAATCATGTCTACCCTAGATTCAAACGCAGCTTACACAAGCTTGGAGATCCCGACGATAGAGGAATATCCTCCCACAATGGATCTTCCAAACTTGCAATTGATAAAGACCCATCTTGTTGAGAGAGTTTGGATGATTGGTCATGAGAGTGAAGGACTGTATAGATACATTGAGGACAATGAGGTCAATCTTTATAGGTGCTCAGATCCATACCTAGAAGAGATAACGGATTACAAGCTCTTATATGTCTACACATACGGAGTCGACTGTCAATGGAGATCTATAGTTGTCGACAAGTATGGACGAGAATACAGAGTTGCAGAAAGCACAAATCCACACACTGTTCTAGAAAGAGGAGGATATTTGGTCAATGAAGGACCACAAATGCCTCCACCAAACACGAGAATACCTATAGGAATTCCAAGAAGAGAGCCACGAGGATTCCCTTCAAGAGCGATAACGAGAGAAGGATTGGGAGAGTCTCTGGTTAGACTTGTAGACAATCGACGAGTTAGACCATCCCAAGTCCAGAAATGGGTAAACAGAAAATACTCCGGAGATAAAGATCCGAGAGATCACGTAGCGGATTTTAGAAGAGTGATTAGAGCAGAGGAAGTTTCAGATTTTGCGACACAGTTTGCGGGATTTGGATTGACTCTAGAAGATGATGCAGCTACATGGTTCGACTCGGTGGAAAAATGGGATTTTGAGACCCTAGATGAGCTGTTTGAGGAGTTTATTGAAGAATTCTCGCCAAAAGGAATTGCTCACAACACGGTCTCGCAAATCCATAGATTCCAACAGAAAGAGGATGAATCAGTACGCAAAGCATCATTACGGCTCAAGAGATATGTTAAGCTCTGTCCGAGAGCGGAATTACCTACGCAAGCACGACTAATGCTGATCTTTATCCAGGGAATGAGAAATACGGGCCTTCAGAAGGATCTGCATATGCTAAGGAGGATGACGCTAAACGAGTTGATCAAAGAATCTCTTTATCTAGTGGATAATTGTGAGGCATACAAAGAAAAGGACTGAAAGAGTCAAGGAGATGACACATCCTCTCAGCACAGTGTTTCACAAATAAGTGAGTCCATTGCCAAGCCAACGGCACCTATTGATCAAGAAAAGCTTATCGACGACTTGGTCAAGGGGTTGATCCCTCTTGTAAGGTCTGATTCGGGAGAGCCGAAGTGGTGTGAAATTGAGAGAAAATGGACAAACCATACGGGGGAAGAGTGCTATTATAGCATGGAAAATGCTAGGGAGAGGTATGTAGAACCTGTTCCAGAAGCACCTACTCCACCTAGAGACATTAGGGGGAATGCGCCAGGACCAGTAGGAGTTTTAAGGCCACAGCTTGTCTTAGGACAACAACCTCCGCTGCCAGGTGCTAGAATGCAGGTAGACATGAGATACATGCCAATGATGGAAGCATCAAATAAACCAACGCCAGTACCAGCTCCAATGTGGTATAGCAACCAAAGTGGGTACTACCCTTCTGAGAAACAAAATGTGAGAAAAACACATGGAGTGGTGAGGCCGGTACAACCTCCACCTCTTGGGTTTCAGTCGAAAGAAAGAAGGTATGAAATGGACCAAAGGACATTGCGATTCATTGCAAATAGCGGCTTATCTAGGTCAAAGCTTGCTTATAGACAAGAGGAAATGCTAAAAGAATCTCCTCAACCAGAGACAGATTGCCACAAAAGTCGTGACAACCACTTGGTCAAACAATGTCCTCATATGGAGATCACTGAAGTAAATGCCTATTGTCTTGAGTGTGGCATCACTCACTTGATCCCCGATTGCACAAAAAAACCAAACCAAATCAGGAAAAGCACGACAAATGTATTAGGGATTGTTCAGCCACCTAGTAGCTCAGAAAATGAAAATGTCGTACCAGTTCAAGTGGTTACGAGAGCACAAGCCCAAAAGAAATCTAATGAGAATCTAGAGACAAAGAACACGGAAAGTGACACGAGTCCAAAGACAGATGATGGACCAAAGACCGACGCACCTAGTCAAATAACCAAGGGCAAACAAAATAGTTGGAAATCTAGAAAGACTAGGATGAAAGCACGCAGGGAACGAGAGCAAAAATCCCTAGCTGAGAAGCTTACCGAAGCTGAGGAGAAGATAAAACAACATGAGGAAAAGGAGTCACCTTCTCTTACACAGATGGTTAAACCTCTAGAAGAACCATCCACGGATGAGAAACCAAAAAGTGCTAGTTCAGGAGGATCTGTGTTGGCAGAGAAGGTTAATGAGACATTAGATTGTTGGAGCTATATATGGCTCACTCTACTCAACTTGGTCTCACCTATATATTTGTATCTTGTCCTCAATATGAATCAGTCTTTGGGAGCGTATATGGTGTGTCTCTTGTCTCGTCTCTCTCTCTTTCTCTCTACATCTCAACATGGTATCAGAGCAGTAACGATCATGCGCCGATTCAATTCATGGTGACAAAACAGTATGTGTATGCGATTTGCATGTAAGATTCAAAAATTGCTACAAATTTTATTTTTGAGCATTGATTCTTGTTAATTGTGGTTGTTTTGTGTTAAGAAGAATATGATTAGTGTTTTGTGTGACGTTTATTGCTAATCAATCTAATCGTTGATTACGTTTTCTTGTTGATGACACCCTGAACTTCATCTCAATTTTTCTTGCTGTTCTGCTCAAAATTTGGAGAAACGGGAAAAGCGCAATGGAGCATAGCGCAATGGCACTTTTCATCCATGGAGCGTAGCGCAATGGCACTTTTCATCTAAAACTTGTTCGTCTCCTCGAGCTCTTCGATTTGAGTTCTAGGTTTGCGTCAATCGGAGTTCGCAGCAGAAAGTTATGTTGTTTTTACTGCAATTGAGCTTGACGCAGCTTTCTTCGTCCTACTTCTTCGTGAAGCGTCCGCGATCGTTTTTCTTATTTTGGCGTTAACTTTTTTGAGAAGATTTAGCTTTTCGCTATTCATATTGTGGCCGTCAATCTTGCGTCTCACGCCACTCTATTTTGAGGACTCTTTTATTATTAACGTCTCCTTTACCCTGCCCTTTTTGAGTGACGTCTCTCACATCTTTGGAAGTTCCTTGAGCGTCCTTCTTACGTTTATCGTTGACAGAACGCAGTCCTCATATCTCTCTCATTCTCAATTGCGGCCTTCACCATATATGGTGTGCAAATTCTGCGATCTTATCTTATACGTCTTCTCGCAACAAGATATGGCTATGAATATTCTCGTCAACAGCTTTCCTTCTGGCCAACGTTCTGTTCCTCCTTTCCAAGGTCAAGGTTTTCCAGGCTGGAAAGTAAAGATGTTGTTAATTCTTGAAGGCGATGAACTCTCCGATGTTGTCCTTGGAAATCGTGTTTGTCCGCCTCAGCCTGTTGATACTGATAATGATAACATGCTTATCACTGAAGGACCTATATTTGAAGATTGGAATGTTGCCTATACGGATTGGCAACGACGTGATAAAGCAGCTCGTCGGTATATTCTTTCTGCTCTTACTGATTCCCTTTTGCTTGATATGTACGAACTGCCTACTTCCCACGACGTATGGAAGTACCTTATTGCAAACTTTCAGAAGAAATCTGTCACAGAAATACTTTATTTGAGAGGGTTGCTTAACAAGTTACAATATGAAGTTGGTACTGCCATGACGGGACATATTGAATCTTTCAAATCTATTATTAATCAACTTGCTGCTGCCGGTGATCCTGTTCCACAAAAGCAACTGATTACACTTCTCCTTGATACGGTGAAGGACTCTTCTTATGATAACATTGTTACTATTCTCTCTAATAAAGATGGTCTTGATTTCGACCAAGCCTGCATGTCTTTAATTGAATACTCTCAACGTCAAGAACGTCGTAATGCTAGTCATGATACAGCTATGATTTCACACGAGGAGAGTGAGTCACAACAGATGGAACGGGCTTTTTATGCTCGAAGGCGTCCATTTCAACGAGGAAACCGCAGAGGTGGCCGTCGCGGTAATATTTTCTCTCGTCTCAAATTTCCTAATAAGCAATGTTCTTACTGCAACAGAAATGGCCATACTGAAGATGATTGTTGGGCACGTCAATATGATGAAGAACACAATATTACCACAAAACAACCACGTTTATCTAGAGACTCTTCTTCTTCTTCTTGTGAATATTGTGGACGATCTGATCATCCCACTCATATGTGCTATAAGCGTCGATTCGACACAGATCGGAATAGAGCATATGCTACTGAACATCGAAACAAGATTGTACCAGAAACAAGCTGCGTCCTATGTTCAGTTGCTCCAGACAGAATACTTCATGTACGCCATGGATCACTTTTTATTGTCGATTCTGGTGCTACAGGAAATATGACATATCAGTCTAAGTGGCTCCATAACTATCATCCACTGCCAATTCAACGTGTTGTTTATCTTGCTGATGATACTACTTGTCAAGTAAAGGGTATTGGAGACTTATATCTTGGTACCTTATCTTCTTCCACTCGAATTTTGCGAGGAGTATTACATGTACCAGATCTTCAACGTAATCTTCTTTCAGTTGCTAGACTTGTTGATCTTGGTCTGTTTGTTGGATTTGATCATACCAAATGCCGAATTGAGAAAGATGGACAGACTATAGCCACTGCTCCTCGAAATGGTAATTTGTTTGAACTCTCTCTCAACGATGCTGTAGCAAATGTTGTCACTGCTCCAGGTGATCATGATTGCAAAGTATGGCATCACCGTTTTGTTCATGTTGATTTCTCAAAACTCCTTGATCTTCAACGTCGTGATCTTGTTCATGGCATGGATCTTAAAGCCCATCCTCATATGGGAATTTGTGAATTTTGTGCTCTTGGGAAACACAATCGCAAACCCTTTCCTCTTTCAAATACAACTCATTCTCATGACATATTGGATCTTGTTCATACTAATATATGTGGACCTCTACCTTCTTCAAGATCACAATATCGCTACTTCATTACTTTCATTGATGATTTCTCAAGGTATACGACTGTATTTCTTCTTAGACAAAAATCTGAAGCCTTATCTGTTTTCAAACAATTCCACAAGGCTGCGGAACTTCAAACTGGTCGTCGCCTTAAGAAGCTTCGTAGTGACAATGGAGGCGAATATGTTTCTCGAGAGTTTGTGAGTTACTGTGCTGACAGTGGAATTCATCATGAACACACTATTCCATATTCGCCTCAACAGAACGGAGTTGCTGAACGAAAGAATCGCACTATTCTCAATGCTGTAAGATGTATGCTGATTCATTCTGGCTTATCTCGTGTTTTTTGGGCTGAAGCTACTTTGACAGCAGTATTTATTCAGAATCATCTTCCTACTACTGCACCCTCTGGTAAGATACCCATCACAGCATGGACAGGTGACATTCCTTCTGTATCTCATTTTCGAACCTTTGGATGTATTGCTTATATTCATGTTCCCAAAGAAACACAAACAAAGCTTGATGCTCCTGGTCTTAAAGTTATTTTTATTGGATATTCTGACACTTCCAAAGGCTACAAATTCTATGACCCTTCCTCCAAGAAAGTAATTGTGAATCGTGATGCTACTTTTAACGAACAGCTTATGGGAGGCTCATGGTCCATGGATGATTCTGATGATACTAAATCATTGCTTCAAGCTTTTCCATTTCTTTCAGAAGATGAAACTCTTCCTATAGAGAAACTTTCCTCTTCACAACCATCCATTCCGAATGTCGCCAATGATGATATTGATATTTTTGTTGATCTGCCTATTGATTTTGAACATGGCTCATGTCATGTTTATGATGACGATATTGCTGATAATGGTTTTTGTACTTCCGAAGATCCCATTACTTATGATGAAGCTATCTCTTCACCACAAAAGGATCAATGGCAAGAGGCTATGGAAGCAGAGTACGATTCTCTTATCTCTAAAGGTACATGGATACTAACTGAATTACCTCCTGGTCGTACAGCTATTAAATGTAAGTGGGTGTATAAGACAAAAGTAAAAGCAGATGGATCTTTTGACAAGTTCAAGGCGCGTTTAGTTGCAAAAGGTTATTCCCAAGTAGCTGGTGTTGATTATCAAGAGACCTTTTCACCAGTTGTTCGCATTACAAGTGTTCGAGTTTTATTGGCATTTGCTGTTCAATTTGATTTAGAAGCTCATCAAATGGATGTGCGAACTGCTTTTCTTAATGGTGACTTGGAAGAGGAAATTTATATGGAACAACCAGAAGGGTTTGTTATTCCAGGTAAAGAAGACCTTGTTGCTCAACTCCATAAGGCACTATATGGTCTCAAACAAGCTTCGCGAGCCTGGTATACAAAATTTGATCTTTTTCTCACCTCTAAAGGATTCATCTCTTGCTCGTCAGACCCCAACTTATACATAAAACGCCAAGGTAGCAGTTTTGTGATTCTTGCTCTTTATGTGGATGATACCATCTTTGTTTCCAATGATTTGGGATTTCTTCAGCAAGTGAAAAAGTTATTGTCTTCTGCATTTGATATGGTGGATCTTGGAGAGATTCACTCGTGTCTTGGGATTCAAATCCAACGGAACCGTACAAAAGGTATTTTATTCCTTCGACAGTCAAAGTTTATTGCAGATACTATTCAAAAATTTGGTATGGAATCTGCACATTCAGCCAACACACCTTGTCTTGCAAGCTCTACGAAGAACACTTCTGACAATGGCGGTCAACTTGTCACAAATCAACCTTATGCTAACTTGATTGGATGTCTTCAGTTTGTTGGCATGAACACTCGTCCTGATATTTTGTTTGCTGCTAATTATCTTGGACAACATCTTGCATGTCCTTCTCTTAAGCATTGGTCTGCTGCAAAGCGTGTGTTGAAATACTTGAAAGGCACTACAGATTTTGGTTTAGTCTATCGACGACAACTCACATCGGATTCTATGCAATCTCTTTCTCTTTTGGGTTACACAGATGCAGACTGGGCAAGCTCACATTTATCTATGCGATCTACTAGTGGAAATTGCTTCTTTATAAATGGTTGTCTTGTTTCTTGGACTAGCAAGAAACAACGTTGTGTTGCAGTTTCTACGACTGAGTCAGAATATGTTGCGGCATCACTTGCAGCTCGTGCGTTGATTTGGCTTCGACAAATGCTGGTTGATATTGGTCACTCTCCTCTTTCTAGCACACCCTTGCGGTGTGACAACCAAAGTGCTATTAGTCTTGCAAAAGACTATGTTCAACATAATAAGTCAAAGCACATTGCTGTCCATTATCATTATGTCAGGTATAAAGTACGCAAAGGAACCATTATGGTTGAACACTGTCCAAGTGACCAGATGATTGCAGACATTTTGACCAAAGGCCTCAACGAGTCACGTTTCATCCTCTTGCGCTCGGAGCTTGGAGTTGCTTCGACCTCACTCTTTCTAGATTAGCTTCTTTGCTATTGTAATAGCTTTGTACATATGACATTGTAATCTTTTAGGTACCATGCACTATGCACACTCCACATTTGCACATTGTGATCTCTAAGTCACTTGAATATTTGTACATAGATGCACAATTCACTTTCACATCATCATCTCTGGTTCATATTTTCACATTGTATAGGGGCTTGGGTTTTTCCCTTGAACTCCCCAAGGGTTTTTTTCATCCAAAGCTAGAGACCTTTGTTTGAGTGGGGGTGTTGGAGCTATATATGGCTCACTCTACTCAACTTGGTCTCACCTATATATTTGTATCTTGTCCTCAATATGAATCAGTCTTTGGGAGCGTATATGGTGTGTCTCTTGTCTCGTCTCTCTCTCTTTCTCTCTACATCTCAACATAGATGCCCTCTTGAAAGCCTATGATGCGAGGCTCAAAAAAAACCAAACACAAGAACAGAGGTGGATGACATATCCCTATGCGGAATTAAAAAAGCAAAGATTGGAAGTGTGCACGAAAATGATTCAAACAGCCCAATCTTTACTAGAACCACCAGTTGCAAAACCTGAGGATGTGATCCGCGTCATGCCAACACAAGTAATCCCACCAAACCAGGAACTAAAAGAGCCAGAATCTAGTCATGAGCACAGACCAAACCTCAAAGAACCAGCATTAGAACCAAGGAATATAGTACTGAATACCACGGATAACTCTTCCGAGGGATTTCACCAAGCTATACCTGAGGATTGTAAAGAGATAGATGGTCTTGATGAATTGTGGAAATAAGTCAGAGAGGCCAATGAAGACGATGACCTAAGAAGACGAGTAGACAAGACTGGTGATGAACGAGGAGTGTTTCTACCACCAATAGAGGAATTTGAGACTGGATCTCAAATGAATCTAGACGTGCAATCGTATTGGGGAGACAAAGGATCTGTACAATCTATGGATAGTCAACCCCATTCGCTAAGAACACTACCGTCCTACATGGGAGAGTATGAGACCAAGTCAGATGTGGTTGCAGTCCCATCACAGAGACTGTCTCCCAACAAGGCCATCGATTCAAAGGGGCTAGTAGATATTCTATCTACCCCAGTCACCTGTACAATAATGTTAGCCGAGTTTCTCAGAATAAGACCAAACATGTGGGCTAATGTGGGTAAATGTCTAGAGAAATTTGGTGTAAAAACCCCAATGACTCAAATCAAGGAAGGCATCCAAGAGCTTGAAATGCCTCAACTAAATACTAGGCCAGTGCCATTAAACAAGCTAGGCGAGTATTACTAGGGAGAAGATGGAAACACCACCCTTCCTTTGGAACTCAATGGTATACAAACCATGGCAATCCTTGACAGTGGAGCTGGTGTGGCCATTGCAACCAAAGAGGTTTGGAAAAAATGGGGAAAACCTGCCTTGAGATCCACACGAATGACCCTGCAGCTTGCAGACGGACACAAGGAAAAGCCCCTAGGACTGCTAGAAAAAGTACTTGTTACTTCTTATGGCATTGAATATGAACACACTTTTGTTGTTGTTGACTTTGGCAAGAAGAACAACTATGAAATCATTCTGGGAAGACCATTCATGCGACAATTGAAAATGGTCCAAGATTGGGGTTATGACCATATATACCTGAGACATATTGAAACCATAACAAAGGTAAACTTGAGGGGCCATAGCTATAGGGATGTGATAAGAACACCGATTGAGGAGTTTGATTCCGCCACAGTAGCAGGATCAGAACTTCCAGCTTGGTTAGGTAAGCCTAAAGACCTGTGGATGTGTGGAGCTTCACAATGTGGTAGCTTGAAACGTGAGGAATGTATCCTAGAGCGAGTTATAGAGGATATGGACTATATCCCAGAACCATTTCCTGAAGAAGAGTTAGAGCCTTTTGGATGGGAACACATCTTGGCTGCTCTGGATGTCTGCGTCGTGGAGGATGCTCTCACAACAAAGTTTTGTGATGAAAATGGCTATGATGTCGTTCCTTATTTTGCAGTGAGTGTAATCCAGGAAAACGAAGAGAAGCAGACATCAACAAGCTCTCAAAATAAGGATCAAACAAAGAAATATGGAGAATCAAAAGATGAAGAAGACGACGAGTTCTATGACTCTGTAGAACACTTCGAGTTTCAAGAAGATCAATGACCCAAGAATCAATGTCATTGCTACACGAATAAAGTGCATCAAAAGTGGATTCCAAAGTCCTCAATGAAGACACAACCACCACAAGCATCCTCATACAGGGCTCCTAATAAGGATGCAAAGACTCAGCTAGGAGGAATATGACCAGAGCAACGAGCTAACAATGCTCTAATCAATGGGCTAGAAAAGTCCTCCAAGAAACTACCACCCACGAGCAAACAGACAGTAACTTTCCACTACCAGCCAAAAAATCAAGGGAAAGTACAAGAAGTCAACCTTGCTGAGGATAGTAGCGATAGTGATGAATCTTACGACATCCCCTATCATCAACTCAGACCATCACTATCACCAACCCCTTCAGAAACAACCATGATAGGTCAAAAGAACAGGACAACAAGTCAAAGCCAAAAAGCTCGACAAATCTGGATACCAAAAAGCCAGATCGGCCAAAAACAGATATAGACCAAGAAGACAAAGATCTCTAATGACAAATCACAAGATCCAACACCAAAACAAAAACAAGGAAAGCGTGCACGAACGGGTAAGAATATCACAAAATCGCAAGCTTTCACAACTCAGGTTTGGGCTCCAAAGAAGTTGATTCAAGCACAAAAAAGTCAGGAATTCATTTGGATTCCAAAACAACCACAGTATCAACTTTCAAAGCCTGAATCCCGTCACCAACCAAGCATACAAGGGCCGAAGCAAAGACCACTGTCGACTCCCACAACAAAAAGGTGGATCCCAAAGAAGTCTCTTCAAACACAAAAAAAGCACGGGAAAATATGGGTTCCCAAACGAGAGCCAGCAACAAAAAAGCCAATAATCACAAAGAAATGGGTCCCAAAGACGAACAACAAAACTGCTGTCAGTGCATCGCCGCTTGAATTCTTACAATTCTTCCTACGATTACAGTACAGTTAGAAGAGATCAAGTTGCTTCAATCAAGCAACGATACAGGAGCTTCAAAGACCATTACATTGCTTAGAATAGGAAGCCTCGCCAACAAATGCCAATAAGCAAATTGCTTATACCCACATCTTGCACAACATAAATGTTTTCCATGCATTGACTGTGTATGCATAATAGGGCTACATTACAAGGCCTGCATAGGCACAACTTTTTGCCCAAGCACAACACATACCCTTTGCGATACCCTGTCGTAAAGGATGACTCCAAATAGGAAGGGGGGAGGCATTCTGAATGCGGACCTAACATTATGACTATTAGAGGGCAATGTTTTGTGAGATGCATTGAATTTTTGCGTTTTATTGTGATAAATTTTTGACGAAATTTAGAGTATATGCCCTCATAGTAGTGTTACAGAGGAGTATGGGGACAAAATCCATATATGAGCCCCTAGGGACACGTGTATAGTGTACATAGCATTTACATTTCTATTTGAATGATTTTTCTTTTGTTAAGTTTTAAGATTTTCTTTGTTTATTATTAAGAAAAAAATAATTTCAAAAATCCATAATCCACATGAAGCAAAGACTGACAAGAGGCCTGAGCACTACAAAGAGAAGAAGGTACAGGAAAACGATGAAACTTCACGAAGTATGTCTCAGCAGCCACTACAACAACCGAAGAACTTGTCACAAGCAGTGTCAACATACAACTGACAAGTCATACAAGTCAGAGTCGAGTAGCTACGCCACAAAATGAGTGAGGTGTTAGTCCCAAAGCTTCAAGTAATATTCTCTGTGGTCTAAGCATCTTAGCTATTCTAGGTACTGCTCAAGATGAAAGAGTTGAGCATATTTACGTTGTGTCGCTCATGCTGGTATAGGTGAGCAAAAGAGTCGAAGTCTAAGTACTTAAGTCTAGTGAAGTGAAGGAGAAGGTCCAAAAGACACTCACATACTGAGCACAGTGAGATACGAGTGGAGAAACTTCTATATCGAAAACCCTTCTTGGAAAGGTGGAAGCTATTGAAACATCTTTTGATGTCACATGTGCTACATTTATTCCTCGAAACACCCATCATCTCCTTCTTTCACATTGCATGCTTTTGTTGACAAATTTCTCATATGCATATAGAGTGTCCCATAATTGGCACTTGCATCAGGCACTCTTTCCATGTTCCACCCAAGCACTCACCTTTCATGAACATGTACTTCACGTTCAACTGCTCAACTCCAATAAGAGCGTATACCAAAGACATTTTTTTCTCGCAGGGTTTTTCCCTTTGGTCATCCAGGTTTTAGACCCTAATCTAAAGACATATATCACCATCCTCTTGTACATATTCCTTTCACATCAACAATAATGAAATGCTACTCAAATGAATTGACAAATGAATTGGAGCACCAATTTCAGATCATAGCATACTTCTCCTCAATGGCGAGTCGAAGAATGGCCTACAATGACAAAGTTGCAGAAAACACTAACAACATGATTGCACAGGAACAAAGAAGTCCCCAATGAAAAAGAGCAGACATAAATATAATCAGAGGATCTCAAAAGATGAATGGTTACGATGATAGACGTCCGCTCTAATGGATCATAGTTCTTGTTGTGGTTCGACAAAGATATAAGCAGTGCAACAGATGAAGCCAAAACAACAGCAAAGTGTTGACCGCTGGGTCAACAACACAACAAAATCCTTACAAAGTTTTCATTGGCTCACAAGATCAGAAAGCCAATCACTCAATTCTACAGATTGTAGAAGTTGTTTCTGAGAATCACAAATACTTTGAATTGACAGATTTGCTGGAGCAAGTGATGGACACTACAAGAGGTTGTGTGCTCTTGTGACGCTGTTAGCGACGGAAATACATTGGGTTTTTATAACCCCCGGCGTCGCTAAAACCGTCGCTACGAGAGCGTCGCTATAGGCGTCGCTATATGCGTCGCTACGAGCGTCGCTATAGGCGTCGCTATATGCATCGCTATGAGCGTCGCTATATAGCGACGCATATAGCGACGTTTACAGTGAAGACTATAGCGACGCTCATAGCCATAAATAGCGACGGTTATAGCGACGCCCGAGAGAATTTTTTTTTGGTGGCAGGGCATTGAATGCCCTGCCACCCATCAACCATATTGTACTTGATTCACTTTTTAAAAAAAGTGCAAAGGTAGATAATAGACCCAAAATAGTCACCCACAAGACGCATTGTTTGCAAAATTGACAATTGTACACATCATAGGCAAAATGAATTGATTGGCAAATGTAATAATGACAATTGTACAACATCATAGGCATAAAGAATTGATTGGCAAAAGGAATTGCGGTGACAAATGTAATAATATACATGGTTCAAAAAGACGTATAAAATCCGTCTCATGATACATAAGCTATGAGAAACCCTAAACTAATGCTATCTAGCTACGGCTAAACTGACGTCGTCTAGTCAGACGTCTCATCGCGTCCAAGCGGCGTATCTGTCGGATTCTGCAAAAAAAGACAATAAGACAGTTTTCAGTAAGTATAAACATATAACGACATTTATAAAACAATACAAAAAATAAAAAAGAGTAAACCCTAATACTAACCATGCCGCCGCGAGAACTGAGAATGTCCATCAGGGCGTTTAAGCCCTTCCTGCCAGCGTACTCGCGCTCGTACGGTGTGGGATCACGTCTTGTCATCGACCACTGTCAAAACATACAAAGATTTCATTATGTTAGAACTAAAAAACTCATAAACCCTAAACTATCGAACATGCATAAAGAGCAATGTGAAAAGACTTACAAAATCGGCCTCAAATGATGCCCATCCACCGCTCCCCAAGTGGTGCGAGCTCCCTGCCTCTACTCGCGCTCTGGCTGCATCCTTTTGTTGCTTCCACTTGTCGGGATTCTCGCGCGCTGCTTTCTTTGCATTCTTCCAATCTTCTTTGGCCAGCCAATCTGGCCTGTTCCACCCATTCTTGATTGCTTTTTGCACTTCAGAACGCTTGTGTTTGCAGTATTCGCGCATTCGAATCTTCATCAGGTCTTCATTGAAGCGCTGATCCCGTGTTGGAACGGGAAACTCATCATGAAGTATGTTGATGACTCTGTTTTTTAAATCACTTGGTACTTCACTCCATTTGTTTAGTATATAGTGTCTAAACAGCTGAGAGCAAAGACCACGCATGCGCAAGATCACCTTCTTGCTGTCATCATCCATGATGATGCCGCCGCTGATGTCGACGGAGTAAGGCAAGCCCTCTGGCCGGTGACGCGTGAACCTGGGTGTCCCGGCAGGGGTCTCTAGCGGCGTGTCGATGGGGGTACGGACGTCAGGTGTCTCCACCGACGTCTGGGCCCCGAAGCGAGGAGTGTCGAGTGGGGTGGCTCCTGGCTGAGTAGGTAGAGGTGTGTAGCTTCTAGGAACAGTCAGCCGTGCAAAACCTGGCGTAGATGGCGATGCTATGGCTGGTGTGGGGGCGGGCAAAGAAGGGGAGGGTAAAGAGCCTCGTCGAACACGAGGCGGTGTGGAGGCATCGGTGGCGGAATCCCCACAACAACCGCCACCGCCACCACTAGAGCGCCGGTGTCTAGACGAGTGTGAAGCTCGTCTCGTCGACGCCGAAGCTTCGGAGCGCGCCGAATGCTCCGAAAGAGAGGGAGATGCGGATGGTGTAGGAACGCGCGATGATGCGCCAGAGCGATGACGCTCCACGTACCACTGTCTCTGCTGCGGTGACAAAGAAGAAAGAAACTCCTCATCATCCATACCTGCATTAAACACACGAATATTTAAACTTAATATTGAATGAATAGAGTAGACAATGACGCAAAGACCATTAAATACAATGACCTAATGACGCATATAAATACAATGACGCAATGAATCGAGTGATAGAAGAGGCAAGTCGAAAACTCAGAATTTTCAATCAAAAGATGTGAGCGCGAGTAGAAAAGAGCGTCATACACCATGGAAGGTACTTAGAGAGCCAGAGCTTTTACAACACGGAGCAAAATTGTTCAAATACAATATTTGTGGCTTTAAGAGATCTCTCTCTCATCCTCGCATAACTCAGCATAACTTCCTATATCTATATAGAGCTCTCCGTTTAAACACATATCCTCTGTTTCATTTTGTAGCTCCTCTGCATGCACCCATTATAGAGTAGTAGCATCTTGATGCTCGTCTAGCACCACCGCAGCGGCTTCTGATTGAGCATCTTCTCTGATCTCCTCCATTGATGTCGTTGTGATTGGCACATGGTAGCCTTCATACGTCCTTGCACTACGAGGGGCTACCTCTATGACGTACCACCACTATGATGTAGACTTTGTAGGATGAAATACTACCTGCCAGAGCCACATAACTTACATGAGAGCTTTCAAGCACATAACTTGTAAAAGGGGGATGTTAACTATTTATATACTTACTTGTTCACAATGCTTGGGTAGTACGAAAGTGTCTCTTAGGTCAGTCCATTTCTTAGTAGAATCCACCTCAAGAAAACCAGACTCTCCTCTACGCACAGTAGCGTTGCGACCCTCCATGATTATCTTGAACCATTGCACGTCGAACAAGTCGACAAAAAATCCTCTGTAATCGATCCTCAAAATCTCTTGCAGCGTGCCGAAGTAAGTGAGTTCCGCCACCACAGGATCTGCATCAGAGGAACGTCGTCGACTAGACTGTTCAAATTTTGCCATGATTCCACAATCTTGAGTAAAACGCTTTTTGTCGATTCGTTCCACCCTAAAATGTCGACCTTTACACCATGCTGCTGTGTATGACTTATACTACAACGAACAAAGATTATGAGTGGCCGTTCAAACGTTTATAAATAAAGTCACTTGCTAGTCGTACATTGCAAACTTACCTTGGTCGCGCAACCCCGAGAGTACTCCCACTCTTCTTCAGTCACTTCGTCACCGCATTGTTGTGCGCTTTTCAATTGGTTGTGCAACCATCTTAAGCTCATGAAGGTTGGTAGGCTCTCCAGAACCGCTGGATAGTGCATCGGTGGTCGTCTTCCCCGTCTCCACTCGATTCGTGCCCTTTGTCGCTCTTGCTTTGCATCCTCATATTGTGAAATCCACTTTTGCATCACTGGATTGTGAAGCATGCAAAATCGGTTGATTTTAGCCTCTAGATCTTCCGTCATCTTCTTCTCAACACCGAGATTGCACATGACAATCCCAGATATGCGCTCATCATCTATGGTTTGCCAAAGCGTGTCCCGGGATTTATCAAATCCGTCTAGCCACTCTCCAATGTACACTAGGGACTCTGATATCAACCAACCTTCTTCCATGCTACCCTCCGGACGTGCCTTTTGACGCACATATCCCTTAAGCGTTTTCATGAAACGCTCTAAGAAGAACATCCATCTGGAATGAACTGTGCCAGCTATTTCCACCTCATCAACTATGTGAACAAGAAGATGCACCTGAATGGTTAGCATGGTAGTAGGAAAATGTTTCTCAAACATGCACACAAGCTCCGTAACATTTAGTTTGGCGAATGGTATGGAGTCTACGTTGATCTCCTTTTGTGAGATCCATTGCACCAGCTTTGCAAGTTTGTAGATTGTGTTACGGATGTCGAGAGACAAACATCCCTCAATGGCAACCGGTAAAATAAACTGTAAAGTATGTGCAGCAATGATATTAAAGTCCACATTTTATGCAATGATATTAAAGTCCACTATGAACGTACCTGACACATTTTATGCCAATCGTGTGACTTCAAACCGGTAAGCTTTCCTTCTTTAGTAAAACACATTCGGAGCGAGTGCATTACGCCAGTGGGGGTCCGCAAAGATCGAATGGCCTCTTTTACTTTGCGTTCTTGGGCTCCTGTGAAAATCCATGGTGCTTTAGGGAGTTTTATCGATCCATCAGACACTGTTTGCGGCCAATATTGCTCCATACGATCCACATTTCTAAGGTCAACTCTGGCTCCCAAAGTATCTTTCTTGCCGGTCAAATGGTCCCATAGTAGATTACCCACATTCTTGAATATGTGCATTGGATCGAGCAAGTGATTGATCATGAGTCGGGGCCAGTATGGTAACTCGTACCATAGATATAGTCTCTTCATCCCTAGAGGCAATCCGTCATCGCACATCTCCTTCTGCTCTAACCATGCTTGTGCAGACATCCTTGGTGGCTCTCTTCCCAAAAAGCCGTCACGTAACACATGATTCTCTGGAAGATACGCTTGATGACCTTCGTAGATTTGCTTCTTCAGTGAGGGTGCCCTACGTGCATTTAGTATAGGTCCACATGTGACACATGCTCTATATCCGCTTGTTTGAAGCCCTACATGTATACACATGATAATAGATCAACTATGGGAAAAAACAATATTTACAGTGTCTGAGTGAGGAGTGTCAATAGATCACCTGAGCATTCTGTTAGCCCGGGATAGTCATGCATGGTCCACATTAGAATGCCTCTGATCAAAGCATTCCGTCGTCCTGTGTGTCGACTCATATCCACCACCTCTATGCCAATCCACAATTGTTGTAGCTCTTCCAATAGTGGACGAAGATACACATCCATATTCCCCACTTTATATCGCCCTGGCACAATCAAGCTTAGCCATAGGTGCCCCTTCTTCGTAGTCAACCACGGGGGAATGTTGTACTTGACGATGACAACGGGCCATACACTGTAAGATGTTGATCTTTGACCAAATGGATTTACGCCATCCATAGCCAGGCCTAAGCGCAAATTTCGAGCTTCCCTGGCAAAATCCGACCATGTTACATCTATATGTTTCCAGGATGGGCAATCTGCAGGAATTCGTAGCACACCATCCGAAGATTTATTCTCCTCATGCCATGATGCTAGGGCGGCCATGGACTTACATTCGAAGAAATGCTTGATGCGAGGAAGCAAAGGAAAATGTCGCAAAACCTTTTGTGGAATTTTTGTCCCGTGGAGATCTACTCGATATCTTTCGGAATCACATTTCGGACACTTCTCCATGTCTGTGTATTCCCCTCTGAAAAGAATGCAGTCATTAGGACAAGCGTGGATAGAATTGTAATCCATCCCCAAGTTTCGCAAAATCTTTCTTGCTTCATCTCGGGAATCTGGCATCACATTGTCAGCTGGTAGTATGTTCTCTTTCAGCAATCTACACAACATAAAAATATGATACAGTCGTGTAAAAATCTATCAGATCATTATACATTTAGAGTTCTATTAAAGTAAACTAATTGTAATAGATCACCTGAAAAGCGCTGTGACGCTAGTGTCACTCCATCCAAACTTTGCCTGCATGTTGAGAAGAACCAGGAGTGCTTTCAATCTAGACATACGTGCTTCGTTATACAATGGCGTATCGGCTTCACTTTTCATATCATCATAGATAAGCCTTTCTGAATCCATGATCGTCTCGATCATTTCATCAATCTCGGGCTCAAACATTGCCTCGTTGGGAATGTGCTCTGCATGATCATCCCCCGAGCTGTCAGAGGCTACATCTTGTGGCCTCACATATGCTGCTTGACCAAAGCGCCTGCGAACACGTCTATTGGGTTGCAAGATTGCTGCTTGTTGGCCAGCGTCAGGGTCCGACGAGTTATAATTGGCAACAACTCGATCTATAATAGATGGATCGAACTCGCCAAATTCGCGAACGTGCTGCAAAGAAACACGTCTTGTCCGTCGCACAGCATGCTTGCATTGATTACAAGGACATAAGACCCTCGTTGAGAGATAGGTGTTTCGGTTGGACGGTCCCACATCCTCGTCGCTACTCATAATGAGGATAAAAAACTTATAACCTGGACAACAAATTTAATATTCTATTGGAATTCTTCGTCTTATCTCTCTTTCTCTCTCTCTCTCTCTCTCTCTTTACCTCACATTCTCTAGTCATGTCCAATCCCCGCAAACCTCGGTCTAGAGGTACACGGAGATCAGAACCACCGGGTTATAATCTCGTCTTTATTGGTCAATACCTATATTTGTGGGTACAAGAAATCTACACACCCACGTTGTCAGGAGTTTTTTGGAGCAAGGGATTGCGCATATGTACATATACATGCATGGTGCATCAAATAAAGGATTGCCCATTTTCCTTAGCCAGGTGGTTATGTGGGGCCCACATGTGTACAGGTAGGACAGGGTGTACATAGTGCATCGATTTTCACTATTACCAGTACCACTGTGTTTTTTCTACAATAAGGAGGAGTTGGTAGCACGTAAAACTTCTCGAGGAAGCTATCCGCGGGCCGATGACGTGAGGTCAGCAGGTGCGTCAGATGGCATCTAGTGGCGTCAGGAGGGCGAACGAGGTCAATATTTGCACGTGGAGAAGTACGGGCACAACATGGGTGTTTTCTGGTGAGAGTTATGCAGAAAGGTCATCATGAGGACCTTTTGTTGGGGCCACTTCACGTGGTGGCGAGGTGCATTATTGGAAAAAAGCTGAGTGCCAGGTGTGCGAATGATGCAAAAAGGTGACAACTATGCACTGCGAGGTCAGTTTTTGGCATGTTCGGGGTCCGTTTGAGGTCATCTAAAAGGCCAAGGGTGCCCAACTAATAAAGCTAAGTGTGGGAACTGAAAAAACTGAGAGAAGACCAGAAAAAAACGTGGAGAAGAGAGGAGGAACAGCCGCAGGTGTGTTTTTTGGGTTTTTGGAGCCTGTTTTGGCCGTAAACTGCTCATCCGATGTCGGATTTGAGCACTTTGACATTGTAGACTGGGGTTTTGGGCCGTTCCGGACGCGATGGCTCTGTCCATTTTTCCTAATTCCTCACTCTTTTTCTGATGTTTTTCTGTGTAATCTTCTCTGGTGAGTGAAGCTTCTTCTCCAATTTGTGATTGTATCTGGTATCTTTTACCCATATTGTGTGAGCTGTTTGCCCCATTGGTGTTGGCCCAAGCTCATTTGTATCTAAACATCATAAGTTCTCCTCTTTTGAGTTGAGTTTTTGTGTGTGTGTGTGTGTGTGTGTGTGTCTCTGTGTGGAGTGGGCAAGTGGATAGTCTCTCTTCTCTCACTCCAGAGGTGAGTTCCCTGTCTCGGCCAGGTGTGTTGTCTAAGCCGAGTGGTGCCCCATAGTGTGTGTGTGTATCATTCCAAGAGTGTGTGTCGGGTCGTTATAGAGGCGCTGTGTGTGTTTTCATCCCGCTCACATTCTTTTGGCGCCCCCACGGAGGATCTTCTTCGAGTACCTTCTGCTTCGAGCTTCAAGCTTCGAGCTTCGGGATTACAGGTTGCAGATTGCAGATTGCAGATTACAGATTACAGGTTACAGGTTACAGGTTACAAAGACAGGTACAGGTACAGGTGATTCACACAGGTACAGGTAGTTGGAGTACAGTGATATACTAGCAGTGATGTCACTTGCAGTTGTTGTGGGAATGCATCACTTGGCGCCTATTTGAGCGCATTGTCTGCTGGATTGTACGTTACTTGTGGAAACTGCCATTGTACGCCTTTGTGGAGCCATATATGGTTTTATTTGGCTGTCCCAGCCATTTCTGAGACTTGGTCTAGAAGATAGTCATTTCTGAGACTTGACTATACACGATTTGCATTAGCTTTCGTGTGAGGGTCGATAGCGTGAGGTTTTTATTGAGCTGGGGGATTCTCAAATGTGGAGATCCTTTCGGTGATACAGGTAGCTGGAGCACCCTTTTCGTGACCTCGCCATAGGCTATGTACTAGTGAGTCCTACTTGATGCTCGGGTTCTATTGTTGACAGTTTATGCGTACATAGACAGTCTATATTTTGGGTTCCTACTGCTCTACTTCTGGGGAAACTCTGTCGAAATTTTCCCAAGTTATGATGGCTGGTTTTTTGGTATTTTGAGCCATTTATGCTGTTATGCTGCTGGAATTTTGGCAAAATCAGAGGTTGAGTCAGGTGTGCCTTCTTGGGAGCTTCATGGTTGGCTTTAATGGATGATCAAAATGGCCCTCAATTCACTCCATTTCATTTAACTCAAAGAATTCAGATTAATGTTCATGTGTCCAGGAAGATCTTTTTCCAGCAGCGCATAGTCTTTATGTTTGGGCCAAGAAGATTGAGAGAGATCCTGGAATGTCCTTTGCCTGTTGTAATTCCGATGATCAACTATGAAAACTCATTTGATGTGCATGTGTTTGTTCTCATCTAAAGCTGAGCTCCATTGAGGTTTCTGGGGATTGGGTAGTAAAAAGTTTTGGGTTCTTGCACGTGTGTTCGAAGGGGTTCTCAAAGCATCATAATTTGGGTAGCCATGGCTTTCTCTTATCCCGAGTTTCATGGAAGAAGCGATGAAGATGTGGAAGAATTTTTGGAAAAGATGGAGGTTGCTTGCATTAGCAACCAGATTCATGACCCTACGCAAATGTTACGCCTTCTCCAAATTTGTTTGAAGAGTGATGCACGAGCTTGGTCCAAAGCATTTGAAGAGGAGTTGCGTATGGCTGATCCACCTATAAGATTGAGTTGGGACAATCTAAGGCATGGATTGGAAGTGGAGTTTGTGAAGATAGAAGACCCTGACAAAGTGTGGCAAGAAGTACAGGCTTTGGTGCAAAAGGAAGGTGAGCCAGTAGATGCGTACATACGTAAGTTTTCATTGGCATGGGAGCGAATGTGCAAGGCTTTAGCACCACAGGTACCCCCGCCTGACATGATGAAGAAGGACAGGTTCTTGGCTGGTCTTTGGGAGAATATACGTTGGAGAGTGGAGCTAAAGAAGCCTAGGACATATGAAGATGCACTAGAGGTAGCAAGGAACAAAGAGTGGAAGCTGAGGAAAATGAGCCAGTTAGGGGTGGAGTCTTTGCCAATGAGGTCTGAATTTCAGCCTATAGAGTCTTTACAAGGGCGCATGTCAGGGGTTCATCATGAACCAGTGGTTCCTGTTACTACTCAGGTTATGCCAGCAGTGGTCACTACAGCAGTGCAAGATGATGGCCTAAGGCAAGACATGAGGCAAGTGGTTGATCTGATGAAGAATCTCAGCCTAAACATGCTAGGTCAAGTGGGAAATAATCGAGGTCGAGGGCGGTTTGCAAATCAGCCAGGAGGTGAAGAAAGACCTAGGAATGGTGCTGGACAAAGTAATAGTAGGTTTTGGAGGCAGACGCCCACATGTTATAATTGTGGAGAGTTGGGTCACATCAGCCCGCAATGTGATAAGCTGTTTGCCCCATTGGTGTTGGCCCAAGCTCATTTGTATCTAAACATCAGAAGTTCTCCTCTTTTGAGTTGAGTTTTTGTGTGTGTGTGTGTGTGTGTGTGTGTCTGTGTGGAGTGGGCAAGTGGATAGTCTCTCTTCTCTCACTCCAGAGGTGAGTTCCCTGTCTCGGCCAGGTGTGTTGTCTAAGCCGAGTGGTGCCCCATAGTGTGTGTGTGTGTATCATTTCAAGAGTGTGTGTCGGGTCGTTATAGAGGCGCTGTGTGTGTTTTCATCCCGCTCACAACGTCTACATGATATTGCATGTAGTGGACAAAACCCCTTTGCCTCTTCTCTAGCTGTAGCACTTCACTTCATCTTAACATCTTTTCACAGTAGATCTTTTCACTGTGCATCTAACTCTAAACCCTAAACCGTAAGTAATTCTTGCGTGGACTCGATCTAACGTAAATAAGCGTAAATCTAAATAAACGTAAATCTAACTAAAAATAAAGCTAAATCTAATTTAACGTAAGTCTAATGACTAGAGGTTGTCTAGATGGTCATTGTGTCGGGGATGTAGTGACTCTTGCCGCCCTGAAGATCCACCTTCTTCCCTATCTTCTGAAGACATTTCACCAGTACTTTTGGATCGACGGAGCCCACCATGAGTGAAGGCAGCAATACCCTATATTCCATTGAGGGCTTTCTTCACCCGCTTCATGCAGGCATCGCAGTCTATGGAGACCTAAATCTAATCTAATATAACGTAAATCTAAATCTAGCTTAAATAAACGTAAATCTAGTTAAAAATAAACCTAAATCTAATTTAATGTAAGTCTACATATAACCTAATCTTTAACGTCTTTTAAGATAGTTTCCTACGACGTTATAACTCTCTTCTTCTTGTGTGTGTGCGCGTGTGTGGATGTGTGTGCCAATAAAAAGAGATAAATGGTATAACCTTTCTATCACCCGTGCCAAGTATGATAGATTGATTATGCCATTTCCCTCTTGAATAATAGGTCTTGAGTTCAACTCCTCGTCGGCTAGATCTTTAGGTCTTTTAATTTTAATTAATTTCCTGTGACGTTAAATTAATTTCTCTCTCTTTCTCTCTCAATGTGTGTGCGTTTTTTTGGATCGTATGCATGTTTTCTCTCTCTTTTCCTCTCTCAATGTGTGCGTTTTTTGTTTATGCATGTTCTCTCTCTCTTTTCCTCTCTCAATGCGTGCGTTTTTTGTTTATGCATGCTCTCTCTCTCTTTTTCTCTCTCAATGTGTGTGTGCATTCTTTGTTTATGTATGTGTGTGTGCGTTTTTGTTTTTGTTTGTACTCTCTCTCTCTCTCTCTCTCTCTCTCTCTCAAAAACACTATGTGTGTGTGTGTATGTGTGTGTGAGAGAGAGAGAGAGAGGGAGAGAGAAAGAGGGGAAGGGAACATGAGAATGAGGAGAGGGAAGGAGCATACCTGGCTCTCCTTCCTCTCCTCGTGTGTGTGTGTGTGTGTGTGGAGAAGAAAAAGAGAGAGAGAGAGAGAGAGAGAGAGAGAGAGAGTGAGGGAGAGCGTTACTTGCTCCTTGCTTGAGGGCGCCGAAAAACTCAGATCTGAGATCTGAGTTTTTGGGCGCGCTCGGTTATTTTTTTACCCCAGCCGGCGTCTCTATGAGCGTCGCTATAAGCGTCGCTATGAGCGTCGCAAATTTACAAATAAATTTGCGATGCTCATAGCGACGCTTATAGCGACGCTCATAGCGACGCCGGGAAATTTTTTTTTTAGCGTCGCTAATATGAAGAGCCTCTTGTAGTGGGATGGAGCTTTTTCTATCCATGATGATAAGAGTCAAGTTCAGCTACATTGGATTCTTTTTGAATTTAGATCTGGCAGTAGACCTATAATGACAGAAACAGATGCTGCAGCTCGGAGCGTGGATGTGAAAGACATAAAGTTCGTCATCAATTATGATTTTTCTGAATCATGAGAAGACTATGTACATCGGATTGGACGAACAAGACAAGATATTGCAAAGGCTATAGTCTATACTTTCTTTCCAACAACAAAACGACAGCAAAGACCACATCGTCATCGACAATGAGGTCATGTCGGGGACGACATGAATGCGGAAGGTGGGAATGTTGACCGCTGGGTCAACAACACAACATAACTCAAGTTTCGTACCAAAGTCTTATCTTTTGCGAGTTATGAAATGCTGCGGATTATGGCTATAAACGTCATTTGTAATGAGTAGTTATTCTAGTTTCAGAAGCCGGGGTGCAATGGCACTTCCAGATTGTAAATACAAAGCCATTTGACCCTTTCAACCCCATTTTTGGTTAAACCTAAGGTAGCCTTAATATATAAGGTACCTAGGTCATTTTGTAAAGAAGAATTTAATCATAATCAAACTTTAGCGCTGCCGTCTACTGTGTGTGAGAGAGAAAGAGGGTGAGGGTGAGCGTGAGCTTCATCCTCTCGCTACGCCCGGATCGCTCAACACATTGGAGATCCGACTGCACCATTGCGGTGGGCTCGAGATGAGCTACGCGACAACGCCAAGCATTCCACGCGAGACGAAGCGCACACGCCGATGCATCTACGAGCTATTTGTGGCCGTAATTGTATCAAACGATGTCTGTTTTCTGCATGCTAGTAGTCTATAGAATCGTGGCGACGTAAGCTATGCATAGGTACTCATAAATTTCAATTTCGGGCACTTTCAAATTTCAGCTTTGTCATCCTACACGTTTTCCGTAGATGGGTTTAGAGTGAGGATTTTGAGTGTAGAAGCTTAGGGACAGGTGTATCCTAGTGAGGGGATGGTGTTCCTTAAGTTTCGTAGGAATCTGGCATGATTAGGTGAGTTACCTTCCGTATGTGTGTATGTGGCTAGGTGGTGTAGTTGAGGGCAGTGAGGTTCTTGATTGTGGTTTAGTTGGCCTTCCAGAGTGTTGTATGTGTAGGATGGTCTCAGCCTGACAAGCTTAAGAGATTTCCTCTGTGTGCCTATTGTGTCATCTGTGTCCTCGATTGACATTATGTTGATCTAGGTAGTGTTTGCATGCACTTCATGGGTGTGTGAGTCTCTCCCGTCCAACAGTCATAACAACAAATGGAACATTCTTTTTATGCTCAAAGACATCTATTTCAACAAGGAAACCACAAAGGTGGCCATCACAGTAATATTTTCTCTCGTCTCAAATTTTCTAATAAGTAATTGTCACGGGAACCGAATAATAGAGATAGACAGCAAAAGGTACAAAAAGAGATATTTGTATTGATGAATTTTTGCAGACTTTTGATACAACAGAGGAGCAATTGAATACGGGCGCACTCCGTTGTACGGAGCTCGAACCTCCCGACCACCCCCGAGCTTCAGTTCGCTTGCATGCAGCGTCTCACTCGCACTCGCACTCTCACTCTCACTCGCACTCGCACTCGCACTCTCACCGGCACTGTCACGGGAACTGAATAATAGAGATAGACACTAAAGGTACAGAAAGAGATCTTTGTATTGATGAATCTTTGCAGACTTTTGATACAACAGAGGAGCAATTGAATATGGGCGCACTCCGTTGTACGGATCTCGAACCTCCCGACCACCCCCGAGCTTCAGTTCGCTTGCATGCAGCGTCTCACTCGTACTCGCACTCGCACTCGCAGAAGAAGAGATCGGTGAATGATCCCCAAACGCACCACCCGTCGTGCTTTTATCCTTCTTTTCCTCGAAAAGCCTGCACGATTTTCGCACCAAGTATACCTGCGAGAATAATATAAGAACGTGATCGCTAAAAGATTCGTAAAGGTTAGATTTCTATCATGACACTTTGCACAAATCCTGTTTCACACATTGATTTCTGCATCGCCTACAAAATAGCCAAAAGAACATACTCGTGCAACCAATTCAACATGATAATCAAAGTAAAAAATATAACTATATACCTTCATAATCTCAATTGCAATACTCTACCATGAAGAAACAATCCACTTCTTGGTTGATAGCAGGGAGAGCTGTATGATGTTGTATGTCTGTCTGTCCCTGTGTATACTACACTGCTGCTGCCTTCTGTTTGTTTTCATCATAACTTCTACAAACGAACTCAGAACAGAGCAATCCAAGTACTCAAAACGACGGGAATAGATCTGGTCTACAAGGCATCGCGGACAGAATTGCGAAAAACATCTTTGTTTGGCCAAAAAAATAACTTTTAGGTCGCGACTCATAAAAGCTCTATTTTTGGATCTCCACTACTTTTTCAACTTATTTTAAGCCTACCCATGCATTTTAAGCTAAAATACATAAATATAAAATATTGATATTAATAAAAATTTCAATTTTACTGTTCATAGACAGACTATCTGTTATTCATTAATCTTTATCAAATCCGTCTTTAGTGTATTATTTAAAAAAATAATATATGTTCTCTCATAATATCTCAACTCATTCGTATAAGCTCTATTTAATAGACTATTCAACAATCTTTCAAATCGTGCTAACGAAAGATATGTCCTGCTACATATATTCTTTTCGACTTTAAGAACTTCAAAGACTAGTCCTATTACATTCTCCCCTTATCAAAATTAACTCTATCCTCAGAGTTGGTCTAAAGAGAGGAAAATTCTCTTTGCAAAACACTAAGATCAACCCATAATGCATCCTCTACTGGATAGTTCTACCACTTAACCAAAAGTTCCACAATGTCTCTATTTCTCAGATGTTTAAAACGCCTATCTAGTACTAAGTCTGGTTCTACAGTCAATGGTCCGTTATCTTTCAACTTAGAGTTGTCCTCTAAAACATGATGCACATTAGGAACATACTTTTTCAATAAACTCACATAGAATACATGATGCACTTCCAATTTGTAAGGTAATGAACCAATGCGCTTCAAAATTTTAAATGGTCCAGCAAATCATGGAGACAATCTTCTATCCTTTCCAAGAATCAAATGAGACTTCTCAGGAATGACCTTTAAGAAAACCATATCACTAGTTTCATACTCCACAACACGATGTTTCTTGTCATAATACAGTTTATGTCTCTTTTGAGATTCTCTAATATTCCCCCTGATTTTGGCCAACTCGTTATCCATTTTCTCAAGCATCTCATGTGACAGTTCTACCTTATTCCTCGAGCTAAGAAAATTTATAGGTGTGGGACAGTTATAGCCATACATTGCCTCAAACGGAGTCATCCTAATAGATGAATGATATGAATTGTTGTATGCAAAGGCAAATATTCATTCCAATTAGATTGGTTTTCATTGACATACATTCGTAACATATCTTCTAAAATACGATTCACTCTCTCCATTTCCCCATCGGTTTGAGGATGAAAAGCAGTAGACATGCGTAACTGGGTACCTATAGAGTCAAAAGTCGCTCTCCAGAAATGAGAAGTGAACTTAGAATCTTTGTCAGACACTATGCTCTTGGACATGCCATGCAAACGAAATATCTCTTTCACAAACAAGCGTACAATGGTCATTGCAGTATCAGTTATTTTTACAGGAAAGAAGTGAGCTTGTTTTGTGAGTCTATCTATCACCACAAAGATCGAATCATACCCTCCACGCGTAGTAGGAAGTCTAATGATAAAGTCCATGGATATAGACTCCCACTTCTGTAAAGGAATGTCTAAGGGTTGAAGATCACCAAGCATCCTCTTATGTTCAATCTTAACTTGATGACATTGAAAGCACTCACACACATAATTCTTAACATCCAATTTCATACGCAGCCAAAAGAATAAGATTTTAATCTTTTCATATGTCTTATTTAATCCAGGATGACCAGGAAAAGGTGAATTATGACACTCATGCAGAATTTGACTCTTAAAAGAAGAATTTGCAGGAATACACAAGCGGTCATAAGAATACAGATTTCCCTTATACAAGTGATATCTGTTTTCATACATCTCACCGATATTTTCACGCAAGAATTTTAAAATAGGCATATAAAAGGAATCATTTTCAACTTCAGCATGTATCTCATCAATCAAATTGGATCGCACAACAGTCAACAAATTACACATGGACCTACGACTCAATGCATCTGCAACTTTATTTTCTTTCCCACACAAATACTTCAAGTCAAAATCATACTCAGCCAACAATTCAATCCATCTCCTTTGTCTGTTGTTTAACAATGGCTGAGTGAAAATATACTTCAAACTTTGATGATCAGTACGCAATTCAAATTTGACACCAAGCAAAAGATGACGCCAATGTTTCAATGCATGAACAACAGCAAGCAATCCTAGATCATGTGTTGCATAGTTCAATTCATGTCGTCTTAATTTCCTAGACTCATATGCAACCACTCTTCCTTCTTGTGTCAAAACACACCCTAGTTGTTCACCACTAGCATCACATGACACAACAAATGGTTTGCCCCTCTCAAGAACTTTCAAAACACAATTTTCTGCTATTTTAGCCTTCAAGGTCTCAAAAGCAGTCTCACAGGTAGAAGTCCACACAAAACCCTTGTCTTTCTTGGTCAATTCAATCAAAGGACTTGCTATCTTAGAGAAATCTTTAATGTGTGCTCTCTCATATTGTGCTAGACCCATAAAGCTTCTCACATCCCTTAATGACTTTGGTGTTGGCCACTCCACAATAGTCTTAACTTTGTCAAGGTCAATGTGAATCCCCTCTTTAGAAATCACTCTTTCCAAATACACAATCTGATCCTTTGCAAAAGAATACTTACTTGCTTTGGCATACGTACAATTTATGTTCACGCAAAACCTCAAATGTTTTCTTTAAGTGCAATGCATGATCTTCTTCATTCGTAGAATACACAAAATATTATCCAAGAATACCAGAATGAAGTCCTCAAGATACGGGTGAAAAATATTATTCATTAAGCACATGAAAGTTGTTGGTGCATTAGTCAAACCAAAAGCAAGAACTGTAAATTCATAATGTCCATAACGTGTACGAAAATAAATCTTTGGAATGTCCTCGGCCTTGATACGGATTTGATGGTAGCCAGAACGAAGGTCAACCTTTGAAAATATTGTGGCACCACTCAAATGACTAAGCAGTTCATCTATGTGAGGAAGAGGATATTTGTTCTTAATGGTCTTTTTGTTTAATCCCCTATAGTCGATGCATAACCTATATGTACCATCCTTTTTCTTTTGGAATAACACAGGACTACCCCAAGGAGATACACTAGGTTTAATGAAACCCTTTTTCAAAAGATCATCAAGTTGTATCTTGAGCTCTTTAAGCTCATCAATATTGAACCTGTATGGAGATCTGGAATAAGGTGTCGCTCCTGGATATAGATCTATGGCATGGTCTACCGCTCTAGGCGGAGGTATACCAGGAAGATCGTGCGGAACACATCCTTAACTTCATGTAAGAGATCCTCTATAAATTCTGGATTTGTCTCTTTATGTTTATCCCCAGATTCTCTTTAATCTCATTAGCAAACACAAGCAACGTCTCACACAAGCAACGTCTCACACAAGCAAACACAAAGAAACGTCTCACACTCTTATCTAAGTCACCTTATCAATTCCATTGCCAAAACTAGATTTAGAATCTCTTTCTTTCCACAAAGAGTGTGACTTATCATCATCAAATGATTAAAGATATATTTTTCTTTCTTAACAATCAATCAAAACATGATTTTCAATGATCTAATTGATACCAATGATAACATCATGCATATCAATGTTTATGTTATAGAAATCATCTTTATGATTTCGACTCTTCAAAGAAAAAAAAAAACAATTTTTCTACTAACTCTTTCATGAAACTATTATTACCACTAGTTAAGTCCACAAGTCTTTTAACTTCTCGATTTAATTTCAAGTTTAATTTCTCAATCAATTTAGACGATAAGAAGCAATGAATACTATCCAAATCAATTAAGAAATTCAAATTTTAATCTCAACTTCTACGCATAAATTCGATCTCACAAAAGCTTTCAAAGGACGTATCAAAGACATAAAACATCACAAAGAAGGGGTAGATGACTTACCTTTATCATACGCATCACCAAAAGTCTCCAATTGAGCCATCTTGGTATGTATTGTCTTATCGGTCACCTTGCTTGAGCATTCGAAAGTCTCGTGGTTGTGTTCTCGATATTGAAAGTATAATCCCAATCTTTGAGTTCTTCAATCCACGCTTCTAAATCTTCGCATATCTTTCTTATGCCATCAAAGTCTTTAAGCTTAGCCTTCGTTAAGAATGATTTGGTTGTCGCTTCTCCCATATCGTCATCGTTTCTTTTGGCGGTACCCCAGTGCCACCACGCACGATGATTATTGTTTCCAGGTGGATTAGCATGGTTTTCACTTTCATGTTGGCCATCAAGGTCTACATAGATATCAAGCTCTCGTGCTGCTTTGCCCCGCAGAGCCTCAACACGCTCCCGATTTGTAATTTTCACATCTTCTCATAGTCACCGAATCAGGTCTTCTTGCTCCTTCATCCTCCTCTCGTATCCTTCTATGTCCAGAATCAACCGCTTGCTCTGATACCAATTGTCACGGGAACTGAATAATAGAGATAGACACTAAAGGTATAGAAAGAGATCTTTGTATTGATGAATCTTTGCAGAATTTTGATACAACAGAGGAGCAATTGAATATGGGCGCACTCCGTTGTACGGATCTCGAACCTCCCGACCACCCCCAAGCTTCAGTTTGCTTGCATGCAGCGTCTCACTCGCACTCGCACTCGCACTCGCACTCGCAGAAGAAGAGATCGGTGAATGATCCCCAAACGAACCACCCGTCGTGCTTTTATCCTTCTTTTCCTCGAAAAGCCTGCACGATTTCGCACCAAGTATACCTGCGAGAATAATATAAGAACGTGATCGCTACGAGATCCGTAAAGGTTAGATTTCTATCATGACACTTTGCACAAATCCTGTTTCACACATTGATTTCTGCATCGCCTACAAAATAGCCAAAAGAACATACTCATGCAACCAATTCAACATGATAATCAAAGTAAAAAATATAATTATATACCTTCATAATCTCAATTGCAATACTCTACCATGAAGAAACAATCCACTTCTTGGTTGATAGCAGGGAGAGCTGTATGATGTTGTATGTCTGTCTGTACCTGTGTATACTACACTGCTGCTGCCTTCTGTTTGTTTTCATCATAACTTCTACAAACGAACTCAAAATAGAGCAATCCAGGTACTCAAAACGACGGGAATAGATCTGGTCTACAAGGCATCGCGAACAGAATTGCGAAAAACATCTTTGTTTGGCTAAAAACGCAACTTTTAGGTCGCGACTCATAAAAGCTCTATTTTTGGATCTCCACTACTTTTTCAACTTATTTTAAGCCTACCCATGCATTTTAAGCTAAAACACATAAATATAAAATATTGATATTAATAAAAATTTCAATTTTACTGTTCATAGACAGACTATCTGTTATTCATTAATCTTTATCAAATCCGTCTTTAGTGTATTATTTAAAAAAATAATATACGTTCTCTCCTAATATCTCAACTCATTCGTATAAGCTCTATTTAATAAACTATTGAACAATCTTTCAAATCGTGCTAACGAAAGATATGTCCTGTTACATTCTTTTCGACTTTAAGAACTTCAAAGACTAATCCTATTAAAGTAATGTTCTTACTGCAATAGAAATGTCCATATTGAAGATGATTGTTGGGCACGTCAGTATGATGAAGAACACAATATTACCATTAAACAACCATGTTTATCTAGAGATTCTTCTTCTTCTTGTGAATATTATGGACAATCTCATCATCCCACTCATATATTCTAGAAGCGTCAATTTGACATAGATCATAATAGAGCATATTCTACTGAACATCAAAATAAATTTGTACCACAAACAAGGTGCGTCCTATGTTCAGTTGCTCTAGACATAACAATTTATGTACGCGATAGATCACTTTTTATTGTCGATTTTGGTGCTACAGGAAATATAACATATCAGTATAAGAGACTCCATAACTATCATCCACTACCAGTTCTACATGTTTTATCTTGTTGATGATACGACTTGTCAAGTAAAGTGTATTGGAGATTTATATCTTGGTACCTTATCTTCTTCCACTCAAATTTTGTGAGGAGTCCAAGAATCATTGTTTCATTCATGTGCTCATCTGGTAAGCGTACAAATTGATGAAGGCATGAACATCCATGTACTATCACATTTAAGTTGAGTACTTCTAATGTCGGTGTTGGGTTCTTGTTGCATCCTTTAATAGTCCATATTATTGCCGTCAAAGACTGACTTGTGGCTTTCTTGTACGTGGAATAACTGACTGCATTTACTCAAGCTCATGTATCGGCCAATGCATTTGTGCTATGATTGTTCAGCTGTACTTTGATGCGAAGGTCCATTCCATCTAACCGTTCATCATTTATTGACACTGCATCTTTCTATAATTCCCATTGTCGGTCAGCTAGTTCTAGAGTGTTGATGGGAATAGGTATTTGTTGATGCTTGAGAGCAGCTTTCCTTTTGAGTACTCAAAGCCCAGCTTCCTCTTGGGATTTATCAATAACCTGCTATCATTTTATATTTCATTGCTTTGCTACATGCATTCTTTCAAGCAATTCATTGGTTAGTGGAAAATTGTACTTCTTTAAACGATATCCACTAATCGAATTAGCCATTGGCTCACCATCAAGGGTGGAAAACTTAACTGCTCCACTCGAAGATACATCCTTCAATGATAAATAGTCCGTTTCTCTTTTTCTTAAACTTGGGAATGTGTTGCTTAAGGGAATAGACTAAAACTAAGTCCCCTTTTTTGAAGATTTTTGTAATTAGATGGAATCAAAAAATTGTTTTTGTTTCCACTTTTGTGCATAAATGTGAGCTACAACAGTTAGCCTTTGCTCAGCAAGATTTTCTAAATCTTCAAGTCTCTTTGACAATTTGTGTCCAGTCCACTCAAGATCCTTAGCTACCCTTAGTATTGGCAATAGAAATTCTATCGACAATATGGCATCAAGACCACAAACAAGGCTAAAGGGTGTAGCATTTAAAGCTGTTTTGAATGAAACACTATAAGCCCATAGAGAAGCATGGAGATTCATTTCCCAATCTATCCTTCCTGAACTAACCACTTTAGTCAATACCGTGCTAAGACTTTTATTCGTATGCTCAACTTGTCTATTTGCTTGTGGGTGATAGGGAGCTAATTTGTTATGGATGACCATAAACTCATTAAGCAGATACTCAATTACCTCATTGAGGAAATGAGTTCCCCTATCATTGACAGTTTCTATTGGTAGTCCATATCTTGTGAACACATACTCATATAAGAATGCGGCAGTGGTTGTGGCATCATTGTTTTGGGTTGATTTAGCCTCGGCACACTTGGTAAAATAGTCCGTATCTACAATGATATATTGAGCTAGGGTTCTATAGGTAGGTGGTTGTATTGGCCCAGCAAAGTCTATACCGCATTTTGCAAAAGCTCTTGCCCCCATCATTGGTCTTAAGGGCATGCTATCTACACGGGTTGACATTTTTGCTCGTAGAAATGCATCACACCTTTGAACATATTCCTTGGCATCCGCAAAAGTTTTGGCCACCATATGCCTACCATTAAGATTGCTCTTGTGGTGGTCTCACTAGAAAAGTGACCTCAAGCTAATCCAACATGTGCTTGTTCTATAATGGGAATATATACGTCTTCATTTGCCCAAAGATGTGAATGATGATCCTTACATCTCCAATACAATTGGTTTCCAATAAGAGCATAGTCTCTTGCTTCAGATTCAATTGCACTTTGATGGCATTTAATCATATTCTCAGAAAATGTGCGATTTGATAAGTAAGTAACTAGATAGTTACTCCACTTAGGAACATACGATATTTGGAACAATGTCACATGAGGTATGGGTGTTTGTTTTTGACATTGAGGACATTTTTTTACGAAAGAATGAACATCACTCCTCATAGTTGGCCAAAATACTCCAAGTCTCAAGATACGTCGCATAGGTTGATCTTCCGCAAAGTGAAGTCCTACTATGGTAATATGTGCTTGACTCAGGTATTGGGTTCTCTCTTTAGGATTAATGCATAAAATCAGTAGTCCATATTGATTTCTTTTGTACAAACTTCCAGCTAGTACTTGATGCATAGCCAATTGCTCAATTAATCCGATTGTAATAGGAAGCGGTATTTGTGAATCCACTTGAGCTATGGTCATCAAGAATACCATGTTTTTCGACCATCAAGGTATCATTTCAACGGAGAACAGATATACATCTAGTAGATCATCTACTACTTCATTAGGTGGTTCTTTTGAAACAATCCTTGACAAATGATCTGCTCTTTGATGAGCGGTGCCCTTTTTCACAACTACAGTGAAATCAAATTCCAGAAGAATGATGAACCATGTCACTATTCTTTTTGTGTTGCATGTCTTGTTGACCAAGTACAATAAGGCTTGGTGGTCCACAAAGAACACAAGTTTCTTTGCTAATAGGTAATGTCTATATTTTTTCACGGTATAGATCATTCCTAGTCCTTCCCTTTCAGTGGTGGTGTAGTTTTTCTCTGCCATATTCAACTTTCGGCTAGCATAAGAAATAGGAAAATCAATTTTCTCGTCTCCTGGTCTAGCTAGTATACACCCGATGGCAAAATTGGAGGCATCTACATGTATGTGAAATATCTTATTCCAATATGGTGCTTTCAATATTAGAGATGAAGTGAGAGCTTGCTTAAGCTTCATGAAGGATTCCCACTACAAGAGGTTATGTGCTCTTGTGACGCCTATAGCGACGAAAATACACTGGGTTTTTATAACCCCCGGCGTCGCTATAACCCTCGCTAAAAGCGTCGCTACAAGAGCGTCGCTATATGCGTCGCTATAGCCGTCTCTATAGGCGTCGCTATAGACGTCGCTATATAGCGACGCCTATAGCGACGCTTATAGCGACGCTCTCACAGAAGAGTATAGCGACGCATATAGCGACGCTACAGAGCCATAAATAGCGACGCTTATAGCGACGCCCGAGAGAATATTTTTTTGGTGGCAGGGCATTGAATGCCCTGCCACCCATCAACCATATTGTACTTGATTCACTTTTTAAAAAAAGTGCAAAGGTAAATAATAGACCCAAAATAGTCACCCACAAGACGCATTGTTTGCAAAATTGACAATTGTACACATCATAGACAAACTGAATTGATTGGCAAATGTAATAATGACAATTGTACAACATCATAGGCATAAAGAATTGATTGGCAAAAGGAATTGCGGTGACAAATGTAATAATATACATGGTTCAAAAAGACGTATAAAATCCGTCTCATGATACATAAGCTATGAGAAACCCTAAACTAATGCTATCTAGCTACGGCTAAACTGACGTCGTCTAATCAGACGTCTCATCGCGTCCAAGCGGCGTATCTGTCGGATTCTGCAAAAAAAGACAATAAGACAGTTTTCAGTAAGTATAAACATATAACGACATTTATAAAACAATACAAAAAATAAAAAAGAGTAAACCCTAATACTAACCATGCCGCCGCGAGAACTGAGAATGTCCATCAGGGCGTTTAAGCCCTTCCTGCCTGCGTACTCGCGCTCGTACGGTGTGGGATCACGTCCTGTCATCGACCACTGTCAAAATATACAAAGATTTCATTATGTTAGAACTAAAAAACTCATAAACCCTAAACTATCGAACATGCATAAAGAGCAATGTGAAAAGACTTACAAAATCGGCCTCAAATGATGCCCATCCACCGCTCCCCAAGTGGTGCGAGCTCCCTGCCTCTACTCGCGCTCTGGCTGCATCCTTTTGTTGCTTCCACTTGTCGGGATTCTCGCGCGCTGCTTTCTTCGCATTCTTCCAATCTTCTTTGGCCAGCCAATCTGGCCTATTCCACCCATTCTTGATTGCTTTTTGCACTTCGGAACGCTTGTGTTTGCAGTATTCGCGCATTCGAATCTTCATCAGGTCTTCATTGAAGCGCTGATCCCGTGTTGGAACGGGAAACTCATCATGAAGTATGCTGATGACTCTGTTTTTTAAATCACTTGGTACTTCACTCCATTTGTTTAGTATATAGTGTCTAAACAGCTGAGAGCAAAGACCACGCATGCGCGAGATCACCTTCTTGCCGTCATCATCCATGATGATGCCGCCGCTGATGTCGACAGAGTAAGGCAAGCCCTCTAGCCGGTGACGCGTGAACCTGGGTGTCCCGGCAGGGGTCTCTAGCGGCGTGTCGATGGGGGTACGGACGTCAGGTGTCTCCACCGGCGTCTGGGCCCCGAAGCGAGGAGTGTCGAGTGGGGTGGCTCCTGGCGGAGTAGGTAGAGGTGTGTAGCTTCTAGGAACAGTCAGCCGTGCAAAACCTGGCGTAGACGGCGATGCTGTGGCTGGTGTGGGGGCGGGCAAAGAAGGGGAGGGTAAAGAGCCTCGTCGAACACGAGGCGGTGTGGAGGCATCGGTGGCGGAATCCCCACAACAACCGCCACCGCCACCACTAGAGCGCCGGTGTCTAGACGAGTGTGACGCTCGTCTCGTCGACGCCGAAGCTTCGGAGCGCGCCGAATGCTCCGAAAGAGAGGGAGATGCGGATGGTGTAGGAACGCGCGATGATGCGCCAGAGCGATGACGCTCCACGTACCACTGTCTCTGCTGCGGTGACAAAGAAGAAAGAAACTCCTCATCATCCATACCTGCATTAAACACACGAATATTTAAACTTAATATTGAATGAATAGAGTAGACAATGACGCAAAGACCATTAAATACAATGACGTAATGACGCATATAAATACAATGACGCAATGAATCGAGTGGTAGAAGAGGCAAGTCGAAAACTCAGAATTTTCAATCAAAAGATGTGAGCGCGAGTAGAAAAGAGCGTTACACACCATGGAAGCTACTTAGAGAGCTAGAGCTTTTACAGCACGGAGCAAAATTGTTCAAATACAATATTTGTGGCTTTAAGAGATCTCTCTCTCATCCTCGCATAACTCAGCATAACTTCCTATATCTATATAGAGCTCTCCGTTTAAACACATATCCTCTGTTTCATTTTGTAGCTCCTCTGCATGCACCCCATATAGAGTAGTAGCATCTTGATGCTCGTCTGGCACCACCGCAGCGGCTTCTGATTGAGCATCTTCTCTGATCTCCTCCATTGATGTCGTTGTGATTGGCACATGGTAGCCTTCATACGTCCTTGCACTACGAGGGGCTAACTCTATGACGTACCACCAGTTTGATGTAGACTTTGTAGGATGAAATACTACCTGCCAGAGCCACATAACTTACATGAGAGCTTTCAAGCACATAACTTGTAAAAGGGGGATGTTAACTATTTATATACTTACTTGTTCACAATGCTCGGGTAGTACGAAAGTGTCTCTTAGGTCAGTCCATTTCTTAGTAGCATCCACCTCAAGAAAACCAGACTCTCCTCTACGCACAGTAGCGTTTCGACCCTC
This sequence comes from Adiantum capillus-veneris, assembly GCF_014529385.1. Classification (NCBI taxonomy): domain Eukaryota; kingdom Viridiplantae; phylum Streptophyta; class Polypodiopsida; order Polypodiales; family Pteridaceae; genus Adiantum; species Adiantum capillus-veneris. Next base: position 132,477,147 of record NC_140935.1, read on the forward strand.
CATGATTATCTTGAACCATTGCACGTCGAACAAGTCGACAAAAAATCCTCTGTAATCGATCCTCAAAATCTCTTGCAGCGTGCCGAAGTAAGTGAGTTCCGCCACCACGGGATCTGCATCAGAGGAACGTCGTCGACTAGACTGTTCAAATTTTGCCATGATTCCACAATCTTGAGTAAAACGCTTTTTGTTGATTCGTTCCACCCTAAAATGTCGACCTTTACACCATGCTGCTGTGTATGACTTATACTACAACGAACAAAGATTATGAGTGGCCGTTCAAACGTTTATAAATAAAGTCACTTGCTAGTCGTACATTGCAAACTTACCTTGGTCGCGCAACCCCGAGAGTACTCCCACTCTTCTTCAGTCACTTCGTCACCGCATTGTTGTGCGCTTTTCAATTGGTTGTGCAACCATCTTAAGCTCATGAAGGTTGGTAGGCTCTCCAGAACCGCTGGATAGTGCATCGGTGGTCGTCTTCCCCGTCTCCACTCGATTCGTGCCCTTTGTCGCTCTTGCTTTGCATCCTCATATTGTGAAATCCACTTTTGCATCACTGGATTGTGAAGCATGCAAAATCGGTTGATTTTAGCCTCTAGATCTTCCGTCATCTTCTTCTCAACACCGAGATTGCACATGACAATCCCAGATATGCGCTCATCATCTATGGTTCGCCATAGCGTGTCCCGGGATTTATCAAATCCGTCTAGCCACTCTCCAATGTACACTAGGGACTCTGATACCAACCAACCTTCTGCCATGCTACCCTCCGGACGTGCCTTTTGACGCACATATCCCTTAAGCGTTTTCATGAAACGCTCTAAGAAGAACATCCATCTGGAATGAACTGTGCCAGCTATTTCCACCTCATCAACTATGTGAATAAGAAGATGCACCTGAATGGTTAGCATTGTAGTAGGAAAATGTTTCTCAAACATGCACACAAGCTCCGCAGCATTTAGTTTGGCGAATGGTATGGAGTCTACGTCGATCTCCTTTTGTGAGATCCATTGCACCAGCTTTGCAAGTTTGTAGATTGTGTTACGGATGTCGAGAGACAAACATCCCTCAATGGCAACCGGTAAAATAAACTGTAAAGTATGTGCAGCAATGATATTAAAGTCCACATTTTATGCAATGATATTAAAGTCCACTATGAACGTACCTGACACATTTTATGCCAATCGTGTGACTTCAAACCGGTAAGCTTTCCTTCTTTAGTAAAACACGTTCGGAGCGAGTGCATTACGCCAGTGGGGGTCCGCAAAGATCGAATGGCCTCTTTTACTTTGCGTTCTTGGTCTCCTGTGAAAATCCATGGTGCTTTAGGGAGTTTTATCGATCCATCAGACGCTGTTTGCGGCCAATATTGCTCCATACGATCCACATTTCTAAGGTCAACTCTGGCTCCCAAAGTATCTTTCTTGCCGGTCAAATGGTCCCATAGTAGATTACCCACATTCTTGAATATGTGCATTGGATCGAGCAAGTGATTGATCACGAGTCGAGGCCAGTATGGTAACTCGTACCATAGAGATAGTCTCTTCATCCCTGGAGGCAATCCGTCATCGCACATCTCCTTCTGCTCTAACCATGCTTGTGCAGACATCCTTGGTGGCTCTCTTCCCAAAAAGCCGTCGCGTAACACATGATTCTCCGGAAGATACGCTTGATGACCTTCGTAGATTTGCTTCTTCAGTGAGGGTGCCCTACGTGCATTCAGTCTAGGTCCACATGTGACACATGCTCTGTATCCGCTTGTTTGAAGCCCTGCATGTATACACATGATAATAGATCAACTATGGGGAAAAACAAGATTTACAGTGTCTGAGAGAGGAGTGTCAATAGATCACCTGAGCATTCTGTTAGCCCGGGATAGTCATGCATGGTCCACATTAGAATACCTCTGATCAAAGCATTCCGTCGTCCTGTGTGTCGGCTCATATCCACCACCTCTATGCCAATCCACAATTGTTGTAGCTCTTCCAATAGTGGACGAAGATACACATCCATATTCCCCACTTTATATCGCCCTGGCACAATCAAGCTTAGCCATAGGTGCCCCTTCTTCGTAGTCAACCACGGGGGAATGTTGTACTTGACGATGACAACGGGCCATACACTGTAAGATGTTGATCTTTGACCAAATGGATTTACGCCATCCATAGCCAGGCCTAAGCGCAAATTTCGAGCTTCCCTGGCAAAATCCGACCATGTTCCATCTATATGTTTCCAGGCTGCGCAATCTGCAGGAATTCGTAGCACACCATCCGAAGATTTATTCTCCTCATGCCATGATGCTAGGGCGGCCATGGACTTACATTCGAAGAAATGCTTGATGCGAGGAAGCAAAGGAAAATGTCGCAAAACCTTTTGTGGAATTTTTGTCCCGTGGAGATCTACTCGATATCTTTCGGAATCACATTTCGGACACTTCTCCATGTCTGTGTATTCCCCTCTGAAAAGAATGCAGTCATTAGGACAAGCGTGGATAGAATTGTAATCCATCCCCAAGTTTCGCAAAATCTTTCTTGCTTCATCTCGGGAATCTGGCATCACATTGTCAGCTGGTAGAATGTGCTCTTTCAGCAATCTACACAACATAAAAATATGATACAGTCGTGTAAAAATCTATCAGATCATTATACACCATGAGTTCTATTAAAGTAAACTAATTGTAATAGATCACCTGAAAAGCGCTGTGACGCTAGTGTCACTCCATCCAAACTTTGCCTGCATGTTGAGAAGAACCAGGAGTGCTTTCAATCTAGACATACGTGCTCCATTATACAATGATGTATCGGCTTCACTTTTCATATCATCATAGATAAGCCTTTCTGAATCCATGATCGTCTCGATTATTTCATCAATCTCGGGCTCAAACATTGCCTCGTTGGGAATGTGCTCTGCATGATCATCCCCCGAGCTGTCAGAGGCTACATCTTGTGGCCTCACATATGCTGCTTGACCAAAGCGCCTGCGAATACGTCTATTGGGTTGCAAGATTGCTGCTTGTTGGCCAGCGTCAGAGTCCGACGAGTTATAATTGGCAACAACTCGATCTATAATAGATGGATCGAACTCGCCAAATTCACGAACGTGCTGCAAAGAAACACGTCTTGTCCGTCGCACAGCATGCTTGCATTGATTACAAGGACATAAGACCCTCGTTGAGAGATAGGTGTTTCGGTTGGACGGTCCCACATCCTCGTCGCTACTCATAATGAGGATAAAAAACTTATAACCTAGACAACAAATTTAATATTCTATTGGCATTCTTCGTCTTATCTCTCTCTCTCTCTCTCTCTCTCTCTCTCTCTCTCTCTCTCTCTCTCTTTACCTCACATTCTCTAGTCATGTCCAATCCCCGCACACCTCGGTCTAGAGGTGCACGGAGATCAGAACCACCGGGTTATAATCTCGTCTTTATTGGTCAATACCTATATTTGTGGGTACAAGAAATCTAGACACCCACGCCTACATGATACTGCATGTAGTAGACAAAATCCCTTTGCCTCTTCTCTAGCTGTAGCACTTCACTTCATCTTAACATCTTTTCACAGTAGATCTTTTCACTGTTCGTCTAACTCTAAACCCTAAACCGACAGTAATTCTTGCGTGGACTCGATCTAACGTAAATAAGCGTAAATCTAAATAAACGTAAATCTAACTAAAAATAAAGCTAAATCTAATTTAACGTAAGTCTAATGACTAGAGGTTGTCTAGATGGTCATTGTGTCGGGGATGTAGTGACTCTTGCCGCCCTGAAGATCCACCTTCTTCCCTATCTTCTGAAGACATTTCACCAGTACTTTTGGATCGACGGAGCCCACTATGAGTGAAGGCAGCAATACCCTATATTCCATTGAGGGCTTTCTTCACCCGCTTCATGCAGGCATCGCAGTCTATGGAGACCCGCATCTAATCTAATATAACATAAATCTAAATCTAGCTTAAATAAACGTAAATCTAGTTAAAAATAAACCTAAATCTAATTTAATGTAAGTCTACATATAACCTAATCTTTAACGTCTTTTAAGATAGTTTCCTACGACGTTATAACTCTCTTCTTCCTGTGTGTGTGCGCGTGTGTGGATGTGTGTGCCAATAAAAAGAGATAAATGGTATAACCTTTCTATCACCCATGCCAAGTATGATAGATTGATTATGCCATTTCTCTCTTGAATAATAGGTCTTCAGTTCAACTCCTCGTCGGCTAGATCTTTAGGTCTTTTAATCTTAATTAGTTTCCTACGGCGCTCCCTTAGTTTCTCTTTCTTTCTCTCTCAATGTGTGTGCGTTTTTTTGGATCGTATGCATGTTTTCTTTCTCTTTTCCTCTTTCAATGTGTGCGTTTTTTGTTTATGCATGTTCTCTCTCTCTTTTCCTCTCTCAATGCGTGCGTTTTTTGTTTATGCATGCTCTCTCTCTCTTTTTCTCTCTCAATGTGTGTGTGCATTCTTTGTTTATGTATGTGTGTGCGTTTTTGCACTCTCTCTCGCTCTCTCTCTCTCTCTCTCTCTCTCTCAAAAACACTATATGTGTGTGTGTATGTGTGTGTGTGTGAGAGAGAGAGCGAGGGAGAGAGAAAGAGGGGAAGGGAACATGAGAATGAGGAGAGGGAAGGAGCATACCTGGCTCTCCTTCCTCTCCTCGTGTGTGTGTGTGTGTGTGTGTAAAAGAAAAAGAGAGAGAGAGAGAGAGAGAGAGAGAGAGAGAGTGAGGGAGAGCGTTACCTGCTCTTTGCTTGAGGGCGCCGAAAAACTCAGATCTGAGATCTGAGTTTTTGGGCGCGCTCGGTTATTTTTTTTACCCCAGCTGGCGTCGCTATGAGCGTCGCTATAAGCGTCGCTATGAGCGTCGCAAATTTCTTTGTAAATTTGCGACGCTCATAGCGACGCTTATAGCGACGCTCATAGCGACGCCGGGAAATTTTTTTTTGAGCGTCGCTGTGTGAGCGTCGCTAATGTGAAGAGCCTCTTGTAGTGTCCTCACACTCATCAGTCCATTCAAAGTGTGTAATCAAAGTATACATGGGTTTTGCAATTATACCGTACATGTAAATGAATCGTCTGTAATATCCACAATGTTCCATGAAGGCTTGAACCCCTTTGACTGTTGTCGATCTAGGAAATTCAAAGGACCCTACAATGGCTATATGTCCTTCCTAGTATCACATAAAGTCTCGAATGGGCCTCTACATCATATATGTCATCGATCTCTATCTTTGAGAGAGAGAGAGAGAGAGAGAGAGAGAGAGAGAGAGAGAGTTTACTAGAGATAAAAGAGAAGAAGAGATCACCCTCCCAGTTTCAAATTTTATGGCCACAATATTGGTTCATTAAAGTTATAGAAATCATCTTCTAGTAAATACATATGTTTTTGGAATATAGGAGAATTTTTATTACTATAAGTACAATATGTGGCAAGTGTTAGAGCAAAACAACTCCACATGAAATAGTCATGCGTGACATGTTAAAAATTGCATTTAAATAAATCACAAAATTCTTTCGTCTCAAAATTTTAGGAGCTATCAATTTGGTCAATTTTCTCTTTAAAAAAGTGTTATTCTGATTAAAAAATGGATAGGATAAATATTATCACATATAAAAATAAGATATTTTCCCATAAATACTGGTTTCCACAAGTCTTTAGGAGAGTTCCAAATTTTGCACAAATTTTCACAAAGTGCAAAAGTGTCTAAAACTTGTTGTGTAGCGCAATGGGTATGAAAGGATGTTAGGAATTTCATGCATGGAGACAATGCATCTTAGGTCCTAGCTAAAGGCAAGATGAACCCTGCTCTTAAGCTAATTTGGGAGGCATTAACACTAGGTTGGCAACCTTATGGGTCGGAAATTAGACCATTTTAGGGTCTTTTTAAAAATTTGTATTTCTAAATACTTGAAAATATAATGCAATCCGCTCTTGGGAAATTTCAAGGCCATAGGCTAGTGGTAAAATTAAAGTGAAGGTAAAAAAATATCAAATCTAAAAGTTGCAAGCTCCAAAGTAGATATACTCTAGTTTTCCTTTGAAAAGAGGATAGGAGAGTACTCTTGGATGCATTAGGTGATGAAAATAAATTGCTTTGCATAGCACATCATTTTCTCTTAACACCCTCAAGAGTGTGTACATCATTAGGATAGTTAATATGTCAAAATAAATCTTTGAGAGTGACTACAGGAGCATAGTAGAGGAGTTGTGAAGAGGACTCTGTGGAAGTGCATGTATTGCAAACATGCAAAGACATATCAGTGCCTCGATAATTGGTGTCCGACTATATCAATCACCACGTCGGGAGTAACGGATACCTTGAAATCGTGCAAACAGAAGGCCATGCACTCCAGTTCTCTGTCCTCGGCTTTTTTTCCTCTTTCTGAAGTTAAAGCTCATTGTGGGTACTGGTGCCGGAGACGAAGGGGCGGACGCTCGAGGACATGGCATAGCTCTTTGGTGAGGATGATGACGTGGCTCTTGTGCATCTGGAGTGCCTTGCATAGGGGTGGAGCAAGCGAGCGCAGCAACACCAGTGCTCGAGGTGAGGAGGGGTTGTACCGTCTTGGTTTAATGCCCACTCTTAATTACATCACAGTCCCCTATTTATAATTAATAACATAGTGTTAGCATTCTTACTGGTTTTGTAGAGAGTTAAGGACTAATTGGATTGTGCCTAATGAAGATTATCTTTGAATTTTGTAATTAAATTTCTTCTGTGTTTATTTGTTATTTTATTGTAAGAATACAAATATTATGATCTTTTATTCAACCTTTAATTTAACATTTTTATTTTTGTACAAATATGGTGTTGAAGCTAATAATGATATATAGAAAGTTTGTGTTTTTATTAATCTTTCTTTGAGAAGTAAAAGTAGTTATAAAAATTAAAAATTGAGCTACTGTTATTGATCTCTTTAGTTTTTTTTCATGCAATGATATAAATATAATCACTTGATGAGACCAGCCAATTATTACAATCCCCTACTATGTGATACAATGTCTTAAAAGGTACAACAAAAAAGGTCCAAATGTAGTAATAATAGGACTGAAAATCCTAGTGGGAAACTAGTACTAATTAGGTGTAAGGTGTAGCTTGCACACGTCATCCATAGTAGGATACAATAAAAATAAGAGGAAGGTACAACAAAAAAGGTCCAAATGTAGTAATAATAGGACTGAAAATCCTAGTGGGAAACTAGTACTAATTAGGTGTAAGGTGTAGCTTGCACACGTCATCCATAGTAGGATACAATTAGGTGTAAGGTGTAGCTTGCACACGTCATCCACAGTAGGATACATAAAGTCTCGAATGGGCGCGCCTCTACATCATATATGTCATCGATCTCTATCTTTGAGAGAGAGAGAGAGAGAGAGAGCGAGCTTACTAGAGATGAAACAGAAGAAGAGATCACCCTCCCAGTTTCAAATTTTATGGCCACACTATTGGTTCATTAAACTTATAGAAATCATCTTCTAGTTAATACATATTGTTTTGGAATATAGGAGAATTTTTATTCTTATAAGTACAATATGTGGCAAGTGCTAGAGCAAAATAACTCCACATGAAATAGTCATGCGTGACATGTTAAAAATTGCATTTAAATAAATCACAAAATTCTTTCGTCTCAAAATTTTAGGAGCTATCAATTATGTCAATTTTCTTTTTAAAAAAGTGTTATTTTAATTAAAAAATGGATAGGATAAATATTATCACATATAAAAATAAGATATTTTCCCATAAATACTGGTTTCCTCAAGTCTTTAGGAGAGTTCCAAATTTTTGCACAAATTTTCACAGAGTGCAAAAGTGTCTAAAACTTGTTGTGTTTTGAATGGGTATGAAAGGATGTTAGGAATTTCATGCATGGAGACAATCCATCTTAGGTCCTAAAGGCAAGATGAACCCTGCTCTTAAGCTAATTTGGGAGGCTTTAACACTAGGGAAATTTGACCATTTTAAGGTCGTTAAAAGAAATTGTATTTCTAAATACTTGAAAATATAATGCAATCCTCTCTTGGGAAATTTCAAGGCCATAGGCTAGTGGTAAAATTAAAGTGAAGGTAAAAAAATATCAAATCTAAAAGTTGCAAGCTCCCAAAGTAGATATACTCTAGTTTTCCTTTGAAAAGAGGATAGGAGAGTACTTTTGGATACATTAGGTGATGAAAATAAATTGCCTTGCATAGCACATCATTTTCTCCTAACACACTCAAGAGTGTATACATCATTAGAATAGTTAATATGTCAAAATAAATCTTTGAGAGTGACTACAAGAGCATAGTAGAGGAGTTGTGAAGAGGACTCTGTGGAAGTGCATGTATTGCAAACATGCACAGACATATCAGTGCCCCGATAATTGGCGTCCGACTATATCAATCTCCACGTCGGGAGTAATGGATGACTTGAAATCCTGCAAACAGAAGGCCATGCACCCCAGTTCTCTGTCCCTCGGCTTTTTTCCTCTGCCCTGAAGTTCAAGCTCATTGTGGGTGTTGGTGCCGGAGAGGAAGGGGTGGACGCTCGAGGACATGGCATAGCTCTTTGGTGAGGATGATGACGTGGCTCTTGTGCATCTGGAGTGCCTTGCATAGGGGTGGAGCAAGCGAGCGTAGCAACACCAGTGCTCGAGGTGAGGAGGGGTCGTACCGTCATGTGGAACGAGAGAGGGAGAGTGTGAAGAGAGAGAGAACAGTCCAGGGAGAGAGATTGAGTGTATATAGAGAGAGAATGGATCCTTTAAAATTTAGAGAATTACAGGGAGAGTGTTTGATGGGGGGTGGGTTTTTTCATAAGGTTAAATAAGGGCAGGTCTGGAGCGATCAATTTTGAAAAAAAATGTAGTATTTCTCAAAAAAGAAAATAAAAATATTGACGATATGAATTTCAAAATAAATAAATAAATAAATAAATATATAACTTGAAAATAACAAATCAATTAAAAGAAGCTATAGACTAGGAGCTATAAAGGTGGACATGTAATATGAACATGCCTTATCCATTAAGAGAATGGAAACATGTCTAAAAGTACCTGAAGTAAATTTAAAGCACTATAATCCACAGTAAAATGTTTTTAAAGTGCTCTTAAGTTGATATTTGAAAAAATTGGCAGAGAACAGCAGTGTGATCTAGAAACATTCCAAGTTTTTTTCAAGTGTTTGAGATATTTGAGATTAAGAAGGTGTGAGGCGGATTGGAATTCTGGGTATGGCAAACCATCGTGAAGGGTCTTGCAAAGGTTTGGCTGGAGATGTGGGGGCACCGGAGGGCCTCCCATGGGTGGGCACAGGTGCCCCTTACAAACCAGGAACAACCGCTCTTCTTCTTCGTCGTTGTCCAGCTCCCCTGCATGGCTGCACGTACTGTATTCTACCTCCACGTACTTGCTCAAATCCCTGCCGAACCCACCTATCAGGCACTCTTCAGTCCTCCTATCCCCAAAACACTTGTTGCTTTGGTTCACCGGCAGAACCACAATCCCGATCTTGTGCAGCTCCTCCTTCCCGGATCCTCCAAGCACACCATTATGAGGTCCATGCCATCCTCTTCGATGCGCCCCAGTAGCACCATGCACACATCAAATCCTGCTAGCGCTCTTCCCACCTTCGTGTTTGCATCTCCAGGAAGCATCTCACTAGCCACTGTCACGCTCAATCGCGAATGGTTGTCGCTTGTGCTCACAAGATAGATGATCTGAAACTTCCCATCTACAGCCCTGCACTTTGCGTGATCGCTTTCACCTTTCTCTGACGGCACCGCGTCAAACATCCAGGTGCTGGCCTGCATTGACATCATCCGTTCGCCATTGCTGCAAAACAGACCGTGGGTGGCTGCATCAACAATTGCACTTTGCTCATCCACGTCCACCTGGACGCCCTTGCAGACATCGATTACGCTCACGTAACCATTCACCTTCTTGCATGCTACCCTAATCCCATCTGTGCCTACCCCTACCACCTCCACCTTCCTGTCAAAGCGTTGAATCCCGCCCACCCACGGCCTTCTGGTATCACGATCAATGCGACAATGAGAATTGTCGTTCCACCCGCAAATAAGCGACTCCCAGCTGTCCCGAAAATTGGGAGCCCATGACATTCCCACTGTGGGATAACCCACTCCATCTGTGGCAAACATCAGAATCAATGTGTCCGGATGAAGCTTCCCGGCTACTTCAACGATCTGTTCTTCCAAGGTCCTTCCTGCTCTTACTTGCTTGTTACTTTCCAAGTTCACACCTAAAAGCCCTAATATTGACAACACTCTATCCTCCGCATGGGAGCAGAAGCGCTCCCCAATCTTCAGGATAACCAACCGTGGATCCACCTTACCAGCTTCCAACATGCCAAACAGACCGCACAACATTTCCTCGTGCTTCCTGTTTGTTGATCCTTCTCCTATTGCAATACCGGCTCGCACTATGAACAGGTATGCTTCCCTCTCGATGAAGTGAATCTGCTTTCCATTTACACAACTTGGCCCCCTCACCAGCATACCCTTGTTACATCTTGGGCAAACACCATCTACGGAATCAACAACATCTTTATATTTGGGCGGCGGCGCAGCTCCTTTTGCCCCCTCCAGAAATAATTGACGAATGGAAGGAGGGTCGAACTCCAGCAAATCCGAGGGAATGCCGCATTTGCAGAAGCCCAACTTTGAGTTCCATAGTGTAGAGCTTAAATCTTTCACCGTGTGAACCAGTTGTACATCCAAGCCTTCCACCAGGAAGGTCAATTTCTTAGGGAGTAGAAACTCCTGGAGTGTCCACACCCTTTGAAACCACCTGGGCATCATTTCCTTAATGCCACTCCAAAGCCTATAACCGCGACCAACACCAAAAGTGAGAACGTAACACCCTTTGCTCCTACTGTAGTAGTCCGCTATGCGAGCGATCTCCCGACTTTTCTCATCTCTATTTGCTCGATCAATACACAGGGCGTCCAACCAAATCCTTTTCACTCCATCCTTCATCATCAGAATGAAAAATTCTCTCAGCTGCTCGTAAGCTTCGCTGGACTCAGGATCGTCTTTGAAATTAGCATTTTCGAAAGCAACATTGTAAGCCGGAGCACTGTACTCGACGCCCATTTGCTTCGTCAGTTTTCCGATTTTCTTGGACAAATCGCGAATCTCTGCACTCCATGTATGAGACACGATATGGAAATCCCAATCCATTGGTTGGGTGAGGTGGATTCCCCCGGTGGTAGCAAGCGTTGCAAGGATATCGATCACTCGGAGTGGCAGCTCATGCAGAGCCATTGTTGTCATCTGTCGTCACAAAATGCAAGCATTCTTAATTAGAAAATTAAGACAACGCCAGCTACGTCATATAATACTGATCAAGCTGCCATTTAATTATAAGCAATACAGACGCGATGGATCACTTAGCAATATACGTGCGACATTTAGAGCGAAAGCTCAAGCCCTGCAAGAATATATGAACCCATGTATGTCTAAACTAGATTGATCGAGCTGATTAAAATATCAGGAAGACAGATCACAGAGAATATGCCTACTTAATTATATGATGCCCACAGAAGAATATATCAAAGTCATGTCTAGCGCCATCCATATTCTTTCCCATATATTGACATTCAATTTCAATATTCTTGCTGGTAATCTAATTATTTCTCCGGCTGAAATCAGAGAAGTAATTAGATCATCAGCAATAGCAAGATCATGGAATGTGATTAATATCATTATACAGGAAATGTATATCAATATTCTTGCTGATCTAGCTTATTTTAGCGTCCTCTCCAAATTGTCATGTGGAATATTTGACAGAGGAGAAATAATTAGATGAGCAAGATTCATAAATCTGAAGGTCTCACAAGAGATTATGTTTAAGAAGGTAAGTGGGGAAAATTACCTGCGAGCCTGCAGATGTTGAAATTACAGGTGGAATCGCTATGCCGGCAGGACAATTAGAGATCAGAATTAATATTATACCAGGAGATGATTAATGGTAATTATGACGAGAACAGAAATGCTCCTTATAACTAATGGTAAGCTGCGTAGTGTGTTCCTGGGAAGAAAAGTTAATGCTTGGAGATGAATGAGGCTGCGTATTTGAATGATCTTTTAGGAAGGTACGCGGTACTCGAAAGGGTACGTGGGTCAAGAGAATTAGTCAAGTCGTGCTTCTAGACCCATTTTGAATACGCGCTAAATTTGTGCACGTACCTTCCTAAAAAATAAAATGAACTTGAGTGGGAAATTTTCATACAGTCGACTAATTCAAAATCAAAGTCTACAGACCTGTTTATGCAGATTTTCCCCTCGCTCGCGTGCCTCTTTTCATCGTCTTCCCCTCTTCTATCTCGTTCCTCCTGCTGAACCTTCGCTCTAAGATGCCCAATCCGGCCTTGCTTCAACCATGTGACGCCCTCGTTCGGGGCGTCGCGAAAAAGGGGCCGCCTCGGCTTACCTACGATGCAAACGGGACCTGCAGGCAAGCAAACGCACATACAAGAACGCAACTTGAAAACTGAACGCAAGAGAGACACGAGAGTGAGGGACGCGAACGAATGATCAATATCATAAGAAAGTGCCGAATACAAGGGACGCAAGTAATCACATAAAAACGGGGCTGGCAAGTTGAGGGAAGTGGCACATACTTCCCTTATATACACCCCCGGGTTGAGAGAGCTTGACGTCCACGTCAAGCCGGGGTTTTGAGAGGTGCCGATACAAAAGTTGATGCAGAGGTTTTGGGGCGGATATTTACAAGGGGGAGAGTGAAGTGTTGCCAAAAAAATGTCTAGCTACCTAGGGTGATGCTAGTTACAAGTGGGGGGGAGGACTACTCTATGTTGTTGTCATGTAGTGGGTTGTCCTCCTCTTCAGTGGGCATGTTGTAGAAGCACAGCACAAGAGGTCTTCCGAGTCGAACCATGATTTCTTCAGGTACCCAAGTGCATTCTGTCATGGGGCGATTGCGCCATTTGACATAGAACACTACAAGAGGTTGTGTGCTCTTGTGACGCTGTTAGCGATGGAAATACACTGGGTTTTTATAACCCCCGGCGTCGCTAAAACCGTCGCTACGAGAGCGTCGCTACATGCGTCGCTACATGCGTCGCTATAGGCGTCGCTATATAGAGACGCTCATAGCGACGGTTATAGCGACGTTTACACAGAAGTCTATAGCGACGCTCATAGCGACGCTACAGAGCCATAAATAGCGACAGTTATAGCGACGTCCGAGAGAAATTTTTTTTGGTGACAGGGCATTGAATGCCCTGCCACCCATCAACCATATTGTACTTGATTCACTTTTTAAAAAAAGTGCAAGGGTAGATAATAGACCCAAAATAGTCACCCACAAGACGCATTGTTTGCAAAATTGACAAGCGTAAAATTGACAATTGTACACATCATAGGCAAAATGAATTGATTGGCAAATGTAATAATGACAATTGTACAACATCATAGGTGTAAAGAATTGATTGGCAAAATGAACTGCGGTGACAAATGTAATAATATACATGGTTCAAAAAGACGTATAAAATCCGTCTCATGATACATAAGCTATGAGAAACCCTAAACTAATGCTATCTAGCTACGGCTAAACTGACGTCGTTTAGTCAGACGTCTCATCGCGTCCAAGCGGCGTATCTGTCGGATTCTGCAAAAAAAGACAATAAGACAGCTTTCAGTAAGTATAAACATATAACGATATTTATAAAACAATACAAAAAATAGAAAAGAATAAACTCTAATACTAACCATGCCGCCGCGAGAACTGAGAATGTCCATCAGGGCGTTTAAGCCCTTCCTGCCTGCGTACTCGCGCTCGTACGGTGTGGGATCACGTCCTGTCATCGACCACTGTCAAAACATACAAAGATTTCATTATGTTAGAATTAAAAAACTCATAAACCCTAAACTATCGAACATAAAGAGCAATGCGAAAACACTTACAAAATCGGCCTCAAACGATGCCTATCCACCGCTCCCCAAGTGGTGCGAGCTCCCTGCCTCTACTCGCGCTCTGGCTGCATCCTTTTGTTGCTTCCACTTGTCGGGATTCTCGCGCGCTGCTTTCTTCGCATTCTTCCAATCTTCTTTGGCCAGCCAATCTGGCCTGTTCTACCCATGCTTGATTGCTTTTTGCACTTCGGAACGCTTGTGTTTGCAGTATTCGCGCATTCGAATCTTCATCAGGTCTTCATTGAAGCGCTGATCCCGTGTTGGAACGGGAAACTCATCATGAAGTATGCTGATGACTCTGTTTTTTAAATCACTTGGTACTTCACTCCATTTGTTTAGTATGTAGTGTCTAAACAGCTGAGAGCAAAGACCACGCATGCGCGAGATCACCTTCTTGCCGTCATCATCCATGATGATGCCGCCGCTGAAGTCGACGGAGTAAGGCAAGCCCTCTGGCCGGTGACGCGTGAACTTGGGTGTCCCGGCAGGGGTCTCTAACGGCGTGTCGATGGGGGTACGGACGTCAGGTGTCTCCACCGGCGTCTGGGCCCCGAAGCGAGGAGTGTCGAGTGGGGTGGCTCCTGGCGGAGTAGGTAGAGGTGTGTAGCTGCTAGGAACAGTCAGCCGCGCAAAACCTGGCGTAGATGGCGATGCTGTGGCTGGTGTGGGGACGGGCAAAGAAGGGGAGGGTAAAGAGCCTCGTCAAACACGAGGCGGTGTGGAGGCATCGGCGGTAGAATCCCCACAACAACCGCCACCGCCACCACTAGAGCGCCGGTGTCTAGACGAGTGTGAAGATCGTCTCGTCGACACCGAAGCTTCGGAGCGCGCCGAATGCTCCGAAAGAGAGGGAGATGCGGATGGAGTAGGAACGCGCGATGATGCGCCAAAGCGATGACGCTCCACGTACCACTGGTTCTGCTGCGGTGACAAAGAAGAAAGAAACTCCTCATCATCCATACCTGCATTAAACACACGAATATTTAAACTTAATATTGAATGAATAGAGTAGACAATGACGCAAAGACCATTAAATACAATGACGTAATGACGCAATGAACTGAGTGATAGAAGAGGCAAGTCAAAAACTCGGAATTTTCAATCAAAAGATGTGAGCGCAAGTAGAAAAGAGCGTTATACACCATGGAACGTACTTAGAGAGCGAGAGCTTTTACAACACGGAGCAAAATTGTTCAAATACAATATTTGTGGCTTTAAGAGATCTCTCTCTCATCCTCGCATAACTCAGCATAACTTCCTATATCTATATAGAGCTCTCCGTTTAAACACATATCCTCTGTTTCATTTTGTAGATCCTCTGCATGCACCCCATATAGAGTAGTAGCATCTTGATGCTCGTCTGACACCACCGTAGCGGCTTCTGATTGAGCATCTTCTCTGATCTCCTCCATTGATGCCGTTGTGATTGGCACATTGTAGCCTTCATACGTCCTTGCACTACGAGGGGCTACCTCTATGACGTACCACCAGTTTGATGTAGACTTTGTAGGATGAAATATTACCTGCCAGAGCCACATAACTTACATGAGAGCTTTCAAGCACATAACTTGTAAAAGGGGGATGTTAACTATTTACATACTTACTTGTTCACAATGCTCGGGTAGTACGAAAGTGTCTCTTAGGTCAGTCCATTTCTTAGTAGAATCCACCTCAAGAAAACCAGACTCTCCTCTACGCACAGTAGCGTTGCGACCCTCCATGATTATCTTGAACCATTGCACGTCGAACAAGTCGACAAAAAATACTCTGTAATCAGTAGCGTGCCGAAGTAAGTGAGTTCCGCCACCACGGGATCTGCATCAGAGGAACGTCGTCGACTAGACTGTTCAAATTTTGCCATGATTCCACAATCTTGAGTAAAACGCTTTTTGTCGATCCGTTCCACCCTAAAATGTCGACCTTTACACCATGCTGCTGTGTATGACTTATACTACAACGAACAAAGATTATGAGTGGCCGTTCAAACGTTTAGAAATAAAGTCACTTGCTAGTCGTACATTGCAAACTTACCTTGGTCGCGCAACCCCGAGAGTACTCCCACTCTTCTTCAGTCACTTCGTCACCGCATTGTTGTGCGCTTTTCAATTGGTTGTGCAACCATCTTAAGCTCATGAAGGTTGGTAGGCTCTCCAGACCCGCTGGATAGTGCATCGGTGGTCGTCTTCCCCGTCTCCACTCGATTCGTGCCCTTTGTCGCTCTTGCTTTGCATCCTCATATTGTGAAATCCACTTTTGCATCACTGGATTGTGAAGCATGCAAAATCGGTTGATTTTAGCCTCTAGATCTTCCGTCATCTTCTTCTCAACACCGAGATTGCACATGACAATCCCAGATATGCGCTCATCATCTATGGTTCGCCATAGCGTGTCCCGGGATTTATCAAATCCGTCTAGCCACTCTCCAATGTACACTAGGGACTCTGATACCAACCAACCTTCTGCCATGCTACCCTCCGGACGTGCCTTTTGACGCACATATCCCTTAAGCGTTTTCATGAAACGCTCTAAGAAGAACATCCATCTGGAATGAACTGTGCCAGCTATTTCCACCTCATCAACTATGTGAATAAGAAGATGCACCTGAATGGTTAGCATTGTAGTAGGAAAATGTTTCTCAAACATGCACACAAGCTCCGCAGCATTTAGTTTGGCGAATGGTATGGAGTCTACGTCGATCTCCTTTTGTGAGATCCATTGCACCAGCTTTGCAAGTTTGTAGATTGTGTTACGGATGTCGAGAGACAAACATCCCTCAATGGCAACCGGTAAAATAAACTGTAAAGTATGTGCAGCAATGATATTAAAGTCCACATTTTATGCAATGATATTAAAGTCCACTATGAACGTACCTGACACATTTTATGCCAATCGTGTGACTTCAAACCGGTAAGCTTTCCTTCTTTAGTAAAACACGTTCGGAGCGAGTGCATTATGCCAATGGGGGTCCGCAAAGATCGAATGGTCTCTTTTACTTTGCGTTCTTGGGCTCCTCTGAAAATCTATGGTGCTTTAGGGAGTTTTATCGATCCATCAGACGGTGTTTGCGGCCAATATTGCTCCATACGATCCACATTTCTAAGGTCAACTCTGGCTCCCAAAGTATCTTTCTTGCCAGTCAGATGGTCCCATAGTAGATTACCCACATTCTTGAATATGTGCATTGGATCGAGCAAGTGATTGATCATGAGTCGGGGTCAGTATGGTAACTCGTACCATAGAGATAGTCTCTTCATCCCTGGAGGCAATCCGTCATCGCACATCTCCTTCTGCTCTAATCATGCTTGTGCAGACATCCTTGGTGGCTCTCTTCCCAAAAAGCCGTCGCGTAACACATGATTCTCTGCAAGATACGCTTGATGACCTTCGTAGATTTGCTTCTTCAGTGAGGGCGCCCTACGTGCATTCAGTCTAGGTCCACATGTGACACATGCTCTGTATCCACTTGTTTGAAGCCCTGCATGTATACACATGATAATAGATCAACTATGGGAAAAAACAAGATTTACAGTGTTTGAGTGAGGAGTGTCAATAGATCACTTGGGCATTCTGTTAGCCCGGGATAGTCATGCATGGTCCACATTAGAATGCCTCTGACCAAAGCATTCCGTCGTCCTGTGTGTCGGCTCATATCCACCATCTCTATGCCAATCCACAATTGTTGTAGCTCTTCCAATAGTGGACGAAGATACACATCCATATTCTCCACTTTATATCGCCCTGGCACAATCAAGCTTAGCCATAGGTGCCCCTTCTTCGTAGTCAACCACGGGGGAATGTTGTAGTTGACGATGACAACGGGCATACACTGTAAGATGTTGATCTTTGACCAAATGGATTTACGCCATCCATAGCCAGGCCTAAGCGCAAATTTCGAGCTTCCCTGGCAAAATCCGACCATGTTCCATCTATATGTTTCCAGACTGCGCAATCTGCAGGAATTCGTAGCACACCATCCGAAGATTTATTCTCCTCATGCCATGATGCTAGGGCGGCCATGGACTTACATTCGAAGAAATGCTTGATGCGAGGAAGCAGAGGAAAATGTCGCAAAACCTTTTGTGGAATTTTTGTCCCGTGGAGATCTACTCGATATCTTTCGGAATCACATTTCGGACACTTCTCCATGTCTATGTATTCCCCTCTGAAAAGAATGCAGTCATTAGGACAAGCGTGGATAGAATTGTAATCCATCCCCAAGTTTCGCAAAATCTTTCTTGCTTCATCTCGGGAATCTGGCATCACATTGTCAGCTGGTAGTATGTGCTCTTTAATCAATCTACACAACATAAAAATACGATACAGTCGTGTAAAAATCTATCAGATCATTATACATTTAGAGTTTTATTAAAGTAAACTAATTGTAATAGATCACCTGAAAAGCGCTGTGACGCTAGTGTCACTCCATCCAAACTTTGCCTGCATGTTGAGAAGAACCAGGAGTGCTTTCAATCTAGACATACGTGCTCCATTATACAATGGCGTATCGGCTTCACTTTTCATATCATCATAGATAAGCCTTTCTGAATCCATGATCGTCTCGATCATTTCATCAATCTCGGGCTCAAACATTGCCTCGTTGGGAATGTGCTCTGCATGATCATCCCCCGAGCTGTCAGAGGCTACATCTTGTGGCCTCACATATGCTGCTTGACCAAAGCGCCTGCGAATACGTCTATTGGGTTGCAAGATTGCTGCTTGTTGGCCAGCGTCAGAGTCCGACGAGTTATAATTGGCGACAACTCGATCTATAATAGATGGATCGAACGCGGCAAATTCGCCAACGTGCTGCAAAGAAACACGTCTTGTCCGTCGCACAACATGCTTGCATTGATTACAAGGACATAAGACCCTCGTTGAGAGATAGGTGTTTCGGTTGGACGGTCCCACATCCTCGTCACTACTCATAATGAGGATAAAAATCTTATAACCTGGACAACAAATTTATTATTCTATTGGCATTCTTCGTCTTATCTCTCTCTGTCTCTCTCTACCTCACATTCTCTAGTCATGTCCAATCCCCGCACACCTCGGTCTAGAGGTGCACGGAGATCAGAACCACCGGGTTATAATCTCGTCTTTATTGGTCAATACCTATATTTGTGGGTACAAGAAATCTACAGACCCACGTCTACATGATACTGCATGTAGTGGACAAAACCCCTTTGCCTCTTCTCTAGCTGTAGCACTTCACAGCATCTTAACATCTTTTCACAGTAGATCTTTTCACTGTTCGTCTAACTCTAAACCCTAAACCGTAAGTAATTCTTGCGTGGACTCGATCTAACGTAAATAAGCGTAAATCTAACTAAAAATAAACCTAAATCTAATTTAACGTAAGTCTACATCTAACCTAATCTTTAACGTCTTTTGGGATAGTTTCCTACGACGTTAAAACTCTCTTCTTCTTGTGTATGTGTGTGGGTAAACCTAAATAAACCTAAGTATAATCTAATATAACATAAATCTAAATCTAACGTAAATTATGTTATATTAAAAACAAAGAACTAAACTAACAGGGATTATAAGAACCTTAAAACTGATTTAACACATAATTTTTCACATAACTCGGCAAGAGTTGGCATTCTCATCACCAAAGATGTGAGAGTTAACTTCCGGCGGTGACGCTCCCTCATCTCCATCCACATCTGACGATAGCAATTGGCCCTTTGGACCGTTCTTGCTCTTGTTACTAACTTTGAAGGTGCTGTTGAATGACTAGAGGTTGTCTAGATGGTCATTGTCGGGGATGTAGTGACTCTTGCCGCCCTGAAGATCCACCTTCTTCCCTATCTTCTGAAGACATTTCACCAGTACTTTTGGATCGACGGAGCCCACCATGAGTGAAGGCAGCAATACCCTATATTCCATTGAGGGCTTTCTTCACCCGCTTCATGCAGGCATCGCAGTCTATGGAGACCTAAATCTAATCTAATATAACGTAAATCTAAATCTAGTGTAAATAAACGTAAATCTAACTAAAAATAAACCTAAATCTAATCTAATTTAACTTAAATAAACCTAAATCTAATTTAACGTAAGTCTACATCTAACCTAATCTTTAACGTCTTTTAGGATAGTTTCCTACGACGTTATAACTCTCTTCTTCTTGTGTGTGTGCGCGTGTGTGGATGTGTGTGCCAATAAAAAGAGATAAATGGTATAACCTTTCTATCACCCGTGCCAAGTATGATAGATTGGTTATGCCATTTCCCTCTTGAATAATAGGTCTTGAGTTCAACTCCTCGTCGGCTAGATCTTTAGGTCTTTTAATTTTAATTAGTTTCCTACGACGTTAAATTAGTTTCTCTCTCTTTCTCTCTCAATGTGTGTGCGTTTTTTTGTTTATGCATGTCTTCTCTCTCTTTTCCTCTCTCAATGTGTGCGTTTTTTGTTTATGCATGTTCTCTCTCTCTTTTCCTCTCTCAATGTGTGCGTTTTTTTGTTTATGCATGCTCTCTCTCTCTTTTCCTCTCTCAATGTGTGTGTGCATTCTTTGTTTATGTATGTGTGTGTGCGTTTTTGTTTATGTTTGTACTCTCTCTCTCTCTCTCTCTCTCTCTCTCTCTCTCTCTCTCTCTCTCTCTCTCTCTCAAAAACACTATGTGTGTGTGTGTGTGTGTGTGAGAGAGAGAGAGAGAGGGAGAGAGAAAGAGGGGAAGGGAACATGAGAGTGAGGAGAGGGAAGGAGCATACCTGGCTCTCCTTCCTCTCCTCGTGTGTGTGTGTGTGTGTGTGTGTGTGGAAAAGAAAGAGAGAGAGAGAGAGAGAGAGAGAGAGAGAGAGAGGGAGAGCGTTACCTGCTCCTTGCTTGAGGGCGCCAAAAAACTCAGATCTGAGATCTGAGTTTTAGGGCGCTCTCTGTTATTTTTTTTAGCCCAGCCGGCGTCGCTATGAGCGTCGCAAATTTACTTGTAAATTTGCGACGCTCATAGCGACGCCGGGAATTTTTTTTTTTTAAAGTCGCTGTGTGAGCGTCGCTAATATGAATAACCTCTTGTAGTGGAAAAGTTGTCCCAGGCGCCCAAAACACGATTTTAGGATGGCCTCTGGATCATGTGGCGGGCCATCCTTTACATATTCGGGGAGGCTTCTACCATAGGTGTTATCCGGCACAAACATTTTGAGTAGACTTACATGGAAGGCGTTGTGGATGTTGATGTGTGATGGGAGGTCGAGCTTGTAGGTGATGTCGTTGTAAGACTTGAGCACTTTGTATGGCCCATAGTAGCGGTGGTTGAACTTCGGGGAGAGGCCTCGAGGGAGGGTGATATTCTGGGAGCTGACGAGGACTAAGTCACCTTCTTGGAAGAGTTCGGCAGGCCTTCGCTTTTGGTTGGCGTATTTGGCGATGCGTACCTTGCTTTTCTCGAGACTCTTCTTTGCCCTTTGCATGCGGGTTTGCCATTGTTGAAGAAACTCTTCACATTCCAGATCCTGGGCATGCACGTCGCCGTTTGCCAGTGCAAGAGGTGTGATGACTTCTTTACCTGTGGAGAGCTCGAAGGGGGTGTAGCCAGTGCTGCTGTGGATGGAGTTGTTGTAGTGGAATTCCAGGACGTCCATGTATTCGGACCAGTCCTTCTGATCTGCCTTGACGTAGCTGCGGATGTAGTCTTCAATGCCTTGGTTGACTCTTTCGGTTTGACCATCGGTTTCTGGGTGGTAGGCAGAGGAGAAGCGGAGCTGGGTGCCTAGCAGCTTGAAGAGCTCGCGCCAAAGGTCGCTGAGGAAGCGGGTGTCGCGATCAGAAACTATGGCTAGGGGAAGGCCGTGGTATTTGAAGACTTTGGCGAAGAAGTGTTTGGCGACTGGGTAGGCGGTGACGGGAGGCTTTGCAGGTATGAAGTGAGCTTGCTTGGTGAAGTAGTCGACGACCACCATGATGGTAGTGTGGCCGTGGGAGGGGGGGAGGTCGACGATGAAGTCCATACTTACCATGTCCCAAGGCCGGGAGGGTGTTGGCATTGGGTGGAGGAGGCCAGCAGGCTTGACTCTTTGAGCTTTGACCAGTTGACAGGTTGGGCAGGTGCGCACGTAGTCGATTACGTCGTCCTTCATTTTTGGCCACATGTAGTGTTGGTGTAGTTTGTCATAAGATCTCTTCTGGCCACCATGTCCAGCTAGCTTGCAGTCATGAGCCTCCCACATGAGGTCTTTCTTTAGCTCTGGATCATTGGGGATGTAGATTTTTCCATGCGCGTAGAAGAGGTTATCTCTGACTTCAAAGAGACCCACTGCCGCTTTCCCAGAGATGTGGTCGTTGAGCATGTAGAGGACAGCAGGATCAGCTTTTTGAGCGTCGAGGATGCGTTGGCGTAGAGTGCTGGGTGCTATGGAGATAGCCGTGAGGGTGGGCATTCGATTGAGAGCATCTGGCATGACATTTGTACTACCTGGTTTGTGGATGATGTCGATGTCGTATTCTGCCATTGTATCTTGCCACCTAGTCTGCTTGGGGGTGATTTTGGGCTATGTCTAGAAGTACTTGAGGGATATGTTGTCAGTGTAGACCTTGGTGTGTTTGTCTTGGACATAGTGTCGCCACTTTCGGAGGTAGTGGACGACAGCGAGCATTTCCTTCTCATGGGTGGTCCATCTGGTCTCCACATCTGTGAACTTGTGGGACTCGTAGGCG
Organism: Adiantum capillus-veneris; assembly: GCF_014529385.1. Classification (NCBI taxonomy): domain Eukaryota; kingdom Viridiplantae; phylum Streptophyta; class Polypodiopsida; order Polypodiales; family Pteridaceae; genus Adiantum; species Adiantum capillus-veneris. The sequence goes on from NC_140935.1 coordinate 132,499,736, forward strand.
ATGGGTTGATTCTCTTGCATGAGGACACCGCCAATGGCACCATCGGAGGCATCCGTGTGGACTTCAAAGGGTTTGGTGAAGTCGGGTAGTCGGAGGACGGGGGTACTACACATGGCTATCTTCAGGTTCTCAAAGGCCTCTTCTTCTCTGGCATATGCTTGTTTGGCATATGCTTTGGTGCCACAAAAACAGTGCAGAAAATTGGATGATAAGGCTTTCAAATGTATTTTGTTGGTTATAGTGCTAAAAGTTAAGGTTGCAGGTTGTATCATCCGCAAACAAATCGTATTTTGGTTTCATGGGATGTAGTGTTTGTGGAAGATTCTGTTCAGCCCTTGCTGTCATGTACTAGAGACAGTAATGTAAGCTCACATGACATTTATGACACTTTGTTGCCTCTTTTCAATGGTGGAAGTTCACATGTAAATTCCAATGAGGCAAATGTACAGCCTATGGGGGTTTCCAAAAATGTTACACCTGAGCCTATTACTGATGCAGATGTACATAATGTACTTGATGAGGAAAGGGGTGAAAATGAGCAGGCTAGAGGTATGCCAAAATGGTTGGTAAATACATTGCATGACAGTAAATTGGATGCACCTTTGTCTAGTCGTACTCGTTCAGGATCTCGCCATGCATCTTATGCATCACATTGTTATTATTTGGCTATGTCTAGCTTACATGATATGGAGGAACCTCTTTCTTTTGATGAAGCATAGAATTCAGAAAATTGGATGGCTGCTATGCAATCAAAATATGATGCACTTATAGAAAATGACACATGGACTTTATGTGATTTGCCTCCTGGCAAAAAGGCCATTGGTACGAAGTGGGTTTACAAGTTGAAACGCAAGACAGATGGCAAAAAAGCACTCAAAGAGATGAGATTACCACTCACCCCTCGCTTGAGGATGTGCCCTCTTATTCTGTGTTCGGTGGTGGTGCTGCCAGCATGCAAGGCTGAACAACAAAGACAAGAGCTATTGGACGAATTGGGCGCACCGCATGGTGATCCTCCCACTAGCTCTAATTTGACAGCTCCTCCTTTGGCGTATCAATTGCACTTTGAGAAAAAGGATAAGCACATGTTTGACATGTGTGATGAATTACTGGATCATGAACGCAATGTGTGTGAGGAGGATTTCCAACCATGCACTCAATGGGAAGCGGCAACGGAGGGAAGATTGTTGGCGAGTACCCAAACACCTCTTTATGATGGTGCACAGTAATCGGTGCTCCGACCATTGTTGGAAGTCCTCAACTTCCAAGGAAAATTTAGTTGGAGCAATGCAAGTGTGGATGCACTCCTTGGATAATTCGTTATATGGCTTTATATACATCTCTCTCGCTTCATGGTGCCTCCTTGCAATTATGTTAATACGCTTGTTTGTTGGGAAAAATATTGACAAAAGATCACCACATGCCTTCGGATAGATCACCACATGCCTTCGGATCGTCAACAAGCTAGATCGTGTGTCACTGCACTTGGCATGGAGTATTAGAGCATCCACCCATGTGTCAACGATTGCATACTATATTGTAATGCACACGCACATGCTACCTCATGTCCCATGTGCGGGGAAGCACAATACAAGACCGAAGTGAGCGGGGTGCACCTACCCCGCAAGGTACTGCCACATTTTACATTAAGCCCTTGCATTCAATACATGTTTATATAAAAGCAGCTCCCATGGAGCTTCTTGCATGGCACGCCAACCACCGCTCAAATGATGGAATGATGCGTGTCCTAGCCGATTCACCTACATGAGGCACATCAAAACTCAATTGCCAAAGTTTGGGTTGGGGCCTTCACACTTGAGGCTTGTGTTAGCAAGTGATGGTGTCAACCCCTTCGCCACTAAGTCTACTTCATGGAGCATTTGGCATGTGGTGATAGCCAACGACAATATTCAAGCATGGGAGACAACCAAGAAGGGCAATATACTTCTTTCCTTTCTTGTGCTAGGGAAGTACAAAGTGTCAAATATTGACGTCTACCTCGAGCCCCTCATCGAGATTTGTAGGAGTTATGGAGAGACATTCCTATTGTAGATGTCTCACTTGCAAAAGGGGAGGGAGATGCCATTGTGAGGTGAATCCTTATGTGGACTATGCATGACTATCCTACGCTTGGAGATATTTTTGGTCTCTTCCTTCTCCTTCTCACTCTATTCTCTCTCCCTTTAGTTTGAAGCTTCTCTTTGATGATATGATATGTATGCAGGATTGTCCACATCGAGTCACAATGCATGTCCTACTTACAGGCCATCAATGGTGATAGAGAGGTTGGATGCCTTGCGCAAGTTATTCTATCCAAACAACCATCGTTTCTTACCCTTAGGTCATAGCAAGCACAAGGCTCCAGCAAATGGGAAGACGCCTCTAAAGCTCACAATGGCAGATTGGGCAACCAATTGGGAAGAGCACTACAACAACAATCCGGCTCCGAGTACTCCATAAAAACGTATGTCAAGGTATTCCATATTTTTAAGGCTTCCATATTGGAAGGACTTAAAAATACAAGTTACAACACCTCTTGGATCCCAGAATGTAGCCCACACACTATGGGACCACATTATTGGCAAGAATGACTCATTGGGGGCGAGGGAGGATTTGAGGGTCTTGAAATGTCTCCTTGCATCTACTACTCCACGTTGTGCCCCCAATGGTAAGATTGTGCTTCCTAAAGTGCCATGGATGCTAGCTAAAGAATAATTAGACAAAGTGAAGGTACCATTGTGTCTATTCGCACACCAACAGGATACATGAGGTCTCTAAAGGGAGCTTTCACATAAGTGAAGAAAGGTGGAATGATTTAATTGTATGTGTTAAAGTCCCATGATTGGCACAAGATGCTTTAGATAATGTCCCTTTGTCTATTCTGTCTATTGTTTGTGTGTATGACTTTCTCTCACTTTCCCTTCCCCTAGTTTACATTGTAGTTCATTCTTCAGGTGAGTATGTGTATATTTTGGGACAAGAAAGTTGGGGATGCTATTTTTAAACTTGGAGTAAGGTACACCACAAGACTCCACTCCACTACACTTTTTTTATGTACACAATAACCTCAACTAGCACTTAATGTATTCTTGTGTGTTTTCTTGCAGATTTGTGAGCTCCAAGAAAATTGAATAGATGCTATCCCTGTTGCTCAAATACTTGCAGCACAAACTGTGTGTACCATTGAGGATGCATTTTCTCGATTAGTTCTTCTTAGTCAAATACACCTCTTGGTTCACGTGGTGGAGGAGATCGCTATATGTGGAGTAGTGCATAGACGATGGATGTTCTTTTTAGAAATGTTTTTCAAGACTCTCAAAGATTTTGTGTGGCTAGGTCTGAACCAAAGGCATGTATGGCCGAAGGGTGGATTGTTCAAGAGGCATTTATTCACATGTCACAGTATTTGGCACAAGTTGATCCTTCAATGCCTCGCATGTGGTCAGATGAGGAAGATGCAAGGATGACTTCACACTTGCCAAGTGGAAAGAGAAAATTATTTAACATGGATATGAATCTATCCCAAGTGGTCAATAACTTTTGTATTCTCAATGCAAAGGCTATGACTAAGTGGGTGGACTTGTGGACAATGGCAAAGCCAAGGCATTTGAAAGAGGGAGAAGCATGGAAACAAGTACATGGAGGAAGGAGGGCACCCTTAGTGCCTAGACATCTTTCATGTTTCCCATATCTGATTAGTGTGGAGTGGATGCATGAGAGAATGACCAAAGAAAAATCGCATCGAGAAGACATCACTGACGAAGAATGGAAGTATGCACAAGGCTGCATACCAAAGGTAAAGTACTCATATACCTAAACCATATTGTATAGTTTTTTATTGATTTTATCTTTGTAATTGATAAAAGATATTTTCCTACTTAGTAGTGCCTTTCTTTTAACTCTATGTGTTCAAAGGGTCGCCACTTTCGTACGCACCACATTGATGAGCATAGTACCACCATGGAATGTGGCATCATGGGCAACTTTGACACAGATGGTGATGAAGTCAGGTATTGTGGAATTATTGAAAGGATACTAAAGGTTAATTTAAGAACCTTTCATACCTTCATCTTTGAGTGCAAGTAGTTTGCAAATGTGTTTAGATGACGTGAGAATGGACTCTACATGGTGGACTCTAGTGTGCATCACACAGGGAGGTATGACAATTTAGTTTTGCCATGTAATTGTGAGCAAGTGAGTGACTACCCATTTTATTCTTATTTGCTTGAACACCATACTAGTGAATTTGGGTATTTCCCAATTTCCACTTCAAAATGAGCTTAAGATTTGACCACATGTCCAAATCTTAGCAAATGTTTTGAGAGCATGGATTAAGAGATTTTCAAGTACTACCTTGTAGAAGGAGATGGCCTTAAAAAATAGTTTCAGATTTGTCCATATAGCCAAATCTTTAAGACATTGATGATTCCCAAATTGACTCTAAAGTCTCAAACTCTCTAATATGGTGTTCTTGTAGCATTAATTATTCCAATGTTACTCACTTTCAGCTTCTCTTCTATAGGTCATCTATATCCCAGTAATTCAGCAACCAAAACTTTGGTTCGTAATTTTCATAACACCTCAGGGGAGAACCATTTTTTCCACTAATGAAGTGGAGACCATCTTTGACCCTCTTCCACCTCCTACTTTGGATGAGGGGAGATCGATGATTCAATTCCAGTGGCCGCACGTCATAGCGAGGATGATTCTCATGATGATGATGATGATGAGATGGAGGATAAGGAATTTGAAGATGATGAAGCAAATGCATTGACAAACGACAATGCTATTCCTCTCTTTATTGATTTAGGAGCCATGGGTTAGAATTGGATGATGCTTCTTGTAGGGATCTTTTGGAAGATGATTCATCTCTCCCCTCTCTCTTCCTCTCTCTGATTTTGTGAAGCATGCTAAATTTTGTTAATCTAGTGATAGTGATTAATTTAGTTGTAGCCAAGTGTAATCCCACATAGCTAACTACTGTTCCATGTTTTCATATGTCCTTCTTTTACATTTGAAAATTTCATATATTGTTCTTTAATTTTTAATAAGAAGAGGGAAACAACAAAATTTGAAGGAAGGGGGGGGGGGGGGGGGGGAGTTCAAGCCAAAATTTGAATGTTTAGGCGCTAAATTGCGCTTCGTGAATAAACACGGCAATCGAAGCGGCAATACTAGAGGTATCTTTCGCGGTAATAGTCGTGGAAATAATCACCATAAGATTTGAACTGCAAAAAGAAAAACCCCACCCTCCTCTCTTTTCCCTCTCCAACTGATTTTGGACCTTCTCTCTACAAAACGCGATAAAAAATTGTGATAAACAATTAGAGATGATAGCCAAGAATAGTATGTATGTAAGGGTTTCAAAGATACTTATCTAAACACTCACCGAAGTCTGGCCAATCGTGCATAGTCCACATGAGAATGCCTTGCACATGTACATTTTGTTGTCCGATTGATTTGGACATATTAACCACATCAATTTCTATCGACAAGATTTGGAGCTATTCTATAAGTGGTGCCAGATAGACGTCCATGTTCTTTGTTTCTTGGGATGATCAATGACAGCAACACATGGCCCTTCTTGATAGTTGGCCACGGTAGAAGATTATAACTAACAAAGAAAACAGGCCACTTTCTCCATTACAAACTCCATAATCCAAATGGGTTTACTCCATCCATTGCCAGACCAAAACAAATACATCGTGGCTCATCCTTAAATGTAGGCCATCTTTTCTCTATGTGCTTCCATGCATGAGAGTCAACAAGTACCCGCATCAGATCATCTATCGATCTAGCATTTGAGTGTCATGTTCTCAAAGCGGCTATAGACTTGCACAAGAACATGCTCTTTATTCTTGGAATGATAGGAAAGTGTCAAAGAAACTTTGTAGGGATAAATTTTCCGTGTGTCCTCTCTATACCTGTTTGATCCACGATTGGGACACTGTTTAAAATTTTCATACTCATTGCAAAAGAGTATACAAATCATTGGGGCATGCATGTATTTTGAGATATTCAAATCCCAAGTTAGTAAGAAGCTTTTTAGCGGTTGGATGGGTAGGGGGCACGTGATTGCCTTTTGCCAAGATCTAATCATTGAGGAACCTATCGTTACATCAACAAGTGAACACAATGATCATATTATTGAATTGTAATTTGCACTTTGGAATGCTTAGGATACAAATATGTATTTACCTGAAAAGCTTTGTGACAGAGGCATCATACCACCCGTAGACATACTACAAATTAAGCATTGCCAAAGCGATACGGAGAACTAAGATTTTTGCACCATTGTAAAGTGGTATACCTGCAAGAGTTTGCATCATCTTGCCCTCTTTATCGTTGCTATCATGCCATCGATATGGATGGGATGATTGAGGTTGGTTCTTTGTAGTGTTGCCTTGCATGTTGTTTCCTTCTAGGTTTTCAATGATGGGATCCATGTCAAAGAATGCGTCTAACATCTACTCCATCTCTACTTCTTGAAATGTGGAATCAGGTATTGGTAGGGTGGATTCAATCGATGGATGTTCGTTTGAAAATCATCTTCTCTGGAATGAAGTTGGAGCAATATCTACTTGCAGAGGTTGATCTACTACCTCCGGACCGTGAGATCGATAACGCAGGTCTTGTAGTTGCCCTTTGGGAAAGAGACCGTTATTGCATATGTGCTAATTGCAAATTTTTCATTTTTGAAAGATCTGATGCTTACAATGCAGAGAAGGACACGCCATCCCATCGTTCATAATCTACCTACCACAATGATGCAAGAAATAGATAAATCGCTCTTGCTATATGTACACACCAATATATGACAATACATGACAACCGCACATTCTCTAGCCATGCATGATCCCCACACACCTCGGTCTAGAGGTGCACGGAGATCAGGACCACAAGGTAATAATCTCATATTTATTGGTCAATGACTATATATTAGGGTTTTTCAAGTCTGTGTGCGCTATTGAAGTCCGATTGCATTGTTTTACTTTGTTTGTCAAAGTGTGTTTGCGTTTTTGAAGCACAAAGTCATTTTTGAAGACTGTTGCATTTCTAAAGTTTGTTTGCGGTTTTTCTACCATTTTCTGCTACCTCTAGTATCCTCACATTCTCTAGCCATGCCTGCTCCCCGCACACCTTGGTCTAGAGGTGCACAGAGATCAGGACCATCAGGTTATAATCTTGTCTTTATTGGTCAATGCCTATATATTAGGGTTTGATATACCTCAATTTTTGAAATTTGTTTGTGTTCTTGAAGTTTGTGTATGCTATTGAAGTCCATTTGTATTATTTTACTTCGTTTGTCGAAGTCCTTTTGCGTTTTTGAAGTACACAAGTCACTTTTAAGGAGTGTTGCATTTTTAAAGTCTGTTTGTGGTTTTTTTACTATTTTCCTCTAGCTCTAACAACCTCACATTCTCTAGTCATGCCTGATCCCCGCATACCTCGGTCTAGAGGTGCATGGAGATCAGGACTTCCGGGTATAATAATCTCGTCTTTACTGGTCAATGCCTATATATTAGGGTTTGACATGCATCTTTTTTGAAATTTGTTTTCCTTCTTGAAGTTTGATTGTGCTATTTTACTTCCTTTTTCAAAGTCCGTTTCATTTTTAGAGTATACAAGTCACTTCTGAAGACTATTGCATTTCTAAAGTCCGTTTGCGGTTTTTCTAACCTTTTGCCGCTAGCTCTAACAACCCCAGATTCTCTAGCCATGCTTGATCTATGCACACCTCGGTCTAGATGTGCACGAAGATCAAGACCACCGAGTAATAATCTCGTTTAGGGGTTAACATAAGTTTGTTTTTGAAATATGTTTTCCTTTTGAAGTCTATGTGCACTATTGAAGTGCGATTGCGGTATTTTACTTCGTTTGTTGAATTCCTTTTGCGGCTAACACTAAGATGCTCGCCCTAACCGTATAGCCTTTAATGGCTTAAATATGGAGTAGTCCGTCCTGAGAGATAAGTGACTAAATACCTAAGCAGTTACCTTTAAGCGGCAAGCCCTAATAAACCATTTTAATACCGATGAAACCTACACGACTATCTCTAAGTCGCTAAGTGACTAAATAACGAAACTAGCCGATCCACGTGTAGGAATAAGCGGGCTCGACTAAACAATTCAACACATAAGCAATTAGGCACTCTAATTAAGCAGTTAACCTTCACCGGATGCGGACCAATCCTAAGCAATAAAACCACTTATTACTATAACTATTAGTGTTGAAGGACTAAACCTATTTACGAATAGCCTACGATAAGTCACGATTACAAAAATAACAATATAGTTTTTTAATTTCTAAATTTATTTACACAAAAAAAACAAAACTAATTATAAAATAATATAAATAAATACAAGTATTTCTTTCAATGATAAAATATCGTTATCTTTCTTAGTTAATGATGATAGAAAAAAATAGAATTAAAAAATGTGTGTGTGCGTCGTATATCGTGTGTTTATATTGTTTAGTGTGCATTTTTATTTACTTGGGTACATGTTTATGTCAATGTGTGTGTGAATGTGTGTATGCAACAAAAAAGAATGTTAAAGCACTCACATGCGGCCTATTTGAGCAAGAAACAATTGAGAAATTAATATCCTCAAACCTGCAAAAATACACACACACACACACTTTGTTACACACACACACACAAGTGCACAAATCTACAAGGAAACTTGAAAATAAGCTTACCTTGTTGATGTTGGAGCTATATATGGCTCACTCTACTTAACTTGGTCTCACCTAAATATTTGTATCTTGTCCTCAATGTGAATCATTCTTTGAGAGCGTACATGGTGTATATCTTCTCTTCTCTCTCTCTCTCTCTCTCTCTCTCTCTCTCTCTCTCTCTCTATACATGTCAACATGGTATCAGAACGGTAATGATCACCACATGACGATTCAATTCATGGTAACAAAAGAGTGTATGTGTATGCGATTCGCATGTAAGATTCATAATTGCTACAATTTATTTTTGAGGATTCTTGTTAACTGCGGTGTCATGTCGTGGCACGTGCATAGTGGGAACGGAAGCTAAGCCCTAGAATATTATGGATTTTATGTGTATGCCTTAAGTGTGCACAAGTATATGCATTCTATTTAGCATGCAAAAAGCTAGTCGAAGTCTGATGTGTCACTCTTGTTGGGAATGGGCTTCGTCCTATGATCTTGGGCTTCTTTGTGAACCTCTTCTTCACTACAACACAACATGGAGATATCAACGCGCGTATATCAACGAAAGTAGCGGACGTCGCTATACGCGTCGATATACGCGTGGAAAGGCTTTACTTCCCACGCGTATATCGACAACTATAGCGACGCGTATAGCGATGCAAATTAATTTGGGGGAAAAAAGCAAAACCCGCGAGCAGTAGGGGCCATTTTCGCCTGCGTTCTGCTCAAATCTTGGCCTCCACCTGCTGCGCAGGTATTATGCCCCCCCCCCCCCCCCCCCCCCCCCCCCCCCCCACCCCTCTCTCTCTCTCTACATTGTGTGTGTGTGTGTGTGTGTGTAGGAAGAGAGAGAGAGAGAGAGAGAGAGAGAGAGAGAGAGAGAGAGAGAGAGCGATGTGTGTGTGTGTAGGAAAGAGAGAGAGAGAGAGAGGGGGAGAGAGAGAGAGAGAGAGAGAGAGAGAGAGAGAGAGAGAGAGAGCGGTGTGTGTGTAGGAAAGAGAGAGAGAGAGGTGTGTGTGTGTATGTGTAGGAAGAGAGAGAGAGAGAGAGAGAGAGAGAGAGAGAGAGAGAGAGAGAGAAAGAGAGAGAGAGAGAGAGAGAGATGTGTGTGTGTGTAGGTAATCAAAGAGAGAGAGAGAGAGAGAGAGAGAGACAGAGAGAGATAGAGAATTAATGTAATCTTAGGAAATTAAAATTAAAGAAAAATAATTAAAGAGAGAAATAAAATGAAATGTTATATTAACGTCTTTGAAAGGCCAAAGTGACCTATGAGACATGAGACAAGAAAGTTACAATGTGATGGATCTGATACAAAGTCAGAGTAAGAAGATGAAAAAATAAAATATTATGGAATCCTAAACTGCTGGGTATGGACTAAAAGGTTAAACCAGCTAGCTGGGATAGGCAGATCACAGGAGATCCAGCAGCTATCGCTGGCGGATCTCATCAATCTCCTCCATGGTCAGTAGTCTGACCGGGCGTTATGCATGTCGAGCCAAAGTGACCTAGCTAGATCCTCTGATGCAGCCTCTGTCGATGTTGTGTAGTCCTCCGCAGTCGTGGACGTCTAGATCTCCCTAGCTCAGTCGCTCGTTCGATCAGTAGAGAGATAGGGAAGTAGAGAGCGAGAGAGAGAGAGAGAGAGAGAGAGAGAGAGAGAGAGAGAGAGAGAGAGAGGTGTAAGTAGAGAGATAGGAAATAGAGAGATAGCGAAAGAGAGTTATATATATATATATATATATATATATATAGAGAGAGAGAGAGAGAGAGAGAGAGATAGAGAAAGAGAGTTATATATATATATATATATATATATATATATATATATATATATATATATATATATATATATATATATATAGAGAGAGAGAGAGAGAGAGAGAGAGAGAGAGAGAGAGAGAGAGAGAGAGAGGTAGGGAAGTGAAGAGCGACACAAAGAGAGAGATAGGAAAATAAGGAAATAGAGAGAGAAAGAGAGATAGCGAGAGCGAGATCGAGAGAGAGAGAGAGAGAAAGAGAGATAGCGAGAGTGAGATTGAGAGAGAAAGAGAGATCGAGATCGCTCTTTTGAGCAAGAACCATGCAAGGCTTCTGAATCTTTCTCAAGTTGCTCATCCATCTCCACATTATCTTCTAGCTTGGACATGGAGGCCCCCTCCGGTTTACAATCAGCAGGTAGAAAACTTTCATTGGGCTAAGAACTTCCATGGCTTGTGCTTTCATCAAGTGCGGCATTGGAAAGCTTTCTCTGATAGGATACCTTGGAATGGAGGCAGGTGGGTTCGTAGATAGAGAAGAAACTATGGAACTAAAAGAGGCAAAGGGGTTTTGTCTGCTACATGCATTGCCATGTACACCTGGGAGTGCATGTATGTGTCTACCCATATAGGATTTTACCAATAAAGACGAGATTTTGACCCGGTGGTCCAGATCTCCGTACACCTCTAGACCGAGGTGTACGGAGATTGGGCAAGACTAGAGAATGCGAGGTAGTTTACATTTTGAGGAGTATATATATATATATATTAAAACAACATTCATAATCATTGTAGATGGCAATGTCATCAACTAACATGGAGGAAAAGATTGCATGCTCGTGCACGCTCTGCAAGTATCAAATCCTACGCAAGCGTAGGATATGTAATGAGTATGTGCACAAGTACGGAGAGTTTGCTAGAGAAACCGTACAGAATCTGCGATACGACTCCTATGGAATGGGCATTGATTTCCGCGACATAGCACCTACATCTGAGAGAGAGAGAGAGAGAAAAAAGATTATGCGTGAAGGTCCGACCAATATAGAGCCACGGATGGAAGCAGAAAAGGGCTTACAGACAGAATACGACGGCATGGAGGAGATGCTGGATGCTTTCTTCCAGACAAGCGAGGAGAACACGAACGAAGCAGCACCACAAGCCGTGCGCCTATCTCCTGAATACATGTTGAGGAAGTTGGCACGTCAACCAATCTATGAAGGCGCTGTCAGGAGTTTTTTGGAGCAAGGGATTGCGCATATGTACATACACATGCATGGTGCATCAAATAAAGAATTGCCCATTTTCCTTAGCCAGGTGGTTATGTGGGGCCCACATGTGTACAGGTAGGACAACATGTACATAGTGCATCGATTTTCACTATTACCAATACCAGTGTGTTTTTTCTACAATAAGGAGGAGTTGGTAGCGCGTAAAACTTCTCGAGGAAGCTATCCGCGGGCCGACGAAGTGAGGTCAGCAGGTGCGTCAGATGGCATCTAGTGGCGTCAGGAGGGCGAACGAGGTCAATATTTGCACGCAGATGAGGACGGACACAACGTGGGTGTTTGCTTGTGAGAATTATGCAGAAAGGTCATCATGAGGACCTTTTTTTGGGGCCACTTCACGTGGTGGCGAGGTGCATTATTGGAAAAAAGCTGAGTGCCAGGTGTGCAAATGATGCAAAAAGGTGACAACTATGCACTGCGAGGTCAGTTTTTGGCCTGTTCGGGGTCCGTTTGAGGTCATCTAAAAGGCCAAGGGTGCCCAACTAAAAAAGCTAAGTGTGGGAACTGAAAAAACTGAGAGAAGACCAGAAAAAAACGTGGAGAAGAGAGGAGGAACAGCCGCAGGTGTGTTTTTTGGGTTTTTGGAGCCTGTTTTGGCCGTAAACTGCTCATCCGATGTCGGATTTGAGCACTTTGACATTGTAGACTGGGGTTTTGGGCCGTTCCGGACGAGATGGCTCTGTCCATTTTGCCTAATTCCTCACTCTTTTTCTGCTGTTTTTCTGTGTAATCTTCTCTGGTGAGTGAAGCTTCTTCTCCAATTTGTGATTGTATCTGGTATCTTTTACCCATATTGTGTGAGCTGTTTGCCCCATTGGTGTTGGCCCAAGCTCATTTGTATCTAAACATCAGAAGTTCTCCTCTTTTGAGTTGAGTTTTTGTGTGTGTGTGTGTGTGTGTGTGTGTGTCTCTGTGTGGAGTGGGCAAGTGGATAGTCTCTCTTCTCTCACTCCAAAGGTGAGTTCCCTGTCTCGGCCAGGTGTGTTGTCTAAGTCGAGTGGTGCCCCATAGTGTGTGTGTGTATCATTCCAAGAGTGTATGTCGGGTCGTTATAGAGGAGCTGTGTGTGTTTTCATCCCGCTCACAGTGCCAAAATATCTAAGCTTCGTACTTGTCTGGAGTTTTTGAATCTTCAGTCAGTGTACGGGTGGTCAGATGCAAGCGTCACTGCTTTGTTTAGGTACGTAATTTACAAAAGAGATTTTCCAATTGCAACGGTGATGTGCTCGGAGATCTTTTTAATTTAATGTGGCTTAAACAGGTTATTGCGCGAGCAACTTCTCCTGGCTGGCAATGAAATGCCCCCCTCTAGGCCAGACGCAAAGCAACTTTCGACCTCAGTTGGCTTGGACTACAACAAGATTCATGCATGTCCAAATGATTGCATTCTTTTTTGCAATGAATTCGCAGATTGTCTGTCGTGTCCTAAGTGCGGAGCAATGCGCTACAAACAAGATGCAGTTGGTGAGATAGTGCCAGCTAAAGTGTTGCGGCATTTTCCTATTATTCCTAGGATAAAAAGCATGTTTTGTTGTGGTTCCATTGCAAAGTTGATGCGGTGGCATTCTATGAATAGATCCACTAACGCAACATTTAGGGTGCCCGTTGATTCGAAGTCTTAGAGGCACATTGAAGATACCTGGCCACATTTTAAGAGTGAACCACGCAATTTGCGTTTGAGCATGGCAACGGATGGAGTCAATCCATTTGGCTTGAGAAGCTTGTCATGGAGCACTTGGCCTGTGTGCCTTATCAATTACAACCTCCCGCCGTGGCTTGCTATCAAGAAGGGTCATTTGATTTTAAGCTTGATTGTACCTGGTAAGTGCAAGGCAAAAAACATGGATGTTTATCTAGCTCCAGGAGTTATGGCATGGGATCGACATAGCAGATGTGGTTGAACCAGTAGGACAAGAGTATGCAAGGATCCATGGACTTCTTATGTGGACTATGCATGATTGGACAGGATACGAAGAAGCTTCTAGTAATGGTTATTGATTTACAAAATTCTCGCTATTCGCAAGCCCTTTGCCTTGGCCTGATTCATGCTTTGATATATGTAGGACTAACAACTTCGGGATACAACGCATGTCCAATTTGTGGGCAGTCTTTGGATGTGCGCTATTCTACCTCTCTTCGAAAGACAATTTATCAAGGCCACCACCGTTATCTTCCAGATGGCCATCACTTGCGTGAAGGCCAGCTTGGTCGCGTCGAATGTCGTCCTATGCATGTACAAGAGTGGCGTCGCCGATGGGAGCAACATGAGCGGCAACCTGTTCCAGGAAAGAAATGTTTGTCCATTCTCCATACGTTGCCGTACTGGGGTGATCTACTAATTAACCATTTGCTGGATCCAATGCATATATTCAAGAATGTGGGAGAGCTCCTCTGGAAGACAATCATGGGAATGAAAGACAATCGAGCTTCACAAGATGATTTGTAGTCGGTTGGAAAGATGCCAGAGCTGTGGCCTTTCACCAATGCAGCTGGTCAAACAAAACTTCCAAGAGCGCCGTGGGTATTGCTAAAAAACGAAGAGTGAAAAGTGAAAAGGGTGATTTCAGAGTTCAGGACGCCAACAAGATATATGCGATGTCTCAAGACAACAAAAATGGATTGAAAGGTACGAAGAAGAGACACACCTCTCGACACACCTCTTGGCACACCTCGGACACACCTCTTGGCACACCTCGGACACCATGGGGGGCACACGATCCTAGTGCCTCCAAGCTCTATACTGTACGGGGAGATGGTTCTGTTGACATGGATAGAGTGGGGAATGAGATGCGACAGCGGATTCGCCAGCTCATGGAGCTGCAGTTTTCGACCAGCATTCTGACGTCTTGGGATCAGCAAGACAAGGAAAAAGTCACTTACATAGTGGAGACCATCCTGAGAGAGTACCAGCCTGCTCCGGGTTCTTTCGTTGTTTCGGCGCGGTGGATCAAGGGTGTTGCACAAGACACCATCAAACATCGACGAGATGCAGCTCGGAAGGCTTTCAGGACCGGCTCGCCGAAGCCTTCGGGCATCCCACACGAGACATGGCTGCAGATCAGGGAGGATGAGCGGACAACGGCCACGCGGTTTAGACAGTAGCGTGAGGCCGCGCAGGTATGACAGATGACTAGGGGGACATCTCATCTTGGAAACGGAGGCTTCGACACCTTTCGCTATGAGTTTGTGAGTTTCTAATCCAATCTTAACTATGGCGTTTCTTAAAACGCGATGAATCATGTATTCTTATTACTTTGATTTTTGTATAAACGCAAAATCTTGCGATGCGTCGAGCTCCATCACGCGAGGAGGAGCCAGATGGATATCGCAGAGGTATCTATGAAGTACTGAATGATCTTGAAGCTTTCTGAGAGCCTATAGACTGGGAGGCCTTACAGTCTCGCTGATCGCTTGAGGTGAGACGTTAATATGTGTGAGTTGATTTAATTAAGTCAGTATATGTGAAGTAATATCAATACTAATTTTGTGAGTTGTCCTATGTGCAGGTTGTGACGCCTAGTCATTAGTGGACCAGATTTCATCTATATGCTTTGTGAGACACAGACACGCTTCTGTGTCTCTTTTTTGTACAAACAGTTAGTGTTCAGAAAGTTATTGTTTCCCTTATGGTTATGATTATTGTCATTGTCATTGTATAGAGAGTTATTGTTTCTCTTTCTGGTTATGCTTATGGTTATTGTTAATTTTGTTTATGGTTATGGTTATCTGCATTATGGTTTTGATCAAAGTGGTTATAGCCAGTTATGGTTTTAAGTTATGGTTATGCTTTTAAGTTATGGTTATGGTTCGTTATGGTTATGCTTTTAAGTTATGGCTATGCTTTTAAGTTGGTACGGTTGTCTTGCATTGGCCTTAAATCTCATGTGAGATCCTACATGGATAGCATGTAGGAGGCGTATACATGATATGGTTTTTCTTGAAAAGTTTATGTAAAAACAAAAGGGACATTGCCAAATTTTTTGCGCGCGGGAGCATGGTTGATATTTTGGTGCTGCTCCCTTTCTTGGGCAGAGGGCAGGAAGTCTTGTTGTGGCTGTGTCCATCTTTTAACTGGGCACAGGCCAGGCTACCTGCCCTCTATCCAAGAAATTTTTTTATGCTATGGTCGTCGCTATATGTGTCGCTATGTCCGTCGCTATGAGCGTCGTTATCCGCGTCGCTAATAGCGACTGGTTTCACAGCGACGCATATAGCGACGCGCATAGCGACGGGCAGCGTCGATATATGCGTTGATAACACCTGTTTTTGTTGATGTGCTTGGAGCCATGATGAAATGAGCCTATAAAACATACCTCCTATCTACTAGGCATCTTAAGTGGCATATGACATGTGTAGCATGGCCAAAAGTGGCCTTAGTCATAGTATACCCCATGAAGTGTCATTTTACACATTGTTGGTGCACTTTGGAGTGATTATGGACATAGAAAAATCCCTTAAAAAAGTGCTTACGAATTTGTTTGATGTCATCCATGATGTATGCCAAGATCTCTCAATTTTTTATGAAGATATTTTATGCACATGTTCCCACCATAGCTCAACAACTTTTGGAGGCTTAACCCTTGACATGTGGTTGCAAGGAGAAGATATTTGGAGAAAGATATAGAAGAACCTTTAGATATTTCTTGAAGAGAAAGATCTAGAAACTTTGAAGATAATTTCAAGATATTTTGAAAAGATAGACACTTGTCACACAAATCCCTTGGATATTTCTAAGCAAATATCTTCTTCAAGGGGCAGCTACACCTATAAATAGAGCCTCTTGCCCCTCACTTGGGCATCAAGCAATCAAGAAATCCCCATAATCAAGCCACTCTATCAAGCCATCACCCAACCTCCTAGGCATCTCCTTGAGTGAAACTTTCTCTCAATTTTAGCCAACACATCTTGAGCTTGCTACTTCATGCCTCAAGCCTTCTATCTCCTCACTTGTAATACTCATACACTCTATGTAACCTTGTTTAATCAAAACAGATGCATTGTTGGTGGCTTGGAAACAGTGTGGGGTACTACTACTTGGTCTTTTACTTCATAAAGTTGGCTACAAGATCATAAAGTCTTGCGGTGTGCTTCACTTCTTTGGCTTGGGCTTGTGTGGGTCTTTGTGTGTTGGTTGTCTCTCTTATCTCTTTCCTCCATTGTTTGATTGCTTTCTAAACTTTCTTAGATGAATAATCCCAATGGTGTAACCTTTCAACTCTTTCACTTTGTAAAAAATATTAGGATTAACGTTTGTCTTTGGGCCGGAAAGACTGCAAGAAATTCCTATTTCTCCACGTCCTCTTATTTTGCCACCACTAGACTACTCTAATTCTTTCGATGTGCACATATTTATTCTCCTCTAGGATTGAGTCTTGCTTTATTAATATTACTATGAACCAAGAAGACTTGAACACACGGCTCACTCCTATCACCAGGCAAAACATCTACATCTTTGTAAGCACTAAGTTACAGTTTCAGAGAACCATTTGTAGTCTATTTGGAGCAAAACAACTTGCTGCTATAAATGCATCAGTGAACCCTTTCATCTTACCTTTTTTACTAGACACGATCAAAGCCTTAATGTTTTATCTTTGTTTTGTTTTGAGGGTTTCACGTGTGCGTATGTGTGTGTCTCCGTGTAAGATTCCAATGGCTACACACAATGTATTTGCTACAAATACTAAGCTTGCTTAAGTGAAAGCCTTCACAGTCTCCCCGCAAACCCTCACAGCTAGCGGCTCGATGCCTTCCTGGCAAGACCGCCAACTCTTTGACACACTTTTTGGTGAAACCGACGCGAATTTTTTCAGGGTGAGTTAGTGGGAATCTGCAAGCTACTTCAACCATGGGTGATCATCATTTGTAGCAGCAAGGTATGCAAGGTTCTACTCCATTTATCATGTTGAGCATAATGATGTTGGCACACCTAGTGCACTTGAGTTGGTTTTAGAAGATGGGTATGAAGGAGATTGGTTGCTTATTGGTCGTTATTTGAGTAACTTTAATAAAATAGGGTGATTGGTCTGTTACTGACGTAACTTTGCTGCAGAAGCCAGTTACACATCGTTCCGATTTAGTCGAGCCGTTGATGATCGTCCAAATTCTATCGAGCTACTGTTGGTACATGATCTTTTGTTATATGATATACTCGTTCATTGATTCTCGTATAATTATTCTTTTAGAGATATAGTTTACGTCGTTTTATTGATAATTTCTCATTGATACCATAGTGATTTTGATGGTACCATGATGATGTTTTGTTAATACTTTGGTCATGGTGATTTTCGTTGATACCATGATGATATGTCATTGATACCATGGTTATTCTCGGTGGTGCCATGATGATATTTCGTTGATACCATGGTTATTCTCGGTGATTCCATGATGATATTTCGTTGATTCCATGGTGATTTTTGTTGATACCATGATGATGTTTTGTTGATACCATGGTTATTCTCGGTGATACCATGATGTTGTTTCGTTGATACCATGGTTATTCTCGGTGATGCCATGATGATGTTTCGTTGATACCATGGTTATTCTCGGTGATGCCATGATGTTGTTTCGTTGATACAATGATTATTCTCGATGATATCATGATGCTTTTCGTTGATACCATGATCATTTATTCATTTTTATTGATATAATGATGATATTTTGTTAATACTTTGATGGTATTCATTGATCACTACATTGATAAATGTTGTTTTATGTAGTGTATACACATATCATTTGTATCACGTAATCACACATTTTGTACTTTTACGTTTATACTTTATGTACCATATGTTGTCGTGCGTATATATGTCGTCAAAAGAGTGGCGTCGCGAACCATCTCTTATGGCATTGTGAACGTAATTATTTCATTAACGATGCTAATAATTTTCATGACATGTTTTTTTTTTTTTTGGAGTCTATGATCTATGTAGGATTGATCAAAGAATTGATTTTATGAAGACAAACTTGGTGACAATAAAAGATTTATGAAGATATGTTTGGTGATGCCATATTGATGACAACATGAAGACATGTTTGGTGATGCGATATTGATGACAAGCTACACAGCAGATTCACGGAGACACTTTTGATTACAAGCTAATCGATAGCTTTTACACCTCTTTATTGAACCTTTGTATTCATTATTGTATTGATAGGATAGAAGTAATGTAACTCCTCATAAAACATTCATTGTAAAAGGAGTGATGTAGCTCCTCGTAAACATTTGTATATTCAATGATTTTTATAATATAACGGTGGGTGTATATAGAGCTGTGGGTTTTTCCCTTGATCCCCCAAGGGTTTTTTCATCCACAGTTAGGGACCCTTATTTGAGCGGGGGTGTTGAGCTTATATGTGAAGCTACTCAATATATGGCTTCTCTATATATGGCACCCAGGTCCCCTCTATATATACATCATCTCATGTGTGTATTCTACACACTTTGGGGTTCTACTTCTGTGCTCTCTCCTTCTCTCTCAACAGAATTGATGTATGGTCAAAAGCCTATAATGCCCATTGAGGAGACCATTCCCACATGGAATATGCTACCTTGGCAAGATGGGCTTAGTAGAGAAGAGATCCTTGCCTTGTGTATAAGAAAGATAGAAAGAAGGCCTGAAGACATTGAGGTTGCAGAAGAAAGATTGAACAATGCCAAGTTGAAAAGCAAGGACT
Organism: Adiantum capillus-veneris; assembly: GCF_014529385.1. Classification (NCBI taxonomy): domain Eukaryota; kingdom Viridiplantae; phylum Streptophyta; class Polypodiopsida; order Polypodiales; family Pteridaceae; genus Adiantum; species Adiantum capillus-veneris. Next base: position 132,519,135 of record NC_140935.1, read on the forward strand.
ACTTTGATAGACGACACATGCAAAGAAGGAAGGTAATTAAGCAAGGAGATTGGGTTTTAGTGTATGATAGTAGTCTTTGTTGAGATGCAGAGAGAAAGAGAGAGAGACGAGACAAGAGACACACCATATACGCTCCCAAAGACTGATTCATATTGAGGACAAGATACAAATATATAGGTGAGACCAAGTTGAGTAGAGTGAGCCATATATACGTAACAAGACTTGATTTCGAGGTGTTTTAGTAATAAATTTTGTTTTCTAGGAAGTTTTTGTCATTTTAAAGTTAGTCCACTGTGTAGAAGGATGTGTGGATTGTTTTCGTCCGATAAAATTTTTTGATCCGGAAGGCACTTTCTGGGGCATTTTTGAAGGCGTTAACGTGGGATTTTGAAAAAGTGATGTATGAAGCGATTGAAGCCTGCGTTATAAGGAACAACTTTGGTTCTTTGAGTCTTTAGAGATTTTGATGTTTTGATGCTCGTTGAAGGCCAAAGATTAAGAAAAAAGTTGGATTTGCTGTTTTTGCATCGTTTTTGTAGAAAATGCTGTTTTGCAGGTTGATTTTCAGCAAATCGGAGCAGGCTATGGAAATTTTCCATCACATAGCCATCGAAGAGCGCAGCGAGGGCAACAAGATTGTATGAGACGGACTTGGGCTATTTTGGCTCCGTTTGGGAGTTATGTTCAGTTGAAGACAACTGAAAAAAACTAACCTCTACGGATCGCTTCGCGATCACGTTTTTTTACCTTGTTCTCGCAGGTATATTGGCGCGCAAGTCGAGTCGACCGAGCGCCAAAAATAGAAAAGCGGCTATTTTAAGAGGTCGCAGGCTTTTGGAGGAGAATAGAAGGACGGGTGGTGCGTTTTGGGGGGATTCACCATTCTCTCTTCTGCGAGTGCGAGTGAGAGTGCGAGTGCGAGTGCGAGTGAGACGCTGCATGCAAGCGAATTGAAGCTCGGGGGTGGTCGGGAGGTTCGAGCTCCGTACAACGGAGTGCGCCCATATATATATTCAATTGCTCCTCTGTTGTATCAAACACTATCAATACAAAGATTTCTTCCTCTGTTTTGCTGTCTATCTCTATTATTCGGTTCCCGTGACAATATATCTCCAACACCCCCACTCAAACAAAGGTCTCTAGCTTTGGATGAAAAAACCCTTGGCGAGTTCAAGGGAGAAACCCAAGCCCGTATACAATGTGAAAATATGAACCAGCGATGATGATGTGAAAGTGAATTGTGCATCTATGTACAAATATTCAAGTGACTCACAGATCACAATGTGCAAATGTGGAGTGTGCATAGTGCATGATAGAAAGAGTGAGGCCGAAGCAACTCCAAGCTCCGAGCGCAAGAGGATGAAACGTGACTCGTTGAGGCCTTTGGTCAAAATGTCTGCAATCATCTGGTCACTTGGACAATGCTCAACCATAATGGTTCCTTTGCGTACTTCATACCTGACATAATGCTTAAGAGAAGGACATGCAAGATGTTGTCCAAGATAATTAGCAGCAAACAGAATATTAGGATGAGTGTTCATGCCAACAAACTGAAGACATCCAATCAAGTTAGCATAAGGTTGATTTGTGACAAGTTGACCGCCATTCTCAGAAGTGTTCTTCGTAGAGCTCGCAAGACAAGGTGTATTAGTTGAATGTGTAGATTCCATACCAAATTTTTGAATAGTATCTGCAATAAACTTTGACTGTCGAAGGAATAAAATACCTTTTGTACGGTTCCGTTGGACTTGAATGCCAAGACACGAGTGAATCTCTCCAAGATCCACCATATCAAATGCAGAAGACAATAACTTTTTCACTTGCTGAAGAAATCCCAAATCATTGGAAACAAGGATGGTATCATCCACATAAAGAGCAAGAATCACAAAACTGCTACCTGGGTGTTTTATGTATAAGTTGGGGTCTAAAGAGCAAGAGATGAATCCTTTAGAGGTGAGAAAAAGATCAAATTTTGTATACCAGGCTTGCAAAGCTTGTTTGAGACCATATAGTGCCTTATGGAGTTGAGCAACAAGGTCTTCTTTACCTGGAATAACAAACCCTTCTGGTTGTTCCATATAAATTTCCTCTTCCAAGTCACCATTAAGAAAAGTAGTTCGCACATCCATTTGATGAGCTTCTAAATTAAATTGAACAGCAAATGCCAATAAAACTCGAACACTTGTAATGCGAACAACTGGTGAAAAAGTCTCTTTATAATCAACACCGACTACTTGGGAGTAATCTTTTGCAACTAAACGCGCCTTGAATTTGTCAAAAGATCCATCTGCTTTTACTTTTGTTTTATACACCCACTTACATTTAATAGTCGTACGACCAGGAGGTAATTCAGTTAGTATCCATGTACCTTTAAAGATAAGAGAATCGTAATCTGCTTCCATAGCCTCTTGCCATTGATACTTTTGTGGTGAAGAGATAGCTTCATCATAAGTGACCGGATCTTCAGAAGTAGAAAAATCATTATCAGCAATGTCGTCATCATAAACATGACATGAGCCATGTTCAATCTCAATAGGCAGATCAACAAAAATATCAATATCGTCATTGGCAACATTCGGAATGGATGGTTGTGAAGAGGAAAGTTGCTCTATAGGAGGAGTTTCATCATCTGAAAGAAATGGAAAAGCCTGAAGCAATGATTTAGTATCATCAGAATCATCCATGGACCATGAGCCTCCCATAAGTTGTTCGTTAAAAGTAGCATCACGATTCACAATTACTTTCTTGGAGGAAGGGTCATAGAATTTGTAGCCTTTGGAAGTGTCAGAATATCCAATAAAAATAACTTTAAGACCAGGATCATCAAGCTTTGTTTGTGTTTCTTTGGGAACATGAATATAAGCGATACATCCAAAGGTTCGAAAATGAGATACAGAAGGAATGTCACCTGTCCATGCTGTGATGGGTATCTTACCAGAGGGTGCAGTAGTAGGAAGATGATTCTAAATAAATACTGCTGTCAAAGTAGCTTCAGCCCAGAAAACACGAGATAAGCCAGAATGAATCAACATACATCTTACAACATTGAGAATAGTGCGATTCTTTCGTTCAGCAACGCCGTTCTCTTGAGGCGAATATGGAATAGTGTGTTCATGATGAATTCCACTGTCAGCACAGTAACTCACAAACTCTCGAGAAACATATTCGCCTCCATTGTCACTACGAAGATTCTTAAGGCGATGACCAGTTTGAAGTTCCGCAGCCTTGTGGAATTGTTTGAAAACAGATAAGGCTTCAGATTTTTGTCTAAGTAGAAATACAGTTGTATACCTTGAAAAATCATCAATGAAAGTAATGAAGTAGCGATATTGTGATCTCGAAGAAGGTAAAGGTCCACATACAGTATGAACAAGATCCAATATGTCATGAGAATGAGTTGTATTTGAAAGAGGAAAGGGTTTACGATTGTGTTTCCCAAGAGCACAAAATTCACAAATTCCCATATGGGGATGGGCTTTAAGATCCATGCCATGAACAAGATCACGACGTTGAAGATCAAGGAGTTTTGAGAAATCAGCATGAACAAAATGGTGATGCCATACTTTGTAATCATGATCACCTAGAGCAGTGAAAACATTTGCTACAGCATCGTTAAGAGAGAGTTCAAACAAATTACCGTTTCGAGGAGCAGTGGCTATAGTCTGTCCATCTTTCTCAATTCGGCATTTGGTATGATCAAATCCAACAAACAGACCAAGATCAACAAGTCTAGCAACTGAAAGAAGATTACATTAAAGATCTAGTACATGTAATACTCCTCGCAAAATTCGAGTGGAATAAGATAAGGTACCAAGATATAGGTCTCGAATACCCTTTACTTGACAAGTAGTATCATCAGCAAGATAAACAACACGTTGAACTGGTAGTGGATGATAGTTATGGAGCCACTTAGACTGATATGTCATATTTCCTGTAGCACCAAAATCAACAATAAAAAGTGATCCATCACATACATGAAGTATTCTGTCTAGAGCAATTGAACATAGGACGCAGCTTGTTTCTGGTACAATGTTGTTTCGATGCTCAGTAGCATATGCTCTATTATGATCTGTGTCGAATCGACGCTTATAGCACATATGAGTGGGATGATCAGATCATCCACAATATTCACAAGAAGAAGAAGAAGATCGAGTCTCTAGATAAACGTGGTTGTTTTGTGGTAATATTGTGTTCTTCATCATATTGACGTGCCCAACAATCATCTTTAGTATGGCCATTTCTATTGCAGTAAGAACATTGCTTATTAGGAAATTTGAGATGAGAGAAAATATTACCGTGACGGCCACCTTTGTGGTTTCCTCGTTGAAATGGACGCCTTCGAGCATAAAAAGCACGTTCCATTTGTTGTGACTCGGTCTCCTGTTGTGAAATCATAGCTGTGTCGTGACGAGCATTACGACGTTCTTGACGTTGAGAGTATTCAATTAAAGACATGCAGGCTTGGTCGAAATCAAGACCATCTTTATTAGAGAGAATAGTAACAATGTTATTATAAGAAGAGTTCTTCACAGTATCAAGGAGAAGTGTAATCAGTTGCTTTTGTGGAACAGGATCACCGACAGCAGCAAGTTGATTAATAATAGATTTGAAAGATTCAATATGTCTCGTCATGGCAGTACCGACATCATATTGTAATTTGTTAAGCAACCCTCTCAAATAGAGTATTTTTGTGACAGATTTCTTCTGAAAGTTTGCAATAAGGTACTTCCATATGTCGTGGGAAGTAGGCAGTTTATACATATCAAGCAAAAGGGAATCAGTAAGAGCAGAAAGAATATACCGACCAGCTGCTTTATCACGTCATTGCCAATCCGTATAGGCAACATTCCAATCTTCAAATATAGGTCCTTCAGTGATAAGCACGTTATTATTATCCGTATCAACAGGTTGAGGTGGACAAACACGATTTTCAAGAACGACATCAGAGAGTTCATCGCCTTCAAGAATTAACAACATCTTTGCTTTCCAGCCTGGAAATCCTTGGCCTTGGAAAGGAGGAACAGAACGCTGGCCAGAAGGAAAGCCGTTGACAAGAATAGTCATAGCCATATCTTGTTGCGAGAAGACGTATAAGATAAGATCGCAGAATCTGCACACCATATATGGTGAAGGCCGCAATTGAGAATGAGAGAAATATGAGTACTGCGTTCTGTCAACGATAAACGCAAGAAGGATGCTCAAGGAACGTCCAAAGATGTAAGAGACGTCACCCAAAAAGGCAGGGTAAAGGAGACATTAATATTAAAAGAGTCCTCAAAATAGAGTGGCGTGAGACGCAAGATTGACGGCCACAATACGAATAGCAAAAAGCTAAATTTTCTCAAAAAAAGTTAATACCAAAATTAGAAAAACGATCGCGGACGCTTCACAAAGAAGTACGATGAAGAAAGATGCGTCAAGCTCAATTGCAGTAAAAACAGCATAACTTTCTGCTGCAAACTCCGGTTGACGCAAACCTAGAACTCAAATCGAAGAGCTCGAGGAGACAAACAAGTATTGGATGAAAAGTGCCACTACGCTATGCTCCATGGCGCTCTTCTCGTTTCTCCAAATTTTGAGCAGAACACTCCGAAAAATTGAGATGAATTAGTTCAGGGTGTCATCAACAAGAAAATGTAATCAACGATTAGATTGATTAGCAATAAACACCACACAAAACAGTAATCATATTCTTCTTAACACAAAACAACCACATTTAACAAGAATCAACGCTCAAAAAATAAAATTTGTAACAATTTTAAATCTTACGTGCGAATCACATACACATACTATTTTGTCACCATGAATTGAATCGGCGCGTGATCGTTACTGCTCTGATACCATGTTGAGATGTAGAGAGAAAGAGAGAGAGACGAGACAAGAGACACACCATATATGCTCCCAAAGACTGATTCATATTGAGGACAAGATACAAATATATAGGTGAGACCAAGTTGAGTAGAGTGAGCCATATATAGCTCCAATAGTCTTGACAACCAGAATACTGTCATGCGAACGGTTTCAAAAAGATGGTTTGGATTGTATATAGTCAAGTATGTACATGACAATGCCACTTACACCCTGGCTCAATTGGATGGAACGGAGATAAAGATACCCATTGCACGAAAGAGAATCAAGGTATTCAAAAGAACAGAGGATAGGCATCTGGATAATGAAGTAAGCGAGAATGAAGGTTTGGAATCACCCAGAGATAAAGATACACATTGCACGAAAGAGAATCAAGGTATTCAAAAGAACAGAGGATAGGCATCTGGATAATGAAGTAAGCGAGAATGAAGGTTTGGAATCACCTAGTGAAGATAAAGAAGAAGAAACTCCAAGAGAGTCAAACCTGCAAACATCGGCTATGGCACATACCGAAGGATGTGCAGGTTTAGAGGGGGTGGATGTCATGCCATGAAACGTGCATAGAGGGAACGGAAGCTAAGCCCTACAATAATATGGATTTTATGTGTATGCCTAAAGTGTGCATAAGTATATGCATTTTCTATTTAGCATGCAAAAAGCTAGTTGAAGGCTGATGTGTCACTCTTGTTGGGAATGGGCTTCGTCCTATGATCCCGGGCTTCTTTGTGAACCTCTTCTTGGAGCCATGATGAAATGAGCCTATAAAACATACCTCCTATCTACTAGGCATCCTAGGGGGCATACGACATGTATAGCATGGCCAAAAGTGGCCTTAGTCATTGTATACCCCATGAGGAGTCATTCTACACATAGTACGTTCACTTTGGAGTGATTATGGACCTAGAAAAATACCTTAGAAAAGTGGTTACGAGTTTGTTTGATGTCATCCATTATGGATGCCAAGCTCTCTCAATTTTTTATGAAGATACTTTATGCACATGTTCCCACCATAGCTCAACAACTCTTGGAGGCTTAACCCTTGACAAGTAGCAGTAAGGAGAAGATATTTGGAGAAAGATCTAGAAGAACCTCTAGATATTTCTTGAAGAGAAAGATCTAGAAACTTTGAAGATAAGTTCAAGATATTTTTGAAAGATAGACACTTGTCACACAAATCCCTTGGATATTTCTAAGAAAATATCTTCTTCAAGGGGCAACTGCACCTATAAATAGAGCCTCTTGTCCTTCACTTGGGCATCAACCAAACCATCAAGTAATCAAGCGCTCAAGCAATCCCCATAATCAAGTCCCTCTATCAAGCCATCACCCAACCTCCTAGGCATCTCCTTGAGTGAAAATTTCTCTCAATTTCAATCACCACATCCTAAGCTTGCTACTTCATGCCTCAAGCCTTCTACCTCCTCACTTGTAATACTCATACACTCTATGTAACCTTCTTTCATCAATAAAGACGCATTGTTGGTGGCTCGCAAACGGTGTTGGGTACTACTAATCATCTTCTACTTCATCAAGTTGGCTACAAGACCATAAAGTCTTGCGGTGTGCTTCACTTCTTTGGCTTGGGCTTGTGTGGGTCTTTGTGTGGTGGTTGTCTCTCTTATCTCTTTCCTCCATTGTTTGACTGCTTTCTAAAATTTCTTAGATGAATAATCCCAATGGTGTAACCTTTCAACCCTTTCACTTTGTGAAAAATATTAGGATTAACGTTTTTATTAGCCATAAAATGCACTTCCAACAGAGAATTGTGTTACTCTTTGGGCCAGAAAGACTACAAGAAATTCTTCTTTCTCCACGTCCCCTTATTTTTCCACTACTAGTCTACTCTAATTCTTTCGATGTGCACATATTTATTGTCCTCTAGGGGTTGAGTCTTGCTTTCTTAATATTACTATGAACCAAGAAGACTTGAACACACGGCTCACTCCTATCACTAGGAAAAACATCTACATCTTTGTAAGCACTAAGTTACAGTTTAAAAGAACCATTCGCAGTTTATTTGGAGCACAACGACTTGCTGCTATAAATGCATTAGTGAACCCTTTCATCTTATCTTTGATTAGATATGATCAAAGCCTTGATGTTTTCATCTTTGTTTTGTTTTGAGGGTTTCATGTGTGCGTATGTGTGTGTGTCTCCGTGTAAGATTCCAATGGCTACACACAATGTATTTGCCACAAACACTAAGCTTGCTTAAGTGAAAGCCTTCACAATCTCCCCACAAACCCTCACAGCTAGAGGCCCGGCGCCTTCCTGGCAAGACCGCCAACTCTTTGACAGTGGTTGTTTTGTGTTAAGAAGAATATGATTAGTGTTTTATGTGGCATTTATTGTTAATCAATATAGTGAATCGTTGATTACGTTTTCTTGTTGATTTCTCTTTTGACACCCTCAACTTCGTCTCAATTTTCGGGAGTCTTTTGCTGAAAATTTGGACAAATGAAAAAAGCACTATGGAGCGTAGCACAATGGCACTTATCATCCAAAACTTGTTTGTCTCCTCAAGCTCTTTGATTTGAGTTCTAGGTTTGCAGATAAACGGAGTTTGCAACAGAAACTTATGTTGTTTTTAATGCAATCGAACTTGACGCAGGTTTTTTTCTCGTGCGTCTTCGAGAAGTGTCAACGATTGTTTTTTTGGTTTTTGTGTCAACTTTTTCAAGAAAATTTATCTTTTTGCTATTCATATTGCGACCGTCAATCTTGAGTCTGATGTCACTCTATATTGAGGACTCTTTTATTATTAACGTCTCCTTTTCCCTACGTTTTTGGGTGACGTATCTCACATCTTGGGACGTTTATTGAGAATCCTTCTTGCATTTATCATTGGCAGGACATAATTTTCATATTTCTCTCATACTCAGTTACAGCCTCCACCATATATGGTGTGCAAATTCTACGATCTTATCTTATACGTTGATAGCCGACTTTCAAAAATCAAAGAAAAAAAAGAAAAAAAACTCATTTCACCCCGCCCCACTCTCAGTACCCCCCCACCGTAGCTTATTTTTCCTCCCCCCCCGCCCTACGAGAATCGGATAAAACCCTCTCTCTCTCTCTCTCTCTCTCTCTCTCTCTCTCTCTCTCTCTCTCTCCCATTTTTCCCTACATACCCCCTTCCCTAATATCTCTCTCTCCCCAATTTACCCTCCCCAGCCAGGCAGAAGCTCTAAAAAGAAACTCCAGACCCCTCTCTCGTGCTCCCTCTCTCTGAGCCGCATGAAACCCCCCCCCCCCCCCCCCCTCTTTCCCGCTCTTCGTATTCTTACACTCACTCTTACACTCACCCTACATTTCCCCTCACATTACCCTCTACCATTATTCCCCACCTCCCTTTGGCCTGCTAATATTCCTTACCCGACCCCTCCTCCCTCTTCCCCACCCGCTCGCCTCATCCTCCATTGTCCTCATTTCCCTCCCCTCGCCTCCCCCCCCCCCCCCCCCTTGGCCCGCGGATATATTCCTTCACTCCCCCCCAACCATTGACTAATCCCCCCCCTCGTCCTCAAGCTCCCATGCAAGACAATCACCCCCCCCCTCTCCCTCTCACCCACACATCTCCCATACCCCACAACCCCCCCCCCCTTCCCTCTCCCTCACACACACTCTCTCTCTCTCTTATCCCAAATCCTCACCCCTCCCATTCCCTCACACTCTCCCTCTCACAGCTCCGTGCTCTCTCTCTCTCTCTCTCTCTCTCTCATCCGGGAGCTCAGGCCACGCAAGCATATCAGGTCCACTCTCTCTCTCTCTCACGCCCTCACAGCAAGCAGCGCCACATATGCACACACTCACACCCACACACACCCCACCCCCCCCCCCCCCCTCTCCCCTCTCTCCCATCGCGCTGTGCGCAGCAAGCCCGCCAACAAACACACACACCCACGCATGCGATGTGCGCAGCCGTCCACAGTCCAGGCACACACCCACACACACGTCCTCACAGGCAGTGCAACGCAATACACAAACACATACATACACACACACACACACCCTATTCTACCCCCCACCCCATCCGCCTTGCGCAGAAGCACAAGCCGCCGGCCATCCGCGAGGAAAAAGAAAAAAAGAAAAAAAAAGAAAAAAAAACTCTATATACATTATATATATATATATAGACCCCCTTCCCACGCACGTTTTCGCATGCACATTCCTATACAAAACACACACACCCGCCCTCATGCAGGAATATATACACACACATGCATATACGCACCGCACCGCAAATACGAAGAAAACGGCTACAACATCAACAAACAAAAAAGAAGGAGGATCCAAAGCACATGCCGCCAACAACAAAAAGAGAAAATGTGCCGAAGGCATGTCCTGGCCGACTCCGAAAAGAAGTACGCTCGACACCGACGCACCGGCAGCACGCCATTCCCCGACGACACACAACGACGACGCCATCCCAGTAATTTTTAGGCTACTTTTATCATTATCTTCAGTTTTCACCCGAGCCATTGTAAATTTCCATTTTGTAAATATCCTCTTTCTAGGTGATGGTCACAAAGGCCCACCTAGAGATTCCCATCTTTTAATAACCTCCCCAAAACAAAGCAACGGTCAACCACACCGGGCCCACTACTTGCGTTGTCTCCCCGATTAAGATTACCCTAACCACACTGGGATTAAGATTACCCTAACCACGTATGCACGCTCTTGGTGGTGAGTATTCACAATCATTGAGTCGCCTTAGAGAACGCACCAAGTAGGTTGCACCACCTCCTCCCCTACCTCTCTACCACTACGGCATATCACCTTGTAAATATTGCAGAAATAATTCACCCTCACACCCTCGAGGGTTTTCATCATTTGCAAGTATTCTCTCTCTCCTTTTCTCTCTTTCTCTCTCTGTGTGTGTGTGTGTGTGTGTGTGTGTGTGTGTGTGTGTAGGCTTGCGGTGTTCATATTATCGTGGGCTTTGGGTCCTAGCCGCTCAAAGCTAGGTGGTGCCCCCTATTTGCTTTACCGTGGTGGGCTCGAGGAGCCCCATTCGGCCCCCGGCGTTTTAGAGGCCGTCAGGGTTCGGGCTCTTCTTTGCGTCCGTCATTTGGTGCCCCCACTAAGGAGGGCTTTCTAATACTCTTCAGTTTAGAATGCTGAAAGCAACGCCCACTATCAATCATGGACGAGTGGCTGAAGGAATTTTATAACTGGAGGACAGAAGAAGAGGAGACAAAGGAGGCACTAATCGCCTTCATTGTGGTGCTATTGCCAGGCTGCAGTGTCATCAGCGTTCAAGAGGTAAATTCTCCATCTCGTGTCACTCGTTCTAACTATAAATCGAAAGCATTAGGTGGGAGATTGGTGAAGTGCCATCACTGTTGTCAACCAAGGTACACGGTCGATGAGTGCCAGCAATGAAGGCAGCGGAAGGGCTGAAGTCATCTACATCAACATTCATCGCAAGGAAGTCATTTACGTCAAGGAAGGGAAGAAAACGGTGAGGCCTCTTTTCCCTAAAGAAACTGCAGTCAAAGATATCACTCCAAAGTGGCCTAAAGGGGCTGCTTGAGCCAAAGGCAAGGAGAAGATAGGCTAGCCTGGAAACACATGACCCCGAAGGGAGAGGCATCTTGCCAAGCAAGTGCTTCAATCTCAGAGAGCCGGGTTGTACCCACTTTGTCAAAGAAGAAGTCATCCAAAGCTAAGCGGCAGAAGGTCGCCTACCAATTTGCACGATGCATGCGAGTGCTACCAATCCACTTCGACAATCTAGAAGAAGAAATGGTGAGAAGATTCCCATGTCCTAGAGAAGAGTGGTTCGGCTACTCTACTCGCTGTTTTGGGAAGCGAGTAGAGGACCTTCCTCCTCTCCCTGTACAACTTATCCTGAAGAATCTGTCTACCACGGGAGAGACCCAGTGGGTTGGAGACGATCTGCAGCTGAATGGAGTAGAATTCATGCAACACGCCGATTACGGAAATTACCTACAATTGCTGTTAGCCAAAAGCGTGCGTCGCCATCACCCCATATGTGCTAAGCAACGAAGGAAAGGTAGAGCCCATGAAAGGCGACGACCTCTTGTGGATGTGCCGACTCATCAACACTGGCACGGTAAGAGTATAAGTAAGTATTCCACCCTCTGTGCATGATGGAAAATGGGCCGACGGCGTTCCCGTTCAGATTCCTACAGCATATGCATGTGAATATCTATGTAGATAGGAAAGTCTTCTACCAATAGAAGATCGTTTACCTATTCGGTGCGACGGTACTAGGAGAAATCCTAATTCTCCGAACCCTATCATTCTCCCCATACAAGATTAACATCATTCCTTTAATGTTTCTATTTTAATCCTATTTTAACCTATCCATCCACCCCTGTAACAGCCGCTATGAGCCGCTGCTATTGATGTAAAAAAAAAAAAAAAGGTTTGTAATTTTCCGAGTCACCACCATGGCAAGTGTTTCTTTCCCCACGTTCAGTGGAAAGAAGGGTGAGGATCTCACCACCGACTTTTTGGATGATTTCAACATTGCTTGTGTCGTCTCCAACAAAGATGACGACGATTCACGACTTAGAATTTTTTTTCTACTGATGAAAGTAGAGGCCAAGTTCTGGTACAATGCATTGCCTCAGGCTACCAAGAATGCATGGGATGTGTTAAGGGCTGCTTTTGTAAAGAGGTTTGGCGGAGGCACAACCTCGGAGAAGCTATGGCAGCTACTGACAGAATTAAAGCAGGGAGGCATGCTGGAGTATGCCACCTATGAGTCAAAGTTTGTGGACTTATGGGAGAGATGGGTTGCCACATTGGAGGAAGGCGAAGGAGCACCTAATTTCCTAAAGAAGGATCGTTTCATTGCTGGTCTATGGTTGCCGCTTAGAGAGAAGGTGAAGCAAAGGTTTCCTGCAACATATGAGTTGGCAGTCGAAGTAGCCCGCCATAAAGACGAGAAGCTGTGCATGCAAGCAAGAGTAAATGAGTTAGAGGAAACAAGCTCGGCCCGACCAACCCCACTGGCTGCAGCAGCCAATCATAGAGTCCAACCACAGGAGGCATCAGAGGAACATCAAGACCTGCTGAGTTGCATCACCACCCAACTAGAGAGTTTATATGTGCATCTGGTGCAACAAGGGCATGCATTTGGTAGAAACCTAGAACAAGGAAGGGGACAATGAAGGAAAAACCTAGAGTACCACTGTTACAACTGCGGGGAAGACGGCCATGGAATTTACTACTGCCCACACCCGAGGAGGCGGAATTTCAATAGAGGGGGGAGATAGAATCAGATCTCTCCGCCAAGAGAAAGATCACCACCGAGGCAGCCAGGACCAATCCCATCGGTCCAAATCCTGCGACCACCTGTACAACAACAACCACCACCCCAACCTCTCATTCCGCCACTACCCCCACCACCTGCTGTGAACCAAGTGGTGAGTGTTATTAGCTTAGAGGCTAAAGGGAAGGCGAAGGTAGAAGAGTCAGCTCGAGAGAAGCACAAAGGAAAAGCAAAGGCAGAAGAAGTGGATGCTATGGGAGTGAAGCATGCGAGGCACGAGGAGGCATCTCAAAAAGAAGAGAAGATGAAAGGGAAGGCCGAGTCTAGCAAGCAAGCAGCTAAACCGCGGTGGAAGATAGACATCGTTGACTTCTCACCAGGTGAGGAAGCACAACCCTATGACTTAGTTCAGGATGTGTTAATGCAGGGCCCGAAGATAACTTGGACCCAATTACTCCACCTTGCACCCAGAATGAGGAGGGAATGGACGAAAATGGTAAGTACCAGGAAATCAAGACCACTGATAGTAGCTAGGGCTATCTCTGGGAGGGATCTCGATGACATCCTGCCAACCATGGACGCTCACATCAAACGGAAGTGGATTTCAAACATCTACATAGATGGTGGCGCACAAATATGCATCATGAGTGAAAAGATGATGCACCATCTAGGTCTAGAGGTAAGTAGGCCAGCACCCTACAGAGCAAAGATGGCAAACAATGGAAGAGTAAAATGCGTAGGCATTGTAAATGCGGTCAAAGTAAAAGCATTCAATACAGAAGTGGAGGTAGACATCTTCGTCATGCCACACAAAGGGGAGGGCTACCCCATCATTCTTGGAAGGCCTTGGCTTATGGCTATGGAAGCTAAACAAGACTAGAGCACCGGGATGATCCAGATGAAGGATGCTAAAGGGAAGTCCATATTCTACGACATGAGGACCGGAAAGTAGCGCAATATGATCTTGGAGGCTTCAGAAGACGAGTCCACCAGCGAGTCCTCGTCTACCTCAGGAGAAGACACAACCACCACCGACGGGAGTGATAGTAGCATCGAAGTAATGGGAGTCATTCTTAAAGACCCAAACAGATTAACACAATCTGAAGCAACCTCGGAAAACCAAGAGGGATCATCAGGTAAGCAGTCATTGGAGGATGCAGGTAAGCTACAAAAAATGCTCTCAAATGAGTTAACCAATGAAGAAAGGAAGGAGTACGTCTCCATGTTAGGTAACTTCACTACTTTGTTCATTGATGGCTATGATAAGATCATAGGAATTACAGTAGTGCAACACCACATAAAGCTCAAGGAAGGTAGTAAACCTGTAGTACAAAAGCTCAAAAGACTTGGAGTAATCCAACAAGAGGCATTGCTTAAAGAATTAAGGAGTTTGCTACAAGCAAGTTTCATCTACCCCGTCGAAGACTCAGAATGGGTCTCCCCAGTAGTAGTCACACCAAAAAAAGATGGTAAGTGGAGAGTCTGTGTGGATTATAAACCTCTCAATGCATCCACGAAGAGAGACCACTTTCCCCTCCCATTCCAGGATGAAATACATAATGAAGTGGAAGGTCACGAACGCTACACAGTATGCGATGGCTACTCAGGATACTTCCAGATTAGCATTGCGGAGGAGGATCAGAAGAAGACAACCTTCATCACACCTTGGGGATGTTTTGCCTACAGATTAATGCCGTTTGACCTCACTAATGCCCCAACCACATTTCAACGCTATGTGACTTTTGTTTTCCAACCCTACTTTGGAACATCAATACGGGTTTCCATAGATGATTTTTCCATCTATAGCTCACGAGCCCTTCATCTAAGAAAAGTCTATGATGGCTTAACCAGGCTGCAAACCCTGGGTGGACAACTCAATGTGGACAAGTGTCACATTGGTGAGAGAAAAGTCACTCTCTTTGGTCATGTAATTTCAACAAAAGGGATCGAGGCTGACCCTAGAAATATTCAAGCTCTGGTATCTTTATCATAACCCACCACCGCCAAGCAACTGGTTTCTTTCCTTCAGAAGGTACGATACTTAAGCATGTTCATTCACCTGCTATCTCAAGTGGTCCTTCCCCTACAACAACTCACTCAAAGGGATGTTTTCTCATGGAGTGAAGAGAATGAGCAACAGTTTACTGAGGTAAAGCAAGTCCTAGCTAAGCTTCCCACTATTTCACCTCCTAAGTGAGACGAGCCATTTTATGTGAACCCTAGTGTGCGAAATGATAAACTGGGAGCAGTGCTAATGCAAAAGGATCCCAAAATTTCTTTCATGCACCCTATTTACTTCTCTAGTCGAGTCATGATCCCATCAGAAAAAGGATTCACCGAAGTAGAACACATGGTTCTGGCACTAATGTTTGCTACCACAAAATTCCGCTCCTATCTCCTGCCTAGACCATTTGTAATCCTGAAAATGGAAGAGTTTTTCCCATATGTAATGCAACACATGGATGTCTCATCTAGGATCTCAAAGTGGTTAATTAGACTACAAGAGTTTGACTACACCATGCAAGTAGAAAACTCCACCAGGGCTAGTTTAGCAGGAATTCTCACTCATCGCCATTACGAGAAGAAGATGAAGGTCAACACGGAAGCAAAGGAAGGAACACCAGATAAAGAAAGTCCTAATCTAGAGAGAGCTCACGCTCTTTTCTTTGACGGAGCATACAAGAGAACAATGGATCAGTTTGCAACAGCAGGCATGGTCATTTTCAATGAACGGCAAGAAAGAGTATTCTCCATGGGGCAGTTATTACACTCCCACTCCAAAAATGAGGCAGAATATGCAACCCTAATCCTTGGGTTGGAACAATGTATTTCACAAAGAATTCAGCGCTTGAATGTGTTCGGCGACGCTTTGCTTTTAATAAGGCAGATAAATGGCACCTGGGAGTGCAAAAATCAGGTTTTACTTGGTCAACTTCGCGAAGTTAAGGACCTTCTAAAGAAGTTTGAAGCAGTAAAGCTCTTCCATGTCCCCAGAGCAGAAAATCAAGAGGCAGATGCACTAGCTAAAGATAGAATACAAGATGTTCCCGTAGGAGAAATCAAATTAAAACTACCCCTCTTCCAAGGTAGTGATGCTATGCCTGATATCATCAGATTTCTAAATAAAGGAGAATGTCCAGCAGGACACACTAAAGGCCAAAAACAATGGCTGGTAAGGAAGGCTACTAGGTACCGCCTTATAGACGACCACTTGTATTGTAAGGGCAAAGATCAAATTCTCAAGCGGGTGCCAACCTCCAATGAAATCATAGAGGTAATTTCAAGTTTCCATGACGGCATCTATGGCGGTCATTTTGCTCTAGATATCACCAGTAGGAAGATTCTACAGGCAGGATACTTTTGGCCTAGTTTGAATAGACATGTACACCATTGGTGCAAAACATGTAAGACTTGTCAAGTGGCCAGTGATCGCACTTTAACCTACGAGCTACCCCTATCATTTCATATGGTCCTTTTGAGAAATGGGGAATAGATGCAATCGGTCCCTTACCAAGTGGGTGTAGACTACATGACGCGATGGGCAGAAGCAACGGCCACCACCCGCATTACAGCCCAAGAGGTGGCAAAGTTCATTTTTGAGCATATTGTTTGCCATTTTGGCATTCCTCTTCAGATAATATCAGATAGAGGACTAGGATTCAGAGATGATTTGGTGGGAGAATTGATGAAGAAGTTAGGCATCACATGTCGGCATTCCACACCATACTACCCACAATGCAATGGTATGGTAGAGAAGGTAAATGGAATGATTTGCAAAGTCATCACAAAACAGGTGAACAACCACAGGTCAAACCCTCTAACTCTACAACTGAAGAAGCAGAAGAAGGGCTAGAAGCATGAATGCTTCTAGCCAAAAGAGAGAGGGCTAATGATAGCCGAATTTCGGAAATCAAAGAAAAAAACTCATTTCACCCCCCCCCCCCCCCCCCCCCCCCCCCCCCCCCCCAACTCTCAGTACCCCCCCACCGTAGCTTATTTTTCCTCCCCCCCCGCCCTACGGGCATCGGATAAAACCCTCTCTCTCTCTCTCTCTCTCTCTCTCTCTCTCCCATTTTTCCCTACATACCCCCTTCCCTAATATCTCTCTCTCCCAATTTACCCTCCCCGGCCACACACAAGCTCTGAAAGGATACTCCCAACCCCTCTCTCGTGCTCCCTCTCTGTGAGCCGCATGACCCCCCCCCCCCCCCCCCCCTTCCCGCTCTCCGTATTCTTACACTCACCCTACATTTCCCCTCACATTACCCTCTACCCTTATTCCCCACCTCCCTTTGGCATGCTAATATTCCTTCCCCGACCCCTCCTCCCTCTTCCCCACCCGCTCGCCACACCCTCCATTGGCCTCATTCCCCTCCCCTCGCCCCCCTCCCCCCCCCCCCCCCCCCCCTGGACCGTGGATATATTCCTTCACTCCCTCCCACCCATTGACTAATCCCCCACCTCGTCCTCAAGCTCCCATGCAAGACAATCACCCCCCCCCCCCCCCCCCCCCCCCCTCTCCCTCTCACCCACACATCTCCCATACCCCACAACCCCCCCCCTTCCCTCTCTCTCTCTCTCTCTCTCTCTCTCTCTCTCTCTCTCTCTCTCTCTCTCTCTCTCTCTCTCTCTCTCTCTCTCTCTCTCTCTCATCCCAAATCCTCACCCCTCCCATTCCCTCACACTCTCCCTCTCACATCTCCGCGCGGACTCTCTCTCTCTCTCTCCCATCTGGGCGCTCAAGCCACGCAAGCATGGGAGGTCCACTCTCTCTCTCTCACGCCCTCACGGGCAGCGCCACATATGCACACACACTCACACCATACACACAGGCCACGCAAGCATAGGAGGTCCACTCTCTCTCACATCCGGGCACTCAGGCCACGCAAGCAAGGAGGTCCACTCTCTCTCACTCACACACTCACGGGTAGCGCCACATATGCACACACACTCACACCATATACACACACCCACAATCACACCATGCACACACACACCCACACCCACACCCACAATCACCCCCCCCACCTCTCCCCTCTCTCCCATTGCGGTGTGCACAGCAAGCCCACCAACAAACACACACACCCACCCATGCACTGTGCGCAGCCGTCCGCAGTCCACACACACACCCACACACACGCCCTCATAGGCAGCGCAGCACAATACGCAAACACACACACACACACACACACACACACACACACACACACACACACACACACACACACACCCTATTCTAGCCCCCCCCCCCTCCCCCCCCCCCCCCCCCCCCTCCATCCACCTTGCGTAGAAGCACAAGCCACCGGCTATCCGCCAGGAAAAAGAAAAAAACAAAAAAAAACAAAAACTATGTATACATTGTATATATATATAGCCCCCCTTCCCACGCACGTTTTCTCATGCACATTCCTATACAAAACACACACACCCGCCCTCATGCACGAATATATACACGCACACACACACACACGCATATACACATCGCACCGCAAATACGAAGAAAACGACTACAACATCAACAAACAAAAAAGAAGGAGGATCCAAAGCACGCGCCACCAACAACAAAAAGAGAAAATGCACCGAAGGCATGCCCCGGCCGACTCCGAAAAGAAGTACGCTTGACACCAACGCATCGGTAGCATGCCATTCGCCGACGACATGCAACCACGACGCCATCCCATTAATTTTTAGGTTACTTTTATCATTATCTTCAGTTTTCACCCGAGCCATTGTAAATTTCCATTTTGTAAATATCCTCTCTCTAAGTGATGGTCACAAAGGCCCACCTAGAGATTCCCATCTTTTAATAACCTCCCCAAAACAAAGCAAGGGTCAACCACACCGGGCCCACCATTTGCTTTGTCTCCCCGATTAAGATTACCCTAACCACACTGGGATTACCATAATCCAAGCAGCCAACACCGATAAATTGGCACTGAGAGGTCACTATCAGGGGGGGGGGCAATTCATGAGGAACCAAGCATTTGGTAGAGTGTGGTAGGAGGGATTGACACCATCACTATCACGGGGAGGAGGGGGCTTGTGGGTTGGGTTTGCTTTGGGAGTTGCACCATGCGAAGGGAACCACATCCATCCCTCGACTCCAATGGTCGATGCACACACGTATGCATGCTCTTAGTGGTGAGTATTCACAATCATTGAGTCGCCTTAGAGAACGCACCAAGTAGGTTGCACCACCTCCTCCCCCTACCTCTCTATCACTACGGCATGCCACCTTGTAAATATTGCAGAAATAATTCACCCTCACACCCCCGAGAGTTTTCATCATTTGCAAGTATTCTCTCTCTCTCTCTCTCTCTCTCTCTCTCTCTCTCTCTCTCTCTCTCTCTCTCTCTCTCTCTCGGTGTGTAGGCTTGCGGTGTTCATATCATCGTGGGCTTTGCGTCCTAGCCGCTCAAAGCTAGGTGGTGCCCCCTGTTCGCTTTATCGTGGCAGGCTCGAGGCATGCCATTCGGCCCCCGGCGTTTTAGAGGCTGTCGGGTTTCAGGGTCCGCTTTGCATCCATCAACGTCTTCTCACAACCAGATATGGCTATGGCTATTCTCGTCAACAGTTTTCCTTATAGCCACCATTATGTTCCTCCTTTCCAAGGCCAAGGATTTCGAGGATCTTGAAGGTGATGAGGTCTCTGATATTATCCTTGGAAATTGTGCATGTCTGCCTCAGTCTGTTGATACGGATCATGACAACGTGCTTATCACTGAAAAACGTGTATTTGAGGACTGGCATTTGCATATACAGATTGATAATGATGTGATAAAGCAACTTGCTAGTATATTGTTTTTGCTCTTAACTGATTCCCTTTTGCTTGATGTGTATGAACTGCCTACTTCCCACGACGTATGGAAGTACCTTATTGCATAATTTCAACAGAAATCTATTACATAAATACTTTATTTGAAAGTTTTGCTTAACACGTTATAATATGAAGTTGGTACTACCATGATGGGACAAATCGAGTCTTTCAAATCCATTATTAAATAACTTGCTGCTGCCAATGATCTTGTTCCACAAAAAACAATTGATTACACTTCTCCTTGACACGGTGAAGGACTCTTTTATGATTAACATTGTTACCATTCTTTCTAATAAAAATGGTCACTACAAGAGGTACTTCACATTAGTGATGCTCACAGTACGATGCTTAAAAGTGAAAATCCATGGCATTCGCTATTTTCTTTGTTGCATATAGCGACACGCATAGAAATGCGGATAGGGGTAAATAAAAATCGAGAACGCCAAAAACTCAGATCTCAGATCTAAGTTTCAGTGCTCTAGCAAAACAGGTAAACCCACTCTCTCTCTCTCTCTCTCTCTCTCTCTCTCTCTCTCTCTCTCTCTTTCCCACACACACACATATACATGAGGAGAGGAAGGAGAGCCAGGTATGCTCCTTCCCACTCCTCTCTCTCATGTTCCCTTTCCCTCTTTCTAGCTTGACTATTTGTACAACCTTACTTCTAGGCTCTCTATTAGGCATGTTATGCATATTCTCAGCAATAGGTTGATCGATGGTTTGAGCAAATGCTGCCATATCTCCTAAATAAGCAGGTGTAGTGGCCACAGGTGCAGGCGCTCCTGGAACTACCTGTGGGATGGGAGTTGTCCTTGGCCTTGGCATACGTGTGGCCCTCGGGTCCCATACCTCGTCTGGTGATGTACCACGTGGTTGTCCAAAGTTCATAGGTGTGGCCCTAGGCATAGCCGATGTCGAATACCACATGTTTTTGCTAAATGGTATGTCCCTACTTGAATAAGAGCTTGGATAATTCCATAGTGGAGTGTGAGCCCTTGGCATAATTGGGGGTGTGGGAGCTACGTGGGTATGAGGTGTGAAAGGTACATAGGCTTGATGCACACCGATAGGTATTGTTGGGGACATTGTGCTACTAGTTAGCGGTGTAATGCTAACAAACGAGGTCCAAGGTGGTAGTGTCTCTCTGAGAGACATATGAGCTAGATTTGGAAAAGTAAAACTACTACTTGTGGGTTCAGACTGTACCGAAACTCCAGGCAACACAATATATGAATGGTCCATTGGACTCACTGAAGCAGTTTCCATCTGTGATAGTGTCAGTTGTCTGCCTTGCGGGTATCCAAGAATCTCATAAGGAATGTTGAAGGAATGCTAATCCCTCGGTTTTGCCTCTCCGATTGGATGATAATATGGATGACATTGCAGACCATCTGTTGGCGCTCCTCTAGACTTGTGGGGCTAAAAGTAGATTGTACAACTTCTAACCAACCTATATGGTACGTGTAACCCGTGTACAGGTCAGTCAAGGTTTCAGTTTGTAGGTCAATTTTTGTTGAGAAATAAACCTTCTAGGCCCGACATACTAGAGGTTTCCCTTGAGGTGGAAGCATTGTTGCTCCCCATAGTTTCGCCCACATTGCCTACTAACTCAGGAGCACTCAATTGCTCGATTGCTATGCTTGTTGTCCCAAGGGTATTTCCCTTCATGGCTCGGTGTTGTTCTAGTAAAATCTCCATATCCCTCTCCCTAGCCTCTTGCATATAGCGCTCAACTTCTTGCACCTTCACAAGACTCCTACCATTGGGTAGTAGAACTTCAGGGGGTGATTGCTTTGCATGGTCTTCCATGAAAGCAGGGGGCAGGATATCAACGTGGAAACTCTTGGAGAGTAAAGGCTCCCCCTGAGATACCAAAGGCAACTCTACCTCTCCCTCACCTTCATTAACTTCACTAAAGGTTTCTATAAAGCGACTAAACACACTAGATCCAGGATGTGGGGTCCAGACAGATACATTTTTGTTTACCTACTCGTGGTTTGGTGTAAGATGCCCTTCCATTATATCGTAGTCAGATGAAGAGTCACTAGCCGCTATGT
Organism: Adiantum capillus-veneris; assembly: GCF_014529385.1. Classification (NCBI taxonomy): domain Eukaryota; kingdom Viridiplantae; phylum Streptophyta; class Polypodiopsida; order Polypodiales; family Pteridaceae; genus Adiantum; species Adiantum capillus-veneris. Next base: position 132,541,123 of record NC_140935.1, read on the forward strand.
TTGGGTCTTGGGTTGTACTACCTTGGGTTCCCGCCGAGGGTTCAAAACCTAAGGTAGGTGGGTATTGAGAACCCGCGTAAGTCAAAGTGCTCGCTAGTTTCTTGGCCTCTAGCACACGACCAGAGTGCAGATGCATGTGCCTTTGGCACCCTACAAGCATCGTCGAGTACGCTCGAATGTTAACCGCTTGATTTTTTGGGTGTTTTGCACCCGTTTTTTAATGTTTTTTAATATCTTTTTACGATCGGTTTTTGGATTAGAGTGTGTGATAGCTCAAAATGAGCGTATAGCTTAGGGGGTCGTGGTGTGCTAATGTCAACATACTCTGTTCGCATTTTATTATAATTATGATAGGTGAATCCTTTTTTTGCAGTTGACATTAGGGCATTTTTGTAAATAGGATTTCTTATGACGTTCAATGCGATTCCACAAGCCATGAAGGCTCGTATCCACTTTAGATGCAATTTGAGCATGTCCTGTTGAGTGAATGCTGCCTATAGATTCCCAGGTGTACTGGCTCTACTGGATGTCTCGGGATTAGCATCTATCCCTCCCATGGCACCATTTGGAAAAATGTAAGGACTTTGAGGTGTTCGGGTTGTTCCCAATGAAGGTCCTTGGCTAGCTCGCATGTCTTCTTGATCCACACTCACTTCTTCTAGGTTGATAAATGACGTACCTGTCATGCCCATCTATCTCTTAGAAAGAAGTCCTGCCTGTTTGCAGTTCTTTACATACCCTGCAAAATAAACCCATATGTCGTTAGGTGGTTCTCCACGTTCTTTCACATTGGGACTAGTGCTGAATAAATGTTCTTTGATGCGAGTTGCATTGCCGAGCCACTCATGCCCACAATGTTTGCATTCCAAAAACGAAACTGTTTTGTCTCTCTCTTTTTTCTCCACATACGACCACTCTTTTCCTCACACCATTCTTTCTGCCTTCAACAAAATATATCCTACAATCAATAGATACACTATGATTATAATTTTTCACCATAATAGTGCAATGCGAAAGATAAAAGGTTATAGGTATGATTTGCTAAATTAAAATGATGAATGAATAGTGTTAAGATAATAGTTTAGGGAAGATCACCAATGGATATATCATTCTTGGCTACTAGGTGGTAAAGAGTGTTTGCTCAATGCCACCTAGATGAGCGATGGAGTCATCTCACATTCCACTATCTATGTCTCTTGGAGGTAGGAGCTACTTCTCAAACACAACCGATCGACCCTAAAATAACTGAGGTCTTTAATTTCTATATCAGCATAGAGGTAAGAGCATGAGCTTGATAACATCCATGTGATTCCCAAGTACTATGCATGACTAATATTCACTAGGAGGTAAGAGCTTTCGCTGGATCATAACCTAGTGAATTCTATAGGTAATCCACCATATTCACTTAGAGGTAAGAGCATAAGCTCGATAACAACCAAGTGAATCCTACTTCATACCTTAAACCTCACTTGGAAGTAAGAGAATCATCTCATAACAACCAAGAGGCACTAAGTGGACCTATTCTATGTTTATATGGAGGTAAGAACATTTGTTCATGACAACCAAAAGACCCTACATGTATGTGTATATGTTCCAAAATGTATAAACTAACACTATTATTTGTGCACATATTATAGCTATGATAGATTTTAACCATCAAATATCACTTTTAGTATCTATTCTAAAACAAATAGAGCTAAGATTATAGCTCCTAATGTTTAGAATTATACCTTCGCACTATAGCTAGAAAAGTAGCCTCTAATGCATACAATTATTTATTTATCTATTCTTAAACAAGTAGAGCTAAAGGATAGTCTCTATTACTTAGACGTATTGATTTAATCTTATCAATAGAGTTAAAGAAAAACTTCTATTGTTAAGAAATATAGGTGATTCAAATCTAGATCATTATTTTATTGTTAATGTATAAGCATTAAAAATAATATTTTCTTAAAAAATCAAAGATTGTTTAAGTTGACAACTCAACCTTTCTATGCCGGAGGTAAGCTGACACTTTGGTGAAGGAAATTGTGGCTAAAACATGAAAATTTGAGATTTATATACTACTACTATATCGATCGAAAACATATAGATCGATTTATATTATCGATTGAAAGCCTATCGATTGAATAAATATCGATCGGTATGTAAGCAATAAAACATTTTTTGAAAAAAGCTGACGTGGCAGAGAATAATACGCACGAATAAATATTTAGAGCGTATTAATCAACCATTATTCACGAATAAAATGAATGTCGAATAGTAAATCATGCAACCCAGGATGCATGGAATTTCTGGCATAGGTCAAAGTACCAGAATAGCTACCTTGCTTCCCTCGGGAGAATAGAGTGTATCCCTTTAAATGCATAGTGTTAGCTGCGGCTAACACATGCTACACCAAATATGCATCAAGCGGGAGATATCTATGGATGTCACAATATTTCCCACACACTTTGTAAAGTCTTGGGCTCACTTGGTGTTCCAAAGTTGTATATGGTAGATTGAGGGCTCAAGCTTAAACTCATAGTAGAAGGGAAAGTAGTGAAAGCCCTTAAAAGGAAGCCTTTGTGTAAGAAGGCTTCATTCTTGAGGATCCACTTTTGAGAGCTCCCTCTCTCTAGAGTGTTCACTCTTTGGCCTAGCCTTGAGCTTAATGTCTATGCTTGAGAGGCTAGTGCTAACCATTGTAATTAGTGTAAGCTCTTCTTGATTAATCTAATTCTTACTTTCTCATTAGTCTCTTCTTCTCTACATTTCATCTTGTCATGAAGTAGTATTACACTTTCATTATTCTAGATTTGAGAAATGTATGTACTTCTTGCTATTAACCACTCTTATCTCTCTACGAGTAACTCATTTGTGATATTTAGCATCATAAATTAGGGTGATTAAGTTGGGTCTTAATCTTCTAATTTGTGTGTGTGCCCTTTTTTTTGCTTGTGTGTGTAATTATGTGTTATGGAGCTCTATCACCATTCACCTTGTGTGTAATCTTTTGATGAAGTGCCTTAATTGACGTGTGGTAATTAGTGTGTGCTTATCATTAGTGTGTTTGGAGTTTCTAGTCTATGGCAAGTTGGAATTTGGTGGGCTTGATGTGTGTAGGAGATTAATTGATTAGTGATTAGAGTAGGTTTAGAGTTAGTCTGGCTATGGCTAATCTCTACTTGCAATGGAGAGGTGATCTCTTGAATCCTCTATTCCATTCATCTTAGGCTCGTGCTTCCATGCCCTAGCCGGGTTGCCGATCCATGATTTGATAATTTTGTGGGTTTCGATTAGGTCGTGCTACAACACATCCCTACATTTGGCACCATTGCCGGGGATCGATAACCTAAGCTAGTGAGTTTAGGATATGTAGAATAGAGTAATTCCACTACTAATTTTGTTGGTTTTTTAGTGTGTGTAACTCAATTTTTTGTTTTGATTTGATGATTTTGTGTAAGCAATTGATGCTAATGTTGAGTTATGAATACCCCAAAACCCCAATTCCACCCCCAATTTCACGAATTTCATGCTAACCCTTACTAATTTCACTTCTTTCCATTCTAATTTTTACTAGTTTCATGCTAATCTTTACTAATTTTGACTAGCTTTGATAGCCTGACCACTAATATTTTAAGTGTAAAGTATGTTAAATCACCTTTCAAGAGGTGGAATCAACACTTTTATCAAGTTAATTGTGCTAATCCATGCCTAATTTGATGATTTGAGTGTATGATTTTTGGCCTTAAATGGTCAATTTTTGGGCTAATTTGGAAGAGCCACACATGTGTGTGCATGATGGAATCGTCGCATGGAGCAAGGAGTAGCTTGAATGCAATCATTTGTAAGTACATAGACCTACTCCATTCAATTTTTGAGTGGTTAATTTTGATTCCAATGTGTTGCTAATTTATTGCTAAAATTAGGTGTGTAATTCAATTGACATACTTTGAATGCCTAATTTGATTGTTTTGGAATGAAATTTATGGTCAATTTTGACTAATGAATGATGTTTATTTCAAGATAATGCTTAATTCTCAAGAAAAAATCATGTGTGTGCATAAAAATCTTTGTGTGTGTGCATGCACCAAAGAGGGAAAAAAACTGTCAATTTTTTCATAAAAAGTGATGGAATTGATGAGTATGCAATCATGTAAATGATTTGTATGCTAGGCTAATTTAATCATTGGATAAGCCTAAATGCCAAAAAATTGGGCAAAGATTGAGTGTGCGTGTCTATTCGAGAGCACTTGATTTACTATGATTGATGGTCAATTAGGGCACCTAAATGATTTTTGATTGTGGAAAGTTCATAAAAAGTTTGCAATTTGAGAATTTCAATGTGTAATTGATGGATTAATTGCATAAAATTTTTGGCCTAAATTGGGGTGTGTGTGCCTATTCGATGGCATGTGCAATCCGGTGCTTGAATGAATAATTGGTATTTTCTACCAATTATGATTACTAATTTGGCCATATAGTTGATGTGTGTGCCTACTTAATGGCATTTGATATCCAATTTGGAATGAATGATTGGTGTTGATCACTAGTCGTAATGATTGAATAGACCTAAACCTTTGTGTGTGTGTCATCAAATCAATTGAGATGAATGACTCAATTTGTGCACAATTGAGAATTATTTATGTGCATTTCCATTATGGTGTATGCCAAATTGATTAAAGATGGTAAAGAATGCATTAATTTGTGCGATCATGAATCTCCATAATCAAGTGTGCATAGCCTTACGAACCAAAATGAAAGAAAACCAGTATGGGATAGGAGCAATTGAGATTGTAATGAATATATGTATGGTGTATGGTCTTGCAAATAATTTTTTTTTGCGTATACGATGCATGATTTGAAGTCGTTTTTTGGAAAAGAAAATGAATTCGAGAAATTGGTCTCATTTTGTGGTGTGTGTATCATCATGCATGCACTTGATGTGCCCAAGTGCACCCATTACAATGCCAAGTTTACTTTGAGGGAGAACATACTATAAGTAATATATATATATATATATATATATATATATATATATATATATTAAAAAGTGACTATTTCAAATCACATTACAATGCTGCTTGGCTTGACCCCAAATTAGCGCTCACATCCCATGCTCGAGCTGGTCCACCCTTATCGGGATTAGTGCAAGCACACACACACACACCCATTTTCAACTAAAATCCAACTAGCCTGGTAGCTTTGGTGCATGCAGAGGCCCACTCAAACACTTTCTCGAGACTCGGATCAGCTAAATCGCTTGTTGAGCCGGAGCCGACCCCCCACCCAGCTGCCAGTTTTGACTTGGCATGACCCCACACACACACACCCTTCAAATTGAGTACGTGCGACCCTCCTGAATCCTGAGTTCTCGGCCACTTGCCTGATTTGTCTTGGCGCTACTCACACACACACAACGATGTTTTCGCATGCTCTAGCCTGTTTTCCGCCTCTGGCCAATCCACGCACAAAATGTTGAGAGAGAAGGAGAGAACACAGAAGTAGAACCCCAAAGTGTGTAGAATACACACATGAGATGATGTATATATAGAGGGGACCTGGGTGCCATATATAGAGAAGCCATATATTGAGTAGCTTCACATATAAGCTCAACACCCCCGCTCAAATAAGGGTCCCTAACTGTGGATGAAAAAACCCTTGGGGGATCAAGGGAAAAACCCACAGCTCTATATACACCCACCGTTATATTATAAAAATCATTAATTATACAAATGTTTACGAGGAGCTACATCACTCCTTTTACAATGAATGTTTTATGAGGAGTTACATTACTCCTATCCTATCAAATACAATAATGAATACAAAGGTTCAATAAAGATGTATAAAAGCTATCGATTAGCTTGTAATCAAAAGTGTCTCCGTGAATTTGCTGTGTAGCTTGTCATCAATATCGCATCACCAAACATGTCTTCATGTTGTCATCAATATGGCATCACCAAACATATCTTCATAAATCTTTTATTGTCACCAAGTTTGTCTTCATAAAATCAATTCTTTGATCAATCCTACATAGATCATAGACTCCAAAAAGAACATGTCATGAAAATTATTAGCATCGTTAATGAAATAATTACGTTCACAATGCCATAAGAGATGGTTCGCGACGCCACTCTTTTGACGACATATATACGCACGACAACATATGGTACATAAAGTATAAACGTAAAAGTACAAAATGTGTGATTACGTGATACAAATGATATGTGTATATACTACATAAAACAACATTTATCAATGTAGTGATCAATGAATACCATCAAAGTATTAACAAAATATCATCATTATATCAATAAAAATGAATAAATGACCATGGTATCAACGAAAAGCATCATGATATCACCGAGAATAATCATTGAATCAACGAAACAACATCATGGCATCACCGAGAATAACCATGGTATCAACGAAACATCATCATGGCATCACTGAGAATAACCATGGTATCAACGAAACAAAATCATGGTATCAGCGAGAATAAGCATGGTATCAACAAAACATCATCATGGTATCAACAAAAATCACCATGGAATCAACGAAACAACATCATGGCATCACCGAGAATAACCATGGTATCAACGAAACATCATCATGGCATCACCAAGAATAACCATGGTATCAATGAAATATCATCATGGCACCACCGAGAATAACCATGGTATCAATGACATATCATCATGGTATCAACGAAAATCACCATGACCAAAGTATTAACAAAACATCATCATGGTACCATCAAAATCACTATGGTATCAATGAGAAATTATCAATAAAACGACGTAAACTATATCTCTAAAAGAATAATTATACGAGAATCAATGAACGAGTATATCATATAACAAAAGATCATGTACCAACAGTAGCTCGATAGAATTTGGACGATCATCAACAGCTCGACTGAATCGGAACGATGTGTAACTGGCTTCTGCAGCAAAGTTACGTCAGTAACAAATATATGATTGATGAAGAAAAATATAATTGAGAAGTTTTCAATTATGAGAAAAATCAAAAGCAAAAAGTAAAATTTTGATTTTCAAACATATTCGCAGTCCGAGACGATAACCCAAAATCGGTGCAGAATTTAGAGAAACTTTCTTCTGCAAAGTTATAGACCACATCGATTCCAGTCTCCCAAAGCGAGTTGTTTCTTCTGCAAAGTTGTAGAACACATCGATTCCGGTCTCTCAAGCGGGTAGTTTCTGCAAAATTGTTTTCAATAAGCAGAAAAATAAAAAACAAAAAATGAAAATTGCTTTTTATGTATGTACGCAGTCCGCGAACGATAACTCAAAATCGGTGTAGAATTTGAAAACACTTCCTTCTGCAAAGTTGTAGACCACATCGATTCCGGTCTCCCTCGCGAGTAGTTTTTGCAAAATCGTTTTCAATTAGCAGAAAAATCAAAAACAAAAAGCGGAAGTTGCTTTTCAAGTATGTACGCAGTCCGCGAACGATAACTCATAATCGGTGCAGAATTTGAAAACACTTCCTACTGCAAAGTTGTAGACCACATCGATTCCGGTCTCCCTCGTTGGTAGTTTCTGCAAAATCGTTTCCAATTAGCAGAAAAATCAAAAACAAAAAGCGGAAGTTGCTTTTTAGGTATGTACGCAGTCCGCGAACGATAACTCAAAATGGGTGCAGAATTTGAAAAAACTTCCTTCTACAAAGTTGTAGACCACATCGATTCCGGTCTCTCTAGCGCGGAGTTTCTACAAAATCGTTTTCAAATAGCAGAAAAATAAAAAACAAAACGCGGAAGCTGTTTTTCAGGTATGTACGCAGTCCGTGAACGATAACTCAAAATCGGTGCAAAATTTGAAGAAACTTCTTTCTGCAAAGTTGTAGACCACATCGATTCCGATCTCCCTCGCGGGTAGTTTCTGCAAAATCGATTTTGATCAGGAGAAAAATTGAAAACAAAAACGTACTGCTCTGATACCATGTTGAGAGAGAAGGAGAGAACACAGAAGTAGAACCCCAAAGTGTGTAGAATACACACATGAGATGATGTATATATAGAGGGGACCTGGGTGCTATATATAGAGAAGCCATATATTGAGTAGCTTCACATATAAGCTCAACACAAAACACACACACACACTCGCTCGGCTTGGTGCGGGAATCTCTCTGATGTGCCATCGGGCCAAAGACCCCCCCACACACACATGCTAAACAATCTCCTCTTTCTCTCTCTCTCTCTCTCTCTCTCTCTCTCTCTCTCTCTCTCTCTCTCTCTCACTCTGGCGGCCTCGCACTGAGACAGCCCGGTAGCTGCAGCTCGCAGTCATTTTCAGGAAATGAGAAAATTAAAATTAAAAAAATGAAAGCTTGTTCCCACCCTCGAACAAGAATGAAACTCTTTTGGAGATTTCATGAGCAAGAATCTGGTTAGGCAAGCAACCTTGAGTGGACCAAAATCGTGCATCACTCTTCAAACAAATTTGGAGAAGACGTAACATCTGCGCAGGGTCATGAATCTGGTTGCTAATGCAAGCAACCTCTATCTTTTCCAAAAAATCTTCCACATCTTCATCACTTCTTCCATGAAACCCCGGATAAGAGAAAGCCATGTCTACCCAAGCTACAATGCTTTGAGAACCCCTTTGAACACACGTGCAAGAACCCAAAACTTTTACTCACTCAATTCCCAGAAAATTCAATGGAGCTCACAGCTTTAGATAAGGACAAACACATGCGCATCAAATGAGTTTTCATAGTTGATCATCGGAATTACAACAGGCAAAGGACATTCCAAGATCTCTCGTAATCTTGTTGGCCCGAACATAAAGACTATGAGCTGCTGGAGAAAAATCTTCCTGGACACATGAACATTTATCTGGATTCTTTGAGTTAAATGAGATGGAGTGAATTGAGGGCCATTTTGATCATCCATTAAAGCCAACCATGAAGCTCCCAAGAAGGCACACCTGACTTATCCTCTGATTTTGCCAAAATTTCAGCAGCCATAACTTGGAAAAATTTTGGTAGAGTCTCCCCAGAAATAGAGAAGTAGAAACCCAAAATATAGACTGTATATGTATGCATAAACTGTCAACAATAGAACCCGAGCATCAAGTAGGACTCACTAGTACATAGCCTATGGCGAGGTCACAAAAAGGGTGCTCCAGCTACCTGTATCACCGAAAGGATCTCCACATTTGAGAATCCCCCAGCTCAATAAAAACCTCACGCTATCGACCCTCACACGAAGGCTAATGCAAATCGCGCATAGTCAAGTCTCAGAAATGACTATCTTCCAGGCCAAGTCTCAGAAATTGTTGGGACTACCAAATACAACCAAGTATGGCTCCACAAATGCGTACAATGGCAGTTTCCACAAGTAACGTACAATCCAGCAGACAATGCGCTCAAACAGGCGCCAAGTGATGCATACCCACAACAACTGCAAGTGACACCACTGCTAGTATATCATTGTACTCCTGCTACCTGTACCTGTGTGAATCACCTGTATCTGTACCTGTACCTATCCTTGTAACCTGTAATCCCGAATCTCAAAGCTTGAAGCTCGAAGCAGAACGTACTCGAAGAAGATCCTCCGTGGGGACGCCAAAAGAATGTGAGCGGGATGGAAACACACACAACGCCTCTATAATGACCCGACACACACTCTTGGGATGATACACACACACACATTATGGGGCACCACTCGGCTTACACAACCAGCCTGGCCGAGACAAGAAACACACTGACCACTCGGAGTGAGAAGAGAGAGATTTCCCACTTGCCCACTCAACACTCAGACATACACACTCACACACACACTCTCAATTCAGCCCAAAGGAGTAAAATTGCTGTTTTTTAGACTCAATGAAGCTCAGTCCAACACCAATGGGGAAAATAGTTTACACAGTATTGAGGAAATACACCAGATACAACCACAAAGTTAAGCAGAGGCTTCACTCACCGGAGAAGATTACACAGAAAAACAGCAAAATACCTGTGAGTAATTTGGCAAAATGGACAGCGCCATTGCATCCGGAACACCCAAAAACCCCAGTCTACAATGTCAAAGTGCTCAAATCCGACCTCGGATGAGCAGTTTAGAGCCAAAAATTCTTCAAAATACAGCAAAAACACACTTGCGGCTTCTCTCAGTTTTCTCAGCTCCCACACTTAGCTTTATTATTTGGGCACCCGTGGCCTTTTAGATGACCTGAAACGGACCCCGAACAGGCCAAAAGCTGACCTCGCAGTGCATAGTTGTCACCTTTTTGCATCATCCGCACACCTGGCACTCAATTTTTTCAAATAATGCATCCCGCAACCACGTGAAGTGGCCCCAAAAAGTGTTCCTCATGATGACCTTTTTGCATAAGTATCACAAGAAAACACCCACGTCGTGTCCATACTTCTCCGCGTGCAAGTATTGACCCCGTATGACCTCCTGACGCCACTCGATGCCATCTGACGCACCTGCTTACCTCATGTCGTCGGCCCGCGGATAGCTTCCTCGAGAGGTTTTACGCGCTACCAAATCCTCCTTATTGTAGAAAAAACACACTGTTACTGATAATAGTGAAAATCGCTGCACTATGTACACCCTGTCCTACCTGTACACACATGGGCCCCACGTAACCACCTGGCTCTGGAAAATGGGCAATCCTTTATTTGATGCACCATGCATGTATATGTACATATGCGCAATCCCTTGCTCCAAAAAACTCCTGACAGCGTTTATTCACATCTCACAGTATTTGGCACAAGTTGATCCATCAATGCCTCGCATGTGGTCAGACGAGGAAGATGCAAGGATGACTTCACACTTGGCAAGTGGAAAGAGAAAATTATTTAACATGGATATGAATCTATCCCAAGTGGCCAATAACTTTTGTATTCTCAATGCAAAGGCTATGACTAAGTGGGTGGACTTGTGGACAATGGCAAAGGCAAGGCGTTTAATAGAGGGAAAAGCATGGAAACAAGTACATGGAGGAAGGAGGGCACCCCTAGTGTCTAGACACCTTGCATGTTTACCAGATCTCATTAGTGCAGAGTGGATGCATGAGAGAATGACCAAAGCAAAATCGCATGGCGAAGACATCACCGCCACCGACGAAGAATGGGAGTATGCACAACGCTGCATACCAAAGGTAAAGTACTCATATACCTAAACCATATTGTATAGTTTTTTATTGATTTTATCTTTGTAATTGATAAAAGATATTTTCCTACTTAGTAGTGCCTTTCTTTTAACTCTATGTGGTCAAAGAGTCGTCACTTTCGTACGCACCACATTGATGAGCATAGTACCACCATGGAATGTGGCATCATGGGCAACTTTGACATAGATGGTGATGAAGTCAGGTATTGTGGAACTATTGAAAGTATACTAAAGGTTAAATTTAGAACCTTTCATACATTCATCTTTGAGTGCAAGTAGTTTGCAAATGTGTCTAGACGACGTGAGAATGGCGTCTACATGGTGGACTCTAGTGTACATCACACAGGGAAGTATGACAATTTAGTTTTGCCATGTAATTATGAGCAGGTGAGGGACTACCTTTTTCATTCTTATTTTCTTGAACACCATACTAGTGAATTTGGGTATTTCCCAATTTCCACTTCAAAATGAGCTTAAGATTTGACCACATGGCCAAATCTTAGCAAAAGTTTTGAGAGCATGGATTAAGAGATTTTTAAGTTCTATCTTGTAGAAGGAGATGGACTTAAAAAATAGTTTCAGATTTGTCCATATGGCCAAATCTTTAAGACATTGATGATTCCCAAATTGACTCTAAAGTCTCAAACTCTCTAATATGGTTTTCTTGTAGCATTAATTATTCCAATGTTGCTCACTTTGAGCTTCTCTTCTATAGGTCATCTATATCCCAAGAATTCACCAACCAAAACTTTGGTTCGTAATTTTCATAACACCTCAGGGAAGAACCATTTTTTCCACTTATGAAGTGGAGACCATCTTTGACCCTCTTCCATCTCCTACTTTGGATGAGGGGAGATCGATGATTCAATTCCGGTGGCCGCACGTCTTAGCGAGGATGATTGTCATGATGATGATGATGATGATGAGATGGACGATGTAGAATTTGAAGATGATGAAGCCAATGCATTGACAAACGACAATACTATTTCTGTCTTTATTGATTTAGGAGCCATGGGCTTAGAATTGGATGATGCTTCTTATAGGGATCTTTTGGAAGATGATTCGTAAACATTTTTCATACTTTAAGTTATGGTTTTTTTTGGTCAAGTCATTCATCTCTCCCCCCTCTCTTACTCTCTCTGATTTTGTGAAGCATGCTAAATTATGTTAATCTAGTGATAGTGATTAATTAAGTTGTAACCAAGTGTAATCCCACATAGCTAACTATTGTTCCATGTTTTCATATCTCTTTTTTTAACATTTGAAAATTTCATATATTGTTCTTTAACTTTTATTAAGAAGAAGAAAACAACAAAATTTGAGAGGGGGGGGGGGGGGGGGGGGGGGGGGGGGGGGGCGGAAGTTGAAGTCAAAATTTGAATGTTTAGGCGCTAAATTGCGCTTCGTGAATAAACACAGTAATAGAAGTGGCAATACTAGAGGTATCTTTCGTGGTAATAGTCATGGAAATAATCATCATAAGATTTGAACTGCAAAAAGAAAAACCCCACCCTCCTCTCTTTTCCCTCTCCATCTGATTTTGAACCTTCTCTCTACAAAATACGATAAAAAATTAGAGATGATAGCCAAGAATAACATGTATATGAGGGTTTCAAAGATACTTATCTAAACACTCACCGAAGTCTGGCCAATCGTGCATAGTCCACATGAGAATGCCTTGCATATGTACATTTTATCGTCCGATTGATTTGGACATATTAACCACATCAATTTCTATCCACAAGATTTGGAGTTATTCTATAAGTGGTGCCAGATAGATGTCCATGTTCTTTGCTTCTTGGGATGATCAATGACAACAACAGATGGACCTTCTTGATAGTTGGCCACGGTAGAGAATTATAATTAACCAAGCAAATAGGCCACTTTTTCCATGACAAACTCTATAATCCAAATGTGTTTACTCCATCCATTGCCAGACCAAAACAGATACATCATGGCTCATCCTTAAATGTAGGCCATCTTTTCTCTGTGTGCTTCCATGCATGAGAGTCAGCAAGTACCCGAATCAGATCATCTATCGATCTAGCATTTGAGTGTCATGTTCTCAAAGCGGCTATAGACTTGCACTAGAACATGCTCTTTATTCTTGGAATGATAGGAAAGTGTCGAAGAAAGTAGGGATAAATTTTCCGTGTGTCCTCTCTATACCTTTTTGATCCACAATTGGGACACTGTTTCAAATTTTCATACTCATTGCAAAAGAGTATACAAATCATTAGGGCATGCATGAATTTTGAGATATTCAAATCCCAAGTTAGTAAGAAGCTTTTTAGTAGCAGTTGGATGGGTAGGGGACACGTGATTGCCTTTTGGTAAGATCTAATCATTGAGGAACCTGTCGTTACATTAACAAGTGAACACAACGATCATATTATTGAATTGTAATTTGCACTTTGGCATGCTTAGGATACAAATATGTATTTACCTAAAAAGCTTTGTGACGGAGCGTCATACCACCCATAGACATACTACAAATTAAGCATTTTCAAAGCGATACGGAGAACTAAGATTTTTGCACCATTGTAAAGTGGTATACGTGCAAGATTTTGCCTCATCTTGCCCTCTTTATCGTTGCTATCATGCCATCGATATGGATGGGATGACTGAGGTTGGTTCTTCGTAGTGTTGCCTTGAATAATGTTTCCTTCTAGGTTTTCAATGATGGGATCCATGTCAAAGAACACGTCTAAACATCTACTCCATCTCTACTTCTTGAAATGTGGAATCAGATATTGGTAGGTTGGATTCAATCGATGGATGTTCGTTTGAAAATCATCCACTCTGGGATGAAGATGGAGCGATATCTACTTGCAGAGGTTGATCTACTACCTTCGAACCGTGAGATCGATAATGCAGATCTTGTAGTTACTCTTTGGGAAAGATACCGTTATTGCATATGTGCTAATCACAAATTTTTCATTTTGGAAAGATCTAATGCTTACAATGCACAGAAGGACACGCCATCCCATCGTCCATACTTTATCTACCACAATGATGCAACAAATAGATAAATCACTCTTGTTATATGTACACACAACTATATGACAAGACATGACAACCTCACATTCTCTAGCCATGCCTGATCCCCATACACCTCAGTCTAGAGGTGCACGGAGATCAGGACCACAAGGTAATAATCTCATTTTTATTGATCAATGACTATTGTTGGGGTATAGGCGTCTGTGCCTTGCCCGGCCGCCTAGAGTCTGGGCGGCCACTGACTTGTATACCTTATACATAGCATAAGTGTATAGGGGGTTGCTCACTCTTTGAGTCTCCCCACCCACATCGTGTGTGTCTCCTTCTCTCTCTCTCTCTCACTCTCCGTCTGTGGTGCTCCCCGATCCCCTTCAATTGGTATCAGAGCTATGGTGACCGCGGAGAGCACGACGGCTTTGAGAGTTTCGAGGCGATAGCTCGCTCGCTCTCAACGGTAGAGAGATTAAGAAAGCTTGGAAGCTTTGTGAGAATTCAATGGGAGCTTGTGAGCTCAGTTGAGAGTGATGTATGCTCTTGTGGAAGCTCAGAAAGAAGTGTGGAAGATTGTGTGTAAGGTGCTGCCCTAAAACTGTGTGCGCAGCAACACTGTTTTCAGATTCGTTTTTCTCCTTGTAGAATGCAGATCTGAGAATTCTATTTGAGGGCCCATCCGTTTCGACGTGGTCTACAACTTTGCAGAAGAAACTTTTTGCAAATTCCTCACCGTTTTGATGATATTCAGCTCAGATTGACAGTATACAGAAATTCCAGATTTTCTGTTGTCGCATTGTGTGTGAGTTTGATGCACTTTTGGAAGCACCGGAGATGCTTGAAGTTGAGTGCAAAAATTCTGAGCTGAAGATGCAATTGCAGCTTATGTTAAGCTTGTGGTTTGAGGGTTTTTTGGTAGACTTGGGCAACGAAGTACGGAGGCGTTTACACACCACCGAAGCGGTCTCTTGAGAGACGCAGGTTTTTGGAGCACACAGGTGGAGCTTCTTTCACTGGTTTTCACAGAATACTTTGGCAGTGATTTTGTGCTGGGATTCATGGTCTTTGCGGATGGTTTGCATATGGTTATGGCGCATGGTTGATGCCCATTATACATGCATTTTGGCGAGCACTTTCAAGTGCCGGTGAGCTCCGGATTGCAAATCTTTTGGCGCTTGCTTATGCGCGGTCACTCCGTTGATGTACGTTGAGTGCGGATTGCCATTGTATGTGAAAATGTGGAGCCATTTTGGCATTCTTACTCATTGGCATTGAGTGGTGTTATGGTTTATGGTAGAGATTGTACTTGAGTTTTTGCTCAGTTTTCAGGGGAAATTCTGTCCGATTTTTCCCAGATTCTCGCCATAGTTTGTGATCGAGTGTTTACTCTCTCTTTGACAGGTTTTGTCAGTTTGGACACAGTTTTGTGTTTTTGTATCCACTCTCGCAAGAGTGAGTTGTGTATCTTTCTTTGCTTGAGACAGTGGTTTGCTCTCGGGTGGGAGAGTCTTGTGATCTCGAGCATTGTTTTCCATAGTTTTGCAGAGCTTATGCATGTATGTTGAGTGTAGTTTGATGCGCATTGATTGCTCATTGTATTGAGCTTGCAAGACAATGGTTATTTTGTGTTGATAGCCATTGTGCGTCGAAACTCTGGCGAAATTTTCCCAGGAGTTTTATGCGTATCATTTATGCGATCTAGGTAGAGATTGCAGGTTGCACTCAGCATTTGCGTGCGGTGTTCTCTGCAGGTGGGAGATTTGTGCGTGTGTATGCATCGATACCGCACAGTGTGGGCTTGATGATTAGCTCACAGATTGCAATGTGGTACTAGAGCATGTGAGGCTTGTATTGACGTTGCGGGAGCTCTATTTTGGAGTGTGTCTCACAGGTTTTACATTGTGTTTCTGGCCATATTTGTAGACAGTTTCCAGGTGTTGTTGGCAAGGTGGTTTTGCTTTCTAGTTTGCTACATTGTGCTCATGGCAGAGACAGGTGATCGATCAGATTGCGACCTCTCACAGATGCACGTGTTTGATGGGTTAGACTTTGCGGCATGGAGAGAGTGTATGCTTGATGCATTCACACAGCCACGGTTGCATTGACCATTGAGTGGTGATGCAGGTAGACCTTCAAACATGTCTGACGATCAGTGGCAGGAGCTAGAGGAGATGGCACTATCTACGCTCTCTTTGCACCTTGTGGAATCTGTATATGCTCTTTTTATGTATGAGGCTACTTCGAGAGCACTTTGGCGCAGATTACATGATATGTATGATAGATCTGAGTCATCAAGGACTTGTGTGAGACATGTACATTCACGAGTATGCCGACAGGTGATATGTTGGTATTGTGGTCATTCTGGACACGTTAGACGGCGCTGTTTTCGTCGTATGCGACATCGTAGCAGACACGGCAGTCTCAGAGATGTATGTAGTGATGACATGGACGCAGTTGCTTTGACAGTTGAGGTAGATGTAGTGTCAGAGTATACTAGTGACGCGGATGTCACTTTTACCTCGAGCTATGCACGAGATGCTATACATGTGGATAGTGCACTCTCTTCGGAGTGGTTGCTAGACGCAGATGCTATGTTTCATGTCACGCCGCATCGTGCATGGTTTTGTAGCTATTCTAGCGGGATGCTTGGCAATGTACGTTTGACCGATGGATCGGTGCATGCGATAGCAGGTGCAGGAGATGTGAGACTGTCATTACCGAGTGGTGCATCTTACTTGTTATGACATGTGCGCTATGTACCAGATTTGACAGTGAATTTGATCTTGATTGGTCAGCTTAGAGATTGTGGATGTCAGATTTCGCTACGAGAGAGAGATTTTGTGATGCATTTGGGTTCGCTAGTGATTGCGAGAGATGCCAGGAGTGGTACAGGTTACCCATTGCATGTGGATCACGCGAGAGACGGTGTTGTCTCTGTGATCATGCAGCCAGGTAGAGAGCGAGAGAGCAGGTGAGTCTCTTTTGCTTATGGGTTGCAGGATGCTTTGCATGGAGAGCAGAGTACTGAGCTCGTTGTGCACACAGTTGGGGCACCACTTGAGTAGTCACACAAAGAGGTGACAAAGTCATACATGCATGCTTTGCTAGTGACTGAGCAAAGCAGAGAGTCAATTGTGCGAGATACTTCTATGCAGGATAGAGAGGTAGAGCGGTCTTGCTCTAGTTAGTCACGATAGGAGGACGTTGTGCAAGAGTCTATGCATATGGAGTTAGAGCATGAGAGCTCTAGTGAGTCACAGCAGATTGAGTGGTCATGTTTGCAGTGGATGATTGCAGAGGAGGCTGAGATGTCAGCGATTATGTAGTCATTCCTTTCTATGCTCGACAGTGAGCATGGGGATATAGTTGTGCAGGATATGTCTTCCAGCAGACACCTAGAGCAGCTCGTTTGCTTTGAGGTTGCACGACAGGTTGATGCGTCTTTTGCGGACAGTCAGGAGATGCATGTGTCTGACACGCCTCGTCAGTCAGAGATGCCTATTGTCAAGGATATACATTAGAAAATTTCGGAGGTCATTTGGAGGGCCTTGTAAGAAATTGTATTTCTCTCTCTAGAAACTTTTTTTAAAATGCACTTGCACCTTGTGAGTATGTCCAAAAGGACAACCAGACACTTTAAAAAGTAGATTTATATTCCCAATCGTCCTTGAAAACGGTCACTTTTTAATTTAATGTGAGCGTCTTTTTCAGGAGGAAGGTGCGGCGCATTCAAGGCAGCTTACGTCATCACTGAAAGTTGAAAAGTCACAAACTGTCAAATAGTGATAGATTTTGAGGCTTTTGACACCACCAATGCGTGTGGAATGCTAAAATACCCTAAAAACGAATGTCTACTTGTCTCATTCCGACATCCGGAGAGGCAAAAAATGTCAAAAAACCCCAAAAAATGGGCTTTTTACTTAAGGCGCGCGAGGAGGCATTCTAAAATGCTAGAATGACCCTCTGCGCGCCGTTAGTGCAAAGCTCCTTTTAGTGATTTTTGGACAATTATCTTTCAAGAAAGCCTACCCATGTTTCTCTATTGCACTTTTGCACCATGCTCTCTATCTCTCTCTCTCTCTCTCTCTCTCTCTCTCTCTCTCTCTCCCTCTCCCTCTCCTTTCTATAGCTTAGCATATTTAAAGAGAGAGAGAGTGAGAGAATCCCATTACTAACGGCGCGCGTGGAGCATGTTTTGACCTCAAAAAACACCTCCTCGCGCCGTTAGTATAAGGTAACAGAAAGACTCTCTCTCTCTCTTTCCCCCGTCTTACTTCCTCTCTCTATAACACTCACACATACACACATAAACACATACACTGGTGGATGCACAGTACTTAAGGCGCGCATAGAGACATGCACACCGGTTGTGGCTCTCTACGCGCGCCTATAGTATAGAGAGAGAGAGAGAGAGAGAGAGAGAGAGAGAGAGAGAGAGAGAGAGAGAGAGAGAGAGAGAGAGAGAGAGAGAGGCTCTTTGTGTTTGTGTGTGTGTGTGTGCGTATGTATGCTATATTTGTGTGTCTGTGTCTTTGTGAGTGTGTGTGTCTCTATGTGTGTCTGTCTGTGTGTGTGTATGTTATATTTGTGTCTCTGTGTGTTTGTGTGTATATTATATTTGTCTGTCTCTGTGTGTGTGTGTGTGTGTGTGTGATCAAAATGCACTTTGTAGAATTGTAACAATGGATGTGCGTGCTCACTCTTATAGACCCGAAATTATGATCTCTAAGGCTAAGATGATGAAGAAAAAACCTATATAATAGATGGAGGCCTTTTTAGAGATTTTTTGACATTTTCCTCTCAAAAATCTTTCTAAAAGAGGAAAAAAAGGGCTTTTTACTAACGGCGCGCGATGAGGCATTCCAAAATTTTGGAATGCCTTCTCGCGCGCTGTTAGTAAAATGTTCTTTTAGGGGTTTTTGACATTCTTTGCCTCTTTGGATGTCGGAGCTAGGCAATTGGACATTCATTTCTAGGATACTTGGGCGTTCCGGACGCATTGACAGTATCAAAAGTTTCAAAATCTTCCACCACTTGATAGTTTTGTAACTTTTTGAATTCTAGTGATGACGTAAGCCGTACCAAATGCACCGCATCTACCTTCTGAAAAAGGTGCTCGCATTAAATGAAAGAGAGTGATCGTCTTCAAGGACCACTAGATTATTAAATGAGGAGAGAGACACCTTTTATATTTTTGTTAATATCAATCTATTTTTCTACGTAACGTAGGCTCTTCTCTCATTGGAGGAGCTTATTTTCCTCTCTCTTCCAAAAGGCCCTCCAAAAGACCTCCGAAATCTCCTAATGTATGTTGATGCATGCTCCGTAGAGCTAGCAGGGCCCGCTAGCATTGCATCGGCATTCGGTGGTCTCATGTATGAGATGTTGATCTTGAGACCGGATATCGCAGCTGCAGTGGGAGCATTTGCAGTTGGGGTTGTCAGTCGTTTGTTGACTGATGATGGCATAGTGCACGAGGGAGATATGCAGGTATTGCGTACATACTTGCAGTATGTGTGCGGTACGTCTGGTGGTGTATGGACTTACACGGGAGCAGGACAGCCGGATGCACACGATCACAGCTAGCCAGTGGGCATCGGTTGAGAGCGGTTTTCTCTCGCCTTTTGTAGTCTTTAGACTAGGTTCTCTTGCTTAAAGGCACAGTCGCCCTTAAGTGGGAGGTTGTTAGGGTATAGGCGTCTGTGCCTTGCCCGGCCGCCCAGATTCTGGGCGCCCACTGACTTGTATACCTTATACATAGCATAAGTGTATAGGGGGCTACTCACTCTTTGAGTCTCCCCACCCACATCGTGTGTGTCTCCTTCTTTCTCTCTCTCTCACTCTTCGTCTGTGGTGCTCCCCAATCCCATTCAACTATATATTAGGGTTTTTCAAGTCTGTGTGCACTATTGAAGTCTGATTGCGTTGTTTTACTTTGTTTGTCAAAGTGTGATTGCGTTTTTTAAGTACACAAGTCATTTTTGAAGACTGTTGCATTTCTAAAGTTTGTTTATGGTTTTTCTACCATTTGCTGCTAGCTCTAACAACCTCACATTCTCTATCCATGATTGATCCCCACACACCTCGATCTAGAGGTGCACAGAGATTAGGATCATCAGGTTATAATCTTGTCTTTATTGGTCAATGCCTATATATTAGGGTTTAATATACCTCTTTTTTTTAAAAAAAATTTGCGTTCTTGAAGTTTGTGTATGCTATTGAAGTCCATTTGTATTATTTTACTTCGTTTGTCAATGTCCTTTTGCGTTTTTGAAGTACACAAGTCACTTTTAAGGAGTGTTACATTTTTTAAGTATGTTTGTGGTTTTTTTACTATTTTCCGCTAGCTCTAACAACCTCACATTCTCTAGTCATGTGTGATCCTCGCATACCTCGGTCTAGAGGTGCATGGAGATCAGGACCATCGGGTATAATAATCTCGTCTTTAATGGTCAATGCCTATATATTAGGGTTTGACATACATCTTTTTTGAAACTTGTTTTCCTTCTTGAACTTTGATTGTGCTATTTTACTTCCTTTTTCAAAGTCTGTTTCATTTTTGAAGTATACAAGTCACTTCTGAAGACTATTGCATTTCTAAAGTCTGTTTGCGGTTTTTCTAATCTTTTGCCGCTAGCTCTAACAACCTCGCATTCTCTAGCCATGCTTCATCTCTGCACACCTAGGTCTAGATGCGCACGAAGATGAAGACCACCGGGTAATAATCTTGTCTCCATTGGTCAATGTCTATATATTAGGGTTTAACTTAAGTCTGTTTTTGCAATATGTTTGCCTTTTAAAGTCTCTGTGTACTATTGAAGTTCAATTGCGTTATTTTACTTCGTTTGTTGAAGTCCTTTTGCGGCTAACACTAAGATGCTAGCCTTAAGCGTGTAGCCTTCAACGGCCTAAAAAATGGAGTAGTCTGTCCTGAGCGATAGGTGACTAAATACCTAAGCGGTTACCTTTAAGCGGCAAACCCAAATAAACCATTTGAATACCGATGAAACCTACACGACTACCTCTAAGTTGCTAAGTGACTAAATAACAAAACTAGCCAAGCCGCGTGTAGGACTAAGCGGGCTCGACTAAATAATTCAATACATAAGCAACCAGGCACTCTAATTAAGCAGTTAACCTTCAGCGGATGTGGCCCAATCCTAAGCAATAAAACCACTTATTACTATAACTATTAGTTTTTAAGGACTAAACCTATTTAAGAATAGCCTAGATAAGTCACAATCACAAAAATAACAATAAAGTTTTTTAATTTCTAAATTTATTTACAAAAAAAATATATATAAAATAATATAAATAAAGACAATTCTTTCTTTTAATGATAAAATATCGTTATCTTTCTTAGTTAATGATGATAGAAAAAAATAGAATTAAAAAATGTGTGTGTGCGTCGTATATCGTGTGTTTATATTGTTTAGTGTGCATTTTTATTTACTTGGATACATATTTGTGTGAATGTGTGTGTGCATGTGTGTATGCAACAAAAAAGAATGTTAAAGCACTCACATGCGGCCTATTTGAGTAAGAAACAATTGAGAAAATATCCTCAAACCTGCAAAAATACACACACACACACACACAAGTGCAGAAATCTACAAGGAAACTTGAAAAGAAGCTTACCTTGTTGATGTTGGAGCTATATATGGCTCACTCTACTCAACTTGATCTCACCTAGATATTTGTATGTTGTCCTCAATATGAATCATTCTTTGAGAGCGTACATGGTGTATCTCTTGTCTTCTCTCTCTCTCTCTCTCTCTCTCTCTCTCTCTCTCTCTCTCTCTCTCTCTCTCTCTCTCTCTCTCTATTTCTCTATGCAAGTCAACATGGTATCAGAACGGTAATCATCACCACACGACGATTCAATTCATGGTAACAAAATAGAGTATGTGTATGCAATTCGCATATAACATTCATAATTGCTACAATTTATTTTTGAGGATTCTTGTTAACTACGGTGTCGTGCCATGGCACGTGCATAGTGGGAACAAAAGCTAAGCCCTACAATATTATGGATTTTATGTGTATGCCTTAAGTGTTCATAAGTATATGCATCTTCTATTTAGCATGCAAAAAGCTAGTCGAAGTCTGATGTGTCACTCTTGTTGGGAATGGGCTTCATCCTATGATCCCGAGCTTCTTTGTGAAGCTCTTCTTGGAGCCATGATGAAATGAGCCTATAAAACATACCTCCTATCTACTAGGCATCCTAGGTGGCATATGACATGTTTAGCATGGCCAAAAGTGTCCTTAGTCATAGTATACCCCATGAGGTGTCATTCTACACATTGTACGTGCACTTTGGAGTGATTATGGACCTAGAAAAATCCCTTACAAAAGTGGTCACGAGTTTGTTTGATGTCATCCATGATGTATGCCAAGCTCTCTCTCAATTTTTTATGAAGATACTTTATGCACATGTTCCCACCATAGCTCAACAACTCTTGGAGGCTTAACCCTTGACATGTGGCGGCAAGGAGAAGATATTTGGAGAAAGATCTAGAAGAACCTCTAGATATTTCTTGAAGAGAAAGATTTAGAAACTTTGAAGATAATTTCAAGATATTTTGAAAAGATAGACACTTGTCACAAAAATCCTTGGATATTCTAAGCAAATATCTTCTTCAAGGGGCAACTGCACTTATAAATAGAGCCTCTTTCCCCCTCACTTGGGCATCAAGCAAACCATCAAGCAATCAAGCGCTCAAGCAATCCCCATAATCAAGCCACTCTATCAAGCCATCACCCAACCTCCTAGCCATGTCCTTGAGTGAAACTTTCTCTCAATTTCAGCCAACACATCTTGAGCTTGTTTCTTCATGCCTCAAGCCTTCTATCTCCTCACTTGTAATACTCATACACTCTATGTAACCTTCTTTCATCAATAAAGATGCATTGTTGGTGGCTCGCAAATGGTGTTGGGTACTAGTAATCATCTTCTACTTCATCAAGTTGGCTACAAGACCATAAAGTCTTGAGGAGTGCTTCACCTCTTTGGCTTGGGCTTATGTGTGTCTTTGTGTGTTGGTTGTCTCTGTTGTCTCTTTCCTCCATTGTTTGACTGCTTTTTAAACTTTCTTAGATGAATAATCCCAATGGTGTAACCTTTCAACCCTTTCACTTTGTGAAAAATATTAGGATTAACGTTTGTATTAGCCATAAAATCCACTTCCAACAGAAAATTGTGTTACTCTTTGGGCCGGAAAGACTGCGAGAAATTCTTCTTTCTCCACGTCCTCTTATTTTGCCACTACTAGACTACTCTAATTCTTTCGATGTGCACATATTTATTCTCCTCTAGGGTTGAGTCTTGCTTTCTTAATATTACTATGAACCAAGAAGACTTGAACACACGGCTCACTCCTATCACTAGGCAAAACATCTACATGTTTGTAAGCACTAAGTTATAGTTTCAAAGAACCATTCGCAATCTATTTGGAGCAAAATGGCTTGCTGCAATAAATTCATCAGTGAACCCTTTCATCTTACCTTTTTGATTAGATACGATCAAAGCCTTGATGTTTTCATCTTTGTTTTGTTTTGAGGGTTTCATGTGTGCGTATGTGTGTGTCTGCGTGTAAGATTCCAATGGCTACACACAATGTATTTGCTACAAACACTAAGCTTGCTTAAGTGAAATCCTTCACAGTCTCCCCACAAACCCTCACACCTAGAGGCTCGGTGCCTTCCTCGCAAGACCGCCAACTCTTTGACACACTTTTTGGTGAACCCGACGCGAAGTTTGTCAAGGTGAGTTAGTGGGGATCTGTAAGCTACTGAAACCATGGGTGATCTTCATCCGCAACATCAAGGTATGCCTTTTGATCCTGCTACAATGCAAATTTTCAAGCATTTGCCTTGTTTATGCAACAACATCATGCTACAGAAAGAAGAGAAGTGTCAGCAACCAAAGCTATTCAAGCAGTGGTGTAGAAAATGATCACTTTAATGGGAAAAATGTGACAATGTATCTTCGTGGCTATGTAAAGGAGATGGAGTTGCATCATGTGCCAGAAGAGAAGATGCTCCAAAGCTTTGATCTTGTTGTGACTTCCAAGATTAAAGAGCATGTACGGGAAATCAGGAATGAGCATGGAAGAAATTGGAGGAGTTCAAGCTAGCGATGAAGGAGGACTCTGTGAGAGTAACAAAGAGAACTTTCCTAGAGTGGGTAGCCAAGCTAAAGGAGGGGCACTCTCCAACAGAGATACTCAAGGATTTTGAGCGACGATATGCTCAACTCACAAGGACAGAGAAGGCCACACTCGACTCAGAAAAGACAAAGCTCTTCTTACAAGCAACAGGAAAGGAGCTCCAAGAGCAATTGGAGCTACTTCTTGAGGACAAAGATGTTGAATAGGGACTAGAGATAGATTAGAACGAAGTTGAATTTGTTGTTTCATTACTTGCCAAGCACGAAAGGAGACGGTATAAGATGGTTGTTGGTAGTGCACCATCTACCTCCACAACTTCTGAAAAGATAGTAAAGCCTTCTTCCGTTATACTTCCAAAAGCTGATGACGTTGTAATAGATGAGCTTGTGAAAGGTATGAGGGATTTAAAAGAAAAACTCACAAAGCTTGAAGAGAAGGGGAAACCATTGGTACCATCTTCAAGGAAAAAACAACAACCTAAAGAAGGTTTTGTTCATAGATGCATATGGTGTGACAGCATAGAGCATGCTAGGAGAGAATGTGACAGCTTCAATGAAGCTTTGAGAAAAAATCTTGTCTTCTTCAAGGATGGGAAGATTCACTTAAGGGAGACAGGTTTACCCTTAAGGACTAACTTTGGGAAAGGAGGAATCCAGAGTCTAGTAGAGGATATGGCCACTACCCATGCCATCTCTGCATCTGAGGCATCTACTTATACAGTCAAGTTTGAACCATTGAGGAGTTTTGAAGAAAATGGTAAGTTGTGGCCAAGTGCTATGGAGCTAGCAAGGAAAGGGAAGCTTACAAGTGAAGTCCTACATGAAGCAGGTGACTTTATCCGTCTAGAAACAAGATGGAATGACCCAGGGGACTCCTTGTCAATGCATGCCTATATTGAAAAATATCAAAACAACAAAGTGTCTGTGGAAGAAAAGCGCACGCAAGAGAGTGGTGATGAAGGACCATAAAAAAGAATTACTAGAAGAAGCAACACAATACCTCCTCGAGCGCCTTTGACATAGGAAGCACCCGCACCTGAAGCGTCTATGGAAGAAAGTACAACTGGGAGGAAAAAGGAGTCATCAAAAGGTAAGCCTAAAACTCCAACTTATAAGTTATAGTCTGATATTGAGGCTGCTACAGACTTAAAGAAAGTTCTAGAAGAAAGAATTTTGAATAACAAAATAGAGTTTACCTTGGGGGAGGTTCTTGGCATAGCCAAGTGCGAGTTTCACGATGAGATCATTGATATCATCAAGAGGAAGAGGCAAACTCTTGTTGACACCATTTGCCCGCAATCTGAAGGAGAAAGCTTAAAGACACAGGTAATACAGGTGGAAGACAAAGAGCATGATGAGGATGTCGTAGAGTGCTACCATTCTTCTGGAAGAACAAAGAAAGTACAATTTTCAAATGGAGATTAGGAGTACGGAGCCATTCCAAGAAGTCACTTTTCCAAGAATCATTGGGCAAGAGCTACGCTAGAGACAATGGTCAAGGTGGGTGATCTTGAAGAGCCATTTATTGCCTTGATTGACCATGGCTCATAAATAAACATAATATCAAAGAGCTTATTCAACAAGTGCAAATTACCAATGGACACAGATCATGGCTGGATGGTTAAGGTAGAAAATAATTCATTAGGTGAATTATATGCAGCTTGTCCTAGTGTGAAAGTGACTATTGGAGATGTAAAGGAAGAGCAGAATTTCTTTGTACATGACACATCTTCTTATGATCTCATCCTTGGATAACCCTACATTGTAGGGGTTAGAATGGAAACAAAGGTAATGGATGATGTTTTTTCTTATGCTAGGATAAGAAGTAAACGTGGAAAACGTGTTGTTCAATTTCTCGTTGTTTGTGTGAATCATGAAAGAAATCGTGACAGTCTCCGAGAGCACCCATTGCCCAGATTGAGTAAAGAGTTTTATGATCATCGAGAGAGAATGGGTTTTGGCCAGGTACCATTGTAGAGCAGGATTACGATGGTACAAAAAGGGAAAGGTTCTCACATAAGGAGGTTTTCTGTACAAGTTTTGCAGGTCTAACAGAATATGGATATGTCTCTTTTCTAAAATGTGAGAACTTGAGTCAATGTTCCTGCAAACATGTGCATAGTCTACAAAAGGAGTGGAAAGAACATGGTCTTCTAGGAAACAATGAAAACATAACATGTGTGTTTGAGGAGTTGTCTTTTGTGGACACAGTATAGGATATGCATTCTATAGTAGATTATCCTTTGCATGACCAAAATGAGATAGTGAAAGTGTGCTCACTTGAAATGTACAATGTGGTTGAGGCATTTCAAAAGGAACAGGAGGATAGGAAGCAAAAACATGAAGTAAAGGTGGAAACCAAGTACAAGACTGTGGCAAAGAAGGTAAAACCAGTGGCACTTTCTTTGCCAAAGGGCTGCAAGGAAACGCTAGAACAGGATTCTTTGCAACCTAGCCTCAGAGATCCAAAAGGGATTGGACATAGGTTTACAAAGGAGTCTCTAAAGCAATTGAAGATTGGGAATGAGGACTCCTTGACACAAGTTGAAAGGGACTGTTTTGAAGAGATGATTGCTAAACATGGAGAAGCATTTGCATTTGAGCCACATGAGATAGGATGTGTAGATCCTACCATTGTTGCTCCTATGGTGATCTTTACCATCCCTCATGTACCTTGGAACATACG
This sequence comes from Adiantum capillus-veneris, assembly GCF_014529385.1. Lineage (NCBI taxonomy): Eukaryota > Viridiplantae > Streptophyta > Polypodiopsida > Polypodiales > Pteridaceae > Adiantum > Adiantum capillus-veneris. The sequence continues at coordinate 132,568,099 of NC_140935.1, forward strand.
GCCAATACCAGTTCCAAAGGCTCACTTACCAACGTTAATTGAGCTGCTAAATGATAAGATCAAGATGGGTATTTTGGAGCCTTCATGTGCTCCATACTCAAACAGGTGGTTCAATACCAAATAAGAATGGAGCTTTGCGCTTTATCCAAGATATGAAGACGGTCAACAAAGTCACAATCAGGAATATAGGTACAATGCCAATTGTGGATGAGTTTGCAGAAGCATTTGCAGGAAGGGACATATATTTTATGGGAGATTTGTACTCAGGGTATGATCAGTTCCAACTAGAAATGGAAAGCAGGGATCTGACTACCATGAGGACACCTTTGGGTTTGGTAAGGATGTGTACCTTATCACAAGGAGCAACCAATTTGGTTGCATATATGATCAATGGTATGAATAATTTCTTACGTGACTTTATTCCCCAAGTAAGTATGCCCTTTCTTGATAATGTTCCTATCAAAGGATGTGGAGTAAGTAATAAAGATGAAGCTTTGGATTCCAAGGGGTGCCGCAACTTTGTGGCACAACACATAGATGATTGTGACAAGATCCTATCCAGACTGGAAGAGGTGAACCTGACCCTCTCAGGACAAAAGTCTGTGTTTGGAGTGAAGGAGGTGTTGATTGTTGGGCACATGTGTGGTCCCAATGGGAGATGACCTTTGTTGAGCTCTATATATATATAGCACAAGCTCCATATATACCACTTGGGTCCCCTCTATATATACATCATTTGTGTGAGTATTCTACACACTTTGGGGTTTGCAGATATGGAGTCGTGTTGCTCTCTCTCTCCCTCTCTCATCTCTCGTCTCCGCCTTACTCCCTCGTCAACATGGTATCAGAGCAGTCGTCGCATGGACACACTCGACAATCTTGAAGATGTTCATCGCAAGGAAGATGAGTTAATTTTTTATTTTATTGCAAAAGCATATGCTTTTCTGTTTGTTTTGTTCGCTGCTCTTTTGTATGGAAAAAGGAAAGGTGAGGATGCTAGACAGGGTTAATTCAGTAGAGGCAAGGTGGTTTGTGTCAGACCGTCTAGTGTCGCTGGAAGTTGTTTGTGGTGTGCAGAAGCTGCCAACAACATTGCATATCAAGAAAAAGTTTATATATATAGAGGGTATCAGGAGTTTCAGCAGCAGCAGAGTTTCAGAGTATCAGGAGTTTAAGGAGGTTCAGAGTATCAGCAGCGAGAAGAGGTGCGCGGCGATGAAGAAAATCTTTCAATGTCCTGGTGATGGCTCTCAGTACGCAGGCAACTACTTCTAGCTTTTAGCTTTGCCCGACGTTAAATATAGTTTGCTATATTTACTAATCTTGCTCAAACCCGGTTTATAATTGAAGCTACCAATTGCAAGCTCGCAGCTACGCACAGACCATCTGACTCTTTTTTTGTTTAGGATGGAGAAATTGAATTTGGTGATAGAAAATGGAGCACTCACTGGGGTCCTAAGAATAAGGACAAGCGAGAGAAATCGAACGTCAACATCTGGTCTCTTGAGTTGACAGGTCTCTTGCAACCTGCAAGATTTCTTGAGTTGACAGGTCTCTTGCAACCTGCATGAGCGTGAGCGTTTTTTAAAAGCACAATTCTGTTATTTTTAGAAATCTAGAGCACGGACCCCGGCTTGTGTTTTAATTTGCGAGATTTCTTAGGGCTTCTCTTGCGCAACATCCTCTCTATAAAGCGATGCCTTTCCTGTCTTTAGCTACCGTCAGCATAACCCTTGTAAAAAGCGGTCGTTACTCCTGTCTTTAGAGCCTTTCTAAGTATAAGTAGGCATCGTCGGCCTGCAAGACCTGCACACTACAGCGCTGCAACTCTATGCAACACAGTCAAAGCAAACCTTGACTTGCAAGCTCTCAATGCAAAACGAAAGATGGTATAGGCATCAAAGCCGACCGCAGAAGGTGCATTCCTATGTAGCAGCCACTGCACACCTGCATCATCCAAACGTGATGCCACTTGTATGTTGCCAAGAACACCACTCCTTTGCTATTGAGGAGATTTTGTTTATGGTGCTTGTGAAGATGAAAGAGATTGCATAGGCTTTTCTTGGAAGTACAGTGAAGAATGCGGTTGTCACTGTTCCTGCCTCCTTCAATGGTTCTCAAAGGTTGGCAACTAAGGACGTAGGAGTTATCTCAGGTTTGAATGTGAGTGCGGTTTGCTGACTTGAGAAGATGAAAGAGATTGCAGAGGCTTTTCTTGGGAGTACAGTGAAGAATGCGGTTGTCACTATTCCTGCCTACTTCAAGGATTCTCAAAGGTAGGCAACTAAGGACGCAAGAGTTATCTCCAGTTTGAATCCCGAGTGTAACTCTGCCGATTGTATCCATCTCAAGTCTTGACTGCTGAGAGCATGCATGGTTGCAAGAACTTCAAATCTGAACTCAACACACTAGTTTAATGTTGGATCCTTGTGGCCCACGATGGCTACAACCACCGGCCTCAATCATCCTGAAACGGTTCTATTTTTACCTTGTCTATTTTTATTTCACATGCTATTTTCATTTTTATTTTTTCAATACAACGAGCGTGCATGACCACCTAGATATTACGATATTATGCCTAGCTGAGCTGACGTGTGCTATGGTATTACTTAGAGCCTTTCTCAACAAGCACAGTTCTCTCACATATTGACCTTTGCCTGATTATATTAGCGGCTTGCAAGACCTACTAGAACTATTAGCTGAGCTGACAAGTCTATTATTAGCAGCTTATGAGACGTGCAGGCAACGAAAAAAAAAAGAAAAAAAGAAACCACGAAGGACCTTGCTGAGGTATGGATTGTAGAGTTGTGTCTTATGGACAGGGTCCTAGTAATTTGCTTCATTTTATGAGTTTCAATTTTTGTTATAGTATTTCCATGCAGACACACTCAAGTATACATTGTTTTATGTAAGGTCCTTGACTCATTAGGTCGTAGCCTAGATGTGATGGCTGAACACATCATTGCGGATATTTTATGTCTAAGGTCTTGATGGGGACTAAGATGTAAATTGCAATTGAAATCGGCATCTAGGAAATTGATCAGTGTGGTCTTTGAGTGATGTGATGCATGCTCTATGGTAATAGCATTGTGTGTATGGATAATCAAAGAGCATGTTTGTATGATGTCAGTGTCTGTTTAGGTAATGTCAGCCCATGGTTTATTGAGTAAGTTGGTCTCTACTCTCACGAGAGTAATGTCTAGTTTTTGTGGCTTTGACATCAATGGTGATGAGGAATGTCATATTTGGTTTATTCATGAGTAAGTTGATCTTGGTGTTGGCTGTAGGCTCTGCAATAAGTTTGTGAGAAGAGGTTGTAGTTTTTGCAAATCATATAGTTTCTTTCATTGTATTTTGAGTGAAATTATAGATTGAGATTTGATTGAACAGGTTCTTGAAAATCATGTAGATAGAAAATTGTAGGGGTTATGTTCTTAAGGCTCTTGTGTCATATGTGAGGCTTATATTTCTAGTTGGACTTTATGAATTTGTAAACCTTAAAAATCATGTGGACAAAAATGTTGGGCCGGGTTATGTTCTTAGAGCTCTTATGACGTACGTGAGGCTTATGCTTCTAAGTAGACTTTGTGTCATATTTTCTCACTGAATTCATTCAACAGAGACGAATTTTATACCAACTGACTTTGATCCCATGGAATAGTATGCCCATGGATTTTAATATTAGTGCTTCATATGATGATCTGCTAGATGATGTGTTGAATATCAATTTATGATTCTCCAAGGATTTGAGCATTAGTGCTTGGTATGATGGTCTACTAGATATTGTGTTGAATATTTTAACTTCAATATATGATGCTCATGTAGTGACATGACCAATATTGGAGAGTTTGATGCTCTATCACTCGTAAAGAAATTCATATAATTTACAATGAATTGTTATTAAAGTTCTTGATGGAGTAATTTACTTGATTTTGTGCTTTGATGATCATTCTATAGAGTTAAATGCGTCATCTTGCCATCTGAAAACTTATTGTTATGGAAATCACTTATGAATATCATCTTGAAAATCGTCATCGTCATGCCATCATTGTTGTGGCCATTTTCTTGAATATCATCACAAACATCCTCATCCTCATGTCATCATTACTATGGTCATTGTCTTGAATATCATCTCTGACATCGTCATCCTCATGTGATCATTACTATGGTCATTGTTATGAATATCATTGAGGACATTATCAATCGTCATGCCATCATTGTTATGGCCATTGTTATGAATATCGTCTCGGACATCGTCATCGTAATGCCATCATTGTTGTGGCCATGGTTATGAATATTGTCTCGAATATCGTCATCCTCATGCCATCATTACTATGGTGATTGTTAAGAATATCTTCTCGAAAATCATCTTGTGTCATGTATTTATGTCCACACATAAATTCTTATATTATTATACATACATATGTGCTATCTGATGGTTGTAACATCATTGTTATGGCCATTCTTATGAATATCATCTCGGAAATTGTCATCGTCATGCCATCATTGTTGTGGCCATTTTCTTGAATATTGTCGCGGACATTATCAATCGGCATGCCATCATTATGGCCATTGTTATGAATATCGTCTTGGACATCGTCATTGTCATCGTCATTGTCATGCCATCATTACTATGGTGATTGTTATGAATACCTGCTCAGACATCATCTTGTGTCATGTATTTATGTGCACACATACATTCTTATTTTGTTATACATACATATGTGCTATCTGATTGTCATGCCATCATTATTATGGCCATTGTCTTCAATACTATCTCGGACATCGTTATCCTCATGTCATCATTACTATGGTCATTGTTATGAATATCATCACGGACATTATCAATCATCATGCCAGCATGGTTGTGGCCATTGTCTTGAATATCGTATGAAGATCATCTCATTATATATACATATGTACGCACATGTACTCTTGTTTTGCTATACATGCATATGTGTTATATCTGATCGTCATGTCATCATTGTTACGTTATGGCCATTTTTTTGAAAATTGTATGGACATTATCTCATGTCATGTATTTATGTGCTATCCATTGTTATGTTATAAAAAGGATAGCATTGCAAACCGTCTCTTATGACATTTTGACTGTGATTATTTTCATTGACATTGCTAAGATTTTCTCGATTGTATTTCTTGAGTTTATGATATTTGCAGGTATGACCAAAAGCTAAAGTTTATTAAGACATTTTCTGGTGAAGAGATTATGGTAGAATAAAGAAGTTTATGAAGACATTTTTGGTGAGTAGATGTTGGCAGTCTACACAAAGATATCTCTCTTGAGCCTTTTAAGGCCATTGTTGTACTTAATAGGAGTGATGTAGCTCCTCATAAGCATTGTTTGTAAATTCAATGATATTATTAATATAACGGTGGGTGTATATAGAGCTGTGGGTTTTTCCCTTGAGCCCCCAAGGGTTTTTTCATCTACAGTTAGGGACCCTTATTTGAGTGGGGGTGTTGAGCTCTATATATATATAGCACAAGCTCCATATATACCACTTGGGTCCCCTCTATATATACATCATTTGTGTGAGTATTCTACACACTTTGGGGTTTGCAGATATGGAGTCGTGTCGCTCTCTCTCTACCTCTCTCATCTCTCGTCTCGGCCTTACTCCCTCTTCAACAACCTTGTCGAGCAAAAATTGATGCAATTCATAAGATGAAGGAGGTATGCATATCTGTGAGTGAAGTTCGCAGATTTCTTGGTGCATGTGTGTTTTAAGTTATATGGATTCCACATTATGCACATGTAGCAGGTCCTTTGTACCAGTTGTTAAGGAAAAATCAAAAGTTTCATTGGGGAGACGAACAAGCAAGGGCTATAAGAAGGCTAAAGGATTTGCTACAACAAGCACCGACTTTAAGAAAGGTAAACTATGAGTGTGGAAAGCCAGTAATAGTGACAGTGGATACGAGTCCGACAAAAATTTGATGGGCAATAGAGCAAGATCACGAAGAGGGACATAGGTATGTGGTAAGGTTTGGAGCCAAGGTTCTAAGTACTTGACAAAGAAACTACCCACAGGTAAAACAGGAGTTGTGGGGCATGGTTACAGCACTAAAGTGTGAAGAGGATTACTTGATTGGAGCATATGTGGTTGTGGAAACAGATTGTCTGCCACTCCTTGGAATGATTACAAGCTGCTCAACACTAGACATTGCCATGCTAAGATGGATTGCCTACATTAAGTCCTTGAATCCTAAGTTCAAGCATATTGTAGGAAAAGATAATCCGGTAGTGGGTATGCTATCAAGGGCAAGGTATGAGGATGAGCAAGACATGGTAGATGAAAGTGAAGATGTAGGCACAAGGTTCTACTCCATTAATCATGTTGAGCATAATGATGTTTGCACACCTAGTGCACTTGAGTTGTTTTTAGAAGATGGGTATGAAGGAGATTGGTTGCTTATTGGTTGTTATTTGAGTACTTTAACAAAATAGGGTGATTGGTCTGAGCATGAGTTTAAGAGGATACGCAGAAAAGCATATGGGTACTTTCTGCAAGATGGTTACTTATGGAAACATCCAGAACAGAGGGGTGCTATACCACAAAGGGTAGTATGTAGCAAACAGAGTCAAGTAAAGCTCATGCAAGAGTTTCATGAGAACCTATGGGTTGGACAACGTGGTGTGTGGGAAACCTTTTCAAAGCTAAAGGAAAGGTATTGGTGGAAAGGTATGTACAAGGATGTATCCCACTTTGTGGAATCATGTGAAGCATTGCAAAAGCATTCAAATGTGAGACATTGTGATAGGTTACATCCTACTTATCCACTAGCCATGCATTACAAATGGGTTGTGGATCTAGTCACCATGCCTTTAGGACTCTGGCAAATGAGGTACTTGGTTCTTGCAAGAGAAGACTTGACTAATCAGGTTGAAGGGCAAGCTTTAAGGACAAAGACTACATAGGCAGTATGTAAATTTTTTCTCGAGGATGTAATCTGCCACTATGGTTGTGTGGGAAAGATAACTACAAACAGAGGAGAGTTGGATGCCGAGGAAGCAAGGGAATTCTTTTCCAAGATAGGAATCAAGCTTTCCCTTACCACCACCGCTTACAATCCGTAAGGCAAGAAGAAAAGTGAAAGAGGGAATCCACCAATCATCAAAGCCTTGGCTAAAGCTTGTGGAGGGAGAATTAGTGAGTGGCCAAAACTATTTCCATATGCTGTATGGGCTGATTGCACGACACACAGCTCACTAACTGGCTACATGCCTGTAGAATTGATGTATGGTCAAAAGCCTGTAATGCCCATTCAAGAGACCATTCCCACATGGAATGTGCTACCTTGGCAAGATGGGATTAGAAGAGAAGAGATCCTTGCCTTGTGTATAAAACAGCTAGAAAGAAGGCCTGAAGACATTGAGGTTGCAAAAGAAATATTGAACAATGTCAGGTTGAAAAGCAAGGACTACTTTCATAGACGGCATAGGCTAAGAAGGAAGGTATTTAAGCCAGGAGATTGGGTTTTAGTGTATGACAGTAATCTTTATAACCAGCATATTGTCATGGGAAAGGTTTCAAAAAGATGGTTTGGACCGTATATAGTCAAGTACGTACATGACAATGCCACTTACACCCTCGCTGAATTGGATGGATCAGAGATAAAGATACCCAATATTGCAAGAAAGAGAATCAAGGTATTCAAAATAAGAGAGGATAGTCATATGGCTAATGAAGTAATCGAGAATGAAGGTTTGGAATCACCCAGTGAAGATGAAGAAGAAGGAACTCCAAGAGAGTCAAACCTGCAAACATCGGCTATGGCACATACCGAAGGATGTGCAGGTTTAGAGGGGGTGGATGTCGTGACGTGGCATGTGCATAGTTGAAACGGAAGCTAAGCCCTACAATATTATGGATTTTATGTGTATGCCTTAAGTGTGCATAAGTATATGCATTTTCTATTTAGCATGCAAAAAGCTAGTCGAAATCGGATGTGTCACTCTTGTTGGGAATGGGCTTCGTCCTATGATCCCGGGCTTCTTTGTGAACCTCTTCTTGGAGCCATGATGAAATGAGCCTATAAACCATACCTCCTATCTACTAGGCATCCTTGGTGGCATACAACATGTGTAGCATGGCCAAAAGTGGCATTAGTCATAGTATACCCCATGAGGTGTCATTCTACACATAGTACGTTCACTTTGGAGTGATTATGGACCTAGAAAAATCCCTTACAAAAGTGGTTACGATTTTGTTTGATGTCATCCATGATGTATGCCAAGCTCTCTCTCAAATTTTTATGAAGATACTTTATGCACATGTTCCCACCATAGCTCAACAACTCTTGGAGGCTTAACCCTTGACAAGTGGCGGCAAGGAGAAGATATTTGGAGAAAGATCTAGAAGAACCTCTAGATATTTCTTGAAGAGAAAGATATAGAAACTTTGAAGATAATTTCAAGATATTATGAAAAGATAGACACTTGTCACGCAAATATCTTCTTCAAGAGGCAACTACACCTATAAATAGAGCCTCTTGCCCCTCACTTGGGCATCAAGAAAACCATCAAGCAATCAAGTGCTCAATCAATCCCCATAATCAATCCACTCTATCAAGCCATCACCCAACCTCCTAGCCATCTACTTGAGTGAAAATTTCTCTCAATTTCAGCCAACACATATTGAGCTTGCTACTTCATGCATCAAGCCTTCTATCTCCTCAATTGTAATACTCATACACTCTATGTAACCTTCTTTCATCAATAAAGACGCATTGTTGGTGGCTCGCAAATGGTGTTGGGTACTACTACTCATCTTCTATTTCATCAAGTTGGCTACAAGACCATAAAGTCTTGCGGTGTGCTTCACTTCTTTGGCTTGGGCTTGTGTGGGTCTCTTATCTCTTTCCTCCATTGTTTGACTGCTTGCTAAACTTTCTTAGATGAATAATCCCAATGGTGTAACCTTTCAACCCGTTCACTTTGTGCAAAATATTAGGATTAACGTTTGTATTAGCCATAAAATCCACTTCCAACCAAGAGTTGTGTTACTCTTTGGGCCAGAAAGACTACGAAATTTTTTTCTTTCTCCACGTCCTTTTATTTTTCCACTACTAGACTACTCTAATTCTTTTGATGTGCACATATTTATTCTCCTCTAGGGATTGAGTCTTGCTTTCTTAATATTACTATGAACCAAGAGAACTTGAACACACGGCTCACTCCTATCACTAGGCAAAACATCTACATCTTTGTAAGCACTAAGTTACAGTTTCAAAGAACCATTTATAGTCTATTTGGAGCACAACAACTTGTTGCTATAAATGCATCAGTGAACCCTTTCATCTTACCTTTGATTACATACAATCAAAGACTTGATGTTTTCATCTTTGATTTGTTTTGAGGGTTTCACGTGTGCATATGTGTGTGTCTGTGTGTGAGATTCCAATAGCTACACACAATGTATTTGCTACAAACACTAAGGTTGCTTAAGTGAAAGCCTTCATAGTCTCCCCACAAACCCTCACAGCTAGAGGCCCGACGCCTTCCTAACAAGACCACCAACTCTTTGACAGGGTTGTTTTGTGTTAAGAAGAATATGATTAGTGTTTTATGTGGCATTTATTGTTAATCAATATGGTGAATCGTTGATTACATTTTCTTGTTGATTTGTCTTTTGACACCCTCAACTTCGTCTCTATTTTCGGGGGTCTTTTGCTCAAAATTTGGAGAAATGAAAAAAGCATTATGGAGCGTAGATCAATGGCACTCATCATCCAAAGCTTGTTTGTCTCCTCAAGCTCTTCAATTTGAGTTCCAGGTTTGCAGCAAACGGAGTTTGCAACAGAAACTTATGTTGTTTTTAATGCAATCAAACTTGAAGCAGGTTTTGTCCTCGTGCGTCTTCGAGAAGTGTCCGCGATTGTTTTTCTAGTTTTTGCATCAACTTTTTCAAGAAAATTTAGCTTTTTGCTATTCATATTGCGGCCATCAATCTTCAGTCTCATGTCACTCTATTTTGAGGACTCTTTAATTATTAACGTCTCCTTTTTCCTACTTTTTTGGGTGACATATCTCCCATCTTTGGACGTTTATTGAGCACCCTTCTTGCATTTGTCATTGGCAGGACATAGTTTACATATTTCTCTCATACTCAATTGCAGACTCCACCATATATGGTATGCAAATTCTACGATCTTATCTTATACGTTGTGAAGGATTGGGGGGCTGGCCTCTACAACACCTCAAACCAACACCAAGAAAAGAGGATGAAGAGTATATCTCTCTCGAGATAATATGGGCTGATCTTATCTCACTAATTTTCTCAATTTCACACACACTCAACCTCGACTAGCCTCGACTAGCTCCGACTAGCTTCCCTCTACACCGCTACAACTCCCACTACACTCCATTGCACTCAAAGACACCAAGGAAGCAATAAAATCAAGGGAAAAATTGAGAAAAAAACCATGGAAATCTCTGCACTTTTGACCATAACTCAAAGAGCTTCCCTTCTTTTCAAACGCCCTTTCATGTGCCAGTAGGGCTTCCATAGGCGCTCCCATATATACACATAGCTTGACCAAAACCCACTCAAATCAAGCTTAATTTGAAAACCCACAAAGTTCAGCAAAAAAAAATCAAAAAAGGTGATGGAAAACTTGGGGAAAACCTTGCCCTTTTGCATATGTACAAGCAAGGAATTGCAGCGCATAGTCTACCCTCGACTAGCTGCACCAAAGGGAACCACAAACAACATGGCTGCCATACCTCAAACCAAGATGAAGAGAGGTCAATATGCAGAGCTAAGCACCCACTTTAATCAGCCCATTGAGGAGAGACACACTCTCAACTCACCACATCGGGCCCTCGACTAGCAAGACAGGCTGCTCTACTCCCAAACGCCTCTATCCCTCGCGACAATCAAGGCTTCTTGCTGCTAGATCTTCCTCTGTCAAATCCCACACTCACTCACGACCTCAAGCTGATAAAAACTCAGTTTTTGTTTATATTTTTCAAGTACTAAGTGACTCTTTCAAGTCTCAACACGTCTATGTACAAAAACAGCAAAACTATGCACCCCGCACAACTGGCCCGCATGCGTAGAGACAGCTGGCACACACCACCTTTGTACACTTTGTACAATCATGCTTTATTTACATATAAGGGACCCAAAAGCATTAAAAAACCCTTTCCAAAGTCTTTGGGATGGCTTGCATCATTCCGTAAAAACACGTCACATATTGCCCCCCCAACAAGCATGGAACACTTTCAAGTGTTTCATGTACATTTCTTGCTTCATCACATGATTCTGGTCACATAAGGGCTGATTCGGATCCCGTTGACTCTTGCCTTATGCATCTTTCCATCCAAGTCCTTGAGATGATAGCTTCCATTATCATACACCTTATGCACCACAAAAGGACCTTCCCACTTTGCCTTGAACTTTGTTTGAAAGGTATTGTCCAAAGCACTATTATACCTCATAACCAACATGCCTTCACATAGCCCTTTTTCCTTTATCTTTTCATTGAATACATCAGCCCTTCTTCTTCCCAAGTCTTCATAGTATCTAATGGCACTTTCTCTATCCAACAAGAGGCTATGCATAGATGCCAGTCTCTCTTTTACATGCTCCTCCTCAACCAAACTATGCTTCAAAATGAACTGCAATGAAGGAAGCATCACATTAATCGGCATAACACACTCTTCTCCATATACCAAATGAAATGGAGTGAAGCCTGTGGATGATTTTTGAGTCACTCTACATGCCCACAATGCCCTCTCCAAATACATATCCCAATCTTTTGGATGTTCTTCCACGAGCTTGAACAATATCTTCTGTAAAACTCCATTGAATGCCTCCACCAACCCGTTGCATTGTGGATGATAAGGAGTAGCATACCTATGTTTGATCTCCAATTTCTCCACCAATTCAGTGATAAGATCATTCCTAAACTCTTTCCCTTGATCACTTACAAGCTCCAACGGCACTCCAAATCTACAACATATGCAATAAAAAATAAAGCTGCATACATCTTTGCTTGTAGCCCATGTACTAGCCTTTGCTTCTGGTCATCTTGTCATATAATCCACTGCACTAAGTATGTAGTGCTTCCCATTTCTAGTGCCTGGAAGAGGACCAATTACATCCACACCCCACTTCTCAAAAGGTCCATAGCTTACAATGTTTCTCAAAGGCTCAGGCATCAGCTTTCTCTTTTGATATATTTGGCACTCCTTCTTCTTGCCCTTACCTTTGCCTGCTTACTACTTTCAACCTCTTCCATAGGTGCCTTGCCTTTATCTACATCTCTCCTAGGCTTTGTCCTTGCTCTTTCCTCTTTGAAAAGGCCTTCACTCCCTGATTTTTGTGCCCTTGTTCTCTTATTTTCAAAGACATCAACCTCATCATCTTCATCTCCCTCCTCAACTGCCTCCAAAATTCCTACGCTAAATTGCGGAGGTGCTTGAGCTTGATTTTGTCCCTGTTGTTGTGCAAGTCCTTGACCTTGGAGAGGTTGCACATTTCCATTTACGTTGCCTTCATTACCTATTTGTCTTTGTATGATAGGATATATACCTCCTGGCTCTCTCCTTGGTTGATTGCAATTGGGCGATATATGCCCTCTCTCCCCACAATTGTAACACATCACATTATCACCTCTATTCCTTTGAGGCCGTTCTCCTTGAGGTCTTCTTACTTGCTGTTGGATAGCTTGCATAGCAAGGTTGAGGTTCCCTATTTGCTCTGTCAATCTTTGAATGTCTTGGTGAAAGGATTCCTGTCCTCTATTGTCCACTCTTGGAGCTTCTACATGGATTTCCCTTTCAACATGCATATCCAAGGGCAAAGGCTCGACCACATTATTTGTTGATACATAACCCTCCCTTTGATGTACATTTGCTTCTCTTTCCCTATTTGCCATTTCATGCCTTCTCACCTTCTTTCTCCATTGCTCTCTAGCAACCTTTACTGCCTCATTGTAGGTCCCTGGGTCCTTGAGCTCCACCTTGTCTCTAATGCTTTGATGTAAGACAACCACAAACCTATCTTTCTTCAAGAAATCAGGGGGCATTTGATTCTCTTCAAGTCCCTTTATGATCTTTCTCCAACAAGCTTCAAACCTGTTTATGTGCACATTGATGTCTTCATGTTCTCCTTGTTGCAGCTTGCTTAGCTCTCTCCACAAATACTCAGGATCATCCTCCTCAAAATATTCTCTCAAGGCATGAGAAAGAAGATTCCAATATCCCTTTACACCACCTTCAAGCCTATCTTCGTACCATTCACGTGCTTCACCTTCAAGTAGCAAACTCACCAAACGTACCTTGAATGCACCATCGTCCCTATTGCTCTTCAATGCAATCAATTCAATCCTTCGGATGAACTTGTCCACATCTTCTCCTTTTCCACCCTTGAAGACCTCATACCCATCTCCCGCCATAGGCCTTGAGTTGATCTTCAAATGGATGCCAATCTGTAGATCAAAACCCTGTTAGCAGGATTCTCTTCTCCTCCGTGGGGGCAGCAGTTTATGTGAAGGATTGGGGGACTGGCCTCTACAACACCTCAAGCCAACACCAAGAAAAGAGGATGAAGAGTATAGATCTCTCGAGATAATATGGTCTGATCTTCTCTCACTAATTTTCTCAATTTCACACACACTCAACCTCGACTAGCCTCGACTAGCTTCCCTCTACACCGCTACAACTCCCACTACACTCCATTGCACTCAAAGACACCAAGGAAGCAATAAAATCAAGGAAAAAAGTGAGAAAAAAACCATGAAAATCTCTGCACTTTTGACCATAACTCAAAGAGCTTCACTTCTTTTCAAACGCCCTTTCATGTGCTAGTAGGGCTTCCATAGGCGCTCCCATATATACACATAGCTTGACCAAAACCCACTCAAATCAAGCTTAATTTGAAAACCCACAAAGTTCAGCAAAAAAAATCAAAAAAGGTGATGAAAAAATTGGGGAAAACCTTGCCCTTTTGCATATGTACAAGCAAGGAATTGCAGCGCATAGTCTACCCTCGACTAGCTGCACCAAAGGGAACCACAAACAACATGGCTGCCATACCTCAAACCAAGATGAAGAAAAGTCAATATTCAGAGCTAAGCACCCACTTTCATCAGAGCATTGAGGAGAGACACACTCTCAACTCACCACATCGGGCCCTCGACTAGCAAGACAGGTTGCTCTACTCCCAAACGCCTCTATCCCTCGCGGCAATAAGGGCTTCTTGCTGCTAGATCTTCCTCTGTCAAATCCCACACTCACTCACGACCTCAAGCTGATAAAAACTCAGTTTTTGTTCATATTTTTCAAGTGCTAAGTGACTCTTTCAAGTCTCAACACGTCTATGTACAAAAAAAGCAAAACTATGCACCCCGCACAACTGGCCCGCAGGCGTAGAGACAGCTGGCACACACCGCCTTTGTACACTTTGTACAAGCATGCTTTATTTACATATAAGGGACCCAAAAGCATTAAAAAACCCTTTCCAAAGTCTTTGGGGTGGCTTGCATCATTCCGTAAAAACACATCACAACGTCTTCTCACAACTAGATATGGCTATGGCTATTCTCGTCAACAGTTTTCCCTCTAGCCACCATTCTATTCCTCCTTTCCAAGGCCAAGGATTTCTAGGTTGGAAAGGAAAGATGTTACTAATTCTTAAAGGTGATGAGCTCTCTAATATTATTCTTGGAAATCGTGCATGTCTGTCTCAACCTGTTGATACGGATCATGACAACGTGCTTATCATCACTGAAAAACCTGTATTTAAAGACTGCCATGTTGCATATACAGATTGACAATGATGTGATAAAGCAGCTTGCTAGTATTTTTTTTTTCTCTTAACTGATTCCCTTTTGCTTGATGTGTATGAACTGCCTACTTCCCATGACATATGGAAGTACCTTATTACAAACTTTCAACAAAAATCTATTACATAAATCCTTTATTTGAAAGGTTCGCTTAACAGGTTACAATATGAAGTTGGTACTACCATGACAGGACATATCGAGTTTTTCAAATCCATTATTAATTAGCTTGCTGCTCCCGATGATCTTGTTCCACAAAAAACAACTGATTACACTTCTCCTTGACACGGTGAATGACTCTTCTTATGATTAACATTGTTACCATTCTTTCTAATAAAGATGGTCACTACAAGAGGTACTTCACATTAGTGATACTCACGGTGTGATGCTCAAAAGTAAAAAATCAATGGCATCGCTATGGGCGTCGCTATTTTGTTTGTTGCATAGAGACGCCCATAGCAATGCTGATAGGGGTAAAAAATAAACTAAGAGCGCCAAAAACTCAGATCTCAGATCTGAGTTTTAGTGCTCTAGCAAAACAGGTAAACCCGCTCTCTCTCTCTCTCACTCTCCC
This sequence comes from Adiantum capillus-veneris, assembly GCF_014529385.1. NCBI lineage: Eukaryota > Viridiplantae > Streptophyta > Polypodiopsida > Polypodiales > Pteridaceae > Adiantum > Adiantum capillus-veneris. The sequence continues at coordinate 132,583,484 of NC_140935.1, forward strand.
TCTCTCTGTCTCTCTCTCTCTCTCTCTTTCCCACACACACACACACATACACGAAGAGAGGAGGGAGATCCAGGTATTCTCCTTCCCTCTCCTCTCTCTCATGTTCCCTTTCCCTCTTTCTAGCTTGGCTATTTGTATAGCCTTACTTCTAGGCTCTCTATCAGGCATGTTATGCATATTCTCAGCAATAGGTTGATTGATGGTTTGAGCAAATGCTGCCAAATCTCCTAAATAATCAAGTATAGTGGCCATAGGAGCAAGTGCTCCTGGAACTACCTGTGGGATGGGAGTTGGCCTTGGACTTGGCATACGCGTGGCCCTCGGGTCCCTAATATGGTGATGTACCACGTGGTTGTCCAAAGTTCATAGGTGTGGCCCTCATTATATCCAATGTCAGATACAACATGTTTTTGCTAAATGGTATGTCCCCACTTGAATAAGATCTTGGATAATGCCATTGTGGAGTGTGAGCCCTTGGCATAGTTGGGGGTGTGGGAGCTACATGGGCATGAGGTGCGACAGGTACATAGGCTTGATGCACACCTGTAGGTATTGTTGGGGACACTATGCTACTAGGTAGCGGTGCAATGCTAACAAACAAGGTCCAAGGTGGTAGTGTCTCCGAGAGACATATGAGCTAGATTTGGAAAAGTAAAACTACTACTTGTGGGTTCAGACTGTACCGAAACTCTAGGCAACACAATATATGAAGGGTCCATTGGATTCACTGAAGGAGTTTCCATATGTGATAGTGCCGGTTGTTTGGCCTTGCCTGTATCCAAGAATCTCATAAGGCATGTTGAAGGAATGATAATCCCTCGGTTTTGCCTCTCCGATTGGATGATGATATGGATGACATTGCAGACCATCTGTTGCCGCTCCTCTAGACTTGTGGGGCTAAAAGTAGATTGTACAACTTCTAACCAACCTATATGGTATGTGTAGCCCGTGTGCAAGTCAGTCAAGGTTTCAGTGTGTAGGTCAATTTTTGTTGAGAAATAAACCTTCTAGGCCCAGCGTACTAGAGGTTTCCCTTGAGGTGGAAGCATTGTTGTTCCCCAAAGTTTGACCCACATTGCCTACTAACTCAGGAGCACTCAATTGATTGATTGCTGTGATTTTTGTCCCAAGGGTCTTTCCCTTCATGGCTTGGTGTTGTTCTAGGAAAATCTCCATATCCCTCTCCCTAGCCTCTTGCATATAGCACTCAACTTCTTGCACCTCCGCAAGACTCCTACCATCGGGTAGTATAACTTCAGGGGGTGATTGCTTTGCAGGGGACAGGGGACAAGATATCGATGTGGAAACTCTTGGAGAGGAAAGGCTCCCCCTGAGATACCAAAGGCAAATCTACCTCTCCCTCACCAAAGCCATAGGTTCAGAGCGAGTAGCTCTACTAAAGGTTTCTTTAAAGCAACTAAACAGACTAGATCCAGGATGTGGGGCCCAAACAGGTACATTTTTGTTTACCTACTCGTGGTTTGGTGTAGGATGCCCTTCCATAATATCCTAGTTAGATGAAGAGTCACTAGTCGCTATGTTTGGGTCTTGGGTTGTACTATCTTGGGTCCCCGCCGAGGGTTCAAAACCTAAGGTAGGTGGTTAGTGAGAACCGCGTAAGTCAAAGTCCTCGCTAGTTGCTTGGCCTCTAACACACGACCAGAGCATAGACACATGTGCCTTTGGCACCCTACAAGCATCGTCGAGTACCCTTGAATGTTAACCGCTTGATTTTTTGGGTGTTTTGCACCACGTTTTTTACGATCGGTTTTTGAATTAGAGTGTGTGATAGCTCAAAATGAGCATATCGCTTAGGGGGTCATGGTGTGCTAATGTCAATATACTCTGTTTGCATTTTATTATAATTAGGATAGATGAATCCATTTTTTGCAGTTGACATTAGGGCATTTTTGTAAATATTATTTCTTATGACATTAAATGGGATTCCACAACCCATGAAGGCTCATATCCACTTTAGATGCAATTTGAGCATGTCCTGTTGAGTTAATGTTGCCTGTAGAGTCCCAGGTGTACCAGCTCTACTCGATGTCCCGGGATTAGCATCTATCCCTCCCATGGCACCATTTGGAAAATTGTAAGGACTTTAAGGTGTTCAGGTTTTTCCCAATGAAGGTCCTTGGCTAGCTCGCATGTCTTCTTGATCCACACTCACTTCTTCTATGTTGACAGATGACGCACCTGTCATGCCCTTCTGTCTCTTAGAAAGAAGTCTTGCCTGTTTGCATTTCTTTACATACCCTGCAAAATAAACCCATATGTCGTTACTTGGTGCTCCACATTCTTTCACATTGGGACTAGTGCCGAATAAATGTTCTTTGATGCGAGTTGCATTGCCGTGCCACTTATTATGCCCACAATGTTTTCATTCCAAAAGACAAACTGTTTTGACTTTAACAAAATATATCCTACAATCAATAGATACACTATGATTATAAATTTTCACCATAATAGTGAAATGAGAAAGATAAAAGGTTATAGGTATGATTTTCTAAATTAAAATGATGAATGATTAGTGTTAAGATAATATTTTAGGGAAGATCACCAATGGATAAATCATTCTTGGCTACTAGGTGGTAAAGAGTGTTTGCTCAAGACAACCTAGATGAGGATGGAGTCATCTCACATTCCACTATCTATGTCTCTTGGAAGTAGGAGCTACTGCTCAAACACAACCAATCGACCCTTAAATAACTGAGGTCCCTAATTTCTATATCAACATAGAGGTAAGAGCATGAGCTCAATAACATCCATGTGACTCCCAAGTACTATGCATGACTAATATTCACTAGGAGGTAAGAGCTTTCGTTGGATCACAACCTAGTGAATTCTATAGGTAATCCACCTTATTCACTTAGAGGTAAGAGCATAAGCTCGATAACAACCAAGTGAATCCTACTTCATACCTTTAACCTCACTTGGAATTAAGAGAATCATCTCATAAAAACCAAGGGGCACTAAGTGGACCTATTCTATGCAACCAAGTGAATCCTACTTCATACCTTAAACCTCACTTGCCAGTAAGAGAATCATCTCATAATAAACAAGAGGCACTAAGTGGGCCTATTCTATGTCTATATGGAGGTAAGAACATTTGTTCATGACAACCAAAAGATCCTACATGTATGTGTATATGCTCCAAAATGTATGAACTAACACTATTATTTGTGCACATATTATAGCTATGATAGATTTTAACGATCAAATATCACTTTTAGTATCTATTCTAAAACAAATAGAGCTAAGAGTATAGCTTCTAATGTTTAGAATTATACCTTCGCACTATAGCTAGAAAAGTAGCCTCTAATGCATACAATTATTTATTCATCTATGCTTAAACAAGTAAAGTTAAAATAAAGTCTCTATTACTTAGAAGTATTTATTTAATCTTATCAATAGAGTTAAAGAATAACTTGTATTGTTAAGAATTATAAGTGATTCAAATCTATATCATTATTTATTGTTAATGTATAAGCATTAAAAATAATATTTTCTTTAAAAATTAATGATTTTTTAAGTTGACAACTCAACCTTTCTATGCCGGAGGTAACTTGACACTTTGGTGAAGGGAATTGTAGCTAAAACATGCAAATTTGAGCTTTATATACTACTACTATATCGATAAAAAACATATAGGTCGATTTATATTATCGATCGAAAGCCTATCGATTGATTAAATATCGATCGGTATGTAAGCAATAAAACGTTTTTTGAAAAAAGCTGAAGTGGCAGAGAATAACACGCACGAATAAATCTTTAGAACGTATTAATCGACCATTATTCACGAGTAAAATGAATGTCGAATAACGAATTGTGAATCCCAAGATGCATGGAATTTCTGGCGTAGGTCAAGGTACCAGAATAGCTACCTAGCTTCCCTCAGGAGAATAGGGTATATCCCTTTAAATGCATAGTCATACCTGCTTTAGCATGCATTTTTGTTGGAGCTATATATGGCTCACTCTACTCAACTTGGTCTCACCTATATATTTGTATCTTGTCCTCAATATGAATCAGTCTTTGGGAGCGTATATGGTGTGTCTCTTGTCTCGTCTCTCTCTCTTTCTCTCTACATCTCAACATGGTATCAGAGCAGTAACGATCATGCGCCGATTCAATTCATGGTGACAAAACAGTATGTGTATGCGATTTGCATGTAAGATTCAAAAATTGCGACAAATTTTATTTTTGAGCATTGATTCTTGATAATTGTGGTTGTTTTGTGTTAAGAAGAATATGATTAGTGTTTTGTGTGACGTTTATTGCTAATCAATCTAATCATTGATTACGTTTTCTTGTTGATGACACCCTGAACTTCATCTCAATTTTTCTTGCTGTTCTGCTCAAAATTTGGAGAAACGGGAAAAGCGCAATGGAGCGTAGCGAAATGGCACTTTTCATCCAAAACTTGTTCGTCTCCTCGAGCTCTTCGATTTGAGTTCTAGGTTTGCGTCAATCGGAGTTCGCAGCAGAAAGTTATGCTGTTTTTACTGCAATAGAGCTTGACGCAGCTTTCTTCGTCCTACTTCTTCGTGAAGCGTCCGCGATCGTTTTTCTTATTTTGGCGTTAACTTTTTCGAGAAGATTTAGCTTTTCGCTATTCATATTATGGCCGTCAATCTTGCGTCTCACGCCACTCTATTTTGAGGACTCTTTTATTATTAACGTCTCCTTTACCCTGCCCTTTTTGAGTGACGTCTCTCACATCTTTGGAAGTTCCTTGAGCGTCCTTCTTACGTTTATCGTTGACAGAACGCAGTCCTCATATCTCTCTCATTCTCAATTGCGGCCTTCACCATATATGGTGTGCAAATTCTGCGATCTTATCTTATACGTCTTCTCGCAACAAGATATGGCTATGAATATTCTCGTCAACGGCTTTCCTTCTGGCCAGCGTTCTGTTCCTCCTTTCCAAGGTCAAGGTTTTCCAGGCTGGAAAGCAAAGATGTTGTTAATTCTTGAAGGCGATGAACTCTCCGATGTTGTCCTTGGAAATCGTGTTTGTCCGCCTCAGCCTGTTGATACTGATAATGATAATATGCTTATCACTGAAGGACCTATATTTGAAGATTGGAATGTTGCCTATACGGATTGGCAACGACGTGATAAAGCAGCTCGTCGGTATATTCTTTCTGCTCTTACTGATTCCCTTTTGCTTGATATGTACGAACTGCCTACTTCCCACGACGTATGGAAGTACCTTATTGCAAACTTTCAGAAGAAATCTGTCACAGAAATACTTTATTTGAGAGGGTTGCTTAACAAGTTACAATATGAAGTTGGTACTGCCATGACGGGACATATTGAATCTTTCAAATCTATTATTAATCAACTTGCTGCTGCCGGTGATCCTGTTCCACAAAAGCAACTGATTACACTTCTCCTTGATACGGTGAAGGACTCTTCTTATGATAACATTGTTACTATTCTCTCTAATAAAGATGGTCTTGATTTCGACCGAGCCTGCATGTCTTTAATTGAATACTCTCAACGTCAAGAACGTCGTAATGCTAGTCATGATACAGCTATGATTTCACACGAGGAGAGTGAGTCACAACAGATGGAACGGGCTTTTTATGCTCGAAGGCGTCCATTTCAACGAGGAAACCGCAGAGGTGGCCGTCGCGGTAATATTTTCTCTCGTCTCAAATTTCCTAATAAGCAATGTTCTTACTGCAACAGAAATGGCCATACTGAAGATGATTGTTGGGCACGTCAATATGATGAAGAACACAATATTACCACAAAACAACCACGTTTATCTAGAGACTCTTCTTCTTCTTCTTGTGAATATTGTGGACGATCTGATCATCCCACTCATATGTGCTATAAGCGTCGATTCGACACAGATCGGAATAGAGCATATGCTACTGAACATCGAAACAACATTGTACCAGAAACAAGCTGCGTCCTATGTTCAGTTGCTCCAGACAGAATACTTCATGTATGCGATGGATCACTTTTTATTGTCGATTCTGGTGCTACAGGAAATATGACATATCAGTCTAAGTGGCTCCATAACTATCATCCACTGCCAGTTCAACGTGTTGTTTATCTTGCTGATGATACTACTTGTCAAGTAAAGGGTATTGGAGACTTATATCTTGGTACCTTATCTTCTTCCACTCGAATTTTGCGAGGAGTATTACATGTACCAGATCTTCAACGTAATCTTCTTTCAGTTGCTAGACTTGTTGATCTTGGTCTGTTTGTTGGATTTGATCATACCAAATGCCAAATTGAGAAAGATGGACAGACTATAGCCACTGCTCCTCGAAATGGTAATTTGTTTGAACTCTCTCTCAACGATGCTGTAGCAAATGTTGTCACTGCTCCAGGTGATCATGATTGCAAAGTATGGCATCACCGTTTTGTTCATGCTGATTTCTCAAAACTCCTTGATCTTCAACGTCGTGATCTTGTTCATGGCATGGATCTTAAAGCCCATCCTTATATGGGAATTTGTGAATTTTGTGCTCTTGGGAAACACAATCGCAAACCCTTTCCTCTTTCAAATACAACTCATTCTCATGACATATTGGATCTTGTTCATACTGATATATGTGGACCTCTACCTTCTTCAAGATCACAATATCGCTACTTCATTACTTTCATTGATGATTTCTCAAGGTATACGACTGTATTTCTACTTAGACAAAAATCTGAAGCCTTATCTGTTTTCAAACAATTCCACAAGGCTGCGGAACTTCAAACTGGTCGTCGCCTTAAGAAGCTTCGTAGTGACAATGGAGGCGAATATGTTTCTCGAGAGTTTGTGAGTTACTGTGCTGACAGTGGAATTCATCATGAACACACTATTCCATATTCACCTCAACAGAACGGAGTTGCTGAACGAAAGAATCGCACTATTCTCAATGCTGTAAGATGTATGCTGATTCATTCTGGCTTATCTCGTGTTTTTTGGGCTGAAGCTACTTTGACAGCAGTATTTATTCAGAATCATCTTCCTACTACTGCACCCTCTGGTAAGATACCCATCACAGCATGGACAGGTGACATTCCTTCTGTATCTCATTTTCGAACCTTTGGATGTATTGCTTATATTCATGTTCCCAAAGAAACACGAACAAAGCTTGATGCTCCTGGTCTTAAAGTTATTTTTATTGGATATTCTGACACTTCCAAAGGCTACAAATTCTATGAACCTTCCTCCACGAAAGTAATTGTGAATCGTGATGCTACTTTTAACGAACAGCTTATGGGAGGCTCATGGTCCATGGATGATTCTGATGATACTAAATCATTGCTTCAAGCTTTTCCATTTCTTTCAGAAGATGAAACTCTTCCTATAGAGAAACTTTCCTCTTCACAACCATCCATTCCGAATGTCGCCAATGATGATATTGATATTTTTGTTGATCTGCCTATTGATTTTGAACATGGCTCATGTCATGTTTATGATGACGATATTGCTGATAATGGTTTTTGTACTTCCGAAAATCCCATTACTTATGATGAAGCTATCTCTTCACCACAAAAGGATCAATGGCAAGAGGCTATGGAAGCAGAGTACGATTCTCTTATCTCTAAAGGTACATGGATACTAACTAAATTACCTCCTGGTCGTACAGCTATTAAATGTAAGTGGGTGTATAAGACAAAAGTAAAAGCAGATGGATCTTTTGACAAGTTCAAGGCGTGTTTAGTTGCAAAAGGTTATTCCCAAGTAGCTGGTGTTGATTATCAAGAGACCTTTTCACCAGTTGTTCGCATTACAAGTGTTCGAGTTTTATTGGCATTTGCTGTTCAATTTGATTTAGAAGCTCATCAAATGGATGTGCGAACTGCTTTTCTTAATGGTGACTTGGAAGAGGAAATTTATATGGAACAACCAGAAGGGTTTGTTATTCCAGGTAAAGAAGACCTTGTTGCTCAACTCCATAAGGCACTATATGGTCTCAAACAAGCTTCGCGAGCCTGGTGTACAAAATTTGATCTTTTTCTCACCTCTAAAGGATTCATCTCTTGCTCGTCAGACCCCAACTTATACATAAAACGCCAAGGTAGCAGTTTTGTGATTCTTGCTCTTTATGTGGATGATACCATCCTTGTTTCCAATGATTTGGGATTTCTTCAGCAAGTGAAAAAGTTATTGTCTTCTGCATTTGATATGGTGGATCTTGGAGAGATTCACTCGTGTCTTGGGATTCAAATCCAACGGAACCGTACAAAAGGTATTTTATTCCTTCGACAGTCAAAGTTTATTGCAGATACTATTCAAAAATTTGGTATGGAATCTGCACATTCAGCCAACACACCTTGTCTTGCAAGCTCTACGAAGAACACTTCTGACAATGGTGGTCAACTTGTCACAAATCAACCTTATGCTAACTTAATTGGATGTCTTCAGTTTGTTGGCATGAACACTCGTCCTGATATTTTGTTTGCTGCTAATTATCTTGGACAACATCTTGCATGTCCTTCTCTTAAGCATTGGTCTGCTGCAAAGCGTGTGTTGAAATACTTGAAAGGCACTACAGATTTTGGTTTAGTCTATCGACGACAACTCACATCGGATTCTATGCAATCTCTTTCTCTTTTGGGTTACACAGATGCAGACTGGGCAAGCTCACATTTATCTATGCGATCTACTAGTGGAAATTGCTTCTTTATAAATGGTTGTCTTGTTTCTTGGACTAGCAAGAAACAACGTTGTGTTGCAGTTTCTACGACTGAGTCAGAATATGTTGCGGCATCACTTGCAGCTCGTGAGTTGATTTGGCTTCGACAAATGCTGGTTGATATTGGTCACTCTCCTCTTTCTAGCACACCCTTGCGGTGTGACAACCAAAGTGCTATTAGTCTTGCAAAAGACTATGTTCAACATAATAAGTCAAAGCACATTGCTGTCCATTATCATTATGTCAGGTATGAAGTACGCAAAGGAACCATTATGGTTGAACACTGTCCAAGTGACCAGATGATTGCAGACATTTTGACCAAAGGCCTCAACGAGTCACGTTTCATCCTCTTGCGCTCGGAGCTTGGAGTTGCTTCGACCTCACTCTTTCTAGATTAGCTTCTTTGCTATTGTAATAGCTTTGTACATATGACATTGTAATCTTTTAGGTACCATGCACTATGCACACTCCACATTTGTACATTGTGATCTCTAAGTCACTTGAATATTTGTACATAGATGCACAATTCACTTTCACATCATCATCGCTGGTTCATATTTTCACATTGTATAGGGGCTTGGGTTTTTCCCTTGAACTCCCCAAGGGTTTTTTCATCCAAAGCTAGAGACCTTTGTTTGAGTGGGGGTGTTGGAGCTATATATGGCTCACTCTACTCAACTTGGTCTCACCTATATATTTGTATCTTGTCCTCAATATGAATCAGTCTTTGGGAGCGTATATGGTGTGTCTCTTGTCTCGTCTCTCTCTCTTTCTCTCTACATCTCAACAATTTTATGTTCTTGAACTAAGCAAATATCAAGATCAGATTGCAGAAGCCAATATTGAAAACCTAAGAGCCTTGAGGGATGGCTCAATTCCTTTGCATTGAAGGATGCTATCTTCATTTAAGATGCATGGGAGTTCACAACGACTTGAGTCTCCTCATTACTAGTGTTATCTATCATATGCACCTCTATATTGACATGGGATGTCCATATTTGAGGGACAACATTTTTAACAGCTGAGTATTGGAGTATCACAGATCTAAATCAATGTCTACCACCCTTTTACCTTTTTCAAATTTTTTTACATGTTTTGAGGTGGAAGGTATTGAAGATGCCTGGTTTGCTGCATGGGGGTTGTTTTTCCCTCTTGTGTTCTAAAGAGAAGCTTTATATCCCCCATGAGAAGCAACATACTCAGGAATGCCTCCTTGAGGTACGGGTGGGGGAGTTTTCTCTAGTTGAGCTGGAGGGTATTTACCTTTGTTCTTTAGGCACCGTGTGCTTGCTACTTGGATAAGAGGGGATGAGGTTCACGGTTCCTGTAGCTAGAGTGGCGTAGTTTTTGGAAAAGTGACCCAGGTGTCCACAGTGGTAGCAGGAACCTGAGAGGTTGTCGACTTGAGATAGATAACTAATTTACCAACATATTCTACTTCTATCTGCATGGTGTCTGGTGTGGCTTTGTCTGGGGAGAAAAAAACTTTACCAAGTGATGCATCTAGATCTTTAATACATGGAGATTAAAAAGCAGGCAAGTTAATGAAGTCAACCCACACAGAGCAGTTAGATAGCAGCTCTTCTTTGATTTGTTTGAAGGTTTCCATGGGAAAACATGGACAACCTACCCGCAAAGAATGATAGTAGAAGCATTTTGAAATGACCTTTGATCTTCAGCAGTAAAAAACTTAAACTTCATATAGCCCTGAGCCATTGTAGAACACTTTATCTACCACAACTTTTTTGAAGCCTTGGTCTAGAAAGCCGGCAATTTCATTTAGAGAAGGGAGCTTGCCAGTAAAATATAGCACGAGATTCCAAAACAGATACTTGCAACACTACAGTCACAGCAGGAATGGTGACTTTGTGTGCTCCTTTAACCAAGGAGTCAGAGGTTAAAGCTTCAATAAGACAGTCAGTAAGCTCTCGCCCACAGAAAAGACCTCATTATCAGCGACCACAGGCGATAGTGAAGCTTCACAAGGATTGAGGCAAAACACTGTGGGGAGAGCCATTGTGCAAAAATATCAAATGAGGACCTGATTATGTGTCAAATGGAGAAGAAAGCAGTGACGAGGTCTCAACAAGGAGTCACATCTGCTTAATGTCTCCTTTCCAACCTACAGAGTAGGCCCTACGTGCAGCGTATACGTAGTCCACCACGATTGGGCTCGGCTAGACACAGAGCCTAGAACAGGAGCCTAGCTAGCATTTTTTCTTCCACTCTCTTCCTCTCTCTCTCTCTCTCTCTCTCTCTCTCTCTCTCTCTCTCTATTTCATGTAGCCCTTTGTATCAACTTCCAGGAATCGCATATGAATCAAGTCAAAAGGTCCAAAAGACATGCAAGAGCAAAATACTAAGTTTGGCGTGATCAAGGATTCCTTGACTCCCAAGTTAATGAGGCCTTCTTACAATGCCAATGTATCATGGAGGTTCTCGCTCTTCTCTCTCGTCTCAAACTACTCTCTACCCCTCTTTCCATCTCATCTTTTCTCTCTATCCCTCTCTCTCTCTCTCTCTCTCTCTCTCTATCCCTCTCTCTCTCCTCTCTCTCTCTCTCTCTCTTCTCTCTCTCTCTCTCTCTCTCTCTTCTCTCTCTCCCTCCTCTCTCCTCTCTCTCTCTCTTCTCTCTCTTCTCTCCTTCTCTCTCTCTCTCTCTCTCTCTCTCTCTCTCTCTCTCTATATATATATATCTATATATATATATTATATATATATATATATATTTTCTATCTATTTATATATCTCTTTCTCTCTATTCCTCTCTCTTTCCCTTCTCTCTTTCTCTCTATCCGTCTCTTCCTCTCTATTTCTCTCTCTCTCTCTCTCTCTCTCTCTCTCTCTCTCTCCCTATCTCTCTCTTTCCCTCTCTCTATCTCTTCGATGGAGATTTGTTTGGCTATTTCAGCAATTTCTCTCTCTTGAGTGCTTAAAAAAAAGCAAATTTGCACTAAAAAAAAGCATAATGTGAACTTGTTTATGCCATATCTACCTCATCTGAGCTCACTTTGAGGGTTGGACAGGTGCTGGTGATTGCTTTCATGATTGCCTACATGATTCTACTCTCTTCTTCATCTATGATGCTTCCCTCCTAGGTAGCCTATGTATTTACTTGATCTATGAGACAGTAGCCCATAGCCTCAAGCTTCCAGCAATATACTCTACTCCTTTTCTCTGCTAGTTCCTCTTTACCCATGTGGTATTTGAGGGATTGAGAAGAGGAAAATGTTTGATGCAAACCTCTGTAAGCCACCAAGTTGCTACGGATATGGAGATTCTGAGAACCAAAGGTTCCTTTGTTGTATTCTACCTCTAGCCATGATTGTTATGGTGTAGAGCATAAGAAGATGGGTATTCCTTTTTGAAGGGGGCCGGCCTCATAACATCGGCCCTCAACAATTGTTGACTCTCTTATTTCTGTTTATGTTTTTACTGTTTTCTATGCAACTACTAGTCTAGCTCATCTTGCTATAGTTATTTAAATAACACAAAGAAGTAAATCAACTGGTCATATTTATTCCATGTGTGTGCATATTGAGTGTAATAAAAACTTAGAAACCCTGAAACCCTTTTGTAGAAGGCACATAGTACATAGTCTAGATAGTAGGGCTTAAGATATTTGAAATTGAGAAGGTGTTTGACAAATTGGAATTTAGGGTATGGAAAACAATCATGAAGGGCCTTGCAAAGGTCTGCGTCAAGAGATGTGGGCATTAGGAAATTTTTTAGGTCATTTGGAGGGCCTTCTAAGAAAAATAGAATTCTGACTTTCTCTCTCTAGAAACTAGGTGTGGTAAAAGCAATTGTAAATTTGGAGTAACCATTCAAAAAGTGTACTTACAAGTAGATTCTTGCCACAACGTCATAACGTCCGTGATGATTGAAGAATTTATCATTTTCAGTTGCATTTAATGAACTTCTAAGAATTCAAGGGAGTTTCCTGTACGTGGAATGTATGACAAAAGGAAAAAAGACGTATCCTTCCAAACCTGCTCTTTCCTTACTCTCTCATTGTTTGTGTGATGACCTTAAAGAAATCCTCCCTTTCTTGCATTGTTGCATACATGGCTTCTTCTTCCACCCCCACAAATTTCCTCCTTAAAAGACCCTTCTATCATCTACACATTGACCTGGATCCCCAATATTCACCATTGTGTAAGCGAGGAAAAATTAACATCAAAGTGACACCGATCATGAAACTAGAGAGACTCAAAGTAGAGGGAGAAAAACACTTAGATATTTGGACAAAAGGCTCACTCTATCCATTGAATTCCATGACCAATGCTTTCCCTGCATTTTCAAATCCCACTAACTTATTGACCTTTGCAGGTAATGGAGAGAGTGGATTGCTTAGCTACTGTAAAGCTCTAAACAACAAATTAAAAACTTATAAAGACACGGTGAAGCACCAAGAAGATGAGATTCAGAGACTTTCTAGCTTGCATTATGAGGACCAAAATACTGTAATGCAGTGCACACAAGGATCACAGGTCTTGCAAACAAAGGTATAGAGATTACAAAACAAAGAGACAATGTTAGGCACTCGTGTGCGAAAGAAGAAACTATGGAATCTTGAAACATTGAAGGTAGGCTCTGGCGGCCTTAAGAAAATAATCCAAGCATTGAGGTGAGCATTGTAAACTCTCTAATTGATTTAAATTAATCTAAGTTTTTGCTTATGTTAGTTGTGCTTTCTTTGAGGAGATTCTATCTATCTAGACAAAGAAAACATAGACCCGAAGGCCAATGTAGGAAAGCAATTAAAGCCATTGATAACTAGTGGTCTTGCAAAGGTTATAATGCATGACAAAAAGTTTAAGGTTTTGCAACGGGATGTCATTGACAGATACATTTCAAAGAATGCAGTGCTTGCCAAGAAAACAAAGGGTACATTGGACTCCCTTTGTGCTAGTAAAAGAGGTTACTCAGCTATTCAACAGTCTATCTCTTCCATGTTTATAAAGAAGGGAGTAAAGTCAGCTTTTACCAACAGCTGCAAGTGTTTGGAGGGAAAGACTCCATGTCAATAATGAACATACCGACTTCATTGGATGCCCATTTAATATTCAAGATATTTATAGCTCACAGAGAACTACTGTCACTGATGATGAGTACAACAACCTGACTTTGTTGCAAACTAAAATGGTAGAGTTCTACAATATCACATTTGGAGAGACGAGTGGCATTCTAGATTTTGTTTTGAAGCTAAATGAGTGTGAGGTTCTTAAAGAGAAGAAGCTAGAGTGAGTTACAATCACATTAATGAATAGTGCTCTTTCCAAATGTCCCATTAGTGATCCTTCATACTTCAGTGTTCAATCAGAAACAAACATATGGTAGCTTGGTGCATCTCAGGTAATCCAGTCATTTCCAATTTTGCAACTCTAGCAAGCCCTCTATTGTACCTAATTTTAGATTTATTTTTTGTATCTCATAAGGATTAATCTTGCAGGTAAAGAAAAAAGACCATGACATTTTATTTTAGGTGTTCCATCAAACCCCTATTCCAGATATCATTGATAGGCAAATGAATCTAGGAGAGGTACTGGCTGTAGATGGGAGAGGAGACTTTCAAGTTTAGTGGCATCTTGCATGTGACCTTAAAACACTGAAGTGTATGTATAATTGTGGAATGGGTGCCATGGAAAAGTCTCCATGCTTGTATTGCATGAAGCCTGCAAAGGTGATGTACCCAAAGTGGTGGAGAAAGGCTCCTCTTCATCACAATCAAGACTCTAATTTCCAATTAGCTTTGGATATACCACTTGCTAATGTCCATATTTGTACAATGCATGGTCTTTGACAAATTGTAGAGAAGTTGGTATATATGTACATTGGGTTTGCTTGGAAAATCAAGAAGTCAGCTCAATGACATGTCGCTCTAGAGGCTTTGGAACTAGTTTTGTCAGATATTGGTCTACATGGGGGCAATGTGGAAATCTAGCGGGACGAAAAAAGGTCAACCAATGAGAAAGATGTATCCTACAAACCATCCATAGGTAGGGTCAAGGAATTCCATTCTCTAATGAGTTTACTCACCCTAAAATGAAGGATATATTGTTAATACCACTAGGCCGACGAGAGCATGGGGTTAAGATTCATGAGGTTACTCATGATGTGAACACCATGGCCAAAGCTGAGCAAGAAGAAAGATGTTACTGGAAGCAAAAAAATTAAAGAAGATACTGACTTCTGCTGCTGATGAAGAGGCATAGAAGAGAAATTCTGGGCTAGTTACCACATACTTAAATGAAAGAAACAACGATAATTTACATTCCATGAAAGAAGGACTGCTAGCAACCATTCCCCTTGCTGATGGTACTCGGCAGTTAGCTCTGGATTCTGTTGATATTGGGATTTTGAAAGATCCCAATGCACAAATGATAGACTCTATTATTTATTTATGCCTAAAGTAAGTACCCTTCTCTACCTTTAAGATCCTTTACTTTTGTATGTGGTCACTAATTAAATCCTTGTTATTGATTGTAGCTTAATAAAGAGCAACCTCCCTCAACAAACCCATACTGAAATACATGTTTTAGATCCACAGTTGTCTATGCCACTTAACCTAATTTTGCCGAATGTTGTGGAAAATTATACCTTGGAATAGTTACAAAGGTACCACGCATCAATTTTTCAACATCTACTATCTATTTCAACTCCAAGAGTTTTAGATGCAGAAGATAGTTTTGTCAAAGACCATATAATAACTTTAACAATGACCGGTGATGCGAAAGTCATGCCAGCTTCCACCACTGGAAACCAAATCCCTAAAACTGAACCAATATTAGAGGAACAGACACCGGTTTGCTTTGTAGTTGGAGCGGCTGAAACGGAAGTTGGAGTTGATCAATGTGAAGTAGACCAAGCTCTTGAAAATACTGATGTAAAATGCTCTTCAGAGCCAAGGAATGCAATAGAGGGTCTAGGCCAAGTAGAGGAGGATAAGGGAGTGCCTATTATTGTGACGTAGGATGAGGCACATGATCAATATGAGAGAGTCCAATCTCCAGTAATTGCCGATGTGAAGAGCTCTTTAGACACTACAAGAGGTACTTAATATTAGCAACACTCGTAGTGCGACACTCAAATGTGAAAAACCACGGCGTCGCTATGAGCGTCGCTAAGCTACTTGTAACATAGCCATAGCGATGCCTATAGTGACACGGTCAAGGGTACAAAAAATTACCGAGAGACGCGCGTTCTCCCTCTCTCTCTCTTTCTCCTCCACACACACACACACACACACACACACACACACACACACACGAGGAGAGGAAGAAGAGCCAGGTATGCTCCTTCCCTCTCCTCACTCTCATGCTCCCTTCCCCTCTTTCTCTCTCCCTCTCTCTCTCTCTCTCTCTCTCACACACACACACACACACATACATTGTGTTTTTGAGAGAGAGAGAGAGACACAGAGAAAGAGAGAGAGAAAGCACATGCATAAACAAAAAACACACACATACATGCATAAACAAAGAATGCACACACACATTGAGAGAGGAAAAGAGAGAGAGAGCATGCATAAACCAAAAACGCACACACACATTCATAAACAAAGAATGCACACACACATTGAGAGAGGAAAAGAGAGAGAGAGAGAGAGAGAGAGAGAGAGAGAGAGAGAAAGCTATAAAACAAAGAGAGAGAGAGAGAAGAAGAAGAAGAAGAGAGTCTTAACATCGTAGGCAACTATCCCAAGAGACCTTAAAGATCTAGTCGACAGGAGTTGAACTCAAGACCTGTTATTCATGAGGGAAATGGCATAACCAATCCATCACACTTGGGTGATAGAAAAGTTATACCATTTTTCTTCTTTTATTGGCGTGCACACACACACACACACACACACACCCAAGAAGAAGAGAGTTTAATTTAACGTCGTAGGAAGCTAATTCAAGAGACCTAAAGATCTAGCCAACGAGGAGTTGAAGTCAAGACCTATTATTCAAGAGGGAAATGGCATAACCAATCTACCACACTTGGGTGATAGAAAGGTTATACCATTTTTCTCTTTTTATTGGCACGCACACACACACCCACACACACACACACACGAGAAGAAGAGAGTTTTAACGTCGTAGGAAACTATCCCAAAAGACGTTAAAGATTAGTTGAGATGTAGACTTACGTTAAATTAGATTTAGGTTTATTTAAGTTAAATTAGATTAGGTTTAGGTTTATTTTTAGTTAGATTTACGTTTGATTAGATTTAGGTTTATTTACGTTAGATTTAGATTTACGTTATATTAAATTAGATTTAGTTTTTTTTAGGTTTATTTACGTTAGATTTAGATTTATGTTATATTAAATTAGATTTAAGTTTACTTATGTTATTTACCTGTTTATTGAAGAGGGAAATGGCATAACCAATCTACCACAGTTGGGTGATAGAAAGGTTATACCATTTTCCTCTTTTTATCGTTTAAGATAAGGTTAGATTTAGATTTAGGTTTATTTAAGTTAGATTAAATTAGATTTAGGTTTATTTTGAGTACATCGAAGGATTATACTGCCTACGTGTTTGAGAGTGGCCGGTGTCTCGATCACTACGTCTGAGATGCTTAGGAGTGACTCGAACACAGCTTGTAAGGGTCACCTAGAGGCCTGGATGATGAGCATTCATCGGATAGGGTTGCTATAGTTCACGGGAGGGACATGCCAAAGTGATACGCCTACCTCATCAATCGTATGTCCGATGAGACGATTATGATCCCTGAGGGGAAGCAAGTGATGGGCCGCATACAACAATTGTGTAAACATGTTTTTTGACACACTGTAGTCTGTCATGGTCTATCTCTTGCAGGGATTAGGATAAAGCCTCTAAGGATTATCTTATTGCAACGCTGCCTCATGGATCGATGGGGTGGACAGGTGAGAGTATTAAACTCTTGCATTGAAGTATTTGTATATGTGAGGCCCATTCACATCTACACAGCTAGTAGCCCCATTGGTATTTCTTTTACCCTTCAATGGAGCGAATCACCACATGTTCAATTAGGTTAGATTTAAGATAAGATTTTAGATTGATTTTTTATGTTAGAGTCTACCTTTGAGATTATGGTAAAAAAATTAGAGTTAGACGAACGCTGAAAAGATCTATTGTGAAAAGATGTTAAGATGCTGTGAAATGTTACAGCTAGAGAAGAGGTAAAGGGGTTTTGTCCACTATATGCACTACCATGTAGACGTGGGTGTGTAGATTTCTTGTACCCACAAATATAGGCATTGACCCATAAAGATGAGATTATAACCCAGTGGTTCTGATCTCCGTGCACCTCTAGACCGAGGTGTGTGGGGATTGGAAATGACTAGAGAATGTGAGGTAGTTTATAGTGTGAACAAAGAGAGAGAGAGAGAGAGAGAGAGAGAGAGAGAGAGAGAGAGAGAGAGAGAGAGAGAGAGAGAGAGAAAGAGGGTGTGTAGATTTCTTGTACCCACAAATATAGGCATTGACCCATAAAGATGAGATTATAACCCAGTGGTTCTGATCTCCGTGCACCTCTAGACCGAGGTGTGTGGGGATTGGAAATGACTAGAGAATGTGAGGTAGTTTATAGTGTGAACAAAGAGAGAGAGAGAGAGAGAGAGAGAGAGAGAGAGAGAGAGAGAGAGAGAGAGAGAGAAAGAGAAAGAGATAAAAGACGAAGAATGCCAATAGAAGATTAAATTTGGTGTCTAGGTTATAATATTTTTACCTTCATTATGAGTAGTGACGAGGATGTGGGGCCGTCCAACCGAAACACCTATCTCTCAACGAGGATCTTATGTCCTTGTAATCATTGCAAGCATGCTGTGTGACGGAAAAGACGCGTTTCTTTGCAGTACGTTCGTGAATTTGGCGAGTTCGATCCATCTATTATAGATCGAGTTGTTGCAATTATAACTTGTCGGACTCTGACGCTGGCTAACAGGCAGCAATCTTGCAACCCAACAGACGTGTTCGCAGGCGCTTTGGTTAAGCAGCATATGTGAGGCCACAAGATGTAGCCTCTTACAGCTAGGGGGACGATCATGCAGACCACATTCCTAACGAGGCAATGTTTGAGCCCGAGATTGATGAAATGATCGAGATGATCATGGATTCAGAAAGGCTTATCTATGATGATATGAAAAGTGAAGCCGATACGCCATTGTATAATGGAGCACGTGTGTCTAGATTGAAAGCACCCCTGGTTCTTCTCAACCTGCAGGCAAAGTTTGGATGGAGTGACACTAGCGTCACAGCGCTTTTCAGGTGATGTATTACAATTAGTTTACTTTAATAAAACTCTAAATGTATAATGATCTAATAGATTTTTACACAATTGTACCGTATTTTTATGTTGTGTAGATTGCTCAAAGAGCACATACGACCAGCTGATAATGTGATGCCAAATTCCTGAGAGGAAGCAAGAAAGATTTTGCAAAACTTGGGGATGGATTACAATTCGATCCATGCTTGTCCTAATGACTGCATTCTTTTCAGAGGGGAATACATAGACATGGAGAAGTTCCGAAATGTGATTCCGAGAGATATCGAGTAGATCTCCACGGAACAAAAATTCCACAAAAGGTTTTTTGACATTTTACTCTGCTTCCTCGCATCAAGCATTTCTTTGAATGTAAATCCATGGCCGCCCTAGCATCATGGCATGAGAAGAATAAATCTTTGGATGGTGTGCTACG
Source organism: Adiantum capillus-veneris (assembly GCF_014529385.1). Taxonomy (NCBI): domain Eukaryota; kingdom Viridiplantae; phylum Streptophyta; class Polypodiopsida; order Polypodiales; family Pteridaceae; genus Adiantum; species Adiantum capillus-veneris. The sequence continues at coordinate 132,602,818 of NC_140935.1, forward strand.
GATTTCTGCAGATTGCGCAGCCTGGAAACATATAGATGAAACATGGTCGGATTTTGCCAGGGAAGCTCGAAATTTGCGCTTAGGCATGGCTATGGATTGTTGGAGCTATATATGGCTCACTCTACTGAACTTGGTCTCACCTATATTTGTATCTTGTCCTCAATATGAATCAGTCTTTGGGAGTGTATATGGTGTGTCTCTTGTCTCGTCTCTCTCTCTTTCTCTCTACATCTCAACATGGTATCAGAGCGGTAACGATCACGCGCCGATTCAATTCATGGTGACAACAGTATCACTACAAGAGGCTCTTCATATTAGCGACGCTCACATAGCGATGCTCAAAAAAAAATTTCCCGGCGTCGCTATGAGCGTCGCTATAAGCGTCGCTATGAGCGTCGCAAATTTACAAATAAATTTGCGACGCTCATAGCGACGCCGGCTGGGGTAAAAAAATAACCGAGCGCGCCCAAAAACTCAGATCTCAGATCTGAGTTTTTCGGCGCCCTCAAGCAAGGAGCAGGTAACGCTCTCCCTCACTCTCTCTCTCTCTCTCTCTCTCTCTCTTTTTCTTCTCCACACACACACACACACACACACGAGGAGAGGAAGGAGAGCCAGGTATGCTCCTTCCCTCTCCTCATTCTCATGTTCCCTTCCCCTCTTTCTCTCTCCCTCTCTCTCTCTCTCTCACACACACACATACACACACACACATAGTGTTTTTGAGAGAGAGAGAGAGAGAGAGAGAGAGAGAGAGAGAGTACAAACAAAAACAAAAACGCACACACACATACATAAACAAAGAATGCACACACACATTGAGAGAGAAAAAGAGAGAGAGAGCATGCATAAACAAAAAACGCACGCATTGAGAGAGGAAAAGAGAGAGAGAACATGCATAAACAAAAAACGCACACATTGAGAGAGGAAAAGAGAGAGAAAACATGCATACGATCCAAAAAAAACGCACACACATTGAGAGAGAAAGAGAGAGAAACTAATTTAACGTCGTAGGAAACTAATTAAAATTAAAAGACCTAAAGATCTAGCCGACGAGGAGTTGAACTCAAGACCTATTATTCAAGAGGGAAATGGCATAATCAATCTATCATACTTGGCATGGGTGATAGAAAGGTTATACCATTTATCTCTTTTTATTGGCACACACATCCACACACGCGCACACACACAAGAAGAAGAGAGTTATAACGTCGTAGGAAACTATCTTAAGAGACGTTAAAGATTAGGTTATATGTAGACTTACATTAAATTAGATTTAGGTTTATTTTTAACTAGATTTACGTTTATTTAAGCTAGATTTAGATTTACGTTATATTAGATTAGATTTAGGTCTCCATAGACTGCGATGCCTGCATGAAGCGGGTGAAGAAAGCCCTCAATGGAATATAGGGTATTGCTGCCTTCACTCATGGTGGGCTCCGTCGATCCAAAAGTACTGGTGAAATGTCTTCAGAAGATAGGGAAGAAGGTGGATCTTCAGGGCGGCAAGAGTCACTACATCCCCGACACAATGACCATCTAGACAACCTCTAGTCATTAGACTTACGTTAAATTAGATTTAGCTTTATTTTTAGTTAGATTTACGTTTATTTAGATTTACGCTTATTTACGTTAGATCGAGTCCACGCAAGAATTACTTACGGTTTAGGGTTTAGAGTTAGACGAACAGTGAAAAGATCTACTGTGAAAAGATGTTAAGATGAAGTGAAGTGCTACAGCTAGAGAAGAGGCAAAGGGATTTTGTCCACTACATGCAGTATCATGTAGACGTGGGTGTGTAGATTTCTTGTACCCACAAATATAGGTATTGACCAATAAAGAAGAGATTATAACCCGGTGGTTCTGATCTCCGTGCACCTCTAGACCGAGGTGTGCGGGGATTGGACATGACTAGAGAATGTGAGGTAAGAGAAGAGAGAGAGAGAGAGAGAGAGAGAGAGAGAGAGAGAGAGAGAGAGAGAGAGAGAGAGAGAGAGAGAGAGAGAGATAAGACGAAGAATGCCAATAGAATATTAAATTTGTTGTCCACGTTATAAGTTTTTTATCCTCATTATGAGTAGCGACGAGGATGTGGGACCGTCCAACCGAAACACCTATCTCTCAACGAGGGTCTTATGTCCTTGTAATCAATGCAAGCATGCTGTGCGACGGACAAGACGTGTTTCTTTGCAGCACGTTCGCGAATTTGGCGAGTTCGATCCATCTATTATAGATCGAGTTGTTGCCAATTATAACTCGTCGGACTCTGACGCTGGCCAACAAGCAGCAATCTTGCAACCCAATAGACGTGTTCGCAGGCGCTTTGGTCAAGCAGCATATGTGAGGCCACAAGATGTAGCCTCTGACAGCTCGGGGGATGATCATGTAGAGCACATTCCCAACGAGGCAATGTTTGAGCCCGAGATTGATGAAATGATCGAGACGATCATGGATTCAGAAAGGCTTATCTATGATGATATGAAAAGTGAAGCCGATACGTCATTGTATAATGGAGCACGTATGTCTAGATTGAAAGCACTCCTGGTTCTTCTCAACATGCAGGCAAAGTTTGGATGGAGTGACACTAGCGTCACAGCGCTTTTCAGGTGATCAATTACAATTAGTTTACTTTAATAGAACTCTAAATGTATAATGATCTGATAGATTTTTACACGACTGTATCATATTTTTATGTTGTGTAGATTGCTGAAAGAGCACATACTACCAGCTAACAATGTGATGCCAGATTCTCGAGATGAAGCAAGAAAGATTTTGCGAAACTTGGGGATGGATTACAATTCTATCCACGCTTGTCCTAATGACTGCATTGTTTTCAGAGGGGAATACACAGACATGGAGAAGTGTCCGAAATGTGATTCCGCATCTCCCTCTCTTTCGGAGCATTCGGCGCGCTCCGAAGCTTCGGCGTCGACGAGACGAGCTTCACACTCGTCTAGACACCGGCGCTCTAGTGGTGGCGGTGGCGGTTGTTGTGGGGATTCCGCCACCGATGCCTCCACACCGCCTCGTGTTCGACAAGGCTCTTTACCCTCCCCTTCTTTGCCCGCCCCCACACCAGCCACAGCATCGCCATCTACGCCAGGTTTTGCACGGCTGACTGTTCCTAGAAGCTACACACCTCTACCTACTCCGCCAGGAGCCACCCCACTCGACACTCCTCGCTTCGGGGCCCAGACGCCGGTGGAGACACCTGACGTCCGTACCCCCATCGACACGCCACTAGAGACCCCTGTCGGGACACCCAGGTTCACGCGTCACCGGCCAGAGGGCTTGCCTTACTCCGTCGACATCAGCGGCGGCATCATCATGGATGATGACGGCAAGAAGGTGATCTCGCGCATGCGTGGTCTTTGCTCTCAGCTGTTTAGACACTATATACTAAACAAATGGAGTGAAGTACCAAGTGATTTAAAAAACAGAGTCATCAGCATACTTCATGATGAGTTTCCCGTTCCAACACGGGATCAACGCTTCAATGAAGACCTGATGAAGATTCGAATGCGCGAATACTGCAAACACAAGCGTTCCGAAGTGCAAAAAGCAATCAAGAATGGGTGGAATAGGCCAGATTGGCTGGCCAAAGAAGATTGGAAGAATGCGAAGAAAGCAGCGCGCGAGAATCCCGACAAGTGGAAGCAACAAAAGGATGCAGCCAGAGCGCGAGTAGAGGCAGGGAGCTCGCACCACTTGGGGAGAGGTGGATGGACATCATTTGAGGCCGATATTGTAAGTCTTTTCACATTGCTCTTTATGCATGTTCGATAGTTTAGGGTTTATGAGTTTTTTAGTTCTAACATAATGAAATCTTTGTATGTTTTGACAGTGGTCGATGACAGGACATGATCCCACACCGTACGAGCGCGAGTACGCAGGCAGGAATGGCTTAAACGCCCTGATGGACATTCTCAGTTCTCGCGGCGGCATGGTTAGTATTAGGGTTTACTCTTTTTTATTTTTTGTATTGTTTTATAAATGTCGTTATATGTTTATACTTACTGAAAGCTGTCTTATTGTCTTTTTTTGCAGAATCCGACAGATACGCCGCTTGGACGCGATGAGACGTCTGACTAGACGACGTCAGTTTAGCCGTAGCTAGATAGCATTAGTTTAGGGTTTCTCATAGCTTATGTATCATGAGACGGATTTTATACGTCTTTTTGAACCATGTATATTATTACATTTGTCACCGCAGTTCCTTTTGCCAATCAATTCTTTATGCCTATGATGTTGTACAATTGTCATTATTACATTTGCAAATCAATTCATTTTGCCTATGATGTGTACAATTGTCAATTTTGCAAACAATGCGTCTTGTGGGTGACTATTTTGGGTCTATTATCTACCTTTGCACTTTTTTTAAAAAGTGAATCAAGTACAATATGGTTGATGGCCTGTCACCAAAAAAATATTCTCTCGGGCGTCGCTATAAGCGTCGCTATTTATGGCTCTGTAGCGTCGCTATAGTCTTCTGTGTAAACGTCGCTATAGGCGTCGCTATATGCGTCGCTATATAGCGACGCTCATAGCGATGCATATAGCGACGCCTATAGCGACGCTCGTAGCGACGGTTTTAGCGACGCCGGGGGTTATAAAAACCCAATGTATTTCCGTCGCTAACAGCGTCACAAGAGCACACAACCTCTTGTAGTGTATGTGTATGCGATTCGCGTGTAAGATTCAAAATTGTTACAAATTTTATTTTTGAGCGTTGATTCTTGTTAACTGTGGTTGTTTTGTGTTAAGAAGAATATGATTAGTATTTTATGTGGCGTTTATTTATAATCAATCTAATCGTTGATTACGTTTTCTTGTTAATGACACCCTGAACTTCATCTCAATTTTTCTTGCTGTTCTGCTCAAAATTTGGAGAAACGGGAAAAGCGCGATGGAGCATAGCGCAATGGCACTTTTCATCCAAAACTTGTTTGTCTCCTCGAGCTCTTCGATTTGAGTTCTAGGTTTGCGTCAATCGGAGTTCGCAGCAGAAAGTTATGCTGTTTTTACTGCAATAGAGCTTGACGCAGCTTTCTTCGTCCTACTTCTTCGTGAAGCGTCCGCGATCGTTTTTCTTATTTTGGCGTTAACTTTTTCGAGAAGATTTAGCTTTTTTCTATTCGTATTGTGGCCGTCAATCTTGCGTCTCACGCCACTCTATTTTGAGGACTCGTTTATTATTAACGTCTCCTTTACCCTGTCTTTTTTGGGTAACGTCTCTCACATCTTTGGACGTTCCTTGAGCATCCTTCTTACGTTTATCGTTGACAGAATGCAGTACTCATATCTCTCTCATTCTCAATTGCAGCCTTCACCATATATGGTGTGCAAATTCTGCGATCTTATCTTATACGTCTTCTCGCAACAAGATATGGCTATGAATATTCTCGTCAACGGCTTTCCTTCTGGCCAACGTTCTGTTCCTCCTTTCCAAGGTCAAGGATTTCCAAGCTGGAAAGCAAAGATGTTGTTAATTCTTGAAGGCGATGAACTCTCCGATGTTGTTCTTGGAAATCGTGTTTGTCCGCCTCAGCCTGTTGATACGGATAATGATAACGTGCTTATCACTGAAGGACCTATATTTGAAGATTGGAATGTTGCCTATACGGATTGGCAACGACGTGATAAAGCAGCTCGTCGGTATATTCTTTCTGCTCTTACTGATTCCCTTTTGCTTGATATGTATGAACTGCCTACTTCCCATGACGTATGGAAGTACCTTATTGCAAACTTTCAGAAGAAATCTGTTACAGAAATACTTTATTTGAGAGGGTTGCTTAACAAGTTACAATATGAAGTTGGTACTGCCATGACGGGACATATTGAGTCTTTCAAATCTATTATTAATCAACTTGCTGCTGTCGGTGATCCTGTTCCACAAAAGCAACTGATTACACTTCTCCTTGATACGGTGAAGGACTCTTCTTATGATAACATTGTTACTATTCTCTCTAATAAAGATGGTCTTGATTTCGACCAAGCTTGCATGTCTTTAATTGAATACTCTCAACGTCAAGAACGTCGGAATGCTGGTCACGATACAACTATGATTTCACAAGAGGAGACTGAGTCACAACAGATGGAACGTGCTTTTCATGCTCGAAGGCGTCCATTTCAACGAGGAAACCGTAGAGGTGGCCGTCGCGGTAATATTTTCTCTCGTCTCAAATTTCCTAATAAGCAATGTTCTTACTGCAACAGAAATGGCCATACTGAAGATGATTGTTGGGCACGTCAATATGATGAAGAACACAATATTACCACAAAACAACCATGTTTATCTAGAGACTCTTCTTCTTCTTGTTGTGAATATTGCGGACGATCTGATCATCCCACTCATATGTGCTATAAGCGTCGATTCGACACAGATCGGAATAGAGAATATGCTACTGAACATCGAAACAACATTGTACCAGAAACAAGCTGCGTCCTATGTTCAGTTGCTCCAGACAGAATACTTCATGTACGTGATGGATCACTTTTTATTGTCGATTCTGGTGCTACAGGAAATATGACATATCAGTCTAAGTGGCTCCATAACTATCATCCACTGCCAGTTCAACGTATTGTTTATCTTGCTGATGATACTACTTGTCAAGTAAAGGGTATTGGAGACTTATATCTTGGTACCTTATCTTCTTCCACTCGAATTTTGCAAGGAGTATTACATGTACCAGATCTTCAACGTAATCTTCTTTGAGTTGCTAGACTTGTTGATCTTGGTCTGTTTGTTGGATTTGATTATACCAAATGCCGAATTGAGAAAGATGGACAGACTATAGCCACTGCTCCTCGAAACGGTAATTTATTTGAACTCTCTCTCAACGATGCTGTAGCAAATATTGTCACTGCTCCAGGTGATCATGATTGCAAAGTATGGCATCACCGTTTTATTCATGCTGATTTCTCAAAACTCCTTGATCTTCAACGTCGTGATCTTGTTCATGGCATGGATCTTAAAGCCCATCCCCATATGGGAATTTGTGAATTTTGTGCTCTTGGGAAACACAATCGTAAACCCTTTCCTCTTTCAAATACAACTCATTCTCATGACATCTTGGATCTTGTTCATACTGATATATGTGGACCTCTACCTTCTTCGAGATCACAATATCGCTACTTCATTACTTTCATTGATGATTTCTCAAGGTATACGACTGTATTTCTACTTAGACAAAAATCTGAAGCCTTATCTGTTTTCAAACAATTCCACAAGGCTGCGGAACTTCAAACTGGTCGTCGCCTTAAGAAGCTTCGTAGTGACAATGGAGGCGAATATGTTTCTCGAGAGTTTGTGAGTTACTGTGCTGACACTGGAATTCATCATGAACACACTATTCCATATTCGCCTCAACAGAATGGTGTTGCTGAACGAAAGAATCGCACTATTCTCAATGCTGTAAGATGTATGCTGATTCATTCTGGCTTATCTCGTGTTTTCTGGGCTGAAGCTACTTTGACAGCAACATTTATTCAGAATCATCTTCCTACTACTGCACCCTCTGGTAAGATACCCATCACAGCATGGACAGGTGACATTCCTTCTGTATCTCATTTTCGAACCTTTGGATGTATTGCTTATATTCATGTTCCCAAAGAAACACGAACAAAGCTTGATGCTCCTAGTCTTAAAGTTATTTTTATTGGATATTCTGACACTTCCAAAGGCTACAAATTCTATGACCCTTCCTCCAAGAAAGTAACTGTGAATCGTGATGCTACTTTTAACGAACAGCTTATGGGAGGCTCATGGTCCATGGATGATTCTGATGATACTAAATCATTGCTTCAGGCTTTTCCATTTCTTTCAGAAGATGAAACACTTCCTATAGAGCAACTTTCCTCCTCACAACCATCCATTCCAAATGTTGCCAATGATGATATTGATATTTTTGTTGATCTGCCTATTGATTATGAACATGGCTCATGTCATGTTTATGATGACGATATTGCTGATAATGCTTTTTCTACTTCTGAAGATCCCGTTACTTATGATGAATCTATCTCTTCACCACAAAAGGGTCAATGGCAAGAGGCTATGGAAGCAGAGTACGATTCTCTTATCTCTAAAGATGGATCTTTTGACAAGTTCAAGGCGCGTTTAGTTGCAAAAGGTTACTCCCAAGTAGCTGGTGTTGATTATCAAGAGACTTTTTCACCAGTTGTTCGCATTACAAGTGTTCGAGTTTTATTGGCATTTGCTCTTCAATTTGATTTAGAAGCTCATCAAATGGATGTGCGAACTGCTTTTCTTAATGGTGACTTGGAAGAGGAAATTTATATGGAACAACCAGAAGGGTTTGTTATTCCAGGTAAAGAAGACCTTGTTGCTCAACTCCATAAGGCACTATATGGTCTCAAACAAGCTTCGCGAGCCTGGTATACAAAATTTGATCTTTTTCTCACCTCTAAAGGATTCATCTCTTGCTCGTCAGACCCCAACTTATACATAAAACACCAAGGTAGCAGTTTTGTGATTCTTGCTCTTTATGTGGATGATACCATCCTTGTTTCCAATGATTTGGGATTTCTTCAGCAAGTGAAAAATTTATTGTCTTCTGCATTCGATATGGTGGATCTTGGAGAGATTCACTCTTGTCTTGGCATTCAAATCCAACGGAACCGTACAAAAGGTATTTTATTCCTTCGACAGTCAAAGTTTATTGCAGATACTATTCAAAAATTTGGTATGGAATCTGCACATTCAGCCAACACACCTTGTCTTGCGAGCTCTACGAAGAATACTTCTGACAATGGCGGTCAACTTGTCACAAATCAACCTTATGCTAACTTGATTGGATGTCTTCAGTTTGTTGGCATGAACACTCGTCCTGATATTCTGTTCGCTGCTAACTATCTTGGACAACATCTTGCATGTCCTTCTCTTAAGCATTGGTCTGCTGCAAAGCGTGTATTGAAATACTTGAAAGGCACTATAGATTTTGGTTTAGTCTATCGACGACAACTCACATCGGATTCTATGCACTCTCTTTCTCTTTTGGGTTACACAGATGCAGACTAGGCAAGCTCAAATTTATCTATGCGATCTACTAGTGGAAATTGCTTCTTTATAAATGGTTGTCTTGTTTCTTGGACCAGCAAGAAACAACGTTGTGTTGCAGTTTCTATGACTAAGTCAGAATATGTTGCGGCATCACTTGCAGCTCGTGAGTTGATTTGGATTCGACAAATGCTGGTTGATATTGGTCACTCTCCTCTTTCTAGCACACCCTTGCGGTGTGACAACCAAAGTGCTATTAGTCTTGCAAAAGACTATGTTCAACATAATAAGTCAAAGCACATTGCTGTCCATTATCATTATGTCAGGTATGAAGTACGCAAGGGAACCATTATGGTTGAACACTGTCCAAGTGACCAGATGATTGCAGACATTTTGACCAAAGGCCTCAATGAGTCACGTTTCATCCTCTTGCGCTCGGAGCTTGGAGTTGCTTCGGCCTCACTCTTTCTAGATTAGCTTCTTTTCTATTGTAATAGCTTTGTACATATGACATTGTAATCTTTTAGGTACCATGCACTATGCACACTCCACATTTGCACCTTGTGATATCTAAGTCACTTGAATATTTGTACATAGATACACAATTCACTTTCACATCATCACCACTGGTTCATATTTCACATTGTATAGGGGCTTGGGTTTTTCCCTTGAACTCCCCAAGGGTTTTTTCATCCAAAGCTAGAGACCTTTGTTTGAGTGGGGGTGTTGGAGCTATATATGGCTCACTCTACTGAACTTGGTCTCACCTATATATTTGTATCTTGTCCTCAATATGAATCAGTCTTTGGGAGTGTATATGGTGTGTCTCTTGTCTCGTCTCTCTCTCTCTTTCTCTCTACATCTCAACATGGATGGCGTAAATCCATTTGGTCAAATATCAACATCTTACAGTGTATGGCCCGTTGTCATCGTCAACTACAACATTCCCCCGTGGTTGACTACGAAGAAGGGGCACCTATGGCTAAGCTTGATTGTGCCGAGTGGATATAAAGTGAAGAATATGGATGTGTATCTTCGTCAACTATTGGACGAGCTACAACAATTGTGGATTGGCATAGAAGTGGTGGATATGAGCCAACACACAGGTCGACGGAATGCTTTGATCAGAGGCATTCTAATGTGGACCATGCATGACTATCCCGGACTAACAGAATGCTCAGGTGATCTATTTACACTCCTCACTCAGACACTGTAAATCTTGGTTTTTCTCAAGCTGATCTATTATCATGTGTATACATGCAAGGCTTCAAACAAGCGGATACAGAGCACGTGTCACATGTGGACCTAGACTGAATGCACGTAGGGCGCCCTCAATGAAGAAGAAAATCTACGAAGGTCATCAAGCGTATCTTTCATAGAATCATGTGTTACGCGATGGATTTTTGGGAAGAGAACCACCGAGGATGTCTACACAAGCATGGTTAGAGCAGAAGGAGATGTGTGATGACGGATTGCCCCCAGGGATGAAGAGACTATCTCTATGGTACGAGTTACCATACTGGCCCCGACTCATGATCAATCACTTGCTTGATCCAATACACATATTCAAGAATGTGGGTAATCTACTATGGGACCATATGACGGGAAAGAAAGATACTTTGAGAGCCAGAGTTGACCTTAGAAATGTGGATCGTATGGAGCAATATTGGTTGCAAACAACGTCCGATGGATCAATAAAACTCCCTAAAGCACCATGGATTTTCACAGGAGCCCAAGAATGCAAAGTAAAAGAGACCGTTTGATTTTTGCGGACCCCCACTGGCATAATGCACTCGCTCCAAACGTGTTTTACTAAAGAAAGAAAGCTTACCGGTTTGAAGTCACACGACTGGCATAAAATGTGTCAGGTATGTTCATAGTGGAATATATCATAGTGGGAATTGTGTAACAAATTTGTGTGTGGACTTTAATATCATTGTTGCACGTGTTTTGCAGTTTATTTTACTGGTTGCCATTGAGGGATGTTTGTCTCTTGACGTCCGTAACACAATCAACAAACTTGCAAAGTTGGTGCAATGGATCTCACAAAAGGAGATCAACGTAGACTCCATACCATTCGCCAAACTAAACGCTGCAGAGGTTGTGTGCATGTTTGAGAAACATTTTCCTACTACCATGCTAACCATTCACGTGCATCTTCTTGTTCACATAGTCGATGAGGTGGAAATAGCTAGCACAGTACATTCCAGATGGATGTTCTTTTTAGAACGTTTCATTAAAACACTCAAGGGATATTGCGTCAGGAGGCACGCCGGAGGGTAGCATGGCAGAAGGTTGGCTGGTATCAGAGTCCCTAGTATACATTGGAGAGTGGCTAGACGGATTTGATAAATCCTGGGACACACTATGGCGAACCATAGATGATGAGCGCATATTTGGGATTGTTATGTGCAATCTCGGTGTTGAGAAGAAGATGACGGAAGATATAGAGGCTAAAATCAATCGATTTTGCATGCTTCACAATCCAGTGATGCAAAAGTGGATTTCACAATATGATGATGCAAAGAAAGAGAGACAAAGGGCACGAATTGAGTTGAGACGGGGAAGATGACCACCGATGTACCTTCCATGTTGTATAACGCTCTTTTCATTTTGTGCTCACATCCTGGGCAATCCATGGCCACATGCAGCTCCACCACCTAGTTTTTCGACTGCAAGATTTGATTGTGTGCACTCTCTCTCTCTCTCTCTCTCTCTCTCTCTCTCTCTCTCTCTCTCTCTCTCTCTCTCTCTCTCTCTCTCTTTCGATTGAAAATTTTGAGTTATCGACTTGCCTCTTCCATCACTCAAGTTGAATAGAAGAAGAACGCGTCATTGCATCATTGTGTCATTGTATTTATATGCATCATTGTGTCATTGTATTTAATGGTCTTTGCATCCACTCTAGGTCCGTATGTTCTAGGTATGTTCTCACAAGCAGGGACGACGAGCACCTCCTCCTCTCTCTCGCTCTCTCTCTCTCTCTATATATATATATATCTATCTATCTATCTATCTACTTGTCCACGTTTTCTACTCCATTCATTGTTACCATATACATGTGGTAGTGATGTGTGTGAACACACTAGGACCACCGGGGCATTTTTTCCCTCTTTAGAAGGTTTTTTCCCCCGTGCATTGTATATACGCCCATCACTCCAGGGCTATCTCTCTTTCCATTGCATACTAAGTAACTCACTCTCGATTGTGTGACTTGAGCTTCCTTCGTCTTCTCCAAGCTGTGTGTGTTTCTCTGCAACCCTAATTCCAACAATTGGTATCAGAGCAGGTCACGTCTTCCCGGGCTTAGTCGCCAGCTGCTCCAGCACACGCTTGCTCATTTTTTCCAATTTTAGTGAGCTTTGGCAAGCGTTCGTAGGTTGAAAAATATTTTGGGCTCATTTCGGCCTCCGTTTCCACTATAGACAGTACTACACAGGCTATTTCGTCATTTTGTGCAAAATTTCTGTCAATGCCATTTTCTGCATAACAGGTGCCTTATAGTCTTCTACGGGTTGTTCTATATAGCACAGGTTGTTCCCGCTCTGTTTCTCCTATTTTTGGGCACTTTTCACATCAGGTGCAGCATTTACCATGGCTGACAACAACAACACATATGTGTTCAAGATGTTTGCTGCTAGGGACAGGTTGGATGGGGACAACTACCCTATGTGGGCTTATATGATGCAACATGTTCTTGTGTCAAAGGGTGTCTGGAACATTGTGGAGGGCATTGATGTACGTCCCAGTTCTGAGGATGTAGGCGATGTTGAGGATATTGCAGGTCTTGTTGCAAGGATTGCAGCTGTTAGAGTTGTTTTGCCTACGGCAGAACAAGCTCGTTGGGATGTTAAGGATGCGCAGGCTCATGCATTGATTGCGTTGTCTGTGAAGCACACCATTGTTCCTCACATCCGTTCGGCAAAATTTGCAAAACAGGCTTGGGATATTCTAGCAGGTCTTTATGCAAGCCGCAGGCTAAAATTGTTTTGCTGCGTAAAGAGCTGGAGTCGAAGATTATGCATGAGGAAGATGATATGGACACTTTCCTTTCTAGTGTCAAGGATATCAATGAGCAACTTATTTCTGTAGGTGAAGTTATTTCAGAGAGTTCCCTTGTGCAGACTGTTCTTGATGCCTTACCACATTCTTACCAGAATTTTGCTAGTACTTGGAGACTTATGACCCAAGGAAATCCAGAAGTTGTCAAGTTTGATGCATTATGCACATTGCTGTTGCAAGAGTCACTTTCCAGAAAAAACAGGACTAGACAGCATGCAGTTGAACAGGCTTTTATTGCTTCTCAAAGAAAGGGTGGTAACAGCAATGCAACCACTTCTTATGGTTCTACTACGAGTGGCAAAAATTATGTTCCTAATGCTTCTGTTGGCAGTAATTCGTATGGAAATTCTGGTGATAAGGGCAAAAAGAAGATGCGTTGCCATTATTGTAAAGCCAATGATCACTTGATCAAGTCGTGTCCTAAGTTGAAGGCCAAAGAGGCTAAGAAGAAAGAGGGTGGTTTCACTGCAAATGTTGGTTCCCCTACAAATGCAGCCATTGTTGAGTCTTCTGTGAAAGGAGACTGTGTTGCTGATGTTGATGCAGAATGGGCTTTTAGCGCAGAGTGCACTTACCATCCTACTGTCCATGATGCATGCTTGTCAGTTGCTACAGATTCACATGTGTGGTATTTCGAGAGTGGTGCTACAAAGAACATTACCTCACATAGTGAATGGGTGAAAGCATGTTAACCTGTCATGCTTTTTCATGTCCCGGACAATGCTAACTAGCACAATTTTGACATATTCTAACTAGTACAATAACTTGAGCTACATCTCCAAGATCTATGACATATGATATATCAATAGAAAGCACTTGAAACAAGGAATCCAAATGTACAACCTCCGAAAAATTTTGATATTATTTGTAAAAAATTTACTGGACGCCCAACTTTTTGAAGATGTGCTAACTTGAAACTGCTAACTAGCCCAAAAAGCGCGACAGGTTAACATGCTTTCACCCGAATTGTTTACCTCTCTCGAGTCTGCTGTCCCTCATGGGAATTCAGTCACTTGTGCCAACAACGCCTCTTATCCAGTTCAGGGAGTTGAAAAGATTGTGCTCACTGCTGCTAATGGCAGTTCCTTCACACTTGTTGATGCACTTTATGTACCTAGGATCAAGAAGAATCTCTTGTCTGTATCCACACTTGCTAGACTTGGACTTGTAGTCAAATTTGTGGATGACAGATGTACAGTTCATGACCTCAGTTTTGGTGATGAAATTGTTGCATTTGGGCTTTTGTGTCGTGCGCTGTGTAAGCTCACTTTGTATGACAAGTGTAGACAAAATTTTGCAAATGCTGTTGCAGATTCAAGGGCTATTTCATATGCAAAACTTTGGCATGCACGTTTTGGTCATCTCAATTTTGCCAGTTTGCTGTGTTTGCAGAAATATGATATGGTTGCTTCTTTGCCGCCTCTTGAAGCACTTGTCAAACATGTTTGTTAGGCTGTGTTTTGGGTAAGATGCAGCGTTCTAAATTTCCAAAGGATGGTTCAGTTCGGGCCACATGCATGTTGCAGCTTGTGCATAGTGATGTTTGTGGGCCCATGCAAACTCCGTCCTTGGGCAATTACCTGTACTTTGTGACTTTCATTGATGATTACTCCAGGCATGCATGGGTATTTCCGCTTAAAGAGAAGTCCGAAGTTTTTATGTGCTTCAAACAATTTCTGGCTATGGCTGAAAATGTCTCAAAATGTACTATGGGCACCCTCCGTTCCGATCGAGGGGGGGGTATATGTATCATGAATTCAATGCATTTCTAGCTAGTCGTGTGATAAAACACCAATGTACAATGCCTTATACATGTCAGCAAAATGGTGTTGCTGAGAGGAAAAACATGTCACTAACGGAAATGGCACGATGTATGGTCAAAAGTGAATTTTTGCCGCATTCTTTTTGGCTTGAGGCCATCATGTGTGCCACTTATGTATTTAATAGGTGTCCTACAAAAGCTTTGCAGTCTATTACTCCATATGAAGCATGGCATGATAGAAAGCCTTTTATTGAGCACATGCGTGTTTTTGGCTGTTTGGCATATGCTTTGGTGCCACAAGTGCAGCGCAGAAAATTGGATGATAAGGCTGTCAAATGTATTTTTGTTGGTTATAGTGCTGAAAGAAAAGGTTACAGGTTGTATCATCCGCAAACAAAACATATTCTGGTTTCACGGGATGTAGTGTTTGTGGAAGATTCTATTCAGCCATTGCTGTCATGTACTAGGGACAATAATGTAAGCTCACAGGACATTTATGACACTTTGTTGCCTCTTTTCAGTGGTGGAAATACGAATGTAAGTTCCAATGAGGCAAATGTACAACCTATAGGGGTTTCTGAAAATGTTTTAGATCACCTATTACTGATGCATATGTACATGATGTACTTGATGAGGAAAGGGCTGAAAATGAGCAGGCTAGAGGTATGCCAAAATGGCTGGTGCACACTTTGCACGACAGTAAATTGGATGCACCTTTGTCTATTTGTACTCGTTCAAGCTCTCGCCATGCATCTTATGCATCAGATTGTTATGCTTTGGCTGTGTCTAGTTTACATGATGTTGAGGAGCCTCTGTCTTTTGATGAAGCACAAATTCAGAAAATTGGATGGCTGCCATGCAATCAGAATATGATCCACTTATAGAAAATGACACATGGACTTTATGTGATTTGCCTCCTGGCAAAAAGGCCATTCGTACGAAGTGGGTTTACAAGTTGAAACGCAAGCCGGATGGTGAGATCGATCGCCATAAGGCTTGACTTGTTGCAAAGGGTTATGCACAGCAAAAAGGCATATATTATGAAGAGACTTTTTCTCCCACTTGTCGTATGACTACTGTGCGTTTTCTATGTGCATTGGCAACTCATGTTGGTTGGGATGTACATCAATCAGACATTGTTACTACTTTCTTGAATTGTGACATATTTGAGGAAGTTTATGTAACGCAGCCTCGTGGTTTTGTCATAAAAGGACAAGAGGACAAAGTGTGCAGATGTAAGAAGGCTTTGTATGGGTTGAAGCAATCTTGTCGTGCTTGGTATGAGAAATCTGACACTCATTTGGTTAAACGAGGCTTTCGTAACAGTCCAACAGAAAGCACATTGTATGTAAAGTGTCTTCTCCAAGCTGTGTTTGTTTCTCTGCAACCCTAATTCCAACATTCATTCAATATTAAGTTTAAATGTTCGTGTGTTTAATGCAGGTATGGATGATGAGGAGTTTCTTTGTTCTTTGTCACCCCTAGCAGAGACAGTGGTACATGGAGCGTCATTGCTCTGGCGCACCATCACACATTCCTACTCCATCCGCATCTCCCTCTGTTTTAGAGCATCCAGCGCGCTTCGAAGCTTCGGTGTCCTGGAGACGATCTTCACACTCGTCTAGGCACCGACACTCTAGTGGTGGCGGTGCTGGTTGTTGCGGGGATGCCGTCACCGATGCTTCGACACCGCCTCGTGTTCGATGAGGCTCTTTACCCTCCCCTTCTTTGTCCGCCCTGACACCAGCCACGACATCGCCATCGACAGCAGGTTTTGCATGGATGACTGCCGTTCCTAGTGGCTACACACCACTAGCTACTCCTCCAGGAGTCACTCTAGTGGACACTCCTCACTTCGGGGCTCATACTCCAATGGTGACACCTGACATCCGTACCCCATCGACACACCGCTAGAGACCCCTATTGGGACACCCAGGTTCATGCGTCAGCGGCGAGAGGGCTTGCCTTACTCCGTCGACTTCAGCGGAGGCATCATCTTGGATGATGAGGGCAAGAAGGTGATTTCGCGTATGCACGGTCTTTGCTCTCAGGTGTTTAGACACTACATACTAAACAGCTGGAGTGAAGTACCGAATGATTGAAAAGACTGAGTCACCAGTATTCTTCATTACGAGTTTCCCGTTCCAACACAGGATGAGCGCTTCAATGAAGATGTGATGAAGGTTCAAATGCGCAAATATTACAAGCACAAGCGTTCCGAAGTGCAAAAATCAATCAAGCATGGGTGGAATAGACCAGATTGGCTGGCCAAAGAAGATTGGAAGAATGCGAAGAAATCAGCGCGTGAGAATCTCGACAAGTGGAAGCAACAAAAGGAGGTAACCAGAGCACGAGTAGAGGTAGGGATCTCACAGCACTTGGGGAGCGGCGGGTGGACATCATTTGAGGCCGATTTGGTAAGTGTTTTCGCATTGCTCTCTATGTTTGATAGTTTAGGGTTTATGGGTTTTAGAGTTCTAGCATAATGGATTCTTTGTATGTTTTGACATTGGTCGATGAGGATAGGACATGATCCCACACCATACGAGTGCGAGTATGCAGCCACGAAGGGCTTAAACACCCTGATGGACATTCTGAGTTCTCACGGCGGCATGGTTAGTATTAGGGTTTACTCTTTTCTATTTGTTGTATTGTTTTATAAACGTCGCTATATGTTTATACTTACAAGAAGCTGTCTTATTGTTTTTTTTGCAGAATCCAACAGATACGCCGCTTGGACGCGATGAGACTTCTGATTAGACGACGTCAATTTAGCTGTAGCTAGATAGCATCAGTTTCTTTTTGTCATAGATTATGTATCATGAGACGACTTTTATACTTCTTTTCGAAAACCATGTATATTTTTTCAATAATGACAATGGTTTGTAACTATTACATTTGCAAAGTTTAACAATCAAGTGATTTTTCCTATGTGTACAATTTCATTGATTTACTTTCATCAATTCACGCTTGTTAGTTTTGTATCTTTATTTTGCAAACAATACGTACTATGGATGATGGAGTTAATGGTTATATTGTCTTGAGGGTGACTATTTTGGGTCTATATCTACCTGTGCAGTTTTTTTCAAAGGTGAATCAATTAATGAAACATTCAATATGGTTGATGGGTGGCAGGGAATTCACCAAAAAAATTTCCTCTCGGGCGTCGCTATGAACGTCGCTATATAAGGCTCTGCAGTGTCTCTATAAATGTCACTATAGATGGCCTGCAAACATCGCTATAATTGTCACTATAGGCGTCGCTATATAGCGACGCTTATAGTGACTGTTATAGCGACGTTCCCGTATCGACGCTTTTAGCGACGTCGGGGGTTATAAAAACCCAATGTATTTACGTCGCTAAAAGCGTCACAAGAGCACACAACCTCTTGTAGTGAGAGTCGAGAGAAAATATAGAGTGTCTAGGCCATGTAGAGTAGGAGGCCAACGTTGAAAATCAAAGCCATGAGCATACATCAGAACAAGTTAACCATTCAGCTATGGAAACACAAGAGTCTTGTAGTGCACAACCATAAGAGGTGGATACCTTTGGCAATGCAAAATGGAACATCGACACTCAACAATAGAATGTCAACATTAGACATGACCAGTATGGACTCTTGTTTCAAATAGATATGGTTGTTCTGGTAATATCCAATGTACTTAAATAATTTACTCTTTTTTGTTTCTAACGACTTATATGTATGCACACAATGGTTGCAGAGACTAATTATTTTAGATCTCAATGGATTGATGTTGCTACGACAGTCGTACAATGTACCTACAGAGATCTCCGATCTACGTAGTTTCCGCTTGGGAAATCTCAGAGTACTAATTCGACCAGGCACAAAGGAATTTTTGAATTTTTTTATTCCACGGTTTAGGGTTGCTATCTAGTCTTCAATGCAGCACCGAAACTTGAATCTCCTTGTTTCCATAGTTTGCAGTTTGGCTGCAATTCAAAGATCGGATTTTTATTTTGTGTAAAGTCAAAGAAATTGTATTACCATTGCGGGACATTTCCACCCCACTAAAGATCCTGTACCACTTTTCTACAAGCCCTTTGAATAGATCAATGTGCCTTATGATGCTCTCAATACTTTGTTGATTGATGACACAACACATAAGGGTTTAATTCATCCACCCGACACTACTATTTCCCCACCTTTATTTGAAGGGCATCTTCACAATTTTTACCTAGAGGACATTTTGGTCCCATACCAGCAAGGAATGTACTTAAGCCCATTGAGCACATCGAAATACTTAGTAATTCATTGTTTATACATTAAATTGATATTGTCTACCTGTGTATGTGTTTTGAATACTTAGAGAGAGAGAGAGAGAGATCTTAATACAAAATTAATAGCAAGATCCCATATTTGTTGTAATTGTATTTAAGCCGCTTACGCATCCCGTAAGTTTTACTTGGAAATACACTTCATAATGATTCGTTGTACGTGTTTTGAGAGAGAGAGAGAGAGAGAGAGAGAGAGAGAGAGAGAGTTGTGAGCAAACACTTGATATTAGAATGAAACTAGTCAAAAAAATTACATTTTGTTAAGCCATTCAAGCTAGATTACATGGGCACGATTTGAATACGGCTAGAAAGGTCTCCACACACAAAATGCTTCTCCCTTCGTTGCATTACTCTTCGTCCGCCCAACAAGAAATAAAAGTTTATGGAGTCAATGTCGGCAATCTCCTCCACTATGTCATGTGGAAGTTGCAGGAGATTTCATTTCTCCCTTATTGTAATAACTGTCATAAGATTTAGGTCTTTGTCCACCACTTCCACGTCTATGACAACATTGTTTGCCGAAATTGCTGCCTCTTGATCCATAGGCACATAGCAACAAGGTGAGAACGCTTGTACCAAAAGGAGATTATTAGTGTGTGTGTGTTGCAAGCATACACTTGACCATGGAAGTGTCAAGAGCACTCTCGCAACATATTCCATCTGTTTCTTTCACATACCACCCTCGATCAAGAAGCTTATCACACAAGAGGGAATCAAATGATTTGTAGAGCAGCATAGTTTTAGCAACATCTACATTGCAGGTATGAACTCAACAAAGAGACCAACAGGATAGAAATTTGCAAGTTCCACCAATTTAGTGGGTACAGAGTTTTGAAGAGACGCCTGCTCCCCAATACCTCACTCGTTGTTGTGTCGCGAATTGGCCAATCCACGGAGTTCCAGTTGGTCGGTAGTGAAACCTTCATCAAAACTCCTCTCTGGTTCCTTTGATTGAGTTGGTAGAAATGTTCACAGAAGAAAATACCCTCGTCTGCAAGGATTTTGCTAGTTCTATCTGCATACTGCAAAACCCCAATATGAGCATGGGTCACAGAGATGAGACCTATTATGCACTTCAGTGGATCCCATATCTCGTATGAGGAAGGATAAACATATGTTAATGTAAAAGAATAGAGACAAATACAAAGAGATGTATAACCTAATTAAATATATTTAATAAGAGAGGAAAAAAATAGATTCACATCTGAAATGTAAGATAACATTTATACAGGAGTGCTAAATAATTAACTCACAGTTGCACAGTGGATTATGCACCATGGATACATCGCCGCCGTTAGCAATCACATCAAAGTGAGTGAAAACATGTTGAACAAAGACCTCTTTCACAGGCTTCTTACCAACCTCAACTTTGAAATCCAAAACTCTTGCTTTCCATGCAGAACAAAACATATTTGTTTCCTTCGAGATTTTTCTCCTTCTTGGCTGCATAAGAACCCATGAACCTTTGCTTATCCTCTACTCTTGCCACCTATTATCTGTAGTGAGAGAGTTTGAGATTGAGATAGTGCTTATGCTACTACATGGTCTTCTTGGCACACTAATGGTGAGGTTAGTTGGGGATAGTGTAGAGCAACCTCTAGAACTTCTTGGGTGGGAAGAAGACAAAGCCATAGATATAATGGAGGGAGAATGAGTTTTGAAATCCTTTCATAAAGGGAGTGGATATCTTTTAATAAAGGGAGAAAGTTACCTATCAATTAGTAGTCAGGTCTCAACAACTTGACGGCTATTGGAAGTGGGCCCTACTTTGTGAGACGAGGAAGTTACCTTATGAAAATGGGACAAATCTCAATATTTTAAAATGCTTTCTTAATTTCATTTTTGTAATATTTTCCATTCATTTCTATGTTACGTAAGGTTGTTGCTCATTGGTTGCGCCTTCTTTTCTCTCTCTTCAATAAGGCCCTCCAAATGACCTCCAAAATTTTCTAATGGGGCACAACAGAGACTCGCATACGGGCACATGTGCCCCTTATAATCCAACAATAGACTAGCCTCTAATGCTTGGTATTTGGGTGTGGTATTTTTTAACCTATGAAGGTCTTGCCATTTTTGTAGGAAAGTATGGACTGCATCTTTATTTCTGCAGGAAAGTATAGACTGCATCTTTATTTCTATCCCTTTCTTCACCATTGAATTGAGGAGGTTTTATATCTTTGAGGACAAGGTTTTCTCTAGATCTTAAATGAGTTTCAAGAGGAGGTATAACAGTTTCTCTATTCATGATTCCAACATCCCTAGATGTGGAAGGCATACTTGGATCAGGTGGCACAAAAGACTACGCCACGACCTTTTGCATGAACTTGGTTATATTAATGATTTGGTCTTTAATAGTGTCTAAATCATTAAAGAAAGTTTTCAATTGCAGTTCAATATTTTCTACTTCTGGTTCTAATAGGTCATGCTACTCACAAGAAGGTACATCCCATTCATCACCCATGTCTTCAATACCATGCATGTTTTTATCTTGATTTGTGTTGGTTTTGATTTTGGTCTTTTTTTTTTGGAAAAAAAACTTACTTTAAAATATTGAAAAAAGTGTGCCAACAAAGCTATGCACAAATATATAGAACACTCTTGAAGTGTGCCAAAGATGGATTTTATCAAGAGTGTCGATCGATCAATGCTCATACACTGCTAGTCTCCTACACATGTGAAAGATTTGCTATGCTTGTAAACTCTAGCTATGTTGCGTACCTTGAAACTATTGATGTTGATTCCGTTGCTTTGATGCTCTTTAAGTGCGACTTGAGCTCAAGCTCAAGCTTGGTGGCACCTCCTATATGGGGGCTTGCCCATAGGTGCGCTTGAATTGATGGTGGGGGTGCCCGATTTTTCTTGTTGGCATTTAAGACGCTCATGCTGGTTTCTAAGCCTTTGACCTATGGACATGCCAAGAAGATGACCAAGGGAAAAAAGAGTGCGCATCTGTTGTCTTGTCCATATATGAGAGGGAGATGCACCTCTGGATGCTCCCCTTATGCTATTATTATGGCACACGCGCGTGCACACACACACACAGAGACTATGGCCGTAGACAGTAGTTAGAGGGAGAAACTATGTCTACTGCTCCCTGCTCTGATACCACTGTGAAAAAACGAGAGCTCAAGAATGCCTAGAACCGCCCATACCTTGCTCGGCATACCCACCCTCATCATGTGAATAATAATTCTATCCATCGCGTTCACACGCGATGGCTAAGTCCTGGTTTAATGCCCACTCTTAATTACATCACAGTCCCCTATTTATAATTAAGAACATAGTGTTAGCATTCTTATTGATTTTGTAGAGAGTTAAGGACTAAGTGGATTGTACCTAATGAAGATTATCTTTGAATTTTGTAGTTAAATTTCTTGTGTGTTTATTTCTTATTTTATTGTAAGAGTATAAATATTGTTCTCTTTTATTCAACCTTTAATTTAACATTTTTACTTTTGCACAAATATGGTGTTGAAGCTAATAATGATATATAGAAAGTTTGTGTTTTTATTAATCTTTCTTTGAGAAGTAGAAGTAGTTATAAAAATTAAAAATTGAGCTATTGTTATTGATCTCTTTAGTTTTTTTCATGCAATAATATAAATATAATCACTTGATGAGACCAACCAATTAGGGTCCCCTACTATGTGATACAATGTCTTAAAAGGCACAACGAAAAAGGTCCAAATGTAGTAATAATAGGACTGAAAATCCTAGTGGGAAATTATTACTAATTAGGTGTAAGGTGTAGCTTGCACATGTCATCCATAGTAGGATAAAATTAAAATAAGAGGAAGGGACCCTACAAAGGCTATATGTCCTTCCTAGTATCACATAAAGTCTCGAATGGGCCTCTACATCATATATGTCATCGATCTCTATCTTTGTGAGAGAGAGAGAGAGAGAGAGAGAGAGAGAGCTTACGAGAGATGAAAGAAAAGAAGAGAGCACCCTCCCAGTTTCAAATTTTATGGCCACAATATTGGTTCATTAAACTTATAGAAATCATCTTCTAGTTAATACATATTTTTCTGGAATAAAGGAGAATTTTTGTTACTATAAGTACAATATGTGGCAAGTGTTAGAGCAAAATAACTCCACATGAAATAGTCATGCGTGACATGTTAAAAATTGCATTTAAATAAATCACAAAATTCTTTCGCCTCAAAATTTTATGAGCTATCAATTATGTCAATTTTTTGTTAAAAAATTTGTTATTTAAAAAAAAATGGATAGGATAAATATTATCACATATAAAAATAAGATATTTTCCCATAAATACAAGTTTCCTCAAGTCTTTATAAGGAGAGTTCCAAATTTTTGCATAAATTTTCACAAAGTACAAAAGTGTCTAAAACTTGTTGTTTAGTGCAATGGGTATGAAAGGATGTTAGGAATTTCATGCATGGAGGCAATCCATCTTAGGTACTAAAGGCAAGATGAACCCTGCTCTTAAGCTAATTTGGGAGGATTTAACACTAGGTTGGCAACCTTATGGGTCAAAAATTTGACCATTTTAGGGTCTTTAAAAAAAATTGTATTTCTAAATACTTGAAAATATAATGCAATCCTCTCTTGGGAAATTTCAAGGCCATAGGCTAGTGGTAAAATTAAAGTGAAGGTAAAAAAATATCAAATCTAAAAGTTGCAAGCTCCCAAAGTAGATATACTCTAGTTTTCCTTTGAAAAGAGGATAGGAGAGTACTCTTGGATGCATTAGGTGATGAAAATAAATTTCTTTGCATAGCATATCATTTTCTCCTAACACCCTCAAGAGTGTATACATCATTGTTTGGCGGATGAAGCAACGAAGCAATGGTTTCCAGAGAAGGAGTCACATTTTTGTGGGAAACCCTTGTAAAATTCTTTTGTAAGAGAGCATCTCTAAGCCGAGAACTTGTAAAAGAATTTATGATTATTTTTCTGGGAGCAATTGTATATTAGAGAGCCAGTTAGAAGTTTAGGAGCTTTTGGCCGGACAAGCCATTTGTAAAGACCTAAACTATAAAGGTCAATTTTGTAAGTTTGAACATTATCTTTTTTGATGAGAAACTGAGAAGACAGCGTACGTTTGAGAGCTTCTTCTTGCTCCAACTTGTAATCTTCGCTACTGTGGCTACAGTAATCCAAATTCAGATTCGTTTATTACTTCCTCTTACTTTGCTCTTCTATTCAAGTGTAATCATTCAAGATTCGGTGTAGGTTTTTAACTACAAGTTTGAGACCTTAAATCGCTATTTTGAGTGCTTATATGCGTATATTATGTTGTTTTGATCCTAGGAGAGGCTTTAGGGACCCAAAAACGACCCTTTAGGATCACCTGTTTGCTGTTTTTGCTGACTTTGGGATGAACGATCGCGATATTTGTACGTCTCTAGAATGATGTGACAGTGATAGGATATGCTCCTGATAATCCCCTGTAGATTCTCTTTAAGTTTTGTGCGAATCCGACATGATTTGTATGGTAAATGGGTGTGATGACTGTAGAGCTGTGTAGAAGGACATAGGCAGATTATTTGGCTTTAGTGCGTTTGATTTGTTTGTAGAGTTAGTAGATGCATCATATCAAGCTCATTTCATTAGGATTGACACCCTAGTGAGTTTCCATGCCTCATCCTGGTCGCTTCCCTTGTATTGATATTTTATGTTGATGCATGAGAGCTATGCTATGGACGTCTGTCGCGGTGACCTGCAAACATCGGCGCCGTTGCCGGGAAATGCACCTTAGGTGATGAGTGACCGAGTGCGTAGTTAGCTTCCTTAAAACAAGATCAATCCACAAATCCATTTTACACCTCAGTTAGGCTGCTAGACAGGGGTTTAGAGCTTAGTGGAGTCTAGAGTCAGTGGACCGGCTAGATCCTCTCTTAGGAGATTTAGGGAGCTGTGAGTGAGAGTGTTCAAAGCATTTTTGCTCTTCAATTTCTCTATCTCACACGAAATCCATCTTGTTTGTTTTGTTTGATTCATTTCTTTATGTTCTTTCATTTTTGTACTTGGGAGTAGGATAAGTAATTCACATTCCAGTCAGATTTAGGGCAAAAGTTAGAGTCGAGACACCAAAAAACCATAACTTTGGCAAAAAGGCAATAAGACTCTGAAATTTAGAAAATATGACCAAACAGAGCTGAAATTGATTCAAATCACAAAGTGATAGCACCAAACACTGGGAAATACTTGTCAGAGAGAGCTTGTAAAATTTCATCAGATTTGGCCCAGGTACTACGATCGTGATCGGTGTACCTTTGTGCTAGAATTGGACAAAATTTGTTGTGTGCCTTCCTGATAAGATTCTAAACAGGTTTGTCTAAAGCAACCACACCCAAAAACATCAAAAATCAAGGAAATCAGGCCACTTGGGTAAAACTAGCCTGACAGACCCAAAAAGTGCAA